>NC_069075.1:93078795-94530491 GCF_025698485.1 Gossypium arboreum
ACCCTCGATGACGTAATTTCGTAGTACGTGAAAGGTAGGAATATGCATAAAAACCCTAAAATAGATAAATTACTTAAATACCTTTAAAAGTGGAAAATTTACGCTTTACCCTAAGAGATAAATTACCAAATACCCCTAGGGTTAAATTGACCTAAATGCATGTTTGATGTTGTTATTTATGCATGCCATGTTGTTATTATCGATGCATGGGATTTGGGATATTGACGGAGGAAGTACTGAAAGTGGCTTGTCCACGCATCTTGGAGGCTTTGCCTCAATTTCTCGTTAATCGAGCAAAGAAGGCTACAATCGTGGAGTGTTAATGGGTGGGTTGAGCTATTCCCACATGGAGTGTAAGGACTGTACGGGTGGAGTGTAGTGGTTGGTGGGTTGAGTAGTCTCCCAAATGGGCTTGCATATGTTTACCGATGTTGCATGTATTTTGAAATGGGCCTATGGGCCATACTGTTATCTGAATAAGGGCTAAGGCCCGTTTATTGTAATTTGAAAAGGGCTCGCCCAGCACCACTGCATTACTGAATGGGCTTAGGCCCAATGGGCTTGAGTGACTTGGGCTTTGAATGGGTTTTCCTTACACACCGAGTTTCCCCAAACTTATCCCTTTTATTTTCATCCACGCAGAAATCCCCAACCATAGTTGGCTTGGAGTCGTGAGGGAATTTGAGTGGCCACCCGCTCGAAAGTTTGATTTTCTTTCGTGAACTGGACATCCTTTTATTTACGTTTGAAGTTTTGGGTTTTAAATGTAATAAGGCCGCTTAATTATTTTTGATGGTTTTAATATGTATTACTAAGATAGGTATTACTTATTTTAACTGTTGAAATTGGATAGCTTTAGGGCGTTTTCAAAAACAACAATTGATTTCAAAATAACAAGACAATAAGCAAAGTTTCCATAATGAAAGTATTTTCCAAGATTAATCACTTTTCCTAAAATGACTTAATCAAATCGGTTTCCTAGAAATATCCATGACGTTAAGGTGTGGCAATGGCGGTATGCATGTCTAGGATTGGATCCGAGGGAGCTTGGTACTTAGCAATCCGATGGACTCACCACCACTTTTCCGGTTTCCTACCGTGCATGACTTCCATTCACTTTAACCCTTAATGAATTAATCTTTTGAACATCAAGTACGATTTTCGGACTTAGAGTGGAAATTTTTTTAACGTTTTGATGTGGCATGTTGGATCCCGCCATAACTTGGGCGGGTTTGGGGTGCTACATTTAGTGGTATCGAGCCTAGGTTGCAATAACTCTACTGTGGAATGGGTTTACAAAACAAAGATTTTTGAAAGCGAA
Organism: Gossypium arboreum; assembly: GCF_025698485.1. Lineage (NCBI taxonomy): Eukaryota > Viridiplantae > Streptophyta > Magnoliopsida > Malvales > Malvaceae > Gossypium > Gossypium arboreum. The sequence continues at coordinate 93,080,117 of NC_069075.1, forward strand.
AATTTGATAAAGAATGCGAAAACTCAATTTCAAAATTTAGATCTTTAGAAGGTGGCATTCAATCTCCTACCAAGTCTGTAAGTATTACTCTGAACTCTTCTGAATATTTTTCTGACTTATCTGTCTGTAATGAAATCCTGCTAGGATACTCTAGATAGGATGATACTGAAACCATAGGAAAATCTGATAAGAGACTGAAACTGTATGTGACACCCCTAATTTGACCCTAGTCGAAAAGTGGTTTCGGGACCACAAAATCGAGTCATAAAATAATTAACCGTCATAGTTGATGCTTATTATATGTATATATGCATATGTGAAAATTTCATGTTTGAATTTTGTTAATTGTAAGTGAATTTTATCAAATAGGACTTATGTGAGAAAATTTAGAAATGTGCTAGGCAAATGTAAAGTGGCCTATTAATGCATGTTGTGAAAATGATGGGTTTGCATGTCAAATTTCCAAAAATTAAAGCATAGTGGCCGGCCATGCTATGGGTGGAAACATGTTGTAAACATGTTGTGTTAGTGTGTTATGTTAGAAAGAATAAAAAAAAGGGGTTAGGATTAAAGTAATGCAAAGGGAGGAGTGATGAAAAAAAAATTGTCTCATCCATGCCCCCCCTCCATTGCCGTGACTAGAGAAAGAGGAGAAAAAAAAAAGAGTTCATTCTTTGGTTCTTCTTGGCCGAATTGAAAAGAGGAAGAAGGGGATGAAGCAATCGGCCATCTTAGGTGAATATTAAGGTAATAAAGTTTATGCTAGTTCTTGAAATTTTAGTTGATATTGAGTGAGTTATCAAGTTATTTTTGGTAACCCATGTTGAAATTTTGATTTTGAATTGAGTAAGGTTTTCGGCTATGGAGATTAATAAGGGTGATGGTTATGTTTCATGCTAAATCTAGATGAACAATGGTAGATGCTTACACCTTGATATTTATGAGTTCCTTTCTTGGTTCTACCTTAGATCCATGAAGTATATTTTCATTTGGTGTTGTTGGAGATTTCGGTCATGGGTAGAAAAAAAAAGGAACTATAGATTTTGAGATTTATGTTAGAAGCTAATGAGTGAGAGTTGGATGAATATTAGGAGGTTATAATTCATGGGATTATAAGCTTGTAAGCTTGATGATGAAATTTATGCTTTGTGAGGGTAAATGGTTTAAAAGGAGCATTCGGCCATGATGTAAGATTATGATAAAGTGATGTTAAATGCTTTGAATATTGAGTATATATTGTTATAAGTTGAATTTGAGGTTTGTTAAGTTGTCTTTGTCATTGCCGAATGTGTGTATAGTTAAAGAAAACTTGTTAAAGTGCTTAGTTAAGTGATATTAGGTTAAGGATATGTGTGTCTGGTCATAAAGGTGTTCATGAGGAAATGTTAGATTAATGGTGTTAAATTGCTCAATGTGATTAAAAATGCGTATGACCATTTTGTATTTGAGCTAAAGGTGGCCATATGACCTATCAAACTCCTTGTCATATTCGGCCATAAGCTAGCATAATGAGACTTTAATAAGTTAAATTTGTTTGAATTAGCACAAGAGCAAAGAGGATCAAAGTTGGATAGGGGAAAAGAGAAAGTAAACGAATAGCCGTGGACATCTAATCGTCGACCACTTCCGAGGTAAGTTTTAAGTGATTAAACGTTGAGTAAATTCAGTCATAATAGGACATAATGAGTTGATTTAATAAGATATGATGTGGCCATGATATGTTTTAAACTCAAATGGTAAGTTCATAAGTGTTTGGACTTGGAAATTTAAGAGCAAATTGTAATAATTTGCTTTTGACAGCAGCAGTAACGTGATTTTAGAAAATCACTATAAATTTTTGGTGTGGAATTATAGGCTGAATGAAATATGTAATCAAAGCTTAGTTAGTCTAGTTTCTTATAAAAGAGACCGTGGAAGCAAAGATATTTCCTATAAAGAGATATTTAAAGTTGTGTGGGACAGTGTCAGAATGACTTCGAAATCCCCTGTTCTGTTTTTGGAAAATCATTATAATTTGTAAAAAAATGGTTATAAGATAAGATTTATATGCTTAGACTCCTTAATGCGTCTAGTTTCAAATGAAATCAAATAGAACACATTATGAATTCTGTACAATGAAAAATTTGATTTGTAGTGAAGAATGGTCAGATTAGTCAAACAGTGAAACAGGGGAAACTTTAAGAAAAATCTGGTATTGATTGGCCAAACCTAAAATTCTGGAAATTTTATGGATGGAATATATATGAGTCTATATTCATGGAAAATTAACGGCAAGTGATTTGGAGTTTTGTAGCTCCAGTTATAAATAATTTAGTGACTATTGCTCAGGAAAACAGCTCGTAGTGAATATGTGATTTTGTTGTAAACATGGATAAAACTTGTTTTAGTTGCTCATAAGCTATTGATTAAACCCATACGTGAATTCTAAATCGTGATATTGTAAAACGATATATGAGTGTTAGACGGATCTTTGATGTTAAAGTTTGTGAAATTGTAAGTTTATGAGTATTCGAATATGAAATGATAGTATGGCGTGAAATTGAATTATTCATTGGAAAATGATTGATGTAGATTCGGCCAAGACAAAGTGTATACATGATAGTATATGTGGTATGTGAAGTATATTTGGATAATTGTGATGTGAATACATGCAAATTTATATTTTGATTTAGGATTTTATGTGATGAATGTGAATGTGTATATATGAGATAAGGCTGAATGGCCAATGTGATGAATGTGAACATGCATATATGTGATAAGGCCGAATGGCCAATGTGATGAATGTGAACATGCATATATGTGATAAAGCCGAATGGCCAATGTGATGAATGTGAGCATGCATATGTGTGATAAGGCCTAATGGCCAATGTGGTGAATATGAACATGCATATATGTGGTAAAGCCGAATGGCTAATGTGAAATATGTATGAGATATGTATATGTGGTAAAGCCGAATGGCTAGTGTGAAATATGTAGGCGATGTGCGTATATTGTGGCCAAACGACCAAATGTGAAAGGTGTGTATTATTAGATATTTGATGAGGCAAATGAATTACAAATATGACAGTCGATGTGAATGTTGTAACATGTGATTAAATGTACATGAAACTTAGAAATATATTCCGGGTAAGACCCGATGACTACGTGTGGAGATTATGTCCGGGTAAGACCCGATGACTACGTGTGGAGATTATGTTCGGGTAAGACCCGATGACTACGTGTGGAGATTTTGTCCGGGTAAGACCCGATAACTTCGTGTGGAGATTTCGTCTGAGCTAAAGGTCTCGCCGATAATCCAAGTAGAGGTTAAAGCTATAAGATTTCGTAATAAGAATTGCTTATAAATATATTCAATGCGAAAGGTTAAACAGATATGTACTCCAAGTTTATATGTGAGCTTGATTTGAACTAAATCATAAGGTAGTTATGTGATGCATACGAGAGCAATCTATGAGACTATTCCTATGATTATGTGACATCGGATCAGTGTGAGAGGTTATGTGAAATCATACAATATATCTATGTCATATGAGCTCACTTTTATGTGAAAGTTTATCTGCCTATTGTATATGATGAGATGTGCATATTCGGTAAAGGGATGGCATGCCGAATGAAGAGTGAAATAAAATATCTGAACAACTATGTTATAATTTGATTGTTATCTGTTGACACCGCTTAAAACTTACTAAGCATTGTAATGCTTACTCCGCTTACTCTGCTTCCTCTGTTTTATAGATCTCATTGCGGCTACTGTGCTTGAGGATCGCCAACAACTAGTCACACTATCACTATCTACCGCTTGTTACTTGTTATGTTTAGAATTATTTTATGGCATGTATAGAATAGACTAGTGGCGGAAGAATATTTTTGGTTAATGTATATAAGCCATGCGAAAATGGCATCTTTTGAATGTTTACTTAGTGAAGTTTAAATTTTACCTCTGGCTGTGCTTAGTACTTATTTAAATGAACGATCTTTATTTCAAGAAAAAGTTCAAAATTTTACTGTTCTGACATGAGTTACAAGTTCGGTAATGCCCCTTACCTATTCTGGCGACGGTTACGGGATAAGGGTGTTACACTGTAGCTAGACTTCGATTCTGCGAAAACAAACTCTGAACTACTGTCTGATTCATAAAACATCTGTAATAAACACTGGAATATTAATTGATGCATAAAAATTCGTAATCAAGATAATACGATATGAGTACAAGAGGCCGTGGACGAAGCCGAGGAAGTGCTCGAGCGAGATCTTCGTCTTCGAGACATATACCGGCGGTGGATGCACCGGTACCACCTGAAACAGAGGTAGAGTCTCATGACTGCAGTACCGGGGATGATGCCCTATCATAGACAATGCTTCGTGTTCTGGAAAGGGTTGCCGGGGCAAGTACGGGCAATGGAGTTCGGGGATCTATTTCTGAATGACTTCGGGCTAACAGAACGGAGATCTTTAGGGGAATGTCTGGTATAGCCCCGAATGTAGCGGAATATTGGTTGGAGGTCACAGAACGGATTATGGACAACTTGGACTGCTCTGAGGAGATTGTGAGTGGGGTATCTGTACTAAGTCCTTTGGGTCACTCGGTTAGGGTAGACAAACTGTATAGGGATGTACCCTTAGAAACTCAAGGTAGGATTTTCCCCGGAGATCGATGGAGTTACTGCTCGAGAGTTTGATCTCATTTTGGGAATGGACTGGCTTGTTAAGCATAAGGCGACCCTGGATTGTGCTGCTAAACGAATGGTGTTAAGGACCACAAAGGATGAGGAGGTTATGGTGATAGGTGAGCGAAAGAATTATTTGTCCAATGTGGTGTAGGCATTAAGAGCCGAGAAGTGGATTTGAAAAGGTTGTGAGGCCTATTTGGCATTTGTAAGTCAGTCAGAAGAGGAGGGACTGACAGTGGATAAGGTTAGGACCGTAAAGGAGTTCCAAGATGTTTTTCCGGAGGAGCTTCCAGGATTGCCTCCGAACCGAGAAGTGGAGTTTGGAATCGACTTATTGCCTGGAACGGCACCAGTGTCTATCGCATCGTATAAAATGGCACCGAAGGAGTTGGTGGAGCTAAAGGCACAAATTCAAGAGTTGTTGGATAGGAGCTTCATTAGGCCAAGCGTGTCTCTATGGGGAACACCGGTGCTATTCGTGAAGAAGAAGGATGGTACAATGCGGATGTGCATTGATTATTGCCAGTTGAATAAACTGACGATTAAGAATAAGTATCCACTGCCAAGAATTAGTGATCTATTCGACCAGCTTAGAGGAGCTTCTGTATTTTCCAAGATCGACCTTCGATCTGGATATCATCGGTTAAGGGTCAAGGAGGCAGATATCCAAAAGACGACATTCAGGACTCGGTATGGTCATTACGAGTTTTTGGTTATGCCATTTGGACTAACGAACGCTCCTGCAGCGTTTATGGATCTGATGAATCATGTGTTCCAACCATTTTAGATCAATTCAGTAGTCATCTTTATTGACGATATCCGGTATATTCAAACTAAACGAAACATGATGAGCATCTCCGTATAGTCTTTGTAAGTATTAAGGAGAAGGAACTCTTTGTGAAGTTCAAGAAGTGTGAATTTTGGTTGAGGGAGGTAACTTTCTTAGGACATCCGGTTTTCACGAGGGAATTAAAGTGGACCCTTGGAAAATTGAAGCGATTTTGGAATGGAAGCCGCCTAGGTCAGTGTCGGAAATACGGAGTTTCCTAGGACTGGCAGGATACTACAGAAGGTTTGTAGAAGTTTTTTCTGTGATGGCAGCACCTCTCGACAAAACTCATAAGGAAAGGAGTACCGTTTGTATGGACTAAGAAGCGCAAGAAGCTTTTGAGAAGTTGAAGAAAGTTCGATCAAGCACTTGTGTTAATTCAGCAGGAGTCTGGGAATGATTTTACTGTGTACAGTGACGCATCACACGTGGGTTTGGGCTACGTGTTAATGCAAGAGGGTAAGGTGGTTGCATATACATCACGATAGCTTAAGCCTCATGAGGGAAACTATTTGACTCATGATTTAGAGTTGGCAGCAGTGATATTTGCACTTAAGATTTGGAGACATTACTTGTACGGAGAAAGGTGTATTATATACACTGACCATAAGAGTCTTAAGTATTTGTTGACTCAGAAGGAGCTGAACCTTAGGCAAAGGAGATGGATTGAGTTGCTTAAGGATTATGACTGTTCGATCGAGTATCACCCAAGCAAGGCTAATGTGGTAGCCGATGCTCTAAGTCGTAGAGTCAGATTCGATCCGAGAGCAATGTTTGCTTGTCCGAGTCGTATGATGATGGAAGTCTATTGGTGAGTTGCAAGTGAGGCCAACTGGTGGATCAGATTAAGGAAAAACAGTTGAACGATGAGTCTTTGGTCACTCGTTTTCAACAAGTTAAGGAAGGGGAAACTTCTGAGTTTGGGAGCCAGAAGAGACGATGCAACAACAATACCCTCATCTGTTTGGATTAGGTAAATTTCGAGGATGAAATTTCTTTAAGGAGGGTAGAGTTGTAACGCCCCAATTTTTAGGAATCCTGTGAATGTTGGCATAGGTTTAATTATGTTAGTGGGCCTCTAGAAGGCCCAAGCTTAAGATAGAACCCGATAATTTTAGTTAATTTTTGTTCCATAAGAAAAAGGGAGTGAAATTATGAAATAGGACCTATGTGAAAATTTTTGAAAATGCTATAGGCTAAATTGAAGTGGCCAAATAAATAGGAGTGCAAAATAGGAGGATTTGCATGATAAACCTCCCATTTTACATGAAGTGGCTAACCATCATGTTGTTGTAGACAAAATGTACACTTGATATCCATAATTTATGGTACAAATTGATACAAATTGATAATAAGTTAGGTAAATGTCCCATGATAATGGGTTAGGTAAATGTTTCATGATAATGGGTTAGGTAAATGTTTCATGATAAGAATTTCATGTCTTTTGTATTAAAGAATTAAATGGATGAAATATGAAGTTTTATTAAAAGAAAAAGGGGTGAAAAAAACAAAGTTTTATCCATCTTTGTTCATCATAGGTGAAAGTTAGAGAAGAGAAAGGAGAGGAGAAAGCTCTTGAGTGTTCGGTCACTTGGGGAAGAAAATTGAAGGTAGGTTCATGGTAGTTGGCTTCTATCTTGATGTTCTTCTTGATTCTACCTTAACTCTTGAAGTATATTTTGATTTTTAGTTGTGTTGTGAGCATTTGGTCATGAATTAAAATGAAGGAAATGGTTGTTGTTTCATGTTCTTTTGATGAAAAATGGAAGATATGTGAAGTTGAGCCAAACAAATGAGCATGCATGTGCCTTAGATGCTAAAGGAAAAAATCGGCTAACATGTTGTGCTTTAAAATGATGAAATGGAGATTATGCTTAAGTAAAAATCATAGATATGTGATGATTGATTGGTGATATACATGTTTAAATAACATGCATGCAAGATAGGTGTATGAAAGAGTGATTTGGTAATAAATCTGCTTGGGACAGCAGCAGTAACGTGACTTTGGAAAATCACCATAAATTGTGGGAGATAAATTAGAAGCTGAATAAATTATGTAATTAAAGCTTATTGAGTCTAGTTTCTAATGAAATAAACAAAAACATATTTTGAATTCTGTACAATGAGAAATTTGATTCGTAATGAAGAGTGGTCAAATTAGCCAAACAGTGAAACATGGGAAACTTTGAGAAAAATCTGGTATTGATTGGCTAAACCAAAAATTCTGAAAATTTTATGGATAGAAGATATATGAGTCTATTTTCGAGGAAAATTAACAGAACTTGATTTGGAGTTTCGTAGCTCCAGTTATAAATAATTTAGTGACTCTTGCTCAGGAAGACAGCTTGCCGTGAAATTATGATTATGTGGTAAACATTGACAAAAATTTGTTAATGAGTTGCTTATTGCTTTCTTATAAGCTTACTATGATCTGTAGGTGTGGTTGGCCGAATATTGTAAGGGATTAATACGTAGTTTGTATTTGAATAGTTAGATTAACGTGTTAGTAATCCAATTGTAGGCGGTTCGTGTGTGGATCTCGTCAGCATATCGTCGCAAACAGTGTGTAACTAACACCCTCTTTCTTAGTCTAGATCGGCAAAAGTCGAAAAGTCGAAATGCCAAAACCGGTATTTTGTAGATTTGCGAGTGTGCGAATGCTCGTGAGGTAAATCGATTAATGTTTTGGTAAGCTACAAAATTTGGACTATAAAGTGCATCATTTCGTGCCTCGATATTTTTGGGCTTAATGGGCCAAAATTGGAATGATGGGCCAATCGGCCCAATTCGTAAGAACCCTCGACGTAATTTCAGTAGTACGTGAAAGGTAGGAATATGCATGAAAAACCCTAAAATAGATAAATTACTGAAATACCTTTAAAAGTGGAAAATTTACGTTTTACCCCTAGGAGATAAATTACCAAATACCCCTAGGTTAAATTGACCTAAGTGCATGTTTGATCGTTGTTATTTCTTGCATGCCATGTTGTTATTATCGATGCATGGGATGGGATATTGACGGAGGAAGTCTTGAAAGTGGCTTGTCCACGTACTAGAGGCTTTGCCTCAATTTATTGTTAAGCGAGCAGCAAAAGGCAATGTGGAGTGTTGAAATTTGGGTGGGTTGAGCTATTCCCCACATGGAGTGTATGGCTGGTACGGGTGGAGTGTAGTGGTTGGTGGGTTGAGTAGTCTCCCTAAATGGGCTTGCATATGTTTACTGATGTTGCATGTATTTTGAAATGGGCCTATGGGCCATACATTATCTGAATAAGGGCTAAGGCCCGCTTTATTGTAATCTGAAAAGGGCTCGCCCAAGACCACTATTACTGAATGGGCTTAGGCCCAATGGGCTTGAGTGACTTGGGCTTTGAATGAGTTTTCCTTACACACCGAGTTTCCCCAAACTCACCCTTTTATTTTCATCCACGCAGAAATCCCCAACCATAGTGGGCTTGGAGTCGTGAGGGAATTTGAGTGGCCACCCATTCGAAAGTTTGATTTTCTTCCGTGAACTGGACATCCTTTTATTTATGTTTGAAGTTTTGGGTTTTTAAATGTAATAAGGCCGCTTAATTATTTTTGATGGTTTTAATATGTATTACTAAGATAGGTATTACTTATTTTAACTGTTGAAATTGGATAGCTTTAGGGTGCGTTTTCAAAAACAACAATTGATTTCAAAATAACACGACAACAAGCAAAGCTTCCGAATGAAAGTATTTTCCAAGATTAATCACTTTTCCTAAAATGACTTAATCAAATCGGTTTCTAGAAATATCCATGACGTTAAGGTGTGGCAATGGCGGTATGCATGTCTAGGATTGGATCCGAAGGGAGCTTGGTACTTAAGCAGTCCGATGGACTCACCACCTCTTTTCCGGTTTCCAACCTGGTGCACAGCTTCCATTCACTTTAACCCTTAATGAATTAATCTTTTGAACATCAAGTACGATTTTCTGGACTTAGAATGGAAATTTTTTTTTAACGTTTTTGATGTGGCATGCTGGATCCGGCCATAACTTCTGGGCCGGGTTTGGGGTGCTACAATATGCTTAATCTCCTTTCAGTGGATCTTGAGAAGTGTTAAATGAATATTGAAATTCCTCTTAAATATAAAAGGAAATTAGGATGCAGATACTATTTGACTAGTCAAGTCCATTTAGTTGACTCTGGACTAATCCTATTGCATGCCCCATCTGCACAGTGTTCAAGCAAACCGAGTGTGCCATACCCTTGGTGGTAACTCGAATGTGGTGTGGTCTTAAAGACACTTTAGTCCCCTTAAAACTTTCTCATATACCTAGTAAGCATTCCATGCTCAGAGGTCCGCGAGAAAAAGCATCGAGGTGAATGCTGGAAATTGTTGCGAGCCTATTTTCGTTGTGGATCTTTAGAGCATTTCCCTCAAGAGTGTCCAAGAAGTGATAATAATAATCTTGTCTCTACTTAGATGTTTGCACCTGCGATTAGGGATTGTGGAATTAGTGGTGGTGGTTCTGTTTTTAGAGGTGGTGCGAGAAAAGGAGTAAAGTTCTTGCTCATCAGATAGAGGCCAGACCATTGGCTTGAGCATATGTTGTACGAACTCACGAGAAAGGAGATGCTATCAATGTTGTAGCAGATATTTTTATACTATTCTCTACTCATGTTTACACTATGATAGACCCTGGATCCTTATATTTTTATATAATGTTGAACTGGTTAAATCGTGGAATATAGAGCTTGAGACGTCGAAAGTAGCTATGGTTGTATCAAGTCCTTTGGGGCAATTAGTGTTAGTCAATTAAGTGTGTAGGTGATGTCTTTTAGATATTAAGAATGTAACTTTTCCAATTGACTTGCTGATTATCCATTAGCGATTTTGATCTGAGTTTAGGAATGGATTGGCTAACTGAGCATAGAAGGATTGTGGATTGTGCAAAAAGAAGTTTTTGGTTCAGAGTTTTAATGGTAGCATGATTGAGGTGAATGGTGTTAGAATGAGTGGTTCAACTTGTATTATTTCAGTTCGAGCTAAGAAACTCCTTACTCAAGACTATGAAGGTTTTCTAGCTTATTAATTCGAATGTTGGTGATAGTCAGATCTGCAAGCTTCGAATTGTTTTTGAATTCCTTGATGTGTTTTGCAAAGGATTATCATGATTACCACCAGATCGAGAAGTTGAGTTCACAATTGAAGTGTTCTTTGGTAAGGTTCCTGTAATAGCCCATTTTCGGTGAGGTCGAAACAGTTATTTCGGGACCACAAATTCGAGCCAAAAATAAAAATTCATTTTATTTTATTTTATGGTTGACATTATGATAGGAAGGTCACAATAAAATTTTGGTACGAAAATTTTGCCGATTGTGTGTTTAATTAAGGAAAGGACTAAATTGCATAAACTGCAAAAGTTGAGTTCTAGTAGCTATAGGTATCAAATAGCTATGGAATTCAAAACTTAAGGTCTTTATATGGTAATTAGACCATTGAAGAGTAGTTAGTAGATATTTTAATGACTCCTTCATGGAAAAATTAGAAAAGGGTAGGGACTAAATTGGAAATCAATAAAATTATTAGATGATAATTAATTAAAAAGAAAAAAATCATCTAATTTGGTATCATCTTCCCTAATTTTTCTATAGAAACCCTAGGAGAGAGGAAGAAAACTTTTCAAGCTCAATAATGTATGAAATCAAGTCTCGTTTTTAGTAGTTTCTATATTTTTGGAATCGGGATAGCCTAATCTTTCTATTTAGGGGATTTATTTGAAAAGTTATCAAGGTATGAAATTTGGGTCATGGATGAATATGCTGAAAATTGGAAATTTATGGTAGAAAATGAAAAGTTATTCATGGATAAATAACTTTTACAAAGTAACTTTTGATGAAAACTTGATTTAGGGACTAAAATGAAAAAGTGGTAAGAACCCATGAAAAATTTTGAAATTTATAGAAAATAAGTGCTTTAAATTTAAGTTGAAATTTCGGTTAGGCTTGGAATAGGGAGTAAATTGAATAAATTTAATTTTCCGGGCCTAGGGATGAAATTAGAATTTTTGAAAAGGATAATGGCAAAATGGTAATTTTACTTAGGATGTAATAAAATGCAAATGTAAATGAAATGTGATAGATTAATAGTTAAATTTATCCATATAGATCTAGAAAGACCAACTGCGGAACTAATCGAGGAAAGCAAAAGGTTTCGGATTAGTTGACATTAAAATAAGAATCATTTTAAGGTAAGTTGGTGTAACTGAAATATGTATATTAATATATTTGAATTGAATTGTATGATTGTGTTGATATGTATGAGATGATACACGTAATGAAATAGTCATAAGTTGTGAAAAATGGACAAATTTTCATGTTTCGGTTGAATATTGCATTTCAATGGGTTAAGAATAATAATGCATATGTTGAAGATAAAATTTAGCCCGGACTAGTAATTCTAATGTAAGCCCTCTTGAGCTTAGGTTATAATTGGATTCAGCCCGGATGGGTAATCCATATTAAGCCCACTAGAGTATATGCTACGGATAGTATTTAGCCTGGACTGGTAATCCTACTCTAAAATGTACGGCTCAAGAGTGTGCCTTTTTATTATGTACCCTAATAGGTACTTTTTCACATGTGTATATTACCTGAGCATCTGTCGAGATTTCAATAGTTCAACGGAAATGACTCTTGAAGTGTGGAAAGGTGAAATTAATGGAAGCTTGTAATGTGAGAAGCTCATCTATGTTTACTTGATATTCATACGAGATTATGTGACTAACTTGTTGAATAAGTGTATGTGTTAGGTAACTTACCCAAAATTGATGGAATGTAAATTTATATGCTTGTATTAATAAATATGACCGGTAAGTTTATTTTCTGTTATACGAACTTACTAAGCATAAAATGCTTCCTCTATTTAATTTTCCCTGTTTTATAGTGCTCAAAGCTCGCGAAGGTTGGAAGTCGGTCGGAGTAGTCATCACAGTATCCACTATCTCATTTTGGTACAAATAGAAATCTCATTTTGGTATAATGGCATGTATAAGCTTATTTGGCCAATGATGGCTTGTAATTGTTATTTTGTAATCTAGCCATTGGAGTGGCCAGTGATGGTCTAAGTTTGGATATTTTTGAAGTAATATTTTGGTAATCACATAAGTGCTTATTATGTGTTAGGTTGTTGGAATTATGTTAGCAAATAAGTTTATGTTAAGAGTAAGTTTATATCTTTTGATGCATGAGATAATACCACATGGTTGATGGCAAATTTTATGTGACTATGATGTTGGATTGGTGGATATATGCTTGTGAATTTTGGTGTAGGAAAATGGTAAGTCTTGGGTGACAAATGAAGTTAGGAAATGGTCTTATTTTGTCTACACGGGTAGACACACGGGCGTGTGTCTTGGCTGCGTGTGACACACGGCTTGTCCCATGGGCATGTGGTTTAGCCATGTGTCCTCTGCATCTTAAAAATGAGAAAAAGAATGCTTAGAATTGGGCACACGGGCAGAGACATGGGCGTGTGTGTCAGCCGTGTGGTTGACACGGCTTGAACACGAGCATGTTACATGGCCGTGTGAAAACTGCATCTAAATTTCAAAAATAGAATTAGCCACATGGCCTAGAACATGGGCGTGTGACTTCAATTTCTTCATGCCTTAAAAGTCAAAGAGTCACACAAGTTAGGAACACGGGCGTGTGTAAGACACGACCCGACCAGACGAGCGTGTCCCCAGACCACACGGGCGTCTGAGCCCTGCAACCTTGGAAAATTATGAAATCTCGCAAAAAATTTTATGAGTTTCCAATTAAGTCCCAACTTGATTCTAATGCTCGTATTGGACCTCCAAGGTCCAATTAAAGGACGTTTTGAATGATCTTGGTAAATGAATAGTAATTTATGTAAATAAATTGTAAAACATTCTGAATGTTTTGGTAATACTCTGAAACCCTATTCCGATGACGGATACGGGTTAGGGGTGTTGCAGTTCTGGTGTCGATTTCTCCTTATCATATGGCACTGACAGAGCTGAAGGAACTAAAAGTTTAGTTACAAGATTTACTGGACCGTGGATTTGTACACTCTAGTATATCACCCTGGGGAGCTCCAGTATTATTTGTTAAAAAGAAAAATGGTTCGATGCAATTTTGTATAGATTATCGACAACTGAATAAACTGAAGATTAAGAATTGATACCCTCTACCTTGTAATGATGATTAATTTGATCTATTGAAAGAAGCTTAAGTCTTTTCTAAGATTGACTGGAGATTGGGTTAGAATCAGTTGAAAGTGAAAGATAACGTTTTATCAAAAACGATATTTTGTATGCGTTATAACCAATATGAATTCTTGGTGATGACTTTTGGTTTGACAAATGCACTTGCAACATTCATGGACTCATTAACATCATTTTCTAGGCCTATCTAGATCAGTTTGTGGTAGTTTTCATCGACGACATTTTAATCTATTCAAAATTTGAAGTTGAGCAGGAGCAACATCTCGGGATCATTTTATAAGTGTTACGAGAAAAATAGTTGTACGAAAAGCTTGGCAAAGGTGAATTCTAGTTACTCAAAGTTGTGTTTCTTAGGCATGTTATTTTAGCTAATGGGATTAGGGTTTATCCGAAAAAGATCGAGGCTATAATACAGTGGAAAGAACTAAGAAATGTGTCAGAAGTTCGTAGTTTTCTTGGATTGGTTGGTTACTTATGAAGTTTCCTAAATAGGTTTTTGAAGATAACTATACCATTGATGAAGTTATTTCAAAAGAATGTTCAGTTTGTTTGAAGTGATTTGTGCTAGGAAAGTTTCGAGAAATTGAAAAAGATGTTGATTGAAGTGCCAATTCTAACCTTGCCTGAATCAGGGAAAGACTTCGTGGTTTAAAGTGGCACTTCATTTAGCGGTCTAAGTTGTGTTTTGATGCAAGATGAGAAAGTGATTGCATATGCATCCCGCCAACTTAAAACACATGAACGCAACTATCTGACACAAGATTTAGAGCTTGCCGCTATGGTTTTTGTTCTAAAGATTTAGAACCACTATCTGTATAGTGAAAAGTTTCATATTTATACTGATTACAAAAGTCTTAAATACCTCCTAACCCAAAAGGAGTTGAATTTAAGACAATGTCGTTGGGTTGAATAGTTGAAAGATTCCAATTGCATTATTAATTACCATCTTAGTAAAACTAACGTCATAGTTGACGCGTTGAGTAGAAAGGCATCAGTTGAGTTGTGAGCGATGTGTGCTTAACTCAGTATTAACAATGACGGTAGTTTGTCAATTGAATTGAAAATCAAACCAATGCTGTTTGACCAAATCAGAGAAGTGCCATTAGTTATGCTAAGTAGTCAGGAAAAAGAGAAATGGCTCTGAATGGCTCGATAGAAAACTTCAGTATTAATGATTGTAATTGTTTGAGGTGTTGTAATCAAATTTTTATTGCAGACGTTGCCGATTTGAAAGAGTTAATACTTCACAAAGCTCATGATATCCCTTTTGCTATGCATCATGGCGGAACAAAATTGTATCGCGATTTGCGGGAATTGTATTGGTTGTCCGAAATGAAAAGAGAAATAGTTGAGTTCATGGCTAAATGCCTAACTTCTTAGCAAGTTAAGAAACTTTTAGTAATTTTTATATATTTGAGATCGGAATAAATTAATCTATTTATTTTGGGGATTAATTTGAAAAGATACCAAAGTATAGAAATTTTTCTATGGATGAATATGCTGAAATTTTGAAATTTATGGTAGAAAATGAAAGGTTGTTGATAGATAAACAACTTTTACAAAGAGAATTTTCATGAAATTGTGATTTAGGGACTGAATTAAAAAATTGTAAAACCCATAGAAAAATTCTAATTTTTAAGAAATTCATAGGCTGTTATTAAGGTATGTAAAAATTGGTTAGGCTTGGAATAAGAATTAAATTACATGAATTTCATTTTCCGAGCCTAAAGACAAAATTGAAATTTATGAAAAGTATAGTGGTAAAATGGTAACTTTTCCTAGAGTGTAAATTGAATCCAATTGAATATGAAATGTAATAAATTGATGATTAAATTCATTTATATAGATCCGGATAACTCAAATTTGAAGCTAGATCGGGGAAAAGAAAAGGTGCTAGATTAGTAGACTTTTAAATATGAACAAGTGTCGAGGTAAGTTCATGTAACTTAATTATGTGTATTAATATGTCTGAATCAAATGTTGTATTTGTGTGAATTGCATAAATTTTTAATGTATGAAATTAATAACATGCCCAGTATTGCTCGATAAATGATAAGTTTCGTTTGAATAATGAAATGCAATGGATACTGTATTTTCCTGTGTTGATTATAGTCTTGCATATGTTACGGACAGAATATAGCTTGGACAAGCAATCTTGTTATAAGCCCTCTTAAGCATCCTGTTATATAGTTCCTGCGAGCATTCTGATCGATAGTAATTCTGCATGTGTTGTACATTACCGCAGCTCTTTGTGAGAATCTTGTTACATGATTTGATCAGTTGTGATCCAGCATATTATGTGGACACAAACGCAGCTCCACGTGAGCTTCCTGATATAAACTCTTATGAGTTTCCTGACATGGCTCGCTTGAACTCTCTGTTACCTTATCTGATGCTCCCTGATAATAAGTTTTCGGAGTTACCTGTAAAACTCTATGAGCTCTCTAATTTAAAACTCTTCTAAGTTTCCTGTTTAGCCCGGATAAGTGTCCTGTTACATAGCTTATCTAAGCATCCTGATATGTGGCTTGAGAGTGTGCTCTCTGATTATGTGCCCTAATGGGTACCCCTGATTATGTGTTGACGGTTTACAGATTTGTATACCTTGTGTATACTACTTGAGTATCCACCATTGTTTCAATAATTCAACGGATAAAACTCCTGATATGAGAAATTATGAAATTAAAAGAATTATGTCTTTAATGTTTTTGAGATACCTGAAAGTGTGAAACATGATGAGCTCATTCATGTTTATTTGATATACATGTGAATTATGTAACTAACTTGTTTAATTGAGTGTATGAGATTAGGTAAATTGCCAATTTGTTGGAAAGTATGTTATTGTTATGTCTATTTAATTGAATATGATTGGTAAGTTTAATTCCTGTTATAAAAACTTACTAAGTATTTAATGCTTACTAGGTTCTCTTTTCTTTGTTTTATAGTATTCGGAAACTCAAAAAGGTTGGAGCTCTGTCGAAATATCATCACACTATCCATCAGCTCGTTTTGGTATAAATAGTAAATTTATTTTGGCATAATGGCATGTACAGGTTAACTTTTCCAGTGTTGGCATGTAAATGGTTGATTGTAATCTAGCCATTGGAATGGCTAGAATGGTATGTTTTGGTATATAATTAAGGCCATAACATGTTTTATGTGTTTTGAAATGATTAAGTAGTAGAAATATATAAATCAAAGGGTAAATAAATTTGAGTTAGTATAAATGATACAAATTTACCTAAGAACATAAATGAAAATTTGGCAAGCTTAATCATTCGAATATACATTTTAATATATCTTATACAATACTAGTATTTTCTTGATTTATATGACTTGAATTGGTTGGCAAATGTATGCAAATGTTGTTGTAGGTTGAAGGTTAAATTTGGGTGAGAAATAAGACTAAGAAATGGCCTTATTTTGTCCACACGGGTAGACACATGGGCATGTGTCTAGACCGTGTGTGACACGCAGATTGACACATGGGCATGTGGTTTGGCCGTGTGTCCCCTGCATTTTAAAATTGAGAAACAGAATGCTCAGAATTAGGCACACGGGTAGAGACAAGGGCTTGTGTCTCAGCCATGTGTGACACATGGCATAGAACACGGGCGTGTGTCTTGGCCTTGTGAATCCTGCACCTAATTATTTAAAATCAAATTGACCACACGACCTAGCACACGAGCGTGTGGCTGGCCTTGTGACCCAAGTCAGAGAGTTACACGGGTAAGGACATGGGCTGGGACACGGCCATGTGCCTAACATCGAATGCCCACACGGCCTGAGAGATGGGCATGTCACTCACATGGGCATGTGACCTCTGTATATAAGAAAATTTTTGAAATTTTGCAAAAAGTTCTCTGAGATCGCGATTTAGTCCCTACTTGTTTCTAATGGTTATATTGGGCCTCGAAGGTCCATTCAAGGGACAATATGATTAGTTTTGGATATGAATAGTAAATGATCTGAATTATCTAGAAATTGTTCTATAAACTTCGGTAATGCTCCGTAACCCTGTTCCATCAATGGATACGGGTTAGGGGTGTTACAAAATCTCATAGGGTTGGGATTACGTTCGATGAAACCTTAAACTATTTTTATTGATGTAGTATATATCTAATTTACTTTATTGTTTCATTTGTGTGTTCTTATTTCTTAATTAAATTGCAACGATCTTTAGACATAGAAGACTGTTCGCATACTTATAAACTGATTCTAATTTTGAAAGGGTTGGATTGGTTGGATTAAAATTAAATGAAATGAGAAAGTATTCAATAGACACTTGTAGTCGACTTTAGACATAGAGTCATGATCATATAGAAGGAACCCATGCAAGTTATCTAAAAAGCCTCTAGACACAGGCAAGGTAGCTTGAGGTTTTTTTCCTCATGAGAGGCAGACCATTTTAGAACTTTTCTGTGTAGTAAAGTAGATACAATTTTGCCAAGGCATTATTAATAGTAAGGGTCGATTCTGGGTAATCTCGAACTTTTGAATCAACATCACTCTATCATTATTCTTTGTCGTAGTATCTTTGCCACAACATATTTAGTTGTTTATTTCTCTATTTACATTATATTCAGATAATCACTCTCATTATTGCCATTACATTTCTGCTTTAACTTTTTCCATAACATTTCCGTTATTCATTAATTCTACATATTGCTTACATAATTACTCTACTATTTTCCACTACATATTTTATCATTGACTTTGCCATAGCATTAATCGCATTTTATTATAATAACTTGACCACTTTTGTGCCTCAATCCGATCTTTGTGGGAACGATACTCACTCATCGCCTTATTACTTAAACCAACTTATATACTTCCATAGGATCACAGATTGTTTTACAGGCGACATGTATGCATTAATTGACACTGGAATAACACATTCATACATATATGCAAAACATTAGTAACATAAAAAGTTTATTGGTTGTGTCGACTTAATATGTGGTCACAAGTAATAAATCCTTCAGATCATAGAGTCATAGTTGATTCGGTTTGAAAACAATGTTCACTGAAAATTTATGGCTATAATTTTCTCATTGAATTAATGCTACTGCCATTTATCGAATTTGATGTTATATAGAGAATAGATTATATGTTTGTTCATAACGTAATGGTGAATTGCCAACAGAAACAAATGAAATTGAGACATCAGAGTCGTGAATTGATTTACATTAAATTTGGTGGTGATTCAAATGTAATTTCAACAATAGTTGCACATAAATTTATACATAGAAGCTGTGATATGTTTTAATTTATATCTTGGACTTTAGAGTATCTAAAATGAAAGTGGATCAATTATCAACAGTTTTCAAGATTACGAATGCTCTTCTTACGGAATTGCAGAGTCAATTGTAGAGCAATACGTCGAGGTTGTCATAAAATTAACACCCAGAACTGCTCCAATCTCATTTGTTTTGTGTAAAATGTTTTCAACCGAATTGAAAGAATTAGAAGTTTAGTTGCAAGAATCAATTGACAAAGGTTCTATTCGACTAAGTGTATTATTTTGGAATACGCTTGTACTGCATTGTGAAAAAGAAAGACAAGTCGATGAGTTTGTGTATAAATTATTAGTATTTGAATAAAGTCACCATAGAGAATAAACATTCGTTACTTCGTATTGAAGACCTATTCGATTAGTTGAAAAGTGCTATTATGTTTCAAAGATAGATTACCGATTTGGTTATTATCAGTTGTGAGTTACAAATGTAAATATATCAAAAATAGTGTTTAAAATTCGTTATGAGCATTAGGAGTTTCTAGTTATGTCTTTTGTATTAAATAATGTCCTGTAGTATTTGAATTTTGGTGAATTGGGTTTCTTTTCAGTCACAGTACGACGGATTCATTGATATTCTGTACTGATAATGTACTAATCTGTTATAAAACTAATTCAGAGCATGCTCAGAATTTGAAATTTTTTATTGTAGATGATTTATTAAGAATTTCTTGACAATTTCATTGCCAATGATAAAGTTATTACAATAAAACATTGAATTTTTTTAGTCAAGTTAGGTAATTACTTCAAGCTAAGCCAGGGAAGAAATCATTATTTACAGTAATGTTCTCAAATTATGCTAGTTTGATTATTATAGATTTGAGAGTTAAATCGTTATTCTTCAGAGAATTTGTAGGATGCAAAGAAAAGACTCCAATTTGTTAGTTTAATGGAAGCAGATTCAGAATGATCAGATAACCAATTTCAATGTGGATTGTGATAATATACAAATTATCTCTAGTTAATCACAAATGTACAATATTCAAGATATAATATTTAATAAATATGAAAAATAAAACTTAGACAAATTACAAATTCGAGTTATAATTAGAAATAAAACAAATTAAATTGGAACTTTCTCAGCTTAAAATGGAGCAACAAGAAATGAAAAAATAAATGTAAACTTTAAAACATGAAATCCCAGAAAATAGTTCGTCAAAAATTGAACCTGAGCCTGAAGAAAATACACAGGAATATATGATGGTTCTCACTGAAGTATCTATCCAATGATATTTAATAAAAATAAATATTATTATAAATAATGAATTTCAATTAGAAATAATAACCCTTTTTGATACAGGAGCATATCAAAACTGTATTAGAGAGGGGATAATTCCAACAAAGTATTGTGACAAAACATCAGAATCTCTTAAAGCTGCAAAGGTATAAAATATCAAACATGTTTTCTAATGATAAGGATATTACCTAAGAAGTCATATTAGGAACCCCATTCATATCCTTACTTAAACCATATAAAGTAACAAATACTTCAATCTCTACCAAAGTTTTAAACACTAAAATAGAATTTTCTTTTGTAAAAACCCAAAATATGAAATCTCAACTTATTAAAATCTTTATTCATATATAATGGGCAAATCAATAATAAACAAATCCCTTTTTGAAAGAAGAAATATGTTTTAAAAAATTGACTGAACAAGTAGAAAAAAGATAAGTCCAAAAAAGGATAAATCAAATCAAAAAAGAAATAGAATCAACAATTTGTTCTGACATTCTTAGTATTTTTGGAATAGGAAAAAACATGAAGTAACATTACCATATGAAAATAATTTTGATGAAAGACAAATACCAACAAAAGCAAGGCCAATACAAATGAACAAAGAAATAGAAGAATTTTGTAAAAAAGAAATATAAGATCTTCTTAATAAAAAATTAATTAGGAAAAGCAATTCTCCTTGAAGTTGTTTAGCATTTTATGTAATGAAAAATGCAGTACTCGAAAGAAGAATGACAAGATTGGTAATTAATTACAAACCTCTCAATCAAGCTTTAAAATGAATTAGGTATCCAATACCAAATAAAAATGAATTGTTACAAAAACTCTATAATGCAAATATTTTCTCAAAATTTGACATGAAATCACGACTTTGTCAAATGCAAATAAAAGAAGAAGAAAGATACAAAACGACATTTACTGTACTATTTGGACAATATAAATGGAATGTCATGCCTTTTGGATTAAAAAAAAAACACTCCATCCGAATTTCAAAGAATAATGAATGATATTTTTTTACCAATATTCTCAATTCACAATAGTATACATTGATGAGGTATTAGTGTTTTTCGAAAATCTAGAAAAAACATTTCAAACATTTATCCATCTTTGTAAAAGTCATAAAAAATAATGGTTTAGTAGTTTCTAAATCCAAGATAAGTTTGTTCCAAACCAAAGTATGGTTTCTAGGTCATTACATTACCCAATGAACCATTACCCCAATAGAAATGTCCATAAAATTCACCAGCAAATTCCCAAACCAAATTCTAGATAAAGTCCAATTGAAAAGATTTTTAGAAAGCCTTAACTCTGTTATAGACTTTTATACATGTCTTAGAAAATTATGTAAGCCCTTATATGAGAGGCTCAAAAAGAATCCACAACCTTGGACAAATGACCACACCAATATTATCACCCAGATTAAAAAGAAATTACTAAACTTCCTTGCTTATATTTAGCTAATCCAAATCCCCCCAAGATAGTAGAAACATATGCTTCTGAAATAGGGTATGGTGGGATCCTAAAACAAGTTAAGGGTGGAAAAGAGAAAATAGTCAAATTTACCTTCAAACGTTGGAATCCAACTCAACAAAATTGTAATACTATTAAAAAAGAAATTTTATCATTTTTTTATTCATTACAAAATTCCAAAGTGATTTATTAAATAAAAAAATTTCTTTTGAGCATATTTCATTTTCGCAAGATGTTCAAAATATTGCCTCAAAACATATTTTCGCAAGATGGCAAGCAATTTTGAACATATTTGATTTTGATATTGAATGCATTAAAAGAGAAACTAATTATTTGCCTGATTTTCTCACTAGAGAGTTTCTTCAAAAATGCCACCTAAACTCTGACTCAAAGGAAAAGGAAAAATAGGAGAACCATCCAAAACCCAAAGTTGCTCAAAACCAAGTAAATTATGGTATGAAATTTTCCTTGAAGAAGAAAATGAGAGATCATCGTCCTCATAAAAATCCTCCAAAAATGCATACCTTTAGGATGTACAGGATCCAAATGAAATTGGTTCACAAATAAAAAAATGGATTGAGTCCCTTTCTCAATCTCCAGATGTGGCATTAGCCTTTTTTCAAATGAAAGAGGAAATTTCTCTCAAACAAATTGTTGGTGAAGTAGCAAAGATTTTTGAAAAATAGATAGATTATTTTAAATGAATTGAAAGTATTTTGAAAAGTTTTACTTAATGTGTGGTACACCGAGTATTTGGCGTCGATTCTATAAGTCTTCTGAAACTATTGCTTGTTTTAAACTAAAATGCTGAGACTACTATAGGTAGTAGACTGTACTGGAATACTCTATTTAGGGTAAACTAAAACTATAGTAAGACTGCGATCTGCAAAAACGAACTCTGAATTACTGATACTATGTTCATAAAATATTCTTAATAAATACTAGAACTATAAAATTGATGCATAAAATTGTTAATACAAATAAAGTGTAATTTGATAATGAGCACCAGAGGTACTCGTTGAAGAGGTCCAAGGGGCCGCGGCGGATGCCATAGAGGTGCTCGAGCTGGGTCTTTGTCATCTGGCCACTTGCCGAATGTTGAAGCTAGAGAGGCACTAGCTTCACTTGTGACTGAGACTGGGTCTCATGATAGTGCGGCTGGGGGCGGTGCATTATCCCAGGCCATGTTACGGATTCTAGAGAGGGTCAGTGGACCCAATACTGGTGCTGTAGGCCGCGGGTGGGTTACGAAACGACTCTGGTATAACGGAGCTAAAATTTTTAGGGGAATTGCTAGAGTTGCCCCTAATGTGGCTGAATATTGGATTGAGGCCATGGAAAGGATTATGGATGATTTGACTGTACCCCCGAGCAGAAACTAAAGGGTGCAATGTCACTGCTGAGAGACGAGGCTTACCAGTGGTGGCTCACAGTAAAAAAAGGGCACTCAGCCCGATCAATTAACATGGGAATTCTTCAAGACCGCTATCCAAGGAAAGTATGTGGGCACTAGTTATGTGGATGCCCAGAGGAGGGACTTTTTAAATCTGACATAAGGGGATAAATCAGTGGCCGAATATGAGGTTGAATTTTTACAACTTAGCCATTATGCGCAAGGTATGGTGGCGTCTGAGTACGACCGGTGTGTTCATTTTCGAGGATAGCCTTAGGGATAGTATAAGGCTTCTGATAGCTCCACAGAAGGAGCGAGATTTTTTTGCTTTATTGGATGAGGCGAAGATTGTCAAGGATGTGAAGCACACTGAGCGCCAGAACCGTGAAAAGGAGAGAGGTAGAAACAAGAGGGATTTAAAGCTCTCAACTTCATTTCTACGGTTTAAGAAAAAGGCCAGAATTGATGGGCCAATCAGAGTTAGGGGCCCTATTGCTGTTACTGGATCACAACCCTGTGCGAATTGTAGGAGAGTTAGGGCATGTCTGAGATGCGAATCATTGGAGCATCGTGTCAGAGATTGTCCAAAGAGGTATCAGAGTTGCTGTTACTGGTGTGAGTATTATTCAACCACTGAGAGGTTTTCAATAGCCACCGAGAGGTCGTGGTCAGGCCAGAGGTGGTAATAGTATGGGTCGTGGTCAGAGGGCACCAGGCAGAGGTGTTGGTCGCACTGAGGTGAGGTAGCCAGCTCTGGTCTATGCTGCACATCGTCGAGGGGATGGTGATGCCTCAAAGTTATCACGGGTACATTCTTTATCTATAATGTACCTTATACTACACTGATAGATAGAGGATCTACTCATTCCTATATAGCTTGTAATGTGTCTGAGACTTTGGATATCTTAGTTGAAAGTACTGCAAGTGAGGTTACTGTGTTGAGTCTATTAGGGCAGTCTGTAAGGGTAGATAAATTGTTTAGAGATGTGCCATTGGAGGTTCAAGGAGTTATTTTTTTATCGAATTTGATGGAACTTCCTTTTGGAGAATTCGACTTAATTCTGTGAATGGATTGGCTGGTGAAACATCGGTAAAACTTGGATTGTGCTACTAAACGGATGGTACTGAGAACTGTACGGGATGATGGGATAGTTGTAATTGGAGAGCGTCAGAATTACTTGTCAAATGTGATTTTTGCATTAAAGGCCGAGAAATTGGTTCTTAAGGGTTGTGAGGCATATCTAGCTTACATAGGTGTTTCAGACTCTGGGGTTTCTTCTGTTGAGGATATCAGAACAGTTAAAGACATTTCGAATGTTTTTTCTGATGAATTACCTGGGTTACCTTCAAACCGTGAAGTTGAGTTTGAGATTGAGCTCCTGTCTAGTTTAGCTCCGGTGTCCATCGCCCCTTATAGAATGACACTGAAGGAGCTTGTGGAGCTTAAGGCTCAGATTCAAGAATTATTGGATCGTGGGTTCATCCGACCTAGTATGTATCCATGGGGAACACCGGTTTTGTTTGTGAAAAAGAAGAATTGATCCATGCGCATGTGCATCGATTATCGGTAACTGAATAAATTGACCGTTAAGAATAAGTACCCCTATCGAGGATTGTGATCTGTTCGACTAGTTTCGTGGAGCTTCGGTCTTTTTTAAGATTGATCTCCAATCGGGGTACCATTAATAGAGGGTTAAAGATACTGATGTTTATAAGACAACGTTTAGGACTCACTATGGTCATTACGAGTTCCTAGTGGTGCCATTTGGATTGACGAATGCACCAGCGGCTTTTATGGATCTGATGAACTGAGTGTTCCAGCTCTATTTGGATCGATTTGTAGTGGTTTTTATTGATGATATTCTAGTGTATTCAAGGACTGAAGATGAACACAATGAACATCTCCGAGTTGTTTTGCAGATTCTGAGGGAGAAATAACTATACGCCAAGTTCAGTAAGTGTGAATTTTGGTTACGAAAGGTAACATTTCTGGGCCATGTGGTATCTGCTGAAGGAATTAGGGTTGATCTTCAGAAAATTGAAATTGTTCTAGATTGGAAACCGCCTAAGATTGTATAAGAGATTTGCAGTTTTCTAGGACTGGCAGGGTATTATCAACGATTTGTTGAGGGGTTTTCATTAATTGTTGCACCTCTAACGAAGTTGTTGCGTAAGGGTGTGTCGTTTAACTGGATTGATGCACAGCAAGAGAGTTTTGAGAAGCTTAAGAAAGTTCGGACTGAGGCTCTTGTCTTATTACATCCAGAGTTTGGGAAAGAGTTCACTGTCTACAGGATGCATCACATGTTGGGTTGGCATGTGTGTTGATACAAGAGGGTAAGATGGTTGCATATGCGTCTCGTCAGCTTAAGACTCATGAGGCGAATTATCTGACGCGTGACTTGGAATTGGTCGTAGTGGAATTTGCACTAAAAATTTAGAGGCATTACCTGTATGGTGAGAAGTGTATTATTTAAACGGATCATGAGAGCCTCAAGTATCTCCTCACTTAGAAGGAGCTAAACCTTAGGCAGAATAGGTGGATTGAGCTGCTTAAAGATTATGACTGTACGATCGAAAACCATCCTAGTAAAGCCAATGTGGTGGTTAACGCATTGAGCCGTAGGGTTATGATTGATCTGAGGGCGATGTTTACCCGTCTCAACTTATTTGATGATGGTAGCTTGCTGGCTGAACTCTAAGTTAAATCGATATGGATTGAGTAGATTAATAGTAAATAGTTGAAAGATGAGTCATTGGGTCATCGGTTTCGGCAGGTTGAGAGTGGGGATACTGTGGATTTTGGGCTGAATAGTGAAAGGGTACTCTACTTTCATAGGAGAGTTTGCGTACCGAAGGATGCTGATTTGAGGCAGTCTATATTGTGAAAGGGACATAGTAGCCCTTATGCTATGCATCCTGGTGGAAATAAGATGTACCGAGACCTTCGAGGGATATATTGGTGGCTGAGTCTTAACTGTGAAGTTGCTTATTTGTGGGTAAATGTCTAACTTGCCAGCAGGTTAAGGCTGAACATCAGTTACCTTCAGGCAGGCAGTTAAGATTCCACTTCGGAAATGGGAGAGAGTGACTATGGACTTCGTTAGTGGGTTGCCCCAACGCCTACTAAGAAGGATTCAGTATGGGTCATCGTGGATTAATTAACCAAGTCTGCCCATTTCATATCAGTTCGTACCGATTACTTTTTACAGAAGTTGGCTAAGCTGTATGTGTCTGAAATAATGAGACTGCATGGGGTACCAGTTTCCATAATATCTGATAGGGATCCTCGTTTCATGTCTCAATTCTAGAAGAGGTTGCATGAAGATTTGGGAACAATGTTGGACTTCAGTACTACGGTCCATCCTCAGACAGATGGTCAATTAGAGAGGGTGGTTCAGATACTAGAGGAATGTTAAGGAGTTATGCGATAGATTTCCGAGGCAGTTGGAAGGACTACTTGCTGTTAGCAGAGTTTGTGTATAACAATAGCTATCAGTCTAGCATATAGATGACACCTTACGAGGCATTATATGGTCATAGGTGTCGTACTCCTTCGTGTTGTACTGAGTTGGGCGAGTGGCGTGTTCTGGGCCCTGAGTTAGTTTCTGATACCGAGGATAAAGTTAGACTAATTCAGGATCAACTGAAGGCGGCATCAGACAGACAAAAGTTGTATGCGGATCTGAAGCGTAAGTAGATTGAGTATTCTATAGGGGACTTCGTTTTTCTCAAGGTCTCACCATGGAAGAAGGTACTAAAATTTGCTGAGCCCTAGTTTCATTGGGTCTTACTGCATACTAAAACATATGGGACCAGTTGCTTATCAATTAGAGTTACCTCTAGAGTTTGACTGGATTCATGATGTGTTCCACTTCTCTATGTTGAGGTACTACCGCTCTGATCCTGCGCATGTTATCTCGGTCAATGAGATTAAGGTTAGGCCAGACTTGACTTTTAAAGAGGAACCAGTGCAGATATTGGAGCGTGATGTAAAGATTCTAAGGAAGAAGTCTATTCCACTGGTTAAGGTACTTTGGCGTAATCACAGTTCTGAGGAGGCCACATGGGAACCTGAGGAGGCGATTCGACAACAATACCCTCATTTGTTCTGATTAGGTAAATTTCGAGGTTAAAATTTTCTTTTAGGGGGGTAGAGTTGTAACGCCCCAAAATTCTAAATAATTATTTTTGTATGTTTGTGACACACAACTGTGTATCTACTTCAGTGGTTAAGTGTTCTGGGAAGTTTCTGAGAAGTCTTGGGTTCAAGCCTTGGCTTGTGTAAAAGTTTTGATTTTAGAGAAATAAACCCTGTCTTTAGTCAGTAGGTCTTTTAAATTAATGTGTTTATAACATGACAGAAAAGGGCCTGCTGGTCTAGGGGGTAAGTGGCGTGTGGTAGTTGCTTGGGGTCTGAGGTTCGAATCTTGGTGGACGCAGTGGAGTGTTTATTTTGCTACTGTGCCTGGGAGTGTTGTGGGTTGACTGAAACACTGAAGTGTTTGAATGGATTTTGAATTGAGTTGTTAAGAGGGGAGTGGACGACATGGAGGGATTTTAGGAGAAAATCATGGGGAGTTGAGGTGAGAGGAGGTGGTGTGTCGAATTTGAACTTTAGGCACTCAAAGAAATCAGTTTTGGGGAAGAATTTGGCTTTGGGTGAGTTTTAGTTTCGGGGGTTGTGCACTTTTTTGGTTGCTTTCTCTCCTCACTTTCGATTTTTGACAATTGCTTTCGGGTTTTTTTCTGCACTTTTGGATAGCTGAATTCTGCTAGGGGATCATTCGGGTACTTTTCATTTTGTCTATTTCGGTTTTTGCTCTTCTCCCTCTACTCCTTTAGCAATCGTTTGTCCTCTTGTTACTTTTTGTTTGGTCGAATACTTTCCTTTCTCTCTCTCAAATCCTTTCAACTTTTGTTGCTCGATTCTCTTCTTCTTCTTTCCTCTTCCAATCGGTTTCTTATTGACCATTTGCTTCTCTTTTTCTGGCTTTCTCAATCGGTTGTGCTTGGCTGAATACCACTTTTTCTTTTACTCTCTCTCTGCCGACTGTTCTAACTTCTTTTCTGTCGATCTTGTTGGTAATTGCTGCTATTCAGTTTTTCTCACTCTTTTTCCCTTTCTGCCGTATAAATAGTTTTCATCTAACACCTTCTTTTGTTGCCGAAAATTGCTAGGGTTGTGGTTGTGCTAGCTCTATCTCTGTAGTAGTGGGTGATCATTTTGGGGATAGTAGATCGATTTCTTCCCTTCCCTATTCTCAGTTTTACACTTTTGGTAAGTGGTTGTGCGCTTGGTTCAAGCTATGTGCGTGTACTATGTTAGTTAATAAGTTCGTTTGGAATATAGGTAATCTCTAAAGGAGTTCATAATCGGTCTCGTGTATCGGATTAAGTGTGTGATCTTCATTCGTTCAATCAAGGCAAGTATTAGTGAATTTATTTGGGATAATTATTAAGAGGAGATGTTAACAATATTGTCAAATGATTAATGGAGTATCTCGATTGAATGTAGGTTTTTGTGCTCGTGTGCTTTTCGCGCATTTTTTTAGCAAGGTGTGTAAAAACACTGCCCTTAATCGTAGATCGGCAAAAGCTGAAATAAGTGATCGTTGACGCTACACGGGCGTGCGTTTGCTCGTGTGGTATTCCAAATGCCTAAAAATAGGTGTATAATCGTTGAGACCGACCATGAGCAAATTCATGGGTCGAGGTCGTTTTGGGCCATTTTAGGCCGAACTGGGCGGTGTGGGTCCCACGGACACATGGGCCCCACAGGGGTAAACCACACGAACGTGTGGAGAATATTGGGCTAGGCTGTGTAATCTACATGGCCAAGGCCATTTTTGGGCTATGTGGGCCACACGGGCGTGTGGGCCTACATGGGCTGCAATATGGGCTGTGGGTCCATTTTTACTGTTTGACTGTTAAGGTTGCACGGGTCACCCGAGATGACTTTGGACCTACTGTTGGGTCGGTAAGTGTACCTAGGCCCCCTAATAGACAAAATGACTGAAATGCCCTTACATGGTAAAATGACTGATATGCCCCCATGATATGTATGATTATGTTTGAGCATGCCATTTTATATATAATAATCATATGTATGATATTATGACATGATGCATGATATAGTGCATGGGGATGGGATTTATTGTGATTGGAGAAAAGTGTACTGTACTAGCAGCTCTGCTACAAATACTAATTAGTGCCGCAACCGATACTATTTGAGGTGTAGGGATGGGTGGATTGATTTTATCCTCACATGGAGTGTAGGGTTGGACGAAGATGGAGTGTAGAGGCTGGTGGGGTAGGATTTATTGATTGCATATCTGTCTTGGGTATTCTTGAGATGGGCTCAGCCGACAACGATCTCGATCTTGTAATGGGCTAAGGCCCATCTTGGCCGAACCATGGTGAATTGGGCTTAGGCCCAGACTGTATATGCTCTCTGATTGATTATCTGATATGGGATTACACACTGAGTTTTCAAAACTCACCCATCTGTTTATTTGTATAGGTAATCCCCATGCTTAGGCGGGTCGGTGCTGTGAGGGACTCGAAGGCGGCCACACAACTGTATGGACTTTCTTTTTAGGTTTTAAATTACAAATAGTTTTATTTTGGGTGTTTTAAATGTAATAAGGCCTCTATAATTTTTAATCTTTAAGTTTGGGGTTTTATTTATTTTGATTTATATATGCTAGTAGTAGGATACGGGCTTTCAGAAAGATAAATGTTTTTTTTTCAAATCACCACATTTACACAACATGTTTTTAAAAGCTTCCGCAAGAAATAATGTTTTAAAATTAATAACAAATTTAATATGGTTAACTTTTTGTCAAACGACTTGAGCTTGAAAATAAACGAGATATCTTTAAATCTTTGCTAAAGATCACAAAGAGGGTAAATATAGAACGGGTTTTTCAATGATATTATACTTTGTGAAAAACACTTCAATGTGACATCGCCAGATTCAGCCATAACATCTAGGCCAGGTTTAGGGTGTTACATTTAGAGCCTTAAAAGACTGACATGTTGGAAAAATTTCTAGTTTGATAGTATGCATGTTTGATTGAGTTTGTAATTGCCCATTTGAGTTAAGAGATATGAGGATGTTTGACTCAATGATATAATATGTTGAGATATTAAGCTCATATATGATTTAAATGCATAAGATATTTGTTATATTGTGCACTAAAAAAGGTGCTATTTATGCACAATAAAAATCCGTAAAGTATTTGAAATTGAATGATATTGATTGATACCAACACAATGGTAATTTGAAAGATTGGAACACTGTTTCCATTTATTGAAAGTATGTGATCATTAAGGACATGTTGAGCATGTCAAATGAATGTGAAAAGTATTGAGATATGATTTTGTATGAGATTGTGTGACATATTACATATGCATTGGGTTGGGATTTTGTGGTTGACGGAGGAGTTCCGTGGAGTACCGGTGGCATATTAAGTTTGCATTATTTGTAGTCAGTGCACTGCACCTGTAGTACCAAGGGGATTGGCGATTTTATCGCATATTATATGTTATTGGTGATTGTATCACACTACTTGATATCTGGAAGATTTTCTGCATTATTGATTATTGAGTAGTTTTACCATATCGAGCTATGCTTATAATGTTTTGGAGTTTGGCAGACGGGTTCTGGGGAACTCGTGGTGTGTAGCGGATGGTATGAGTAGGAACCGTTTTGCATTGCATCATATGCACGATATATTAGAATGCTATTGATTTTTGCTACGCATTGTATTCTGTTGTATTGAATGGTATCGAAATTAATGATTGTTACTTGAATGAATGATGACCTATGCTCATACACCATTTGACATCAATTAGATAATGGCCATGTAATGACATGAAATTCCTATGATGGTTCTGTTATCTTCTGTTAATGCTAATATGTTTCACTGTATTTGATTTTTTGCTCGTTTAAATAATTATTGGGCTCACATTGGGCTTTTCATAAGCTCACCCCACAATAGTGTTTAACTTTTCAGGTAAACCCTAAAATTAGGACCAGGCTCAGCATTCAGAGAATCACCTTGGACCTCAGACTATTCTTAATAAGTATTATTAAGTCTTTATTGGTTTTGCCTTGTAATTTTTAGTTATCTCTGATCTGCGGCCTGGTAACTTTTCTTTTGGGAATTTTTCCATGCATGAATTACTCAAGCATAATAACCGACTAATGCATTATATCAGGCTTAAGTAAAATTTGATATTGTTCCCTAGTTTCCACTACATTGCAAATGAATTGTTTTTGAAAAACAAATCGATAAGGCAACTAATTTTCCAAAATGACTTGAAAAATGGTTTTTTCCACTGCATTAGTTTAACTTTGAGTCTTTTTTAAAGAAGAGCGACAAGCAAAAGGTTTTTCTAAAATAACATTGTTAACAATAAAATGAATCTTAAGCATACACGACCTAATGAATAAATACTTTTAAGCTAACTCAAAGTGCAACTACGGTTTTCTCTAAAATGAGTTTTTTTTTTAAAGTCTTAAAAAGTAACGTAAGTTAACTTAGCCATTTCGGTGGCTAATGTAGCCTTCTCAATCTAGCCATAACATCTAGGCCAGGTTTGGGAGGCTACAGCTTATAATAGGATTGATCGTCCGAGCTATATTCTGTCCGCAGCATATGCAGGACCGCATTCAATATGAAAATCATGTATCCATCGAATTTCATTACTCAAACAGAACTTAACATTTTCCAAACATTATTGATCATGTGATTATTTCATACATTTTTAACATTTATATAATTCATATAAACACATACCACACTCAATTTAAGCATAAAAATAAACACAATTTAGTTACACGAACTAACCTCGACACTTGTTCGTTTATAAAAAGCTACTAATCCGTCACCTTTTCTTTTCCTCGATCTAACTCTTTATTTGATCTTTCTAGATCTATATAAATGAATTTAACATTAATTTAATCCATTTCATACTCAATTGAACTCAATTCACTTCCTAGGCAAAATTACCATTTTGCCCCTATACTTTTCATAAATGATAATTTTGTCCCTAGGCTCAGAAAATAAAATTCATGCAATTTAATCCTTATTCCAAGCCTAACATATTTTTACATGTTTTAATAACAACCCATGAATTTCATAAAAATCAAAATTTTTCCATGGGTTTTACTATTTTTGAATTTAGTCCCTAAATCATAATCTCATCAAAATTCTCTTTGTAAAAGTTGTTTATCTATCAACAACATTTCATTTTCTACTATAAATTTCAAAATTTCAGCATTTACATCCATGGAAAGATTTCTATACTTTTATATCTTTACAAATTAATCCCCAAAATAGATAGATTAAGTTACTACAATCTCGAAAATATAAAAATTACTAAAAACGGGACATGGTTACTTAATTAAGCTTGCTTGATTTCCTTTCTCTTTCCAAGGGTTTCCATGTATTTTGGGGAAGAAGATGATAATAATAATAATATGATATTTCTATTTAAATTTATTATCATCGATTAATTTTTCAACATTCCAATTTAGTCCTTTTCTTTTTCTAATTTTCCATGGATGATTCATCAAAAATATCAACTAACTCCATTTAATGGACTAATTGCCATTTAATGACCACAATTTTTGAATTCCATAGCTAATTAATCCTTATAGCTACTAGAATTCAACTTTTGCATTTTATGCAATTTTGTCCTTTCCATAATTAAACATGAAATCAATAAAATTTTCTTATCAAAATTTTCATACGTTCCTATCATAATGCAAACCATGCAATAATATTAAAATAAATTTTCTTTATGACTTAGATTCGTGGTTTCGAAACCACTATTTCGATTTAACTGAAAATGGGCTGTTACAGATTGTTTCCTGGAATAATTCTTATGAACAAGATCCATGTATTGGAATTCCATTATTAGTTCAAAACTTCATAACTAAATGGTGGAAAAATTTAATGATGAAAAATATGATTCAAAATATTTGGATAATTTTTTCAACAAGAATCCAAGATTATGTAAGTTCGCAGCCCCGGATCAAACCACAACGAAATTCATTTAAGCAAAACCGACAGCTAGTCCAATGTTAGCTCAGGCCAAGACCAAGAAGGAATACAAAAAACTCATGGATGAAATGCTCTGCTCAATAGATTCTCGATTAATCTTGAATGTCTTCAAACAAAATAGTAGATCTTGCAGACGATACCACCTTTAGTAATTATTATTAGGACCAAGAAAAAATGATGCAAAGATAAGAGATGAATGAAGATGAACAGAGGAAATTCCCTACAAGAAAAGACGAATGAACAATAAATATTCTCTGACATGAACAGTAAATATTCTTTGAAAAAAAAGTTTGTAGTTTGTGTTTTGTAATTAGAGAATATATTCTTTGAAAAGTAGCAATATGTAATTATAGGACATGATGTAAGGGATAAAATTCTTCAAAGAAAGAGATTGTCAAGAGGAAAGAACCCCTCTATAAAAGACTCTCAGTTAAAAAACAAAAGGCACGACTTCAAATACCCAATAGAGAGATCAACAATTTGTTTCTCCAAATTTTAGCTTTCAGAACTTAAGTTTTTAAACTATTTCCAATCTTTCAAATTAAGTTTCAAATTTTCAAATTAAGTTTTCAAATTTTAAATTCAAATTACTACTTCCATCCTTGATCCTTGGGATTATCTAGCTTTAATAAAAATATTTACGAAGTTATATTAGAAGTGAATTGAATTTTGATTAGGTAATTTTTTGATTTAATGCTTAATTATGGTACAATGATTAAATCATAAAATGTCAAAAGTCAAATTATAATTAAATCATAATTTAGAATATGGAAGGGCTTATAAGGCAATTAAACCTTTGAATTTTTGATAGTGTATGATAGTTGTATAGGTTAAATGTTAAAAAATATGTTATAACTATAATAGTTAATAAATAAAACAAAGATAGTGGAAACATCAAAAATATTTGGGTAAACTACCAAAATAGACACTTTTGTTTACCTCAGGTTACATTTTAGTCACTTATGTTTGGAATGTTACGTTTTAGGCACTTAGGTTATCGTGTTGTAACATTTTAGTCACTGAGCCGTTAAATTATCGTTAACGGTATAACGATAAGCTAACATGGCACGTTAAATCATCATTTCAAACAAATTTTTAAGTTAATTTATACAATTAGTCCCCATATTTTTTCGTTTTCAGTAATTTAATTTTTTTCTTTTATGTTCTTTTAACTTTCCGTTTTTTATTTTCCATTGTCTTTTGCTTCTCCTTCTGTTTTCCTCTCTTCTCCATTCTTTTAACGTAGTTTTTCTATGTTTTGCATTTGTTAAAACTAATCTCGATACTTCTATTTTTTTAAACAATTTAATTTATTCGAGTGAGGCAAGCTTGTGGACTAGTTTTAACAAATGGAAAACGTAGAAAAATTATAGTAAAAGAAATGAAAAAGAGAGGAAAACAAAGGGAGAAGCAAAATAGAATGGAAAATAAAGAAAAAAGAAGAAAGTTAAAAGAACATGAAAGAAAAAATTAAATTGCTCAAAATGAAAAAAATATAGGGACCAATTATATAATTTAACCTAAAATTTTTGTTTGAAATGATGATTTAACATGGCACATTAGCTTTCGTTACACCACTAACAACAATTAACGATTAAGTGACTAAAATGTTACAGCACGATAACGTAACGTTTTAAACATAAGTGACTAAAATATAACTCGAGGCAAACAAAAGTGACTATTTTGGTAGTTCACGCAAATTATTTTCATCCATTTCATCTTCAAAAAATCGAAACCAAACGAGAAAAGAAACTTCAATGCATGACTCAGGGTTTCAAAGTTTCAAGCTCAATTTGGTTAGTTCAATTTTGTAATAGGGACTAAAATGTACAAATTGTGAAATTTGTGGTACAATTGAAAAATAAGAAGTCCTATTGCGACTCTAGTAAAGTCGGCATAAAATTAGAGGGCTAAATGCGAAAGTTCTGTTAGTCCCGATTTTAGGGACTAAATTAAATAAAACACAAAAGTTGCATAATTTTGAATTTGATTGTGAAAATAGTTGAATATTGATGAAACAGTTTTTTTATTTTAATCCGTATCTAATGTCGACCTGGTTCCTCGAAAAAGAAAGGAAAAGACAAAGTCGTCGACAAATAGCTTGGAGTTTACGGTTTGTGTTTATATAATTCGAACTTCTCTTAAATTGTTGTAGTTAGAACTATTTGTGAATGTTAAGAATACGAGAATTGGAATTGAAATGTGAAATAGAAAATGAAATGGTGGATGGAAATGTGAATAATGAATGATGAAGATCAATGAATGTATATGAAATTGAAAGGTTAGATGGAACATGTCCATGTAGGAATAGATTTATCATATGTAATATGAGATATAATTGTCATGTAATGATATTAAAATGATGAATTGGTTGTGATCAAAGAATTGATAATTTGGCATTAATGAATGGTTATATTGCATGTCATTACTCGATTTAAAATTTTCATATTCATAATCTCTATTACGCTTAATTATTTGGATTATAGAAATACCACTGACTTAAACTCAGTATACAGTTTTGTTTTTTTGTTGATCATCGACTCAGCATCTAGCGGCAATCCCAGACTTAAGTGTTGGTGATGTGATCATTTTTTATATTAGCATGTACCTAGGAATTCTTTTGATTATAATGATGTTTTGAATCTTGTTGGTATTTTTGATATTAGGTATATAAGTGTATGTATGTGATACTAATAGTTATGTTGTTGATGTCTTGATAGGTTGTTTGGGTTATATACCTAATGATCTAATGGTTGAGAAAATATCATGCTATGTGATGTGTTTTGATTGATGCTTGGAAATAGTATGATGGATAGTATGCTTAGGTTATGCCTTAGAAATGATTTGGTTCATTTGATGTTCATACCTATGCTTTGCTTGAAAAGATTTGGTAGTTCTAGTACTTAGGTTATAAGGCTAATATGAAATCAAATGTGAAATGATTGAATAGTTGAATGCATACATATTTGGCTTGATTATTTTGGAGTGCCTTATGAGGCATATTGGTATGCTCTTACTAAATGTTTTTTTAGGTCTACAATTATAGCTATGGTTAGTATTTGAGTTGTAGGTGATTTTGGAATGAAATTGACATTTTAAAGATAAGATTTTACCATTTCTGAGCTCAAGTATCAATATTTTGTCATTTGGTATTGATAATTGATCATATGAATAGTTTTAAGACAAACAAAATGCCAAAATGGTTGTGATTTTTATATGAGTATCGATACTTTTTCATATATACCAATACCTTATTTTTCCATAATAAACAAAATCATAATTTGGTATCGTTTTTTATTAAGGTATCGATACGGTATTGATACTCAGCTATAATTTATGGATAGCAACTTTAGTACTTTGAAATTTTACAATTCAATCTTATGTCATGCATGAATTTCACAATTAAGTCCTTATAAATTTTAAATTATTACATTGCATAGTATGTAAATGGAACTTATAATTAATTGTTTTTACTTGCTTGTAGCATCCTATTACTCGTGTTCGGGATCCGGATTGGGTAAGGGGTGTTTCAATTATTGGTGTCAGAGTTATACGTTTAGCCGATTCGCAGACTAAATCCAGCTTAGAATCGAGTCTATAGGTACATGCCAATTTAAGTCGACTCTAGAGGTACATGCCAATTTAAGTCAACTCTGAGTCAGGATTTGGATGTTGATTATATTATTTCTATTTTATAATGAATGATGTTAGGATAATCTAGGAATGAAGTTGAATCTGTAGTAACGGTTTCTCTGTTGAGAAAGGGATTAGGATCAAATCGGTGGCACTGAGCGCTGATTCAACTGGTGCTCAACCATCTAGGATTGATAGAGATAAAAATGAGGGAAACAGTGATTCGACCCTACTTCAAGCTATTGTTGATGCTCTGCAGTGAGTGGTGGGAGCTACTCCTACGATAGTACTTGTGTCTGTTATTTGACGGGCTCCAATTAAATAATTACGAAATTATGGTGCTGCCAAGTTTTTAGGTTTGAAAAGGGTTGATACCTCAATTGCTAATGTTTGGATAGAATTGACTAAATGAATTCTGCAACTTAGTGCACCCCATGTGAATGTGTAATTTGTTTCGTTTCTTTATTGTAAGGAGAAATGTATACGTGGTGGCAGATAGTAATGCGGCACGTACTTGATGAGCGAGTCGATTGGGGGTTCTTCCAAAAAAGTACGTCAAAGCATTGTAGTAAGAGGATCAGAAGCAAGAGTTTTTGTTACTAAAAAAAATGAAATGTCAGTGGTTGATTACGAACGTGAGTTTTTGTGACTCAGTAAATATGCCACAGAGCTTGTACCTACCAAAGCTAAAAGTTGTAAACGTTTCCTGCATGGTTTGCACGATGAACTCAGAGTACAACTTGTATCCTACCGAATCTTAGAATTTGTCAATCTTGTTGAACGAGTGAAAATGGTAAAGCAAGCTTTGGGACTTAAAAAAAAAGACTTGGATTAGAGATTTGCATCCGCTAGTTCGCATCCGCTATCAAAGTGAATTAGGGATTCTTGTAGTAATTAGTGATCGACTTTGAAGTCTGACAGATCTAAAAAAATTGAAATAGACAAACCATCTGTGTCAGTAGGTAGTGTGCGACGTTTGGCTCAAGATTTTGATGTTCCAAACTACGAGCATTGCGGGAAAAAGCATCAAGGTGAATGCTAGAAATCGTCACAAGCCTATTTTTGTTGTGGATGTTTAGAGCATTTTGCTCGAGAGGGTCCAATAAGTGATAATGTTACTCCTGTCTCACCTCAGAGGTTTGCACTTGTGTTAAGGGTCGTGGAATAAGTTGTGGTGGTTTTGTTTCTAGAGGTGGTGCGAGAAAAGGGAATAAAGTTGTTGTTCATCAGCTAGAGGCTAGAGCGCCAGCTCGATCATACGTTGTACAAACTCACAAGGAGGGTGATGCTACCGATGTTGTAGTAGATATTTTCTATTATTCTTTGTGTCTGTGTACGCTTTGATAGACTTTGGATCCTCTGTAACACCCCTTACCCATGTCCGACGCTAGAACAGGGTTCAAGGCATTACCAGACTTAATCGTTCACAAACATGCAAAAACCAGGCTACAAAATTTCTTTTAATTCAAAACTTTTCATACACATGCATAATGTCCCGTACACGGGCCTACAAAGCCCTAACATACATCGAGATTGATTCGGGACTAAACCGAGAACTTTGATGAGTTTCAGGAAAACTTAGAAAATTTTCCCATGGAACAGGGTCACACGCCCGTGTGCCTTTGGCATGCCTGTTGTCTCAGGCCTTGTAACTCTCTGATTATGATGTCAGCATGCAAATCGAACCACATGGCCAGGCCACACGCTTGTGTCTCCAGGCCGTGTCCCTCACACGGTTGAGACACACGATCGTGTCTCAGCCCATGTAGTGAACACTTAGGCTATTTTCCAAGCCTTGATGTTACCCATAAACCCTTAGAACCTTATGCATATTAAAACCACAAATCATGGCATAATTTTAGTAATTAAACAACCATTATTAAAACATTTTCATAACATTAACATGTCCTCTTACAAGTTATGCATCTACTCATCCAATACCAAGTCTAGATTCCTTAATCCACATTCATAAGACTTGTCATTTTGACGATCACTTTTACCATTATACTATGGTTACCAACTTATCCATCAGGCACTCATGTTCAACCATTATCACGTTGTTTTTATAACGTGCAATTACTACATGGCTATGACCACCTCAATTGGTCATAGAACATACATCCAACACACATGTCATATTACCAACCAAGCATGGCAAATAAACATAATCGCATCATAAACATTAAACATGACATGAATAGCTAGGTTTATAAGCCATCATCAATATGAGCCACATCTCATGACCATATACATATAACTCAATATAAGCCAATACATTTGGCAAAAGCATAATAACACATGTCAATAAACTAGATCCCTATAAATGCCACTCACTTGAAATTTCTAATATATGCTTCATTATTCCAGAAGTAGAGACTTGATAGTGTGATGCTGCCTCTGATGATCTCCAACCCCGAGCTAACCTGACAAGCTAAAAGAAATAGAAAGGAGGGAGTAAGCTTCACGCTTAGTAAGTCCATATGAGAATAATAAGCAATATGCCAACATGCTTCTCAAGGTAATACAACCATAATTACACTTTTACTTATATTCTGGTCATACTGTTTTCTCAAGTCATAGTTACCAATTTATTTATATTTGGAGCTATGAAACTCCAAATTAAGATCCGATAATTTTCCCTAAAACTAGACTCACATATCTTCTTACCATAAAATTTTCATAATTTTTGGTCTAGCCAATAAGTACAGTTTATTTCTTAAAGTTACCCCTTTTTTGCTATCTGACAGTTCCGACCCCTCTTCACTAAAAATTAATTATCTCATAATACAAGACTCAGATGATGTTCCCGTATATTTCTATTGAAATAATTCTAAGCATATAAATTATAACCTATAACTATTTTTGTACAACTTTTAATGAATTTCTCAAATCGGAATAGGGGATTTCAAAATCACTCTGACTCTGTCTCACAACAATTTAAATATTTCATAGTATGAAACTCCTTTGCTTACATCGTTTCTTCTATGTGAAACTAGACTCATTAAGATTTAATTTCATATTTTATTCAGCCTCTAACTCAATTTCCACAGTTTTTGATGGATTTTCAAAGTCAGACTACTGCTCCTGTCCAAAACTGTTTTAGTGTAAATTAATGATACTAAGTTTATCACACCTTATTAATCCATTTTTCACCACATTGGTAAAAATACATGTTTATACATCATAAGTATAGACCTATAATCATAAAGTCATCACAAAATCATTCTCATAGGCATGACTTACCTATTTACATCCTCACCAAATGTGTATCATAAACCAAAATCATTTCTCATGAGTTTGACATACGTACCTATGTTACTCAACATGCTCATATACTTACTCATATTCATTCCTTATCAATCATACAACATGAATTAGATTCACATCTCATTAATTTCATGTAAGTGCCTGTACCGCTCACAGCATAGCCTTAAGCTCTATCATTCGATATAAACCATACATCTCTCGTTGAATCATTTGGAATACTATAGGATATTCAATAGCCCCAAACATGGGATAAGATGCCGACGCCATGTCCCAGACATGGTTTTACACTGGCTAGCACATCAAAGTCGATGCCATGTCCCAGACAGGTCTTACACTAACTTTCATATATCGAGGCCGATGTCGTGTCCCAGACAGGTCTTACATTAGCCCTCATCTATCGGTGTAGATGCCATGTCCTAGACAGGTCTTACACTGACACACAACAAGCTGACACCATGTCCCAGACAGGTCTTACACTAGCTAGTATAACTCGAGGCCGATGCATGTCCCAGACATTTCTTATAGTAGCTCACCTCTCAATGCCGATGCATGTCCCAGACATGTCTTACACTGGCTCTTATAATGTGGCCGATGCATGTCCCAGACATGTCTTACACTAGCACACTTATCACCCAATGTCATGGCATGAATATCCAAATCTATTCCTAATGTTCAACCGGGAATCTTTATTACATTAATTTCTCATAATGCGTACTCATATTCACAATCAAAACAATTTATGCAATATCAATTCAATCAGACATCATAACAATATGGTTGCATTATTAACATACAACTTACTTGTTTCAATGGAATGTCATATTCCATCAACATATAATTAAATACAATCATAGAAAAATAGATTTCAAGTATATTAACAATAATATGGATAACATGCTTATTTAGTCACACGGACTTACCTCAAATGCAATTTTGGCTAATTTCTCCATTTTAGTCCATAATCTCGTACTTTCCGATTTAAGCTCAAATATAGATTTTCTTGATCTAACATGATGAAAATCACTCATTTAATCATTACATTAATTAAAACATTCTATAATTCACAATTTGGCAAAATGACCGTTTTGCCCTTAGACTTTATAAAAATTACAATTTTGCCCTTAGGCTCGTAAATCGATTCTTATCAAATTTTCTCACTACCCAAGCCTAGCCGAATTCTTTTATACTAGGAGTAGCCCACAATTCTCATTATTCTCATACTTATCACTCATTTTGACATCTTTACAAAATGGTCCATATTAGGTGTTTTCATGAAAATCCTTTCACAAAAGTTGTTTATTACACAACTAAGACTCATTTTATTCCATTAAAATTTAGCCAAAAACATAAATCCTTTCATAGCAAATCCCTAGACCATCAACCATTTCACAAAATAGCCCCCCATTAGCTAGATTAAGCTTTAGAGGTTCTAAAAACACAAAAATTATCAAGAAAGACCACCAAGAAGACTTACTTGCAAGAGTTTAAGGTTGCTGAAAATTTTGAGTTTCCATGGCTGTTTTCTTGAAGAGAAATCGGTGGAGAAAGAAGGAGAGAGATGAGAAAATGACAAATTTTCCTATTTGTTTTATTTTATTTAATTTTATCACCTAATTTCCACCAAATGTTGACTTTTCTATTTCTTTGTCTCCCATGGCCGGCCGCCTCTCTCAAAAGGGTCTATTTGCCCTTTAAAGACCTCCATAATATGATTCATAGTCAATTGACACCTTTAGCTAATAAAACAGGACTTTTTCAATTTATGCAATTTAGTTCTTTTTCACAATTAAGCTCACAAACACTAAAATTAACTCACCAAATTTTTCATGCATTCATATAATCATGCTATAACACATAAAATAACATTAAAAATAATTTCTCCGGCCCCGGAATCATTGTAACACCCCTAACCCGTAACCATCATCAGATTAGGGTTACGAGGCATTACCAGACAGACAGAACATTTTAGACTAATTCAGAATCACATAAAATTAATACATATGCAATCATCAGCCATGTATCCCTTATAATGGTCTACGAAACCTAAAACATACTTTTAAGGATAGTTAGGATTAAATCGAACACATTCATAAATTTCAGAACTCAGAAAATTTTTCAATTCTATTGAAGTCACATGCCCGTATAATCAGGCCGTGTGCCTCACACGCACACTAGACACACCCATGTGAACCAGCCATGCCAAACAAGACATACATATTGACTTTCACCTGTGCTATGCCCGTGTAAAACTTAGCTAGCTACTGACTTGAGCCCACGACTATATAACACACCCATGTGCTATGGCCATGTGGATCTTAAGAGGTTACTGCTTTACATACACGGGCACAAGACACGCCCGTGGTTCCTAACTGTGTGGCACAATGCAGGCTTGATTTAAGCCAACTTGCCACCCCTATTTGGGCCATTCCTACAAGCAACATTAAACAACATTCATGCCACAATTTTCAGCCAATTCCATGCTTAAAATGAGCAGTCCATATTAGATCATAAAACATTACCAACATACACCATTAAGCATTACCAACCAAATATCAAAACTATGCACAAACATATCATTTGCTAGCCAACTCTCATGGCATAACATATATATATCAAAGCTTTAAATACATAGACATTCTAAACTATACATGCCATACTTTGACATATTTACACTTTCAAAAGTACCAAAATGAGTTCGATAGTGTGGTGATGATCCTCGACTATCCTCGAGCCTTCAGTAGCTACGATAACTGTAAAACAGACAGAAATCACACAGAGTAAGCTACAAAAAGCTTAGTAAGCCAAATTCAACGAGTCAAACTATTAAAGCATATAAAATAAAAGTCATTAACAAGAATTCATAATCATTTCACATAATAACTCATAAGCCTAACTGATAAACCGTAAATTATACATATTTTTACCCCATGTTTAATACATTTTATGGATGATTTCTCATTAGAATTGGTGAATTCGATGCTCTTAATGCTTTAATTTCATGTTTTATACTTAGGAGAGCATAGGAGATAGAAATGAATGAGAAATGGGAAAAAAACGGAGAAAATGGGCCAAAGTACGAAATCAACATGGCCTGGTCCTC
Organism: Gossypium arboreum; assembly: GCF_025698485.1. NCBI lineage: Eukaryota > Viridiplantae > Streptophyta > Magnoliopsida > Malvales > Malvaceae > Gossypium > Gossypium arboreum. The sequence goes on from NC_069075.1 coordinate 93,123,304, forward strand.
CTCACACGGGCAGGCCACACGGTCGTGTCAATCTAGCAGAATTGGAGCACGACTCACACGGGCATAGCACACGCCCGTGCCATTCTAACTGGCTCAAACACGGCCTGAGGTAATCGCACACGGGCTTGTCATACGAGCGTGTCCCCGCTGAGCCCAAGTTAAGTCCAATTTAGAAAAGGCCGCTTTTGAGGGCTTTTAGGCATTCCAAAGCCTATAAATACACCCTAGAAGAGGAGAAAAAGGGGAGACGGAGAAGGGGGTGAGGAATTACTCCAAGAAAGCCGATTGATCCATCTCAGAAGCTGAATTCATTATCAAGACTGAAGATCTCTCCTTAGTTTCCCTTCAGAAGTTTTGGGTTTTCTTTATGTTTTGTTTTCTTTATTCTTCGGAGATGTTTTCTTATTTAGTTATGAACTAAATCCCCTAAATACCTAAGGGGAATGAAACCTAAGATGAATCTTGTTATTATTTTCTGAATTGTATGATAAATATTTGACTTGAATATTTGACTTGTTCTTAATTATGTGTTCTTAATTCTTATTTTGATATCCTAGGATACTGATTCAAGACATGCTCTTATTCAGAAGAGGAATAGACCCTGTCTAAGAGTACTTTTGTCATAATTAAGCGAAGTTGATTGCGCGCCTTGAAATAGGGTGACAAGATTTTGTCAGATTAGGGTGAAACCTAATAAGGGGATCCATAGATCGAGTTAATGCAACCCTAGAGTGGTAATTAGAGAAAAGTCTCGGTTATTCAATCTAGGGATTAGACGTTATTAGTCTTGAATAGGGATAATTACATAACTTAAGGATCTCTATGGAACAAGTTGAATGAATAAATCATCCGATTCGGAGCCAGAATAACAAGTAAAGTCTAGGTGGATTTTTCCTTAGGTATTGTCTTAAGTCAATCAATTTTTCCCAAAAGCAATTCCCCAATTCTTTTCTCTGTGCATTCTTAGTTTAGATAATTAGTTAATTAAAACAAAACCTCATTATTCTTAGGCTAGATAATAAAAAGACAGTCATTACTAGTACTTTTAGGTCCTTTGGGTTCGACAATCTGGTCTTGCTAACACTATACTACTGTTCGATAGGTACACTTGCCTACATCACGATAATGGTTAATTTAAGAACGAGTAATTATAAATATTTAAAACCTATCACGAAACCACGCGATCAAGTTTTTGGCGTCGTTGCCGGGGAACTAAAATATTAGGAACACTCAATTTTTATTACTTTAGCCATTTATTTTTCTTGCAATTTAATTTAATTTTATTATTATTATTATTATTTATTAACCTACTCTTTCTTTCTCTTGGCAGGTTTTTATAGTTTATGACTAGAAGAAACCCGTCGGGACCATTACTTTTCGACGAAGAAATCGATCGTACAGTTCGTAGAAACCAAAGAGAAATACGACGTAGCTTAAGATACATGGAGAACGAGTAAGAAGACGATACTCAACCCCCAACCGAAAAGATGGCTGAAAACCAAGGCAATCAGCTACCTCTTGCAATTGCCGTTAATCAAAATCCTGCTCCACGCACTATGTATGATTATGCTAAACCTTTTTTATCAGGGACTAAATCTAGCATAGTTAGACCTGCTGTAGCATCAAATATTTTTGAATTAAAACCTAACACTATTTAGATGATATAGCAATTTTTTTAGTTTGATGGTTTGCAAGATGAAGATCCCAATGCTCACTTAGCAAACTTTCTGGAATTTTGCGATACATTTAAAATCAATGGCGTTTCTGATGATGCCATTCGTCTTTGGTTATTCCCTTTTTCATTGAGTAACAAAGCTAAACAGTGGTTGAACTTGTTACCACGAGGGTCAATTACTACTTGGGAACAAATGATCGAAAAATTTTTACTAAAATATTTTTCACCTGTTAAAATGGCTAAATTACGTAGTGACATCTCTTCTTTTATGCAGATGGATTTAGAAACACTCTACGATGCATGGGAGAGATACAAGGACCTTTTGAGAAGGTGCCCTCACCATGGGTTACTGCCTTGGCTCTAAGTTCAAACATTTCACAATGGTCTGAATCCTTCGACTCGGCAAATGGTTGATGCAGCTACTGGCGGAACCATCAACAATAAAACACTTGAAGAGGCTTATGAATTCATTGAAGAAATGTCACTAAATAATTATCAGTGGCAAGTCATGAGGACTAAGCCAACAAAAATAGCCGGCGTTTATAATGTTGACTCTGTGACAGCCCTAAAGTGACCCTAGTCGGAAAGCGGTTTTGGGACCGCTAAACCGAGTCACCAAATTATTTGAATGTGATATTTATTGTTTAAAATATGTGAATATGAATGCCCGAAAATTTTTAAGCCTCGATTTAGTTAATTGCATGTGAATGGAGTACATAGGACTTATGTGAGAAAAATTAGAAATGTGCTAGGTAAATGTAAAGTGGCTTAATAATGCATGTTATAGAAATGGTGGGTTTGCATGTCAAATTGCCCAATATTTGAGCTAATGGCCGGCCATGCTATGAGTGGAAACATGTCACAAACATGTTATGTAGTGATGTATGTTAGGAGCAATTAAATAATGAGTATGGGTAATAAAGAAATGGAAAAAGGAAAAGAATGGAGAGATGGTTTCTCCCCCTCCCCATTGCCGTGAGTGTATAAAAGAAAACAAAAAAAAAGTGTCCATCTTTCTTCATAGCTCTTGGCGAATGTTCTAAGGAAGGAGAAAAAAACAAGTTGTGTTCTTTGGTTTTCCTTGGCGAATAGAGGAAAGAAAGGAAGGGGAGGAGCTTGAAACAATCGGCTATGGTGATTTGCTAGACTAAGGTATGTTTGATGTTGTCCATGAGATGCATGCATGTTTTAGTTGGTAGCTTGAGTTCTACCTAGCCCATGGTCTAAATCTTGCTAGGTGATGGAAATGACACTCGGCCATGGATGCATCATTCTTGCTTGGTGTTGATGTCATTTACATGCTAAAAATGAAGCTTTGTAATGATGCATGTGAAGGTGGATTGATGACTCTTAAATCTTCTTTTTAGCATTTTTTTGAGTGAGACATTAAGTTCTTTGTTTAACCATGACCAAAATCGAAATGGTATGGTGTTGTGATGCATTCGGCCACGGTAGAAAGTAGAGGAAAAATATGGTTGTTGTTAGATGAAGTAGAGTCTAACAAATGAGCACATATGTGCATTAGTTGCTAGATGGAGAAGAATCGGCTAGCAAGTTGTGTGCTAAGGCCGAATATAATTTTGTATATTAATGGGTAATGCATGTGTTGAATTGATGGAAAGGGAGAGGATGCTTTAAAAGTGTATATATGTGTATTAGCCAAGTTTTGAACTTGAAACAAAATGGTGTTTAATCAATACAAGTGACCATACTTGTAGAATGTATTAAGTGTTGCAATCGGCCTTAGCATGGATGTGTATGTTCGGCCATAGGTAAGCATATTGATGGCTTTATCTTGACTTAGAAAATTTGGCTAAGGGGAATATTAGCAAATATGTTGAATTCGATTCGTGATTTCGTACATATGGGACTTTAATGTCTAATGTATATATGGGCTAATACCTTGAGCTTCTCTTTTGATGTTCGAATGAATTGTATTAAATTGCTTAATGTGATTAAAAATGCGTATGATCATTGTGTATTTGAGCTAAAAGGTGGCCATATGACCTATCAAACTCCTTGTCATATTCGGCCATAAGCTAGCAAAATGAGACTTTAATAAGTTAAATTTGTTTGAATTAGCTCAAGAGCTTAGAGGACCAAAGTTGGATAAGGGAAAGGAAAAAGTGATCGAATAGCTGTTGTAATCGCTCGACCACATCCGAGGTAAGTTTTCGAGTAATGGAACTTAGATTATGATTTGATTAGATCATGTTTTAAGCAAATCAAATTTATGCTCTTTGTGTGTGGCTATTGAGCCGAAATTGCAAGTGTGATAAGTGCCTTGTGTTTGAGTTTTGCTAATGAAAATGAAATACGAATGTGTCATGATTTAGTGATAAATGTGCATGGTTATTCGAATGATGTCCGAGCTAAGTCCCGAAGGCTTTGTGCTAAGTGACTATACCCGGACTAAGATCCGAAGGCATTCGTGCGAGTTACTAAATTCGGACTAAGATCCGAAGGCATTTGTGCGAGTTACTAAATCCGAGTTAAGTCCCGAAGGCATCTGTGCGAGTTACTATAACCGGGCAATGTCCCGAAGGCATTTGAACGAGTAGCTATATCCGATTAAACTCCGAAGGTACGTGATTCGGGAATGAATGAACTTGCTGTAAAAATTTCAGTTAATACGATTGTGAAATCCCAACAATAAGGTACGTTTCGTATGTGCTTTGAATTAGTTGAGCCCTTACAAATAAGTATTCGCTCAGTTGATAAATGAGTTACCGGCCTTTGGCTAAGTTGATCTTTGTGTATGAATATAAGGGTTGGTAATGTGAAGTAAGTATGATATTAAGAATTTGTGCATATGAAATTATCTGTTTAGCTACATGAATGCTATACTTTGGTTGTGTTTAAATTCATGGCTCAAACTTACTAAGCATTAAATGCTTACTCCGTTTTCTTTGATTTTCTATTTTATAGATTTTGGTTCTTCAGCTATCGGACTCGGGATTTTGAAGTCGAAGTCACCCACACTATCAAAGCTCCTTCTTGGTATACTATTTTGGTTGAACTTTGAAATGGCATGTATAGGACTACCCTTTTTGGTTGTTGGTCATGTACCCCTTTCGGTTTTGTGTAAATTTGGATAGCCATGCGAGAATAGCTTAAGTATACTTTGGGCATGGTATTATAATCATTTGTATGTTGTTCATTAGGAGGTATGGAAATGTTTGGAAATGATTAGCCATTGGGATGGTTAATCATGATCATATTTTGTGCTATATATGTAAAAGGGCTAGTTGATCCATGGAGGATCATGAGATAGGTAAAGTTTACCTTAAAAAAATTGATGCCGGCAGCAGCAGTGATGTGAATGTGAAAAATCTCTAAAAATAGTAGGAATGGAATTAAATAGCAAATAAATTATGTAAACGAACCTTGACGAGTCTATTTTCATAGGAAAGTAACGAAATGATCATATGGACAGTATGTTAAGAGATATTTAAGTCTTCGTGAGACAGGGCCAGAATGGTTTCTAGAGTCCCTGTTCCGACTTTGGAAATTCATTATAAATTAACCAAAGACATTTAGAAGTCATGCCATATATGTATAGATTCCTTTTTGAGTCTAGTTTCTATAGAAACAAACGACATCAGTATTGAAGTCCTGTACAGGGAGATATCCGAATCGTAATGCATGAAGGTCAGTGTAGTTGCACCCTGTAACAGGGGAGACTTTAACTAATAAACTGTACTAATTGGCCCGACCAAAAATCCTAGAAAAAAATCTGTAGATGGGTATATGAGTCTAGTTTCAGGAAAAAATTTACGAAACTGATTTTTGAATTTTGGAACTTAAGATATGATTTTTAAAGTGACAGTGACACAGTTAGCCAACTGCCTGGAAATATTTAAAATGGACTGTGAAAGCAAGTGATTTAAGTCTGCAAACCCCTCGTGTCCGACTCCGGCAACGGTCTCGGGTACGGGGTGTTACAGACTCAGTTACTATGTTGTCAAATCAGGTAGAACTTCTCAATAAAAAGATTGATGGTTTTCTTAGTTCTACGCAGGTACATCCAGTAATGAGGTGTGACTCAAGTGCAGGAGGTGTGCATACAGAATACCAATCCTTCAATCCTACAACCGACGAGGAACAAGTGAACTATATGGGTAACAATAACTTTAGATCCCAAAATAACCTATACAATAATACTTACAATGCAGGTTGGAGGAACTATCCCAATTTCTCCTAGGGTGGTCAAGGGAATCAAAAGCCACAAAATCCTCAATAGCCACCTTATCAACAGGAGAAGAAACCGAACCTTGAGGAGATGCTCTCAAAATTCATATCAGTATCAGAAACCTGTTTCCATAATACCAAGACAGCACTAAAAAATCAACAAGAATTGATCCAAGGACTCAAAACTCAGATAGGCCAGCTATCCAAACTAATCTCCAAATGAACACAAGGTAGCTTACCAAGTAATACCGAATCTAACCCAAGGGAACATCTCAACGTAATTGGTACCCAAGATAAGGAAGGATTCATTACGCCTGAGCCAGAATTGATGCAAGAAACTGTTGTGAGCAAAGGTAAAAGTGAGGTAAGTCATAACAAAACGATGAATGAAGAATATAAACCTCGTGTCCCATATCCTAATGCTACAAGGAAAGACCACTCAGACGAACAATTTTGTAAATTCCTTAAAATTTTGAAAAAATTACATATTAACTTACCATTTATTGAAGCTTTGTCGCAGATGCTGAATGCAATGAGATTTTTAAAAGAGCTTTTAGTAAATAAGTGGAAGTTGGACGAAGTGTTGTACGTGGAGCTAAACGCAGTCTGCTCAGATATTCTACAGGATAAGCTACCCCACAAATTGAAAGATCTAGGGAGTTTTACAATCCCTTGCTTAATCGGTAGTTTAGATATAAGTCATGCATTAGCTGATTTAGGGGCCAGTATTAACGTCATGCCTTACAAAATGTTTAAGCAACTAGGTCTTGGGAAACCTAAACAAACTAGGATGAGCATTCAATTGGCAGATAAAACTATAAGATTTCCTAAGGCTATTATTGAAGATGTACTAGTGAAAGTAGATAAGTTCATATTTCCCGTTGATTTCGTTGTTCTAGACATAGAGGAGGATACTAACACCTCTTTGTCTTTAGGGAGGCCCTTTTTAGTAACTGCTAAAACAGTTATTGATGTTGGCACAGGTGAGCTCACACTTCGCGTAGGAGATGAAACACTCACCCTTCAAGCTCGCAATTCTGACAACACATCAGAAATTGAAGGTGATCGTCTAAACCATTCTATTAAAATTGATCACATGATACAACCCACTTTGCAGGAAATAAGTCTGAAGGAGATACATGAGCCACTCTCAAACAATAGTAAAGGATCTATTCTAAAGAACGAAGGTTGCGGATAGAGGAGCTAGAAGAATGGCGAGCACATAAACCGACAACACACGATAAATCGAAACTACTCCGAAACGAGCCTGATACCTCTCCAAATCAACTTAAGGTTGGTGATAAAGTCTTACTAGATGCCGCAGATCCCCACACTGTCACTATCACACCGAATGAGGAAATCCCTCTTACGGTACTCAGTATTTTTCCATTTGGTACGGTGGAGGTGAGTCATCCTAGGTTCGACACTTTTAAGGTAAACAACACCCATTTAAAACCTTATTTTAATGAGACTGATAGCAGGAATGAGGAGTATAAACTCCTCGAACCACCATGACCATACAAAGGAGAGGTAAGTCGAGCTTAGACTATAAATAAGCGCTTCTCGGGAGGCAACCGGAGCACTAACATTATTAATTTCTTTAAATTTTGGTTTTTTACTCCTAACCTACTAATAGAGATCCTGAATACAGGTGTTCCCATAGAGACACGGCCAAGAACATGGGCGTACTTAAGGCCGTGTGAAAATAGGGCAAAAGATTTCCCCAACATGGGCTACGATAAAAAACCACGGTCGTGCCACATAGCCGTGGTCGAGCCTGCCAAAACAACACGGGCGTGTGACACGCCCGTGTGGAAGACCCATGGTTGAAACTGAGAAACTAGCACGGGCGTGCAACACGCCCGTGTCTAACATCCGTGGTCGAACCTATTAAATTAACATGGGCATGGAGCTTGAACACACGAGCGTGGGAGAAGCGAATGAAGCTAGACACGACCGTGAAACACGACCGTATGAACCCACACGCCCGAGGAACACGGGCGTGTACTAGATGTCAGACGGGCCCAAATTTGAAATTCGTAAATCACACGGGCTGAATTGGGGAACACGGGCATGTGCCATGGCCGTGTGCCTCAAAATCTATAAATACCCTACACTATTCACTTTCTTCCCCATTCAAAAACCCTAACCCTAGCCGTTGCAACTCCATACGGCCCCTTGTCACGCCCGTGCGCCGCCTTCAACTTCGTTTTTGACGCCCAAACTCTCTCCCTTAGCGTTTGTTTACTCTCTTCACTTCTATTCTACTGAGTACTAATGCTTATTATTACAATAATTTCCATTTCTTTTGAACTATCTTCCATTTTTGTTCATTACTTTATCATTTAGTTTGCGCTTTTAGTTAGTTATTATACATTGCATGTTAAATAAAGTGATTAGGAAACTTCATACCCATGATTTTACCATGCTCATTCTCATGATATTCCCATGACCAATATCTCTCATGTAATTTGCATTGTTCAATTATGTCTTATACATTTCATGCTGCTAGGAAAGCTTCATTCTTTTACACATGCCATTACTACATACAATGACAAAGTCACGAAATTATTTTATTTAGTTATGTTGGTTGTGGCTGAAAGTCTACTTTTTAATTGGAAATTGTATTCCTTTTACTTTGACCACTCATCAAAATAACTTGATGATTTTAATCGCAGGTACCATGTCATCGTCAAGAGGAAAGAAAACCACCGTACCTACTTCGAAGAAGAGGAAGGGAGCGTCTTCTTCCGCGGGCTCAATCGCAAAAATCCGTCACCCTCTCCTATAGTTTCCCCGAGGGCCCAAGGAAGAACTGTTCCAAATACTTCGGGCCTGACCCTTAATTGAGGGCCGCTACATCTACTAGGCTGTCATAGAACAAGTCCAAATGGCTGATGCGATTTGGGCTCTCCTAACCGCCGACCCTTGGGTACTGTTCTTCAGGATTATCGAGTCAACATACGTCGAGCTCACGATGGAACTATGCTCAATGTTCCATCTCCAGACTGTAATGACAAGGTATGATGATCTCGGCATGGTCCAGTTTTGCCTAGGTGGATTAATTCGCCAGCTAAGCGTCCCAGAGTTTGGTGCTGCTCTAGGCCTATATACAGAGGAGTTTCGAGAGGAGAATGAACTACATGCTCTCAGTCGCTACATACATTTCTCTCCCTCGAAGTGCTGGCACACTTTGGCCCTTAGCACGGCCTCGTACAATCCTAGCCACTCCAAGGCATCAGTTCTCCCACCATCCCTTAGGTACTTACACGCTATTTTAGCTCACACGATTATAGGGAGGCGAGAGAGCACTGGCGTTGTCAACACCCACGATGTCTATTTCCTATGGTACATGTCACAAGGGTACGTCATCGACCTTGCCTATTTCATCGCCCTTGCGATTCAGCACCAGACAGAATGGCATTAGAAGGGGGTCATCAGGCTGGCACGACACTTCGTGCTCCTCAATACAGCGGCCCAAGAATCATCCCTCACCCTCATCGACCAGATGTCTCCACAAGGCATCTCGAGCATGCTTAGCATAAGGATGATCGAGAGGTGCCGAGGAACCTACCCTCCCCAGTATCGTCTTTCCCAATCTACTGAAGAAGAGGCCTACGAGGACATTCCTGATGATGTCCCCCCATAGCACGAGGACCCACCGACTCAGCCACCACCACCCTTTCATGCGGCGACTTCATATGCTGACATCTCTAAGCGCCTCATCCGATTCGAGCATCAGTGTTTTCAACAATTTGACAACATTGATGCTACTCTAAAGCAGATTTATCAGCACCTCCACATCTCATCGCCAGTCCCACCTCGCGAACCATCCAACGATGAAGATGTTTTGAAATATTTATTTATTGTTTTTAATTTTTATTGAAACTACTTTTTATTGTTGTTAGATTTTATAATTTTACTTTTAATTATTAATTTCAGTTATTTCTTTTCGAGTACTTATTCTTCCTAATATCCCCTAAAAAGTTCCTGATTTTATCACAGTTATATAGAGCTCTTAAGCTCATCATCACATAGGAACTAAAACTCCACCGGGAAAGGGTCTCCACAATTGCCATGTCCTGCTCGACCACGATCATAGCTACCACCAGATATAATATTCTTTTGGCGCAGGACTTATGGCCTAATGAACCTCTATGACCGCCGGAGTATCCTCCTGCACTCTCGAATCGATCACTCTCTAAAACTCTATGTTCGAGGAATTCATCATACAGGAAGTTTCACTTCTCTCCCTATCTTATTTTTATACTCTAACATCTATCTTTGTACATTGAGGGCAATGTACATCTTAAGTGTGGGGGGGGTATTTATTTCATTATCAGAAAAATCCCTAAATAATCATCTTGTTCTCATGAAAAACTCTCATATCGTATTTAGGATAAATTTTAATTAATTTATGATTTTGATTGATATATCTTGAATTAAAACATAGGGGTTTATGCATTGATTATTTAAAATTTAAGACATTAGAGAATCAAGCATGATAAGTTAATTTTTAAGAAATTAAAATTATAGGTTGTTTCCTCAAGTCTAGGTATTACTTTGAATTAGAATTCACGAGTCTAAACATCAAAAAGCCATAGTTTTTGTGAGATTTTTGAGCCTTTTGAGCATCTATTAATTCTTTCATGCTCGCTTTCATTATTACTTTGAGTGCGTCAGTATTGAACTGTTATTCTAGAACTTGCTTGATTATGCATGTCGAGACCACACCATTTGATTTGATATGTCAAAATGATTAAGGTACTTAGGATTAACCCACTCATGCCATGAAAAGCCTACCTCCACGATTAACCCCTAGTAAACCCCCTTGAGCCTAACAAACCATTTCTTGTATTACCCTTAATATCAACCTTTAACCCATTATTGTCAAAATCCCCTAAATTAATCCCTATTTTTGTCGAGATTTGAGTTGAATGGATTGCCTAGCTATGTTTTGTTCTTAATAGTTAGTCTATATTAATTTAACTTGTTCTTAAAAAAAAAGAACTATGTATACATATCTGTACTTTCATATTTTAAGAGAAGCTCTATTGTATGCAAGTGAAGATTAACTCTTTTTCTAGTTAGGCAAATTTTTCAATTCAATCTCGATTCTAACCCTTTTTTTCAGCTTGTGACCATACCCCCTAACCAAGCCTCATTACAACCCTCTAAAGACCTTTTGATTGATGTATCATCTTAAATTACAGTGGTGGAGATTTGATTTTCATGCAAGCCTATGGTAATGACTTTCCATTATTGACTATTGAGTGCTTCCTTTATTGTCCTTAAAACACTTCGAGTGATTTGAGTGAATCTTTAGTGAGGATGTAAAACTCTGTGATATTCTGAATTAAAGGTAATTACTTAGATGAGAGAAGACACCTATGTTTTTGGAATAAAATGTTACACTTGGAATGATTAAAACTTTTATGTTCTTTTAGTTGAATTCTCAATGTATGATTACTTATGGATTAATTTGAGATATTATCGATAGAAATTATAAGTTGAGAAGGATTTATTTTGATAATGAGTTGAGAATTTTGCTTGAGGACAAACAAATGCTTAAGTGTGGGGGTATTTGATAAACGGTTCGACACGCCCGTGTGATTTACGAATTTTAAATTTGGGCGCGTCTGACATTTAGTACACACCTGTGTTCCTCGGGCGTGTGGGTTCACACGGTCGTGCTTCATAGCCATGTCTAGCTTCGTTTGCTTCTCCCACGCCCGTGTGTTCAAGCTCCACGCCCGTGTTAATTTAACAATTTCAACCACGGGTGTTAGACACGTGCGTGTCACACGCCCGTGCTAGTTTCTCAGTTTCAACCACGGGTCTTCCACACGGGTGTGTCGCACACCCATGTTGTTTTGGCAGGCTCGACCACGGCCATGTCGCATGACCGTGGCATTTTATCGTAGCCCGTGTTGGGGAAATCTTTTGCCCTATTTTCACACGGCCTTAAGCACGCCCGTGTTCTTGGCCGTGTCACTATGGGAACACCTGTATTGAAGATCTCTATTAGTAGGTTAGGAGTAAAAAACCAAAATTTAAAGAAATTAATAATGTTAGTGCTCGAGTTACCTCCCGAGAAGCGCTTATTTATAGTCTAAGCTCGACTTACCTCTCCGTTGTATGGTCATGGTGGTTCCAGGAGTTTATACTCCTCATTCCTGCTATCAGTCTCATTAAAATAAGGTTTTAAATGGGTGTTGTTTACCGTAAAAGTGCCGAACCTAGGATGACTCACCTCCACCGTACCGAATGGAAAAATACTGAGTACCATAAGAGGGATTTCCTCAGTCGGTGTGATAGTGACAATGTGGGGATCTGTGGCATCTAGTAAGACTTTATCACCAACCTTAAGTTGATTTGGAGAGGTATCGAGCTCGTTTTGGCATAGTTTTGGTTTATCGTGTGTTGTCGGTTTATGTGCTCGCCATTCGTCTAACTCCTCTATCCGCAACCTTCGTTCTTTATGAATAGATCCTTTACTATTTTTTGAGAGTGGCTCATGTATTTCCTTCAGACTTATTTCCTGCAAAGTGGGTTGTATCATGTGATCAGTTTTAATAGAATGGTTTAGACGATCACCTTCAATTTTCGATGTGTTGTCAGAATTACAAGCTTGAAGGGTGAGTGTTTCGTGTCCTACGCGAAGCGTGAGCTCACCTGTGCCAACATTAATAATTGTTTTAGCAGTTGCTAAAAAGGACCTCCCTAAAATCAAAGGGGTGTTATTATCCTCCTCTATGTCTAGAACAACAAAATCAACGGGAAATATGAACTTATCTACTTTCACTAGTACATCTTCAATAATACCCCTAGGAAATCTTATAGTTTTATCTGCCAATTGAATGCTCATCCTAGTTTGTTTAGGTTTCCCAAGACCTAGTTGCTTAAACATTTTGTAAGGCATGGCGTTATCTGGCCCCTAAATCGCCTAATGCATGACTTATATCTAAACTCTTGATTAAGCAAGGATTGTAAAACTCCTGGATCTTTCAATTTGTGGGGTAGCTTATTCGTAGAATAGTGAGCGATGCGTTTAGCTCCACATGCGACACTTTGTCCAACTTCCGCTTATTTACTAAAAGCTCTTTTAAAATTTCATTGCATTCGGCATCTGCGACTGAGCTTCAATAAACTGTAATTTAATATGTAATTTTTTCAAAAGTTTAAGGAATTTACAGAATTGTTTGTCTGAGCGGTCTTTCCTTGTCGCGTTAGGATATGAGACACGAGGTTTATATTCTTCATTCACCATTTTGTTATGACTTATCTCAGTTTTACCTTTTCTCACCACAGTTTCTTGCATCAATTCTGGCTCAGGCGTAATGAATCTTTCCTTATCTTCAGTACTAATTGCATTGAGGTGTTCCCTTGGGTTAGGTTCAGTGTTACTTGGTAAGCTACCTTGTGGTCGTTCGAAGATTAGTTTGGATAGCTGGCCTATTTGAGTTTCGAGTCCTTGGATCGATCCTTGTTGATTTTTAAGTGCTGTCTCGGTATTTTGGAAACGGGTTTCTGACATTGATATGAATTTTGAGAGCATCTCCTCAAGGTTCAGTTTCTTCTCTTGTTGATAAGGTGGCTATTGAAAACCCTGAGGATTTTGAGGGTTTTGATTCCCTTGACCACCCCAGGAGAAATTTGGGTGGTTCCTCCAACCTGCATTATAAGTATTACTGTATGGGTTATTTTGAGACCTAAATTTAGTGTTACCCATGTAGTTGACTTGTTCCTCTTCGGTCGTAGGATTGAAGGATTGATATTCTGTATGCACACCTCCTCCACTTGAGTCAGACCTCATTATTGGATTTACCTGTGTAGAACTAAGAAAACCATCAATCTTTTTATTAAGAAATTCTAGCTGATTTGATAGCATAGTAACTGAGTCGACGTTATAAATGCCAGCTGTTTTTGTTGGCGTAGTCCTCATGACTTGCCACTGATAATTATTCAGTGAGATTTCTTAAATGAATTCATAAGCCTCTTTAGGTGTTTTGTTGTTGATGGTTCCTCCAGCAGCTGCGTCAATCATCTGTCTTGTTGAGGGATTCACCCTATTGTAAAACGTTTGAACTTGCAGCCATAGAGGTAACCCATGGTAAGGGCACCTCCGCAATAGATCCTTTTACCTCTCCCATGCATCGTAAAGTGTTTTTAAGTCCATCTGCACAAAAGAAGAAATATCATTATGTAACTTAGCCGTTTTAGCCGGTGAAAAATATTTTAGTAGAAATTTTTCGGTCATTTGTTCCCAAGTAGTGATGGACCCTCGTGGTAACGAGTTCAACCACTGTTTAGCTTTGTTTCTCAGTGAGAAAGGGAACAACCGAAGGCGAATGACATCATCAGAAACGCCATCAATTTTGAAAGTGTTGCAAAACTCCAGAAAATTCGCCAAGTGAGTGTTGGGATCCTTATCCTGCAAACCATCAAACTGAACAAACTGTTGTATCATCTGAATTGTGTTAGGTTTTAGTTCAAAATTATTTGCAGCGATAGCAGGTTTAACTATGCTAGATTCAGTTCCTGTTAGAGAAGGTTTAGCATAATCATACATAGTACGTGGAGCAAGATTTTGATTAGCAGCAATTGCATGAGGTAGCTGATTGCCTTGGTTTTCAGCCATCTCTTCGGTTGGGGGTTGAGTATCGTCTTCTTGCTCATTTTCTGTGTATCTTATGTTGCGCTGTATTTCTCTTTGGTTTCTACGAACTGTGCGATCGATTTCTTCGTCAAAAAGTAATGGTCCCGACGGGTTCCTTCTAGTCATAAACTATAAAAACCTGCCAAGAGAAAGAAAAAGTAAATTAATTGGTAATAATAATAATAATAATAATAATAATAATAATAATAATAAAATTAAATTGCAAGAAAAATAAATGGCTAAAGTAGTAAAAATTAAGTGTTCCTAATATTTTAGTTCCCCGGCAACGGTGCCAAAAACTTGATCGCGAGGTTTCGTGATAGGTTTCAAATATTTATAATTACTCATTCTTGAACTAACTATTATCGCGATGTAGGCAAGTGTACCTATTGAACAATAGTATAGTTTTAGCAAGACCAGGATTGTCGAACCCAAAGGAACTAAAAGTACTAGTAATGACTGTCTTTTTATGATCTAGCCTAAGAATAAAAGGGGTTTTATTTGTTTTAATTAACTAATTATCTAAACTAAGAACGCACAGAGAAAAAAATTGGGGAATTTCTTTTGGGAAAAATCGATTGACTTAAGACAATACCTAAGAAAGAATCCACCTAGACTTTACTTGTTATTCTGGCTCCGAATTGGACGATTTATTCATTCAACTTGTTCCGTAGAGATCCCTAAGTTATGTTATTATCCATATTCAAGACTAATAACGTCTAACCCCTAGATTGAATAATAAAGACTTTTCTCTAATTACCACTCTAGGGTTGCATTAACTCGATCTATGGATCTCAATATTAGGTTTCACCCTAATCTGGCAAAATCTTGTCACCCTATTTCTAGGCGCGCAATCAACTCCAGTTAATTATGACAAAAGTACTCTTAGATAGGGTCTATTCCTCCTCTGAGTGAGAGCATGTCTTGAATCAGTATCCTGGGATATCAAAACAAGAATTAAGAACACATAATTAAGAACAAGTCAAATATTTATCATACGATTCAGAAAATAATAACAAGATTCGTCTTAGGTTTCATTCCCCTTAGGTATTTAGGGGATTTAGTTCATAACTAAATAAGAAAACATCTCTGAAGAATAAAGAATACAAAATATAAGGAAAACCCAAAACTCCTAAAGGGAAATTGAGGAGAGATCTTCAGTCTTGATGATGAATCCAGCTTCTAAGATGGATCAATCGGCTTCCTTAGGGTAATTCCTTACCCCCTATTTTCCGCCTTCCCTTTTTCTCCTCTTCTAATGTGTATTTATAGGCTTTGGAATGCCTAGAAGCCCTCAAAAGTGGCCATTTTCGAATTGGACTTAACTTGGGCTCGGTAGGGACACGCCCTTGTGCGATTACCTTAGGTCGTGTTTGAGCCTGTTAGAATGGCACGGGAACGTGCTATGCCCGTGTGAGTCGTGCTCCAATTCTGCCAGATTGACACGGCCGTGTCGTCTGCCCGTGTGAGGAGGTCCAGGCCGTGTTGATTTCGTACTTTGGCCTATTTTTTCTGTTTTTGGCCTGTTTCTCCTTCCTTTCGCTCTCCTATGCTCTCCTAAGTATAAAACATGAAATTAAAGCATTAGGAGCATCAAATTCACCAATTCTAATAAGAAATCGTGCATAAAATGCATTAAACATGGGGTAAAATATGTATAATTTGGGGTAAAAGTTGATCGCGTGATTCGTAACAAGTAATAAATATTTATAATGAAGATCAAACCTAGACTAACTATTATCACAATGAAAAGGCAAGCGCACCTATCGAACAATAGTATAGTAATGGCAAGACCGGGATATCATACCCAAGGGAACCAAAACTACTAGTAACAACTATCTTTTTATTATTTAACCTAGAAATAAAGAGGGGTCATTTATTAAACTAATTAACTAAACTAATTAACTAATTAAACTAAAGCAAAGAGAAAATTTAGAAAAAGGCTTGAAGAAAAGTAATTGATAAAGACAACACCCAATGAGGAATGCACCTAGATTTCACTTGTTATCTGACTCTGAACTATACGATTTATTCACTTGACTTGATCCGTGAGACTTTCTAACCTATATTATTATCTCTTTCGAGACTAATAACATTTAACCCTCAGTTGAATTAATTAAAATCTCTTTCTTAATTAAAACCCCTAGGGAAGCAGTAAATCGATCTATGGACTCCCATATTAGGTTTCACCCTAATTCGGCAAAATCTCGTAACCTTATTTTTAGGCGTTCGATTAACTCCGCTTAATTATGCCAAATCTACTCTTAGACGGGGACTTTTGCTCCTCTGGATAAGCACATCAAATCATGAATTAATACCCGAAATATTAACTCAAGCATTAAGAAGACATAATTAAGAACAAATCAAGTATTTATCATACAGTTCAGATAATAATAACAAGATCCATCATAGGTTTCAACCCCCTTAAGTATCTAAGGGGTTTAGTTCATAATAAAATAAGAGTACATCTCAAAAGTATGAAAATAACAAAACATAAAGAAAACTCTAAAACCCCTGAAGGAATTCTGAGAGAGATCTTCAGTCTTGGAGTAGCTCTGGCTTTTGGGATGGATCATCTAGCTTCCTTCAAGTAATTCCCGGCGTGTGGTTTTATACTCCAGAAAAGTTCTGGAGGGAGACCCCCTTTTGTAAGTCATACTTAGGGTGACTGGCTTTCTTCCTCCCTAAGTATCCTTTTCTGTGTAAAATACAACTTCCTGAAAAAGGGACACGCCCGTGTGCCACGGTCGTATGACGTGATTGCCAGGCCGTGTTCAATCCATTAAATTGCACACAACCGTGTGGGTCAATGGCCAAGCTGTGCGAATCTTGAAAGCCTTGGTCGACACGCTTGAAAGACACGGCCGTGTGAGCTGCTCGTATGGCAAGGCTTAGGCCGTGTCATCTTTTCGATTTGGTCTGTTTTTTCCTTTTTTTCTTGTTTTTGGCTCCTTTTAACTCTTAGCGCTCTCCTGAGTACAAAACATGAAATAACCAGATTAAGAGCACCAAAATCCACAAATCTAGTAATAAACATCCATAAATATGCTAAGTATTTGGGCTAAAAATATGTATAATTTGGCGTTTATCAAATACCCCCACACTTAAGCATTTGCTTGTCCTCAAGCAAAACTCTCATTGACTGCTAGGATTCATTCCTTTCAATCACATAATCATTACTGATAATGTTACAAATTATTCCACGAAAAATCATACAATGAGAATTCAACTATAGGGGCATTAAAAGCCTCAAACAATCTAAATCGAATATTTTGATAATAAAATCATAGGTAATCTTCTTCCTCTAAGTAATTAACTTTTGTCCTAAATATACAAGAGATGACATCCTCACTAAAGATTTACTCAAATCACTCAAAGTGTTTAAGGTTCAAGATTAAGCACTCGATTGTCTAACATGAGAAGTTATTACCATAGGCTTGCATGAAAATCAAATCTCCACCACTGGTAAATGATATGATACACAAATCAAAAGGTCTTTGCATGGTTATAACGGGGTTTAGGTTACGGGTATGGATACAACATGAAAAGAAAAAGGATAGAATCTAGATAATTTCAATATATTACCCCACTATCAAAAACTTAATTACTGAATCACAAACAAATATCTAGAACTATCTTACATGAGCTCTCTTTTTTTTTCATGACAACTTTAGCTTGCTGAGGATTACAATAATAATATTGAGTTTTTTTTTTAAGAACAAATCAAGTTAATACAAATAGAAATCATACTTCATGATTTAGTAACAAAAAATGGTGAACATAGTGAGGTAACAATATTAAATTTAATCTCGATAAAAAAAAGTAAATTAAGTAAGAGGATTTCAACAATAATGGGTTAATGGGTTAATGATGAGGGTTACTCAATAAAAAGGGTTAGTAGGCTCAAGGGGGTTCACTAAGGGTTTAATTATGTGGGACGGCTTTTTATGGAGTAAGTGGGTTAAATCCTAAGTGCCTTTATCATCTCAGTATATCAAATCATACGTGTGATCTTGACATGTATAATCGAAGCAAGTTCTAGAATAACAGTTCAATGTTGACATACTCAAACTACAAAAGAAGTGAGCAAGAAAGAAAGCTATATGCTCAAAAGGCTCAAAAATCTCACAAAAAATTTGGGTTTGTGATGCCATTCCTGTATACTTAAGATTTCAAGATAATACCTCAATTTAGGAAAATAATCTAAAAATTTTAGTTCTCAAAATATCAATTTATCATGCTCGATTCTCTAATGTCCTATAATCAAGTAATCATACATAATTCCCATGATCTAATTCATGACATATCAACAATAATTATAGATCAATCAAAATTCATTCGATCAATATTATGAGAAAATTACTTAAGCACAAGACCAAATTCAAGGATTTTAGAATAATGCAAAAAGTTAGGCATCATGTTCATGTTCACCCCCCACACTTAAGATGTACATTGCCCTCAATGTACAAAGATAGAATATTCAAAATAAAGAAAATCATTAGAGGGAAAGAGGTGAAACTCCCTATTATATGGATGCGGAGCTTGATTCTAAGGCTAGAGTGTTTGGGGAAAGTGGTAGCTGCCACTGTTCTTGGTTAGATGAAGAATTGGGTCGTTGAACATGGCACTCGTGGGGTATTGTTCCCTATTTGTTTCCTCATTCCGTAAAATATTCCTAGCAGCTTTGCTTGGAAGTCTGTAGAATCATGAAGAGCTTATTAAGAGTGGGTGTGGAAGAGAGCGTAATGGGATTACTTGTTAGAAATACCAGAAAAATGAAGAAAGTAAAATTTACTAATATATCTATGTCTTTCAAAAGAAAATAATAAAATTGAAATGAGAATAAAAATAAAAATAAAAAGATAGGAGGATTCAATGATCCTCGTCAGCGGGGCCGTCAGGTGGTGGCACTGGAGCAGCGATGTGGAAGTGCTGGCACAGCTGCTACATCATGGCTTGTATGTCGTCCATCTGTCTATCACGTCACCGATCTCGCTCGTGAATCACCTCGAACTGTGTAGTACAATATTGCTCGAAGTGAGCGAGTTGGTCGGAAAGGTGTGCCAATGAAGCAGCTGTATGAACTGGTCGCTCCCTAGGTAGCGTGGTAGAAGGCTCCTCGTGCTGTGGGGGGACATCATCAGGAACATCCTCAAGATCTTCCTCGTCAATGGTATGAGTGAGACGGTACTGAGGAGGATCGGTCCCACGTTGGCGCTCGATCATCCTCATGTGTAACATAGTTGTGATGCCTTGTGGGGATAGCTGATCTATCAATGTAAGCGTTGATGACTGGGCCATGGTGTTGAGGAGGCCGAAGTGTCTGGCGAGGCGCATCACATAGGGGCCGATAGAGACTGCTCCCTTCTGATGCTGCTCGGTCTGATGGCGAGTGGTGAAAGCAATGAAGTATGCCAAGTCAGTCACGTTTGCATTCGCCATGCACCATAAATAGTAGGCGTCATGGGTGTTGACGATGCTGGTGCTCTCTCTCCTTCCGATCAAGGTGTGTGCCAATATGGCATGGAGATAGTGTAGGGAAGGGCCGAAAGCTGAGGCCTTCGAGCGGCTGGGGTCATAGGTGGAAGAGAGTGGTGCCAAAGCCTTCCAGCACAAGGAGGGAGAAATATGGTTATTGCGTGGTAGTGCATTCATGTCCTTCTCCTTCATAAACTCATCGGTGTAAAGTCCCAGAGCGACTCCAAACTCTGGGACACTCATCGCGGGATCTAGACTGCCTAATCGGATTTGAATGGTGCCGGGGTCGTCATTGTTCGTCATCACCACCTGTAGATGAAAAGTAGAGCATAATTCTAAAGTTAGCTCTAAATAAGTGGGTTCAGTAATAGCGAAGAACCGTTCCTATGGGTCTGTGGATAGGAGGGCGTGGATGGCATCAGCTAGCTAGACTTGCTCCACGGTAGCCTAATCGATTCAATGACCTGTAGTGAGGGGTCACGCGTGTAGTATTTGAAATAGCTCCTCTTGCGAAGCTCGCGGAAACTCAATGAACGGGTGCTGAACTTTGGTTGTAGCACGTGCCGAGGAAGAACCTGGTCCTCTACGTCTTTTTGAGGATAGGACCGTGGCCTTCTTACCTCTCGATGATGACATAATGTATCTGAAAATGTATGAGCATTGATATAATCTTATGACAGTAGTTCCAAGATGTGTTAACATTTAACGATATCAAACGAGAGGTGAAAATTTTATATGACTATACAGAAACATTTACTGGAATCAAAGATGCATCAGTAGTTAAGCAAGAATCCTAAAACTAGTATATGCTATTTAGTAGCTTTAATAGTTCAAATATAGAAAATACTAAAGCAAATTCCTAAATTATTCAGAACAAATTGGTAACAGTAACAATATCTGTGTAAGACATAAAGAATACCAATGTAACAACACAGATTGGAAAAACAAGGGTGAGAAAGTGAACCAAAATCTACTGTAGGGTGGCACACGGGCGTGTTGGAGGCGAGCACAGGCGTGTGGCGTGGGGATACAGCCATGTGGAGGGAAAATGGAGGGAAAAGAGATGGGAAATTGAGGATTAATGCAGGGGGAGTGGATTTTAGGATGGTTTGGGGGTTGGGAAAATGAGAATTTGGGGAATGGTGGCCGGAATAGGGGTTAGGGAGTGGAGAAGGGAAGATTTCGGATAGGGTTTTAAAAGTGGGAAGAAGATGAACAGTGGTTTGCTTATATAGGGGAGGGCCACACGGCCTAGGGCCACGCCCGTGTACCTTAAAGGTGAGCCCGTGTTTTCAAATTTTGCAATTTAGGTCGTGCCCGGCTACTATCCCACGCCCATGTGTCTTGGGCGTGTGTGGCACACGGCCATGTCGCACGGGCGTGCCTAGCTTTTTCGCTTCTTCTACGCCTGTGTGTTAGGGTACCACGCTCGTGTATTGTTGTCCACGGCTTAACGGCACGGGCATGTCTCACGCCCGTGTCAAAAAAATAGAATTGAGCCTTGCCCCTGGCACGCACATGTTTTTCTATTCCCACGGCCGTGTTCACCTATCAAGTTCACCCATGGCCATGTCGCACGGCCATGGGGATTTATCACATCTCGTGTTTTGGGGAAATCATGTCCTGCTTCCACACGGCCGTATCGCACGGTCGTGTCTCTTCCCCTGTTTGTCCACGGCTTTAGGCACGCCTGTGTGCCTGGCCGTGTGTGCTGAAAAACTTTGCAATTCAAAGATAAAGTTAATGATTTAAAGTGTTAGAAATTAAAAATAAAGAAATCAAAATATGTTAGTGCTCGGGTTTCCTCTCGAGAAGCGCTTATTTATAGTCTAAGCTCGACTTACCTCTCTAGTGAATGGTCAGAGTGGTTCAAGGAGTTCGTACTCCTCATTCCTGCTATCAATCTCATCAAAATAGGGTTTTAATCGGGAGTTGTTTACCTTAAAATAGCCGAACTTGGGATGACTCACCTCCACTATACCGAATGGAAAAATACTGAGTACCGTAAGAGGGATTTCCTCATTCGGTGTGGTAGTGACAATGTGGGGATTTGCGATATCTAGTAAGACTTTATCGCCAACCTTAAGTTGATTTGGCGAGGTATCGGGCTCGTTTTGGCGTAGTTTCGGTTTATCATATATTGTCAGTTTATGTACTCGCCATTCGTCTAGCTCCTCTATCTGTAGCCTTCGTTCTTCATGAGTGTGTCCTCTATCATTGTTGGAACGTGGCTCGTGAACTTCTTTGAAGCTCAATTTTTGCAAAGTTATATTGTCAGTTTTAGTAAATTGGTGCGGACCATTACCTTCACTGTTCGATGTGATGCCAAAAGTACAAGCTTGAAGGGTGATCGTTTCGTCTCCCACACGAAGTGTAAGCTCACCTATGCCAACATCAATAATTTTTTTAGCAGTTGCTAAAAAGGACCTCCCTAAAATCAAATGGGTGTTATTATCCTCCTCTATGTCTAGAACAACGAAATCAAAGGGAAATATGAACTTATCTACTTTTACTAATACATCTTCAATAATACCCCTAGGAAATCTTATAGTTTTATCTGCCAATTGAATGCTCATCCTAGTTTGTTTAGGTTTCCCAAGACCTAGTTACTTAAACATTTTGTAAGGCATAACGTTAATACTAGCCCCTAAATCAGCTAATGCATGACTTATATCTAAACTACCAATTAAGCAAGGAATTGTAAAACTCCCTGGATCTTTCAATTTGTGGGGTAGCTTATTCTGTAGAATAGCTGAGCAGACTGCGTTTAGCTCCATATGCGACACTTCGTCCAACTTCTGCTTATTTACTAAAAGCTCTTTTAAAAATTTATTACATTTGGCATTTGCGACAAAGCTTCAATAAACGGTAAATTAATATGTAATTTTTTTAAGAGTTTAAGGGATTTACCAAATTTTTCATCTGAGCGGTCTTTCCTTATCGCGTTGGGGTATGGTACACGAGGTTTATATTCAACATTCATTGATTTGTTTATATTTTGATCTACCTCACCTTGACCTTTGCTTACAACAGTTTCTTGCCTTGGTTCTGGTTCAGGCTCAACGACTCCTTCATCTTGAATATTAATCGCGTTGAGTTGTTCCCTTGGATTGGGTTCAGTATTATTTGGCAAACAACCTTGTGGTCATTCGGAGATTAGTTTGGAAAGCTGGTGTATCTTAGTTTCGAGCCTTTGGATCGCTGCTTGTTGATTCTTAAGTGCTGTCTCGGTGTTCTGGAAACGAGTTTTTGACACCGATATAAACTTTGAGAGCATCTCTTCAAGGTTCAGTTTATTTTCCTATCGTAGGGTGGTTGTTGAAAACCTAGAGGATGTTGTGGTCTTTGATTTCCTTGGCTTCCCCACGAGAAATTGGAATGGTTCCTCCAACCTGCATTGTAAGTGTTACTAAATGGATTGTTTTGAGGTCGAGGATTATTACCCATGTAGTTTAGTTGCTCGTTATCCATGTTATGGCCATAAGGTTGGTACTCCGAATGGCTTGTTCCACCGCTACTTGTTTTGCACTGCATTATTGGGTGAGCCTGTGAAGAACTAAGAAAACCATCAATATTTTTAGTCAAGAGTTCTACCTGATTTGACAGCATGGTGACTGAATCGACGTTATAAACACCGGCTATTTTCGTTGGCTTTGTCCTCATGACTTGCCACTGATAGTTATTCAGTGAAATCTCTTCTATAGACTCATAGGTATCTTTCGGTGTTTTATTGTTGATGGTTCTGCCAGCAGCTGCGTCAACCATTTGCCGAGTCGAAGGATTCAGACCATTGTGAAATGTTTGTACTTGGAGCCAAAGCGGTAACCCATGGTGAGTGTAACACCCCAAACCCGTGACCGTCACCGGATTTGACCACAAGGTGTTACCGGGCTTACTTCCCTTATTTCTCTCTTGGAAATAATTAATTTACATTAAAGGCAGGTGGCTAAGCTGCGTCCTTTGTTACCTTAAAAATCATATCTCGAGTTCCAGAACTCGAAAATCAGTTCCGTAAATTTTCCCTGAAACTAGACTCATAATTCCATCTACAAATTTGTTTCTAGAATTTTTGGTCGAGCAAATTAGTACAGTTTATTAGTTAAAGTCTCCCCTATTTCAGGGTTCGACTACACAGGCCTTTGCACACTACTACTTGGATATCTTCCTGTACAGGGCTCCAAAACTTATGCCGTTTATTTCTAAAGAAACTAGACTCACAAAGAAATCTGTACATATAGAGTATGACTTCTAATTCTCTCTGGTTAATTTATAGTGAATTTTCAAAATCGGAACAGGGGATCTAGAAACTGTTCTGGCCCTGTTTCACGAAAACCTGATTATCTCTTAAAATCCGACTCATATGACCGTTTCGTTTCTTCCATATGAAAGTAGATTCATCAGGGTTCAATTTCATAATTTATTCACTATTAATTCTACTTCTACTATTTTTAGTGATTTTTCAATCTCACATCACTGCTGCTGTCAGCATCTGTTACTAAGGCAAACAATGCCTATTTCATAATTCCTCCATGACCCAACTAATCATCCATCATTCATATCACAAATTATGACCACCTTATCAAAATTGAGATTTTTAAGACTCATGAATAAGTGTTTTGGAACCAAATCCATCCAACCATATGGGCCATTTTCGCATGGCTAAAGTTTACAACCCAAATTTCAACAAAACAAAATAGCCTATACATGCCAAATGTTCTCCTAGATCGACTAAGAAGACAATACCAAAGATTGCTTGCGGTGTGATGACTTCGTTGACGGTTCGAGCACACAAAAGAGACGAGTCCACGAGACCTAAAATGGGTGACCAGAAAACACCGAGTGAGTTTATAACTCAAGAAGTCATAAGCACTTTACAATTATCCATTAGCTAAATTCATCACAAAGTGAAACAATGAAACAAGGCTAATTGTTCCATCCATATCGAACTATACCATAGTTCCTTAGACCTTCGGTTCAATCTCGTACCAAGTCATACATTCACATTTCATATTCTATTCAAGAAGATATTTGAGTCATTTTATACACCAACTCATTTTCACCACAATCATACAATTGTAATCATCACATAGATTTAAAGCTTACCAAGCTCAACCCGAGCATGACCATAGTGCCTATTCGCCATGAGCTCAAGGTACTTACCCGATCCGCTGTCCGGGATTAACTTGATAATGTCGCACACTCGATTGCCAATTGTAACGCAAGAGCATATAGTGAATCCGCACACTTAGTGCTATATATTTTCAGCTCGCACACTTAGTGCTATATAATTTTCAGCTCGCACACTTAGTGCTATATATTTTCAGCTCGCACACTTAGTGCTATATATTTTCAGTTCGCACACTTAGTGCTGTACAATTTTAAACCCGCACACTTAGTGCCAATCTTGTCACCGTGTCCATTTATACCGCACACTTAGTGCCGAGACCAATACCTTATGCATGTTCTGCCTTTATACATTCAACAATGGCATCATTCCATACACATACATTTTCATTTACACATCAACTCATTTAAACACAATTGCGTATATATTATGGTCATTTACATCAACACCAAATATATGCTTAATGACTTACCTTGTGTTGGGCAAATAATCCCAAGTCGGCTACTCGATGACCTTCGATTTCCCTTGTTGGACGCCTCTCCTTTAGGATCTTGAGCTTAAACAATTAAATCAACCCATTCAACCACTTTGTAAAATATTTGTATCACACATTAAAATTTCATTTCATAGGATACACATGACAAATTCTTATCCTTCTACCCCATGCTTTTGAACTATTTGGTTCACAACCTTAGGCTATCACCCTATTGCCAACTATCCTAATCAAGGATAGTATCACAAGTGTGTACACCCATATGGCCGAATGTGCAAGATTAAATTTAACACCACCTATGTGCTTAATTAGGTGGCCGAATATACATAAGCACATTTAGCATTTGATACATTAAGCCTTAGCATAGATTTCATTAAAAGTCCCTATTAGCCACTTCACTATCAATTATCTCATCTACTTAATATTTCATACTTATCATGCTAGCCGAATATTACTTATTTAAGTTCAACACCCTTATATACCACACTAGCACCAAATATGATATCTAATTCTTCTCTTTCTCTTTTCATCAAGACAGCCTATATGAACATTTAACTAATTCAAACTTCACCCTCTTAATGCCCATTATAGCCGAATGTACCAAGCATTTATCATTTTGCAACATGAATTCTATAGCATGGCCGAATACTCATGCACATACACACACAACAACAAGAACTCAATGACCTAAAAATCTCCTTTTATTAAACATTTGAACTCACTCCTCTTCATGCTTCATTACAACAACATCAAAACACCAACCAAGAAAGACAACATCCATGGCCGAATTTCATCTCCATCAAATAGCAAAAGAAATCTAAACCATGGGCTAGGTAGAACTTAAACTAACAACTAAAGCATGCATGCATCTCATGGAATATCATCAAACATACCTTAGTCTAGCAACCACCATAGCCGATTTTTCTCAAGCTCTTCCCCCTTCTTCCCTTGCTTCTATTCGGCCAAGACTACCAAAGGATGAACAACTATTTTCTTTTCTTTCTTTCTTTGTTTTTGTCACGGCAAAGGGGGCATCTACACATTATTTTTTTTTTTGTTATCATCATTTTCTTTTTCCATTTCTTTAATACTAACTTTCTTATTTTATTGTTTCCTACATGCATCACTAGTCTAACATGTTGGAGACATGTTTCCACCCATAGCATGGCCGGCCATCATGCTCCAATTTGGCTAATTTGACATGCAAGGACAAACACTTTTCCACATGTATTAATAGGCCATTTAAAATTAGCCTATCATATTTCACCACGTCTCGCATTGATCCCTATTTTATAATTTCTCATACAATTGGTAAAATTAGAGAATGAAACTTCCACATGTGCATGTACACCCACAATAAGCATAGAATATAGCAATTAATTATTTTTATGACTCGGTTTTGTGGTCCCGAAACCACTTTCCGACTAGGGTCAATTTGGGGCTGTCACAGTGAGGGCACCTTCTCAAAAGGTCCTTGTATCTCTCTCATGCATCGTAGAGTGTTTCTAAATCCATCTGCACAAAAGAAGAGATGTCATTATGTAATTTAGCCGTTTTAGCCGGCAGAAAATATTTTAGTAAAAATTTTTCGGTCATTTGTTCCCAAGTAGTAATTGCCCCTCGTGGTAACGAGTTCAACCACTGTTTAGCTTTGTTCCTCAATGAAAAAGGGAATAACCGAAGACGAATGGCATCATCAGAAATGCCATTGATTTTCAATGTATCGCAAAATTCCAAAAAGTTTGCTAAGTGAGCGTTGGGATCTTCATCCTGCAATCCATCAAACTAAACAAATTGATGTATCATCTAAATAGTGTTAGGTTTTAATTCAAAAGTATTTACTACTACAGCATGTCTAACTATGCTAGATTCAGTACCTGATAAAGAAGGTTTAGCATAATCATACATAGTGCGTGGTGCAGGATTTAGATTAACCATAATTGTAGGAGGTAGCTGATTGCCTTGGTTTTCAGCCATCTCTTCGGTTGGGGGTTGAGTATCGTCTTCTTACTCGTTCTCCATGTATCTTAAGTTGCGCCTTATTTTTCTTTGGTTTCTACGAACTGTACTATCAATTTCTTCGTCGAAAAGTAATGGTCCCGACGGGTTTCTTCTAATCATAAACTATAAAAACCTGCCAAGAGAAAGAAAGAGTAGGTTAATAAATAATAATAATAAAATTAAATTAAATTGCAAGAAAAAAAATGACTAAAGTAATAAAAATTGAGCGTTCCTAATATCTTAATTCCTCGGCAACGGCGCCAAAAACTTGATCGTGTGAGTCGTAACAAGTAATAAATATTTATAATGAAGATCAAACCTAGACTAACTATTACCACGACGAAAAGGCAAGCGCACCTATCGAACAATAGTATAGTAATGGCAAGACCAGGATATCATACCCAAGGGAACCAAAAGTACTAGTAATAACTATCTTTTTATTATTTAACCTAGAAATAAAGAGGGGTTGTTTATTAAACTAATTAACTAATTAAACTAAAGCAAAGAGAAAATTTGGAAAAAGACTTGAAGAAAAGTAATTGATAAAGACGACACCCAAGGAGGAATCCACCTAGATTTCACTTGTTATCTGACTCTGAACCAGACGATTTATTCACTTGACTTGATCCGTAAGACTCCCTAGCCTATATTATTATCTCTTTCGAGACTAATAATGTCTAACCCTCAGTTGAATTAATTGAAATCTCTTTCTTAATTAAAACCCCTAGGGAAGCAGTAAATCGATCTATGGGCTCCCATATTAGGTTTCACCCTAATTCGACAAAATCTCGTAACCCTATTTCTAGGCGTTCGATCAACTCTGTTTAATTATGCCAAATCTACTTTTAGACAGGGACTTTTGCTCCTCTGCATAAGCACATCAAATCATGGATTAATACCCGGAATATTAACTCAAGCATTAAGAAGACATAATTAAGAACAAATCAAGTATTTATCATACAGTTCAGATAATAATAACAAGATCCATCATAGGTTTCAACCCCTTTAGGTATCTAAGGGCTTAGTTCATAATAAAATAAGAGTACATCTCAAAAGTATGAAAATAACAAAACATAAAGAAAACTCTAAAACCCCTGAAGGAATTCTGAGAGAGACCTTCAGTCTTGGAATAGCTCCGGCTTTTGGGATGGATCGTCTGGCTTCTTTCAAGTAATTTTCGGTATGTGGTTTTATGCTCCAGAAAAGTTCTGGAGGGAGACCCCCTTTCTAAGTCATACTTAGGGTGTTTATATAGGCTTTGGATTGGCTTTCTTCCTCCCTAAGTATCCTTTTCCATGTAAAATATAGCTTCCTGAAAAAGGGACACGCCCGTGTGCCACGGCCGTGTGACGTGATTGCCAGGCTGTGATCGATCCGTTAAATTGCACACGGCCATGTGGGTCAATGGCCAGGCCGTGCGAATCGTGAAAGCCTTGGTTGACACCCTCAAAAGACACAGGTGTGTGAGCTGCCCGTGTGGCAAGGCTTAGGTCATGTCATCTTCTCGATTTGGTTCGTTTTGTCCCTTTTTTTCTCATTTTTGGCTCCTTTTGACTCTTGGTGCTCTCCTGTGTACAAAACATGAAATAACCGGATTAAGAGCACCAAAATCCAGAAATCTAGTAATAAACATCCATAAATATGTTAAGTATTTGGGGTAAAAATATGTATAATTTGGCGTTTATCAAATATTCCTGCCTAACCATGCACCTAACCTTGCTCATTTGCTTGTATACATATCATATTTCATTTCCATTATTTCGTACATACTTCATATTCACTACTTCTCAGAAACAGAATCTTTCATATTTAGAAATTTAGTACGATAGAAACGTACTTGTGTAGATTATACATTTCATATATTCATTCCCATATCTCGTACTTTATCATCAGATAGTTCAGAAACGATACAGAAACTCATAAACGGGTACAATGCCGACGTCCCAGACGTGGTCTTACATGTAATTCAGTATCGATGCCTCTGTCCCAGACAGGGTCTTACACGAAATCAGATATGATGCCAATGTCCCAGACATGGTCTTACACGTACAACCTCAAATCGAGGCCTATGTCCCAGACACGGTCTTACACAATATCTCAGATTGATGTCAATGCTTCCTTAGAGACATATAGAGGTTTTCAAATACTAACATATTATCGAAATTTACTCAAAATTCATTCATCAGGCTCTCAAGGCCGTCCATTATAGATTACAGTTTATATATGCAGAATTTAGTCAATTTAACACAAAATTTTAATCTGACTTACCTCGTACAAATTTCAGAAGAAACGAGTCGACTATTCAACTATCTTGGACTTCCCTCGATCTAAGTTCGACTTTCTCTGTTCTTGATCTAATATAATTCAAATTCAACCATTCAATCATTCATTTCATTCAAAATAACCCATGAACACATATTTAGGGCACTTTTCATTTTAGCCCTTACATTTTCACACTTTGACAATTCAGTCCATTTTTTCACAAAATCACAAATATGCAAAATTTCTTTGCAACAAGGGCTAGTCGAATTTTCATGGCTTCTATATAAACCTACACAACATGTTTATTTCACATTTTTGTCCCCCAAAACATTATTTGCACAATTTAGTCCAAATAGCTCAATTTCATCAAAAATTTAAAGACAAAACTTATAAACCATCTACCAAGCCTTCATAATTCATCCAAAAACATCACAAAACTCATGATATCAACAATGGAATTTCATGAAATTATTAACAGAAGCATAAGTTCAGACATGGGCTCAGTAGAACATGAAGCAACGATCACAGATACATAAGAATCATCAAAAACCGAGCAAAATAAGCTCACCTATTTAGACATGCACTAGCCAAACATCAAAATGCTTCAATGGCTTATTCTTTCTCTTAATTTCGATTGAACCAAGTGTTTTTGCATGCCCCTTTTTTTTATTCATTAATTTACTCTATTTCATAGTTTACCATTTTTCCCATGGCATATATCATTGAATTTTTACCAACTAATGTCCATCATTGTCCACCATTAATATTAATGGAATAATTGATGTGCAAGGACCCTTAATTTAATGCTTCATAGCTATTAAACACTTTAAACAATTAGCATACAACTTTCACCCTTTATGCGATTAAATCATTTTTCATAATTAAGCACAGAAACAGACAAATTAAATCACAGAAATTTCACAGATGCAAATTCATTCATCATGGACATAGAAAATAATATTAAAATATTTTTTGAACTCAGATTTGTGGTCCCAAAACCACTGTTCCTGTAACACCCCGAATTTGGGCCTAGAAGTATTGGGCCTTGAGTGGGGGTCCGTAAGGAGGCTTTATATAGGTATTTAATTGTGCAATGAAATAAAACAATTAAATGTTTGCTTTAGTGGTTAATGGCTTTGAGAAGTGTTGGAGAAATCTTGGGTTTAAACTTGGGCTTTAGCAAAAATTTTGGTATTAAGTGAAAAAAAACCTGGATGCTTGGATGAGGACCTTTTAAATTATTGTGGTAAATAAATGACACAAGAAAGCATGTAGTCTAGTGGTTGTGGCGTCATTAAGGTTGTATGGGAGCCTGGGTTCAAGCCTTGGCTCTTGCAATTTATTTTGGGTTTTTTTTGGGAACCTGGACTTTGGCCTTTAGACCTTATAATTAATTGTGGATAAAATATGACACAAAAAAGCCTTGTGATTTAGTGGCAAGTAGCGTGTGGAGCATCTGAGGGGAGGCATGGGTTCGAATCCCATGGAAAGCAAGGAGCATTTATTTTGCTAACAGGGGGCGGCAAGAGTTGGTGTTGAATTTAAACTCGATGTTGGAGGATCCCACATCGGAAGCTAACATAAGAGTCGATCGGTCGGCTTTAAATAGAGGGAACCATGAGGAGAGTAAAGGTACCTTTCTTGGCCGATCCCTTTCGCTGTATGGCGTGCTCATTTGGGTTGGGCGTCGGCTAAGAGTGCTCAGAGCGTGGATTAACTCCAGTCGCCAATCAGGTGTGTATTTTCTTGCTACTCTAGCTGTAGGATGGCTACTTCGGGTTGCGATGGGCCGAAAGGGGTCATGTGGGCCCAATGGGCCTACGGGCCCAATTGGATAAGTTGTTTGATTGTGTAGTAAATATTAGACTAGGCTAGGTGAATCTCATGTGGCTAGATTTGGGCTAAAACGGCCATACGAGCGTGTGGGCCCATTTGGGCCGAGAATAGGCTTTAGGCCCATTCGTATTGTTATCCCTGTTTAGAATACTTTAGTTTACCAAATTATTGAAATACTCTCAAATTGTAAAATTACCAAAGTATCCTCGATTTATAGAATTACCATTTTACCCTCGACTTACAGAATTACCGTTTTACCCTCGATTTACAGAATTACCGTTTTACCCTTGATTTATAGAATTACTATTTTACCCTTGATTTACAGAATTACTATTTTACCCTCGATTTACAAAATTACTAAAATACCCTTGGTTTAAAAAATTACCAAAATACCCTCGATCAGTAAAATTACTAAAATACCTTGGTCTGTAAAATTGCTAAAATACCCCTGGTTTGTAAAATTACCAAAATACCCTTAGTTTGTAAAATTACCAAAATACCACTGGTTTGTGAAATTACTGAAATACCCTCAATTTGTAAAAAATACCCCTGATTTACAAAGTTACAAAAATACCTTTGACTTTCTAAAAATTATAGAAATACTATTGGTTTACAAAATTACTGAAATACCCTTGGTTTGTAGATTTACCAAAACACCCTTGTAGGATTAAAAAACGAAAATACCCCTATTAGGTAAAGTGACCGTAAAGCCCCTGTAGGGTAAAGTGACTGTAAAGCCCCTATAGGGTAAAGTGACCGTAATACCCCTGTATGGTAAAATGATGAATATGCCCTTATGTTCCGTATGACTGATGTGTTTAGGATTTACATATATTGATATTGGATTAGTTAAGTTTGAGTGACAGGTGGTGGTTATCGTAGGCAATTGATTTTGGAAACGTTTCAACTTCAACCCGTAACAGGTGTGTACTAACCCTCGTAATAGCTTAGATTAATATTTGCTGAGAAGCTGAAATGCTAAAATACTGGTATTTGGGGACTTGTAATGCTGCGTTTGGGTATAGATGCGATAAATATGATATGATCGGTGTTTGGATCGATGGAACAGGTAAGAACTCAATTTTATGCACGATGGTAAGTTGGGCCTCAATGGGATAGAATCGGGCCCAATGGGCTTCGAGCCTATTTGGGTAAAACTGATAGAAAATAGAATCTGGAAAAGTTGCATGTTAACACGGTTAGTACTGTTGTAAAATTTGGATTATGTGGGCTTAATGGGCTAAATCAGCATTCGTAGGGCCCATTAGAGGTTTTGGGCCCAAAAGCCCGAGTTTGATAAAGTGGGTTAAAGATCATTGTTTAAACACTCGAAACTATTGATAATTGTTGATGAACATGGAAAACCCTAATATTTGGTAAAATTATGAAATTACCCTTATAATGTGAAAAATGACTGTTTTGCCCTTGTGGGCAAGTGACTGACTTGGACTGTGTGGTTGACGGATTTGATTATGAATATATGTTGGTGATATGAATGAATTTAATGTGATTATTTCATTCAAATATGGGCATGACATTCTGCATACATGACATGTTGCATGGGTTGGGTTTTATAAATGGAGGAAGTGATAAAAGGGCTATGCCCCAGTTTACCGAAAAGGGCTTTGCCCCAGTTTATCAAAAAGGGCTTTGCTCCAGTTATTAAAAGAGGCTAGGCCTCGGTTATATGATAAAGACTATCTGCCAAAGTGGAGAGTTTGGTTGGGTGGGTTGAGTTATTCCTACATGGAGAGCTTGGTTGGTACAGTGGAGAGTAGCGGATGGTGGGTTGAGTAGTCTCCCCAAATGGGCTTGCATACATTCATTGGTATTTCATGTGATATTGAAATGGGCTTGCATACATCCATTGACATTACATGTGACATTGAAATGGGCCTAAGGGCCATACCGTTCTGATAAAGGCTTGCCCGGTGATATGATTTATGAAAAGGCTTGCCCGATGATATGATTTATGAAAAGGCTTGACCCGATGATATGATTTATGGAAAGGCTTCACCAAAGATATGTCAAGACTAAATAGGGCTTTGGCCCAGATTGTCTTGATACCGTGTTATTTACTGTTTGTTTGTTATTGGGGTTAGACACTGAGTTTTCGTAAACTCACCCCGTTTCTAACTGTACAGGTAATCCCTAAGCTTAGATGGTTTGGAGCTGTGAGGGACTCGGATATGGCTACACTACTAT
Organism: Gossypium arboreum; assembly: GCF_025698485.1. Taxonomy (NCBI): domain Eukaryota; kingdom Viridiplantae; phylum Streptophyta; class Magnoliopsida; order Malvales; family Malvaceae; genus Gossypium; species Gossypium arboreum. The sequence continues at coordinate 93,157,229 of NC_069075.1, forward strand.
TCTATTTCTTTTAATTGCAATAAGTAGCCAATTTATTTCTTTATAAGTTTTATCTTATTAATATTATTATTTGGTTTTGGGTTGTAATAAGGCCATTTTAATTATTTTTCTGGGATTATTTTATCTTATACCCTATATTTTTCTGATAACAATATGAGTTAGACCTAGGGCGCGTTTCAAAAATGATAATTGTTTTCAAAATAACGAAACGATACAATTAATCGATTTATCAAAAATATCTACTTAAATGAATTCCAACTCATTTTTCTCAAAACCTAACCTAGCACCAAAGTGTGGAAATGGTTGTGGGCATGTCTAGGATTGGACCCAATCAAGAGCTTGGTACTTAGCGACCTTCATGGCTCACCTCCTCTTTGAGATACTGCCGGTGCACTGACTTCCATTTACTTTATTAACTTAGCAAAGACTATCTTTTAAAACACTAAGAAGGACGTTGAAAGAGGCATGGGTTTTCTTAAAAACTTAAATGTGACACGTCGGATCCGGACATAACGTCTGGGCCAGGTTTGGGGTGTTACAGTTTCGACTAGGGTCAAAATCAGACTGTTACAATAGTGGTCCCGAAACCACTGTTCCGACTAGGCCCAAAATCGAGCTGTTACATCCTCACATTCTTATATAAATGCTAAAATGGTTAAATCGGGGAGTATAGAGTCTAAGACGTCGAATGTAGCTATGGTTGTATCGAGTTCTTTGTAGCAGGCAAGTTGTGTTCATAACTCATTAAGTTCCTTTGAATTTACTAGTGTTATATTTATGTTTTAGGTATTGCTACATTAGTGTAAGTACTTGAGGAGACGACGCTAGGAATGTGCCAGAGCAATAGCAAGTAGGGATACCATACATACAGTGGACATGTAGGAATAATTGATGTTTTGAAAGACTACGCCTTTAGTGTCTGTTTTAAGTCACTTATAAGTTGTAATAAAAAAATTTTAAAGTAGTAAGACTGTTACAATATGTTTTTGCAAATACTTCCCTTTTTTCTTTAGATACAAAGTTTTTAATCAAATTATATAAGAAATGTTTTTGGTAAGGAGTTTTTGCCAATTATTTTGAGAATTTTGTTAAGTTTTCTGTGTAGTAATACTCGAAACCTTAACTTAGTGAATCAGGTCGGATAAGGGCGTCAGAAGTTGGTACCAGAGCATGGTTCAACCAGTCCTCTAGTAGTTAACGTGAAAAGGAGCCCTATATGCATAGTATGCCAAACTTGGCTTAGTCTCTCAGGTACGTTAAACTTTTGTCTGTATGAATCATGTTTTTTTTATGCTTAAGATAATGTAGTAAAAATGATAATAAAGAAGCAAAATGATAGTTTCATAAATAGATTAGGGAAGGTATTACATGAATGAAAGAAATAGAAGTACAAGGTAAGATAAAAGAAATATTTAATTATCTCCTTTGGTGGGTTGATTTATTGATTCAGTTGGAATATTTTCTGTTAAAGGATGATCTTCAAGATTTTGTTTTACATCTACTACGTCCTCCTCATCATCTTCAGCTTCAAGTGTAGTAGGAATGAATAAGTCAGTTTATTGTTTCCACTCCCTTTGAAAGGTTTCCCATTCTTCACCCTCAAGGTGGTAAACATTAAAATCCAGTGTCTCAATAGAAATGTCACTTAGGTAATTTAAATCTATTTGACTAGATTAAGAGGACTTGAAGCCACTTGAGCATGTAGAATTAGTTGGACCTCTATTTTGGCAGAGCCTTATTTACATTTTTCTTGGTATCATTCTAGAATTTTCTAAAGACCTCTTCATTGGTTTGGTGCAGACTCTCCAACATTGCTTTACGACGTTCCTCCTAAGCTTTGAGTTTCTCCTCTAAAATAGATTCATTATCTTTCAACTGATTGATCTCCTCTTTTAAATGCTCACACTCAGTCTGAGCCTCATTATATTTTCCTTTCAAAGTTATGACTCTTGTATCAAGTCTTCCAATCAAATTGTTAGAGTCTTGATGATCCCGGCATAATTTAGTCATAGAGTCTTCTCTAATTTTTATTGTTTTCTCCAAATTTTCAACCTTAATATTGTATTGATCACTGGTATCTTGGAGGGCCCAACTCTAAATCCCATGCTTTACGAATAAGGCTTGTGAATGTTTTTGTATGAGGGAAAAAGGGGACTCATTTGGGTTGGAAGTAAGGTATGAGGAAAATGCCTTTTCTAAATGTTAGGGCACTAAATTTTGTCACTGCTGAAAAATGGAACTGAGTGAGACTGAAGCTAGTACTGACTCCAATAGATTGCACTAAGGAAAATTCCTTTTTACTTCAACTGAAGGAACATTGTGTGGAAGGTTACTAGAAGGAACTACTCACTGAGTTAAAGGTATTATTTCTGTAGGGTTTTCTGTCATGAGAGGATCATAAATATGAATTTGAGAGTTTACTTCACGAGAGGACGCAATAGGTTGTACTAGAATTTCAAGCAAAGGAGGAGTTGAAGAAATGTGAGAAACTGTAATGATAGGCTCTTTATCTGGTCTATGTCGTGTTAAGGGAGGACATTCACTAATCCTAGTCTCTTGAGTACTCTCCTCCAATATGGTCATTTTCTTATATTTATTTGCAGTTGTCTTTCTTGATAGAGTAGCTGTAGTCTTCTCCTTTGACCAAGATTCTTTAAAGATGGCTGTAATGTCCATGTTCTGAATTAAGACATGTACAGAGTGTGAATATGATGAGGGTCCTATGCCAGCAATGAGAGAGTTAGCTTGGTTTGAAGAAGAACTAGAAGTTGTAATAGGATTACATATGATGTTCCAGTTGCATGGGCAAAGACCACAAATGTTGTAAAAATAGAAGGGAGGTTCTCTTTTACGCCCCACTAAGATGTGTGCTAATTTACTATTTGAGTTATAAGGCCAAGCTTCAAAAGTAGAAGGAACGACGAGATCACCCAACCACTTTGTAATATCATTCGACCGATAACTATTTGGACTTAATTCTTGTAAACAATATTGGAATACATTTCTAACAGAAACAAGTTCCACCAAATCAAGCATATGCCCCATTCTAAATCAATTATATTGTTTCTCAACAATTTGAGAGTTTATTGGTTGATTATGTACACAAATAGTCTCATGAGGAAGACACCATCTTATTGGAAAACCAAACCCAGATTCAAGCTTCCAAATAACTCTTATGTATTTGTATTTCCTTTGATGAAGATTTGAAATTCTATTTTGGATAATGGGCTATAATAGCCCATTTTTCAGTGGTGTCGAAAACATTAGTTTCGTCACCACAAATCTTACGAATAAGTTCATAATAATAATTATTTAAATTATATGACTCAACTATAATTTTATACTGAATTTTGATTTGATGATTTTCAGCTAATTAAATAAATAGCTAGGTATAAATGGTTGTCCCGAAAGTCAAGTGGTTTCGAAAAATAAAGTATCAGAACCTCATTTCTGTAAACCAAGCTTGTAAATATTTTTATTAAATATTTACAGAGTTATTATATTAGTATATGAAGGTCTGGTTTAGAAATTTTAATGTTTGGTTAGTTAATTAAGGAAAAAGGGCTAAATCATAAAAGATGTAAAACTTAATCGCTAATGAATTTTATTGATTAAATACCTTAATTAGTGGTTGAGGGAGGACTTGTATGGTATTTAGACCTTAAAAATCAACATGGACGATTGAAAATTAAGTTTCTTTTTATATTTTATATGTTTTATGTCTTAGTTTAATTATAAAAGTGATAAAATTAATAAATTGATAAAACAAAAAGTAAACACATGTTTCCATATTCTTCATTCTTCATTTCCATAACCGAACCACCATACCTTAGGAGCTCCAATCAAGCTAAGAGCTTTGCATGGTAAGCAATATCTCACCCGTTTCTTATAATTTTTATATTTTTGAGATCGTTGCAATTAGGTCCAATTAACCTATAACACCCCTAACCCATATCCGTCGCCGGACTAGGGTTAAAAGCGTTACCAGAAAAATCGAAACATTTAACATCCATTTCACAATCATCATAGCATCATAGTCATACATCAATACAGAGTCCCTTACATAGGTCGTTGAGACCTTAATCATGCTTTAGAAAGGGATCGAGACTAAACCAAGCTCATATAAAATTTTTCGAAATTTAAACATTTTTCAAAGTTGTACAGGTCATACGCCCGTGTAAACAGGCCGTGTGCCTCACACGGCTTTAGACACACCCGTGTGTCTAGTCCGTGTCAAAACTGGGTATACATATTGACTTGTCCACATGGCCACAAGACACGCCCATGTGCCAGGCCGTGTGAAAATTATGGAGGCTACTGACTTGGGTCACACGGCCAGTCACACGCCAGTGTGTCTAGTCTGTAGTTGAAACTGACTTGGCCACACGGCCTAGCACATACTTGTGTGTGCCACAGTGTGGTCTGCCCAGGCTCATTACGGAATGACCCTCGAGCAACACGGCTAAGACACACGCCCGTGCTTGCTCGTGTGGGCAAAACTAGGCCATTTACAAGGCCAACTTGCCACCCATACTGGGTCATACCTACAACCATAAAACCAAACACATTTGCACTATAATTTCAGCAAATTTCAATACCAAAACTTACATCATTCATACCATAACATTATCAACCAATTTCATGCTTAATAGTCATACCAAATTATACTAAAACATAAGACCAAATCATATCTAAACTTTTGTCTCATAACCTCATTTTACATCATTCAAACACATGTTATAAACTTAATAATATCTCAAATTTGTACATACCAAAACTTACCAATATTGACCATTTTATTTGGTCTTTTATAAACACATCACTTAGGCATAATTTGCATCACATATCATATACCAAAATCAAACCATAAGTTCAAACACAAACTAGCCATATCACATGGCTAAATATATATTCATTACAAAACATATCCAAATACTTCTAGCCTATACATGCCATTCTATTATATTCACAATGTCAAAAGGTACCAAAACAAGGTTTGATAGTGTGGTGACGATCCTCAACGATCCCCGAGCTCCCGATAGCTACGATATCTATAAAACAATGTAAACACACACAAAGTAAGCTTTCAAAAGCTTAGTAAGCCATAAATAAATAAACTTATCAACTTAAACATATAAACTTCATAAAATACATATACTTCATAGGCAAGATACTAACATATACCACATAGTTCACATACAATTCACATATTTCCAATCCATTTGCTCATATAACATACTTTCTCACAATTATACCATATATTCACAAAGGTACATGTACCTACCTTTCATTCTCAACATAGTATACAATTCAAACGTACCTGTGTAGAATATACATTTCACATTATCATTCATATCTTGAAATGCCCGTTGAACCATTCGAAATCATAAGGATACTTGGGTAACTCGGAAAGCTTGTACAATGCCAACGTCCCAGACGTGGTCTTACATGTAATCAAATATCAATGCCACTGTCCCAGACAGGGTCTTACACAAAATCAAATATGATGCCAACGTCCTAGATGTGGTCTTACACGATAACACATATCAGATCCTATGTCATGACATATGTATCCTAACTATTCCTAGGGTTCGTACGGGGCTTTTCAGATATTGAAACTTTGTCGATACTTTCTCGGATGTCTCATATTCAAAGCATAAAGCCATTAATCATTGTTCAATAACATATAAGCATAAATAAACCACTTCAAATACATTTATTTGTATATAGACTTACCTCGTACGGAAATGAACGGAAACGAGTGACTATTCAATGACTTTCGTTTTCCCCAGATCTAATTCCTTTTTCTTAGTTTCTTGATCTATATCAATTCAAATTTAACTCTTTTATTCACCAAATCATTCAAATCAATCCAAAAACACATATTTAGGGAATTTTACAAATTAACCCTCATATTTTCATATTTTGACAATTTAGTCCCTATTTCACAAGATCACAAAATTCACATAATTTCCTTTTACACATGTTTTGTCAAATTTTTATGGAGTTCATACAAGTCCATATATTTCATTTATTTAACATTTTAGTCCCTCAAAATCTCATTTTTACAATTTAGCCCAGATTACTCAAATTCATCAAAAATTCAAATATAAGATATACTAACCCAATACATATCTTTCATTTACTAACATCAAACTTGATAAAACTCATAGTTTCATCAATGGATCTACAAAAAATCATCAATAAAATCAGAAATTGAGGCATGGGCTTAGTAAAACACAAAGCAACAATCACAAAAACATAGAAATTATTGAAAATAGAACAAAACTCATACCTTAATCAAAGAGAATCAAATCCGAACCCTAGGAATCATTTTTATTTATTTTTCTTTGATATATTCAGCCAACATGAACATAAAATGGCCTAATTTTTATGTTTTGTTTTATTATAAATCATTTAATTAACAATTTACCTTATTAACCTTATAATAAACATATGTTAAACACATAATAAATGGTCATTAATGTCCATTCAAACTTATAGTGGTCAAATATCAACATAAGGACCTATCCTATAGAAAGCCACAACAAATAGGCACTCAATCAAATAGAATGCCACTTTTTCATTTTATGCGATTAGGTCATTTTTGCAAATTAAGCACACAAACAATCAAATTTTTATACGAAATTTTCACACATATCAATTCACATATAATAAACATGAAAAATAATATTAAAATGTTTTTTAACTCTGATTTGTGGTCCTGAAACCACTATTCCGACTAGGGTCTAAACCGAACTGTTACGTAACCTGTATTTCATTTTCAAAACTATTAAAGATTTTGGATTTCTTAATTAATTAATTTTAGTTTTTTATTATGTTAGATGAAATATTTATGATCCTGATCGATGTTTATGACTATTTTGTAAAGGAACTTTTGTTAGTTTTGAGCCTAGGGACAATTGTGAAACTTTGTAAAATTTGGCCTATTAAATTTTATAGTTTCAAATGATTAAAGGCTTTATAAAGGTGCTGTTAAATTTAGTTATGGATATGATGGTTTAAATGTGAAAATTTTAATAGTTTCGACTTTAGGGACTAAATTGAAAGAAATGTAAAAGTTTGGGGAAAATGTGAAAAATAAAAACTTAAGGGTTGCATGCATAGAAATGATTTTGAATATGTATTTCAATTTGATAAATTTAATTTAATCATTATAGATTAAGAATTGAATCATACGGAGGATAATCGATGAAAATGGAAATTTGTGGATTAGTCCTTACGAGTCAACTGTTAGCATATCCTAGGTAACTTCATAGCATTATTGAATAAGGATATATGTTTATAAATTATGTTTGTGGTTGAATATTTAGTAATGAAAATTTGAATTATAAAATGATTATAATTAAGTATAAATCAAAAGTATACTATTTGGAAGTTGAGAAATGGTAGTGAAATGTGAATGATATTATCTCGGAATGGATGAAATGAATATACGATATTGTGGAAGTGCCTCTGTTTTGTTAATGTGATAAATTTAGTATAAATGTCTATTTGAACATAGTAAACAATTAGGATACGATTGGCATGCCAATAAGGTTAGATCGCGCGCTTGTACGGGATTGCACTTTGGTGCCTTTGTTTGCACTTTGATACCTCTAGTGTGGTTTTGGAAACCTGAGTATCCGAGTTATGTTGTTATAGATCATCGGGCTAAGAAATTATATGATTAAGGTTAAAACTATTTGATAGATTTGGAATATATTCATTATATTGATGTATCAAAAATAATTGTTACAATATGTTTCTTTATAGTATTGATGTGATGAAAAATAGTAACATTTATAAATATATGTGAATGAATTTGGTTTGAACTGTAACACCCCAAAATTTTAATTTTTGATTTCATGTATGTGTGACACACAACTGTGTATCTGCTTCAGTCGTTAAGTGTTCTGGGTGTGTGTGAGAGGTCTCAAGTTCAAGCCTTACTTGGGCAAATTTTGGTATTTTTATAAATAAAGCCTCAACCTTGTGCAAAGGGATTAAGTTTAATTGTTAGTAAGTTTATATCAGAATAGGCCTGCTGGTCTGGTGGTTAAGTGGAGTGTTGGAGGTCCTATGTTCAATTCTCTGTGATGGCGTGGAGACAGTATTTTTGTTCTAATTTCGGCTAAGAGTTGTGTTGGGAAAAAATTCTGAGTAATTGTGCTTTAGTGGGTTAATAGGGAGTGATTTTAGGAGATACTTGGGGAGAAGTTATCAGAAAATTATCTAATTATCTTTTTGTTGCAAATAATAATAATAATAATAATAATAATAATAATAATAATAATAATAATAATAATAATAATAGAGTTTTAGTTTTCATTCCAATTCCCCAAACTTTTTCTGACGTTTTCTTCTTGTTCTTTTTTTCTCTTATCTGCCGATTCTCTCCCTTAGTTGCTGCCAAAATTTCCATTATTTTTTCCCCTTCTGTTTCTTTCTTTTTTTTCAATTGATTCAGTTGTTCATCATTGGTTGTGTATGTTCCGTAAGTAACGATTTTATCTATTGTTAATCGTTCTTGGTTAATCTCTAAAAAGGGAATTCCTTTTTGGTGTTTAGGAGTTAATCAAGGGGCTGGGGATTTTGAATTGACGCTGTGATTGTGCGAAGTCATGGTTATTCAAGCGAGGTAAGGGTTTTGTTAGGTTTTTAGGTGAGTTACTTCCGAAATTGGTTGATTAAAAATGAATTAAGTAATTAATATGGAAATATGTGGGTCAATTTTTAGGTTATAGAGGCTTAGGAGTACTTACACAGCAGAAACGATACTAGGTGTGTACCCGAAATGTAGAAAATGGGATTTAGTGAAAAATCAAAATTGCTTGCTGTCGAGAAATAAGAGAAATAAGAGAAAATGATGCGAAAAAATTGTAGAGAAAGGAAACAAGGGTGTTATACACTTGGAAATCAACATTTTACACTAAAATAGTTTTGGACAGTAGCAGTAGTCTAACTTTGAAAAATCATAACAAATAGTGTAAATTGAGTTAGAGGTTAAATAAAATATTAAATTAAATTTTATTGAGTCTAGTTTTTTATTGAAGAAACATTGTAAGCAATGGAAATGTAAATTATGAGATACAATAAATTTTGTGAGACAAGGTCAGAATGATTTCGGGTTCCCCTATTCTGAATTTGGAAAATCATCAAAAATTGTAAAACAAATTACTTAGGGGCTTAAATTTATATTTTTAGATGCTTAATTAGTTTATTTTCAAGATAATCAAACGGAAACATCATTCAAATTTCGTACTAAGAGATAAATAATTTTTAGTAAGGAAAGGCTGAAGCTGTCAAATAGTAGAATAGGGATAAATTTGAAGATTTTACTATACTTATTTGATAAACTGTAAATTCTAAAAAATTTATGGTAGAAAGGTATTTGAGACTAGTTTCAAGCACATCAAGCAGATCTTAATTTGGAATTCTGTAGCTCAAGATATAAATAATTTAGTGACAATGACTCAAGTAGACTGTGAACCTACTGTAAGGTCGGTAAGCGCTACTTAGACCCCTAAATGTGTGAAATTGGCTGAATGATATCTATACTGAGCATGTTAATATTTGAACTGAATATATGTACTGAAATTGAATAATAGCATAGCATCCATTGTATGTTGCATTGTATTGGGTTGGGGGTTGTTATTCGGAGGAAGTGTACTGAAAGGCTTTCAGCCTAATTTACTGGCAGCTTAGCTGCAAACTACTGTTTTGCTCTGCATTTGGTACTACTTGGAGTATAGGGATAGGTAAGTTGATTATATGCCTACATAGAGTGTAAGGTTGGACGGAGATGGTGTGTAGAGGCTGGTTGGGTAGGATTTTTCTATTGCACAACTGTTACTGCTATTGATACTGTGATGGGCTATGGCCCTACTGCATTTTTGACATTGTACTGAGATGGGCTAATGCCGAAACTGTCACTGATACTGAAAAGGGCTTAGGCCCAAGACTATTCAACTGTGCACTGTGAATACTGATTGTTTGTTTGCTTCTACAGGTTTACACACTGAGTTTACATAATCTTACCCTTTTTGTTTAATGTGCACAGACAATCCCCAAACTTAGACGGGTTGGTGCAATGGAGGACTCAGCAGTGACCACACTTCATGGTTTTCAATTTACGATTTATAATTTGATTATTATTGATTATTTGGGTTGTAATTGAAGGACCCTCTAGGGCTTTGGTTTTAGATTTGGGTTTTTATTTATTTATTTTACTTTATGGTTTTATACTTGTTGGTCGTAGGAAATTTGGTTTTCAAAACTTAAAGTATTTTCTAAACGCGTGATCACTTAGACAGTTTTATTAAAGCTTCCATAGCGAAGGATGTTTCAAAACAAATGTTTTAAATGAATAAAGATGACTTCCTAAGTTCTAACAAAGGTTTACTAAAGATAATAACATGGAATGTATTCATCGTAACAACGAGGTTTCAAAAACACTATCGTGTGACGTTTCCAGATACGGCCATAATGTTTAGGCTGGGTTTGGGGTGTTACATTTAGTGGTATTAGAGCCAGGTTGTAAAACTCGACTGTATATTATGGGTTTTATTAAAAAAAATGGGCTTTCAAAAAATTGATTGATTTCCAAATGATTTGAAATGTTTTTTTCTGAGTAAGTCGTACATCGACTTTTCGGCGCCGATCCTATAAGTATTTTGAAATGTGATTTGTTTTAAACTGAAACTGTTATGGATAGTATATTCTAAAACTACTATAGGTAGTAAACTATACTAAAAACACTCTAGTTAGTATATACTGAAAATTGTAGAGAAACTAAAAACTGAAGTGAGACTACAATTTATGAAAATGAACTCTGAATAACCGATACTATTTTACATAAAACATTTGTTAATAAACACTGAAACTGTATCTGATTCATAAAAATGTTAATATAGATAAACGTGATTAGATAATGAGCGTATGAGGTATCTGCAGATGGGGTACTAGAGGCCGAGGTAGAGGCCGTAGAGGAGCTCGAGTTGAGTCCTCTTCACTGGGTAACATATCAAATTTGGAAACGAGTGAGACGCCAGTGTCTCCTGCTATTGAGACTGGGTCTCGAGATCGTATGGCTGGGGACGGTGCATTATTCTAGGTTATGCTAAAGATTTTGGAGAAGGTCGCTGGGCCCAATACTGGATCTAGGGGCCAAGGGTCGTTTACGGAACGACTCTGGTCCAATAGAGCTGAGCTATTCAGGGGTGTCACTAAAGTTGCCCCTAATGTGGCCAAGTACTGGATTGAGGCCACGGAGAGGATCAGTGGTGGCTCACTATTAAGGAGGGCACTCAGCCCGAACGTCTAACCTAGGAGTTCTTTAAGACCGCATTCTAGGGGAAATATATAGGGGCGAGCTACGTGGATGCCCATAGGAGGGAATTCTTGAACCTGACTCAGGGAGATCGATCAGTGGTTGAGAATGAGAACCGCTATGCGCGAGGTATGGTGGTCTCTGAGTATGAGCAATGTATTTATATTAAGGATGGGCTCAGAGATAATTTGAGAGTCCTGATAGCTCCGCAGAGGGAGCGTGATTTTTCTACAATGGTGGAGAAGGTGAAAATCACTAAGGAGGTTAAGTGCGCTGAACGCCAGAACAGTGACCACGAGAGGGGTAAGAACAAGAGAGATTCGAAGCCCTTGACTTTTGCACAGAGGCCTAAGAAAAAGGCCAGAGTAGATGGGCCGGTTAGAGCTGGGCCCCTTGTTACTGTTACTGGACTGCAACCATATACTAATTGTGATAGACACCATTAGGACGAGTCTTGGAGAAGGACAAGGGTGTGCTTGCGGTGTGGGTCATTGGAGCACCGTATTAGGGAGTGTCGCTAAGGGCAGATCAGATGCAAGCTCCAGATACTGGTACGGTACAGCCACAGAGGGTAGTGCAGCAGCCACCAAAGGGCCATGGACAAGCCAGAGGTGGTAATGGTATGGGTCATGGGTAGAGAGCACCGGGCAGAGGTATTGGACAAGATGAGGTGAGACAACCAGCCCTAGTTTATACTGCTTGTCACCGGGAGGATGGAGATGCTCCAGACGTTATCACGGGTACGTTCTTTATTCTTTATGTATTGTATATTTCCTTAATAAATATAGGGGCCTACTCACTCATACATAGCTAGCAACATATCATGAAACTTGGGGATTTCAACTAACAGCACTACGAGTGAGGTTACGGTACTGAGTTCGTTAGGCAATCTGTTTGAGTTAGCAAACTGTATAGGGACGTTCCTTTATAGGTACAAAGGGCAATCTTCCTGGCTGATTTGATGGAGCTTCTATTTGGGGAGTATGACCAAATATTAGGGTTGGACTAGTTGGTCAAGTATCGTGTTAGCTTGGACTGTGCGACTAAGAGGGTCGTACTAAGGACTAAGGAGGATAAGGAGGTAGTCATGGTTGGAGAACGCCAGAATTACTTATCTAATGTGATCTCTATACTGGTGGTAGAAAAGATGGTTCATAAGGGATGTGAGACATTCTTGGCCTATGTAAGTGTTTCAGATTCTGGGGATTCTACAGTTAAGGATATCAGAACGGTAAAAGATTCTCTAGATGTCTTTTCAGAGAAGCTACTGGGGTTACCTCCGAATCACGAGTCAGAATTTGGGATTGAGCTACTTCTAAGTACAGTTTCGGTGTCCATCGCTCCCTATCGAATGTCACCGAAAGAGCTTATGGAGCTTAAGGCTCAGATTCAGGAGTTCTAATACTGATTTCTAAGGTAGTTTAGAGGATTATCTGCCGTTAGCAGAGTTCGCCTATAATAACAGTTTCCAGTCTAGATGCTAAATGGCACCTTACGAGGCACTGTATGGTCGTAAGTGTCGCACTCCTTTATGTTGGACTAAGTTGGGCGAGCGACGTGTTTTGGGTCCTGAGTTAGTATCGAAGACTGAGGATAAGGTTAGACTAATTTGGGATCATCTGAAAGTGGCATCTGACAGATAGAAATCTTATGCGAATCTAAAGCATCGAGAGATTGAGTACTTCGTGGGGGACTTCGTATTTCTCAAGGTCTCGCCATGGAAAAAGGTATTGAGGCTTGGTCGTAAGGGCAAGTTGAGCCCTAGGTTTATTGGACCTTATCATATTCTAAAGCGAGTGGGACCAGTTGCTTATCAATTGGAGCTACTTCCAGAGTTAGATTGGATTCATGATGTGTTCCACATCTCTATGTTGAGGCGCTATCACTCTGATCCTACTCATATTGTTCCTATTAAGGAGATTGAGGTGAGGCCAGACTTGACCTTTGAGAAGGAGCCGGTTCAGATTCTTGATCGTGACGTTAAGGTTCTGCGAAGGAAGTCTATCCCTCTAGGGAAGGTTTTGTGACATAATGATAGTACTAAGGAGGCGACGTGGGAGCTTGAAGATGCGATGCGTCAGTAGTATCCTCGTCTGTTTAGATCAGGTAAATTTTGAGGACTAAATTTTCTTTTAGGGGGTAGAGTTGTAACGCCCTAAATTTTTAATTTTTAATTTTTAATTTCTGGTATGTGTGACACACAACTGTGTATCTGCTTCAGTGGTTAAGTGTTCTGAGTGTGTGTGTGAGGTCCCAAGTTTAAGCCTTACTTGGGCAAATTTTGGTATTTTTATAAATAAAGCCTTGATCTTGTGCAAAGGGCTTAAGTTTAATTTTTGGTAAGTTTATATCAAAATAGGCCTGTTGGTTTGGTGGTTAAGTGGAGTGTTGGACTGTTGGAGGTCTTGTGTTCAATTATCTATGATGGAGTAGAGACAGTATTTTTGCTCTAATTTCGGCTAAGAGTTGTGTTGGGGCAAAATTCTGAGTAGTTGTGTTTTAGTGGGTTAATAGGGAGTGATTTTAGGAGATAATTGGGGAGAGATTATCAGAAAATAATCTAATTATCTTTTTGTTGCAATAATAATAATAATAGAGTTTCAGTTTTCTCTCCAATTCCCTAAACTTTTTCTAACGTTTTCTTCTTCTGTTTTTTTCTTCCTCGGCCGATTCTCTCCCCTAGTTGCTGCCAAAATTTCCATTATTTTTCCGCTTCTGTTTCTTTCTTTTTTTCCAATTGATTCGATTGTTCATCGTTGGTTGCGCCTGTTCAGTAGGTAACAATTTTATCTACTGTTAATCGTTCTTGGCTAATCTCTAAAAGGGGGATTCCTTTTTGGTGTTTAGAAGTTAATCAAGGGGCTGGTGGTTTTGAATCGACGCTGTGATTGTGCAAATTCGTGGTTACTCAAGCGAAGTAAGGGTTTTGTTAGGTTTTTAGGTGAGTTACTTCCAGAATTGGTTGATTAAAAATGAATTAAGTCATTAATCTGGAGATATGTGGGTCGATTTTTAGGTTCTGGAGGCGTAGGAGTACTTACGCATTAGAAACGATACTAGGTGTGTACCCGAAATGCAAAAAACGGGATTCGGTGAAAAAATGAAATTGCTTGCTGTCAAGAAATAAGAGAAAATGATGCGAAAATATTGTAGAGAAAAGAAATAAGGGTGTTATACACTTGGAAATCAACATTTTGCACTAAAATAGTTTTGCACAGCAGCAGTAGTCTAAATTTGAAAAATCATAAAAAATAGTGGAAATTGAGTTAGAGGTTGAATAGAATATGAAATTAAATTTTATTGAGTCTAGGTTTTCATGGAAGAAATAGTGTATGCAGTGAAAATGTAAATTATTAGATATAATAAATTTTGTGAGACAAGGTCAAAATGATTTCAGGTTCCCCTATTTTGACTTTAGAAAATCGTAAAAAATTGTAAAAAAAAAAATTATTAAGGGCTTAAATTTATATGTTTAGATCCTTAATGAATTTATTGTCAAGAGAAACAAACGAAAACATCATCCAAATTTTGTACTAAGAGATAGATAATTTTTAGTAAGGAAAGGTTGAAGTTGTCAAATAGTAGAATAAGGATAAATTTGAAGATTCTACTGTACTTATTTGATAAACTATAAATTCTAAAAAATTTATGGTAGAAAGGTATTTGAGTCTAGTTTCGAAAACATCAAGTGAATCTTAATTTAGAATTCTGTAGCTCAAGATATAAATAATTAGTGAAAATGACTCAAGTAGACAACTTTGAATGAACATATAAGTAAATAGTGAAAACATATATGAATATTTAGCTAGCATTGGTTACATTAAAAAAGGATCACACGGCTAAGGCCAATTTGGGCCGAGTGGGCCCACACGGGCAGATCACATGGGCGTGGGAGCCCATTTTTACCGAAATGTTTCTAAGGTTACTCGGGTCTCCCAAGTTGACTGTGAACCCACTGTAAGGTCAGTAAGCGCTACTTAGACCCCTAAATGTGTGAAATTAACTGAATGATATCTGTACTAAGCATGTGAATATCTAAACTGAATATATATACTGAAATTTCATAATAGCATATCATCCATTGTATGTTGCATTGCATTGGGTTAGGGGCTGTTTTTTAGAAAAAAGTGTACTGAAAGGCTTTAAACTACTATTTACTGGCAACTCAGTTGTAAACTACTATTTTGTGCCGCATTCAGTACTACTTAGAATGTCGGGATGGGTGGGTTGATTATATCCCCACATAGAGTGTAAGGTTGGACGAAGATGGTGTGTAGAGGTTGGTTGGGTAGGATTTTCCTACTGCATAACTGTTACTACTACTGATACTGCAATGAGCTAAGGCCCTATTACATTTTTGACACTGTATTGAGATGGGCTAAGGCCCAAACTGTCACTGATACTAAAAAGGGCTTAGGCCCAAGATTGTTCAACTGTGCACCGTGAATACTGATTGTTTGTTTGTTTCTGCAGGATAACAGACTGAGTTTATGTAAACTCACCCATTTTGTTTAATGTGCATAGGTAATCCCCAGACTTAGATGGATTGGTGCAACGGAGGACTCAGTGGTGACCACAGTAATTTTTGGACTTCATGGTTTTCAATTTACGATTTATAATTTGATTATTATTGATTATTTAGGTTCTAATTTAAGGACCCTCTGGGACTTTGGTTTTAGATTTTGGTTTTTATTTATTTATTTTACTTTATGGGTTTATACCTACTGGTAGTAGGAAATTCAGTTTTCAAAAGTTAAAGTACTTTCTAAATGCATGATCTCTTAGACTGTTTTATTAAAGCTTCTGCAACGAGGGATGCTTGAGAACAAATGTTTTAAATGAATAAAGACAACTTCCTAAGTTCTAACAAAGGTTTACTAAAGATAATAACATGGAATGTTTTCATTGTAACAATGAGGTTTCAAAAACACTATCGTGTGATATTACCAGATACGACCATAACATCTAGGTGGGGTTTGGGGTGTTACATGAACCATTGTGATATATTGATTATATGATGAAATGTTCAGTACTAATGTTATATAATTTATTTCCTTTTGTATTCAAATGTTCTTTGAGGTAAGTTAATTTGAATTTTAGTTATGAACTTGCTAAGCTTCATAAGCTTACTTGATTTGTTCTTTTTTTTTTTTGTAGTAAACGTTTTGTGGAATTGGTAGGACGAAACAACTCCAAGTTCACACTACACAGACTCCTTCCTAAGTAGCTTTTGATTTGGATTATTTTAGTTGGTGGCATGTATATAGGATTTGAACTTTTCAAGGTTAATATGTTATTTGAATTTGTAATATTTATGTGGTTATGAGGTGATAAATTATGTCTCATGTTGATCTCATTTTGTATGGTAATGTTTTGTGCACTTGTTTTAGGCATTGTTTTGGTTTGGTATCTTTAATGATTAATAAAATATGGTATGGCGAATTTGGTAGATAAATCATTATAATGGACACATATGAATTGTCTTTGGTATGTGATATTTGGAAAGATTGTTGTTGTTTGAATGACATGTATATGAACGTGATATCTTAGGTGAATTGCTTGTTGCATATACATAAAATTTGTGGTGTCAATGGAGGCATTTGGTTAGACACATAATGTGTATGAATTTGGTATGTTTTAGACTTGATTATAGGTGTTTTGGAAGCATGTTTACGGCTGATTTCGTTTTCGCTTGGCACCTAAGGAATTTCCATTGATGTACCTTATTTTGGAAGTAATTTTAGGTACACACAACCGTGTGCCACACACGATCTACTGCACGATTGTGTGACCTTATTTTGAATACAAACACGATTTGGCACACAGTCACAGCCGTGTAACCTTATTTTGAATATTCACACGGTCGGACACACAAGCTTAGACACGATCGTGTGACCCACATTTCAAATTGTACACGGTTTTGTAACACCCCGTACCCGAGTCCGTTACCGGAGTCGAACACAAGGTGCACACAAACTTGACTTAATCATTTCCACTGTCCATTTAAAAATTTCCAGACAAGCTGGTTACTGCATCACTGTCGCCTTAAAAATCATATCTTGAGTTTCAAAACTCAAAAATCAGTTTCGTAATTTTTCCCCGAAACTAGACTCATATGTCCATCTACAAGATTTTTTTCTAGAATTTTTGGTCGGGCCAATTAGTACAGTTTATTAGTTAAAGTCTCCCCTATTCCAGGGTTCGACTACACTGACCTCTATGCATTACGAATTGGATATCTTCCTATAAAGGTCTTCAATACTGTTTCCGTTTGTTTCTATAGAAACTAGACTCAGAGAGGAATCTATACATATATGGCATGACTCCTAATTATATCTTGTTAATTTACAATGAATTTCCAAAGTCGGAACAGGGGATCCAGAAACCGTTCTGGCCCTGTTTCACGAGAACTTTAATATCTCTTAACATATAACTCATATGACCGTTTCGTTTCTTCCATATGAAAGTAGATTCATCAAGGTTCATTTACATAATTTATTCACTATTTAATACCATTCCTAATATTTTAAGTGATTTTTCACATCTACGTCACTGCTGCTGTCAGCATCTGCCTTTAAGGTAGGCTTTACCTATTTCATGATTTCCATGATTCAATTGGCCCTTTTTGCATACATAGCACAAAGTGTGATCATGATTAACCATTCCAATGGCTAATCGTTCAGAACAATTCCATACCTCATAATGATCAACATACAAACGATTATAGTACTATGCTAAAAACGTATATAAGCCATTTTCGCATGGCTATCCAAGTTTACACAAAACTGAAAGGTACATGACCTACAACAAAAGGGTAGTCCTATACATGCCATTTCAAAGTTCAACCAAAATTGTACCAAAATGGGGGCTTTGATAGTGTGGATGACTTCGACTTCGATGATCCCGAATCCGATAGCTAACGAAAGCGAAACCTAAAAAGCAGAGAGCCAAAGCAGCGGGTAAGCATTTTAATGCTTAGTAAGTCTCAAGTAATGAAATCAGCTTTGACTAAAGTATTACATTCACATAGCTAAATGAATCACTCTATTAATACACATTCTCATAATCATACTTACTTCACATTACCGACCCTTATGTTCATACACAAAAGAACAACTTAGCCAAAGGCGGTAGCTCGTTTATCAAGCGGCGAATACTCACTTGTAAGGACTCAACTAATTCAAGCACATACGAACATACCTCATTGCTGGAATTTTCACAAGTGTATAAACTGAAATTTTACAGCAAGATTGCTCATTTCGAGTCACGTAACCCGGATTTAATCGGATACAACCACAAGCACAATTGCCTTGGTCTTAACCCGGATTTGGTAACTTGCACCATTGCCTTGGTCTTAGCCGGATATAACAACTTCGCACGAATGCCTTGGTCTTAGCCGGACATAATCACTAGCATAAATGCCTTGGGACTTAGCCGGATATCATTCAAATGCTCATGTACACATATATCAATAATCACGACAGATCCATATTTCATTTTCGTTACTAAGGCTCAAACACAAAATATTTATCAAACCTTTACAATTTCGCTCAATAGCCACACACAAGGAGCATGATTTCAATATAATTCAAGTAGGGTCATTACTCAAGACTTACCTCGGATGTTGTCGAACGATTTCGACGGCTATTCAACTACTTTTTCCTTCCCTTTATCGGATTTAGCTCCCTTTGCTCTTTAGCTTAATTTAACAAATAAATTGATTTAATCATTTGAGCATCGAAGAGGAATTCAAGGTACTTAGCCCACATATTTTCATTAGACATTAAAGTCAACGTAGGTATGGAAATCATGAATCAACTCAACACATTAGTTAGTACTCTCCTTAGCGAATTTTCTAAGCCAAGAATAGGCATCAATATGTTTGCCTCCAACCAATGCATGCACACCAATTCCCCTCATGTGGCGAATATGCATGTCCATGTTGAGGCCAATTATACACTTAATACCACACAAAAAAAAAAAAAAAACAGCATACATTCTACTAACTAATGCATTCCATATTGTAACTCAATACACATCTATCATTTCCTTCATAACCGAAACATCATCATAAGTAAGTATATACCTTGAGATAGTATATATGTCATACCAATACATCATGTGCAAACATATATACATATATATATGCTAGAGCCGAATCTCAAGTTGATTATAATTAAACATGAACATAAATCCAAAACACAAATCATACTTTCCATGCAATGAGCATAAATCATACTTATGAATGTACCATGGCCGAATACATCACAACACCATAATTTTGGTCATGATTAAACAAAGAACTTAATGTCTTACTCAAAAATACTAAAAAGAAAGTCCAAGAGCCATCAATCCACCATCACATATATCATTAGCAAGCTTCATATTTAACATGCAATGGCATTAACACAAAATCCACCTTGGCCAAATACCATCCCCATGATATAACAAAGATTTGAACCATGGGCTAATAAGAACATCAAGTTAGCAACCAAAAACATGCATGAATCTCATGGCACAACATCAAACATACCTTAATCTAGACACTAGTATGGCCAAGCCTCCTCCTAATCCTCTTCCAAACCAAGCATGAAGCAAAATTCCTTCCTTCTTCTTTAGTATTTTCGCCAAAAAGAATGAGAAAAGATGAACAATTTTTTTCTTTGCTTTTCTTCAACTCACGGCAAAAGGGGGTTCACTCACACACATTTTTTTTCATTCTTTATTACCCATACTTATTTGTTTATTTCTTTTCTCCCATGATGTACCAACATAACATGTCTAGGACATGTTTTGCCCATGATTCCTTGTCATGGCCGCCACTAGAACTTGGGGAAATTTGACATGCAAGTCCTCCCTTTGACTACATGCACTATTAGGTCCTTATAGATTAGCCTATCACTTTTCAAAAGTGTCACACAAGTCCTACTAACTGAATTCACATGCAATCGGCTAAATCGAAGCTTGAAATTTTCACACATTCATAATTACATATTCTAGACAATAAATATTACGTTCAAACATTTCGGTTACTCGGTTTAGCGGTCCTGAAACCACTTCCCGACTAGGGTCAATTTTGGGCTGTCACAACTCTCCCCCACTTAAGAAATTTTCGTCCCCGAAAATCTTACCGGTAAATAGGTTTGGATAACGCTCTTTCATAGAGTTCTCGGGTTCCCAAGTAGCTTCTTCCATCCCGTGTTTGAGCCATAACACTTTTACTAACGGAACCCTTTTGTTTCGCAACTCCTTTATTTCACGAGCTAGGATACGAATCGGTTCTTCTTCATAACTCATATCGGCTTGAATTTCAACCTCTGATGGACTAATTACGTGCGACGGATCAGATCTATAGCGTCGAAGCATCGAAACATGAAAGACGTCGTGAATCTTTTCAAGTTCAGGGGGCAAAATCAAACGATACGCAATTGGACCGACTCGTTCGGATATCTCATATGGCCCGATGAACCTCGGACTTAATTTGCCCTTGCGCCCAAATCTGAGTATCTTTTTCCAAGGTGAAACTTTAAGAAACACTTTATCTCCCACCTGATACTCGATGTCTTTTCGTTTCAGATCCGCGTACAACTTCTGACGATCGGAGGCTATCTTCAGATTTTCACGGATTGCTTTTACTTTCTGTTCAGCATCTTTAATCAAATCCACTCCGAAAATTTTGCTTTCACCGAGCTCGGTCCAAAACAATGGTGTACGGCATTTACGCCCGTACAAGGCCTCGTAAGGCGCCATCTTAATACTTGATTGAAAACTATTGTTGTAAGTGAATTCAATCAAAGGTAAATACCGTTCCCATGAACCACTGAACTCGAGGATGCAACATCTCAACATATCCTCAAGTATCTGAATTATCCGCTCGGATTGACCATCGGTTTGGGGGTGAAAAGCGGTGCTGAAATGCAACTTGGTACCCAAAGCTTCTTGCAATTTCTTCCAAAATCGCGAGGTGAATCTCGGATCTCTATCCAACATAACAGAAATCGGTACCCCGTGTAATCTCACAATCTGGGAAACGTATAATTCAGCTAGTTTATCCAATGAAAAATCCGTACGCACGGGGATAAAGTGAGCCAACTTAGTCAGTCTATCAACAACAACCCAAATCGCATCCTTCTTACTTGATGACAATGGCAGTCCGGACACAAAGTCCATTGTGACTCGATCCCATTTCCACTCGGGTATCATAATCGGCTGAAGTAATCCTGAAGGCACTTGATGTTCCGCTTTCACTTGTTGACATATTAAACATCTCGAAACAAAGTCGGAGATGTCTCGTTTCATACCATGCCACCAAAACCGACGTTTCAAATTGTTGTACATCTTCGTACTCCACGGGTGGATTGCCATTCGGCTACAATGGGCTTCGTTCAGAATTATCAAAATAAGTTCCGAATTCCTTGGAACACACAGACGACTTCTGAACCTCAAACAATCGTCATCATCAATTTGAAACTCCGATTCCTTGTTTGGAACACACTCAGCCCGTTTTGCAACCAACTCATCGTCAACTTTCTGAGCTTCACGAATTTGATGAGTCAACAATGGTTTGGCCTTTAATTCGGCTACTAACACATTGTCGGGTAGAATAGACAAGTGTACATTCATCGCTCGTAAAGCAAACAGTGATTTCCGGCTTAAGGCGTCTGCAACCACGTTAGCCTTTCCCGGGTGATAATCAATGACAAGCTCTTAATCTTTTAACAACTCGAGCCAACGTCTTTGTCGCAGATTTAAGTCTCTTTGAGTCATCAAATATTTGAGACTTTTGTGATCCGAATACACATGGCACTTCTCACCAAATAAGTAATGTCGCCATATCTTTAAGGCGAATACGATGGCAGCCAATTCGAGATCATGGGTCGGATAATTTTTCTCATGTGGCTTTAATTGTCTCGCGCGATAGGCCACAACTCGACCTTCTTGCATCAATACGCAACCTAACCCAAAGAGGGAGGCGTCACTATAGATGACAAACTCTTTGCCGATTAAGTCGCACTAATCTGGAGCTTTAGTCAAATGAGTTTTCAATTGATCGAAACTTTTTCGACACTTTTCCGTCCATTCAAACTTGACATCTTTCTCAAGCGGTTTCGTCATGGGTGTGGCTATCATCGAGAATCCTTTTACAAACCGTCGGTAAGTAACCAAGTCCCAAAAAGCTCGAACCTCGGTAATATTTCTTGGAGGCTTCCAGTTAAGTATGGCTGAAATTTTGCTCGGTCGACTCGAATACCCGTCACGAGATACCACATGACCCAAGAAGCTAACCTCTCTTAACCGAACTCACACTTCTTGAACTTAGCATATAACTGCCTATCCCGTAATATTTGTAACACTAATCTCAGGTGCTCCGCATGTTCGGTCTCATCTCTTGAATAGACCAGGATGTCGTCAATGAACACAACTACGAACTGATCCAAATATGGTCTAAAAATCAGATTCATCAAATCCATAAATACCGCTGGGGTATTAGTGAGCCCAAACGGCATCACTAAGAACTCGTAGTGACCATATCTTGTTCTGAAGGTAGTTTTGGGTATATCCGAATCTCGGATTCGCAACTGATAATAGCCCAATCTCAAATCTATTTTTGAGAACACTGAGGCTCCCTTCAGTTGATCGAACAAATCATCGATACGCGGTAACGGACATTTGTTCTTTATTTTCACTTTATTAAGCTGACGATAGTCGATGCATAACCTCATGGTTCCGTCCTTCTTTTCACAAACAACTTTGGTGCACCCCAAGGTGAAAAACTCGGGGCGAGCAAAACCTCTATCCACCAACTCTTGCAATTGAGCTTTCAACTCCTTTAATTCCGTTGGTGCCATACGATACGGAGCTATCGAAATCGGTGTGGTCCCAGGTACAAGCTCAACACCAAACTCTATCTCCCGAACATGTGGCAAACCCGGTAATTCTTCGGAAAAAACATCCGGGTATTCACAAACCACCGGCACAGATTCGGGTTTTATTTCTAGCTCCTTATGATCAATTACATACGCAAGGTATGCTTCGCACCCCTTTCTTACATATACGGGCCAACATTGATGATATTACGGTGGCAACCCCTTCAAGTCCGTAGACTCAACTCGGATCATTTCGTTATTTTGCACCTCAAATCAATAGTCTTGCTTTTGCAATTCACAACCGCATCATGCACGGTCAACCAATCCAAACCAAGAATAACATCAAATTCATCGAGCGGCAAAAGCATCAAGTCCGCCGGAAAGCAGGGAACCTCGAATTACTAGGGGCATTTCTTACACACTTTGTCGACAAAGACGAACGCGACCCAAGGATTTGACACCGAATTACGAACTCAAGAGACTCAATAGGTAAAGTCTTCTTGGATGCTAAGGTTTCGCATATATAAGAGTGAGTAGAACCGGGGTCAATTAAAGCAATCACATTAGTATCAAAGAGAGTGAAAGTACGGTAATAACATCGGCGAGGAAGCATCCTCACGTGGCGTATGGCATAAGCCCTAGCAGAGCGCAAGCCTCGAATCTGGTCGTAGCATCTCTAGATCCTCTCGACCACCACTAGCATTGCCCGTATTTCCGGATGGTCTACCTCGGCGGTGGTAGCACCGGTTTCCCACTCGATTTGTATTCATTCAGCAACCTCGGGCAATCTTTAATAAAGTGGTCGACCGATCCGCACTTGTAACAGAGCGGTCACGGAACCTCAGACTTCGAATGCCATTTGCCACAATGTCGACACTCGTTACGTCTCGACGTTCATTCCCAACACTGGCGACCGGAGTGCCTCGTGTACCCACAGGGGGTCGATCACGATCTCGTTTAAAAAGGCCCGAAGTGCCTCTAGACCGGCCCACATCATCTTTAATTTCTTCGATGCATGTTGAAGAGACTTTCCAGAGGATCTTTTACGAAACTCTCCAGTTCCCACATCAACTTTTTGTTTTTCTTTTTTAAGCTCTTCGGCTTTACAAGCTCGCTCGACAAGTACTACGAACTCTCGTATTTCAAGAATGCCAACGAACATTTTTATGTCTTCATTCAGCCCATCCTTGAAGCGTTTACACGATGACCTCTGACGAAACACATTCCGGCGTATCTACTAAGTCTAACAAATTTTCGCTCGAATCGATGGAATCGACATAGAACCTTGCTTAAGCTCAAGAAATTCCTTCCGTTTTGATCAACAAATCTCGATCGATATACTTTTTCCGAAACTCAGTTTGGAAAAATTCACAAGTTACTTGCTCTCGGGGCACAACAGAAGTCAGAGTGCTCCACCAATAATAGGCAGAATCACGTAGCAAGGAGATAACACACTTTAGGCATTCATCGGGTGTACAAGATAGCTCATCGAGTACCCGGATAGTGTTGTCCAACCAAAATTCAGCTTGCTCGGCATCGTCGTTATCCGTAGCTTTAAATTCAGTAGCCCCATGTTTTCGGATTCTGTCAACTGGGGGCTTATTCGACCTTATTTGGTCAGTTACCGGAGGCATTGTAGGTGCGGGGGTTGTATTAGTCGGGAATGGAGGTTGTGGAACAGCCGTATTAGTTCGAATGTATTGGTTGAACCAATCATTCATCACGCTATAAAAGGCTTGCCTAGCCTCATCATTCGGATTGCTAGCAATAGGTTGAGAGTCCGCCGGCGCTGTCCCTTGTGCGGGAGCAGGCGCCACACTCTCCACATCATCAGCTATCGCTCGGTTGGGATCGAGATCCATTACTATAAATAAACACAAATTCAAATGTCAGAAATCACCACACTATCAAATAATCACATAAAATGACATGTATAGCTAGACCCAAACGCATTACGGTAGTCCTAGAATCAACTAAACCGTAGCTCTGATACCAATAAAATTGTAACACCCCGTACCCGAGTCCGTTACCGGAGTCGAACACAAGGTGCACACAAACTTGACTTAATCATTTCCACTGTCCATTTAACAATTTCCAGACAAGCTGGTTACTGCGTCACTGTCGCCTTAAAATCATATCTTGAGTTTCAAAACTCAAAAATCAGTTTTGTAATTTTTCCCCAAAACTAGACTCATATTTCCATCTGAATATTTTTTTCTAGAATTTTTGGTCGGGCCAATTAGTACAGTTTATTAGTTAAAGTCTCCCCTATTCCAGGGTTTGACTACACTGACCTCTATGCATTACGAATTGGATATCTTCCTATAAAGGTCTTCAATACTGTTTCTGTTTGTTTCTATAGAAACTAGACTCAGAGAGGAATCTATACATATATGGCATGACTCCTAATTATATCTTGTTAATTTACAATGAATTTCCAAAGTCGGAACAGGGGATCCAGAAACCGTTCTGGCCCTGTTTCACGAGAACTTTAATATCTCTTAACATATAACTCATATGACCGTTTCGTTTCTTCCATATGAAAGTAGATTCATCAAGGTTCATTTACATAATTTATTCACTATTTAATACCATTCCTAATATTTTTAGTGATTTTTCACATCCACGTCACTGCTGCTGTCAGCATCTGCCTTTAAGGTAGGCTTTACCTATTTCATGATTTCCATGATTCAATTGGCCCTTTTTGCATACATAGCACAAAGTGTGATCATGATTAACCATTCCAATGGCTAATCGTTCAGAACAATTCCATACCTCATAATGATCAACATACAAACGATTATAGTACTATGCTAAAAACGTATATAAGCCATTTTCGCATGGCTATCCAAGTTTACACAAAACCGAAAGGTACATGACCTACAACAAAAGGGTAGTCCTATACATGCCATTTCAAAGTTCAACCAAAATTGTACCAAAATGGGGGCTTTGATAGTGTGGATGACTTGACTTCGATGATCCCGAATCCGATAGCTAACGAAGCGAAACCTATAAAAGAGAGCCAAAGCAGCGGGTAAGCATTTTAATGCTTAGTAAGTCTCAAGCAATGAAATCAGCTTTGACTAAAGTATTACATTCACATAGCTAAATGAATCACTCTATTAATACACATTCTCATAATCATACTTACTTCACATTACCGACCCTTATGTTCATACACAAAAGAACAACTTAGCCAAAGGCCTAGTAGCTCGTTTATCAACCGGCGAATACTCACTTGTAAGGACTCAACTAATTCAAGCACATACGAACATACCTCATTGCTGGAATTTTCACAAGTGTATAAACTGAAATTTTACAGCAAGATTGCTCATTTCGAGTCACGTAACCCGGATTTAATCGGATACAACCACAAGCACAATTGCCTTGGTCTTAACCCGGATTTGGTAACTTGCACCATTGCCTTGGTCTTAGCCGGATATAACAACTTCATACGAATGCCTTGGTCTTAGCCGGACATAATCACTAGCATAAATGCCTTGGGACTTAGCCCGGATATCATTCAAATGCTCATGTACACATATATCAATAATCACGACAGATCCATATTTCATTTTCGTTACTAAGGCTCAAACACAAAATATTTATCAAACCTTTACAATTTCGGCTCAATAGCCACACACAAGGAGCATGATTTCAATATAATTCAAGTAGGGTCATTACTCGAAGACTTACCTCGGATGTTGTCGAGCGATTTGACTGCTATTCAACTACTTTTTCCTTCCCTTTATCGGATTTAGCTCCCCTTTGCTCTTTAGCTTAATTTAACAAATAAATTGATTTAATCATTTGAGCATCGAAAGAGGAATTCAAGGTACTTAGCCCACATATTTTCATTAGACATTAAAGTCACGTAGGTACGGAAATCATGAATCAACTCAACACATTAGTTAGTACTCTCCTTAGCCGAATTTTCTAAGCCAAGAATAGGCATCAATATGTTTGCCTCCAACCGAATGCATGCACACCAATTCCCCTCATGTGGCGAATATGCATGTCCATGTTGAGGCCAATTATACACTTAATACCACACAAAAAAAAAAAAACAGCATACATTCTACTAACTAATGCATTCCATATTGTAACTCAATACACATCTATCATTTCCTTCATAACCGAAACATCATCATAAGTAAGTATATACCTTGAGATAGTATATATGTCATACCAATACATCATGTGCAAACATATATACATATATATATGCTAGAGCCGAATCTCAAGTTGATTATAATTAAACATGAACATAAATCCAAAACACAAATCATACTTTCCATGCAATGAGCATAAATCATACTTATGAATGTACCATGGCGAATACATCACAACACCATAATTTTGGTCATGATTAAACAAAGAACTTAATGTCTTACTCAAAAATACTAAAAAGAAAGTCCAAGAGCCATCAATCCACCATCACATATATCATTAGCAAGCTTCATATTTAACATGCAATGGCATTAACACAAAATCCACCTTGGCCAAATACCATCCCCATGATATAACAAAGATTTGAACCATGGGCTAATAAGAACATCAAGTTAGCAACCAAAAACATGCATGAATCTCATGGCACAACATCAAACATACCTTAATCTAGACACTAGTATGGCCAAGCCTCCTCCTAATCCTCTTCCAAACCAAGCATGAAGCAAAATTCCTTCCTTCTTCTTTAGTATTTTGGCCAAAAGAATGAGAAAAGATGAACAATTTTTTTTCTTTGCTTTTCTTCAACTCACGGCAAAAGGGGGTTCACTCACACATTTTTTTTTCATTCTTTATTACCCATACTTATTTGTTTATTTCTTTTCTCCCATGATGTACCAACATAACATGTCTAGGACATGTTTTGCCCATGATTCCTTGTCATGGCGGCCACTAGAACTTGGGGGAAATTTGACATGCAAGTCCTCCCTTTGACTACATGCACTATTAGGTCCTTATAGATTAGCCTATCACTTTTCAAAAGTGTCACACAAGTCCTACTAACTGAATTCACATGCAATCGGCTAAATCAAGCTTGAAATTTTCACACATTCATAATTACATATTCTAGACAATAAATATTACGTTCAAACATTTGGTTACTCGGTTTAGCGGTCCGAAACCACTTCCCGACTAGGGTCAATTTTGGGCTGTCACAACTCTCCCCACTTAAGAAATTTTCGTCCCGAAAATCTTACGGTAAATAGGTTTGGATAACGCTCTTTCATAGAGTTCTCGGGTTCCCAAGTAGCTTCTTCCATCCGTGTTTGAGCCATAACACTTTTACTAACGGAACCCTTTTGTTTCATAACTCCTTTATTTCACGAGCTAGGATACGAATCGGTTCTTCTTCATAACTCATATCGGCTTGAATTTCAACCTCTGATGGACTAATTACGTGCGACGGATCAGATCTATAGCGTCGAAGCATCGAAACATGAAAGACGTCGTGAATCTTTTCAAGTTCAGGGGGCAAAATCAAACGATACGCAATTGGACCGACTCGTTCGGATATCTCATATGGCCCGATGAACCTCGGACTTAATTTGCCCTTGCGCCCAAATCTGAGTATCTTTTTCCAAGGTGAAACTTTAAGAAACACTTTATCTCCCACGATACTCGATGTCTTTTCGTTTGAGATCGCGTACAACCGGCGATCGGAGGCTATCTTGATTTTCACGGATTGCTTTTACTTTGTTCAGCATCTTTAATCAAATCCACTCGAAAATTTTGCTTTCACCGAGCTCGGTCCAAAACAATGGTGTACGGCATTTACGCCCGTACAAGGCCTCGTAAGGCGCCATCTTAATACTTGATTGAAAACTATTGTTGTAAGTGAATTCAATCAAAGGTAAATACCGTTCCATGAACCCTCGAACTCGAGGATGCAACATCTCAACATATCCTCAAGTATCTGAATTATCCGCTCGGATTGACCATCGGTTTGGGGTGAAAAGCGGTCTGAAATGCAACTTGGTACCCAAAGCTTCTTGCAATTTCTTCCAAAATCGCGAGGTGAATCTCGGATCTCTATCCAACATAACTGAAATCGGTACCCCGTGTAATCTCACAATCTGGGAAACGTATAATTCAGCTAGTTTATCCAATGAAAAATCCGTACGCACGGGGATAAAGTGAGCCAACTTAGTCAGTCTATCAACAACAACCCAAATCGCATCCTTCTTACTTGATGACAATGGCGGTCCGGACACAAAGTCCATTGTGACTCGATCCCATTTCCACTCGGGTATCATAATCGGTGAAGTAATCTCAAGGCACTTGATGTTCCGCTTTCACTTGTTGACATATTAAACATCTCAAACAAAGTCGGAGATGTCTCGTTTCATACCATGCCACCAAAACCGACGTTTCAAATTGTTGTACATCTTCGTACTCACGGGTGGATTGCCATTCGGCTACAATGGGCTTCGTTCGAATTATCAAAATAAGTTCAATTCCTTGGAACACATGACGACTTCGAACCTCAAACAATCGTCATCATCAATTTGAAACTCCGATTCCTTGTTTGGAACACACTCGGCCGTTTGCAACCAACTCATCGTCAACTTTACGAGCTTCACGAATTTGATGAGTCAACAATGGTTTGGCCTTTAATTCGCTACTAACACATTGTCGGGTAGAATAGACAAGTGTACATTCATCGCAGAAGTAAAGCAAGCGATGATTTCGGCTTAAGGCGTCGCAACCACGTTAGCCTTTCGGGTGATAATCAATGACAAGCTCTTAATCTTTTAACAACTCGAGCCAACGTCTTTGTCGCAGATTTAAGTCTCTTTGAGTCATCAAATATTTGAGACTTTTGTGATCCGAATACACATGGCACTTCTCACCAAATAAGTAATGTCGCCATATCTTTAAAGCGAATACGATGGCGACCAATTCGAGATCATGGGTCGGATAATTTTTCTCATGTGGCTTTAATTGTCTCGACGCATAGGCCACAACTCGACCTTCTTGCATCAATACGCAACCTAACCCGGGGAGGCGTCACTATAGATGACAAACTCTTTGCCGATTAATTTGCACTAATCTGGAGCTTAGTCAAATGAGTTTTCAATTGATCGAAACTTTTCGACACTTTTCCGTCCATTCAAACTTGACATCTTTCGAAGCGGTTTACGTCATGGGTGTGGCTATCATCGAGAATCCTTTTACAAACCGTCGGTAAGTAAAGCAAGTCCCAAAAACTCTCGAACCTCGGTAATATTTCTTGGAGGCTTCCAGTTAAGTATGGCTGAAATTTTGCTCGGGTCGACTCGAATACCGATGCAGATACCACATGACCCAAGAAGCTAACCTCTCTAACCGAACTCACACTTGCTTGAACTTAGCATATAACCGCCTATCCGTAATATTTGTAACACTAATCTCGGGTGCTCGCATGTTCGGTCTCATCTCTTGAATAGACCGGGATGTCGTCAATGAACACAACTACTAACCGATCCAAATATGGTCTAAAATCAGATTCATCAAATCCATAAATACATTGGGGTATTAGTGAGCCCAAACGGCATCACTAAGAACTCGTAGTGACCATATCTTGTTTCGAAGGTAGTTTTGGGTATATCCGATCTCGGATTCAGAATCGATAATAGCCCAATCTCAAATCTATTTTTGAGAACACCGAGGCTCCTTCAGTTGATCGAACAAATCATCGATCTGTGATAGCGGACATTTGTTCTTTATTTTCACTTTATTGTCGACGATAGTCGATGCATAACCTCATGGTTCCGTCCTTCTTTTCACAAACAACACCGGTGCACCCCAAGGTGAAAAACTCGGCGAAAGCAAAACCTCTATCCACCAACTCTTGCAATTGAGCTTTCAACTCCTTTAATTCGTTGGTGCCATACGATCACGGAGCTATCGAAATCGGTGTGGTCGTGTACAAGCTCAACACCAAACTCTATCTCCGAACATGTGGCAAACCCGGTAATTCTTGGAAAAACATCCGGTATTCACAAACCACCGCACTGATTCGGTTTTATTTCTAGCTCCTTATGATCAATTACATACGCAAGGTATGCTTCGCACCCTTTCTTACATACTACGGGCCAACATTGATGATATTACGGTGGCAACCCTTCAAGTCCGTAGACTCAACTCGGATCATTTCGTTATTTGCGCACCTCAAATCAATAGTCTTGCTTTTGCAATTCACAACCGCATCATGCACGGTCAACCAATCCAAACCAAGAATAACATCAAATTCATCGAACGGCAAAAGCATCAAGTCCGCGGAAAAGCAGAACCTCGAATTACTAGGGGCATTTCTTACACACTTTGTCGACCAAAGACGTAACGACCCAAGGATTTGACACCGAATTACGAACTCGAGAGACTCAATAGGTAAAGTCTTCTTTGGATGCTAAGGTTTCGCATATATAAGAGTGAGTAGAACCGGGGTCAATTAAAGCAATCACATTAGTATCAAAGAGAGTGAAAGTACGGTAATAACATCTCGCGAGGAAGCATCCTCACGTGCGGCGTATGGCATAAGCCCTAGCAGGAGCGCAAGCCTCGAATCTGGTCGTAGCATCTCTAGATCCTCTCTCGACCACCACTAGCATTGCCCGTATTTCCGGATGGTCTACCTCGGCGTTGGTAGCACCGGTTTCCCACTCGATTTGTATTCATTCAGCAACCTCGGGCAATCTTTAATAAAGTGGTCGATCGATCCGCACTTGTAACAGAGCGGTCACGGAACCCTGACTTCGAATGCCATTTGCCACAATGTCGACACTTCGATTCGTCTCGACGTTCATTCCCAACACTGGCGACCGGAGTGCCTCGTACCCATTGTGGGGTCGATCACGATCTCGTTTAAAAGGCCGAAGTGCCTCTAGACCGCCCACATCATCTTTAATTTCTTGATGCATGTTGAAGAGACTTTCCGGAGGATCTTTTACGAAACTCTCCGGTTCCCACATCAACTTTTTGTTTTTCTTTTTAAGCTCTTGACTTTACAAGCTCGCTCGACAAGTACTACGAACTCTCGTATTTCAAGAATGCCAACGAACATTTTATGTCTTCATTCAGCCCATCCTTGAAGCGTTTACACATGATGACCTCGGACGAAACACATTCCGGCGTATCTACTAAGTCTAACAAATTTTCGCTCGTAATCGATGGCGACATAGAACCTTGCTTAAGCTCAAGAAATTCCTTCCGCTTTTGATCAACAAATCTCGATCGATATACTTTTTCCAAACTCGGTTTGGAAAAATTCACAAGTTACTTGCTCTCGGGCACTGTGAAGTCGAGTGCTCCACCAATAATAGGCGTAATCACGTAGCAAGGAGATAACACACTTTAGGCATTCATCGGTGTACAAGATAGCTCATCGAAAGTGCGGATAGTGTTGTCCAACCAAAATTCAGCTTGCTCGGCATCGTCGTTATCCGTAGCTTTAAATTCAGTAGCCCCATGTTTTCGGATTTCATCAGCTGGGGCTTATTCGACCTTATTTGGTCAGTTACCGGAGGCATTGTAGGTGCGGGGGTTGTATTAGTCGGGAATGGAGGTTGTGGAACAGCCGTATTAGTTCGAATGTATTGGTTGAACCAATCATTCATCACGCTATAAAAGGCTTGCCTAGCCTCATCATTCGGATTGCTAGCAATAGGTTGAGAGTCCATGGCGCTGTCCCTTGTCGGAGCAGCGCCACACTCTCCACATCATCAGCTATCGCTCGGTTGGGATCGAGATCCATTACTATAAATAAACACAAATTCAAATGTCAGAAATCACCACACTATCAAATAATCACATAAAATGACATGTATAGCTAGACCCAAACGCATTACGGTAGTCCTAGAATCAACTAAACCGTAGCTCTGATACCAATAAAATTGTAACACCCCGTACCCGAGTCCGTTACCGGAGTCGAACACAAGGTGCACACAAACTTGACTTAATCATTTCCACTGTCCATTTAACAATTTCCAGACAAGCTGGTTACTGCGTCACTGTCGCCTTAAAAATCATATCTTGAGTTTCAAAACTCAAAAATCAGTTTTGTAATTTTTCCCCAAAACTAGACTCATATTTCCATCTGAATATTTTTTTCTAGAATTTTTGGTCGGGCCAATTAGTACAGTTTATTAGTTAAAGTCTCCCCTATTCCAGGGTTTGACTACACTGACCTCTATGCATTACGAATTGGATATCTTCCTATAAAGGTCTTCAATACTGTTTCTGTTTGTTTCTATAGAAACTAGACTCAGAGAGGAATCTATACATATATGGCATGACTCCTAATTATATCTTGTTAATTTACAATGAATTTCCAAAGTCGGAACAGGGGATCCAGAAACCGTTCTGGCCCTGTTTCACGAGAACTTTAATATCTCTTAACATATAACTCATATGACCGTTTCGTTTCTTCCATATGAAAGTAGATTCATCAAGGTTCATTTACATAATTTATTCACTATTTAATACCATTCCTAATATTTTTAGTGATTTTTCACATCCACGTCACTGCTGCTGTCAGCATCTGCCTTTAAGGTAGGCTTTACCTATTTCATGATTTCCATGATTCAATTGGCCCTTTTTGCATACATAGCACAAAGTGTGATCATGATTAACCATTCCAATGGCTAATCGTTCAGAACAATTCCATACCTCATAATGATCAACATACAAACGATTATAGTACTATGCTAAAACGTATATAAGCCATTTTCGCATGGCTATCCAAGTTTACACAAACCGAAAGGTACATGACCTACAACAAAAGGGTAGTCCTATACATGCCATTTCAAAGTTCAACCAAAATTGTACCAAAATGGGGCTTTGATAGTGTGGATGACTTCGACTTGATGATCCCGAATCCGATAGCTAACGAAAGCGAAACCTATAAAACAGAGAGCCAAAGCAACGGGTAAGCATTTTAATGCTTAGTAAGTCTCAAGCAATGAAATCAGCTTTGACTAAAGTATTACATTCACATAGCTAAATGAATCACTCTATTAATACACATTCTCATAATCATACTTACTTCACATTACCGACCCTTATGTTCATACACAAAAGAACAACTTAGCCAAAGGCGGTAGCTCGTTTATCAACGGCGAATACTCACTTGTAAGGACTCAACTAATTCAAGCACATACGAACATACCTCATTGCTGGAATTTTCACAAGTGTATAAACTGAAATTTTACAGCAAGATTGCTCATTTCGAGTCACGTAACTTCGGATTTAATCGGATACAACCACAAGCACAATTGCCTTGGTCTTAACCCGGATTTGGTAACTTGCACCATTGCCTTGGTCTTAGCCGGATATAACAACTCGCACGAATGCCTTGGTCTTAGCCCGGACATAATCACTAGCATAAATGCCTTTGGGACTTAGCCCAGATATCATTCAAATGCTCATGTACACATATATCAATAATCACAGCAGATCCATATTTCATTTTCGTTACTAAGGCTCAAACACAAAATATTTATCAAACCTTTACAATTTCGGCTCAATAGCCACACACAAGGAGCATGATTTCAATATAATTCAAGTAGGGTCATTACTCAAGACTTACCTCGGATGTTGTCGAGCGATTTCGACGGCTATTCAACTACTTTTTCCTTCCCTTTATCGGATTTAGCTCCCTTTGCTCTTTAGCTTAATTTAACAAATAAATTGATTTAATCATTTGAGCATCGAAGAGGAATTCAAGGTACTTAGCCCACATATTTTCATTAGACATTAAAGTCAATGAGGTGCGAAATCATGAATCAACTCAACACATTAGTTAGTACTCTCCTTAGCGAATTTTCTAAGCCAAGAATAGGCATCAATATGTTTGCCTCTAACCGAATGCATGCACACCAATTCCCCTCATGTGGCCGAATATGCATGTCCATGTTGAGGCCAATTATACACTTAATACCACACACAAAAAAAAAAAAAAAAAACAGCATACATTCTACTAACTAATGCATTCCATATTGTAACTCAATACACATCTATCATTTCCTTCATAACCAAACATCATCATAAGTAAGTATATACCTTGAGATAGTATATATGTCATACCAATACATCATGTGCAAACATATATACATATATATTTGCTAGAGCCGAATCTCAAGTTGATTATAATTAAACATGAACATAAATCCAAAACACAAATCTTACTTTCCATGCAATGAGCATAAATCATACTTATGAATGTACC
Organism: Gossypium arboreum; assembly: GCF_025698485.1. Classification (NCBI taxonomy): domain Eukaryota; kingdom Viridiplantae; phylum Streptophyta; class Magnoliopsida; order Malvales; family Malvaceae; genus Gossypium; species Gossypium arboreum. The sequence goes on from NC_069075.1 coordinate 93,192,639, forward strand.
ATGGCGAATACATCACAACACCATAATTTTGGTCATGATTAAACAAAGAACTTAATGTCTTACTCAAAATACTAAAAAGAAAGTCCAAGAGCCATCAATCCACCATCACATATATCATTAGCAAGCTTCATATTTAACATGCAATGGCATTAACACAAAATCCACCTTGGCCAAATACCATCCCCATGATATAACAAAGATTTGAACCATGGGCTAATAAGAACATCAAGTTAGCAACCAAAAACATGCATGAATCTCATGGCACAACATCAAACATACCTTAATCTAGACACTAGTATGGCCAAGCCTCCTCCTAATCCTCTTCCAAACCAAGCATGAAGCAAAATTCCTTCCTTCTTCTTTAGTATTTTCGGCCAAAAAGAATGAGAAAAGATGAACAATTTTTTTTCTTTGCTTTTCTTCAACTCACGGCAAAAGGGGGGGGGTTCACTCACACACATTTTTTTTTTCATTCTTTATTACCCATACTTATTTGTTTATATTTTTTTTTCATTCTTTATTATCCATACTTATTTGTTTATTTCTTTTCTCCCATGATGTACCAACATAACATGTCTAGGACATGTTTTGCCCATGATTCCTTGTCATGGCCGCCACTAGAACTTGGGGGAATTTGACATGCAAGTCCTCCCTTGACTACATGCACTATTAGGTCCTTATAGATTAGCCTATCACTTTTCAAAAGTGTCACACAAGTCCTACTAACTGAATTCACATGCAATCGGCTAAATCAAGCTTGAAATTTTCACACATTCATAATTACATATTCTAGACAATAAATATTACGTTCAAACATTTCGGTGACTCGGTTTAGCGGTCCCGAAACCACTTCCCGACTAGGGTCAATTTTGGGCTGTCACAGGTTTGGCCACACAACCATATCTCTAAGCCACATGGTCTGGGCTCTGTCACACAGCCTGGTTAGACGGCCGTGTGACCCCTGTTTCCAAAATTTTCAAGTTTTTTCATATTTTTCTGTTTTGATTCAAATTTGTCCTTGATTGTTTCCAAACTATTTTTATTGCCCCGTAAGCTCGTTTTAAGGCCCATAAATGTGATTTTGCTTTGAATGAAATGTAGATACGAATTTTTTTATTTAATTTAATAAATGAATGATTAATGTTGTAATTTTTTTTATATGTATTGTAATACCCTAACCCAACGAAAGAGATGGGTTAAGGGTGTTACATGGGCTCATAGCCTAGGCGAACACTAAAACAAGCACTACCAGTAGAAGTTCCTTTCCCATTTACCTTTAGTTGGTAAAATTTTTGAAAATTGCCCATCACTGGTGGCTCATTGTAAATGCAACAGTTAATATAAAAAGCCATCAGTGTCCACTAGGATAAGGTTGATAGCTACCTTGGTGCAATGACATATTCGTTAAGTATAGTACAAAAGAAAGGGTTGAGTGGCAGATGGAAATCAACTTCCAACAAAATTAGGAGTAAAATAAAACCTATAGAATTATCACTTAGACGATATCCACAAGGTCGCTAGAATTCATAAGCAAAGTTTGGGTCTTAAATGCCTCGAATTCCTTAATATCGATTAATTTAGTCATGGGTAGTCTTACAATCGAACATTTGAGCCTCTTCCCATGGTGGAGTATCTTGGAGACCTTGAGGTCCAAATATGATTGGATTTCTATAGTTAGAGTTTTGATTAGCTTGGCCACGACCCCTCCCTCTGATAATGGTTTGAACCATTTTGTGTGCATGGAAATGAAAGAAGAGAAAACGAAGGAAAAAAAAAGTTACCTTTGAAAATTAATGAGGCTAGATGAAGAGCACAGAAGGATTAGAGAAGAAATTAGGGTTTTAGTTGTTTCAGAAAAGTGTTTGGAAAAAGTGTTTAAACGCCTGTTGTATAGAGAAACAAGTAAATGCTAAGTCATGAATAAGCCCATGTGAAGAAATTGAGGTAGGTACAAAGAATAGTTCACCAAATGGGTGGTTTACGCTTGGCTCGAACGGTCAATTTTAAATTTTGCAGTAAAGTTCTTTCAAGTTAAAAAAGTTTGATGACAAAAGTTTGTTAAGAGGGGAAGGGTTGTGGAACAAGGGAAATGTGCAAGTGTAGACAATCGCAACAAGTAATAAAGTGACAAGTAATGTAGAGTTATTGTACCCAGAGGGACTGTGAAAGAAAATATTTATGAAATGAAAAACTAAACAATTTGGTGTTGGAAAATATATTGGTTTAAAGAGGTTTGTAAAAACTAAAAATCAACTAAGTAATTTAACTAAGAAAAAAAATAAAAAGTAAAGATATTCCAATGCACGATTTCTAAAAGATGAGTCTAATCAATATGAAATAAATGTGTTAGATCAATTTTATTCTTTAACTTAGAATAACTAAAGTTGTGTTCATGTTTTTATAAATAATTTAATGGCAACTCGGTGCATTGTTAACTAATGCACATACTTACCTATTAGAACCTATTAATCTCTTGACCATATTTCTATGTCAATTTAACTGGTTAATCAAATTTTAATAAGCAAGTAAAAGATTAAGTGAAGTAACAATATATCTCTATATTGGAACAATTTAACCACAATAATCTTGCAAGTTATGCAAGGCTAATGTATTGTTTGATACCGTCGCTAATTTAACCCTTAGCTACCTTAGAAGATTAAACATACACCAATTAAATATTGTGTCCATTAATTACAATATCAATCCATTTAAATAATTAATTCAATTGTTATGTTACAATTAAAATGCAAGCATAACATAAGCATGATTTTATTTAATTGAACAATTTACTGAGACCTAATAACAACACAAACACATTTTTAATAATCTAAGTGGACAAAATGCAATTAATATAACATGAAAGGAATTTAAGTTATTTTAATTAATTGAAGAACAACAAAACAAATATTCATTCTATTGATCCAAGGCCTTCACGAACACTCGATTGCTGCTACTCCAAGAGACATGCAAGCTTTTTTTCAAGAGGGGAAATCTATAAGGGAAGAAGGGAATTGAAAGGAAACTAGAAAGCAGAAAGAGAGAAAATGTGAAGGAGAGAGATGTGTGAGGTGAGGGATGAAAAATGAGGGAGTGAAGGGGGATTTTTATAGGTGGAGATGACTGCTAAAAATAGTAGCCATTCCCTCTTCCCTTGGCCGGCCATGCATGGTAGGAGGGATGGTTTGACTTGAATTTGCTATTTTTAGCCTATGGATAAAAATAACAAGCTTGAAAAGGGTATGGCTTTGAATAGACTTAAAAACAAGTTTAAGGGCTGATTTGAAAATATAAAAATTAGCTAAAATAGCTTATTGAGTCAGCTACATAGGACGACTTGGGTTGCCAATTTATTAGTGGATCAGTCCTCTTCAGTTAGCACAATTGGACCACATTTTCTCTTCATCAGGCTTGTAATTAATTTTAACCCAATTTTTTGTTGGATTAAAATCAATTATAAAATATGTTCAATGTAACACCCATAACCCGTATCCATCGCCGGAATGAGTTACAAGGTATTACCAAACAAAATACAAATTTTGGACATTCACACATTCACCTAAGTCATATTCGAATGTACATATATATAACATATGATTGTTTAACTATTAAACATAATATAGGTACTTGCTAAACCAAACGTATAATTTATAAAAGTTTATGAATAAAAAAGATATGTGGCATTATTAATACAACATCATGGCCGAACATGATATACACATTTATTTAAGTCACAAAATAACGCACCATTTCATGTGCCTAACTTTACCATATTTAAAATGTAAACACAAACCATAACATCAATCAAATTAGGCGCAAATCATGTTTTTCATTATCCGTTTACTAATTACCAAAACAAGCAATATCTTAATTAATATTTTACAATTATACCAAGCATCACTTTCTGCTATAATTAATAGGTTCATGATAAACTAGTTTACTAGCATATTATTAACACATACGCGGCATATAAGACATATTCACTTATACACATATATTATACCTAAAATAACCATAAAACGAAACCAAACACACATCTTTGGTTGTTCACTAGTTATACATTTACGACCTTACATCTTAAGCCATCTTAGAACAACATTACTAAAACATTACCTGACCAAATTTGCACATAGACAATCCAACCCACTTAGCAAATACCTTCATATCATTATAGTCAAATCTAATCAATTAAATAAATAACCAAACATAATCATTATAACTACACTTAAAACATTTATTTCTTGTCTCTTATAGCCGAACATAATGACCTAATATTAACAATGATATATGAATTATTTCCAAGCTTATCACACAAATTATCCACATAAATCTTTTAGAAATTTACCAAAATAAACCTGAACCATAATCAACCATAATCAATCTCAAATATTAATAAACCATACCAAACACACATCATTTATATGCCATGATCGAATCATCAAAACAAAATATATCCATCATATAATCAAAAGCATAGAAACCAAACTTAACATAATAAACAAGCCGTTTTCGCATGGCTCATATTTACATTTCCCAAAACAAACATAAACATAAGCTAACCTATACATGCCATAGGTTTAAGTTCAACTTTATAAAAATACAGAAACAGTTGATACTGTGATGGACTTCTCTGATGATCCCCAAGCCCGTAACTAGCTTCAAAAATCTATAAAACAAAGAGTAAACATACACACAGTAAGCTTTCACAACTTAGCAAGTTATAAGCAAATAAAACATTCATTAACATTAACAGCTCAACAAGAATAAACAAATTCATGCTACCATAATCACATTTAATTCAAACTTACAAATTCATTTACAACATATACATCCATGTATCAACTTTAACTTGGTCAAAATACACATATATTCATTAACAAAGTTATAATTTACTTCCAAGGATCATATAGCTGAATATATATATACATTAATTTATGTATATTCATGATTCACACTTTAATATCACATACATATATCATCTGGCCGAATATAGATTTGCATTCAATATACATATAACCAACATTTTAACATGTATAATTCATAATCATCACTTCAACTACCAAAACTTACCTTATTTTCAATACATTAGCTAACTCATACTTGAACCTTTTAATTCGATTTCATATTCAGTCTTTACTTAACATTGCTCGATGAACAATTCAGAAATTAAAAAAAAGATACTCGGATAGTCGGAAAGCTCGTACAATGCCAACGTCCCAGATGTCGTCTTACATGTAATCACATATCGATGCCACTATCCTAGACAGCGTCTTACTCGTAAACACATATCGAAATCACATATCGATGCCAACGTATTAAACGTGGTCTTGCTCGCTCACATATATCGGAATCACATATCGATGCCAACCTATTAAACGTGGTCTTACTTGCACACACATATCGGAATCACAAATCGATGCCAACATATTAAACATGGTCTTACTCCACACATATTTCGGAATCACATACCGATGCCAACGTATTAAACATGGTCTTACTCGGATACACATATCGGAATCACATATCGATGCCAATGTATTAAACATGGTCTTACTCGCACGCACTTATCAGAATCACATACCGATGCCAACGTATTAAATGTGGTCTTACTTGCATACATATATCAGAATCATATATATACTTTCACATAATTCATTTCAGCATATATAACTCATATTTATTTAAAATTTACAACACCTATTTACTTATAAACTTACCTCGAACAATGACGATCGGAACGAAACGACTATTCTATAACTTTGGTTTTCCCTCGATCCAAATTTGATTTCTTTGGTTCTTGATCTAAACATATTCAAATTAATCTTATTCAAACACAAATTCATTCAATTTAGTCCGAAAACACATAAATGGGAAAATTACCATTTTGCCCCTAACATTTCACACTTTTCAGAAATTAGTTCCTATTGCACAAAACACAAATATATGCAAAATTTCAATTTAACATGCTTAGGCCGAATATTCATCTTCTTTATACAAGTCCACACATTTCATTTAGTTCACATTTTAGTCCCTTAATTTATTATTTTTACAAATTAGCCTTAATTACTCAAATTCAGCATAAATTCAAATGTAAAACATGTTAATCTATCACATATATTTTATTTTCTAGCATCAAACAACAAAAATCACAAGCTTTCAACAATATAAAAATACAAAATCATCATAAAATTTAGACATGGGCTTGATAGATAACATAGCAACGATCTCAAAAACGTAAAAATTATCAAAAACCGAGCTAAAACTCAACTTGAATCAAGCTTGCTAATGGCCGAATGTGGCTTTCTTTTTCTTTTTCTTTTTATTTTCTTTTTGTATTTTCGGCTTTTGAAATAAAGATGAATGCATGCAACTTTTTTTATGTTTTATTATTATAATACATTATTAACATATTACAAAATTACCCTTTTAAAATTAATATAAAACCATGATAATCAATACCAAAACCGTCCATCCTTTTTAACTATGGTCTAATTGCATTATAAATGCATCATATTATAAAGACAAATTCAATTAAGCACTCTCACATTTAACTATCAACTTTTTTATTTTACGCGATTAAGCCCTTTTATTAAGTCGGACATCAAAATAGTAAAATTTTCAAACGAAATTTTCACACACATAAATTCACACCTTAAAAACACAAAAATAATATTAAAATATTTTTTTGACTCAGATTTGTGGTCCCGAAACCACTGTTCCAAATAATGTCTAAATTGCGCTATTACATTCAATAATTAGCTTCACTCTTGGGTCACTTGATACAAGAATTGCCTCAATGGTTCAAGCTTCTCAAAGTGACAGCCGAGACGATTTTCACGTTTTTATGTAAAACTATCGAAAATAAATCAAATTTGTGTAAATTTATTATAAAAATAATTAAATTTCAATATGTTCATAATTTGAGTGCAATTTAATTATTTTATAATTAAAATATGAATTTCAACAAAAATTACTATGAAACTGCAAGAATTAGAGTTCAAAAAGAGTTGAAAATGTCTATATATTTTTGTGTTTCCACACCCCCAAACTTACTACTCGTCCCGAGTAATGCACAAATTGTAAAAGAAGTTTTTTAAAATCACCTTTGAAAATATCCTGCAGATATCTTTTCTTCCCAAAATTAAGAGTTTATTGTAATTATGCTCAAGAACAAGAATTTTGAAATTATGTAATTCAAGTATAAATATTGTTTGAATTATCTTCAATTATTATCATGATAGTAAGAATAGACTAAATGCTTTCTCAATAAATATATGCTAAATTCTTACCAATTAATTTTTATTTCCTCATTTAAGGCTAAACTGCAACCACTAAGTTTAATTTATGTCTTCATATGTTGAACTTAGCAATTTCTCTCCACAAATGTAGTCAGCACAAAAATTTGAATCCATAGGTCTTTTAAACATGTTGTAACATGGCTTGGCTAGGGGTAGGTAAAAGATAGATAATTTTAGGCTAAAAACCCTAGACTCAGCTTGCATTGAACCTTTGGAATAAATACCTTCAAATTCATCAACTAATTTTGTATTTGAGTACATATGCTCTCTCCTTTTCATTTTCTTTCTCTCTCTCCTTTTTTTTTGAGCATTTGATACTTCTTCACAACTCCCCCAAACTAATTTTAAGAGAATATTCTGGATTGACTGAGTTTAGTGTTTAGGACAATTTAAAGATAATTATGAGAGAAGGAATGGATTATTATTGCGAGGTTCAAATAAAATCAGGCCATATAGTCTCAAAGTTAGGTTTCAAGGGATAAATATTCATTAAGGTTAGCTTCAAAGGCTCAAACGGTCCAAAAGTTTTCCTAAATCATTTTCAAAATTTCATGCTTCCTAGGATTTCGCCTAAAAAAATTACTTAGTCAATTCTAAAGACTTAAATTTTCATATATGCTTAGCTTTCCTAAGGAAATAAATATTTCATGGTTTAATTTACATACTTTATTAAGAGTAAAATTTATGTCATAATTCAACTAACATAAAAATTATTGAGATAATAGAACTTTTATTTATACTAAGGTTTAGCATAATTAACAAAAATCAAATTTTGAACAAAATATAACTTTTGGTCCCCTAAACAATAGAGAAAATAAAAATATAGAAGTGAATAGATACGGTACACCAAGTAGGATACTAGGAAAATGAGGTGTGTCAAGTTTGACTGCTTAAACACCAAACGTTTCCTAGGAAGATCAAATCCTAGACATGTACATATCTATTGCCACACTTCTTATTTTGTAAATTGTTTACTTTCATTTATTATTTTTCCTCGTATTTTATTATACGAGAAATAGAAATATCCTAAAAGAACCTAATCTTAAAAACTTAAAATAACCTAAGAAATAAAATAAAATAAAATAAAGACAAGGCCCTCACCTTTTTATTTATTTGTAGACCCCTAAGAATTCGATCCATCTTTGGCTTCATCGCCCTTGTTTTTTCTTGAACCGTCTCGTTCCTTCCTCGACATTGGAGTCCATGGATCAAATATGAAGTCTGAAAATTCAAGCACACAAAAAAATGGGTTATGAAATATTTTCGTAAAAGTGCCTCTCATTGTGTCGTCTCGTATTTTTGAGTATCTCCAATAAGCTTCTTGCTGCCACTAAATATGTTGCATTATGTCCATCAACTTTGACGGTCACATCCAAAAAATCGGGGGTTAGTAGAATCGAGTTTGTGAACCGAGAAAGAGTGGTCATACCCTAATTTTTGAGATTATCTATGTGTTTTTAGAAAATAAATGATTTACTGGTCTATTGGTTAAGTGTCAATGAAATTATCATTGAAACCCAAGTTCAAATCCCTTCTCTCGCACCATTTTTATTATTTTGCAAATTTTGCATCAAATCCTAGTATGTGATACACCTTATTTTTTAAAATAAACATTGTAAGGTTATGCCAAGAATGATGGAATAACTTAGTGGTTAAAGGAAAAATAAGGAAGCATGGAAATTAGATAAAAGTCTCAAGTTTGATTCCTTTCCCTTGCAAAATAGCTTAATTTTTGCTAAAATTTCTCTTTCTCCTTATTTTGTGTTGCCCAAGCCTTAAACCTAGGTATAAATATAAATTTTTCTTGTATTTTTTAGCCTTTAAGTTAATTTTCCCTACCCTGTCTGTTCATCTTCTTCTTGTCATCTTTTCTTTTCAATTTTTTTCTTTCTTTCGCCTTTGTTGCCTCCGCCGGAACCCCCGGCACCACTATCTCTTTTTCTTTTCTTCTTCCACAAGATCTTACACCAACCTTCCCTAAATCTTGATGCAATTTTACCCTTAATTTTCCAACCCCATATATGAAGTTTTTTACCTCCAAGAATGATTCTCGTTGTTGCCAAGAAGAGCCATTGCCACCCTTTTCACCTAACTCGTGTAAGTTCTTGTTTTCTTTCAATTTCCTAATTAATCTTGTAAGTTAAATACCCAAACTTCTATATATTGAATTTGGGAGATTTTTAAATATTTAAAGGCTATTTTTCCATCCTTTCAAGTGTTTTTATATGTGCTGTTAAATCAACCCCAAATTGGCCGCCGTTGGTAATAGTACGCGTGCCTAAGGGCTCAAGAAAGGGGGTTGTTTTTTCTTTAATCTTTTTCCATTTATTTCCAAAAAATCTTGGGTTCTTGAATCCTTCCTAATAAGGCTTTAATCATGTGTAATTAGGAAAAAAAATCAATCTTGATCAATTGGCAACTCAGATCTGACAGTTCGAGAAGCATAACTGTAGTTGATTATGAACTAGTATGTAGTTTTGATTTAGATGTTGGGGAAATTTTTAATTGGTCAAATTGAATATTTTATTCAAGGATTAAGTACTTATTTTTTAGTATTTAAATGTGTTAGGTGCTGACTAAACCCCGCAAATCAATAGAGAAGTTTTTAGACATTCGCGTGTATGATTGACATGATTCACATCAAATTAGTGTAAGAAACATCACTAGTTTAGATAAAAAAAATATATAATTGTGACGATTGGATTGAACCCATAAAAGGGTGTTTGGCGACTTTTTAAGTGCCATATTAATTTAGTTAGAGGATGATTTTTAATTTAGGTTCGTTTTAAAGTCTTAAGGAGAAACCGAAAAATTCGCAAGTGTGCTATAGTAGAGCGTAAAATAAGGTGTGAGTCCTAACTCAAAAACTTGATTGATAATAATGATTTTATTGATATAATTAATGATTTAGTTTTTTGATCGGGTTGGCTAAATAGCTAAGTAATTAAAATTGTAAGAGGCCGAACCAGGTACGTTTCGAGCCCTAACTGTTGGGCATGTTAGCAAAGTGGCTAAATTGACTGAATGATTGCATGATTGATATTGTTGTGAATGGTTAGTTAATGTGATGTATGATTGATTGTTTTATAACGTGATTTTGAATGAAAATAAGGCTTATGTATGATAGATTGGTATGCGTAGTTTGTTATGTAATTTTTGAAAGCTTGCTATACATACACACAAAAAAGTTTGTAAAAACACATGGAATTGTGATTTATTAAATGACACCACCTTGATGGTAGATTCAAATTTGGATCAATGATTAAAAGTATTTGATAATTTGAAGGCATGTTGAACATGCCAATAAATTATAAAAGTATTAAATTATGACTATGTTCGAGATTGTATGACATATTACATGTGCATTGGGTGGATTATTATTATGGTCGACGGAGGATTTTTATAGAGTAGTAGCGGCATAATAAGTCCGTATTTATTTTTACTCAGAGCACTGCACCTACAGTATTGAGGAGATTGGCAATTTTATTGTATTATTCACATTCGACAGATTTTTTGCATTTATGATTATTCGGTGGTTTTACCACATTGAGCTTTGCTCGCATTCGTTCGAGTTTGGAAAATTGGTTCTGGGGAACACATGGTATGTAACAGATGGATGGGATAGGAACCATTTTGAATTGCATCATGCTCACGATATACTCAAATGTTATTGATTTATGCTACATATTGTATTGTGTTATATTGAATGGTATAGAAATTGATGATTATTAATCGAATGAATGATGGTCATGCTTATACACCGGTTGACATCGATTCGTTAATGGCTATTTAATCATATGAAATTCCAATAATGGTTATGCGTTCTTCTATTAAAGCTAATATGTTTCACTGTATTTGTCATTTATGTTTGTTTAAATAATTGTTCGACTCACACTGAGCTTTCACAGGCTCGTACCTATAATGTTTAACTTTTCAAGAAAACCTCGAAACTAGGACTGAACCTGGCATACAAAGAATCACCTTGGACTTTAGACTATTTTTAATAAGTATTATTAACTCTCTATTGGTTTTGGCTTGTAATTTTTAATTAGTTCTGGTCTATGGCTTGGTAACTTTTCATTTGGGGGTTTTTGCATGCATGGATTACTTAAGCTTAATAACCGAAAAGTGCATGATATCTGGCTTAAATAAAATTTGACATTAATCCCTAACTTTCGTTGCATTGCAAAGAAATCATTTTTGAAAAAGAAACAAATTGATAAGGCAATTATATTTCCAAAATGACATGAATAATGATGTTTTTTCACTACATTAGTGAGCAATAAGTTTTTACAAAGTAAAGGGACGGATAAACGATTTTTATAAAACATAGATGTCAATAATAAAATGAATCTTAAGTACAAATGACCTATTAAATGAATATTTTTAAACTAACTTAAAGTACAACTATGATTTTTCTCTAAAATGAGTTTATTAAAGGTCTTCAAAAGTAAGGTAAGTTAGCTTAGCCATTTCGGTGGCTAATGTAGCCTTCTCAATCTAGCCATAATGTCTAGGCTAGGTTAGGGAGGTTACTTGGCAACTCATCACGAAGATCTAAGGGAGGCGAACGAGTTCTAAACTTTAGGGTAGCCATATCAGGTTTGGAGATTGGTTCATTTGGCTTTGCCAAATCAAGAATTTCAACTGGCTGCATTGGTTCTATCTCTGTAGGAACTTTTTCTTCTAATGGTTCATCAATTGATTCAACTTGCTATTACAAAATAGAATTTCCTGCTACTCGAAAAAGGTCCCAACCTATGATTGCCCCTTGGCTATACCATGTCTTCGTTACGTTTGCAAGTATTTTAGCTTTCAAGCACAAAACTGTTATCGTAAAAGGAAAGTAGGTTGGACTAGAATGTCTAGTGGCACAATTTCGAATCTCTTTTAGAATGATCTTTCCCACATCAATGGTCTTTATTGTCATAATTGAGTATAGTAAGACCATTCATTCTACTGAAATCGTAGTCCCATTTGAGATAGGCATAAGATTGAACTGAATAAAATAAAATCATACCTTCTCTAATGGTGTCAAATATTCTCTACGACAAGTGTGAGTTCCATCCTTTGACACAGTCCATTTAGAACCCAAAGCTATAAGTTCCTCTAAAATTTATTGTAATTTCTTCAAAATTAGGTAAATTAAAGAATTCATTAATAGTTTTTGAGTTTATTGGTACCTTGATTCCTTGGATGGAGACTTCTATTAATTTGCTTGAGGTTAGATTGCATAAAATTCCCAGTCTAATTCTTTATCTACACTAGGTGTTTTCTCACAAAACGCTTCATAATTTAAAGCTTCAGTAACTTTACGAATACTCGCCACGAAATTAGTGTAGTTGCTTTCTTTCAACGTAAAACCTTTCTCTGGGAGCATTTGTTGATTTTTGAATATGTTGTTGTATCTTGCTTTGGCTTCTTCATAATGGAAATCATTTTGTGATTCTTCAACTTGGATAGAGGCATGAGTTCTTTTGTGAGGCATGATTTAACCTGAATATTACACAAGATGGAAAAAAAAATAATTTCCCAAAATTTAATTAGAAATAAAAGATCAACAATTCAATAAATTGAAAATTAATTAATTAAAACCAAATAAAATTTTGGGAAAAAATTGTGTGCCATCTTTGTAATTCATTAAGCAAAAAACTTAAGAAAACAAGGAGAAGTTGAAGTAATTTGAGTTGGGTTAGGGTTGGTTGAAGGGAATTTTGATGCTACCTTAGGTGTTGGTGGAAGGTGTTTGATTAGGTGCTTGAAGGTTATGGCGGTGGCATGTTGCAAAGGGAGTAGATGCGCACAAGCTGGTGTCAGCGAGCATGGGTGTGCGAGGGCTAAGGAGTAAGGAGCAAGGTGGAAGGTTGGTGTTGTGTGAGCAATGGCACGTGCAGGCTGGCTAAGTATACTACACACGTAAGGCTATTGGTACTAGTAATTGGGGCTCGCGGCTGTTGGTGGATGCTGGGGCACACAACTGTTATTGGTTGAAAGGCAGCCAATGACTTTATAGGGTTAGGAGGTATGGTGTATGTCGGTAGAAAAAGAGAAGAAAGCTGGAGTTGAAAGTGATGTTAATAGGGAAGAAAGATGGTGGTATTTAAAGTGAAAGAAAGAAGGAGTTTAACTCAAATTCCAAAGAAAAATAATAATAAAATAGTTGTAACACCCCTTACCCGCATCCTACCCCAAGATAGGGTTCGAGGCATTACTAGACTTAAAAGTACACAATTTAGTAAAATCAAGCCATAAAATTTCATTTAAATTAAAAACATTGAGTCACATGCATAATGTCCATTATGCGAGCTACTGAGGCTCTAAACATGCATTAAAGGTGGTTTGGGAGTAAACCGAGAACTTCTGGAAATTTTACAACGCTTAGGAAATTCTCCATGTTTAGAGAGTCACATGCTCGTCTGGGTTAGGCCGTGTAGTCACACACGCCCGTGTGGCTTGCGAGATGTCCGTGTCCTCAGCCTGTGTAACTCTCTGTTTTAGACGTCAGTAATGAAATAGGGTCACACGGACAAGTCACACGCCCATGTGCTAAGGCCGTGTCCCACACACAGCTGAGAGACACAGCCGTGTCCCCCACACGACTGAGACACACAGCCGTGTCTCTGCCTGTGTGGCCATCACTTAGGCTATTTTCCAAGACTTGGTCAACCATAAACCCTCACACATTTATACAACATCCATAACATATAACATGACATCCATTTAATGATTAAACATCTTCAATTAGGCCATAAGCATAGCATTTGCATGACATGATACATGTGTTTTACATACTCATTTTATACTAAGTTAAACACACCCATTTCACACTCATTTGGCCTTATCTATTATAATATCACTTATACTTTTATACCATGGTTACCATCATATCGAAGATTTCAACTTAATCATCAAACATTCACACTCAAGGATAACTCATAACTTTATAAAATACCAACATAATTCACATGCCTAGAATAACATGCTTGTCTAAGACATTGCACACCATAACAAGTCACATACTCACATCACATGAAATTTTTAAGCTTGGGCATGCACATATAATAGGGTTAAAACCCATTAATCAATATAAACCACATATCATGGCTATATACAATTGAATCATTATAAGCCAATACATTTGGCCACATTATGAAACACATATATCAAAAGACTAAGTCTCTATACATGTCACTTACTTGTGTACGCTTAACTTATACATGTTAACAATCCAAAAGGGATGGCTTGATAGTGTGATGCTACCTCCGACGATCTCCAACCCCGAGCTAACCTATCAACACTAAAGACATGGAAAGGAGGGAATAAGCTTAAAACTAAGTAAGTCCATATGAAAATAATAAGCAAATTATCAAAATGATTCCATGGAAATATACTCATAATTACACTTTTACTTATTTTCTGGTCATGTTGTTTTCTCGAGTCATAGTTACTAATTTATTTATATCTGGAGCTACGGAACTCCAAATTAAGATCCATAAATTTTCAATGAAACTAGAATCATAAATATTCTTACCATAAAATTTTTAGAATTTTTGGTCTAGCCAATAAGTATATTTTATTCTTTAACTTTACCCTTGTTCAACTATTTGACAGCTTCGACCTTTCTTTACTAAAAACTAATTATCTCTTAACATGGGGTTTGGATAATGTTTCTGTCTGATTCTATTGAAAATAGACTCATTAAGGGCTTATTCATATAAATTTTAACCCATAATTATTTTTATAAAATTTCTAGTAATTTTCCAAATTTGAGACAGGGGAGCCCGAAATCACCCTGACTCTATCTCACAAAAGTTCAAATATCTCAAAGTATAAAACTCTTTCGTTTACATTGTTTTCTCTATGTGAAACTAGACTCTATAATATTTAATGTCATATCCTATTCAGTTTCTAATTCAACTTTCACAATTTTTGGTGGATTTTCAAAGTCACATAAGTGCTGCTATCCAACACTATTATAGTGCAAATTCATAATAACTAACATAAGTTCATTGTCACATTGATCATGGACTCATCATTTCAAGGATCCTCTATTCAGTTACACAATGTAAGTTAACATGATATTGCAACAAATTTCATAGTTATAGGCATAAGGATGGTTCACCATTCAACCCTTTTTACTTGTTTATCATATATATACACATACATATGCTTCCTCATCACAAGTCATCATTCACCGAAGTATTACTCATGAATTTAGCGTACATACCTGTGCTCATCGTAGTATATCATATAACCATACCTCTTAACATGCCCTTTTCGGGACTTTCGTCACATTCATTACATATCAATACTTGTTGAACACTTGGAATACTATTGGATACAGGGAACCTTGCACATATAGTAACCGATCTAGGTGTAACTACACGGGTTGCTCAAAAAAGCTGATAGGTATCCGACCACTCAAGGATTACCTAGCCACCAGTAGAACACTCAAGATCGTTGCTCGAAACTCAGTCACAGGCATTGTGTCCACAATGAACTCGGACTCAACGAGCTCGGATGCTCGCATCTATAATGAACTCGGACCCCCCACAAATCTCACGAACTCAGACCACTCAACAAGTTCGGAATGTCATACATATCACGAAATCGAACCGCTCAACGAGCTCAGATTGCTTAATTCCTAGTGACATGTCACTTGTATCCTAAACTATTCCTAAGGTTCAAACAAGATTCTTTCTCACTTGCACATGGCATACTTGCTTGTGATGTCGTATTTAATGGCCATATGTCATTCAGGCTTACAATAGTACCAATTTCCCTTTCATAGCATCAAACACAAATTCATGGGATAATCAAAACACATTCCATAATAAAATTTAAGCATTAAACACATGGTACAACATTACATTAATTATGTATACTCACCATAGTAAAACCTTTCATTTCATTTCACTTTTTCATATTCTAATCAATTCATCACAACTAACATACCAATTTAGATTTCATCCATAACCAACAATAACATTAACAACTTGCTTATTTCATCATACAAACTTACATTAGGTTCGAGTACAACTACTTATTCCGAATTAGTCCATAACCTTGTTCAACCTCGTTCTAAGACCGAATCTTGTTTTCCTTGATCTATAATATAGCATTTAGCTTAATAATTAGTCACATTATTCATATGGGTCCAAAAATCATATTTTTAAAAATTTTCATTTTGACCCTGAAACTTTCACATATTTACACTTTTTCCCCAAGGCTCGTAAATGATTTTTATTCAATTTTCCCATTCTATAGGCCTAGCCAAACCATTTGCATAACTATAGCAAACTATAATTCTCATCATAACACCCTTTTATACCATTTTTACAACTTTTACATTTTAGTCCTTTTTAGGTGTTTTCATGAAAAATCACCTAGTAAAAGATGTTTATCAAGCTTTAATCTTTCATATTCTACCATTAAACATCAAAATACTAACATTTCATGAATGGGCCAATTTTTAAAACATAAAACCTAGCTCAAACTAATGGTAGAAATGAGTAGATCATGTTCCCGGGACTTCAAAAATGCATAGAACGTTAAAAACGAGGCTCAAGAGTACTTACTATTGAGCTTGGAAGCTTGAAAACCCTAACCATGGCTTCCTCCTTGCTACATTCAGCCATGAGGAAGATGAATGAGCAAATTTTTGTTTAGTTTTCCCTTTTTAATTCATTTAATTACTAAATGACTAAAATACCCTTAATGCCTTTCTTTGAAATTTTACCTAACAATGTCCATTTTTGTCCAAATTTTTAGAACTTGGTCAAATTAATTTTTAAGGACCTCTAATTAATAATTCAATTCAATTTCATACTTGAAGCTTCTAGAACTTAAGTTTTACAATTTATTCAATTTAGTCCTTAAAGCCAAATTAAGCACTTTAGACATAAAATTTCCTCATGAGATTTTTACACAAACATATAAACTTATCATAGGCCTTATAATAATCATAAAATAATTATTTCTAATTCAAATTTGTGGTCTCGAAACCACTGTTCCGACTAGGCCCTAATTCGGGATGTTACGATAGTACTACTTTTAATGCTATATAAATAATAATAAAAAACATATTAATATATTATTTTTGTTATCTTATTTATTTAAAAATAAAAACTATTAGGTAAAATAATGATAAAATAATGAACAATTTTAATCCTATACAAGGTTAATAACAATTAATATATATTATATAAAATATAATAATTATTATTAGTTGTTATTATCCTATTTATTAAAAATAAAATTTAAAACCTTTATTCTAGCTACTTTAAACTATTTACAAAAAAATTAATTTCAATATTTACAAAAAGATAGCTAATTATTTCAAATAATTCAATTACGTACCTGAACTTAAAGATAATTTGAAAATTGAGTAGAAAACTAAAACTTGGATCAAAATCGACCCTTTTATTCAACAAATTAAAAATTCATTTTGTCACTTAGGAAACATTTTCTTGAAAGACTATGTTAAAATCAATTTCCAAGAAAGATTGAAGGGGTCATAAGCGATCTCTCTTAAGTTCCAATCTTCTAGATAGGATTTATTTTAACATACTAATCCGGAAAATATAGTCTAAGTCATTTATTTAAAAAGAAAATTGGAAAAAAATTTAGGAATTCGATAAAATGAGCGAGATTTTATCCTACTTAATTTTATCTCTCCAGTAATATTTCAAGCATTGAGCGTTAATTCTGAAATTACCTCTCTTACTGTGAAGTTCAACAACCCCGTATGGGAAAACTTGATGAATAGTGAATGGACCAGACCAACGTGATTTTAACTTACCTGGAAAGAACCTTAATCTGGAATTGAACAATAAGACTTGCTGACATGCTTCAAATTCTCAGACTCGGATGTGCCTGTCATGCCATCTTTTCAATCTTTCCTTGAATAATTTGGAATTTTCATATGAGAACATTCAAAATTCTTCTAACTCATTAAGTTGAATCATCTGTTTCTCTTTAGCAAGCTTGAGATCCAAATTAAGTTGTTAGAGAGCCCAGTAAGTTTTATGTTCTAATTCCAAAGGCAAATGTCAGGCTTTCCGAAAAACTAACCGATAGGAAGGCATCCCTAAAGGTGTTTTGTATGTTGTCCTATAGGCCCATAAACCATAATCCAAACTTTTGGACTAGTCTCGTCAGTTTGGACAAACTACTTTCTCAAGTATACCTTTTATCTCCTTATTTTCCAATTGAGCTTGCCCATTTGTCTGTGGATGGTAAGCTGTGGCAACCTTGTGCTTCACTCCATGACTATCGAGTAACCATTTCAACCATTTGTTCAAAAAATGGGACCCCTCACCACTGATGATAGCCCTAGGAGTTCCAAACCTTGTGAACACATGTTTCTGTAAAAACTTCATTACTCCCTTAGCATCATTCCTCGGATATGCCTCAGTCTCAACCCACTTAGATACGTAGTCTACTACTAGCAGTATATACTTGTGACTAAAAGGAGGGAAAGGACCAAGAAAGTCAATACCCCAAACATTGAATAATTCTACCTCAATAATGTTTATTCGGGGCATCTCATTTCTATTGGTGATGTTTCCAACCCTCCGGCATCGATCACAACTGTAACACCCCTAACCCATATCCATTGCCAGAATGGGTTTACGAGGTATTACCAGACGAGACACAAAATTTCGAACATTCACATATACACATATGTTATATTCACATAACTAAAACATAAATTAGTTTAAACATTAAACACATAATTTAAATCATAATAAAAATATCAATACAAATTCAAAGTCATATAAAATATATGCTACATTAGCTTTTGAAAACATAATAAATATACATTCGTATATTACACCATATCACCTTATATCATAGTATAATATTCATTATCATAAAAGATAATAGCTAGCATTACAACATGGCCAAATACACTTCTTTTACATTGCAATTTCATGCATATTACCATATTAATATGAACCATTTTTAACACAATTACCAAATCAAAACATACTAAAACTTATATGCATAATACTAACCATTCAAACATCATCTATTCGGTCATTAATACATATAGAAATAATTCATATCATTTCTATATGACTTAATAAACCAAATTTATAAATATTAATGTCAAATCAAAACATGTCGATTTCACAAGTTATAAATCATACCAAAATATCATACATAAGACCAATTTTCTCTTATCTATTTGACTAGCAAAATTAACTTATACACATTCATTAATTTTCAATTAACAAACGAATCTATATAGCCATTTCACATACAATATATACTCATTATTTTACCTCTTACAAAGCCAAATTATAAAATCATACATGACGTTTCTCATTACCGAAACATATAACCAACACCTCAAACATATATACCTTGAGATAATATATATATCAAACCAATACATCATATGCCTAAATATATATATGCAAGTGCCGAATCATCAATCAATCATATTCATTACCCAAATTCAACATTTAGCTGAATACACTCGTCAACCAAATTAAACCATTACTATCAAATACAAGACATAAATGAATCATTTTAACCATGAGTAACATAACAAACATAATTCATACTTATGTATATACCATGGCCAATTCAGACAAACCACATCCAAAATCACTAACCATTTTCAACGCATATAACACATACAAACTTGACTAAAGTTTCATATACTCGCATAACATATTAGCCATTTTTCGCATGGATTAATATATACACAACTTCAAACTTAACCAAATATAATCTAGCCTATACATGCCATAGGTTCAATTTCAAACTTATAAAATACCAAAAATGGTCGATAGTGTGATAGACTTTGCTGACAATCCCCGAGCTAGTAACTAGCCTCCAAAATCTATAAAATAGAGACAAACATAAACACACACATTAAGCTATCATAGCTTAGTAATTCATAAGCAAACCAATAACTCAATGAAAATATCAACTCAATTTAACCAAATCAATTTATACTTTCATTATCACATTTAATTTCAAGCTCACAATTTCATATATAACATATACTTTCATATATTAGTTTTACCTTGGCCGAATATACATGTATCTATTATCAAAATCAATCTCAAAACCATAGTACCATTATATAACCGAATAAACACACTCATAAGCATATACTCTTGAATCAAACTTTAATATCTCATACTTATTTATATATCATGTGGCCGAATATACTTCACCAATACACATATGTATTTACATTAGCATAAGGTATAATTTTGCATCCCAATTCAAATAACCAACATAACTTATTTTCAAATAAGTAATCAACTATTTCATACTTGATCACTTAGCTCGATTTACACATTTGATCACAACTTATCATTGCTCGTTGAACCATTCGGAATTGAATAGGATACTCGGATAATCACACATATCATACAATCCCAATATCCCAGACGTGGTCTTACATGCTATCACATATCGATGCCACTGTCCCAGAAAGGGTCTTATACGAATCAAATACGATGCCAATGTCCCAGACATGGTCTTACATGTAACCACATATATCGATGCCAATGTCCCAGACATGGTCTTATACGATAACACATATCGGAAATCCTATGTCATGACATATGTATCCTAGCTATTCCTAAGGTTCGTATGGGGCTTCCGGACGTCGTAACTCGGTCGAATCGAAACATAGTTTTCAAGCATATTCACATTCGGCTTTCATATATACATTTTCACATAATTCATTTCATCATATAAAACTCGTATTTATTTAAAATTAACAACATCTATTTGCTTATAAACTTACCTTGGACAACAATAATCGAAACGGGACGACTAATTGACAACTTTGGTTTTCCCTCGATCCAAATTTGATATATTTGGTTCTTGATCTAAACATATTCAAATTAAACGCATTCAAACATAATTTCATCCAATTTAGTCCAAAAACACATAAATGTGCAAATTACCATTTTACCCCTAACATTTTATACTTTTTACAATTTAGTCCAAATTGCACAAAACACAAAACATGCAAAATTTGCACACACCATGCTTAGGTCGAATTTTCCTTATGCTCATACAAGTCAATACATTTCATTTATTTTACATTTTAGTCCCTCAATTTATTATTTTTACAATTTAGCCCTAATTACTCAAATTTATCAAAAATTCCAATACAAAACATATTAATCCAAAACATATGTTTCAAAATTCATCAACTAACATAACAAAACTCAAATATTCATCAATGGCATAACTCAAAATTTTCATCAAAATCAGAAATTCAAGCATGGGATTTGTACATTACACTGCAACGAAATCAAAAATGTAAAAATTATCAAAAATCGAGCTAGTTACATACCTTGATTAAGCTTAACAATGGCCGAACATTTGAAAATATTATTTCTTTTCTTTTCTTTGATGTTTCGGTCAAAGAAAAAAGATGGTATATGGCTTTTAAATTTTTATGTTTTATTTTTACATATTATTACATATTTTACTAAATTAACCATTATAAAATAATTATGCAAACATTATATTCATGTCCTTAACCGTCCATGATTTATAAATATGGTCTAATTGCAACATAAATACCTCATGCAATAAAGACAACAAAAATTCGGCCCTTACAAATTAAACCATCAAATTTTCATTTTACGCAATTAAGCCCTTTTATTAAATTGGGCACTCAAATGACAAAATTAAAACATGAAAATTTCACAGATATAAATTCACACATAATAAACACATAAAATAATGTTTAAATATTTTTCTGACTCAGATTTGTGGTTTCGAAACCATCATTCTAAATAGGGTCTAAATCAGGCTGTTACAACAACTCTTTACAAAGACATACACATATTTGAATAGAGTTGGCCAAAGGAATCCAACTTGCTATACTTTGGCTACAGTACATGGACCTCCGAAATGTACCCCACTTGGAGCTATATGAAAATGATATAAAATCTTATGTACCTCATTTTCTGCCACGCATCTCCTAATCATTTGATAATGCACACTTTTTGAACATGCATGACTATTCCCAGAAATTGTATTTCACATCGTGAAGAAACTTTTTCCTTTGTTGATACGTCTTATTAAGCGGCATCAAACCACAAGCTAAATAGTTAATAGAATTAGCAAACCAAGGGGTGTTATGGGCGTGATTTACCTTAAATATTTGGTCGTCTGGAAATGTCTTCTGAATGGGTACAAGAGGATAAGTTCCATCTTTTGGCTCCAATCTGGATAAGTGATTTTCTACCTGGTTTTCTACACCTTTTCGATCTTGAATTTCTAGATCAAACTCTTAACGTAGAAGTACCCATCAGATCAATCTCAGTATGGCATCTTTCTTGGCAAGTAAATATTTAATTGTTGAAGGATTCGTATAGACAGTCCCTTTGGTACTTATAATATTAGATCAAAACTTGTCAACAGCAAATACAGTAACAAGTAACTCTTTCTCTATTATCATATAATTCAGTTGAGCTCCCGTCAGAGTTCGACTTGCATAGTAGATGGAATGAGAAACTTTGTTCCTTCGCTGGCCCATCACAGCTCCTACCGCGAAGTCACTTGCGTCACACATTAATTCAAATGACAATTCCTAATCTAGTGTGACAATAATTAGTGTCGAAACTAGCTGATTCTTCAAATCATTAAAAGCTCTCAAACATTTTTCATCAAAGTTGAATGTTGTATCCTTCTCCATTAATTTGCATAAGGGTTTCGAAATTTTGGAAAAGTCTTAGATAAATCTCTGATAGAATTTAGTATGTCTCATTAATCTTCTAACACCCTTTACAGAAGTTGGAGGTGGGAGTTTCTCAATGACATCTACCTTTGTTTTATCTACCTCGATCCATTGTCTTGTTATTCGATGTTCCAAAATAATACCTACTCGTACCATAAAATGGCATTTTTCCCATTTGAGTACAAGATTTGTTTCTTCGCACCGCCTAATACCTTGGCTAGATTGGTTAAGCAATCATCGTAAGTGTCTCCAAACACTGAAAAATTGTCCATAAAAACTTTAAAAAAATTTTCCACCATGTCAGTAAAATCACCATCATACATATTTGAAATGTAGCATGTGCATTACATAAACCAAAAGGCATACGTCTAAAGGCAAACGTACCGTATGAGCATCTAAATGTTGTTTTGTGTTGGTCATCCAATTCTTCTATGATTTGGTTGTACCCTAAGTATGCATCGACAAAATAGTAATAGTCTTGCCCCGCGAGTCTATCCAGCATTTGATCCATGATTGGCAAAGGAAAGTGATCTTTCCTAGTCGCCTTGTTCAATTTTCGGTAATCTATGCAAATTCTCCATCCTGTAACCGTTCTAGTCGGTATTTACTCATTATTTTTTTATCCACAGCCGTAATGCCTCTTTTCTTTGGCACACACAAGACCAAACTTACCCATGAACTATCTAAGATGGGGTAAATTATATCTGCATCTAACCGCTTAATGATTTCTTTCTTTACTACATCCTTCATAATAGGGTTCAGTCTCTGTTGTCCATCAACTTTCCCTTTCTCACCATCTTCTAGGATGATCTTATGCATGCATACGGATGGACTAATACCACAGATATTGGCTATGGTCCATCTGATAGCCTTCTTGAATTGTTTCAGCACTAAAATAAGTTTCTCTTCTTACTCTTTAGTTAACTATACTGAAATAATCACATGCAAAATAGAAGCATTACCTAAATAAGCATTACCTTTAGTTCCAATTTAGGTGGCTCCCCGATTGGCACTTTTGGTTGGACATAATCTTTGCTCTCTAATTCCAAAGATTCAAAGTGGGATTGCAAATTAAATCCCATTTGGATAGCTTTTAGCAAGACTAAATATTCCTCTCCCTCCTCATCACTTGGAGGGTTTGACATCAAGATCTTTTCCAATGGGTCCTCAATAGAATTGAGTTCCCACTCTACAAATAAATCTTCTAACCCAGATATTGCAGAACACTCATCAATTGCATTAGGAAATCGTATAGATTTAAAAACATTGAATGTTACCTAATCGTCCTAAAGGTGCATGGTAAGCTCTCCCTGCTGCACATTAATAACGGTCCTTCTAATTGCTAGGAAAGGCCTTCCTAGGATGATTGACACCTTTTTATTTGCTTTAAAGTCTAAGAGAACAAAGTCGGCAAGCAAAATAAATTTATCTACACGTACCAATACTTCCTCAATTTTTCATTCTGGATGTGTTAATGATTGATCTGATAACTGAAGCTTAACCGTAGTTGGTCTAACCTCACCCATCCCCAACTTTTTGAATATAGACATGGGCATCAAGTTGATGCTCGCACCCAAATCACAGAGTGTCTTACCACAATAAGATGCTCCAATGTGGCAAGGTATGGTAAAACATCCAGGGTCCTTCAACTTTGGAGGTAGTTTATCTTGTAGATATGCGTTGCATTTTTTTGTCAGAGGTATTGTTTCAAATTCTCCAAGTCTTCATTTCATGGACAAGATATCTTTCATGAATATGAAGTAGTTTGGCATCTGGTCAAGAGCTTCTACCAGTAGGATGTTAATAAGAAGTTGCTTGAGTAAGTCTAGGAATTTCTTGAACTAGACTTCTTGTTTCTGCTTCTGAATTCTTTGAGGGTATGGTGGTGGAGGATTCTTAACTTGAACTGGGCACTTTGTCTACTGTGGCCCTTTTACGTCTAACAAAGGTGTTAGTTTATCAGAATTGACTAGGTTAGAAGTTACCTTATTAGATTTTGCAAATTTTGGTTCTAGTGAAACTAGAGTTTCAACACTTGGTTGAACTTCCACTGTATCTTGAACATTAGCTAGCTCTTATTCGACTTCGACAAGTGTTGGGTTCTATCATCTTTTCACTGACTAGTGCCAATGCTTTGTAGTGCTCTTTCCTCGAATTTCTTAGATTCTTCGTATCACTAGGCAGAGCACCTTGTGGTCGGTTCCTAAGTTGAATTGCAAGTTAGCCCATTTGGTTTTCCAGGTTTTTCAATATCGTAGCTTGACTTTAGATCAATGTATCATTTTTCACCATGTATTCATTCAACATGTTTTCTAAGCCATTGGAAGGTTCTGTAACATCCTGATTTTCGAGTTTTTTGCGATTCTCGATATTTTGGTAAAGTTTTTAAAATTTGGTATTTGGTTGTGAAATTCATAAGTTGAGTATGTAAATGGGCTTATGGAAGGCCCATGTGTTGGCCAAAACCCGGTAGAAATCTTTGAATTTTGGACTTAGGAAGTTAGGGGCCTTGGATAGGTGGTCTTATTAAAATTTGTGGGTAAAATGTATCACAAAAGAGCCTCTAGTAAAGTGGCTAAGTGATGCCACTAGGGAGCTATAAAGGTGGCGTGTAAGTCGTTGGGGGAAGACCTGGGATCGATTCCCTGTGATGGCAAGTATGATACTAATTTTTATGCTTTGAGCATGCAGAAGTTGTAGTTGAATGAAACTCTGTGGGAGAGAGTTTGAAAAAGTCAAATGCATGGATTAAGGAGGGATAAGGGGAGAGATTTTAGGGATTTGAGAGGGGGATAGAGTTAGCCGATTTGAGGGGATTAGAGAGGGGATTTCGACAAAGGGGTTTTAGTTAGGGATTTTCAGCACTTGGGTACTTGTTGTGCCGTTTTCTTCTTTGTAACCATAGGATTAGTCTTCTTTTTTCCTTTTTCTTTTTCCCTAGCCGAATCTACCACCCTTCCTTTCATCTTTTCGTCCTTTTCCTTCTTCCAAATGAGCCCACTACTTCCCTCCATTCATCTATTGTTTCTTTCCCTCCTCCACTTCTGCCGAAATACCGCAAAAGTCGAAATCTGTGAAGCTAGTGCCGATTCTTTGCTGACCAGCAACCCTCTTTTTCTTTTCACTCTTTGGTGGTCAGTTCCCTTATCTTCTAGGCTTAAACGGATTCAAGAAGAGAGACTGTGGTAAGTGTTCGTACTCTAAAGCGATTTTAATAGTAACTGTTGACAAAAGCCGAAACCCCTATAGTTTAAGGAGGTGGCCGAATGTGGGTATAGGCTTTATTGGGTTCTTATTTTGATCTTTTTATGGTTTGTATAGTGGATGAGCAGCAAGGTGGAGTGTCGACTTGGATTAGCTCGAATCATCGGAGTGACTAAATCTAGTTACCAACTTCGGCAAAGGTATGGATTCTAAGGCCATTATGGATGGTGGCCGAATGTGTAAGTGTTGATAATAGATGGTTCTCGTTTTGGTTTAATTATTGTGAGCTGATCCATAAGCGGTTGATTATAGGAGAAATCGTGTAGGAGATCTCATTGAGGAATATCGCAAATCAGGTGTGTAACGAACCTTCTTTCGTAGCTTGAATCGATAAATGTCGAAAAGTCAAAATGCCGAAATTCTGGCATTTCGAGGACTTGTGAGCAAGCGAACGCTCATTGGTTAGTTAGATTCTCTAAGTTGATGATCAGGAACGTTGGAAAAGGTAAGAGAACGATTTTTGGCTTCACGGTAAGTTAGGCCTCGAGGGGCTGAAATCGGGCCCAATAGGCTTACGGGCCCATTTGGGTAAATTTGGTAGGAAATAAAATCCTGTTAAATTACGTGTTAAGACTGGTAATACCATTATGGAATATAGGCTAAACTGGCCTAGATGACTAAATCGGCTATGTAGGGCCCATTGGAGGTTTTAGGCCTAATAACTCGATTTCACTAAAAATGGGCCAGAATCGCTGTTTAAACACATGAATTGTTAGTAACTGTTAATGAACATGGAAAACCCTAATATTTGGTAAAATTATGAAATTACCTTTATAATATGAAAATGATTGTTTTGCCCCTGGGTAAAAATGACCATTATACCCCTAGGGTTTAATTATAAATTTGATACATGGGATTTTGATATACATGATTGATATGATATGCACATGATATGTACGATATGCACATGATATGTATGATATGCACATGATGTATTCATAAATGCATTGGGTTGGGTTTTTATATGGATGGAGGAAGTACAAAAGGGCTTATGCCCCAGTTTACCGAAAAGGGCTTTTACCCCAGTTATTAAAAGAGGCTAGGCCTCCAGTTATATGATAAAGCAGCTATGCTGCCAGTGGAGAGTTTTGGTTGGGTGGGTTGAGTTATTCCCCACATGGAGAGCTTGGTTGGTACGGGTAGAGAGTAGCGGATGGTGGGTCAAGTAGTCTCCTCAAATGGGCTTGCATTCTTTCATTGGCATTACATGTGATAGTGAAATGGGCCTATGGGCCATACCGTTTACAGTAAAGGCTTCGGCCCAATAATATGAAACATGAAAAGGCTTCGGCCCAGTGTTATGCAATATGGTAAATGAAAAGGCTTCGGCCCAATATATGTTGAGATTGGATTTGGGCTTAGGCCCAGCAGGCTGATATTGTTTTGGGCTCTGGAAGGGGCTTGTTGCACATTGAGTTTCCAAACTCACTCTCTTTCCTTAACCTTGCAGATGGGCCTTGATTTGACTTGGAGCCAGAGGGGATTCAGAGTGGCCATGGTGATCCTTTTTGGGCTTTTGAATAAGTGATTGGTTTTCTTAAGTTTACCTTATTTATTATTTATTTTTGGGTTGTAATAAGGCCATTTTAACTTTATTTTCTTCTTTTCTGGGATTATTTAATTTTTAATATCTTTAATCTGGTTGATAATAAATGGGCTAGACTTAGGACGTGTTTTCAAAATGATACTTGATTTCAAAATAACACAACGCCATGATTATCCGATTTATCAAAGATATCAACTTAAGTAAATTTCAACTCGATATAACCAAGTGTGGCAATGGTTGTGGGCATGTCTAGGATTGGATCCAACCGAAGAGCTTGGTATTTAAGCAGCCTTCATGGCTCACCTCCTTTGTTACGGATTCCTACCTGGTGCCCAGCTTCCATTCACTTTGTTAGCTTAACAAAAGTCAGTTTTTAAACACTAAAACGAATCATGGATTTTTAGACTTCTATGTGGCACGTCAGATTCGACCATAACGTCTGGGTCGGGTTTGAGGTGTTACAGGTTCAGCTTGAGTTGATTTCTGAATTTGTTAGGTAAATCCAGAGTGCTAAGTTGGTCTAGGTTGTGAGTAGGTGTTACTAGGTCCAGTCCCTTGGTTACTTCACAACCCGGTTTTAGCTAAATCAAAATAGTGGTTTCAGAACCACGAATCCGATGTCAGAAAATTATTTTTAATATTATTTTCTGTGTATATAGAATGAAAGTATGAATGTGTGAAATTTTTGTGAAGTAATTTTATAGTTTAATTGCTCGATTTGAGAAAAAAAGACTAAATCTCATAAAAGGCAACAATTGCATGCTATTAGTTAAAGGTGTCAATTGGTCTTGGCTTTTAAATATGATGGCCTTAAATGGTAATTAGACCATTTTAAATGATAGTGGACAATTTTGGGTATATATTAAGTGATTTTAATGGTTATTAAATAAGGTTAATTATGGTATTTTGTAAATAAAGTTAAAATAAGTAAAACTAAATCACAAATTTCATTCATTATCATCTTTATGCATAGAAATTAGAAGAACGAGAAGGAAAAAATAGGGTTCTTCATCCGCCCATGAACAATTCAAGCAATTAGGTACATTTTGAGCTCGGTTTTTAATGATTTTTACGTTTTGGAGATCGTTGCTTCGTAATCTAGCAAGCTCGTACCTTATATTTTGAAATTGTTAAAGATTTTGGGAGTTTCCATTGTTGAATACTTGAGTAATTTGATGATTGATGATAGATTATGAAGGTTTATTGATAGATTTAATTGTTTTGTAAAGTGATTTTTGACAAAAATGTCAAATAGGGATTAATTTGTGAAATGTGAAAATTTAGCGATTGTAATGTGAAATAAATGAAAGTTTTTCCTATATGTAATTCATACAAGCTTGGGTTTAATGACATTATGTGAATTTTGTGTAATTTTGAAATAAGGACTAAATTGTTAAAAGTGTAAAAGTTTAGGGGCTAAAGTGTAAATATGCCTAAATACGTGTTTTGGACTAAATTGAAAGAATATATGATTGAATAAGTCAATTTTAAATTCATATAGATCAAGAAAGAAAGAATTTAGATTTAGATCGAGGGAAAAGCAAAGTTATCGAGTAGTCGACTTGATCCGTCAATTCCGTATACGAGGTAACTTCATATAATGAACTTAAATGTGTATCTATTTCTTTTGTGACAGCCCAAAACTGACCCTAATCGGAATGTGGTTTCGGGACCACAAAACCGAGGCATAAAAATAATTAAAAATTTATTTTGATGCCTATGATATGTGTTAATTTGTGTGTGACATTTTTGATGTTTCGATTTAGTGTTATAAATGCGAATTTCACTAGAAAGGACCTAGTAGTGAACTTTGAAAGTATGATGGGGAAATGTGTGATGACAAGTTGCTCATGCATGCAAAAATAAGGGATTTGCATGTCAAATTCCCCCCCCCAACATGAAGTGGCCGGCCATGGCAAGAGAGGATGGGCAAAACATGTCATGAAACATGTTTTGTTGGTGCATTAGGGAGAAATAATAAACAAAGGTGTATGGGTAAGAAAAGAATGAAAAAAAAATGTGTGTGAGTGTGGTATTCCCCCCTCCCCCATTGCCGTGAGTTGTAGAGAAAGAAAGAAAAATTTTGTTCATCCTTTCTTTGAGCCAAAACTAAGGAAGAAGGAGGATTTTTACTTCATGCTTGGTGTGGAAGAGATCTAGAAGGAGATTTGGCTAAATTTGCATCAAGATTAAGGTATGTATGAGGTTGTGTTAGGAGTTTCATGCATGTTTTGGTTGCTAACTTGATGTGCATGTTAGCCATGGCTCAAATCTTTGTTATGCCATGGAAATGGTATTTCAAAGTTGTTATGGTGATAAAGCCATTGCATGCTAAGTGTAAAGCTTGATGATGATGCATGCAATGATGGATTGTCTACTCTTGAGTAAGATTTTGAGTTTTCTTTTGTTTAATCATGATTGAAGTTGAAAAGGAGCATGATTGTCATATTCGCCATGATGCATTCATAAGCATGGTTCATGCTTCTTGCATGTTAGTTAAAATTTGTGTTTTGGATGGCTATGGACACCTTGAAATTGGCCATGCTCATATATGTATATATATGTTTGCACATGATGTTTTGGTTATGAACTAAGTGATGAATATGTTGGTTTAAAGAAGAAGATGTTGAAGAATGATTGTGAAATCATAAGCACATTCGACCTAGCACACATATGAGTGCTTGATGCTATATTATAAGTTTTGAGCTACAATATGCAAAGCATTAACTAGTAAAATGCATGCTGTTTTTGTGAGGTATTAAGTGCATAATTGGCCTCAACATGGACATGAATATTCGGCCTTGGGTAGCCTATTGAAGGCCTTAGCTTTTCCTTGATGCTCGAATGAATTGTATTGAATTGCTTGATGTAGTATAAAATGTGCATGACCATTGTGTATTCAAGCTAAAGGTTGGCCATATGACCATTTAAACTCCTTGTCATATTCGGCCATAAGCTAGCACAATGAGGTTTTAATAGATTGAATTTGTTTGAATTAGCTCAAGAGCTTAGAGGGCCACAATTGGACAAGGGGAAGGAAAAAGTGATCGAATAGCCGTAAAAGCCGTTCGACAACATCCGAGGTAAGTCCTCAAGAAGTGACCCTACTTGAATTATGTGAAATGAAGTATGGATGTGTATTGATTATTGACTATGTGTGTATGAGTATTTGAATGATACCCGGGCTAAGTCCCGAAGGCGATTATGCTAGTGATTATAATTGTGTTTGAGCCTTAGTAACGAAAATGAAATATGTATGTCCAATGATTATTGATGTATGTGCGCATGAGAAATTGAATGATATCCGGGCTAAGTCCCAAGACGTTAATCTTGGAAATTATATCCGGGTTAAGACCCGAAGGCAAATGTGCTAGTGGCTACATCCGGGCTAAGTCCCAAGGACATTTATGCTAGTAATTATATCCGGGCTAAGACCCGAAGGCATTCGTGCAAGTTGTTAAATCCGGGCTAAGACCCGAAGGCATTTGTGCAAATCGTGATATCCGGGTTAAGTCCCGTAGGCCTTGGTGCGGGTTACCATAACGGGCTATGTCCCAAGGCGTTTGAACGAGTAGCGACATCCGGTTAAACTCAAGGTATGTGATTTGAAAATTATAAGCTTGCTGGAAAGTTTCAGCTAATGCACTTGTGAAATTTCTCAATGACAAGGTAAGTGTGGTGTGTGCTTTGCGCTAGGAGTAAGAGCGTATGAATATCCGCTCTTATGATGGAACGAGTTATCGCCTTAACGAAGCCGTTATTTGTGTATGAACATAAGAGTTGGGATGGTGAAGTAAGTATGATTATGTGAACGTGTATTAATGAAATGATGCATTTGGCTATGTGAATGTATTGCTTTAATTAAAGCTGATTTTATTGCTTGAGACTTACTAAGCATAAATATGCTTACCCGTTGCTTTGGCTCTCGGTTTACTGATTTTGCTCGATGGCAATCGGATTCGGGATCATTAAGGTGAAGTCATCTACACTATCAAAGCCTCCATCTTGGTATAATTTTGGTTGGAATTTGAAATGGCATGTATAGGACTACCCCTTGTTGGTTCAATTATGTTGTGATGTATATGTGTACGGCCATGCGAAAATGGCTCGTAAAAGTAGAGTACGGACTTAGACCGTATTATCCAGAAAGAATTAGGAGTCATGCCTTATATGTACAGATTCCATTTTAAGTCTAGTTTCATTAGAAACAAACGGCACCAGTATTAAAGCCTGTGCAGAGAGATATTCAAGTTATAACGCGAAGGTCGGGAGATCGATCCTGTAACATGGGTGACTTTAACTAATAAACTGTACCAATTGGCCCGACCAAAATTCTAGAAATAAATCCATGGATGGATATATGAGTCTAAATTTAGGAAAATTTACAAAACCAGTTTCCGAGTTTTGAAACTCGAGATATGATTTTAAGGCGACGGTGACGCAGTTTTCCACTGACTGGAAATGTCAAATTGGTGGGCAAATATGTGGACTTGGCTTGTTAACCCCTCGTGTCCGACAACCGCAACGGTCTCGGGTTTGGGGTGTTACAATTTTATTGGTATCAGAGCCACGGTTTAGTCGATTCTAGGACTACCGTGATGTGTTTGGGGTCTAGCTATACATGCCATTAAATGATGAGGCGATAGTGTGGTGACTTCGACAATTTGACTTTGTGTTTGTTTATAGTAATGGATCCGATCCCAACCGAAAGCGATAGTGATGATGTGGAGAGTGTGGCGCTGCTCCGCACAAGGGACAATGCCGCGGACTCTCAACCTATGACCAACAATCGAATGATGAGGCTAGGCAAGCCTTTTATAGTGTGATGAATGAATGGTATAACCAATACATTCGAACTAACACTACTGTTCCACAACCTCCACTCCCGACAAATGCAACCTCAAGACCTACAATACCTCCCAGAATCGACCAAATAATGTGACAGCCCAAAATTGACCCTAGTCGGAAGGTGGTCTCGGGACCACAAAACCGAGGCATAAAAATAATTAAAATTTATTTTGATGCCTATAATATGTGTGCTCATGTATGACATTTTATGATGATTGATTTAGTGTTATAAGGGTGAATTCCACAAGAAAGGACTTAGTAATGAACTTTGAAAGTATGATAGGAAATGTGTGATGACTAATTAAAGCATGCATGCAAAATAATGGACTTGCATGTCAAATTCCCCCTTTATAGGTGGTGGCGGCCATGACAAGGGAGGATGGGCTAAACATGTCATGAAACATGTTTTGTTGGTGCATTAGGGTGAAATAATAAACAAAGGTGTATGGGTGATAAAAAATGAAAAAAAATGTGTGTGAGTGTGGTAATCCCCCATTGCCGTGAGTTGTAGAGAAGGAAAGAAAAAATTTTGTTCATCCTTTCTTTGAGCCAAAACTAAGGAAGAAGGAGGATTTTGCTTCATGCTTGGTTTGGAAGAGATCTAGAAGGAGATTTGGCCAAGTTTGCATCAAGATTAAGGTATGTATGAGGTTGTGTTAGGAGTTTCATGCATGTTTTGGTTGCTAACTTGATGTGCATGTTAGCCATGGCTCAAATCTTTGTTAAGCCATGGAAATGGTATTTGGCCAAAGTTGTTATGGTGATAAAGCCATTGCATGCTAAGTGTGAAGCTTGATGATGATGCATGCAATGATGGATTGTCTACTCTTGAGCAAGATTTGAGCCTTCTTTTGATTTATCATGATTGAAGTTGAAAAGGAGCATGATTGTCATATTCGCCATTCATGAGCATGGTTCATGCTTCTTGCATGTTAGTTAAAATTTGTATTTTGGATGGCTATGGACACCTTGAAAATTCGGCCATGCTCATATTGTATATATATGTTTGCACATGATGTTTTGGCTATGAAGTAAGTGATGAATAAGTTGGTTTAAAGAAGAAGATGTTGAAGAATAATTGTGAAATTTCAAGCACAATTCGCCTAGCACACATATAAGTGCTTGATGCTATATTATAAGTTTTGAGCCACAATATGCAAAGCATTAACTAGTAAAATGCATGCTGTTTTGTGAGGTATTAAGTGCATAATTGGCCTCAACATGTACATGAATATTCGCCTTGGGTAGCCTATTGAAGGCCTTAGCATTTCCTTGATGCTCAAATAAATTGTATTGAATTGCTTGATGTAGTATAAAATGTGCATGACCATTGTGTATTCAAGCTAAAGAGTGGCCATATGACCATTTAAAATCCTTGTCATATTCGCCATAAGCAAGCACAATGAGGTTTTAATAAATTGAATTTGTTTGAATTAGCTCAAGAGCTAAGAGGGCCACAATTGGACAAGGGAAGGAAAAGGTGATCGAATAGCGAAAAAGCCGTTCGACAACATCCGAGGTAAGTCCTCAAGAAGTGATCTTACTTGAATTATGTAAGATGAAACATGGATGTGTATGATTATTGATCATGTGTGTATGAGTATTTGAATTCCACCGGGCTAAGTCCCGAAGGCGAATATGCTAATGATTATAATTGTGTTTGAGCCTTAGTAACGAAAATGAAATATGTATGTCCAATGATTATTGATGTATGTGTGCATGAGAAATTGAATGATATCCGGGCTAAGCCCAAGACAATTATGCTGAAATTTATATCCGGTTAAGACCAAGGCAATTGTGCTAGTAGCTATATCCGGGCTAAGACCAAGGCATTCGTGCAAGTTGTTAAATCCGGGCTAAGACCAAGGCATTTGTGCAAATCGTGATATCCGGGTAAAGTCCGTTGGCCTTGGTGCGGGTTACCATAACCGGCTATGTCCCAAGGCGATTGAACGAGTACCGACATCCGGATGAACTCCGAAGGTATGTGATTTGAAAATTATGAGCTTGCTGGAAAATTTCAGCTAATGCACTTGTGAAATTTCCCAATGATAAGGTAAGTGCGGTGTGTGCTTTGCGCTAGGAGTAAGAGCGTATGAATATCCGCTCCTATGATGGAGCGAGTTATCGGCCTTAATGAAGCCGTTATTTGTGTATGAACATAAGAGTTGGGATGGTAAAGTAAGTATGATTATGTGAATGCGCATTAATGAAATGATGCATTTAACTATGTGAATGTATTGCTGTAATTAGAGTTGATTATATTCCTTGAGACTTACTAAGCATAAAATGCTTACTCCGCCGCTTTGGCTCTCGTTTTCTAGATTTCGCCGATAGCAATCGGATTCGGGATCGTTGAAGTCGAAGTCATCCACACTATCAAGCCCCCATTTTGGTATAAATTCTTGGTTGAACTTGAAATGGCATGTATAGGACTACCCTTGTTTGTTAAATATGTGGTGATGTAAGTATGTACGGCCATGCGAAAATGGCTCGAAAAGGAACATGAACTTAGAATAATTGTGGTTTGTATGTATATATTTGGTGTCATGATGTGGCTATGACTTGGAAATGGGAATGTTGGTCATATGATCAGCCATTGGCATGGTTAAAATGATCATATATGAACCTATGTATGGCAAAGACTAGTTGGTTCATGGAGACTACCAAATAGGTAAGACCTACCTTAAAACAGATGCTGCCAGCTGCAGTGACGTGAATGTGAAAAATCACCAAAATTCGTAGAAATGGAATTAAATAGTGAATAAGCTATGTAAATTAACCTTGATGAGTCTATTTTCATATGGAAGAAACGAAATGGTCATAGGAGTTACATGTTAAGAGATATTAATGCTATTGTGAGACAGGGCCAGAACGGTTTCTGGGTTCCTGTCGCAACTTTAAAATTTACTATAAATTATCCAGAAAGAATTATGCGACATACCTTATATGTACAGATTCCATTTTGAGTCTAGTTTCATTAGAAACAAACGACACCAGCATTAAAGCCCTGTACAGAGAGATATTCAAGTTATACCGCGCGAAGGTCAGAGCAGTCGATCCCTGTAACATGGGTGACTTTAACTAATAAACTGTACCAATTGACCCATCCAAAAATTCTAGAAATAAATCCATGGATGGATATATGAGTCTAAATTCAGGGAAAATTTACGAAACCAGTTTCCGAGTTTTGAAACTCGAGATATGATTTTTAAGGCGACGGTGATGCAGTCTTCCAGCCTGACTGGAAATGTCAAATTGGTGGGCAAACCATGTGAACTTGGCTTGTTAACCCCTCGTGTCCGACACCGGCAATGGTCTCGGGTTCGGGGTGTTACAAATAAGGTCAAGTAAGCCCCCAGTCGACAGAATTCGTAAACTTGGGGCCACTGAATTCAGGGCTATGGATAGCGACGGTGCCGAGCAAGCTGAATTTTGGTTGGATAACACTATCCGGGTGCTCGATGAGCTATCTTGTACACCCGATGAGTGCTTAAAGTGTACCATCTCCTTGCTACGTGAGTCCGCCTACTATTGGTGGAGTACTCTGACTTCTGTGGTACCTAGAGAGCAAGTGACTTGGGAATTCTTTCAAACCGAGTTCCGAAAAAAGTATATCAGTCAGAGATTCATCGACCAAAAGCGAAGGGAATTCCTTGACCTTAAGCAAGGTTCTATGTCAGTTACCGACTACGAACGAAAATTTGTGAGGCTTAGCCAGACGCTGCGAGAATGCATTTCGTCCAAGCCATTATGTGTAAACGCTCGAGGATGGGCTGAATGATGATATAAGGATGTTCGTTGGCATTCTCGAGATACGAGAGTTCGTAGTACTTGTTGAGCGAGCTTGTAAAGTCAAGAGCTTAGAAAGGAGAAACAAAAGCTGATGTGGGAACCGGAGAATTCGAAGAGGTCCTCGGAAAGTCTCTTCAACAAGCATCAAGAGATTTCGAGATGATACGAGCCGGTCTAGAGGCGTTTGGGCTTTTCTAGACGAGGACGCGATCGACCCCGTGACCACACGAGTCACTTGATCGCTGATGGTGGAAATGATCGCCGAGAGAGGGCGGAGTGTCACGTTGTGGCAAATGGCATTCGGGAGCTGTTGGTTTCGTGATCGCTCTCGCTATAAGTGTGGGTCGGCCGACCACTTTATGAAGGATTGCCCAAGGATGCTTGAGCAGAATGTAAGTCGAGTGGAAACCCGGTGCTAGCATCGCCGAGGTAGGCCACCTAGGAATATGGGCAATGTTAGTGGCGGTCGGGGAGGATCTAGAGATGCTACCATCGATCCGAGGCTCGGGCTCTGCTAGGACTTATGCCATACGCCGCACGCGAGGATGCCGCCTCACCGGTGTCATTACGGTACTTTCACTCTTTTCAATACTAATGTGGTTGCTTTGGTTGACCCTGGTTCTACTCATTCTTATATATGTGAAACCTTAGCATCCAAGAAGACTTTGCCTATTGAGTCTCGAGTTTGTAATTCGGTGTCGAACCCTTGGGTCATTACGTGCTTGTCAACAAAGTGTGCAAGAAAAGTCCCCTAGTGTTCCGAGGTTCTTGTTTTCCGGCGGACTTGATGCTTTTGCCGTTCGATGAATTGACGTTATTCTTGGTTTGGATTGGTTGACCATGCACGATGCGGTTGTGAATTGCAAAAGCAAGACTATCGATTTGAGGTGCGAATAATGAGATAATTCGGGTTGAGTCTACGGACTTAAAGGGGTTGCCACCGTAATATCGCAATGTTGGCCGAAAATATGTAAGAAAAGGTGTGAAGCATACCTTGCGACGTGCTTTCGATGACAAGGAATCGAAAAGAAACCCGAATCTGCGCGTGGTTTGTGAATACCGGATGTTTATCCTGAAGAATTGCGGGTTTACCACTGTTCGGAGATAGAGTTTGGCATCGAATTGGTACCTGGTACCACTCCAATTTCGATAGCTCCGTACCGTATGGCACCAACGGAATTAAAGGAGTTGAAAGCTCAGTTGCAAGAATTGGTGGATAGAGGTTTTGCTCGCCCGAGTTGTTCGCCTTGGGGTGCGCTAGTGTTGTTCGTGAAGAAGAAGGATGGAACCATGCGGCTGTGCATCGACTATCGTCAGCTTAATAAAGCGACGATAAAGAACAAATATCCGTTGCCACGTATCGATGACTTGTTCGATCAACTGAAGGGAGCCTCAGTGTTCTCGAAAATAGATTTGAGATCGGGCTATTACCAATTGCGAATCCGAGATTCGGACGTACCCAAGAGGCGCCTTGAGCGAGATATGGTCACTATGAGTTCCTAGTGATGCCATTTGGGCTCACTAACGCCCCTGCGGTATTTATGGATTTAATGAATCGGATCTTCGACCATATTTGGATCGATTCGTAGTCGTGTTCATTGATGACATCTTGGTCTATTCAAGAAATGAGACCGAACATCTGAACACTGCGGTTAGTCTTTGTAAATTTTACGGATAAGCAATTATATGCTAAGTTCAGCAAGTGTGAGTTCGTTAAGAGAGGTTAGCCGTGGGTCATGTGGTATCGCAGATCGGTATTCGAGTCGACAGAATAAAATTTCAGCGATACTTAATTGGAAGCCTCAGAAATATTCGAGGTTCAAGCTTTTTGGGGCTTAGGTTATTACCGACGATTTGTAAAGGTTTCTCAACGATAGCCACGCCGATGACGGCTACTCCAAAAGGATGTTAAGTTCGAATGGACGGAGAAATGTCGAAAAGTTTCGATCAACTGAAAACTTATTTGGTGAAGCCCCAATTCTAGTGCAACCCGAGTCCGGCAAGGAGTTTGTCATCTATAGCGACGCTCTCTACTTAGGTTAGGTTGCGTATTAATGCAAGAAGGTCGAGTTGTGGCCTGTCGTCGAGGCAATTAAAGCCACATGAGAAAAATTATCCGACTCATGATCTCGAATTGGCGCCATCGTATTCGCCTTAAAGATTTGGCGACATTACTTATTTGGTGAAAGGTGCCATGTATACTCGGATCACAAAAGTCTCAAATATTTGATGACCCAAAGAGACTTAAATCTGCGACAAAGACGTTGGCTCGAGCTGTTAAAGGATTATGAGTGATCATTGACTATCACCCGGAAAGGCGAATGTGGTTGCGGATGCCTTGAGTCATAAATCGTTATTCACTTTACAAGCGATGAATGTGCACTTGTCTGTCCGATCCGACAGTGTGTTAGTGGCTGAATTGGAAGCCAAACCATTATTGACACACCAAATTTGAGAAGCTCAGAAAGTCGACGACGAGTTGGTTGCAAACGGGCTGCGTGTGTTCGAACAAGGACTCGAGTTTCAAATCGACGATGACGATTGTTTGAAGTTCAAAAGTCGTCTGTGTGTTCCAAAGAATTGAACTCATTTCGATAATTCGAATGAAGCCCATTGTAGCCGAATGGCAATCCACCCGGAGTACGAAGATGTACAATGATTTGAAACGTCGGTTTTGGTAGCATGGTATGAAGCGAGACATCTCCGACTTTGTTTCGAGATGTTTAATATGTCAACAAGTGAAAGCGGAACATCGGTGCCTTGAGATTACTTGACCAATCACGATACCCGAGTGGAAATGGGATCGAGTCACAATGGACTTTGTATCCGGACCGCCATTGTCGACAAGTAAGAAGGATGCGGTTTGGGTCGTGGTAGATAGATTGACTAAGTTGGCCCACTTTGTCCCCGTGACGCATGATTTTTCAATGGACAAATTAGCCGAATTGTACGTTTCTCAGATTGTGAGATTACACGGGTGCCTATTTCCATCGTGTCGGATAGAGATCCGAGATTTACCTCGCGATTTTGGAAAAAGTTGCAAGAAGCTTTGGGTACCAAGTTGCATTTCAAGACCGCCTTTCACCCCAAACCGATGGTCAATCCGAGCGGATAATTCAGATACTTGAGGATATGTTAAGATGTTGCGTCCTCGAGTTTAGTGGTTCATGGGAACAGATTTGCCGTTGATTGAATTAAACACAACAACAAACTTTCAATCAAGTATTAAGATGGCACCCTACGAGGCCTTGTACGGTCGTAAATGTCGTACACCATTGTTTTGGTGAGCTTGGTGAAAGCAAGATTTTCGGGTGGATTTGATTAGGGATGCTGAATGAAAGTGAAAGTAATCCGTGAAAGTCGAAGATAGCCTCCGATCGTCGAAGTCGACGCGGATCTGAAGCGTAAGGATATCGAGTATCGTGGGTGATAAAGTGTTTCTCAAGGTATCGCCTTGGAAAAAGATACTCGAGTTCGCCTAAGGGCAAGTTGAGCCCGAGGTTCATTGGGCCATATGAGATATCCGAAGCGAGTCGGTCCGATGGCATATCGTTTGATTTTGCCTTGAACTCAAAAGGTTCACGATGTCTTTCACGCTTCGATGCTTCGACGCTATAGATCCGATCCATCGCACGTGATTAGTCCATCGAAATTGAAATTCAAGCTAATATGAGTTATGAGGAAGAACCGATTCGTATCCTATCACGAGAAGTGAAAGAGTTGCGAAACAAGCGGGTTCCGCTAGTGAAAGTGTTATGGCTCAAGCACGGGATAGAAAAAGTTACTTGGGAGACCGAGAACTCTATGAAAGAGCGATATCCAAACCTATTTACGGTAAGATTTTCTGGGACGAAAATTTCTTAAGTGGGGAGAGTTGTGACAGCCCAAAATTGACCCTAGTCGAATGTGGTTTCGGGACCACAAAACCGAGGCATAAAAATAATTAAAATTTATTTTGATGCCTATGATATGTGTTAATTTGTGTGTGACATTTTGATGTTTCGATTTAGTGTTATAAATGCGAATTTCACTAGAAAGGACCTAGTAGTGAACTTTGAAAGTATGATGGGGAAATGTGTGATGACTAGTTGCTCATGCATGCAAAAATAAAGGATTTGCATGTCAAATTTCCCCCAACATGAAGTGGCCGGCCATGGCAAGAGAGGATGGGCAAAACATGTCATGAAACATGTTTTGTTGGTGCATTAGGGAGAAATAATAAACAAAGGTGTATGGGTAAGAAAAGAATGAAAAAAAATGTGTGTGAGTGTGGTATTCCCCCATTGCCGTGAGTTGTAGAGAAAGAAAGAAAAATTTTGTTCATCCTTTCTTTGAGCCAAAACTAAGGAAGAAGGAGGATTTTGCTTCATGCTTGGTTTGGAAGAGATCTAGAAGGAGATTTGGCTAAGTTTGCATCAAGATTAAGGTATGTATGAGGTTGTGTTAGGAGTTTCATGCATGTTTTGGTTGCTAACTTGATGTGCATGTTAGCCATGGCTCAAATCTTTGTTATGCCATGGAAATGGTATTTGGCCAAAGTTGTTATGGTGATAAAGCCATTGCATGCTAAGTGTAAAGCTTGATGATGATGCATGCAATGATGGATTGTCTACTCTTGAGTAAGATTTTGAGTTTTCTTTTGTTTAATCATGATTGAAGTTGAAAAGGAGCATGATTGTCATATTCGCCATGATGCATTCATAAGCATGGTTCATGCTTCTTGCATGTTAGTTAAAATTTGTGTTTTGGATGGCTATGGACACCTTGAAATTTGGCCATGCTCATATATGTATATATATGTTTGCACATGATGTTTTGGTTATGAACTAAGTGATGAATATGTTGGTTTAAAGAAGAAGATGTTGAAGAATGATTGTGAAATCGTAAGCACATTGGCCTAGCACACATATGAGTGCTTGATGCTATATTATAAGTTTTGAGCTACAATATGCAAAGCATTAACTAGTAAAATGCATGTTGTTTTGTGAGGTATTAAGTGCATAATTGGCCTCAACATGGACATGAATATTCGGCCTTGGGTAGCCTATTGAAGGCCTTAGCTTTTCCTTGATGCTCGAATGAATTGTATTGAATTGCTTGATGTAGTATAAAATGTGCATGACCATTGTGTATTCAAGCTAAAGGTTGGCCATATGACCATTTAAACTCCTTGTCATATTCGCCATAAGCTAGCACAATGAGGTTTTAATAGATTGAATTTGTTTGAATTAGCTCAAGAGCTTAGAGGGCCACAATTGGACAAGGGAAGGAAAAGTGATCGAATAGCCGTAAAAGCCGTTCGACAACATCCGAGGTAAGTCCTCAAGAAGTGACCCTACTTGAATTATGTGAAATGAAGTATGGATGTGTATTGATTATTGACTATGTGTGTATGAGTATTTGAATGATACCCGGGCTAAGTCCCGAAGGCGATTATGCTAGTGATTATAATTGTGTTTGAGCCTTAGTAACGAAAATGAAATATGTATGTCCAATGATTATTGATGTATGTGCGCATGAGAAATTGAATGATATCCGGGCTAAGTCCCGAAGACGTTAATGCTGGAAATTATATCCGGGTTAAGACCCGAAGGCAATTGTGCTAGTGGCTACATCCGGGCTAAGTCCCGAGGACATTTATGCTAGTAATTATATCCGGGCTAAGACCCGAAGGCATTCGTGCAAGTTGTTAAATCCGGGCTAAGACCCGAAGGCATTTGTGCAAATCGTGATATCCGGGTTAAGTCCCGTAGGCCTTGGTGCGGGTTACCATAACCGGGCTATGTCCCGAAGGCGTTTGAACGAGTAGCGACATCCGTTAAACTCGAAGGTATGTGATTTGAAAATTATAAGCTTGCTGGAAAGTTTCAGCTAATGCACTTGTGAAATTTCTCAATGACAATGTAAGTGTGGTGTGTGCTTTGCGCGCTAGGAGTAAGAGCGTATGAATATCCGCTCTTATGATGGAACGAGTTATCGGCCTTAACGAAGCCGTTATTTGTGTATGAACATAAGAGTTGGGATGGTGAAGTAAGTATGATTATGTGAACGTGTATTAATGAAATGATGCATTTGGCTATGTGAATGTATTGCTTTAATTAAAGCTGATTTTATTGCTTGAGACTTACTAAGCATAAATATGCTTACCCGCTGCTTTGGCTCTCGCTTTCTGATTTTGCTCGATGGCAATCGGATTCGGGATCATTAAGGTCAAGTCATCTACACTATCAAAGCCTCCATCTTGGTATAATTTTGGTTGGAATTTGAAATGGCATGTATAGGACTACCCTTGTTGGTTCAATTATGTTGTGATGTATATGTGTACGGCCATGCGAAAATGGCTCGTAAAAGTAGAGTAAGGACTTAGACCGTTTGTGGTTTGTATATATATATATATATGGTGTCATGATGTGATTATGGATTGGAAATGGGAGTGTTGGTCACATGATCAGCCATTGGTATGGTTAAAATGATCATATATGAACCTATGTATGGCAAGACTAGTTGGTTCATGGAGACTACAAAATAGGTAAGACCTACCTTAAAAACAGAAGCTGCCAGCTGCAGTGACGTGAATGTGAAAAATCACCAAAATTTGTAGGAATGGTATTAAATAGTGAATAAGCTATGTAAATGAACCTTGATGAGTCTATTTTCATATGGAAGAAACGAAATGGTCATAGGAGCTACATGTTAAGAGATATGAAAGCTATTGTGAGACAGGGCCAGAACGGTTTCTGGGTCCCCTGTCGCAACTTTAAAATTTACTATAAATTATCCAGAAAGAATTAGGAGTCATGCCTTATATGTACAGATTCCATTTTGAGTCTAGTTTCATTAGAAACAAACGGCACCAGTATTAAAGCCCTGTACAGAGAGATATTCAAGTTATAACGCGTGAAGGTCAGAGCAGTCGATCCCTGTAACATGGGTGACTTTAACTAATAAACTGTACCATTTGGCCCGACCAAAAATTCTAGAAATAAATCCATGGATGGATATATGAGTCTAAATTCAGGGAAAATTTACGAAACCAGTTTCCGAGTTTTGAAACTCGAGATATGATTTTTAAGGCGACGGTGACGCAGTTTTCCAGCCTGACTGGAAATGTCAAATTGGTGGGCAAATATGTGGACTTGGCTTGTTAACCCCTCGTGTCCGACACCGGCAACGGTCTCGGGTTCGGGGTGTTACAGTTTGATGGATGAAATTAAGATAGTAATTATTCTATTGGATAACTATTGAGATAGTAAATGAAATGTACGAATTGAATAAGGCAAGTTGCCAAATAAGACCATGGTTAGGCTATGGTAAATCGAATAAAAAGACCATAACCGGGTTATGGCATGTGAATGAAAGACCACGGCAGGGCCTTCGTAATGTATATGTAAGACTATAGTTGGACTATGGCATCGAAAAAATTGATGAATTTGTATCATAAGCACTTATAAATCGAAGCGATTTGATTAAAGTATTGATGAGAAATAGAAATGTATCGATACAGGTATGTATGGAAAACTATTCAAGTATCGATATAGATCAAGTTTAGAACTCATGAATGAGGATATGAATAAATTTTATGTTAGCTCATGAATTGATGCTTTAAATGTTGATGATATTATCTATTTTGAATTGCTATATGAATTTTATGATTATTTCATGTTCACATACGAACTTACTAAGCTTTATAGCTTACTTTGTTTAATTTTCGATGTTTTATAGTTCTGCAAAGCTAGCTCGAATTTGGGGATCGTCAGAGACTTCATCTCCCTATCGATCATCTATTTTGGTACTTTTGAAGTTATGTATATATGGTATATGGCATGTATAAACTTGAGTCATTTTGGTAGGTTTGATGGAAATGTATTTTGGCCATTTCAGTTGGCATAAAATGATGAGCTTATTGATGCTTATGAACTTGTTTTGGTATGAATGGAATTGAAGTGGTTATGTATGTTTGGATTGGTTTTGCTAAAGGAATTATACATGTGAATTATGCTTAGGAAAGTAAATTAAATTGTTTGGTATTTGAATAGGTAAATGATATGGAATTGAATATTGAATTTAGCTGAAATGGATATGGTATGATTATGCATTGGTTGATGACTTTTGGCTACATAATTGTGTCTTAAAATGATACGATATGAGATTGTGTAAATATATACAAAAAGGGTGGCAAATTGGCTTTGCAAATGGCCTATTTTTGTCCACAAGGGCAGAGACACGGGCATGTGTCTCAGTCGTCTGCGACACATGGTTATGCTACATGGCCGTGTGTCCTCTGGTGTCGAAATTGAATTGAAGTCAGTATGCTCTACACAGTCTTACACGCAGGCGTGTGATTGGCCATGTGGTATAAGTCAGAATACTCTCTAATTTTCACATGGTCTGGCATA
Organism: Gossypium arboreum; assembly: GCF_025698485.1. Lineage (NCBI taxonomy): Eukaryota > Viridiplantae > Streptophyta > Magnoliopsida > Malvales > Malvaceae > Gossypium > Gossypium arboreum. Next base: position 93,237,513 of record NC_069075.1, read on the forward strand.
CGGGTGTGTCTTCGACCGTGTGATGCAAGTTAGTAAGTATACCCTATTTTTACATGACCTAAGATATGAGCGTGTCTACTAGCCGTGTGAGGTACACGGCCTATTCACACGGGTGTGTGACCCTTGAATGATTGAAAAATTTCTAAGTGTTTTGAAATTTTTGTATGTTATCGGTTTAGTTCCGAACCACTTCTAAAGCATGATTAATGTCTCGTAGTCCCTTATAAGGGACAATGTGATTGTTTTGAATGATATATGAGAATGAAAGCTTGAGGTTAATAAATGTAAGCTAAATGTTGTATGTTGATTGGTAATGCCTTGTAACCCTACTTCGGCAATGGATACAGGTTATGGGTGTCAAAATTTTATTGGTATCAGAGCTACAGTTTAGTCGATTCTAAGACTAACATAGCATGTGTGAGAGTCTAAATATACATGTCATATATATTCTGCGATAGTGTGATGATTCCTGACAACTTAAATTGTGTTTTCGTATAGTAATGGATCCCGAACGAGCTATAGCGAATGATGTAGAAAGTAATGCGCCAGCTATCGCTCATGGGACAACACCTACTGAATCTACACCCCTGTCAAGTAGTAATGGAGGTGAGGCTAAAGAAGCCTTTTTCCAAATGATGAAAGAATGGTTCACACAATACATTCGTACTAATCCGGCTGCTCAACAACCTCCACCCCCCAATTGTACCTAAAAAAATCCATGTTGTTCCTCAAGTTGTAGATCCAATACAGTTGAACAAGCCACTAGTGGATAAAATTCGTAAACATGGAGTTGAAGAGTTTCGGGCTACTGTTGATAATGATGCTGAAAGTGCTGAGTTCTGGCTCGAAAATACGATTCTATTATTTGACGAATTGTCTTGTACTCCTGAGGAATGTATTAAATGTGTTGTATCATTGCTGAGAGACACTGCATATCAATGGTGGAATACTTTGGTTTCTTTAGTATCGAGAGAACAAGTGACCTGGGAATTCTTTCAAACGGAGTTCCAAAAGAAATATATAAGTCAGCGATTCCTTGATCAAAAGCATAAAGAGTTCTTAGATTTAAAACAAGGCCGCATGACTACCATCAAGTATGAAAGAGAGTTTGTACGGTTAAGCAAATATGCTCGAGAGTATGTATCTACTGAGGAGATTATGTGTAAATGGTTCATTGACAGTTGAATGAAGATATAAAACTACTAGTTGGAATTCTAGAGTTGAAAGAATATGTAGTTTTGGTTGAAAGGGCTTGTAAAGCCAATGATCTTAGTAAAGAAAAAAGAAAAGCAAATTCAAAAGTTAGAGACTCGAGCAAAAGATCAATTAGTAATCCATATCACTCTTTATCAAAGAAATCTCGAGATTTGTTTAGTTGATCAAATACATCAATGGAATACTTTAATAGAGATCGTGGGAAGCAAATTACGAGCTTAAAAACTCTAGATGTGTCAGTGGCAAGTGTAGGTAATATTAGATCAAATAAACCTGAATGTAGATGATGTAGAAAATGACATTTTAGAGAGTGTAGATTGAATGATAAAGCTTGTCTTAGATGTGGCTCGCATGAACATTTCATTTGGGATTGTCCTGAGCTAGATGAAAAAGATAAATCTCAAAATGTAAGATCGAGCAACCCTGCTGTGAGAGGAAGATCATTCCGTAATGTTGGAAATATGAGTGGTGGTAGAGGTGCAACTCGAGATAGTGTTGTGTGATTCGATGCTAGAGCACTTGCCAGAGCCTACACTATTCGCGCTCGCGAAGAAGCCATCATCTCCAGATGTTATCACCAGTACTTTCACTCTCTACGATACTAATGTGATTGCATTGATAGATCCAGGATCAACTCATTCTTATATATGTATCAGTTTAGTATCTAGTAAGACTTTGTATGTAGAGTCTGCTAAGTTTGTGGTTAGAGTATCGAACCCCTTAGGCAAATGTGTTTTGGTTGAGAAAGTCTGCAAGAATTGTCCATTAATGCATTGGGATTTATGATTTCTGGCTAATCTGATGTTGTTGCCATTCTATGAATTTGATGTGATTTTGGGGATGGATTGGTTAGCGATGCATGATGCTGTAATGGATTGTAGACGAAAGATAATAGAACTGAAATGCCAGTACAATGAAACTATTAAAATTGAATATGATGATTTAAATAGTTTGCCAGCTGTGATCTCGTCTATATTAGCTCAAAGATTTGTGAGGAAAGGGTGTGAAGCTTATTTTACTTATGTACTTGATACAAAAGTGACAGAAACAAAGATTGAATCAGTACCAGTTGTGTGTGAGTATCCAGATGTATTTCCCAAAGAATTACCGGGTTTATGGCCTATTAGAAAGGTTGAGTTTAGTATTGAATTAGTACCGAGTACAACGCCAATATCGATAGCTCTGTACAGAATGACACCGACAGAGTTAAAAGAATTGAAAGCTTAGTTGTAAGAGTTGACAGATAAGGGTTTTGCTAGACCAAGTTTGTAAGAGTTGACAGATAAGGGTTTTGCTAGACCAAGTTTTTCTCCCTAGGGTGCACCTGTGTTATTTGTGAAAAAGAAAGATGGCACTATGAGAATGTGTATAGATTATCGACAACTCAACAAAGTGACGATCAAGAATAAATATCCTTTGCCACGAATAGATGATTTATTTGATCAGTTAAAAAGGGCAACAGTATTTTCGAAAATTGATTTAAGATCAGGTTATTATCAGTTCCGAGTTAAAGACTCTGATGTGCCAAAAACTACGTTTAGAACAAGGTACGGACACTACAAATTTCTTGTTATGCCTTTTGGATTAACAAGTGCACCTGTTGTTTTTATGGACTTGATGAACCGAATTTTTAGGCCGTACTTAGACCGATTTGTAGTTGTGTTTATTGATGATATTTGGATTTACTCTCGTGATGAATCTGAACATGCCGAGCATTTGAGAATCGTATTACAAACTTTGAAAGATAAACAGTTGTTTGCAAAGTTTAGTAAATGTGAGTTTTGGCTGTGAAAGGTTGGTTTTCTAGGACATGTAGTTTCAGCTACAGGTATTCGAGTTGACCTGAGCAAAATTTCTGCGATTATAGATTGGAAGCCTTCGAGAAATGTATCTGAAGTCTGTAGTTTTCTGGGACTAGCCGGCTATTATAGACGATTTGTGAAAGGCTTCTCGATGTTTGCTACTCTGATGACACGATTACTTCAAAAAGATATTAAATTTGAGTGGTCAAAAAAGTGTCAGCAGAACTTCGAATAGTTGAAAGCATTATTGATAGAGGCACCAGTATTAATTCAGCCTGAGTCAGGTAAACAATTTGTAGTTTTCAGTGATGCATCGTTAAATAGTATAGGTTGTGTTTTGATGCAGGAAGGCAAAGTTGTAGCTTATGCCTCTAGACAGTTGAAGCCGCACAAAAAGAATTATCCAACACATGATCTAGAGTTAACTGCGATAGTGTTCGCAATGAAAATTTGGCATCATTACTTGTTTGGTGAGAAATTCCATATTTTTTCGATCACAAAAGTTTGAAATATCTAATGACTCAAAAAGACTTGAATTTGCGATAGCGGAGATGGGTAGTGTTGTTAAAAGATTATGAATTAGTGATTGATTATCATCCGGGGAAAGCAAACGTAGTTGTTCATGTGTTGAGCCGAAAGTCCTTATTTGCTTTACAAATGTTGAATACACAGTTAACGATGTATAATGATGGTTCGATAATAGTCGAGTTAAAAGCGAGATCGTTATTTTTACAGCAAATCTGTGAAGCTCAAAAGTTTGATAATGAATTGTAAGCAAAGCGAATTCAGTGTGAGTCGACTTCTGATTCAGAATTTCGAAGAGGGCCTGATGACTGTTTGATGTTTTGTGATAGAATTTGTGTACCAAGAAATTCTGAGCTCATCCGGAAGATTCTAAACAAAGTACACAGTAGTCATTTATTAGTACATCCGAGAAGTACGAAAATGTATAATGATTTCAAACAGTTTTATTGGTGGCACGGTATGAAGCGTGATATCTCAGAATTTATTTCGAAATGTTTGATTTGTCAGCAAGTCAAAGCTAAGCGTCAAGTGCCGTCAGGTTTGTTACAGCCTATTATGATTCCTGAGTGGAAGTGAGATAGAGTAACAATGGATTTTGTATCGAGTTTGCCCTTATCTCCAAGAAAAAAAGATGCAATCTGGGTTGTTGTTGACAGATTGACAAAATCAGCTCATTTCATTCTAGTACGTATAGATTACACGCTTGATAAATTGGCTAAGTTATATATCTCAGAGATTGTTCGATTGCACGGAGTGCCATTATCCATTATTTTCAATAGAGATCCAAGATTTACTTCACGATTTTGGAAGAAATTGCAGGAAGCTTTAGGTACAAAGTTGCATTTTAGCATTTCATTTCACCCGTAAACAGATGGTCAATCTGAGCGAGTTATTCAGATACTTCAGGATATGTTGCGATGTTGCATTCATAAGTTTGAAGGTAGCTAGGAGAAATATCTACCACTGATTGAATTTGCTTACAATAATAGTTTTCAATCAAGTATTAAAATGGGACCGTACGAAGCTCTATACAGTCGTAAATGCCAAACACCTTTGTACTGGACTGAGCTTAGTGAAAGTAAGATTCATGGGGTTGATCTGATTAGAGAAACAGAAGAGAAAGTGAAAGTAATACATGATAGTTTGAAAGTAACTTCAGATAGACAGAAATTGTACGCAGACTTGAAATGGAAAGATATTGAGTTTCAGATCAAGGATAAAGTGTTTTTGAAAGTGTCGTCGTGGAAAAAGATATTACAGTTTGGTCGGAAATGGAAATTGAGTCTGCGATTTATCGGACCTTATGAGATTATTGAGCGAGTTAGGCTAGTGGCATATCAGTTATCTTTACCGTCTGAGTTACACAAAATACATCATGTGTTTCACTTATTGATGCTATGAAGATATCGATCCGACCCTTCACATGTCATTTCCTCGACCGAGGTTGAAATTCAACCAGATTTGTCATATGCTGAAGAATCGATTCGAATTTTAGCTCGTGAGATCAAAGAGCTCAGTAATAAGATAACCGCATTAGTGAAAGTATTATGGCATCGACATGGGGTTGAAGCTACATGGGAACCCGAGGATGCTATGAGAAAAAAATAACCGAATCTATGAACTGGTAAGATATTCGGGGACAAAAATCCCTAAGGGGGGAAGAGTTGTAACAACCCGGTTTTAGCTAAATCAGAACATTGGTTTTGGAATCATGAATCCGATGTCAGAAAATTATTTTTAATATTATTTTATGTGTATATAGCATGAAAGTATGAATGTGTGAAATTTTCGTGAAGTAATTTTATCGTTTAATTGCTCGACTTGAGAAAAAGGACTAAATCGCGTAAAATGCAAAAGTTGCATGCTATTAGTTAAAGGTGTCAATTGTTCTTGGCTTTTAAATATGATGGCCTTAAATGGTAATTAGACCATTTTAAATGATAGTGGACAATTTTGGGTATATATTAAGTGATTTTAATGGTTATTAAATAAGGTTAATTATGGTATTTTGTAAATAAAGTTAAAATAAGTAAAAATAAAGCACAAATTTCATTCATTATCATATTTTTGCACCGAAATTAGAATAAAAAGAAGGAAAAAAATAGGGTTCTTTATTCAGCCATGAATAATTCAAGCAATTAGGTATGTTTTAAGCTCGATTTTTAATGATTTTTACATTTTTGAGATTCGTAGCTTCGTAATCTAACTAGCCCGTACCTTAGATTTTGAAATTGTTAAAGATTTTGAGAGTTTCCATTGTTAAATGCTTGAGTAATTTGATGATTGATGATAGATTATGAAGGATTGATATATTTAATAGTTTTGTAAAGTGATTTTTGACAAAAATGTCAAATAGGGATTAATTTGTGAAATGTGAAAATTTAGGGTTGTAATGTAAAATAAATGAAGTTTTGGGCTGCTAGGGACCTATATGTAATTTTCCCAAGCTTGGGTTTAATGAAATTATGTGAATTTTGTGTGAAAGTGTGAAAGTTTAGGGGTTAAAGTGTTAAAAGTGTGAAAGTTTAGGGGTTAAAGTGAAAATATTCCTAAATGTATGTTTTGGACTAAATTGAAAGAATATATGATTGAATAAGTCAATTTTGAATTCATATAGATCAAGAAAGAAAGAATTCAGATTTAGATCGGGGGAAAAGCAAGGTTATCGAGTAGTCGATGTAACACCCCGAACCCGAGACCATCGCCGGTGTCGGACACGAGGGGTTAACAAGCCAAGTTCACTTGTTTTGCCCATCCATTTGACATTTCCAGTCAGGCTGGAAAACTGCGTCACTGTCGTCTTAAAAATCATATCTCGAGTTTCAAAACTCGGAAACTTGTTTCGTAAATTTTCCCTGAATTTAGACTCATATATCCATCCATGGATTTATTTCTAGAATTTTTGGTCGGGCCAATTGGTACAGTTTATTAGTTAAAGTCACTCATGTTACAGGGATCGACTGCTCTGACCTTCGCGTGGTATAACTTGAATATCTCCCTGTACAGGACTTTAATGCTGGTGCCGTTTGTTTCTAATGAAACTATACTCAAAATGGAATCTGTACATATAAGGTATGTCTCCTAATTCTTTTTGGATAATTTATAGTAAATTTTTAAAGTTGCGACAGGGAACCCAGAAACCGTTCTGGCCCTGTCTCACAATAGCTTTAATATCTCTTAACATGTAACTCCTATGACCATTTCGTTTCTTCCATATGAAAATAGACTCATCAAGGTTCATTTACATAGCTTATTCACTATTTAATTCCATTCCTACGAATTTTGGTGATTTTTCACATTCACGTCACTGCAGCTGGCAGCATCTGTTTTTAAGGTAGGTCTTACCTATTTGGTAGTCTCCATGAACCAACTAGTCTTGCCATACATAGGTTCATATATGATCATTTTAATCATGCCAATGGCTGATCATATGACCAACATTCCCATTTCCAAGCCATAGCCACATCATGACACCAAATATATACATACAAACCACAATTAGTCTAAGTCGATACTTCACCTTTACGAGCCATTTTCGCATGGCCGTATATATATACATCACAACATATTCAACCAACAAGGGTAGTCCTATACATGCCATTTCAAAGTTCAACCAAAATTTATACCAAAATAGAGGCGTGGATAGTGTGGATGACTTCGACTTTATTGATCCCGAATCCGATTGCTATCGAGCGAAATCTATAAAACAGAGAGCCAAAGTAACGGAGTAAGCATTTTTTTACTTAGTAAGTCTCAAGGAATATAATCAACTCTAATTACAGCAATATATTCACATAGCCAAATGCATCATTTCATTAATACACATTCTTACTTCACACTTCATCATTATATACTTTTACAAAGTATCAATCAATTCAATAACTGAAATTCATTAGTCGATTGAGCGAATGTTGCTCAAACATGTCGACTTTCCAATGCACATATAACGTACCTTATCCTTTGGGCTTTTCGAGTGTACTAATTGAATTCATTACAGCAACCAACACTCACCTCCAGCCCAAGATTCTTCGAATATAACCGGATATAATCATGTGCACAAATGCCTTCGGTCTTAGCCGGATAGAATAACTCGCATACGAATGCCTTGGTCTTAGCCCGGATATAGCCACTAGCACAATTGCCTTGGTCTTAACCGGATATAATTTCAGCATAATTGTCTTCGGCTTAGCCCGGATATCATTCAATTTCTCATGTACACATACATCAATAATCATTGGACATACATATTTCATTTTCGTTACTAAGGCTCAAACGCAAATATAATCACAAGCATATTCGCCTTCGGACTTAGCCGGGTAGAATTCAAATACTCATACACACATAATCAATAATCATACACATCCATATTTCATCTCACATAATTCAAGTAAGGTCACTTCTTGAGGACTTACCTCGGATGTTGTCGAACGGCTTTTTCGCTACTCGATCACCTTTTCCTTCCCTTGTCCAATTGTGGCCCTCTTAGCTCTTGAGCTAATTCAAACAAATTCAATTTATTAAAACCTCATTGTGCTCGCTTATGGCGAATATGACAAGGAGTTTAAATGGTCATATGGCCACTCTTTAGCTTGAATACACAATGGTCATGCACATTTTATACTACATCAAACAATTCAATACAATTTATTTGAGCATCAAGGAAAAGCTAAGGCCTTCAATAGGCTACCCAAGGCCGAATATTCATGTACATGTTGAGGCCAATTTTGCACTTAATACCTCACAAAACAGCATGCATTTTACTAGTTAATGCTTTGCACATTGTGGCCCAAAACTTATAATATAGCATCAAGCACTTATATGTGTGCTAGGTCAATTGTGCTTGCAATTTCACAAGCATTCTTCCACATCTCCTTCTTTAAACCAATATATTCATCACTTACTTCATAACCAAAACATCATGTGCAAACATATATATACAATATGAGCATGGTCAATTTCAAGGTGTCCATAGCCATCCAAAATACAAATTTTAACTAACATGCAAGAAGCATGAACCATGCTCATGAATGCATCATGGCCGAATATGACAATCATGCTCCATTCAACTTCAATCATGGTTAAACACAAAAAGAAAACTCAAAATCTTACTCAAGAGTAGACAATCCATCATTGCATGCATCATCATCAAGCTTCATACTTAGCATGCAATGGCTTTATCACCATAACAACTTTGGCCAAATACCATTTCCATGGCATAACAAAGATTTGAGCCATGGCTAACATGCACATCAAGTTAGCAACCAAAACATGCATGAAACTCCTAACACCACCTCATACATACCTTAATCTTGATGCCAATTTAGCCAAATCACCTTCTAGATCTCTTCTAAACCAAGCATGAAGCAAAAATCCTCTTTCTTCCCTTATGATTTTCGCCAAAAGGATGAGAAAGGATGAACACAACAAAATTTTTTCTTCCTCTTTCTCAACTCACGGCAAGGGGGGATTACCACACTCACACACATTTTTTTTCATTTTTTATCACCCATACACCTTTGTTTATTATTTCACCCTAATGCACCAACAAAACATGTTTCATGACATGTTTAGCCCATCCTCCTTGTCATGGCCGCCACCACCTATAAAAGGGGAATTTGACATGCAAGTCCTTTATTTTGCATGCATGCTTTAATTAGTCATCACACATTTCCCCATCATACTTTCAAAGTTCACTACTAGGTCCTTTCTAGTGAAATTCACCTTTATAACACTAAACCAATCATCAAAAAATGTCATACATGAATACACACATATTATAGGCATCGAAATAAATTTTAAATTATTTTTATGCCTTGGTTTTGTGGTCCCGAGACCACCTTCCGACTAGGGTCAATTTTGGGCTGTCACAGTCGACCTGATCCGTCAATTTTGTATACGAGGTAAGTTCGTATAATTGAACTTAAATGTGTATCTATTTATTTGATGGATGAAATTGATATGGTAATTATTCTATTGGATAACTATTGAGATAGTAAATGAAATGTACGAATTGAATAAGGCAAGTTGCCGAATAAGACCATGACTGGGCTATGGCAAATCGAATAGAAAGACCATAACTGGGTTATGGCATGCGAACAAAAGACCACGGCAGGGCTTTGGCAATGTATGTGTAAGACCATAGTTGAATTATGGCATCAGAAAAATCGATGAATTTGTATCGTAAGCACTTATAAACCAGAGCAATTTGATAAGAGTATTTATGAGAAATAGAAATGTATCGGTACATGTATGTACGGAAAACTATTCAAGTATTGAAATAGATGAAGTTGAGAACTCACGAATGAGGATATGAATAAATTTTATGTTAGCTCATGAATTGATGCTTTAAATGTTGATGATATGATCTATTTTGAATTGCTATATGAATGTTATGAGTATTTCATGTTCACATACAAACTTGCTTACTTTGTTTAATTTTTGATGTTTAATAGTTCTGCAAAGCTAGCTCAGATTCGGGGATCGTCAGAGACTTCATCGCACTATCGATCATCTATTTTGGTAATTTTGAAGTTATGTATATATGGTGTATGGCATGTATAGACTTGAGTCATTTTGGTGTCATTTTGGTAGGTTTGATGGATATGTATTTTGGTCATTTGAGTTGGCGTAAAATGATGAACTTGTTGATGCTTATGAATGTGTAAATAGTTCTACTTTTAATGTTTGGTAGTAGACCTATAATGAATGAAAGGTATTGAAGTGGTTATGCATGTTTGGATTAGTTTTTGCTAAATGAATTATACATGTGAATTATGCTTAGGAAAACAAATTAAATTGTTTGGTATTTGAATAGGTAAATGATTTGGAATTGAGTATTGAATTTAGTTGAAATGGATATGGTATGATTATGTATTGGTTGATGACTTTCAGCTACATAATTGTGTCTTAAAATGATAACATTTGAGCTTGTGTAAGTATATTCAAAAAAGGTGGCAAATTGGCTTTGCAAATGGCCTATTTTTGTCCACACAGGCAGAGATATGGACGTGTGTCCCCTGGAAATTGAATTGAATTCAGTATCCTCCACATGGTCTCACACACAGACGTGTGACTGGCCGTGTGGTATATGTCAGTATACTCTCCAGTTTTCACATGCCCTGGCACACTGGCATGTCCTCGACCGTGTGATGCAAGTCAGTATGTATGCACTGTTTTCACACGGCCTAAGACACGGGGGTGTCTACTAGCCGTGTGAGGCACATGGCCTATTCACACGGGCGTGTGACCCTTGTATGATTGAAAAATTTCTAAGTTTTTCAAAATTTTTGTATGTTATTGATTTAGTCCTGAACCACTTCTAAAGCATGATTAATGCCTCGTAGGCCCTTATAAGGGACAATGTGATTGTTTTGAATGATATATGAGAATGAAAGCTTGAGGTTAATAAATGTAAGCTAAATGTTGTATATTGTTCGGTAATGCCTCGTAACCCTACTTCGGCAATGGATACGGGTTAAGGGTGTTACAGTTACTCCAAGAGAATTTTGGGTGGTTTTGCCAAGATGGGTTATAAAAATTGGACTGTGGTCCTTGCCTAACTCAGTTTTGGTTCTACTTACCCATGTAGTACACGAATTCTAGATTTGATGGGCATTCTTCAAACAAGTTCCTTTCCCCACAATAAACACATGCTACATTTTCGAATTGATCCGGTGACTAAGCTACAAAATTATTAAACCCATTAGTACTAAAGTTTTTAAGCATGAGGATATCGAAGATACTTGAGATCTGAGTGAAGTGAGAGCATTTACTTTATGTATTTCTGTGACTCATCTTCTTGATGTTGCTCAATTGGTTGGCCATGGCTAATTGTAGTGATAAATTCTCTCAATGATTTCATAATCCTCATTAAAAAACTTAGTAAAGCGAACACCATTAGCAAAAGTGTCTACTACCATTCTCATGTGAGCATTGAGACCATTATAGAACGTCTCTAATTGAAGTCAATACAGGATTCCATGATGAGGGCATCTTCATAATAGTTCTTTAAATCTTTCTCACATCTCATACAAGGATTCGTCATCCATCTATTGGAAGGTAATGATCTCATTTCGCAACTTAGTATTCTTTCTAGGTGGGAAGTACTTCATAACGAAGCGTTCTGCTAACTCTTACCATGTGCTGATAGAATCTGGTGGTAATGAGTTCAAGCAGGCTTGAGCTTTGTCCCTTAGTGAATATGGGAACAAATTAATCATAGTGCATATTTGAGTACTCCAGCTAACTTGAAGGAATCACTCACCCCCATAAATAATCTAAGGTGAAAGTGAGGATCTCATGTCGATATTCTTCTAAATTGGCCCACTATTTGAAGCATCTAGAACATGATTGGATTCATCTCGAATTTTTATGCCTCGATTTCAGGTCTCCTAATACCCAAATTAAGCCCATGAAACAATGGCATGAGATATTGTCTTAAGGCTCGATCCTTATCTCCATTCCCTTGGTTTTGGTTCTCAAGGTTCATCTCTTCGGTCCTTCTCTGAGCTACTATTCTTCTTCTTTGTCGGAAAGTCCTTTCTATTTCAGGATCTACGATGGGTAAGTTGATAATTTTATCAATACTCATAAACATCTAAAACAATCACAAAAAAAAAATTAAATCGAAATTAAACAGAAAAATAAAAAAATGCAAAATTAATAATTTTACAAATAATATCTTTAAAAATAGTCCCTGGAAACGTTAACAAAACTTGGAACAACAAAATGTGCAAGTGTACATAACCGCAATAAGTAATAAAGTGGCAAATAACGTCGAGTTATCGTACCCACAAGGACTACGAAAGAAATTATTCATGAAATGAAAAATTAAACAATTTGGTGTTTAAAAATATATTGGTTTAAAAAGGTTTTGTAAAAACTTAAAATCAACTAAGTAATTTAACTAAGAAAAAAATAAAAAGTAAAGATATTCCAATGCACGATTTCTAAAAGATGAGTTTAATCAATATGAAATAAATGTGTTAGATCAATTTTATTTTTAATTTAGAATAATTAAAGTTTTGTTCATGTTGTTATGAATAATTTCATGGCAACTCAGTAAATTATTAACTAATGCACATACTTACCTATTAGAACCTATTAATCTCTTGACCATATCTCTTTGTCAATTCAATCAGTTAATCGAATTTTAATAAGCAAGTAAAAGATTAAGTGAAGTAAAAATATATCTCTATATTGAAACAATTTAATCACAATAATCTTGCAAGTTATGCAAGGCTAATGTATTGTTTAATACCGTCGCTAATTTAATCCTCAGCTACCTTAGAAAATTGAACATGCACCAATTAAATATTGTGTCCAATAATTACAATTTCAACCCGTTTAAATAATTAATTCAATTGTTACCTTACAATTAAAATGCAAGCATAACATAAGCATGTTTTTATTTAATTGAACAATTTATTGAAACCTAATAACAACACAAACACATTTTTAATAATCTAAGTGAACAGAATGCAATTAATCTACCACAAAAGGAATTTAAGTCATTTTAAATGAAGAACAACACAAATATTAATGTTAATGATCAAAGCAAAACTTAAAACAAAGTTTAACAGAAGGGAACTAGAAGAACAAATCTCGGTGGTTTTTCGAAACTAGACTAGTACGCTCTTCTCTTACCTGCTTGTTTTGTTGATCCAAGGCCTTCACGAATACCCGATTGCTGCTACTCCAAGAGGCATGCAAGCTCTTTTTCAATATAGGAAATCAGCAAGGGAAGAAGGGAATTGAAAAGCAACTAGAAGGGAGAAAGATGTGAGAAGTGAGGGATGAGAAATGAGGGAGTGAATGGGGTTTTTATATGTGGAGATGGCTGCTAAAAATAGCAGCCATTTCCTCTTCCCTTGGCTAGCCATGCATGGCATGAGGGATGGTTTGACTTGAATTTGCTATTTTTAACTTGTGGCTAAAAATAACAAGCTTGGAAAGAGGAGGGATTTGAATGAAATTAATGGCAAGTTCAAGGGCTGATTTGTAATTATAAAAATCAACTAAAATAGCTGATTGGGTGTGCTACATGGGACAATTTGGGCTGCCAATTTCTTGGTGGATCAGTCCTCTTCACTTAGCACAATTGGACCCTATTTCTCTCTTCATCAAGCTTGTAATTAATTTTAACTCAATTTGTGTCGGGTTAAAATTAATTATAAAATATTTTCAACAATTATTATTGAACTGTCCATTGCTGGAGAAATAAGTAGCTTCAATCAGGGTCACTTGATAAAAGAATTACCTCAATGATTCAGGCTTCTCAAGGTGACTATCGAGCCAATTTTCACCCTTTATGCAAAATTGTCGAAAATAAATCAAATTTGTGTAAATTTATTATAAAAATAATTAAAAATCAATATGTTCATAAATTGAGTGCAATTTAATTATTTTTTAATTAAAATATGAATTTTGACAAAAATTACTATGAAACTGCATGAATTAAAGCTAAAAAGGAGCTGAAAAGTCTATATATTTTGTGTTTCCAGGTTGTCACACCCAAATCTGGATTACCCGAATTTTAGGCGTGTAGACAAGAATATGTTTATTATGGCACACTCCGGAAGTTAGTTTGCCAAATTATAGCATTTGAAAAATTAATGTTTTTGGCAAATTAAGTATCTATTAAAGGAAGTATATTAGGATTTGGTCTTCGATGTGTTCTTAAGTAAATGAAAGAGTTCAATAAAAAGGGAAAAGTAAGCTTTGTATAGGTAACCACCAAAGCTATATTATGCCTAGTTTGTTTAAATACTGTGAAGGGTTAGTCTTAGTAACCTAATTTGGTTATAAACCAACTAAACTGATTGGACAAATGACATATGAAAAATACTTTCATTTATGTTTCCTTTGGATTTTGTAGTCCATTATGAAAGGCATATTCTGAAATTTCAAGACACTTGTAAAGTTCCTCTAAACCAAAGTAGATATATATGTGTGAGAAAAGCTCGTGTGAAGGTTTTCCTCTTCCTTCAGAGTAATTCTTTAATTCTTTCTTTTTCTTAAGTACTAAAATTTTATTGTTGGGTACACTTCATATGTAAATTGGAAGCTAAGAATTCTTGGAAAATACAGAAGTGTTATATCTCTTGGTAAGTCTGACAACTTTGCATGTTAATAGTAAGAATATGAAGTCTATGGGTAGTAAGTGGAAGCAAAAAAATATACACACTTTTTCATGCCCTTTTTAACTCAAATTCATACAGTTTCGGTAAAATTTTTATAGAAAAATATATAAATTTATAAAATAATTATTTTGTACTTAAATTATTAACATAATGAATTCTAATTAAATTTATAATAAATTTTGATTATTTTCAACAGATTTGCACAAAGGGTGAAATTGGCTCGGTAAACATTGCTAGAAGTTCAAAATCGAGAAGCAATTGGAAGTATCAAGGCGAACTAATTTTTAGCCTAAGTCGGTTCAATTATGTGTATTAATTCATGATATAATTAATTTTATTTTATATCCAATTTAATTTCGAATAAATAAATTATTATTAATTAATTATTAAAAAGTGGTCTAGTTGAGCCGAACAGAATAAATAGAACCGACCAAGAAGTGGACAGCCCAAAACCGTCCATATGTTGATCCAAATCAGCTTATTGGCTGATTATTTACCTTGCAAGAGGCCCTTGAAGACTTGTTCAAGTTGCAAACAAACCCCTCCACAATTGGTTGCTTTATAAATTTGCCCCAAGCCTAAATTAGCAAAGTTGATAGTATCAACCTTGCCACATGTGTGGCCAGCCAAGGGAAGGCTCTTTGGCTGATAATTTTAGCTATTTTTAGCAGCCCTCTTCAGCTATAAAAACCCGCTTAGGTTGGTAATTTGAAACACATCTCAAGCATTCACATCTTTTCTCTCTTCTCTCCACTTTCTCTGTTCTTTTCCATTCCAAATTCCCTTGCTCTCTTGCCGATTTCTCCTCTTGGAAAAGGGGCATTCATCAGCCATTTGGAGCAGCAATTAAGTGTTCATAGCAGCCTTGGTTGACGAGGACAACGGAGAAGGAAGAACGGAGCAAACTAGTCAAGTCACAGAAAAACACCAAATTTGATTCTTGTTCCCTACCTCTTTAATTTTTGTTGTTGTTGATGAACATATCTATGAATATTTATGTTGTTGGAATGGTTAATTTAATCAATTTAGCTTGAATTTAATTCGTGTTATGTTGATTGCATTTTGTTTGCTAAAATTGTTAAAATTGTGTTTATGTTGTTATAGGCCTCGGTAAGATGCTTGATTAAGTAAAATCATGGCTAAGTTATTCTTGCATTACAATTGTGAAGTAGCTAATGAATTAATTATTTAAACGGATTGAAATTGTAATTAATGGACACAGTACTTAATTAGTGCATGTTTAGTCATCTAAAGTTTAGGGTTAAATAAGCAACGGTATCTGACGATACATTTTCCTTGCATAACTTGCAAGATTATTGTGAAAAATCTATTTCAAGGTAGGGATACTTTGTTACCTCACGTAGTCTTTTATGTGCTTATTAGATTTAATTAATAATTTGAATTGCATAGGGATATGTACAAGAGATTATTTCGATTTAATAAGTATGTATGTGCAATAACATATTTGCCTATTAAAGATTTGTTTAATCGGTTGAATTGACATAGGGATATAGTGAAGAGATGAATGGATTTTTGCATGTGAGTATGTTCATAAGTTAGCAAATTATCGAGTTTCTGTGAATTTATTCGTAACAATATAAACATGAGTTTAATATTTCTAAGTTAAAAAATGTAATTGATCTAACACAATTATGTCATCTTGATTAAAATTGTATTTTGAAATCGTGCATTTGAGATTTATTTATTTAGTTTACTTAGTTTAAAATCTTAGTTTTTAATCACCCTCTTCAAACAAAATATTTTTCTTCACCTAACTGTTTTAAATAACATTCATAAATAATTCTTTTCACAGTCCCTGTGGGTACTATAACTTGACATTTACTTGTCACTTTATCACTTGTTGCGATTGTGTATACTTGCACATTTTCGTTGTTCCAGTAAGATACAATAAAAAACCTTGCATGGGGATTCTCTGTAGTTGAAATGTTAGTAATCTATCTGTAAATGAGTTTAATGGTGAATTCATGTTCTTTAAGCAATTGTTGCTGCTATTCGAACTGGACGTCTAAGTCTGAAGCTGGAAGTTGTTGTAAGTGAGTTTTAGGTAAATCTCTAATATTGACTCCTATAAGTTCTTTTTAAGTAATCTTATGTCAATGATGTTCCAGAAATAATAATGGGTACTTGAATAATTTTGAAAATAAGTATATATGTTTGAAATAGGTATTTGTGAGTCTAGAATATATTGAATTGTGTGTATGGGTGTATGTGATTTTGATCAGCAACTAAGAGTATGTGCTTGGAATGTATGTTGTGAGATATAATAATGTTGATATGTGTGAAGCATGTAATAAAGTATGCTTTGGATTAAGAAATGAGTTAGTCAATCTGAACGTGTGTTTACTTTGAATGTGTAATATATAATTGGTAAGTGTTTGGAAACTAGAGGTGAATCTGAGTGTGGTAAGGTTGAGTTGTAGGTTAATCACTGTGGTATACGATGTCCGATGAGATAGTAAACACAAATTCTGAAATTCAAGTTCTGAAGAAAGTCCATGGCCATGGCATATTTTGAAAAGGGCAAATAATCTACATTTATCGACTAGGGTTCTCTGCATGTCCAAAGGAGACAATAGGCAAACCTTACGTGATGTGAGTTTAAGAATATCCATATTGCAAACATGGCATTTATGGGGTGTCCGGGTGGCATTCTACTAGCCTTTGTGGTGTATTCTGATATGGCCTTTGTGGCATTCTATTAGCCTTTGGGTATATTCTAATATGGCCTTTTTGGCATTCTGTTAGCCTTTTTGGTATGCTGATATTGCCTTTGTGGCATTTTGTTAGCCTTTGGGTATATTCTAATTTGGCCTTTGTGGCATTCTGTTAACCTTTGTGGTATTCTAATATGGCCTCTGTGGCATTTTGTCAACTTTGCGATGTAATTTGTATGTCGCCTTTACGGTGTACTCTATTTGGCCTTAATGGCATATTCTGGTAAGTCTATGATAAGGATATGATTTGACTAAAGCTCTAATGTGAGAGGTCTTGTGATAAAATCAATTAAATTTTAAGAAAAGTTTTTGAAAAGAAGTATGATTCAACATGTTAGAAGAGGGTATTTGTCGTGGTTATCTCTCAGATTAGTACATGGGCATATTCAATGAAAAAGTCCGCCAATTTGAGTAACCATACTAATAAGGTGGACTTCTGGATCTTGATATTCATTGTATTGGCATAGCATTACCTCTTATTCCGGGTTTTCATGGAATCTGATCTGTTCATTATATGAGAATGCCTTAAGTTGAATTAAGGTATAATCTAAATTATAATTCGACTTAGTAAGATCAGTATGGATATATGCCAAAAGTATGAACAGTAAGTGGTAACCGCCAGGGATAGTGTATATGATTTTCTATTCAAGATTCGTTGTTGGAAGTTATTTGAAGAGAAAGAGAATGTAGTTTCAACTTTCAAGACCTAAAGTCAACCAAGTATTTTAATGAATAAGAATTCAGTATGAATTGTAAGTGGCGTGTAATTACGATAATGTGCAACTGGCAATGTAAAGGTATTAGCCAAAGATAGATGTGGAA
The DNA here is from genome assembly GCF_025698485.1 of Gossypium arboreum. Lineage (NCBI taxonomy): Eukaryota > Viridiplantae > Streptophyta > Magnoliopsida > Malvales > Malvaceae > Gossypium > Gossypium arboreum. The sequence goes on from NC_069075.1 coordinate 93,255,753, forward strand.
AGTCCAAATATTCAAAATGAAAAACTTATAAAGAAAAGTTAAAAAGGTAAGTTGTGTTCATAACTCACTAATTTCCTTTGAACTTACTAGTGTTATATTTATGTTTTAGGTATTGCTACGTCAGTGCAAGTACTTGAGGAGACGATGCCAGGAATATGCCAAAGTAGTAGCCAGTGGGGATACTATGCATACAGTTGGTGTGTAGGAAGAATTGATGTCTAGAAAGACTACGCGTTTAGAGTCTGACTTATCACACTTATAAGTTGTAATAAAAAATGTAAATTAGCAAGACCGTTACAATATGTTATTGCAAATACTTCCCTTTTTCTTTTGATACGGAGTTTTTAATCAAATTATATAAGAAATGTCTCCAATAAAGAGTTTTTTTCAATTGTTTTGAGAATTTTTCTAAGATTTCTATTTAGTAATACCTAAAACCCGAACTAGGTGAACCAGGTCGGGTGAGGGCGTTACACAACTTATCTTACGAGGAATGTAACAGCCCGATTTTGGGCCTAGTCATACCAGTGGTTTTGGAACCACTATTTTGAAGTCGAAGAAATTATTTTAATATTATTTTATCCGTGATGGCATGATTATAAAAGTGCATGAAAAATTTGGTGAATAAATTTTAGCGTTTGAGAGCTCAATTGCGAAAAAGGACTAAATTGCATAAAGGATAAAAGTTCAATTTCACTTTATAGACATACCAAATAGCTAGAGAACCAAAATTAAGGGTTTTTAAGGAGCAAATAAGCCCTTATCTATGGCATGGCTGGCCATAGAGACAATGAGAGTTAAAAAGTCAAAAATGTAGTAGGGTTGGTATTTGATTACATGAGATATTTGAGTAAAATAAAAGAAAAGTTGTCATCTTTTTTCTCTTCTTCTCTAAACCACCGAAATTTCAGCCATGTTAGGGGTTTATGAGCTTCAAAATTTCAGCAACTTGCAACCCTCTCAAGTAAGTGATTTTGATGATATTTCTTGATGATTTTTGTACTTTTAGAACCCTTGTAGATGAGCTTTCAAATGAGGGGACTATTTTGCTAAAATGTTGAAAGCCTAGGGTTTTACCATGAAAGATTTCATGTTGTGTTCTGAAATTTTATGGAAGAAAATAAACCATGGTTGTGAAATAAACAACTTTTGTGAAAAGATTTCTCATGAAAACCCTAAAAAGGGTCATTTTGCGTAAGTTGTAGAATAGGTGATAAATGTATGATATAATGAGAATTTTGGGCTACTCCTAGTATAAAAAGTATTTGGCTAGGCATGGTTAATGAGAAAATGTGATAAAACTCGATTTTTGGGTCTAAGGGTAAAATGGACATTTTGTGAAAGTCTAAGGGCAAAATGGTCATTTTACCTAAGTATGAGTCTTACGTTGAATTAAATGATTTGTGTATTAAATAAGCTAATTTTTAGCATTTTAGATTAAGAGAAACGTAATTCGGGTCTTGACCAGGGAAAGAACAAAGTTTACGAGGATTAAGCTCATTCCCTTCATTTTGCACCAAGGTAAGTAAATATGTAAATAATGTGTCATTGTAGCTTACTTTTAAATGTTTTATTTTTATGGGGTGTCATAATCTTACTCAATACCATGAAAGTATAAATAATGCGATACAAGAGTAACTTACATTATGAACAAGTGCAACAACATTAGGTTAAATACGAAATAATGTTAAACCTCGGAAGTAATATGGGATACAAAAGGTGAGTCATGAGCAATTGAGTGGTCTGAACTCATTAGTTGAGTCTGAGTTCATGAGATAAGTGAAATATGTAATGTGGGCCTGGGTACGACTTTGTGTGCAAACTCTTGAGTAGCTCAATGAAAGCGCATTACATGACAAAGCTATGGGGTCTGGCTACTGACTTGGTAAAAAGACTCGTGAATAGCTCAATTATGCAAGTATTACAAAGTATGTGGTAGCCTTGGTTACTTGTATAGCTCTTAGGAGTAAACTATCCATGTATCCATTGGTATTTCCAAGTGTTCAATGGGTAACTCGATGAATGGGTTGGTGATAATTCCAATGAGGTATGTCAATAGAGAGAATGAACTTGAGTATTGTAAGGGTAATTACAGGTATGTATACTAAACTCTTTAATAAAACCATAGTATGCGATGAGATGTAGTAAGTATGTATAAAAGAAGTGAAGGGCAAGATTGTGAGCTTAAAATGATACATCATTTAAGTATGAGAAGCCATTGTTTGACGAATGTGTTTCTAATCACACTTATTTGCATATATGTACTTATTAAGCTCCCATGCTTACCCTCTTTCCTTTCCCTTTTCTTATAGTTTCGCCAAAATAATTCGAGAATCATCAACTACATCGGGGAAGCCAGTCACACTATCTTCGAAGCATTTGGTATAACTAGTTTTATTATTTTGAATATGGCATGTATAGGAACTATTGAATTTATTTTGGTGTCATATTGTTTTGGGGCCAAATGTGTTAGCTTGTTTTAGTATTTGACTTGTTTTGTATAAGGTCATGAAAATGATTAATTTTGAAAGTCATCATATGAATGCAAGATAGTCTTTCATGAATGTAAAATTGTTGGCATGGTTGAATATATGAAATGTATATAGGCCTTAGCTATGGTTGTTGGTATTATATTTTGTTTTAGGGTGGAATAGGGCTTGGTAAATAGCCTCATATTGTCCATATAGGTAGTCACACGGATGTGTGTCTAGGCCATGTGTGACACACAGTCAGCCCCATGGACGTGTTACATGGCCGTGTGTCCCCTGCATGTAAATTTCACAAGTCAGTATGCATGGGAGTAAACACACGAGTAGAGACACGGCCGTGTGTCTCAGCCGTATGGAGGACACGGCCTCTGGCCACGAGTGTGTGCCTTGGCCGTGTGCCCCTAATTGGATGTTGATATTAAAAACAGAATGTCAAGGTTTTTAGACATAAGCTAGGACACGGGCGTGTCATGGCTGTGTGAGGGGCACGGGCCATAGACACTGGCGTGTGTCAGGCTGTGTGAAAACCCCTATAGGTTCAAATTTAGAATTTAATTCACACGGGCATGAGACATGAGCATGTCCCTAGGTGCTTAAGCTGTGTGTGCCACACGGGCCATCAGCACGACCATGTTTAAGTTCCACACAGGCATGTTGCCCATCCACACGGGCGTGTGACCTGTTTCAAAGGTCATCTTCCTAGTGTTGATTAAAGGACCCGAATTGGTCCCGAGTGATTTCCAAGAGATGCTTTGGGCCTTATAGGCCCATGATAAGAAGTTTTGGAAAAAGTTTGAAAAATTTTAAATATTATCAAGTCTTGATGATTCGAAAACGTTGGAATACATGTGTTTAAGTGTGGTAATGCCTCGGATCCCGTCTCAATGTAGGACTCGGGTGTGGGGTGTTACAAGGAAGGACAGGTTGAAATTCTGGCTTGTGAGGTTACAGAATTGCAAAACAAATGAGTTCCACTAGTGAAAGTTTTTTGGCATAGCTATAGTGTCGAGGAAGTGACCTGGGAACTGAAAGAGATGATGAGATCCCAATATCCCCACATCTTTTTAGGTGAATTTCAGGGACAAAATTTCTTTAGCGGGAGAATTGTAATGACCCGAAAGTCAACGGTGTCAGATAGTATGGTTTTGGAACCCCAATTTCTTAAGTTGAACTCGTAAATATTTTTATTAAATTTTTACAATGTTATATTAGAATTGAATTGAATTTTGGTCAAGTAAATTTGTCGATTTAGTGCTTAATTATGGTACAGGGACTAAATCGTAAAAATATCAAAATTTGAGTTATAATTAAATCATAATGTAAAACATGATTAAGAGGCTTATAAGGAAATTAAACCTTTGAATTTTGGATAGTGGATGGTAGTATATAGGTTCAATGTAAAAAAAATGTGTTATAATTATAATTGTTAATAAATAAAATAAAACATAAATTATAATAAAATAAATATAGTGGAAATATCAAAATTATTTTCATCCATTTCTTCTTCAACAAACTGAAACCAAAAGAGAAAAGAAACCTCAATACATGACTTAGGGTTTCAAAGTTTCAAGCTCAATTTGGTTAGCTCAATTTGGTTAGCTCAATTTAGTTTTTTTTCTTGTAATTTCTATGTTTTCAGAATCTCGGTAGTTCAGGCTAGTTGACCCATGTCATAATTTTTTATACTGTTAAAGAATTAAGATGTTACCATTGTTGATTAATTGAAGCTTGAGGTGTTATTTTGTTAGAATTTTAGTGTAGTATTGAAAAAGGACTAAATTGTAAAGCCAATTGATGATTTTGTGCAATAGGGACTAAAATGAAAAAATTGTTAAATTTGTGGTACAATTGAAGAGTAGGAAGACTTATAAGGACTCTAGTGAATTCAACATAAAATTAGAGGGCTAAATGTGAAAGTTATGTTAGTCTCGGTTTTAGGGACTACATTAAATAAAATGCAAAAGTTGCATAATTCTGAAGGTTAATGTGAAAATAGTTGAATATTGATGAAATAATTTTTTTGTTTTAATCCGTAGCTAACGTCAACCCTGATTCCTTGAAAAAGCAAGGAAAAGACAAAGTTTTTGACGAATATCTCGGAGTTTATAGTTTGTGTTCCTATAATCTGAACTACTCATAAATTGTTGCATTTAGAACTGTTTGTGTGTTGTGAGAATATGAGGTGAGTCATTTGTAATGGTGAAATAAATTGGATTGAATTGAATTGATTGATATATCTGAGGACTAAATTAAATACTAATGAAAAGAGCATACATTTATACAAATGTGAAATTGAGTATGAAATTGTGATGATCTATCGTTACTATATGTTGAACAAATGTGTTTATGATGAAAATAAGTGTAAATTGAGATATTTGTTAATAATCAAACATGAAATGGAAACCCAATTAACTGTTTGAGCAAAGTCAAATATAGTTGGCATGTTATAGGATAGGAAGAGTTCAGGGTTACTTCGACTACGAGTTGATGAGGCACTGGGTGCCAATTTGCCTCTGTTTAACCGATAAGACATTGGGTGTCAAATTATTGATAGCGCTCGGTGCAACTATTTGTTTCAAAATTATTCGATGAGGAACTGGGTGCCAAACTAATGTATTGGTTGGAGTCGTGTATTCGTTAGAGTCCAAGTCATGTTAATAGGGAAATAAATGGTAAATTGAGATGTTGTTATTGAAATGGTAGATGGTGAGAAATTGAATTGAAATGTGAAATAGAAAATGAAATGGTGGATGGAAATGTGAATAATGAACAATGAATGGTGATGATGATTAGTGAATGTATATGAAATTAAAAGCTTAGGTGGAATATGTCCATGTATGAATAGATTTATCATATGTAATATGAGATATAATTTCCATGTAATGATATTAAAATGATGAATTGGTTAGGATTGGTAAGTTGGCATTAATGAATGGTTATATTGCATGTCAGTACTCGATCTAAATTTTTCTTCTTAATGATATCTATTATGCTTAACTATTCGGATTATAGAAATAACACTGAGTTATAAGTAGCGTATAGTTTTGTTTTTCCATGCCTAAGTTAGGTACTTAGGGATTTGATCATCAACTCAGCATCTAGCAGTAATCCCAGACTCAAGTGTTGGTGATATGATCATTTTGGGTCTTGGAATGTACCTAGGAATTCTTTTGATTATTATGATCGTTTTGTATGTTGTTGGTATTTTGGATATTAGGTATATAAGTGTATATATTGATTGGCTTCGCGTGTGTGTGCATAAGACAATGATTTTAGAAGACAACTTTTAAAGCATAGTTTTACTGTAAGCGTACAGATCAATTGTAATATTTATAGTGTTACAATGAAATACTAGAGTATTCCAAGGATCAAACCTACATGAGATGATTATTGAGTTATAACTGGTAATAGATTTAAAGTAAAAGAAACTACAATACATTAAACTAAAGCTAAAAATGTCTTGCAACCAGAGTACAAGGACTGAAAGTGTAAATAAACCTAAGCTACAGTGATAACTAACTTAACTAACGCTAAGAACATCAAGAACAATAAGTAAATTCAGAAAAATAAGCTCTAAACAAAGAAAGAAGAAGAGAAAATGAAATCCTTAGAAAGAGTGAAAAAAAAAAGAGAAAACCTAGAGAAAACTAAACTTAAAACTAAGCTAATGTGTATGTGTCTCCTACTTAGCCAATTTTGACTATTTTAGGATGTCTTTGTAACAGCCTGATTTTGGGGCTAATCGAAACAATAGTTTCGGGACCACAAATATGAGGTCAAGAAATTATTTTTTTATTTTAATATTATTTTATGTGTTATGGTATGATTTTATGAGTGCATGAAAATTTTGATGAACAAATTTTAACGATTGTAAGTTTAATCGCGAAAAACGACTAAATCGCACAAAGGGTAAAAGTTTTATTTTAGTTGATAGATAGACCAAATAGCTAGAAATTGGGGGTCTTTAAAGGGAAATAGACCCTTTTTAGGAGAGTGGCCAGCCATAGGGGGGACAAGAGAGGTCAAAGGTCAATATTAGGTGTGTTTAGTGACTTAATTGATTAAAATAAAAATAAAAGAAAGAGAAAAAGATATCATCTTCTTCTCATTTCCTTCCCTACCGAAAATACCAGCAAATTGAGGGTTTTTGGAAGCTTGAAATTGTAGCTACTCTCCATCTTTGAAAGTAAGTGATTTAGATAACCTTACTTGATAATTTTTATGTTTTTGGTTCCCCTAAAGCTTAATTTAGCTATTGAGGGGACTATTTTGCAAAAAGATTGAAAGTATAGGGTTTTTTATGAAAGCCTTTGAGATGTTTGCTGAAATATTATGGAAGAAAATGAGTTATGGTGGTTAAATGAACAATTTTTGTGAAGTAGTTTTCATGAAAACACCTAAAAGGACCATTTTGTAAAGTTTATAAAATAGGTTCTAAATGTGTGAAATAATTGGAATTGTGGGCTGTTTCTAGTATAAAAAAAATTCGACTAGGCTTAATTAGTGAGAAAATTTGATGAAAATCGATTTACGAACCTAGGGGTAAAATCATAATTTTGTAAAAGCCTAGGAGTAAAATGGTCATTTTCCCAAAATATGGTCTATATAATGTCTTAATTAATGTGATGATTGAACTAGTGAAAGTTTTTATCATTTTAGATCAAGAAAAATGAGGAACGGACCTTGACCGGGGAAAAGACAAGGTGTACAAGGACTAGACTCATTTTTACAAATTTTGTACCGAGGTAAGTTCACACGTAAATAATGCAATGAGAATAATGTATAAATGCTTAAATGTTGCATGAATTGTAATTCCCACCCTTGAAGGTAAGTTACAATATTTTTTCATTATGCGGGATTATGTGTTAACTCTTTTATCATGAAATATGTGATTGCCTAAGTGACTGAGTTTGTCGAAGGTAAGTCTACGAGAAAAGTCCCGTTTGAACTTTAGGAATAGATTAGGATACAATGTGACATGTGACTAGGAACTATGTGGTTATGAACTCATTTGTATATTTGATTTGTGATTATATAAATCCGGGCGCTAGTCAAGTACGTTCTATGGGTGGCTGGGTAGCCCGACATGTGTTGCGGGTACCTATTAGCTTCTGTGAGCAACCCATGTAGTTACGTCTTGACTGTCAACTTGTCTAAGCAGGCCTGTTATTAGCTCGAACGAGCAATATGTGATGTGTTAAATAAGGTAGCATGTGGCCAGATATGGTATGTTATGCATATGTTTTCCGAGTATCCAATGATATTCCTAGTGTTCAATGGGTAAGTTAGTAGTTATTCAATGACTAAGTCAATGATGGGAATTATGCAATTGTGTTACAAGTTAGTATAGGTATGTACGTAAAACTCTTGAGTAAAGATTTCAATATGTTAAGTACTTCTGGTAAGAGTGTGTATAAGAAAGTTGAGCTGATGAAACTTTGTTTTATTTTAACTATTGAGTCATGTTGTTTATTATATGCATGTGAGCTTACTAAGCTTCATGCTTACTCCCTTCCTTTCCATTTTCTTATAGTGTCATCAAGCTAGTATCGGGGATCAAGAGGCGTCGGAGGCATTGATCACACTACCACCTAAAGCTTTGGTATAGCTAGTTCAAATGTTTTTATTTTTGGCATGTATAGGGGCTCGAATCTTCAATTTAGTCTCTTGTTAGTTTAGCCACAAATGTTGGCTCATATGATGGATGTGATATTCGTTTTGTATAGGACATTAAAGTTGGCTAATGTTAATTGTTATTATATGCATTTGATGCAAATTTCTAATGGTTATGGCTGATTTGGTTATATATATGTTATACTTGTATTGGTTTGGTTGATCTTGTTTAGGTTAATGTAAGTAAAGGTGGCAAAGAGGCTTGGTAAATAACCTTATTTTTGTCCACATGGGTAGACACATGGCCAGCCCCAAGGGCGTGTTGTCCGGCCGTGTGTCCCCTACACGTAAAAATTTCAAGTCAATATGCATGGTAGTAAACACATGGGTAGAGACACGGCCATGCGTCTCAGCCGTGTAGAGGACACGGCCTCTGGCCACAGGTGTGTGCCTCGGCCGTGTGCCCCTAATTGGATGCTAACGTCAGAAATAGGATGCCAAGGTTTTTAGACACGAGCTAAGACACAGGCGTGTCATGGCCGTGTGAGGGGCACGAGCAATGGACACAAGCATGTGTCAGGCCATTTGAAAACCCCTGTAGGTTCGAATTTAGAATTTAATTCACACGTGCTATGGACATGGGTGTGTCCCATCGTGCTTAGGCCGTGTGAACCACACGGGCCTTTAGCACGGCCAAGTTTGTAACACCCTTTACCTGTAACGCCCTGAACCCGAGACCGTCGCCGGAGTCGAACACGAGGTGTCAACAGACCTCAAACCACTTATTGAGAAGTTCGCATAAGTCGCCAATCTGTGTGCTAGTCGCCTAAAAATCATAACTTGAGTTTTACAACTCGAAAATCAGCTTTGTAATTTTTTTTTCTGAAACTAGACTCATATTTCCATCTACATATTTTTTTCTAGAATTTTTGGTCAAGCCAATTAGTACAGTTTATTAGTTAAACTCTCCCATGTTACAGGGGCCGACTACACTGCCTTCATGCGTTACAACTCGAATAACTCCCTATGTAGGACTTCAATACGGGTGCCGTTTGTTTCTATAGAAACTAGACTCAAGGAGGAATTTATACAATCCGAATACACATGGCACTTCTCACCAAATAAGTAATGTCGCCATATCTTTAAGGCGAATACGATGGCCGCCAATTCGAGATCATGGGTTGGATAATTTTTCTCATGTGGCTTTAATTGTCTCGACGCATAGGCCACAACTCGACCTTCTTGCATCAATACGCAACCTAACCCAAGTAGGGAGGCATCACTATAGATGACAAACTCTTTGCCGATTCGGCAGTATTTAGAACCGAGCTTTCGTCAAATGAGTTTTCAATTGGTCGAAACTTTTTCGACACTTTTCCGTCCATTCAAACTTGACATCCTTCTGAAGCAGTTTTGTCATGGGTGTGGCTATCATCGAGAATCCTTTTACAAACCGTCGGTAGTAACCGGCAAGTCCCAAAAAGCTCGAACCTCGGTAATATTTCTTGGAGGCTTCCAGTTAAGTATGGCTGAAATTTTGCTCGGTCGACTCGAATACCCGATGCAGATACCACATGACCCAAGAAACTAACCTCTCTTAACCAGAATTCACACTTGTTGAACTTAGCATATAACTGCTTATCCCGTAAAATTTGCAACACTAATCTCAGATGTTCAGCGTGTTCGTTCTCATTTTGCGAATAGACCAAAATGTCATCAATGAAGACAACTACGAACCGATCCAGATATGGTCTGAAGATCCAATTCATCAAATCCATAAATACCGCAGGGGCATTAGTAAGCCCAAACGGCATCACTAGGAACTCGTAGTGACCATATCTCGTTCTGAAGGCAGTCTTGGGTATGTCCGAATCTCGAATTCGCAACTGATAATAGCCCGATCTCAGATCTATTTTCGAAAACACTAAGGCTCCCTTCAGTTGATCGAACAAATCATCGATACGCGGTAACGAATATTTGTTCTTTATCGCCGCTTTATTGTCGACGATAGTCGATGCACGACCTCATGGTTCCATCCTTCTTTTCACAAACAACACGGCGCGCTTGCATGTAAAAAACTTCGGCGAGCAAAACCTCTATCCACCAATTCTTGCAACCGAGCTTTCAACTCCTTTAATTCCGTTGGTGCCATACGATACGGAGCTATCGAATTGGAGTGGTACGGTACCAATTCGATGCTAAACTCTATTTCCGAACAGTGGCAAACCCGCAATTCTTCGTGGAAAACATCCGGTATTCACAAACCATCGCACAGATTCGGGTTTCTTTTTCGACTCCTTGTCATCGAGCACATACGCAAGGTACGCCGCACCCTTTTCTTACATATTTCGGGCCAACATTGCGATATTACGGTGGCAACCCTTTAAGTCCGTAGACTCAACCCGAATTATCTCGTTATTCGCGCACCTCGGATCGATAGTCTTGCCTTTGCAATTTACAACCGCATCGCATGGTCAACCAATCCAACCCAAGAATAACGTCGAATTCGTCGAACGGCAAAAGCATCAAGTCCACGGAAAACAAGAACCTCGAAACACTAGGGACTTTTCTTACACACTTTGTTGACAAGCACGTAATGATCCAAGGGTTTGACACCGAATTACAAACTCGAGAGACTCAATAGGCAAAGTCTTCTTTGGATGCTAAGGTTTCAGATATATAAGAATGAGTAGAACCGGGGTCTATCAAAGCAATCACATTAGTATCGAAAAGAGTGAAAGTACCGGTGATAACGTCGGGGAGGATGCCTCCTCTCGCGCTGGATGGCATATGCTCTAGCAGAGCGCTGGTCTCGATCGAACACCGTGATCAAGAGCCCCTCTCGACTACCACCCCTACCTCCTGAAATTCTTGGTGGTCTACCTCTAGTTGTCATTCCACTAGGTCTCGTGACCTTGCATCCTATTCTTCTCATCAAGCTCTGTGCAATCTCTAATGAGGTGGTCCTTCGAACCGCATCCGTAACAAGCCTTATTGGTAGACTTACCCCAACATTCACCTATGTGTCTTCTCCCACATTGGGAGCATTCAGGTTTCTCTTAACGGTTATTGCCCACACTAGCTACCGAAGTAGCTCGAGAGTCCGTCAATGGTCGTGGTCTAATGGAAATCCCCGCAGTCGTCCTCGCTCTATTGGTGTCCTCCCTGAATTTCTTTACAGCCGAGAACGGAGCTTTACCCGTCGATCTTTTGCGATAGTCTCTAGCTTCAAATTCAGCCTTCTTCTTCTCCTTTCCAAGTTCCTCCGCCTTGCAGGCTCGTTCAACTAGTGTTACGAATTCTTTTATCTCCAAAATACCCACTAGTAGTCTTAGATCTTCATTCAATCCTTCTTCAAACCTCTTGCACATAGCAACCTCATCAGCCACACACTCCCGGGCATACCGACTGAGTCTTACGAACTCATGTTCGTATTCAGATACTGTCATGCGGCCTTGCTTGAGTTCCAGGAATTCCTTACGCTTTTGATCGATTAACTGTTGACTAATATATTTCTTTCAAACTCCGTTTGAAAGAAATCCCAAGTAACTCGCTCGCTTGAGACTATAGAAATCAAGGTCCTCCACCAATAGTAGGTGAGTCCCGCAACAAGGATATAGCACACTTTAGACATTCATCGGGTGTGCATGAGTTCATCAAACACCGAATGGTGTTGTCAAGCGTAACTCTACTTTCGGCATCATCGATTTACTACCTGAACTCTTCAGCCCCGCTTCCTAATCAAATCTACGGTGGCTTACTCACCTCACTGTGCTCAAGAATCGATGGCATTACGGGCTCTTGGGGTGGATTATTCAAATTCGGGAATTGTTGGACACCGGATTGGTTCGGGCATATTGCGCGACCTACTCATTCATCATGGTAAAGAAGGCTTGTTTAGCCCCTCACCTTGATTATTCGCAGATGACCGAGGTTCAACAGCGGCGTCCCTTGTGCAGGAGCAGCCGCTACACTTTCAACGTCATCCGCCAAGGTTCTCTCAACATCGGGATCCATTTACTAATCAAAACAACAAAAAACATTTTAACCGTCGAAGTCATCACACATTTAAACATTAACATTAAGGCATGTATAGCTAGACTCATACGTGCCATGGTAGTCCTAGAACCGACTAAACCATGGCTCGATACCAATAAAATTGTAACGCCTCGAACTCGAGACCGTCACGAGTCGAACACGAGGTGTCAACAGACCTCAAACCACTTATTGAGAAGTTCGGCATAAGCTGCCAATCTGTGCTAGTCGCTTCAAAAATCATAACTTGAGTTTTACAACTCGAAAATCAGCTTTGTAATTTTTTTTTCTGAAACTAGACTCATATTTCCATCTACATAATTTTTTCTAGAATTTTTGTCAAGCCAATTAGTACAGTTTATTAGTTAAACTCTCCCATGTTACAGGGGCCGACTACACTGACCTTCATGCGTTACAACTCAAATAACTCCCTGTGTAGGACTTAAATACGGGTGCTGTTTGTTTCTATAGAAACTAGACTCAAGGAGGAATTTATACATATATGGTATGACTCCTAATTATTTCTGGTTAATTTATAATGAATTTTCAAAGTCGGAACAGGGAATCCAGAAACCGTTCTGGCCCTGTTTCACTAAAACCCAAATATCTCTTAACATACAACTCATATAACCGTTTCGTTTCTTCCATATGAAAATAGATTCATCAAGGTTCATTTACATAATTTATTCACTATTTAATTCCATTCCTACTAGTTTTAGTGATTTTTCACATCCACGTCACTGTTGCTGCCAGCATCATTTTCTAGGGTAGACTTTCTCTAACACATAGTTTCTATGATTTCACCACCCTTTTTTTATATATATGGTCCAAAATATAAGCATGATGACCCATTCTAATGGCTGGTCATTGCCAAACACTTCCATGCCTCTTAATGAGCATATACATACCGAATGATTATAACATTATGCTCAAAACATTTATAAGCCATTTTCGCGTGGCTATTCAAAATTTTACATACCAAGTTCAAACAAAACATAATAGCCTATACATGCCGAAATGTTTTCTTAAACCATCTAAGAAGAAGATACCAAAAAGTCGCTAGACGGTGTGATGACTTCGATGACAGTCCCGAGCACGCAAAATGGATCAAGAACCTAAATAAACAACAAATAAGCACACCAAATGAGTACATAACTCAAGAAGTCGTAAGCACTACTCTACCATCAACAATAACAATCATAAGTGAATAATCAAATAGTACAAAATAGATGTTTCCAGCCATAACAAACTATACTGCAATTTCTAAAATTTTGGTTCGGTCTCATGCCAAATCCTTCAACCAAATCAAACGCCAAGTCACCTAATCGATTTGGATCTGTTTCCTCAAGTTGGAACAACGATGCACTAGATAATTTTATGCGCACACCGTACAATCCCAATTTCGATATTTAGTTAGTAACTCAATCACTTACCTCGCTCGTGCACAATTTATTTCCACAACCGAATGTGGCACACATAGTGCTTATTATGTTCGCACACATAGAGCTATAGCAAATCGCACACATAGTGCTATAGTAAATCGCACACATAGTGCCATAGTAAATCGCACACATAGTGCCATAGTAAATCGCACACATAGTGCCATAGCAAATCGCACACATAGTGCCATAGTAAATCGCACACATAGTGCCATAGTAAATCGGACACATAGTGCCATAGCAAATCGCACACATAGTGCCATAGTAAATCGCACACATAGTGCCATAGTAAATCGCACACATAGTGCCATAGTGAATCGCACACATAGTGCATTTGAGATAGCCTCATGCCTCAACCTTCCAATCGGCACACATAGTGCCACATAGTCTTTGCACACATTGTGCCTTATGTCAATTCATCATGGTAAAGCAATTTACTAAATTCAAATTGTACATATAATCATATTAATAAATAGGAGAATCACTCCGAAAAATATCTATCCAAGGAGTTCTCACAACAAGTGCTTAAAGACTTACCTTGCGTTGAGTATAACTGTTCCGACCCGGCTACTCGATGTCCTTGGCTTTGCCCTTGCTTGTTTCTCCTTCTTTAACTTCTGCTTAATAGATAAATAAACTAGTTTAATCATCTTGCTATACATTTATAGTTCAATTACACATGCATATGTATATTTGTAGATTCGCAACCCTCTTACTAATTACTCATTTAGTCGATTATACACATGATTAAAGGTAACATCATGAATGGGCATACTTATATATATATATATACATACCGATTGTGCACAAAAAGATTTGACTCAACCTCACCTATGTACTCCTTTGATGGCGAATATATATATATGTATAGTGTCATCTATAACATCATCTAAACACCTAAATTCTTCTAATGCACACTTGACCAACCTTTTTTTTCCAATCTAGCATAGCTTCACCTCCATTTGTGATATCATATAAATTTGCGTTGCTACATTTCTTAGGTTCAACATCTCTATGCCCATTATGGCCACTCCCTAACCTAATTCTAAATATCAAGAACATCCCTTTCAACTATGTTAGCCGAATACTCCTCCCTTCTTAGTCCCAACTTGGCACCTCCAACAAAATGACTAACATCTTCACTTTCATGCTAACATAACAAGCAACTTAGTTCATCCACACAACTAACATGTCAATAGCATCAAGGTATCTACTAATTTTTTTGTCAAATCGCAACTCTCCAACAACCCCAAATCCCACCATGGGTTAGATAGAATTTAAACTAACAACCAACAATACACATGAATTTAAAGGAATAACTCCAACATACCTCAACTTGGATACTAGTATGGCCGACTTCTCCAAAGCTTTTCTCTTTTCCCTTCACTTGGTTTTTCGGCTAAGAGGTAGCAAGGATGAACACCTATTTTTTTTGTTCATTTTCCTATCATTAATCTTTATTTCCTCTATTTTAATATCTTACCCACATTAAATAATTATAACAACATGATCTTGGAAAGATGAAGCCATGCTTGGCCGGCCACTCAACTTAGTTTGGGGCATTTTGACATGCAAACCCAACTTTTCATAATTCCATACTATTTGGTCCTCACTTATTTACCTATCAAATTTTCTAAGTCTCTCCACTAAATCCTTTCGAGCAAGATTCACATTCCTAAGATAAAAATTGAATCACCAAATTTTTATACTAGTACTACCACACATATAAGGTATGCAAATAAAATTTTAACTAAATTTTATGACTCGGTTTTGTGGTCCCAAAACCATATCCCGACTAGGGTCAAATTAGGGTGTTACAATTCTCCCCACTTACGAAATTTTCGTCCCGAAAATCTTACGGTAAATAAGTTTGGGTAACGCTCTTTCATAGAGTTCTCGGGTTCCCAAGTAGCTTCTTCCATCCGTGTTTGAGCCATAACACTTTTACTAATGGAACCCTTTTGTTTCGCAACTCCTTCATTTCACGAGCTAGATACTGAATCGGTTCTTCTTCATAACTCATATTGGCTTGAATCTCAACCTCGATGGACTAATTACGTGGGACGGATCAGATCTATAGCGTCAAGCATCAAACATGAAAGACGTCGTGAATCTTTTCAAGTTCAGGGGTAAAATCGACGATACGAATCGGACCGACTCGTTCGGATATCTCATATGGCCCGATGAACCTCGGACTCAATTTGCCCTTGCGCCCAAATCGAGTATCTTTTCCAAGGCGAAACTTTAAGAAACACTTTATCTCCCACCGATACTCAATGTCTCTTCGTTTCAGATCCGCGTCGACTTTTGACGATCGGAGGCTATTTTGATTTTCACGGATTACTCTTACTTTCTGCTCAAAGATCTTTAATCAAATCCACTCAAAATTTTGCTCTCACCGAGCTCTGTCCAAAACAATGGTGTACGGCATTTACGCCCGTACAAGGCCTCGTAAGGCGCCATCTTAATACTTGATTGGAAACTATTGTTGTAAGCGAATTCAATCAAAGGTAAATACCGCTCCCATGAACCATCGAACTCGAGGATGCAACATCTCAACATATCCTCAAGTATCTCGAATTATTCGCCGGATTGACCATCGGTTTGGGGGTGAAAGGCGGTCTGAAATGCAACTTGGTACCCAAAGCTTCTTGCAATTTCTTCCAAAATCGCGAGGTGAACCTCGGATCTCTATTCAACACAATGTAAATCGGTACCCGTGTAATCTCACAACTGAGAAACGCATAATTCAGCTAATTTATCCAATGAAAATCCGTGACGCACAGGATAAAGTGAGCCGACTTAGTCGGTCTATCAACAACAACCCAAATCGCATCCTTCTTACTAGTCGACAACGGCGGCCGGACCTAAAGTCCATTGTGACTCGATCCCATTTCCACTCGGGTATCATGATCGGTTGAAGTAACCTCAAGGCACTTGATGTTCCGCTTTCACTTGTTGACATATTAAACATCTCAAACAAAGTCTGAGATGTCTCGTTTCATACCATGCCACCAAAACCGACGTTTCAAATCGTTGTACATCTTCGTACTCTCGGTGGATTGCCATTCGGCTACAATGGGCTTCATTCGAATTATTGAAATAAGTTCAATTCTTTGGAACACAGACGACTTCGAACCTCAAACAATCGTCATCATCAATTTGAAACTCGATTCCTTGTTCGTAACACACTCACCCGCTTTTGCAAGCAACTCCTCATCAACTTTCGAGCTTCCGAATTTGATGAGCCAACAATGGTTTGGCCTTTAATTCAGCTACTAACACATTGTCGGGTAGGATAGACAAGTGTACATTCATCGTCAGAAGCAAACAAAGTGATTTCGCTTAAGGCATCCGCAACCACATTAGCCTTTCCGGGTGATAATCAATGACGAGCTCATAATCTTTTAACAACTCGAGCCATCGTCTTTGTCGCAGATTTAAGTCTCTTTGAGTCATCAAATATTTGAGACTTTTGTGATCCGAATACACATGGCACTTCTCACCAAATAAGTAATGTCGCCATATCTTTAAGGCGAATACGATGGCCGCCAATTCGAGATCATGGGTTGGATAATTTTTCTCATGTGGCTTTAATTGTCTCGACGATAGGCCACAACTCGACCTTCTTGCATCAATACGCAACCTAACCCAAGTAGGGAGGCATCACTATAGATGATAAACTCTTTGCCGATTCGGTCGTACTAGAACTGGAGCTTTCGTCAAATGAGTTTTCAATTGGTCGAAACTTTTCTGACACTTTTCCGTCCATTCAAACTTGACATCCTTCTGAAGCAGTTTTGTCATGGGTGTGGCTATCATCGAGAATCCTTTTACAAACCGTCGGTAGTAACCGCAAGTCCCAAAAGCTCCGA
The DNA here is from genome assembly GCF_025698485.1 of Gossypium arboreum. Classification (NCBI taxonomy): domain Eukaryota; kingdom Viridiplantae; phylum Streptophyta; class Magnoliopsida; order Malvales; family Malvaceae; genus Gossypium; species Gossypium arboreum. Next base: position 93,273,204 of record NC_069075.1, read on the forward strand.
ACCTCAAGTAATATTTCTTGGAGGCTTCCAGTTAAGTATGGCTGAAATTTTGCTCGGTCGACTCAATACCGATGCGATACCACATGACCCAAGAAACTAACCTCTTAACCGTAATTCACACTTGTTGAACTTAGCATATAACCGCTTATCCCGTAAAATTTGCAACACTAATCTCGGATGTTCAACGTGTTCGTTCTCATTTTGCGAATAGACCAAAATGTCATCAATGAAGACAACTACGAACCGATCCAGATATGGTGCGAAGATCCAATTCATCAAATCCATAAATACCGCAGGGCATTAGTAAGCCCAAACGGCATCACTAGGAACTCAGAGTGACCATATCTCGCTCAAGGGTCTTGGGTATGTCCGAATCTCGAATTAAGAATCGATAATAGCCCGATCTCGGATCTATTTTCGAAAACACTAAGGTTCTTCAGCTTGATCGAACAAATCATCGATACGCTGTAACGAATATTTGTTCTTTATCGTCGCTTATTAAGTCGACGATAGTCGATGCACACCTCATGGTTCCATCCTTCTTTTCACAAACAACACCGGCGCCGCCCTGTATGTAAAAAACTCAAGCAGCAAAACCTCTATCCACCAATTCTTGCAACCGAGCTTAACTCCTTTAATTCCGTTGGTGCCATACGATACGGAGCTATCGAAATTGAGTGGTACCAGTACCAATTCGATGCTAAACTCTATTTCGAACAGTGGCAAACCCGCAATTCTTCGTGGAAAACATCCGTATTCACAAACCATCGCACAGATTCGGTTTCTTTTCCGACTCCTTGTCATCGAAAGCACATACGCAAGGTACGCTTCGTACCCTTTTCTTACATATTTCGGGCCAACATTGCTGATATTACGGTGGCAACCCTTTAAGTCCGTAGACTCAACCGAATTATCTCGTTATTCGCGCACCTCGATCGATAGTCTTGCCTTTGCAATTTACAACCGATCGCATGGTCAACCAATCCAACCCAAGAATAACGTCGAATTCGTCGAACGGCAAAAGCATCAAGTCCGCCGGAAAACAAGAACCTCAAACACTAGGGACTTTTCTTACACACTTTGTTGACAAGCACGTAATGATCCAAGGGTTTGACACCAATTACAAACTCATGAGACTCAATAGGCAAAGTCTTATGGATGCTAAGGTTTCGCATATATAAGAATGAGTAGAACCGTGGTCTATCAAAGCAATCACATTAGTATCGAAAAGAGTGAAAGTACCGGTGATAACGTCGGGGAGGATGCCTCCTCTCGTCGCTGGATGGCATATGCTCTAGCAGAGCGCTGGTCTCAGATCGAACAACAGTGTCAGAGCCCTCTCGACTACCACCCCTACCTCCTGAAATTCTTGGTGGTCTACCTCTAGCTGTCATTCCACTAGGTCTCGACCTTGCATCCTATTCTTCTCATCAAGCTCGTGCAATCTCTAATGAGGTGGTCCTTCAACCGCATCCGTAACAAGCCTTATTGGTAGACTTACCCCAACATTCACCTATGTGTCTTCTCCCACATTGGGAGCATTCAGTTTCTCTTAACTGTTATTGCCCACACTAGCTACCGAAGTAGCTCGAGAGTCCGTCAATGGTCGTGGTCTAATGGAAATCCCCAAATGTCCTCGCTCTATTGGTGTCCTCCCCGAATTTCTTTTACACGAGAACGGAGCTTTACCCGTCGATCTTTTGCGATAGTCTCTAGCTTCAAATTCAGCCTTCTTCTTCTCCTTTCCAAGTTCCTCCGCCTTATGTGCTCGCTCAACTAGTGTTACGAATTCTTTTATCTCCAAAATACCCACTAGTAGTCTTAGATCTTCATTCAATCCTTCTTCAAACCTCTTGCACATAGCAACCTCATCAGCCACACACTCCCGGGCATACCGATCGAGTCTTACTTAACTCATGTTCAGATTCGAGATCATCGTCATGCGGCCTTGCTTGAGTTCCGTGAATTCCTTACGCTTTTGATCGATTAACTGTTGACTAATATATTTCTTTCAAACTCCGCTTGAAAGAAATCCCAAGTAACTCGCTCGCTTGAGACTATAGAAATCAAGGTCCTCCACCAATAGTAGGTCGAGTCCCGCAACAAGGATATAGCACACTTTAGACATTCATCGGTGTGCATGATATTCATCAAACACCGAATGGTGTTGTCAAGCGTAACTCGGCCCTTTCGGCATCATCATGATTTACTACCGAACTCTTCAGCCCCCGCTTCCTAATCAAATCTACAGTGGCTTACTCACCTCACGTGCTCAAGAATCGATGGCATTACGGGCTCTTGGGTGGATTATTCAAATTCGGAATTGTTGGACAGCCGGATTGGTTCGGGCATATTATGCGACCTACTCATTCATCATGGTAAAGAAGGCTTGTTTAGCCCCTCACCTTGATTATTCGCAGATGACCGAGGTTCAACAGCGGCGTCCCTTGTGCAGGAGCAGCCGCTACACTTTCAACGCCATCCGCCAAGGTTCTCTCAACATCGGATCCATTTACTAATCAAAACAACAAAAAAACATTTTAACCGTCAAGTCATCACACATTTAAACATTAACATTAAGGCATGTATAGCTAGACTCATACGTGCCATGGTAGTCCTAGAACCGACTAAACCATGGCTCGATACCAATAAAATTGTAACGCCTCAACCCGAGACCATCGCCGAGTCGAACACGAGGTGTCAATGGACTCAAACCACTTATTGAGAAGTTCGCATAAGCTGCCAATCTGTGCTAGTCGCTTCAAAAATCATAACTTGAGTTTTACAACTCGAAAATCAGCTTTGTAATTTTTTTCTGAAACTAGACTCATATTTCCATCTACATAATTTTTTCTAGAATTTTGGTCAAGCCAATTAGTACAGTTTATTAGTTAAACTCTCCCATGTTACAGGGCCGACTACACTGACCTTCATGCGTTACAACTCAAATAACTCCCTGTGTAGGACTTAAATACGGGTGCTGTTTGTTTCTATAGAAACTAGACTCAAGGAGGAATTTATACATATATGGTATGACTCCTAATTATTTCTGGTTAATTTATAATGAATTTTCAAAGTCGGAACAGGAATCCAGAAACCGTTCTGGCCCTGTTTCACTAAAACCCAAATATCTCTTAACATACAACTCATATAACCGTTTCGTTTCTTCCATATGAAAATAGATTCATCAAGGTTCATTTACATAATTTATTCACTATTTAATTCCATTCCTACTAGTTTTAGTGATTTTTCACATCCACGTCACTGTTGCTGCCAGCATCATTTTCTAGGGTAGACTTTCTCTAACACATAGTTTCTATGATTTCACCACCCTTTTTTTATATATATGGTCCAAAATATAAGCATGATGACCCATTCTAATGGCTGGTCATTGCCAAACACTTCCATGCCTCTTAATGAGCATATACATACCGAATGATTATAACATTATGCTCAAAACATTTATAAGCCATTTTCGTGGCTATTCAAAATTTTACATACCGAGTTCAAACAAAACATAATAGCCTATACATGCCGAAATGTTTTCTTAAACCATCTAAGAAGAAGATACCAAAAGTCGCTAGACGGTGTGATGACTTCGATGACAGTCCCGAGCACGCAAAATGGATCAAGAACCTAAATAAACAACAAATAAGCACACCAAATGAGTACATAACTCAGTAAGTCGTAAGCACTACTCTACCATCAACAATAACAATCATAAGTGAATAATCAAATAATACAAAATAGATGTTTCCAGCCATAACAAACTATACCGCAATTTCTAAAATTTTGGTTCGGTCTCATGCCAAATCCTTCAACCAAATCAAATGCCAAGTCAGCCCAATCGATTTGGATCCGTTTCTCAAGTTGGAACAACGATGCACTAGATAATTTTATGCGCGTAACCGTACAATCCCAATTTCGATATTTAGTTAGTAACTCAATCACTTACCTCGCTCGTGCACAATTTATTTCCACAACCGAATGTGGCACACATAGTGCTTATTATGTTCGCACACATAGAGCTATAGCAAATCGCACACATAGTGCTATAGTAAATCGCACACATAGTGCCATAGTAAATCGCACACATAGTGCCATAGTAAATCGCACACATAGTGCCATAGCAAATCGCACACATAGTGCCATAGTAAATCGCACACATAGTGCCATAGTAAATCGGACACATAGTGCCATAGCAAATCGCACACATAGTGCCATAGTAAATCGCACACATAGTGCCATAGTAAATCGCACACATAGTGCCATAGTGAATCGCACACATAGTGCATTTGAGATAGCCTCATGCCTCAACCTTCCAATCGGCACACATAGTGCCACATAGTCTTGCACACATTGTGCCTTATGTCAATTCATCATGGTAAAGCAATTTACTAAATTCAAATTGTACATATAATCATATTAATAAATAGGAGAATCACTCAAAAATATCTATCCAAGGAGTTCTCACAACAAGTGCTTAAAGACTTACCTTATGCTGAGTATAACTGTTCCGACCCGGCTACTGATGTCCTTGGCTTTGCCCTTGCTTGTTTCTCCTTCTTTAACTTCTCGGGCTTAATAGATAAATAAACTAGTTTAATCATCTTGCTATACATTTATAGTTCAATTACACATGCATATGTATATTTGTAGATTCGCAACCCTCTTACTAATTACTCATTTAGTCGATTATACACATGATTAAAGGTAACATCATGAATGGGCATACTTATATATATATATATACATACCCGATTGTGCACAAAAAGATTTGACTCAACCTCACCTATGTACTCCTTTGATGGCCAATATATATATATGTATAGTGTCATCTATAACATCATCTAAACACCTAAATTCTTCTAATGCACACTTGACCAACCTTTTTTTTCCAATCTAGCATAGCTTCACCTCCATTTGTGATATCATATAAATTTGCACGTTGCTACATTTCTTAGGTTCAACATCTCTATGCCCATTATGGCCACTCCCCAACCTAATTCTAAATATCAAGAACATCCCTTTCAACTATGTTAGCCGAATACTCCTCCCTTCTTAGTCCCAACTTCGCACCTCCAACAAAATGACTAACATCTTCACTTTCATGCTAACATAACAAGCAACTTAGTTCATCCACACAACTAACATGTCAATAGCATCAAGGTATCTACTAATTTTTTTTGTCAAATCGCAACTCTCCAACAACCCCAAATCCCACCATGGGTTAGATAGAATTTAAACTAACAACCAACAATACACATGAATTTAAAGGAATAACTCCAACATACCTCAACTTGGATACTAGTATGACCGACTTCTCCAAAGCTTTTCTCTTTTCCTTCACTTGGTTTTTCGCTAAGAGGTAGCAAGGATGAACACCTATTTTTTTTTGTTCATTTTCCTATCATTAATCTTTATCCCTTTTTTCTTTCCATTTCCCCTTAAAAATAATTTTTTGAAAAAATTTTAAAAAATTTTTTTTTTTTTTAAAGTAATTTTAAAAAAAATTTTGGATTTAAAAGTTTTGGGTTTTAAATTTAATTTTTTGGGGAAATTTTAAAAAAGATTTGGGAAATAAAATTTTTTGAAATTTTTAAAAAGGGAAATTTTTTTAAAATTTAGGAAAAAAAGGGTTTTTTTAAAAAAATTTTGGTAATTTTAAATTTTAAAAATTTAAAAGGAAACATTTTGAAATTTTTATTTTAGGAAAAAAATGGGAAAAAAGGAAAGGGGGCCGGGAAAAAAAATTACGGTTTTAAAAAAATTTTGAAAAGTTAAATAAAGAAAAAATTTAATTTTGAAAAGGAAGTTAAATTTTTTCATTTCAATTTTTTTTTTCATAAATTGTATTGCCAAGGGTTTTTTTTAAAAAAATCCCGGAATTTAGGAAAAAGGAAAACTGGACGGAAAGGGGAAATTTTGAATTTGATTTTATTTTAAAATTCAGGGAAGTTCAGGGTTTTGGGAAGGGGGTTTTTTAATATTTGGCAACCCATGAATTGGTTTTTAATTCCCAACTGGGAAATAGTTTAAATTTTAAATTAAAGGGTTTGTTTATTTTATTTCAATGAATTTGGTTTTCCTTAAGTTGGGTTTTTAAGAATTTGAAAATTTTAATTTGGAAAATTGGTAAAGTTTTGTAAATTTAAATAGTTTATGAATTTAAATTTGTTTTTTAAATTAAAAACCCTTTTTTTTTTATTTTTAAGGCAGGGGTTTTTTACCCTTTTTTGCCATGTTTTTTTTTTTTTTCAATTTTTAAAGGTTATTTACCACAAATTTTATGGGAAATTTTTTTTTTTGGCATTAGGGGTAATTTTTTAAATTTTAGTTCTTTTAAAAAATGGGTTTGTGTTTTTTAATTTTGAAGGGTTTTTATTTTTGTTTAATTTAGGGAAATGCCCCTTTTATTTTGGTAAAATTTTTAATTAAATTTGAGGTTTGGTAAAATTTGGGTAGAAAATTTTTTTTAAAAATTTAAATATTTTTTATTTAATGGGCAAGGGGGCCGTTTTATAAAATCCTTTCCCCTTTTCCCAAATGGGTAAAAACCCAGGTTGGGAATTTAAATCGGGCAATTTCCCCCTTCCAAATTTAACTTTAAAAGGGAATTTTTTTAAACCATTAAGGGGGACCTTTGGGCCCTTTGTGGGAAACCCAAAAATTTTTATTAAATTTTTTCCTTTTGTTAAAAAAATTGGGAAGAAAATTTTTATTTTTAAAAAAATTTTAAAATTTTTAAAAATTTTTGGAAAAAAATTGATTTTTGGGCTTTTAAATTTTAAAGGGAAATAAAACTTTGTTTTTACAAAACCCAAACCCAAGGGGTTTTTTTCCCCTTGGGAAAATTTTAAAAATTTAACAATTTTAAAATGGTATAAACCAAATGGGGAACAACTGGGGTTTTTTATGGGAAGGGGGTTTAAATTTGTTCCTGCCAATTTACCCAAAAATAATCCTTTTTAAAAGCGAAATGGGCCCTTGAGCGGGTTTGGAAAAATTTTTCAGGTTTAAAATTTGTTTCCCAATTTAAATTTTTAATTTCCCCCGGGGGAAACATTGGGTGTCCCCTCGCCCTGGTTTTCCCGGTTTTAGGGAATTTTAAACCCCTTAGTCCTTGAAAAGGGGGTTTCCCTCAAAACCCCTGTGCGCCCAAACCCAAATTAAATTTTGGCCCGTTTTTCATTTTGGTAAACCAAAAATCAAAAACCCTTTTAACCACCTTTGGGAAAATTTACTTTTAAAAAAAACCCCTAATTTTAAACTTTTTTCCCTTTTGGGCAAAAAAATTTCATTTAAAAATAACCTCCCGGTTTGGAAAAACCTTAAAAAACCCATAACCTAAAACCCTTTTCCAATTTCTTTCCGGGGGTTTCAAAAATTTAAAAAGGATTTTTATTTTGAAACCACCCCCTTATTGCCCACCCTTTTTGCATTCCCTTTTAGAAATAGTCAAAGGGTTGGTTTTTTTCTTTCAAAAGGGCCCCCCCCTTTAGCCACAAATTTCTTCACCCTTTTCCCAAGGGTTTACCCTTTTTTCCTTTTGCCTTTAATAAACCCGGGCTTTGGAAAAGTTAAGGTCCAAAACTCCCCCCAAACGGGAATTTTCCTTGAAAGGGAAAATGGGTTTCAAACAAACCTCCAAAACCCCGGGGTATAAAAATAAGGGCCGGGCCTTTCAATATTTCAAATTTGAATTGGTGAAATTTTGGGGCTCCCCGAAATTTTTAAAGGGGCCCTTTGAACCCGGGCCCAACCTCTCTTAACCAAACCCCAAATTTGGTTAATTAGGGATTTTTTAAAAAAAACTCACAGGGTTTTCCCTTAATTTTTGAAACCCAAAATTAATGAAACCCAATTTAACCATTTTCCCCAAAGGGCAAATTTTTTAAAATAAAAAAGGAAAACTTTAAAAACCAGCCCCAAAAGGGGTTTTTAAACGGGAGGTCTTGGGGGGTTCAAAACCCCCAATGGGGGTCTCCCCTATTTTTCCCAAAAATCCCCTTTGATTTAACATCAACCTTCTCAAATTTTCTTACTCCTAAAAAGGGCTTGGATCCAAAACCCTTTTTATTTCCACCCATGGCCCTTTTTAAAAATTGGGACAAAATTTCTTCCCCTTTTGCCCAAACTTTCCCCTAATTGTGGCCCAAAAAGCCTTTTCCCAAAATTTGGGGAGGGGTTTCCAAACCCGAATTTTTAAAACCCCTTTTTCCCCGTTTCCCCGTTCCCCCAAAAAATTTCCGGGTTTTATTAAACCCAAGGTTGGGTTTCTTTTTTTCAAATTTAAATGGGCCCCTTTTTCCCTTTATTTCGGCCCTTAATTTAGAACTTTACCCCCCGTTATTCCGGGTTTCCCCGTTTGTTTTTTTTCCCCTTTAAACCCTTGGGCCCAAAAATCCCCAACTAAAAAACACAAAAAAATTTGCAAAACAAAACCCCATGGGATTTCAACCTTTTCAAGGTTGACCGGGTAACCAAAACCTAACCTTTTAACAAATTTCTTAAAGGGTTCCCCCTTAAAAAAGGGTTTTAAAAATTGAATTTTAAGGGGTTTTATAAACCGGGATTCCCTTTCGGGAATTTTTCTACGAAATTTTCCTCCAAAGGGAAAACGTAAACCCTTTTTAACCCAACCCCTCAGTTCTTTTTAAATCAAAAAAAAATTTAAAGGTCGTCTTTCCCATTTCAAATTTTGATTAATATGGTTTTAACCCATGGGTAAAACCCGCCCTTTTAAAAAACCTTACCAAAAAATTTTTCCCCCAAAAAATTAAAGGCAAAAACCCCCTTAAAATTTTGGGCCCCACAGTCATTTCCCGTCCAATTGTTTTCAATGAAACCCTTTTTAATTTTCTAAATTTCCCCTTTTAATTTTTTTCCAAAAATTTTTGCAAAAATTTAAATTTTATTAAACTTTTCCTTTTCCCCCAATTTTTCGTTCAAAAAATTCCTTTTTTTCCCAAAATTAAAAGAAAAAAAACTTTTAACCCTAAAATTTTTAAAAAAAAAAACCCCCAAAAGGGCCCAAAACTCTTTTTAAAAAAATTTTTTAAATCAAAAATTTTCAAAAATTTGTTTTTTAAAAAAATTTTTTTTTTTAAATTCCATTTAACTTTTAATATTTTTTTCCCTCCTTTTAAAAAACAAAATTTTTTCTAAACATTTAAAATCAACCCTTTTTAATTATATCCCAAAAAAAAGACCCTTTAATTTCCCCAAATTCAAAACAAAATTTTTCAAAACAAACCCCTTTTAAATGAAACAAATAGCCTTTTTACAAATTTACCCATCACCAAATTGCCCAAAAATGTTTTTTGGAAATCCTTTTCCGGGGTGGAACGTGCCCGGCAAAAACGCCTAAAACAAAATGGAAAAATAAACCTTAAATTATTTCCAAAATAAAATTAAAAACCCGCCCCTTTGGCCCCTACAAATACCTTTTTTTGGGTTTCCGGGAAACCTTTCAAAACAAAACAAAAACATTTAATTTTGGGAAAAAAAAAATTCAAAAATTTAAAATTTGAAACTTACTTCCTTTAAAACCACAAACCATTCCCCTTTTTTTGCCCCCCTTCAAAACCCGGGTTAAGTCAAACCCATTTTAAAAAGCAAAAAGGCAAAATTGAAATGGCCCTTTAAAACAAATTTTAAAATAAAAAATAGGGTTTTTATTTTTTCAACTTTAAAAGGTTTCAATTTCAAATTTTTACTAATTTTTTAAATTTTTAAAAACCCAAAAATTTTTTAAATTGCCCCCTCATGTTAAGGGAAACTAAAAAACTTTCTTAAAAATAAAAATTAAAAATTTTTAAAGGGTTTAAAACATGTTTTTTTCTTATAAAACTTGGCCCCCGGGTTTTTCTTTTTTTTCAAAATTTTCTTTAAATAAATAAAATTTTAAAGTTAACAATTTTTTCAAAACGTTTTTTTCCCCCCCAAAAAAAAAAATTTTAAAACCAAAATCCTTTTTTTTAAAATAAAAGGAAAAGGCCCCAAATTTTTCCTTTTTTTTTTTTTCCTAAATTTATAAAAATTTTTTTCCCACTTTCCCAACCTTTTTTTAATAAACTTTTTTTTAAAACAAAATTTTTGATTTCCCCCCTTTTATTTGGGCCCTTTATCAAACCCAACCTAATTTTTTTCCAAATTTCCAAACCTTCCCCTCTTATCCCAATTCAACCCCAAAAAATAAAAATTTTTTTCAAACATAAAGCAAATTTAAAAACAAAAATTTTAATCCGGTTTTCCAAAAATTGCAAAAATTAAAAACCCCCAAACCCAAATTAAAAAAAATAAAAACCCCCTGGGTTAAAGACTTTCAACTCCAAAAATAAATGGACCCAAAACCCTTTTTTCCCTTTTTAAAACCCCAAAAAATATTTTTGAAATTTTAAACTTTTCTCATAAATTTACCCAATAAAATAAAAACCAAATTTTAAAAGAGGCCATCTTTGCCCAAATTTTTGGTTTTTTTCAATTTCCTCCCTTTCAAACCCAAATTAAAAATTTTTATTCCCTAAATTTAAAACCTTTCCTAAATTTTAAAATTTTTAGTAAACCCAACATAAATTTTTTAAAACTAAATTTTCTCTTTTGGCCCAAAAAATTTATTTAAACAACCTCAAAAATTTAAATTTTGAAATAGAAAATTTTTTTGCCCCTTTCAGAAACTTTACTTCCTAATTTAAAAAACCCTTTTTGGCAAAATTTTTCCCCAAGTTTAATTTTCCAAACCATTTTAAATCCAACCCGTCCCTTAATTTGGGGACAATCCATACTGAAATTGAAGGGGAAATCCAAAAAAAAAAACGACCCTTTTCAAAGGGGGACCGTCATTTTGGCCCTCATTTTTAAAAATTTGACCTTTATCCACAATTTGGTTTTTTCCTTTGCTTTTACATTAAACAAATTTAATTTTTTCCAAATTGAACAAACTTTAAAAATTTTTCCGATTCCAAAAATTTTCCTTTAAAAAGGTTTTGGCCCACCTTTAAATTTTAAAAACTATTTTTTTCCCTTTTTTTTTCCTTTAAAACCCGGGGCAAATTAAAAATTTTAAATACTTTAATTATTTTAAAAAAACGGGTTTTTGGGGAAAACCCTTTCAAAAAATTTTTTTAAAACGGGTAAATTTTCCTTTAAAAATCCCTTTTTATTTATTTAAGTTTTTAAAATTTATCCCTATTTCCCTTTTGGGCCGAATTAAATTTTAAAAAAATCCATTCTTAAAAAACCCAAAAAACCCTTTTTTAACCCGGGTATTTCCCTTTGGAAAACCCCTTTTTCCTTTAATTTTAAATTTAACATCCAAAAAACCAAATTTCTCCTTTCTAAATTTCACAAAAAACCCTTTCACTTAAGGGGGTTTTTTCCCCTTCTTAGTTTTAAAAATTAAACCCAACCCAAAACCAACCCAAAAATTTCTTAAATTTAAACAAATTTTGTTAAAACCCCCTTTCAAAACTTCCCAAACACTTTAAAATTTTTTTTCCAAAATTTCCCCTTTTCCAAAACCCTTTCCCAAACCTGTTAAAAAACCCAAAAAAAACAATTTCCTAAAGGGGAATTTAAATCCCAAAAACCTCAACTTTAAAACCGTTTGGGTTTTTCCAAAGTTTCTCTTTTCCCTTTTTCCTTTTTTCAAAGGCCCCAAAAAACCCATTTTTTTCTTTTCCATTTCAAACATTTTAAAAAAATTTTTCCCCTTTAAAATTTAAAAATTCCCCAAAGGGCCCAAAGTGGGTTTTCCTAAATTTTTGGGGGCAAATTTTTAAAATTTAAAAACCAATTTTCCCCCATTTTTTTTCCCCTTTCACCCCAAAATTTTCTTTTCCCAAAATTTTCCCAAAGGAAAACTTCCCAAAAAAATTGAAACCCAAATTTTAATTTTTTGTTCCCAATTTTAAAACCCCAAAAAAATTTAACAAAAATTTTTTGGAAAACTTGTTAAAAGTCCCAAACATAGGGATTTTTTCCCAAATTTTGAAAACCAAATTTCCCCATTAAAAATCCCGAAAAATTTTCAAATTTTAAAAATTTTAAAAGATCCGGGGTCCAAAGGTTTTTCCCAAAAACGGTTTGGGGCCCCCTTTTTATGGCTTTTTTGGGGCCCCTTCCCTTTTTCCCCCCCCTTACGAATTTTCTTTTTTATTAACCATATGGCTAACCCTTACCTTTTTCCAAAACAACAAGGGGGAAAACCGACGCAACCTTAAATTTAAAACATTTCAAACCCAATGTGTTTCCAATGGGAAATTTTTATTTTCCCCTCACAAGATTTTAAACAAATTTGGGAAAACATGGAAATCCCCCCCCGGGTTTTTTCCTTTTGAGACACTTTTTTTTTCCATTTCCTTTTCAATTTCTTTTTCAAACCTAACCTGTTCAACGTTTTTTTTCCCCCAAAGGCCCAAACCAACTCGAATAACTCCTGTGTAGGACTTAAATACGGGTGCTGTTTGTTTCTATAGAAACTAGACTCAAGGAGGAATTTATACATATATGGTATGACTCCTAATTATTTCTGGTTAATTTATAATGAATTTTCAAAGTCGGAACAGGGAATCCAGAAACCGTTCTGGCCCTGTTTCACTAAAACCCAAATATCTCTTAACATACAACTCATATAACCGTTTCGTTTCTTCCATATGAAAATAGATTCATCAAGGTTCATTTACATAATTTATTCACTATTTAATTCCATTCCTACTAGTTTTAGTGATTTTCACATCCACGTCACTGTTGCTGCCAGCATCATTTTCTAGGGTAGACTTTCTCTAACACATAGTTTCTATGATTTCACCACCCTTTTTTATATATATGGTCCAAAATATAAGCATGATGACCCATTCTAATGGCTGGTCATTGCCAAACACTTCCATGCCTCTTAATGAGCATATACATACCGAATGATTATAACATTATGCTCAAAACATTTATAAGCCATTTTTCGCATGGCTATTCAAAATTTTACATACCAAGTTCAAACAAAACATAATAGCCTATACATGCCGAAATGTTTTCTTAAACCATCTAAGAAGAAGATACCAAAAAGTCGCTAGGCGGTGTGATGACTTCGATGACAGTCCCAGAAACGCAAAATGGATCAAGAACCTAAATAAACAACAAATAAGCACACCAAATGAGTACATAACTCGATGAAGTCGTAAGCACTACTCTACCATCAACAATAACAATCATAAGTGAATAATCAAATAATACAAAATAGATGTTTCCAGCCATAACAAACTATACTGCAATTTCTAAAATTTTTGGTTCGGTCTCATGCCAAATCCTTCAACCAAATCAAACGCCAAGTCAGCCCAATTGATTTGGATCCGTTTCCTCAAGTTGGAACAACGATGCACTAGATAATTTTATGCGTACACCGTACAATCCCAATTTCAATATTTAGTTAGTAACTCAATCACTTACCTCGTTCGTGCACAATTTATTTCCACAACCGAATGTGGCACACATAGTGCTTATTATGTTCGCACACATAGAGCTATAGCAAATCGCACACATAGTGCTATAGTAAATCGCACACATAGTGCCATAGTAAATCGCACACATAGTGCCATAGTAAATCGCACACATAGTGCCATAGCAAATCGCACACATAGTGCCATAGTAAATCGCACACATAGTGCCATAGTAAATCGGACACATAGTGCCATAGCAAATCGCACACATAGTGCCATAGTAAATCGCACACATAGTGCCATAGTAAATCGCACACATAGTGCCATAGTGAATCGCACACATAGTGCATTTGAGATAGCCTCATGCCTCAACCTTCCAATCGGCACACATAGTGCCACATAGTCTTTGCACACATTGTGCCTTATGTCAATTCATCATGGTAAAGCAATTTACTAAATTCAAATTGTACATATAATCATATTAATAAATAGGAGAATCACTCAAAAATATCTATCCAAGGAGTTCTCACAACAAGTGCTTAAAGACTTACCTTGCGTTGAGTATAACGGTTCCGACCCGGCTACTCGATGTCCTTGGCTTTGCCCTTGCTTGTTTCTCCTTCTTTAACTTCTCGGGCTTAATAGATAAATAAACTAGTTTAATCATCTTGCTATACATTTATAGTTCAATTACACATGCATATGTATATTTGTAGATTCGGCAACCCCTCTTACTAATTACTCATTTAGTCGATTATACACATGATTAAAGGTAACATCATGAATGGGCATACTTATATATATATATATACATACCCGATTGTGCACAAAAAGATTTGACTCAACCTCACCTATGTACTCCTTTGATGGCGAATATATATATATGTATAGTGTCATCTATAACATCATCTAAACACCTAAATTCTTCTAATGCACACTTGACCAACCTTTTTTTTCCAATCTAGCATAGCTTCACCTCCATTTGTGATATCATATAAATTTGCACGTTGCTACATTTCTTAGGTTCAACATCTCTATGCCCATTATGGCCACTCCCTAACCCAATTCTAAATATCGGCAACATCCCTTTCAACTATGTTAGCGAATACTCCTCCCTTCTTAGTCCCAACTTGGCACCTCCAACAAAATGACTAACATCTTCACTTTCATGCTAACATAACAAGCAACTTAGTTCATCCACACAACTAACATGTCAATAGCATCAAGGTATCTACTAATTTTTTTGTCAAATCCCAACTCTCCAACAACCCCAAATCCCACCATGGGTTAGATAGAATTTAAACTAACAACCAACAATACACATGAATTTAAAGGAATAACTCCAACATACCTCAACTTGGATACTAGTATGGCCGACTTCTCCAAAGCTTTTCTCTTTTCCCTTCACTTGGTTTTTCGGCTAAGAGGTAGCAAGGATGAACACCTATTTTTTTTTGTTCATTTTCCTATCATTAATCTTTATTTCCTCTATTTTAATATCTTACCCACATTAAATAATTATAACAACATGATCTTGGAAAGATGAAGCCATGCTTGGCCGGCCACTCAACTTAGTTTGGGGCATTTTGACATGCAAACCCAACTTTTCATAATTCCATACTATTTGGTCCTCACTTATTTACCTATCAAATTTTCTAAGTCTCTCCACTAAATCCTTTCGAGCAAGATTCACATTCCTAAGATAAAAATTGAATCACCAAATTTTTATACTAGTACTACCACACATATAAGGTATGCAAATAAAATTTTAACTAAATTTTATGACTCGGTTTTGTGGTCCCGAAACCATATCCCGACTAGGGTCAAATTAGGGCTGTTAGATTACCCATTCTCGAGACCGAGACCAGGCATGAGGCATTACCAGACACATACTCAGATATTTTCGTGAAATACGGGCTATAAAATTTCGTTCCAAATTGAAACTAATCAAACCAACCAAAATGAGCCATTTTCCCCTGGCCATATACAAGTGAATATGTATACTTTTATAAGCCTTTATATTGGCTAATCAAATGACACATATAACAAAATAAAAAAAAAACCCTATACATGCCATTGAACAAAATATGAGTATTTATATACTAAAGCTAGACAAGATGATAGTGTGTTGATTCTCCAATCGTCTCCCAATTTTCGTGAGTCCACGATCTCTGTAAGACATGGAAAAAAGAGGGGTAAGCATTTACATGCTTAGTAAGCCCGAATAACTGGAAAGTAAACTTACCGATTAATTAGCATACATCCATATTAGGCAATGTAACCAACAAACATGAATTTGTTTTCCCTATCACATGCACTCAATTAACAAGTTAGTCTCATAACAATACACCATGTAATTTTGTCTTAGATGAGCTCATCATCCAACATTTTCATTTTTATATCTCATGCTAATCCCGTTGAGTTTCTCGAAAATCTCGATGGATTTTCCATTTACCATCAAGTCATAGAGCGATCATCTCAAGTACACACTTCTGCCAACCTCACATCTTACGGCAGGATTATCAGTCCAGGCTAAATCCCTTATAGCGACAAACACCCTTAACGAGCTCAGATATGAATTATCAATCTAAGCTAAATTCAGACCCTAATCGGATTACCCGTCCAGGCTAAATCCACAATGCACACATATTCTTCGGGAGGCTCGATCACTCAAGGAACATTTGTTCGGGCTAGATCCTTTCTATATTTGAGATCAACAGATTACCCGTGTGGACTAAATCCTTTTCTGCAACACATGCAGGATCTCAAGTCATGTAATCCATGGTTTATCCATGGAATTTCCTTTTTTTGACTTCAACCGGGACATTTATTATGATATCATTATTATTAGCATATTTCATGGATTTTCATGCCACCATTATAACCAACTATCATGCATCCATAACACATGTAATTAGGCATATTAATAGTTTACTTAAAGTTATTCGAACTTACCTGGTATTCGTTTCGGTTTCGCTTTTTGGTTATTCTGAAACTTTTTGTTTTCCTCGATCGACCTCCGAAATTTTTTCCTCGGGGTCTATAACAATAAAAATGATTTATTAATACCTCACATTATACTTTTTGAGTCTAAATTTCACCCCCAGACAAAATGATTGTTTTACCCCTAACCTTTCACATTATTTACGATTTAGTCCCTAGGATCGTATGATGAAATGCATGAATTTTCTACATTATCCAAGCCTAGCCATATGCTCTTTCCTCTTATGGCAGCCCACATTTCTCCATTATTTCACATTTCTACCACATATTTTACACCTTTTGCAAAAAGGTCCTTTTTAGGGTTTTTCATGAAAATCACCTAGAAAAAATTGTTTAACACACATCCAACTTTCGTATTCCTCCATAAAACATCAAAGAATAAACATGTCACACATGGGTCACTTTGCAAACATGAACCCCAACTCAAAATATGGGTAGAAATGGAGAGAGTAAGCTACCGGGATTACAAAAATATGAAGAACATTAAAAACGGGGCTTGAAAGCACTTACTATTGAGCTTGAAAATGTTGAAAACCCTAGCAATGGAGGGCTTGAGAAATTTGACTGGATGAGGGAGAGGAATGGCTGATTTTTTCCTTTATTTTCCCATTTTATTTCATTAATTAGCCAAATGACCAGAATGCCCTTAAGCCCTTTCTTTCAAATTTTTTCCATACATGCCCACTTTTGTCCAAAAACTTAGAAATAGGGAAAATTCTCCTTAAGGACTTCTAATTAATAATCTAAAGCAATTTCATACAATTTGCTTCTAGAATCCAAGTTTTGCAATTTATTCAATTTTGTCCTTATTTTCCAATTGGACACCTTACTCAATTTCTTCATGAAACTTTAGTACATGCATATTTTCATATTCTAGACCTTATAATAATTATAAAATAAATATTTCAATGTCATATTTGTGGTCTCGAAACCACTATTCTGACTAGGCCCTATTTTGGGCCCCCTTTAGGGACTTTCGTCCTCGACAGTCTTACCAGTAAACAGGTTCGGATATTGGCTTCTCATGGTTTCTTCTGGCTCCCATGTAGCCTCTTCCACACCATGACGATGCCATAAGACTTTTACCAAGGCCACATTTTTATTTCTCAGTCGTTTAACCTCACGGGCAAAAATCTTAACCGGTTCCTCACCATAAGTTATGTCTGGTCTAATTTCAATCTCTGTCGGTGAAATCACATGTGAAGGATCTGACCTATATCTCTGTAACATAGACACATGGAATACATCATGAATCCTTTCCAATTCGGATGGTAAGGCTAACCAGTACACCAAAGGTCCAACTCTTTCAGTGATCTCATATGGTCTGATAAATCACTGAACAATTTACCTTTTCATCCAATCTCAATACCTTTTTCCATGGAGATACTTTCAAAAATACTTTATCTCCGACTTGGAACTTAATCTCTTTTCTTTTTAGATTAGCATATGACTTTTGTCTATCCGATGCCGCTTTTAAGCAATCACGTATCACTTTAACGTTTTCTTCAGTTTCTTTGATCAGATCAACTCCGTGAATCTGACTCTCCTTGAGTTCTATCCAATACAATGGAGTTCGACACTTTCTGCCATACAAGGCCTCATAAGGCCCTTCTTTAGACTCGTTTGAAAATGTTGTTGTAGGCGAACTCTACCAATGGCAGGTATTTTTCCCAGCTGCCTTGAAATTCAAGGATGCAACATCGCAACATATCCTCAAGAATCTGAATCATCTGTTCAGACTAACCATCGATCTGTGAGTGAAAAGCTGTACTAAAGCTCAACCTAGTACCCAAGGCTTCTTGTAACTTCTTTCAGAATCTCGAAGTGAATCTCGGGTCTTTGTCTAAAATAATCGATAGTGGTACCCCGTGTAATCTCACGATCTCAAATATATACAAGTCGGCTAACTTGTCAAGTGAATAATCTGTCCTCACCAGGATAAAATGAGCCGACTTCATCAACTTATCCACCACAACCCATATAGCATCTTTCTTTTTCGGGGTCAATGGTAATCCTGTCATGAAGTCCATAGTGATTCTTTCCCACTTCCATTTGGGGACCATCACAGGCAGTAGCAAACCGAAGGTACTTGATGTTTAGCTTTGACTTGCTGACATATCAAGCATTTCGATACAAATTCGGAGAGGTCTCTTTTCATGCCATTCCACCAGTACATTTTCTTCAAATCATTGTACATCTTGGTACTTTCAGGATGAATAGACAAAAGGCTATCATGTGCCTCTTGCAAGATTTTCTGAATAATTTCATCGTTCCTCGGTACACAAACTCTGTCTCTGAACATCAAACATCCGTTAGAATCGATCTGAAAATCTGATTCGATACCCTCCTCACATTGAGTTCTTTTAGCTTGCAGGACACTATCATTAGTCTGAGCATCATAAATTTCCTAAAGAAATATCGGCCTAGCCCTAAGCTCTACCAAGACCGAACCATCATCGAACAACGCCAATCAAGCATTCATGGCCCTCAATATGAACAAAGATTTTCTACTTAACGCATCGGCAACCACATTTGCCTTTCCCGGGTGATAATCGATGATCAGCTCGTAATCTTTAATTAGTTCTAACCATCTCCGCTGTCTCAGATTCAATCCTTTTTGAGTCATCAAATACTTCAAACTCTTGTGGTCTGTGAATATACGACAAGTCTCACCATATAAATACTGCCTCCAAATTTTCAAAGCAAAAACAATGGAGGCAAGCTCTAAGTCGTGTGTCAGATAATTCTTCTCGTGTGGCTTCAACTATCGTGAACCATAGGCTATCACTTTGCCATCTTGCATAAGTACACAACCCAGTCCATTTAAGGATGCATCACTGTAGACCACAAACTCCTTTCCCGGCTCAGGCAATACTAAAACTGGAACTTCAGTTAGCAATGTCTTCAACTTTTCGAAACTCTGCTAGCACTTCTCTGTCCATTCCAACTTAACGTCTTTCTCTAGCAACTTTGTCGTTGGAGTCGCTATCATGGAGAATCCTTTCACAAATATTCGGTAGTAGTTGGCTAAGCCCAAAAAGCTTCTAACCTTGATTACATTTTTAGGCGGTTTCCATTCAACGATGGTAGAGATCTTACTTGGATCAACTCGGATGCCATCACTCGAAACAATATGACCCAAAAACCCTACTTCTAGGAGCCAAAATTCACTCTTGCTAAACTTAGCATACAATTGGTTTTTCGTAAAGTTTGCAACACAGTCCTCAGATGCTTCGCATGCTCTGTCTCATCCTTGGAATAGATCAAAATGTCGTCAATGAACACAATGACGAACTTGTCTAAGTATGGCCGAAATATCCTATTCATTAGGTCCATAAATATGGCCGGTGCATTCGTTAACCCAAACGACATGACAAGAAATTCATAGTGGTCATACCTCGTTCTAAAAGTTGTCTTAGGCACGTCCGACTCCTTAACTTGCAACTAATAGTAGCCAAATCTCAGGTCTATCTTAGAGAATGCAGTGGCTCCCCTCAACTGGTCGAACAAATCATCGATCCTTGGCAAAGGACACTTATTCTTATTAGTTACCTTGTTCAGTTACCGATAATCTATACATAGCCTCATCTAGCCATCTTTCTTCTTTACAAATAATACGGGAGCACCCCAAGGAGAAAAGCTCGACCTTTCAAAACCTTTATCCGTTAATTCTTGCAACTGTGCTTTTAACTCTTTCAACTCGGTTGGTGCCATCCTATACGGAGTAATAGAAATAGGAGCTGTTCTTGGCACCAGTTCAATACCAAAAACTATCCCTCTATCAGGAGGTAATCCAGGTAATTCCTCCGGGAACACGTTTGGATATTCACATACTATTGGTATGGACTCAATCTGCAACTCAATTTCCTTAGTGTTCAATACAAAAGCAAGGTAGGCTTCATACCCTTTTCTTATATATCTTTGAGAAACTATTGATGTAATTACAACCTGCATGTATCCAATTCTCTAGAATTAACCCGTAGAATCTCACCATCTGGGCACTTCAACTCAATATACTTACTACCACAGTTCACAATTACTTCATGCAGGGCTAACCAATCCATGCCAAGTATTACATCAAACTCATTGAATGGCAATAACATAAGGTTAGATGGAAAACAATGACCCTGAATCGTCAAAGGACAATTCTTACAGACTTTATCAACCAAGACTAACTTGCCTAATGGGTTTGACACTCTAATTATAAATTCCATAGGTTCAATGGGTATATTCATACTAGACACCAACCTCATGCAAATGTATGAATGCATCGATCCTGGATCAATTAAGGGAACAACACAAGTATTAAAAATAAAAAAAGTACCCGTGATGACGTCAGAAGCAGAGGCTTCCTCTAGAGCGTGTATTGCATACGTTCTTGCAAGGGCTTGAACCTCTGATTTCGTAGTGTCTTTAGCCATAACCCGACTACCACTAGCACTTCCAGGATATCTCGGAGGTCTACCTCGTGAAATAGGAGCACTCGATTTTGGGGCTACTTTTACCTTTTTATCGGTTCGCTCTGGGCAGTCTTTAAGGAAGTGATCAAGAGAACATCTATAGCACACACCGCTCTTCATCCGGCACTCTCCGAAGTGAAATTTATTGTAGCTTTTACACTTCATCTTTTGGTCATCTACACTCCCCACACTAGTCACCATCTGGGAGGAAGACTTCTAACTACATCGTTTGAAGCCTCTCGCTCTACCCAAATATCCTACCCGATGAAGTTGAGCGTTCATGTTGGCTCATTGATTTCTTTGTAGGAAATGAGAGCGTCTTACCACTGGATATCTTGCTCGTAACTCGAGCTTCTCTCTTATCTTGCTTCCTTTCATTATTGAGCTCCTCGTCTTTCTTGGCCTGATCAGCTAATGCAGCAAACTCTCGTATCTCAAGGATCCCAATTAATAGCTTGATTTCCTCATTCAGACCTTTCTCGAAGCTTTTACACATTTCTAACTCTGTTTGAACCCATTCAGTTGCATATTGACTTAGCCTTACAAATTCCCTTTCGCATTCTGCTACAGTCTTATTTTCTTGTTTAAGTTCCAAGAACTCCTTTCACTTCGAGTCTAGGAACCTTTAACTGGTGTATTTCTTCTTAAACTCCGCTTGGAAAAATTCCCAAGTGATGTTTTCCTTTGGCACCATTGAAGATACAATCTTCCACCAGTGGTATGCAGTATCCTTTAAAAGAGATACAGCACACTTTAAACACTCCTTAGGTGTACAAGATAACTCATCCAATACTCGTGTAGTGTTCTCGAGTTAGAACTTGGCTCGTTCTGCATCATCATCAATCTTAACCATAAATTCTTCAGCCCCATACTTTCTAAGCTTGTCTACAGGGGCTTTACCAATTCTTACAAGTGTCATACCTCGTTGCACATGAGGTCGGTTAAGGGGAAAGCGAGTTCGTGGTATATTACGCTGATTTCTCAAATAATCCCCAAACCACTCATCCATCATGTCAAAAAAGGCAGCTCTAGCCTCTTCCCGGCCTTCAGACATAGGCCTTCTACTACTACTAGAAACAGCTCGTTGTACAAAAGCTGGAGCATGGCTCTCGGCTCCCTCAGACTCATCTTATGCTTGATTGGAAGACATTTACTATATTTAAAGACGATTAAACAGTTAGGAGATGTCACACTATCAACGTTCATATAATGGCATGTATAGCTAAACTCAATACACTTTACGGTAGTCCTAGAACCGACTAAACTGTAGCTCTGATACCACTAAATGTAACACCCCTTACTCATTCCCGAGATTGGGACCAGGCACGAGACATTATCAGACACATACTCGGATATTTTCATGAAATACGGGCTATAAAATTTCATTCCAAATTAAAACCAATCAAACAACATCTTAATGTTCTTATTATGGGCCCACGATGTCTAAAACATACATTGAAAATGGTCCGGGACTAAATCGAGAATTTGAGAAAGTTCTTGGAAAATTTTCTAGGTTAAGCCTCACACGCCCGTATGGAGGCAATGCACACGAACGTGCGCTTTGGGACACACCCGTTCCCCTAACCCTTATGGAATTAATTGAATTTATTTCCTATTTCAAGCCTACAGGGGTTTTCACACGGCCGAGCACATGCCCATGTCCCTGGCCCGTGTCATTCACATGGCCTTGACACGCCTATGTGGTCTCCCGTGTCCAAAAACTCGAGCATTCTATTTATGACATTAGCATGCATTTAGGGGCACACGGCCAAGACACACGCCCGTGTGCTGGGCTGTGTCCTCTACACGGTTGAGACACACGACCATGTCTCTACCCATGTGTTTAGTCCCATGCATTCTAACTTAAAATTTTTCAGGTGCAGGGGACACACGGCCATATCACATGACCATATCACACGCCCATGGAGCGGTCCGTGTGGACCTTGTTGGGCCATTTTTCAAGCCTATGGTCACCTTCTAATATTCATATCCACTTATAGTTTTCAATAACACTTAACATGGTCTAATTATACTCTTAAATGACCTTAATACACCTCATTGCATGTAAACCTCATCTCATCGATTTTCATACATGCTAGGTTATCCCCTTTTTATTAAGGATTTCTATGACTTGTAACTCAATTAAACTTGGCTCATTATCTTAACTCATTGCAAAATTGTCGCCTAACCACCCCATATGATTTGGTCATATTATATATGACTAATTGTAACACACCATATTTAATCATCACAAGAACATTGGAACATAACATGCACAATTTGGTAGGTCATAACTTACACCAAAATGAGCCAATTTCCCCTGGCCATATACAAGTGAATATGTATACTTTTATAAACCTTTATATTGGCTAATCAAATGACATATATAACAAAATAACAAAAGCCCTATACATGCCATTGACCAAAATAAGAGTATTTATATACCAAAGCTAGGTAAGATGATAGTGTGTTGATTCTCCAATCGTCTCCCAATCTTCGTGAGTCCACGAGCTCTGTAAGACAGGGAAAAGAGAGGGGTAAGCATTTAAATGCTTAGTAAGCCCGAATAACTGGAAAGTAAACTTACCGATTAATTACCATACATCCATATTAGGCAATGAAACCAACAAGCATGAATTTGTTTTCCCTATCACATGCACTCAACTAACAAGTTAGTCTCATAACAATACACCATCTAAATTTCTCTTAGATGAGCTCATCCAACATTTTCATTTTTATATCTCATGTTAATCCCGTTGAGTTTCTTGAAAATCTCAATGGATTTTCCATTTACCGTCAAGTCATAAGAGCGATCATCTCAAGTACACACTCCCACGAACCTCACATCTTACTGCAGGAGTACCAGTCTAGGCTAAACCCCCCATAATATCAACTCATAGGGTAATGTCGGGATTATCAGTCCAGGCTAAATCCCTTATAGTGACAAACACCCTTAACAAGCTCGAATCTGAATTACCAGTCTAGGCTAAATTCAGACCCTAATCGGATTACCCGTCCCGGCTAAATCCACAATGCATACATATTTTTCGGAAGGCTCGATCATTCAAGGAACACCCATCCGGGCTAGATCCTTTCTATATTTGAGATCAACGGATTACCTGTCCGGGCTAATCCTTTTTTGCAACACATGCAGGATCTCAAGTCATGTAAGCCGTGGTTTATCCATCGAGTTTCCCTTTTTTGACTTCAACCGGGACATTTATTATCATATCATTATTATTAGCATATTTCATGGATTTTCATGCCACCATTATAACCAAATATCATGCATTCATAACACATGTAATTAGGCATATTAATAGTTTACTTAAAGTTATTCGAACTTACCTCGTATTCGTTTTGGTTTCGCATTTCGGTTATTCTGAAACCTTTCGTTTTCCTCGATCGACCTCTGAAATTTGTTTCTCGGGGTTTATAACAATAAAAATGAGTTATTAAAACCTTACATTATACTTTTTGAGTCTAAATTTCACCCCTAGACAAAATGATCGTTTCGCCCCTAACCTTTTACATTATTTACGATTTAGTCCCTACGCTCGTATGATGAAATGCATGAATTTTCTACATTACCTGAGCTTAGTCAAATGTTGTTTCTCTTATGGCACCCCACATTTCTCCATTATTTCACATTTCTACCACATATTTTACACTTTTTGCAAAAAGGTCATTTTTGGGTTTTTTCACGAAAATCACCTAGAAAAAGATGTTTAACACACATCAAACTTTCATATTCCTCCATAAAACATCAAAGAATAAACATGTCACACATGGGTCACTTTGAAAACATGAACCCTAACTCAAAATATGGGTAGAAATGGAGAAAGTAAGCTACCAGGATTTCAAAAATACGAAGAACATTAAAAATGGGGCTCGAGAGCACTTACTATTGAGCTTGAAAATGTTGAAAACCCTAGCTATGGAGGGCTTGAGAAATTTGGCTAGATGAGGGAGAAGAATTGCTTATTTTTGCCTTCATTTTCCTATTTATTTCATTAATTAGCCAAATGACCAAAATTCCCTAAAGCCCTTTCTTTCAAATTTTATCCATTCATGCCCATTTTTGTCCAACAACTTAGAAATTGAGAAAATTTCTCCTTAAGGACTTCTAATTAATAATATAAAGTAATTTCATACAAATTTCTTCTAGAACCCAAGTTTTTCAATTTATTCAATTTGGTCCTTATTTTCCAATTGGACACTTTACTCATAGAATTTCTTCATGAAACTTTAGCACATGCATCTTTTCATATTCTAGACCTCATAAAAATCATAAAATAAATGTTTCAACATCAGATTTGTGGTCCCGAAACCACTGGTCCGACTAGGCCCTATTTTGGGATGTTACAATGTCCTAATGGCCACACGAATGTGTTGCCCTTCCACACGAGCGTGTGCCTGTTTCTAAGGTCATCTTTCTAGAGTTTTTTTAAGGACCCAAATCAGTCCTGAATGGGTTTTTATGGATGTTCGGGGTCTCATAAGTCTATGTTAATGAAGTTTAGACATGTTCCGAAAAAGTTTTAAATTTTACCAAGTGTTGATAACTCAAAAACGTTTGACTACATGTGCTTAAGAGCTGTAGTGCCTCATATTTTGTCCCAGCGTAGGGTACGGGTGTGGGTTGTTACAGTTTTCTGATGAGTTTTCGTTGCCAAAAATGCCCTTACACTAGCTTTGGGTGATTGGTGGGTTGTGTGGACAAAGACTACCCTTTTTTTTCAATTTTGTCCCCCTTGACAATGTCAATGTCGTGATACCTAAAAGTGGATATCGCGATACCTCGGGCAGTGTCAAGCCTTGGGATCTTCTTGGAAAGGTGGATATCACAATAACACTGAAGGGTGTCTCCAATCTTCCATATTGTTGGTGGTATCGCGATTTCAAGGTCTTGATATCGTGATACCCTTGCCTTTGGTGTTGTTCTCGCTCGTTTTCGACCTCCAACACTTCCCTAAAACACTCAATCACATGTTAGGCCTCCCAATGGCTCTATTGGAAAAATTGGGTCACAAAATGGGCAAAAATTAGACATTTTCACTTATTAACTAAAAATCTAAAAATAACAAAAAATAAATTATGCAAAAGACACTATTTTGCTCAAGAATAAGCTTCTTAAGTATACCGGGGAAGCCTAATTTTTCACATCATTTTGTGGTAGATCATATATATTTGTGATAGTAATAGTTATGTTGTTGATGTCCTAATAGGTTACTTGGGTTATATATGTAACACTCGTAACCCATATCTGTTACAAGAACAACATTACAGAGCATTACCAGAGTTTACAGAGTAATTTCATATAATTCATATCATTTACTTTTCATGTCCAAAATTAATCATATTGTCCCTTGAATGGACCTTCGAGGCCCACTTTAAATATTAGAATCAAGTCGGGACTAAATCAGAAACTCAAAAAATTTTTTGCAAAATTTCAAACTTTTTATTATATACAGGGGTCACACGGCCATGTGGATAGGCCGTGTGACTCACACGCCCGTGTGGGTAGGCCGTGTGACTCACACGACCATGTGACATGCCCATGTCTCAGGCCATGTGGGCATTTGATGTGAGGCACACGATCGTTTCCTAGCCCGTGTAACTCCCTAACTTGTGCCACACAGCCTGCCACATGCCAGTATGCTAGGTTGTGGCCAATTTAATTTTCACAAATTAGATCGTGTAGCACACACGATTGAGACACACGCTCGCGTCTCTGCCCATGTACCCAATTCTGAGCATTTTGTTTCTCAGGTTTTGGATGCAGGGGACACATGGCCAAACCACATGCCCATGTGCTAGGCCATGTGTCACACACAGTCAAGATACATGCCCGTGAGTCTACTCGTGTAGACAAAATAAGGCCATTTCCTAGCCTCATTTCTCACCCAAATTTAACCTTCAACCTACAACAACATGTGCATATATTTTCCAACCAATTTAAGTCATATAAATCAAGCAAACATCATTAATATAAATTAAATAGTATCACATATTCATATGATCAAGCTTACCTTCTTATGATAATTTATATTTTACACTAATTCAATTTAACCAAACCTTATACATGCATGTATTAAACATAATATAACTTTATATTATCATGCCAAAATATACCATTACTGGCCATTCTAATGGCTAGATTACAAATATCCATTTTACATATCATCATTGGTAAAATTAGCTTATACATGCCATTATGTCAAAATAAGTTTTCTATTTATACCAAAACAAGCTGGAGGATAATGTGATGATACTCCGACCGATCTCCAACCTTTACGAGCTTCCGAGCACTATAAAACAGAGAAAAGAAAACCTAGTAAGCATTTAATGCTTAGTAAATTCGTATAACAGGAATTTAACTTACCATATATTTACATTTAAGATAAACATACAATAATGCATCCAAGCAATTTGGCTTATAGTCTAAAACACAACATCACCTAATCATGTTAGTCAAGTAATTCATATAATACCAAGAACATGGATGAGCTCATCATTTAATGTCTTTCATATTCACATGCTTTCCATAACATTTTCAATATTACATGTACACTTTGATGACAAATCATTTCAAATTCATTTCAGCCATGTCAGAACTTTACCCGTTGAATTTATTCGAAATATCGATGGATACACTCATATAGTACACTTTAGTGTACACTACTATAATTCATCAATTCATTTTTAGGGGTACCGAATTAGGGCACATAATCGGGAAGCATACTCTTGAGCCTTGTAACAGGAAGCTCACACAGAGCCATTTCGGGAAGCTCATAAAGAGCTTATCGGGAAGCTTAACCGAGCTATATAACGGGAAGCCCATAAGAGCCATAATCGGGAAGTTCACAAAAAACCATATTGGGAAGCTCTAGATAGCCAATATCGAGAAGTTCGAGCGAGCACTATCGAGAAGCTCACAAAAAGCCAATTAACGGGAAGTTCACAAAAAAACTTTAATCAGGATGCTCATAAAAGCTAAGGTGTATCCACAACAAATGTAGGATTACAACTATTAGTTTCCTTTCTCTCTCCTAAGGTTTCCATGGAATTTTTGGGGATGAAGATGATATAAAATGATATTATTTCTAAATAATTATTTATCATCCATTAATTTTTTCACTTTTCAATTTAGTCCTTGCCTTTTTCTAATTTTCCATGGATGATTCATCAAAAATATCTACTAACTTTTCTTTAATGGTCTAATTAGCATATAAGGACCTCAAGTTTTGAATTCCATAGCTCTTATAGGTACTAGAATTCAAATTTTGCATTTTATGCCTTTCCCTAATTAAACACATAATAGGTAAACTTTTCTTATTACTATTTTCATATGACAATGCAGATCATGCAATAATATTAAAATAAATTTTCTTTTCGGCTCAGATTTGTAGTCCTGAAACCATTGTTCTAAATTCACTAAAAATGGGCTGTTATTATATACCTAATTATCTAATGGTTGAGAAAATATCATTTTATGTGATGTGTTTTGATTGATGCTTGGAAATAATATGATGGATAGGATGCTTAGGTTATGCCTTAGAAATGATTTGGTTAGTTTGATGTTTATAACTATGCTTTGCTTGAAATGATTTGGTAGTTCTAGTACTTAGGTTAAAGGCTATTATAAAATCAAATGTGAAATGATTGAATGGTTGAATGGTTGAATGCATACGTGTTTCGCTTGATTATTTTGGAGTGCCTTATGAGGCATATTGGTATGCTCTTGTTAAATGTTTTTTAGGTCTATAACTATAGCTATGGTTACCATTTGAGTTGTAGGTGATTTGGGCATGAAATTAACATTTTAAAGATAAGATTTTACCATTTTTGAGCTCAAGTATAGATATTTTGGCATTTGTTATCGATACTTGACCATAAGAACTATTTTAAGACAAATAGAATGCCAAAATGGTATCGCTTTTTATATGAGTATCGATACTTTTTCATAAATATCGATACTAGAAAATAAATATCGATACCTTTATTTTTCCATAACAAACAAAATCATGATTTAGTATTGTTATTTAATAAGGTAATGATACGATATCGATACTCAACTATAATTTATCAATACCAACTTTAAACTTTGAAATTTTACAATTCAATCTTATGTCATGCATGAATTTCACAATTAAGTCTTTATAAACTTTAAATTATTACATTACATAGTATATGAATAGAATTTATAAAATAATTGTTTGTATTTGCTTGAAGAATCATATTACTCAAGTTCGATGATCGGACCGAGTAAGGGGTGTTACGAGATCAATATCGCCTCCAAGTATTTTTCGAAAAATTAACTTGAACTTGTCCCAAGCTTTTCACAATGTTTTAGTTGGTTCTTGCTTGAATTTATGTAGTTTGACTTGAGTTTTTTGCGCAGACGGTCTTGGTATGAGCCTATGTAAAAATAATTAGACAAATTCTTCGCATGATATGATAGTGTTTGGAAGTGATGCCTCTAACCATTCTTTGATTTGGCTGCCAAGTGAGAAAGGGATTAAAAGTAATTTAACTACTTCATCTGAAATTCCAGAATACCCCATTGTTTCTGTTCAAATCGTCTAAAAAAAGCCATTGGATCCATGTCAGTATAATCAAAAAATTGCAAGTTCATGGTCACCGAAGTCAGCAATGCAAGATTGATTTCAAACTGGGATTTGATAATAACTAGTTTAGCAATTCTAGGTTTTAACCAACTAGTATCGAACCAAGTTTGCCTAATGATTGTTGCCATCATCTTAGAAATTGTTCTAAATCAGGATATAACTCAATTGTAGTGCTTCCACTTCGAGTCATAAACTGAAATCAAAAACACAAAATAATAAAAATTATTAAACCTAATTAAAAATAGAAAAAAAAAGAAATCGTATCTATAATTTTTAATTTTCCTATTTATCCGACTAATTGTATCTATAATTTTTAATTTTCCTATTTATCCTACTAATTGTGTAACACCTCAAAATAAGGCCTAAGAGTTTTAGAGGAATTTTAACCTTAGAGTGTTCAGAATTCTGTGATATGGCATATCGATAATGTTTTCAATTATGGTTTTTAGACAATTAAATCAATTTCTGAAAATGAGTTTTAAATACCTTTAATTTTGAAAATAGGACTGATTTGTAAAAGAGTCAAAATTGTGAGTCTCTATGAAGCAATTAAACCAAATTTTAAAAACCAACATATTTCTTCCTTCCCACCTACAATTTTGACGTCAATTTTTCCCCAAAATTTGTGTTTGCCATCCCTTGATTCTCTTGTTGTTCTAATCAATTTTGAACTCCAATCCCTAATCCTCTTTGATTTCTATCACCCTTGAACCTTAAACCTCTATAAAAGACTAAGAAAAACACCCAAAAATACCATAGTTCCTCCATTGTCAAGCGTTTAGGTTTTTTGAGTTTTCGATCAAACGCTTGGTTTTTCATCAACTAAGGTAACAATTCATCTTGCTATTAGTTTTTAATGTTATTTAGTCATAAAACCAAGTTTTTAGCCATTAAATTGCACATTTTAAATAAAAGCTGAAAATTGGGTCTTTAATGGTGAATTTTGGGTCTGTGGATAAAAACATGGTTTGAAAGTGTTTTTCAACTTTTTTTAACATGGTTAGAAGGTTTCTAAGCTTACTTTGAAGTTTCGTTAAAGATTTCTTGAGTTTTAATGAATTTTTGGAAAATAGCCATAAAACATGTCGAAAAAGTCGATATCTTAAATTGAGTAGTTTTGTGTAGTTTAAAGGTTAAGCATTAGTCATAGGTGAATATGCATATGAATATGTAAGCCTAAATGAGTATGTGGTTGCTATGCAAATTATCTTAAATTGTATATATGTGTAAAGTGTGTATTGTGATATGTGTTTATATGACATGTGACCATTATGTAATTTATCAATGTTTTGAATATTGTGATATATGCTTGAATGTTAGGTGATTATATGAATAATAGGATTTATGCTTAAAAGTGAATATGTTTACCATGTAAAAGAACTAGAAAATAATGCACGACTAATTATATTATAACACTAAAGTTGGAATGATTGAGGTTGTGCTATATGGCTGTTTCGTTGATGCTTGATGAATTTTTTGCATGGTAGTTATTCTAGGCATTCACTGAGCTTGTTAAGCTTTCCCACTCCCTTCTTAAACCTTGCAGATTAGTTGTGTTCCGGTGTGAGCAGTGTGGCTTTCTGGGGGGTGATCCAAGCAAGTCCATTTTCATTATTCGTAGGTGTTTATTATTTGGGTATGTTTTGGGAATAAGGCAATGTGGTAGTCTTTGTGCTAATATTGGACATTATATTTTGAGCTGTCTCCATGATTTAGTTGCTCTTAGGATTTTGGGATTTTGTAATGCCCCTGACCCGTATCCATCGCCAGAACAGGGTTACGGAGCATTACCGGACTTACAGATCAGATAGACAAAAATTGTTAAAAATTTCATAACATATAGCATTCATGTCAAAAACCAATCAAATTCATACATATTGTCCCTTATACGAGACTTCAAGGCCCAAAATATGTAATAGAAACAAATCGAGACTAATTTAGAAATTCAAAGAATTTTCAGAAACTTAAAAAATTTTCAAAACTGCAGAGCTATGTGGCCAGACCGTGTGACTCACACGGCCAAGAGACACACCCGTGTCTTAGACTGTATGGGCAGTCAAAATAGGGACACACGGTCGTGTCCCAACTCATGCCCGTGCCTGTGTAACTCACTGACTTATGTTACACGGCCAAGCCACACGCCCGTGTGCTAGGCCGTGTGAGCATACTAACTTGTGCTCTTTCAAAAATACAAGGGACACACGACCGTGTCACCTAGCCGTGTGTCACACATGGCTAAGACACACACCCATGTCTCTACCCGTGTGGAAAAAAATAGGCCATTTTACAAGCCACATTTCTCACCCAAATTGGCATCCACCTACACTCAACATTTTTGCATATACACAAGCCATAAATAGGCATCCAAAACAAGCTAAAATCGAGCCTTAAACATGTAAAATCATCACATACAACCAATATGCCCTTAGGTACCTCAAATGACAACTTATAACATGTAAATCTAAACATTCAATATATCCAATTGTTTAATTAACTTATATGCATATTTGTACCAAAACTTACCATGTAAATTATTAATCAAAACATACCATTTAGTACCATTTATGTTCTTGATCTCTAGCATCATATGGTTATATAAGTCGCTTGTAACTTGTGCACTAAAATTAACAATACAAACCATTCAGAAAATAACATCATTATACATATGTGCTTTCCACAACAAGAACTAAATCACTCCAAATTATAATATATATTCATATGCATATTCAACTACCATTTAATTTTCATCCATCAAACATGAATCAATTCACATGTTAACCATGCCAAACCACACATCAAACATGATAAGGCCATTTATATATGCATAGAAAAATATACCAAAACACAAGCCAATTCAAATGGCTAAAAACATAACAAAACATGTAGGCTATCATTAGCCAAAATAACCTATACATTTAACATCCCGAATTAGGGCCTAGTCAGAACAGTGGTTTCGAGACCACAAATTTGAGATGAAAATAATTATTTTATGATTCTTATGAGGTTTATGTTATGAATGCATGCATGTATGAAAGTTTCATGAAGCAATTTTATGCATAAAAGTCTAATTGCATTTTAGGGACCAAATTGAGTAAAGTGCAAAACTTGCATTCTAGAAGCTTTAAGCATGAAATTGCATTAGATATTGAATTAGAGGGTCGTAATTAGAAATTTTACCAATTTCTATAATTATGGACAAAAATGGACATTCATAGGAAAAATGTAAAAGAGAAACCCTAGGGGTATTTTGGTCATTTGGTAATTAAAAGAATAAAAAGGGAAAAATAAGTCAAAATTGGGGTCCATCTTCTTCCGTCATTTTCGAAAATTGCAAGACATCATAGCTAGGGTTTGTTCAACATTTTCAAGCTTGATTGTAAGTGCATCCTAGCCCCGTTTTTAACGTTCTTTGCATTTTTGAAGTCCTTGAAGCATGATCTACCCATTTCTAGCTATATTTTAAGCTAGAGTTCATGTATAAAATTTGACCCATGTGTGACATGTATGTATTTTGATGATTAATAGAGGAATATGAATGTTTGAGGCATGATAAACATCTTTTACTAGGTGATTTTTTGTGAAAACACCTAAACAAAGGACTTGTTTGTAAAAGCGTAAAAGAGAATAGTAATAATGTGAAAAAAAAAGAAAATATGGGCTGATATGAGCATAGTAAAGGTTTGGCTAGGCTTGGGTAACTAAGAAAATGATGCATTTCGTTTTACGAGCCTAGGGACTAAATCATAAATATGTGAAAGTTTAGGGGTCAAAATAGAAATTTGCAAAAGTATGAATTATGGACCCATTTGAAAAATGTGAATAATAAATAAGTTAAATCTGGCATTATAGATAAAGAAAAACGTGAACTGGGACTTGATCGAGGAAAGAATAAAGTACACAACGATTAAGCTCGATTATCATCATTTTGTACTGAGGTAAGTACATATGCAAATAATGTGGTGTTGAAGTATGCTTTAATGTTTTAATATATATTGTAATAAATGTTTTATTGTAATTATGAGTTTTATGCTTGCTAATTGTTATGAAAGCACGGATGTTATTACGGTTGTTATTCACGACGTTACAAACAAGTACGATGGAGATACTATACGCAAGTGAGGAAAAATCCCGTTTGAACCTTAGGAATAGGATACAAATGACATGTCACTAGGAACTAAGAAGTCCGAACTCATTGAGTGGTCTGGGTTTGTGAGTTATGTGGCATCCGAGCTTGTTGAGAGGTCTGAGTTCATTATGGATGCAAGCATTAGAGCTCGTTGAAAGGTCCGAGTTCATTATGGATATGTTACATGTTATCTGGTAGCTTCAGCTACATTGAATATGTGGCACTTATGTGCAAGGTTCCGGCATATCCAATAATATTCCGAGAGTTCAACGGGTAATGTAATGAATATAATGAGAGTCACGAGGAGGACATACGAAAGAGGTATGGTTATGGATACTTTACGATGAGTACAGGAATGTATGCTAAACTTATGAGTAATGCCTTGATAAAGATCGATTTACGATGAGCACGTATATATATATATGTCCGTATGATGAGTAAGTAAGAAGTTTTGAATGATGAATAATCTTTATGTATATGATGCTATGTTTCTGCATGATTATTCCTTACTACCATTTTATATTATTTGTATGTGGACTTTCTAAGCTTTAATGCTTACTCACCTCTCTTTCTATCCATTGTAGTTCCACCAAGCTAGCTCGGGGATTGAAAGATGTCGAAGTATTCGATCACACTATCAAAGGACTATTGGGTATAGTGAAATTATTATTTTAAGTATGGCATGTATAGGAAACTTGGTCATTTTGTGATATGTGTCATGCTATTTGGCCAAATTGTGAAGGCCTATGATAATGATGATTCTTTTTGTAATCGCCATGTGATATGGCTCATATTTGATCATTTGGGTTGTAATCTAATTATCCATGCATGCATGTGCTAGTGTTTTGATGGTAGGATATGTTTTTGCTTGGTGAGTACAGGATAATGATGTGATATGTTGTTGATCGATAAATGTATGGTAAAGTATGAATTGAGTGCTAAAGAATAAGGGATGACCTAATGGCTTAAAATGACTATAAGTATGAATGCACAATTTGAAGTCATGATCATAAGTTTAATAATACATGAAATTGGTGTGGAATGCCTCTAAATAGTGTAACAAATGAATGTGCAGTAGGATGACTTTATGAAGATGTGAGAGTGCCATGGTGTGGAATAATTGAGTGCTTGAATATGTCATGTTGCTTGTCGTAAAGTATGTTTGAATGTATGAGTAATTGTGGGTGACTATTGGCTTGGAAAATAGCCTTTAAATGGTCCACACGGGTAGACACACAAGCATATGTCTAGACTGTGTGTCCCCTGCACCTAAAATTTCTAAGTCAATATGCATGGTAGTATACACATGGGCAGAGACACGGCCATGTGTCTTAGCCGTGTGGAGGACACGGCCTAGCACACGGGCGTGTGCCTTGGCCGTGTGCCCCTAAATGAGTGATGACATCATAAACAGAATGTCCAGGTTTTTGGACACGGGTGATGAAACGAGTGTGTCTAGGCCGTGTGAGGAACACAAACGTGTGCTTGGATGTGTGAAAACCCCTGTAGGTTCGAAATGACGCACAACTTTAAAGTTCTATAGCTATTTGACACACAACTTTTGTACTTTGCGCGATTTTGTCTTTTTATCAAATTGAGCATGTAAACGGAAAAATTTCTTAACGAAATTTTTATACAGCAATACTATCATGCTGTAGGCCATAAAATAATAAAAAAATATTTTTATTTTGACTTCGGATTTGTGGTCTCGAAACCACTGTTCTGATTTCACTAAAAACTGGCTATTACAGATTTGTTTTGTAATATGTTAGCTATTTGCTGATATTTTCTTTTGATGTTTAAAACTATTAGTATTGTCATTTTGGTGTTTATTTGATGGCAACATGACAGCATGTTGAATCTGTACAAGTTGGAACGACTTATATGCTTTAAAATGTTGTATTTTTCGGGTTTGGAACAGAGGTATCGATATTCATATGTTAAAAACGATACCTCTAAAATTTTTGAAGTGCAGGAAGTCAGTCTTGCTAATTGGTATCGATACGTTGGCCCTAGTATCGATACTCGGGGGGTGAAATTATAGATACTTGTTCAGTGGTACCGATATTTTCCGATAGTTGGGTTTTTGATTGAGAAACAGTAAGCTTGTTTGGTACTGATTTCCCATTACGTATCGATACCTCTTGAGCAAAATATCGAAACCATGTCTTTAGTATCAATACCTATGTTGATGTTTTGAGATTTTGCTAAAATGGACCATATGCATGCTTAATTACTATTTTTTAAAGCTAATTGATGTATGTTAGCATGTAACGATGATAACTAAAAAGTAAGAATGACTTAACACCTATACGAATACTAAAATAAGAAGACAATTCTTTTACAACAAGACTCTAAAATGTTTTGTATGACACAAGAACATGATGTGGTATCCTAATATTCAGGCTTACTGACCAAGCCGGGTATGGGGTGTTGCAAATTGCAAAAAATAAATTTAAATTCAATACTAAAACCACTCTGGCAACAATGCCAACAACTTGATCACCACCAAACGTGAGAATGTTTGACTAGAATACTACAACAAAAAGATATAGAAATATAGTAGCAGTGTCTGCAAGTATACAAGTCAAATTCCAATATAGTAAATGCACAATAGGGTACTATAAGTACTCCGAGGATCATACTAAGGGAGGTTGGATTAAATCTAAAAATATTGACCGCAGCAGTAGGTCTAAACAGTAATCACTAAAACCTATATTATGAAAATTAAACCTAAACATCAAGTTAATAAAATAAAAACTAAATTCCTAAATTAAAGTTAAAAAATAAAAAACTCTCAAATAACTAACAAAAGATTAACTCGCTTCAGTGGTTGTAATTAACTTTAGAACTTGAGTTTTGTTAGGGAATTAGTTATTAACTAGACAGTATTACCTTCCGGCCTCTACTACCTAAGTAATCAACCAACACTCATTTATCTTCCAACCTCACTTTCTCGACTGGGATAAATCATGATTTACTCGAAAAATTTTTCGTCTGATTCATTTAACCTGGATTAGTTCCTAGGGTCGTCAATCTTAGAGTTTAAGAACACATGAATTTATGTCAGCTAATTCGTAAGGAAAACCCTCGATCTTTCATTAATCACTCTCACAGCCAATCGTTGATCTCCCTAAAGGACTTAGTCACTAATCGATTCAATTACCATCTTTATCATAATTAAATTAATCATGCAAAAAAATTTAAATTAACACAAGAGAAAGATAGGAATTGATCCACTAATAAACTAGATATATTCGGATCCGCAAATTCTTTAACAGTTGTTGAGGTATTGTCTTTTGCAAACAAGAAGTAAAAGAAAAGTTTGAAAATATTTAATAACGAGGACTTGGACTCAAATTGAATCCAAGTCGAAGAACAAAGAAAATAAAATGGTTTTAAAAAATATAAAACTAAATTAAAATTCTAAACTACTAAACTAAAACCCTAAAAAGGCTTGGCAAAAAGCTCCCTATCTTTGCCTCCACTTAACTCTTTATAGGCAGAGTTTAGCAGCCCTAATTAGGTCAAATACAAGCCTTAATCACATAAAATATGAGTTGTGCAGACGGAAACACCCTTGCTCAATTTCTGCACCATGTCGTACCTGTGTTGCGACACAGACTTATGCGTGTCATAACACACAACTTCAAATATGAAAAATTCTAAACTGGCTCAATTGTGTTGCGACTCCAAAAGCTTGTGCTACGACTCAGTTGTCGTTCCTGGTGCTCTTGGGTTAAAAGAGAGGTGTCCTGCATACTAAATTAGATTGTTAAAGCTATCTTAAAGCTGATATTGGCCCAATAGGTCAACTAATTTGAAATAATGCATAAAAACGCTTATTTTTTATTTGAATCTAAACTATG
Source organism: Gossypium arboreum (assembly GCF_025698485.1). NCBI lineage: Eukaryota > Viridiplantae > Streptophyta > Magnoliopsida > Malvales > Malvaceae > Gossypium > Gossypium arboreum. The sequence continues at coordinate 93,310,725 of NC_069075.1, forward strand.
AAAATGCAATAAAAGATATTAAAATGATTAAAAAATTAGTTCGTTAAGTGCCAAAAAAACTTAAATTGCCAATACAATTTGTGGCAGGTCATTAAGTTCCAACACATAAAGAGAGGGAGAAATCAAGTAGCTCGCCTATTGGCCAATGAAGGAGTCAATCGAAAACGGGATGTTTGGTGGGTGGAGGAAGCTTCGATGACAGTTCAGGAGTTGGTGACGCTGGAAAGGCAAACCGTACAACACCCCAATTGAGGTTCACTATAACAGCCCGATTTCAGGCCTAGTCAAAATAGTGGTTTTGGAACCACAAGTTTGAGCCTGGAGAAATTATTTTAATGATATTTTATGGGTTATATCATGATTATGAAGGTGCATGAAAATTTTGGTGAATTAATTTTAGCGATTGCATGCTTAATTGTGAAAAAGGACTAAATCGCATAAAGTGCAAAAGTCCTATTTTATTAGCTAAAGGTTTCAATTTACTATGAATCATTTTGTGGAGGTCTTTAAAGGGAAAATAGACCCTTTTTGAGAGAGGTGGCCAGCCATGTGAGACAAAGAAATAGAAAAGTCAACATTTGGTGAAATTATGTGATAAAATTGAATAAAATAAAACAAATAGGAAAAGTTGTCATTTTCTCATCTCTCTCCTTTTTTCTTCACTGATTTCTCTTCAAGAAAACAGCCATGGAAGCTTAAAATTTTCAGCAACCTTAAACTCTTGCAAGTAAGTCTTCTTGGTGGCCTTTCTTGATAATTTTTGTGTTTTTAGAACCCCTAAAGCTTAATCTAGCTAATGAGGGGATTATATTGCAAAATGGTTGAGAGTCTAAGGTTTTTCCATGAAAGAATATGTGTTGTTAACTAAAATTTTATGAAAGAATATGAGTTATGGTTGTGAAATAAACAACTTTTGTAAAGTGATTTTCATGGAAAACCCCTAAAAGGACGATTTTGTAAAAGTTATAAAATAGGTTGTAATTGTGTGAAATAGTGGAAATTTGGGATTGTCATAAGAGTAATAAATGGTCAGTTAGGCTTGGCTAATAAGAAAATTTGATAAAAACTGATTTTCGGGCCTAGGTGTAAAATGGTCATTTTGTGAAAGTCTAGGGGCAAAATGGTTATTTTGCCCAATTTATAAATTATTGAGCGTTTAGATTTAATTGATGATTAACTGACTAAATGTTGCCATTTTAGATCAAGAAATATGAAAACCGAATTTGGACCGGGGAAAGGCTAAGCTTGTGGATTAGGCCGATTAGTTGCTCACATTTTGTAAACCAAGGTAAGTTGTATGTTAATAATGCAATTATATTGTTATGATGTGTGATTGAATTGATATTGTATAATTTTTTTTATTGTGAATATGAGTATGCATGTTGAGAAATTAATGTAATAAAGACTCTCGGTTGAACATTAGGAATAGATTTGGATATTCATGCCATGACATTGGGTGATATGTGTGCTAGTGTAAGACATGTCTGGGACATGCATCGGCCACATTATGAGAGTCAGTATAAGACATGTCTGGGACATGCATTGGCCTCGAGATATACAAGCCAGTATAAGACATGTCTGGGACATGCATCGGCATTGAGACGAGAGCTAGTGTAAGACATGTCTGGGACATGCATCGGCCTCGAGATCTACAAGCTAGTGTAAGACCTGTTTGGGACATGGTGTCAGCTTGTTGTGTGTTAGTGTAAGACCTGTTAGGGATATGGCATCGACACCAATAGATGAGAGCCAGTGTAAGACTTGTCTAGGACACGGCATTGGCCTCGATATATGAAAGTCAGTGTAAGACTTGTCTGGGATATGGCATCGACTTTGATGTGCTAGCCAATCTAAGACCATGTCTGGGATATGGCGTTGGCATCTTATCCCATATTTGGGGCTATTGAATATCCTATAGTATTCCAAATGGTTCAACGGGAGATTTATGGTATATATTAAAATGTGAGAGCTTATGACTATGTGGTGAGTGGTACAAGTACCTAAATGAGAATTACGAAATACGACCTTCAGTTATGTTGTATGTTTATTAAGGAAGGAAAGTGAGTAAGTTATGCTTATGACCACTTAGGTATTTTACATGAAGTATGAAATGTGAATTCAATCAACATTGTATGTTTGGTGAGAGACGAATATGAACAAATAATATTCATGAATCCTCACTTTCGTGTACAAATTAAGTTATATTAGGAGTATGATTCCTTATGGTAACTTGTAGTTATTTCATTATTTACATGCGACTTACTAAGCTTTATGCTTACCTCTTTTCCTTTCGATTTTCTTATAGTTCCGCCAAAGTAGCTCGTGGATCATTGCCTTACGTCGGAGAAGCCAGTCACACTATCCTTGAAGCATTTGGTATAGCTAGTATTATCATTTTGATTGTAGCATGTATAGGAACTAGTCTTTTTTGTAATGGTCACATTGTTTTGGGCCAAACGAGTGGCTTGTCATTGCTATTGAGTCATTTGGTATAATGCCATGGATGGTGGCTAATATTGATTATTGATAAATGCAAATGATGATCTTCTTTTGGGAATGAGTAAATTGAATGATTTTGCATGTTGTTGGGATTGTTTGTGAATAAGTAGAGTGGCCCTAATGTGTCGAATGTTCGGTTGGGGGCTGATTTAGCCATGTGGTTGTGTACGAAATTGGTTTGTCTTGGTGTAGTATAGCTTGGTGCAAGTAAATGTGGCAAATGGGCTTGGTAAATAGCCTTATTTTGTCCACACGGGTAGACACACGGGCGTGTGTCTAGGTCGTGTGTGACACATGGTCTGCCCCATGGGCATGTGGTCCGGCCGTGTGTCCCCTGCACCTTTAATTTGCAAGTCAGTATGTATGGTAGTAAACACACGGGCAGAGACACGACCGTGTGTCTTAGCTGTGTGGAGAACACGACCTCTGGCCAGAGGCTTGTGCCCCTAATTGGTTGCTGACGTCAGAAACAAAATGTCAAGGTTTTTACTCATGAGCATGTCATGGCTGTGTGAGGGACACGGCCTATAGACACAGGCGTGTGTCCAGCCGTGTGAAAACCCTTGTTGGTTCGAATTTGGAATTAAATTCACACGGGTTTGGGACACGAGCATGTCCCCTTGTGCTTTAGGTCGTGTGAACTACACGGGCCTTCAACATGGCCATGTCAAAATGGCCACACGGGTGTGTCACCTTTCCACACGGGCATGTGCCCCTATTTTAAGTGACATATTTCAAAGTTTTTAACGGTGTTCAGATTAATCCCGGATCATTTCCTAAGTGTGATTTGGGCCTTGCTGGCCCATATTAAAAATTTCTAGATTAAGAGTGAAAAGTTTTAAATAAGATCTAGTTTTTATAACTCGGAAATGATTGTAAGCATGCGTTTAAGTTAGGAAATGTCTCGTGTCTAGTCCCGGCCTCGAACTTGGGTAAGAGGTCTTACATTCAAAGGCTCAGTGGCAGTAAGAAGCTAGAAGACTTAATCTTTAGCTAACAGAGGTATGGATGTTTCAAATTAAAAGTGGTTTATCGATTTTTTTCATCAATCTGAAACGTTTACTAGCATGTTGAGGCTCTTGGGCTGGAAGAGGAAGGATTAATTAAATTATTATTCTGCTCTTTTGGTTGCCCAAGAACTATTATTATCTTTGTATTTGACAGGTACTTTTTGCAATATTATTAAAACATGGCAATTTTGCAGTGAAAAAAATAGAAAAAATAAAAATATTAAATAAAATTATTACTTCTTTGTTTTTATCTCGTCTATTTATTGACATAGTTTTTTTATATATATAAAATATAATTTATTTTATAATTTAGATTTGATAAACTATTTAAATAATTAAAATTTTGAATTGAGTTTGGAAAACAAAATTTTGAGGTATATTTTATATTTTCATTAAAAAATATCGAGTCAATTTCATAAGCCTTTCTAATATCAGTTTTGAATGTTCTTTTAAGGGTTTAAAACTTGACTATAAATATTACTAATTTGGTTTTAAGAAATAGTGAGGAATCATATAATGATCTAGCTCCTTTTGGTTTCGTTATGTTTTAAATTTGTTATTAAATTCTATTGAATGATCATTTTCTTTATTTCCCATACATATTAGCTCTTCAGCAACAATATTTCGAGATTTTATTTTTTAAAATTTTTTCTAGAATTTTCTATTTTAAAATAATTTTAAATTCTTTAATAATTTTAATATAGAATCAAGGTAAAATTAATAAAAATATAAAATTTGATGACTAAATTATTATATCAACTAAAAAATGTTATTTAACAATTGAGCGGCATAAAAATAAATTTGAAAACTTTAATAATTAAATTGTATTTTTTAAGTATAATTTAAAAACTTTAATGATTAAATTGTATTTTTTAAGTCAAGTGAAAAAGATAAAAATTTACTCATTATTTAAGCACTAATGATATATTTAAAGCATCAACATGGGCCCGCCACTCCCCTTTTATAATTATTTTTTTGCCCTTTTCTTCAGCCCTTTCCTCTTCTACTTTCTTCGTTCTTTTCTTTCTCTACTTCTCCTTCCTTCACAACCCTACCACCATGAGCCACCGCCGTCCATGGCTTTCTTCGGCTGGTCCCTACCATTAACACAAAACCGAAGCTCTCGTCACCCTCTCCTCATTTAAGGCTTAGATTTTTTAAAATGGCCTAAAACCCTTCTGAATCTACCCTTCGGATCACGATCGATTTGCAAATACCGCCGTTCAACCGCCTCGATTTTCCAGTATGTTATTCTCCGCACTGGAGATCCGAACCCAAAAGATTAGTGGCGTTTCTTTTTATTTTTCGATTTCTTTTACTATTTTTTGAATACCGACTTTTCTCTGTTTGGAGGTGCGGTTCGGATGAAGCTCTTCCTTCTTTTCGGTTTTGCAGGCTTCGATTCAGGTCCCTTTCTCTTTTTTCTTTTAGTTGAATTTGTGGTTGGGTTCTCTATTGGTCTCTGTTCGCTTGCTGCTGGGTTTGTGAGTTATGGTTTGGGGAGCTAGGCTTGGTGCTGAAGTATGATGATGGATAGTTAAGGTGTTGCAAGAGGGCTATGGAAATGGTGGAGTTGGGCGAGTTGAGGAGGTTGCTGTTTAGAGATGGTAATGGTTAATTGAGGGAGGGGAGCTAGTGTATAGACGAGGCAAGGTGTTGAATGGTGAAGGCAGTGGGGTGCTTGATTGGTGTTGGTAGCGGAGGTTTTGGCTTCTGGGTTAGCTCAGACAAACCAAGAATCTTGCTGTGCTACTGCTGTCTTCTTTTTTTCTGAAAATTTTGCTAACCTCCACTTCTTCTTGTTGCAGGGTGCTTATAACGGAGCACTGGCGTGGGACTTTGGTGAAGCTGGTGTGTGCAGCAGGGTGGTTGATGGGATTAGTCGACAGAGGGTATGGTGGTGGCAGTAATCGGTTGATGAGATGGTGACTATGTGAGGGACCGAAATGCATAATTTGTGAAAGTCAAAGGGCTTTTTATATATACATACCAATGGGTTAAAGCCCAAAACTTTTAAATTTAAATTAATGCAATAAAAATTCTTCTAATCTAAATAATTAGTGTCTATACTTAAATCACTTTTCAAGAGCAAATTTTTCTATCAACATGATAGAAGTTTTATTTATTTTTCTTGATGATTATTCATTCTAGAGCTAAAGAAAAAGAAGCAAAGATTAGTAGGGTGATGCTGATGGCAACTGAAAGAAAAATACATACAGAATCAAGTAATCACAATGTACTTTTTAATAACCCAACTTGATCTTCATATTCCTTAATGTTCCCTCTAGGATTCTCCTCAAATCTTGCTATCCTGAACTGTTTTAGCTCAACTCCCTTTGCCTTTCCTATAAGCGCTAAATCAGCCAATATCCTCCCTATCGCGGGTGACATCTTGAACCCATGACCTGAAAACCCACCTCCGATCACCACATCCTTCCCGAACTCCCCTCCCAAAAAATCGATCACGAAATCCTCATCAGGTGTCATCGAGTACACACACAATTGAGTTATGACTGGTTTGCTCGAATCGACTTTCCCTTTGAATCTTTGCTCAACCCATTGCTTTAATGAGTCGGGCACAAGTCCTGGTCCCCATGGCCTTTTGTCTGGGTTACATTGATAGCCTCCATGTACTGCTACTTTAATCAATCCCGGGTACTCCAGTGACGGTGTTCCATAAATGTATGGATGTCCGTAGCTAGCGAACGTCGGAAAATCATTTCCAATTGTATACTCGACCTCGTGTCCGTCCTTAATCCGCCAATAACATACATTGGTTTCCAATGGTTGGATAGGAAGTTCAATGCCGCACACCGTTTTAACCAAATTTCTCATCCAACCACCCACTGTCACCACACATTTTTTGCCCCAAAAAATTTCACCATTACTTGCAGCTACCTTCAGTCCTCGGTCACCATCTTTGTTTATGCTAACCACTTTGATGTTGTCCTTAAGGCATGCACCATTCTTGAAAGCCAGCATTTGGAACATTGACACTGCCTTGGTGGGCTTGATGATGCCGCCAAGCTCGCACGACACACCAATCCAGTCCTCCGGTATATTGATCCGTCCCGAAAATCTTTCAGCGACTTCCCGGTGATCGAGGACTTGGTACGGGATGGCGTTCTTTCGACAAGTAGCGATCACAGAAAGGAGACCCTTGGTGTCGGATGGACCCATGTCGAACTGTTGGGCCTTGAAGTAAACCTTGAACCCGATTTCAGATTGAGCCTGCTCCCACAACCGATAGGACTCATCGACCAAGCCGAAGTAGTAGTCTTCAGGGTACGTTGCTCGTATGGTGCGTGACTCGCCGTGAGACGAACCTCGATGGTGGAGAAAGTCAAACTGCTCGAGGAGTAGCGTTTTTTGGCCTCTTTTGGCTAGTTGGTACGCCGTGGAGCTCCCCATGACGCCCGCCCCTACGACGATTACGTCAAATTCAAAGTCCGAATATCCCATATTCGTCGCACTGTTACAGTGACAGAAAGGGGGTTTAGCTATTCCTTTCAACTTGGCTTAGTTATTATTTCGCAGTGTGTGGCATATATAGTAGTACTAGCCAATAGCAGTAGGCATCTAAAATGATATTTTAATGTAAAAAAAGGCCCACATTTGGGAGGTAATTTCATTATTGCCATATGTTGTTTGTTTCTTCCTGATTTGACTAAAGATTAATGCTAAATTCCGTAATACATACGAAAGTTGGTAAGCAATATATTTGGAACGTTTCATGTTCTAATTATGCTTCCAGTTCATGTATTTTTTCACATTTTAGATTCAGTCCTTTCTTTTAATTCTATAAAATTCCTCAATTCCGTTCATTTAATAATTATAGTTTAATTAATAGAATCCTTAAAATATTTATATTAAAGTTGTTGTAAGCATTTTTGTTCGAGTTAAACTTGAATTAAGTTTGATTTGCACAATAAAAAGATTTAAACTTTTGAATTTTATGATTATTTTTACCCATGATTATTGTTGTTAATAAAAAAGATCTCGTGTTTTCTTAACAAAACCCAATGTTTTGAAATTAATTTTTTTATATTTTCTCAAATTTGTAAAATTGTTTTTGTTTAAAATTAATTATGACACAGAAAATTATGTGACATTTTAAATTTAATATGATGAAAGTAATGAAAAAAGTCTGAATAATCTTACAACACCGTATTTGCTTATTTAACCACGTAATCATTTAAAAAAGAAAAAACAAATCACATAATTCAATTTTGAGTTAAGTCAATGCACTAAATATAACAGAAATACAACAACAATGAGCATAATTAATGCAATGGCATCAAAATCAAGTGCAAGGAAAAACATTATACTTTTGCTGCACATTGATGGCCACCACAATTAAGGTTGAAATGAAGTCTTCTTAATGATGAAATAGGACTTTATTGAAAAAAAAAAGAAAGGGACTTTATCATTTAAAAAAAGAGTTGATAATGAGAATCTTGTGGAAAGCCAATCCCTTTGTCATATTAGGTAGCTTTATTTGTGCAACACCCTTCATTTTTGTCACCATCCATTTATCCCTTTCTTTTTTTTCTTTTTTTCTTTTTATGGTTAATTGATCTTTTGCTTTCTATGATGGCCCACTTTAGTATTATTATTTGATTATAAGCTCAGTGTATTTATGCATGTATGCTGAGAAATTAATAACATGGTGTTTGTTTTAAGCAGGTTCCAAAAATGGAGGGTCTTGGTTTACCTAATGCAATCACAATTGAAATGATTTTGTTTATTCAGTAGGTTCTGCAATATACAGACTGGCATTGTAGCATCAATCTATCATAACGACAAATTGAATGTGGCATGGCTGACTCATCAATGACTAAACATTTGACCCACTAACAATAACATATTCACTCATCATCTTTATTGTCCTCCGAAATTAGAACTTCTTACAACTTGCAAGCTCAGAATGATTTAAGTCTAATGTATAATTTAATATTTGATTTAGTTTTAATAATTAATTGGATATTTAAAATTTTTTATCTCAATTTAATATTTGAGTTAAATTTTAATGTCCAATTTAATACATAGATTAATACATGTACAGATAGGGTGACATCTTTTAAATTTAGTTCACTTTGAAGCTATCAATTTTAAGTTCTTAAAAATCAGTTAACTTGCAACATATTTTTAATGAAATCTAGACATTTTTCTAGTTAAGATGTCTTCTAATCGATGAACGATTGATCTCTTAAATTCAAAACTCACTTTGAATTATCTTATTCTGAACTCGGTAGCTCGAGTTATGACCATTTTAGTAAAGACTGTATAAGCATAATTTTTAGGACGAGATTATTATGGGAATTATGAGTTTTGAGCTCTTATTCGTGTTTAAATCATATTGAGTTTGATTTTAAAGCTTAATTTTGATTATAAATAATCCTCTATTTTTATTTATTAAGTTATATATTTTTTGTATTTATTTATTTCGAATTTTAGGATATTTTTAAATATTTTATGTTGCTTAGAGGTTTTATATTTCTTAGTTGTCAAGAAGATTTAGTGCAACTAAAATTACTTATTGTTTAGCCAATTAGAAGTTTTATTGAATTAGGAGTTTGTTTTTCATTCAGTTTCTTATGGAGTGTGCCTCACATTTTGGCCGAAATGGATCTGACATCGTGATGACGAAGAGCCGACATCTCAACGACATGACACACAACGTCCCGATGAGAAGAACCCGAAGTCTCGATGACGGGACATGTGATGTCCTGACGAGCCGATAGTGACGTCACGACGTGGCGATGTGTTCCTTACTAAATTAGGTGTTTTCTCCTAATTAAACTCTGCTATCTTTTCTCAGTCAAACTCTAACAACTCTAAAGACATTTCAATCAGATTAGCCCACGAATTTTAGTCTATAAATAGGGATTTTAGCAACCTTAGAGAGTTGGATTCAACAACACAATTAAGAGAGAGTTTTGTGGGAATTTTGAGAGAACTTTGTATCTTGGGTTCGGGTTTATTTTTGTTTCTCCACCTTGTATTCATTATTGATTATTTGTCATTTTAGTGAAGTTTCCTTTGCTTGTGGTTTTATTATCCTTTTAACAGAAGTTTTTCTACGTAAATATTTTTGTCTGATTTTCTCTATTCATTCATGTTCGTTGTTTAATTTGGGTTTATCCCCAGCAAATTGATATAAGAGCTTGGTTCAGATTCTGCATTCAACCCGTTCAAAGATGGCAATGAGATACGATATCGAGAAGTTCAATGGAATCACAAATTTCAATTTATGGTAAGTTCGAAAAACGACAATTCTGGTTCAGAACAGTTTAAAAAAGGTCGTTACAGGGCAAAAGCTCGCGGATGTGAATTAGACAGAATGGGAGGATAATGATGAGAAGCCTCTGCAACAATTCAATTGTGCCTCATAAACAATGCGTTGCAAGAGGTGCTTACAAAGAAAATGACAACAGCCTTATGGAGAAAATTAGAAGCCTTTCATATGACAAAGTCTCTTACAAATCGCTTGGTATTGAAATAACGATTATACACGTTCCATATACTGAACGCGAGTCTATTAAGGCTCACATCAGTGAATTGGTTACTCTCCTGAATGACCTGAAGAATGTCGAAGCCAACATAAAAGATGAAGATCAAACTATGTTATTATTGTGTTCTTTACCCCATTCATATAAAACTTTTAGGGAAACCCTGATTTATGGTAGAGAAAGACTCTCATTCGAAGATGTCAAGGGAAACTTATTAAGCAATGATAAACTTGACAATAAGTTAGGTATGAAGAACAAGTCAGATGGGCAAGCCTCGGTTTCGATTGCAATGGGCAAGCAATAATTTATAAAATCAGATAAGAACATGCCTAGGGCGAGATCGATCAAGAAACAGTGACAAACAATGTGGTTACTGCAAAAAGATAGGTCACATCAAAGTAGAATACTATAAACTTTAGAATAAAAATAAGAGGGTACCAAAAATGACGAGAAAGGGAAGCAGAAAGCTGATGTAGCTGATGCTAATGTAGCCGACGATAGAGGTGATGATTTATTGCTGGTGTCAATGACTGAAAGGTCTAAGTTCACATCTGAGTGGATCTTGGGTTTAGTGTAACACCCCAAACCCAGCCTAGTCGTTATGGCCGAATTTAGAAAGCTACATTGGCCACCGAAATGACCCAGAAAAACTTTCTTGATTTCAAACGTATTGTTTTAAATCATTTACGTAGTTTGTTCCAAACTAGTAAAATTGAATGTTTAACTTTAATTTCAATCTCACTTCAAAAACTATTTGTCCACAAAAATGAACGAAATAAACTTTCAAAATTTTGGAAAAAAAATTAAAACTATTTGCTTATCAATTTAAATCAAATGAATAAAGCGTTTATTTTAATTTCATAAAAACCGTGCAAAGTTCAAGAATCAAAATAAATAATATCTCAATTGTAAATATTCAATCATTTATTCAAAATTAGTTCATATCATTCATAATTTTAAATCATTTTCTTTTTATTCAAAATTGGAGAACTTAATTATTCGTCATTTTTTCGAAATAAAAACATAGTAACTTCATAAATCAAATGTCTTTGGAAAACTCATTTGTAAACATTAATAATTTTGAAAACTAAGTCTAATTTTATTAAAAACTCATTTTTAGAAATATAGCAGAAAAATGTATTATTGACAGATTTTATTTTAAAAACTGAGTTTCAAGCGAAATCTTATCAAGTACTAATTTATCCAGTTTTTAAACATGCAAGCAATTTATGCAAATCAGAATGAAAAATCCCCAAAATAAAGTCTCATGCCACAGTCCATACACAAAACTTATTACAAACCCAAAATATCAAAATAAAATTTAATTAATTTAATTTAAAAAGACTTTCGAGAAACTCCTTCAAATGCTGTCATTGAATTCTAACATCGGGGTTATCTGTAAAATCAAAAAACTAAATGGGTGAGCTATAAAGCTCAGTGTGAGATAAACATAAACACAATCACATACATATAAACATACATTATTCAATCACAATAATCGTACCAGTTTCATATAACTCAATATTTCATACTTAAACTATGCATGATCATGTCAATGCACATTTTGTAAAACAATGCAGGTTTTGTGAAAACAGTCCTACTCATCTCTACTACACACCATAATCGAGTTTTTCCCAGTACTCATCTATCCAACACACCAAATTGTGAACAGTGTCACCAAAATTGCAGATAAACTGACAATAATCAATATCGTGCACAAGCCACCAAAATCAAAGATATACTGCCACATAATCAAAATCGTGAATAGTGTCACATTAATGCAGATAAAATGTCACATACTTCCACCTTTCACATATCCCACCCTATGCATGTGATATGGCCAAAATCACTCAAATCATATAGGCATGTTTAACATGCAAATCTCATATGTACACATGGTACCAAAGTTTCACAATTTATTTTCATGTGAACATTACGTATGCCATATAATCACATAACATGAGAATGAGATGTACATATTTTTCAAATCAATAATAAACATTAATATTACACAACATGCTTTTCACAACATATATGGTTTGGGGAAACACTTACTTGACAAAATTCATATTGATGGTTTATCTCTCTTTATGGATACATAAAGTATCCTTATTAATAACATTATTTAAGCAACAACATTGTTATCAATATAAACAAAGACTTAATTTAGTTTAGTGTTAAAACCCACACCTGATCGTAGATCCAGTGTGCAACAACTTTCTAAGAACACCCACACTTGGATCTAACAATTAGATTATCTATTCAATCAACAAATGAGGAATAACAATCGTTAATAAGGTTGATACGTTAGCTGGTATCAGTTTTCCTATTAACACCTACCCTTAGAAAAATAATCACTTGGATTAGTGATTTCGATTCCTACTTTAATGATTTCTCGAGTTGGTGTCAATGGGCTCTTAAATAAATAAGACATATGAGATGTTAATATTTGAGAGAAAAAATATTTCTACACGATCCTTACTCTTACACTATCACGATTGAAACAAAAGGATTGGTGGATTGTATTAATCACGAATTGGAGGGGAAAGAATGATCTAAAAAGGAGGATTATTTGAAAATAAATCCATGAAAATAGAGTTTAGAATTAAAAATTAAACAAAATAGTTAGTGCAAAATTTTCTTGACTACTAAAAATAAAAATGAATAATTGAAAATAAAGAAGAAGGGAGAAATAAACTCCATCGTCGGCGATGGTGCTATGGCAACAACGGTGGCGGTGATGGTGGCAGTTTGGCATTAAAGGCGACGATCTGACAGGGGAGAAAGAAAATGGTTATGGTTTCAGTCACTTTTTTAAAGGAGAAGAGAGGAGAAAATAAAAATATAAGAAAAGAGGGCGAAGATGCGCGGTGGCTTGCGGTGGTTGACATGGTAGAGAAGGGTGGTGCTAAGGGCGACGGTGGAGAAAATAGAGGAGATGAGTAGCGACAAGGTGGAGGTCCGGTGGTGACGATGGTGGTTCAAGGAAAAGAAGTGGTGGAAGAGAGGAGGAAAAATAATACAAATGGTGGTTGATGGCTGAAACAAAAGAAAAAAAGTGGGAAAATAGGGAAGAGGAAAAGAGTGGGTGGCAAAAATGAATAAGAAAATAAAAGATGAACAAAATGTTGTCATTCAGCTTGTCCAGGTTCAATGTATGTCATACAAGGTATGGGTGGAAAAATAGGCATGTTGAGGGGACAAAGGAGCAAAAAGGGTATCATGGGAGTGAAAAAAGGGCTATTGAGGGAATGTTGAGTAGTTAAAGGAGGAAATAATCTTTCTTTGCATAGTAACTAGGAGTGGATGGTTACAAAAGCTTTGACCAAAGTTTTATGAGTAAAAAATTAAATAAAAAAACATGAGAACGTGGGGAATCAAACATAGGACCTTTAAGAAATTATCTAAGCACTTAACCATTAAAACAACTCACTTCCTTGTTATAATTCCTACAACATTTATTTTAAAAACATGGTGTGACCTTTGCTAAGGTTTGAGACAAAATTGCACCACATAAAAAATGATGTGAGGGAAGGGATTTGAACACAGGTCATCAAGGACAGCTCCACCACTACTTAGTCACTAAAACAATTCGGGCGTGACCACTCTTGATTCATTGTCCCAATTTTTACTGACCCAATTTTTGATATGTGACATTTAGGGTGTTCCTACCATATGTGTCCCAATAGGGACTGGCTCTTCACATATAGTTCAATTGAAGGTGAAGTACTTACGGGAAATAACTCACCCTGCAAAACAACTTGCATTGGTACCATTCAGATTATGATGCATGAAGGGATAATCAAAACATTATCGGATGTCAGGTATGTGCCTTATTTAAAGAATAATCTCGTCTCTTTAGGTATTCTAGAAAATGTCGATAGCCTATACATTTTGCAAGGTTTAATGGTGATCGTTTGGCAGCAATTACAAAAATAGAGACGAAATTGTCGCCATGTCGTGACAAGGACTCCCATGACATTGCGGCGACGGAAAAAATTCTCTCTTTACAGATTTTGAATCAACTCAATTGTGGCACATGTGACTCAATCATATGAGCAAAAAAGGTATGAACGTTTTTGTAATGCCCTCAACCCAACCCGATTCACTGAATTCATATATTGGGTGTTACATCACTATTACAAACTTATACATGCTAAAGACTTACAAATTTCCAAAGAAATACATCTTATTAGTAACACTACCCAACAAAGTTGCGTTTGGATAAACAATGTGTACAAAACTTACAAATATAATTACACGTCACATTGGCATATACAGTCCCCCTTATTCAACCTTTAAAAAATAATGTTAACTTCATTTATTAACTAACACATCAATTCACTCTATAAGGCTTACAAACAAATTTTAGAGGCTTGTTTGAAACGTTTCTATTAGACTCGAACATGCATGTGCAACCCCTACTTTGTATGCATAAGTGCCCACTTCACCACTTCTTTGGCGTAGCCTTGGCGTCGTCCCTCCTAATACTTCCTTTACCTGTGACAAAAAACACAGTAGGGTAATTTCAATAGGACTTGGTGAAAGAACATTATTTTACTTGAACCCTTATTCAATGGTCTCATCATTTATTTCTTGTTCATAACTTTGACCCTATTGAATGTACAGACTTCACCATAACCTTCCATACTGGCTTTTCTTTCAGAACTAATCCGCACTTGCTGAATTCTCAAAATACCGTGTTCGACATTCATTCAGAGTTTGAACATAGACATTATCTTCAAATGGTTATCATGAGAACCATTCTTTAAATTATGCTATGAAGGCGTTCCTTTCCAAATATAGCCACAAAGGCTTTCCCTTCAAAGTCTCACCACAAAAGCGTCATTTTACAGAGGTTGCCACTAAGGTTTTTTTTTTAACAGAGATAGCCACAAAGACATCCTTTCAGAGATAGCCATAAAGACGTATTTTTATGAAATTGCCACAAACGCACTTCTTTAGGTTGCGCCACAAATGTGTCTTCTTACAGATTACCACAAAGGTATTCCTTATTAGAGATTTGCCACAAAGCCATTCCTTATTAGAGATTTTCCACAAAGGCATTCCTTTAACAAAAACAGTCACAAAGGCTTACTTTTACAGAACTTAGTGTTTTTGACAATAGGTATTCACCTAAACTCATGTTTATGAGGTTTGCCCTTCATCATATGGTACTCACCTAATTGTCCTTTACATATTTTATATGATACCATGGCGCAACCATGGTCTTACATTATATGGTCTTCAGGGTGCCATGGCCATGAACTTATCCTTATAAGAGATTCATGTTTTTAATCCCGACGGACCCCTTTAAATAACTCCAAAGACAGACACATGCTCATCATACAAACTCATACTTGACAAACTTATTCCTTTCAGACTTTGTCATGACAGATGCATTCATGCTTATAGATGCATTCATGCACTTCACATCAGACTCTTTCGAACAACGACTAACTCATGATAGAAATATTCATGCTTTTAGACATATATGTATGCATATTGTTCATTTCCTTATCAGAGTCATAGAGTCATTCTTTAGTCACTTAGCACATAAATATCTAAATTACAAACATACATGTAAGAGTAGTCCAGAGGCTCACCTATTAACCATAATAGCAGCTTGGGCTCTAGTTCTAAGCTCTTCTTAGAGATTGTAACAACTACTGCCTTGGTATGAAGAAATCACCGATAAAGCTTAGGATTTCCACTCTAGTATAAGGAATACTTTTTCTCTGTTCTTTTAACTTGAAGATAGTAGGATTTTTGAAGAGAGAGAGAATGGGCATGTTATGTTTTTTTTAGACTCAAACTGAAAATACTTGTTAGAGAAGGAAGAGAAAAACTCTCTCCTTTCAGTCCTGGTCACCCATATTTATACAACCCTTTTTTGTATGATAACTGGACACGTGTTACAATCCTAATCAAGTTTTCGTATGGGTGGTTCACAGCTGTAAGGAAACATGTATGAAAATCCATTTATATATTTATATAAACATCCATGATTTCATTTCATGGTTTGTTCCTAACTACTTGTTAAGACGTAACTAGGATCATACTAGACAAACTTAGCATGCAATGCATTTCGACAGTATCTCTAATACTTAAAATTCCTTGACAACTCACTAAGTTCTTTTCTTAGAGATCCCTTATTACTCCTAAGCTAACTATTTACTTTACCTTTTTCTGCCAAAAGCATTGTTTGGGCGAATAGAACCACGTCAACCTATTCTCTTTAGAGACTTCGCCCAAGGGAGTACTCGCAAACTTTAACTCTTAGTCGAATCTAACATTTAGCCTTCTCAGGACCTATTCTGAAATTCTTGCAATATTCAAACATTAAAGCTTCACCGGGTTGGGTGTCACGGTTTTAAAAAAAAGAGATCTTCCACCAGGCACTAGAGTTGGAAAGTTAGATTTCTGTAAGCATTGCATTTATGGAAAGCATACTCAAGTCAACTTTGATTTGGCAATGCACAGGAAAAAAAGGACCCTTGACTACATTCATTCTGACTTATGGGGTTCGACTCTAGTCGTCTTTAATGAGGTAGCAAATATCTTCTTACTTTTATTGACGACCACTTGAAGCATAAGAATGAAGTCTTCGGGATCTTTAAATAGTGGAATACAATTCTAGAAAAGTAGATTGGGAGGTTCGTAAAACGGTAAAGAACGGATAATGGTCTCGAATTCTGTTCAGGTGAATTTAATGATTACTGCAAATGAAAAGGAATAGAAAGACATATCACAGTTGTTACCTTGCAGCAGAATGGTGTTGCTAAAAGGATGAATAGAACTTTATTTGAGAAATCCCGATGTATGTTTTCAAATGCAAGTTTAGAAAATGAGTTTTAGGCTAAAGCAGTTAACCTGACAATTTATTATTGGAAAAATGAGTTTGGAAAACGTGGCGGAAAATAAGTTTAAGGGAAAAACCAAAGTTTTAATTTTTTTTCCAAAAATAAGAACGTGGTTGTGATATCTAAAGTAATAAACTCTTAATTAAAATTGTACCATTTTGATTCATCTATGATGAACGCTTCGATTGAGTAGTCTTCTCTGTTATCCTCAAGCTCATGTTTGCCAAGTGTGGGTTTGCTTTGAATCAAAAAATTTTCCACAAAATTACCAGTAGGGTAATTTTGTAATTTCTCTAAGCTTTACGGTTAATTTGTAAAATGGCCCATGAGTCTCTTTATATAGAGAGAGTTTAGAGAGTTGAAGTATAATTAAATTTAATCACTTTAATATTAGATTAATAAATACTTATCAAGATAAATATTAGATTTATTTTAATATTAAATATATTGAATTAATAGAATACTTATCTACAAGATAAATATTAAATTAAATTTAATATTATGATAATTAGTTTAATATTAAATTAATAAAATACTATTAAAATAAGTATTAAATTAAATTTAATATTAAAACTATTATTTTGGAATAGTTAATATGAAATCAAATTATCTGGTAAAGTCCTAGTAGAAGTGTGATTCTTCCATTGATCAACTTACAAAGGACTACTTGTCGGCCACCCGAATGTCACCACCCCCACCACTGGTATCGTCGTGTCCAATGGTGCCATCACAAGTGCGATAGCCTGAGCTGGTTTGACTGTTTCCATTTTGGTCCGGCCTAGTGATGGATTGACTAGTCAGGTTTAGCCACTGGTTGGATTGTTGAGCCAGTTTCACATACCAGGCCTAGTTTAACCAGTTTTTGGGCCTTTATTTTGGGTTCTTGGACCCAATTTTCGATCTCATGTCCAATTTTCAGGTTTAATTACCCATTGGACCAGTCATTTGACTTGAAAATTGATTTCCCAAAATATCACATTTATTTTAATTAATTTTATTTATTTAATTTTACTTGATCAAAATTAATTTTTTCAAAAATCATTGAGATTTTCCAAATTAAAATTTCAAGAAAATTTTTTAATCAAATTCTCTAGTCAAACAATTCTCACGACCGCCTAATTTAATTCCAGATTGAATAAATCATCTCAATTAAGTTATTTCCAAAGTCATGGAATTTTCTTTTGATTCAAATGCATTTCGATCAAGCTTTTGTTGAGCTAGCGGAGGGACTAATCAGACATATACAATTAGACTCGAGTAATTGCAATTATGTCCAGAAATATTGTTTAGATAATTTACAATTCACTTAATCATAGAGTCAGTCCACAAAAAGTACCAAGATTGAGAACTCCCTATTGTATACTATTTACGAAAGCAATTCATCCAACTGCTTTGTCCAATGACCTCGTCATGTGTGCGTTACCCTCATATGATACTCTTGATTCATTTGAGTTAAATCCGTTCACTCAATACAATTTCATTTTATCTTATTGTCACCAATGTGTCTTTTTAATGATAAATATGATCACTGTCAACAAATAGTTGTGATAAATTGCTCATACAAGAAGAAGCAACTAGTGACCA
Source organism: Gossypium arboreum (assembly GCF_025698485.1). Lineage (NCBI taxonomy): Eukaryota > Viridiplantae > Streptophyta > Magnoliopsida > Malvales > Malvaceae > Gossypium > Gossypium arboreum. The sequence goes on from NC_069075.1 coordinate 93,329,193, forward strand.
CATTCCATATTTATCAATCCACACAATACAAATGAGAGAATATCATTAACTCTTTAATCGAGCTATGAATTCCATTGTTGCTAGTAAAGCCATGCCATACACAAGTCATGTACCCAACATACTAGTTATGGGCTCGATCATGTTTAGAGCAAGGCCTCAACTTATATTAAAACACATGAGTTACATATGCATGACCAATGACTAACTCAGGATTTACGTAAATCACATCATGAATTTCACAAGTTAATAAATTCACAAACGGATTCAAAATTAATTCAACTTGGGTCCAGTCCAATGTATCATTCTTTCAATAAGCACATCTATGCCTCTACATGTGAAGTCAACAGCTCTGATAGCCAAGACTAATCATCTCCACAATTGGAATTGTAGACGACATAATAATCCTTCTAAGTATTTGAATCAAACTCTCACTTTGAATCTTTTACAAGATTATGGACTCATTTAGATTATCTACTAAATTAAGTTGTCTTTCTTGCAATGTAAACATTCTTATAGTGCCACTTATCATCAGTTTGAACTTAGACAATCAATGAGATAATATTTGATTGTCACAATGTAACACCCCTAACTCGTAACCGTCATCAGAACAGGGTTATAGAGCATTACCAGAGTTTACAGAACAATAGATAATTCATGTCATTTAGTATTCACATCTGAAAATAATCATCACTACAGGAAAATAGACTTTTAACGACATTTTTTTAGCCTAAAAACGCCGCTAAAACTATTTGCAGCGTTTTTAAGCACCGTTAAAAGTGGCCTTTAGCGGCGTTTGTGTGAGAAGTGCCGCTAAAAGTCATGGCCTTTAGCGGCGTTTGTGGGAGAAGCGCCGCTAAAAGTCATGGCTTTTAACGACGTTTGTGATAGAGGCGCCGCTAATAGTCATGCCTTTTAGTGGCGTTTGTGGGAGAAGCGTCGCTAAAAGTCATGGCTTTTAGAGGTGTTTGTGGTAGAAGCGCCGCTAAAAGTCACGGCTTTTAGCATCACTTTTTGTTACAAATGCCGTTAATTTTGGAAAAATTGCAAATGTACATTTTTCACCAATATCCCACCTTTTTTGCATTAAATCCAACCAATAACAGCAAATATAGCATGAAATCCAACCAATAACAACAAATATAGCATGAAATCCAACCAAAAAAGCAAATGTAGCATAAAAATTAAAACCAAAAACATTAAATCTAAATGATACTTCAACTTTAACGAAAGATATATGATGTAAATTAATAAATGAAGTATAACTTTAAATATTCTTACAATAATGTTAAATGTGAAAATGTTAAAAATATTCTTACAACGAGAAAACAAATGTCTAAGATGGCGACTTTTGCGACTGCTGAAACACCTCCATCATATGCTTAAGCTGTAGCTAGAGCTCATCTTACTTTCTGCTCTGCTTTGCCTCCCTCACTGCTGCCGCTACCTCTTTCGCTACTGCATCCGCTCTAAGCTGTTGCTGGAGTTCTTTATATTTTCTTTGAACCTCAAAAATTTGCTCAACTGTGCTCGCTTGCATCTGAGCTATCTGGTCTCTTAACCTCTGAACTTCAGCTTGAGCTTGACTCCCGGAAGGTATGTATTGCTGGGAGCCGGATCCAAAATATTGGGTCGGGGTAACACCAGATCCTTGAAATCAAACCTGACAATACCTTTCAGGACCCAAAACTTCAGTAATAATTCTGTTATCAATGTTTTCAAGATTAACAGAACTATAAGTCGAAGCAATCGCTTCATACTCTGCCTTCTTCTCCTTTAGTTTCTCCTAATAAATCAATCAAAGAGTTAGAAATGAAATATATAATAAAAAGGAATGCAACATAACTTAACATTGTTTAAAACTACTAACGACAAACTAAACCATTATAATTAAACATTATAAATATTTATAATAAATAAAATTTTATTAAGTAAATATACCTTAATTTCTCCAACTTCGGATGTCATAAGAGATTCATCTTTCTTCCTATGCGTAATCTCAAAAAGCTGAAGGCGTCCAACTTTTTGACCAAACGAGGCTTCTTACAATTTAGTAGTAAAAATATTTTAATAGTATAAAATTCATTAATATTTAGGGTTTAGGAAATTCATAATACCTCGGCCTTAGCTACAGAAGCAAAACTTCTCGACCCTGCCGTGTGCGTGAATTTTTGTTTTTGCCTACTGCTTGTTACAACTCGCTCACGGTTCTACATAATGAAATAATTATTACGTATATAGTAAACACTATATACTAAAAAATTTATAAGAGTTTAGAAGTACGTAATACCTCTCCTTTCTTTGAATTCCAGAATCTAACCGCATCTTCCCATTAGTACCTCAACATTCCCGGCGGGACATTTCGCAATTTTTCTTCGAGGGTTATGTCTTTCTTAAAATCTTCTTTTTTCAAATTGCTTTTATGGTCTCTCCATTTTTTACCCAATGCCTTCTTGATATAGTCGTCCGAGACCTCTAAAGCAAATCTCTTCTAAAAAAACACAAGTTTAGAATGTAAATATAAATGAAACTTAAACCAAAGTATTATAAATTACATTCACGTTTTGTTACCTTAATATTATCGAGAGCTTGATTTTTGTTGCTATCAAGCAAGTGATGCCATGATTCGTAGTTGATGGGCAACATATTGGCTTTTCGTGCTACAATGCCCAAATGGCCTGCTAAAAGTGGAGCTTCAGATCCAACAGGCTGACCATGACTGTTTCTACTTACTTTGACACGCTAGACAAGAAGTCGTACAAATATTTAAGTAGCGTACGTCCTTGACCTCTGCGCGTGCCACCGGTTTCAGCTGAAAAACGGTATATTATTATCTTAAAATTGAAAATAAATCAATAATAAAAGTCAACACAAATGTAAAATAAACTTAACATTACTTTGAAATTCTGCAGACTCCTCAAGTGTCTCCGGCACATTCGAAGATCCAACCACTGTCTTCTATTCACTATTTGCTTCTTCTGAATTTGGAGTATTCTAGACAATACTTAAATCTCGTAATCTTCTTCTACACATTTTTCCTGCAATACACATAAAATAGTTGAAATTTTAGTAACTAATTACAATAATAATAGTACAAATAAAATAGTTGAAATGTTTTACAAGAATAAGATTTAAAGTATAATATTACATATAATTAAAAAAATCGTAAAATCTTACTACATCGTTATTCGTAAATATCTTCGTCCACATCATGTCAAACCCATTGATGTTGTGTACTAGTACTAGGGATATTTTCATCTAAGTTTTGTTCTGGAAAAGGCAATGTTTCTGATCTGTCGATGATGTCATCTCTATTTCCATTGCCCATGTCAAACAAGTCTCTAGGGGTGTTCCAGAGTACAACATACCAACCCTCATCAGTTGGATCTTTCAAACAAAAAACTTGTTTCACTTGAGAAGAAAATACACATGGCTCGTCCATCAATTGATGTCCAGTGTGAATCAAGCGAGAGAAATTAACCATTGTAAAACCAAATTGATCTTTTTTAATTCCGCGAACAGTATTAACATCAGCTCAATCACACCGAAATAAGACAACTTTCCATTTGCCATAGTAATCCAACTCAATAATGTCAGTAAGAAGTCCGTAATACTCCACATTACCCTCAACTTGATTACTGTCCCTAGCACTAACATAACTTGTAATTGAAGAATTAACAACAATTCCACAATTTTGAGTTCTCCTCATTCTCTCGCGATATTTTGTATGAAATCTGTATCCATTGATGAGGAAGACACTATATCTTTTTATTACTCTGTTTAGACCTTGGGAAAGCCATTTAACTTCGTCATTAACGTCCTTCAACTCCAAACCTATTGAATCGAAAGTAAATTGAGTAATTATAAATGTATTATGTAAAAACATTCTTATTTGATTAACTAAATTTCGCGATTATGTGTAACTTATTAACTTCAGTTACATACCGTTTGGCTTAACCCTTCATGAAAAGATTCTGTGAATAACTTATTAATCTCTTGATGTTGTAATCTTCGGGAGCGTGAACGAGATCTCAAGATTTGTTTGTACTCACTATGTTAAAAAGAAGTTTAATTGGATAGAAGATAAAGAAATCAAAACGACAAATGTGTAAGGAAGTTTTAGAACTTACTTGCGTAACAGTTCAATTGAATCATGGTGAAAAAGTACATATCGATGTGCTTGTATCCAAGATATATCATCTAATTTTGCAATTTCAACTTTCCCGATTGGTTCTCCATAACTTTGGAATAAATAAGTTATGATCATTGAGCCCAACATTTCTACTTGGTCTATTCAATCATGTTTCAACATCTTCTAAATATCTAGAACAGAAAGTCATGCACTCCTCTGCCAAGTAGCCTTCAGCAATTGATCCTTTTGGATAATGCTTATTACGACAATAAGACTTCAATTTGCTTAGGAACCTAAACACAATATACAATATTTATCAAAAGTTGTAACTAAATGTATAGAGGTGAATGAATGAATACTTGACAAATTAATTAGCACCTTTCTATAGGATACATCCAGCGATAGAAAACCGGTCCACCAAGTATTGCTTCATGAGGGAGATGGATTACCAAGTGCACCATAATAGTGAAGAAGGATGTAACAGCCTAATTTTCAATGGTGTCGGGAATAGAGATTTGAGATCACTAAATTCGACGAGTGAGTTGAAAATTTAATAAATTAATACCTATGAGTTAAATGTGAATATAGAAGTATTTTTGAATTAGTGAATTTGGTGATTTAAAAGATTAATTAGATTGGGTCGAGAATGAGGTATCGAGACCTCGACTTCATAAACCGAGCCATAAAAATTTTTAAAAATATTTATGGAGTGTTAGTGATGTAGTATTAAAATTTCGTCAGAAAATTTTGACGTTTGGGTGGTTAATTAAATAAAAAGAACTAAATTGAAAAAGGTATAAAAGTTGTTAAAAAGATTAAATAGCTCAATTGTCAAATGAGGAAGGACCTAAAGTGTAAATAAGCCAAAAAGAGATATTTTGGGTGGCAATAGCTGAGAAAAATCAGGAAAAGGGTGAAAGAAAGGAAAATTTGGAAAATTGCCAAAATTAGCTAAATAAAAATGGGACCAAATTGGAATATCTAGAATTCTCTTCATTTTTTCTTCATTCTCATAAGCCAAAACACCATAGGAGGGGTTTTTTAAGCTGGTATTCCATAATTTTGCACCAAGTGAGTTAATCCTTGCCTTTTTCTTATAATTTTTGTGTTTTTAAGACTTTTACAACTAGGTCCTACTATTAAATTCATTAATTTTTGATTTCATGGATGAAATTGAAAGTTATCATGGTTGAGTGCTGTAATTTTATGATGAAATAACATGAAATTGAAGCTTTAATTTGTTTATGATATGATTTTATTAGGTAATTTCAATAGAAATTGATTTTTAGGACCTAATTGTGAAAATGTTTGGAATTAAAGTCTAGTGCTGAAATTATGATTCCCAAAGGTTATAAAGTAGTTTAAAGTGATAGAATAAAGTTTTAATTGAGAAAAATCAGCTCAATTGAGAGGTTAATTGAGTAGGGACGAAATTATTATTTATTAAAAGCTTAGGGGAAAAATGGTAATAAACATCTTGCACTAAAATAGTTTTGGATAGCAGTAGTAGGCTAACTTTGAAAAATCACCATAAATTGTAGAAATCGAATTAGAAGATGAAAAAAATATGGAATTAAATCTTATTGAGTCTAGTTTCTTATAGAAGAAACTATGTAAGCAATGGAGTTTTAAATCATGAGATATAATAAATTTTGTAAGACAAGATCAGAATGAATTTGGGTTCCCCTGTTCTAGCTTTGAAAAATCATAGAAATAAAAATAATTAGGGTCTTAAATTTATATTTTTAGAATTATTAATGAGTCTATTTTCAAGAGAAACAAATGGGAACATTATTCGAATATTGTACGAGGAGATAATTAATTTTTAGTGAAGAAGGGTTGAAGCGTCAGAACAATGAAACAGGGGTGACTTTAAAGAATAAACTATACTTATTGGTTAAAACAAAAATTTTGAAAATTTTATATAATAAGATATGTGAGTCTAGTTTCATGGAAAATTAGCGGATCTTAATTTGGAGTTCTGTAGCTCATGATAAAAATAATTTAGTGACTATGGCACAGATGGATTGCCTGAATATTCACATAAGTAAACATTGAAAATTATGGATAATGTTACTTACAAGTGTGTTATTTATACTAAGGATGTGGATGGAGAGGAGGAAGAGGAAAATATACATATATATATATATATATATATATATGAATGACTTGTGTATAAATTGATCACATGCCCAGTTATAATCGATAAATGTTGAATTAAAAATGATATAATGTTTTATTTGGAATATTTATTATGAGATTATGATTATCATTTTAATATAAAAATTGAACTTGTGAGTTTTATGCCTAAATTTTAGTGATCATTTGTTAATTTTATGAATTTCATGATGTTATTTCATATGTATTGATGATAAAATCATGAATAATGTAAAAGTATGAAAATTGAATAAATGATCAAATTGAGCACTTTAGTTCAGTGACAAGATGAATTGACGGAAAAGACCATGGTTGGACCATGACAACAAGTGATAAGTGATAGTTTCGGCTACATTTATCTGATCAAGGACAAGTGAAAGTGATAAGTGATAGCTTCGGTTACACTTATCTGATCAAGGAAAAATGACAAGTGAAAAGTGGTAGCTTTGGCTACCTGATTAGTGAAAAGTGGTAGCTTTGGCTACCTGATCAGTGAAAAGTGGTAGCTTTGACTACCTGATCAGTGAAAAATGGTAGCTTCAGCTGACTGATCAATGAATAGTGGTAGCTTCGGCCACAAGTGACAAGTTATTTCTGTGTAAGATCATATCTAGGATATGGCATCAGAGTGATATGTGCATTTGTGTAAGACCATATCTGGGATATGGGATCGGTGTGATATGTGTATAAGATGTAAGACCATAGCGGGGCTATGACATTTTAGTAAAAAGTGATGAATTGACGGATAAGTCCATGGTTTCACCATGGCATAATGAAAGAGAAGAGGTAAGAGCATAGCTAAGCTATGGCATTCTAGTGAAAAGACCATAGCTATACTATGGCATCAGTGATTATCAGTGAAATTCAGTGCATATTGATTTAGACCAATTCCGTAAGACATTCAGTAATTTGACAAAGTTTGGTAAGTGTTACATGGAATTATGTGATATAAGGAAGTACAAGTTGATAAGACATGAGTATAGAACTTAGTTGATGAATGAATTCATTTGTGATTATATAATTGTTCAGATTGAATGTACTGTCCATATGTATTAATAATTCAAATGTTTTAATGAATAAAGTTCCGATATAGAATAAATTGAACATGAGACAAATAATTATGAAATTGAACTCGAAATTCATGAAAATGACGGTTATTGATATATGGAGACATGAGACATTGGTATATGAATATGATAAATGTTTGATAAATATGTTCATTAATAATTATGGAATTATGTACCTTATGTGTTCCATTTGCATAAAGATGATATTTCAAATACTTTGATGAGTAAAGCTTAAATATGAAATAGTATGAAATCGAGACAAGTTGTTATGAAAATATATTTAAATTATCTATAAGTGTTTCGTACTCCTTGGTAATGCCTCGTACTCTATTCGGCGACTGATACAGGTAGGGGTGTTACAAAGGAAGGTGGAAAGATCCTCTCCAAATTGGATAAAGTCAAAGCGGCTCGATCCTGTACTTTCTCAAGTTCTTCAACATCTAAAACTTTACCACAAATAACTTTCATTGTATTGGATAGTTCAATTATACAAGACATCACTTTTTTTGACATACAGCACCGTAAAGCAACTGGGAGTAAATCTTGCATCAAGATGTGGTAATCATGAGATTTTAATGAATATAGTCTTCGATCTTTAAGACTCACACATTGAGATATATTTGATGCATACGCATCTGGGACCTTTATATCCTTCAACACCATGCAGAACACTTCTTTCTCTTTCTTTGACATTGCAAAAATAGAAGGCGGCAATCGATATTTCCCATTCGGAAGTACTTGAGGATGAAGATCACGCCGAATTCTCATGTCAACTAAATCAAGTCAACTCTAAAGATTGTCTTTTAATTTTCCATCGACATTCAAAATTGTCCCAATTATGTTCTCGCAGACATTCTTCTCAATATGCATGACATCAAGATTGTGGCGTAAAATGTTGTGCTTCCAATAAGGCAACTCAAAAAAATACCCTTGTTTTTCCACAAGTCGGCCTCATTAGGATCATCCTCATCATCAGATTCATCATCAGAATCATCCCTCGATCTTCTCTTTGTTTGCGTGTTAGGTGGTTGATTCATCTTCCCATAACAAAAATTGATATCTTTTAACATAAACAAGATTTTAGATCCAACGGTCTGCTCAGGAGCTCCTCTGTACTCTTCAGTACCGTCAAATAGAGTCCTCTGAAATCTAAATTTATGATTTCCATCTGACCACCGACGATGGCCCATGTAAGAGACTTCTTCCTATTATACAACCATTTCGAACAAGTTTGTATAGCACAACAAGGACAGGCAGAACGTCCTTTAGTATTCCAACCCGATAAATTAGCATAAGCCGGGAAATCATTAATTGTCCACAACAAAGCTGTACGTAAATTAAAGTTCTCCTTTCTCAATACATCATATGTCTCAACACCAAACCATAACTGTTTTAACTCTTCAATAAGTGGCTGCAAATAGATGTCAATATCATTTCTGAGACCTTTCTCTCCAGGGATAATCATAGATAATATAAAAGAAGATTACTTCATGCAAATCCATGGAGGCAAATTATAAGGAACAAGCATACAGGCCAAGTACTGTATGGAGTACTCATGATTTTAAAAGGATTAAAGCCGTTAGCTGCTAGCCCAAGCCTCACATTTTGAGGATCGCTTGCAAAGCTTGGAAATTTACTGTCAAATGATTTCCAAGCTAAAGAATTAGCAGGATGCCTTAATAATCCATCATCGGTCCGTTGATCATTATGCCACCTCATAGAATCGGTTGTCTTTGACGACATGAAAAGCCTCTGAAGTCTTGGTATTAGGGGAAAATATTGCCAAACCTTGACTGGCTTCTTTCTTAACTGTGCCCCGCCTTTATCCGCATTCACATATTCTGTATTCCCATTCATCTAACGAGACTTACCGCAAACATGACAAGACTGTTGGTTCTTCTGATCACCCCAATACAACATGCAATCATTTGGGCAACTATGAATTTTATCGTACCCAAAACCCAAATCTTTTATTAGTCTCTTCATATCTTGACAAGACTGGGGGGGTTTTGAAAACGAAAACATCTCTCTCAGAAACTCTAGTAGCATTGTAAAAGAGTTTCCGTTCTACGCTCCCAAACATTTTAAGTGAAATAGACGAATATAGAAGGACAATTTCGAATTTTTTGATCCCTCGTAAAGTTCTTCGTTCATTTTATTAAATAAATTGTAGAACTTCACCTCTTTTTCATTTGGCTCCTCATCAAGTGCACTTTTTCCCATTTCGCAAAAAACATTTCCACCAATATTACAATCATCGGATGCAATAAAGTCAGGTGGAAACAATTGCTCACCATGACTATGCATATTAAATGCATCCTGCAACATACCTTCCATGTCATCTTGTCTAACATACTGGTGGTAATCAGTATCAGGATAAGTCGGATTAATCGTTGAAGAAGTTCCACTAGATGTATACTCTCCATGGAAAATTAATTTTTTATACCCCCGAATAAAGCCATCAACAATTAGATGTTCGTAGACAACTTCACGAAAATGTTAATTGGTGTTGCCACACTTCTTACACGGGAAAAGAATCATATTCTCTTGGCTTGCTTTTTGAAATGCAAAATTTAGAAAAGTTTGTACTCCATTTCGATAGGCGTTGCTTACCCTTGACAATTTCATCCAACTCCTATCCATTTCGTAGTTCTTGAAGTCTAAACTTGAAAATAAATTACACGAGTAAGTTGTTTATTTATAAGTATAATTAAGTTATATAAGTTATGATATTATGTAAGTTATAAAAGTTATGTAGGTTATGTGAGTTATTTGAGTTATGTAAGTTATGTAAGTTATATAAGTTATGTAAGTTATGTGGGTTATGTAAGTTATGTAAGTTATGTAAGTTATGTAAGTTATATAAGTTATATAAGTTATGTGAGCTATGTAAGTTCAAGTATATATTTTACGTACTAGTGATGTATTCAAGTATATATATTTTAAAATCTTATAAATTTTGCACATTAATAATTTATACAAGTATAAATTCTTACATATTAAAATGATATAATATTTTAATTATTTTTAGCATTCTATTTTCTTAGATTTAATATGTTCTTATATATTAAATTTGACAATAAATTTATTACTTGAGATTCCATTTTTTATACAGGAAAAAAATTTGACAATGTGGAAAATCACATGAAAAAAATTATTTTAATTAAATAATATTTATAAAAATTATATTAATTTAATAATATTTAAATAAATTAATTCAAATTATATTAATTAAAATAAGATTGAACCTTGTTTTAATATAGACATGTCTTTTGCTTTTATTTGACAAATCACATGTGTAGTTAAAATATAGATGTACAATAGTTTAGACTTAATTTAATTTAAGTTTTGCAAGGCATCTTTTCTTAAGTACATGTTAAATCATTGTGTGAACATCCGTATTTAGCTTAAAAGCTATGATTTATTTTGAATAAAAGTTTAACTTAAATGATGAAAAGGACGATAATATTTGTGATAAAACGTATGAGAATATTTCAATAATAATTTAAATTTAAGTATAAAAATATATAAAATATTTTATTAAATATTTGTATAGGAGATGGGATATATTATACTAATAATTTAATTTATTAAAAATCGTGATAGAAATATAGAAATATTAAATCACAAATTACAAAAATAGGGTAGAAAAAATTCACGTGGCAAGCATACATGTAAAGAGGTATAATATTATTAAAAGGTTGCAAATTGAGCAGAAATGATCCCTTTTACAATATTAATGCAAGTAAGAATATACGCATTGGAACCAGTAGCCCAAGCGAAGCGAGGCAAATGAAGTGGAAGTTGGTGTACATGTGCAAACATGTGTGTGATATCTAGAAACTGTCAATTTTAACCTCAATGCCGAGAAAGGTATATACCTAATTATAAATTGTACTTAGCTTGGTAGATTTCAATGGAGAGACATCAAATAAAGATTTAGCCTATACTAAACATACATACCTCTTAGAAATTGTAAATTGGATGGTAGCGTCGATTCCAGCAAATTAAATTACACCTGCAAACAATGAACATCCATGAAATTAAAAAATAATCTAAGGATAAAGAAGAATTAAATAAGTTAAAAACATGATCCATTAATGTATTTCTTCTTTCTTCCCCTCATCAGGACATAACTGGTACATATTATTAATTATAGTTCGAAAATACTAAGTCCATGCCATGATAACATAGGGGTGATACCAAAATGCAACTAAAACAATTATCGAGTCCAATTAAATTTAATGCACTCAAGGTCAAATTTAGAACTATTACCAGTGGTGATACATCGCTAATAACATTAAGAGCAATGCATAAACAAACATCCACAATAGGTGCACAATAAGCACTAAAGCATTAAACTCCTATGGCACTAAGAGAACATCAAGATTAGACAAGCACAAAACCAACAAACAACATACTTAGAAATAAAAATAGAAAAGATTAAATTCCAAGGAATTGCATCATATTTTAACCTACTAACAAATATAGGTTCCCTTCCTTGCACACAAATTTTCATCATACTTTTACATCATCCAAGACTTTGAAAAACTTAGAAGGTCGAATAAGTTCATATCACAGATTATACCATCGAGGTAAAAGCGGAAAGTGTGAACTCATTTATATCAATGACAAATACTAAACTCAACTGGTTACAATTTGAGATTAAGGTTTTTTGAACATGCTTGCCATAATTACAAATGATACTGCTTCAAAATCAAACAGAAAATTACATAGAAATTTTCATGCTTTATGCTAATGCAAGCTTCAAAGACCATAAAAGTAAAAATATATCAATATATCATAGAGATTCATTTCACAATAAAGTTGATGGGAATGTACAAGCCAGAAACCAAATTCCCAAGATTAGTAAAAATCTGTATTCAATTTCTCTGTATTCTACTATTTCCATCTCGATACAACAACAAATCATATATATATATATATTAAGTCATCTAAGTAGCACAACAAAAAAGAGAGCATATACGAAAGATGAACAAAAAAGCAACTCTTTATGATACACAAGAAGAAGAAAGAGAAAAAAAACGTACCCTTTATCTTTCCCTTCTTCCCCTTTCTCTTCTATTCAGTATCCAAAGGTAAATATGATGATGAAGTAGCAGGTGAAGCTGCTGCAGAAGATTGTGATTCCTCCACCAGTAATTTCTCTAACCCGGGTTTCAATTCCCTGTTACAAAAATCGGAAAGGATCGAACCAATAAAATGAGAATCGCGAAGAAGATGGGTGAAATAGCTGAGTGAGGGTTTCGGCTTACCGATTGGTTGTAGCAGGGGAGTGCGACGGTGACACAGCAAATGGTCGAGTTGACGACGATGCAACAGATGATAGGGTTCGGCGATGGAGAGATGGGTTGGGTTTCGATTTGCTGAAAATTTAGGGTTAGGGGGAAAATTTTAGGGGGAAATTTTAAGGGGAAAACACTTAAGGTTTTTCGGGTATATCTTTGGGGATAAAAGGTTGGAAAAAAAACGACGCTGTTTAGGTAGAAAACTGAATACCTTTTGCGGCGTTTTCAACCAAGTACCACTAACTACAAAGTATAAAACGTCACCGTTTGACTCACATATTACACATATTTGCGGCATTTTTGACCAAAATGCCGGTAATGCATAGCCTATTGCAACGTTTTAGAACAAACGCCACTAACAACAAAGATAAAACAACATTGTTTTTAGGACTTGTAATACACTTTGTGGCGTTTCATGGAAGTGCCACTAAATAAAAAGTATAAAACGTCACCGTTTTGCTAACTACTTATCACATTTTGCGGCGTTTTTAGTAAACACCACTAATAACAATGGAAAAACGTGGCCATTTTACTCACACGTTACACATATTTGCAGCGTTTTTGACTAAAACTCTGGTAATGCATAGCCTATTGCGGTGTTTTGAAACAAACGTCACTAACAGCAAGGATAAAACGACATCATTTTTAGGACTTGTAATGTACATTGGCGGTGTTTTATGGAAGCGCCACTAAATGAAAAGCATAAAACGTCACCGTTTTGCTAACCACTTATCACATTTTGCGGCGTTTTTAGTAAACGCCACTGATAACAATGGTAAAACGATGCCGTTTTACGAAAACCTAACACATATTTGTGACGGTTTCTGCTAAAACGCCGGTAATAAATATGATATTGCGGCGATTTACAAGAAACGCCACTAATGCCTTTAAAAATTAAATTTATTTAATATAAATTGAAAGTAATATAAATTAAAAACAATCACTATATACCCAAAAACTTTAAAATTATTTTAAATAATAGTATTTTAATTTTTCCTTTTAAATAAATAATTTTTGAAATTTAACTAATATTTTAAAGAATTAGATAAAATTTGAAATATTGAAAATTATTTAAAATTTGAAATCTTGAAAATTATTCTAAATTTGAAATCTTTAGAATTTGAAATTATTTAATATATAAATTAAAAAACAACCCCGAACCCTTAACCCTTAAACCCCTAACCCTTGTCCCTTTAATCCTATAACCCCTAAAACATATCCCTTTAAACCTTAAACCCATAACCTCATAACCCCTATCCACTATCACATTAACCCTAAACCCTAAACCTTAAACCTTACATCATAGCCTTTAAACCATAAACCATAATCCCTAAACCCATAATCCTTAAACCGATAATCCATAAACCTTAAAATATTAACTCATAAACCATAAACCCCTAACCTATGTCCCCTTAACCCCTAACCACTAAGGTGTACCTATAGCGGCATTTTTAGAAAAAGCGCCGCTAATGCTTAATCTTTAGCGGCGTTTTTGAAAAGCGACGCTAAAGCCACTAAAGGCTCAATACAAAACGACGATGTTGTGTTAAATTTTTTGCGGCATTTTTTAAAAAGTGCCGCTAATACTCGATCTTTAGCAGCGCTTTTCAAAAATCGCCGCTAAAGCCGCTTAAGTTCAGTTAAAACGACGACGTTGAGCATAAGTTTCGCGGCATTTTTTTAAAAAGCACCACTAAAGGTGAACCTATAGCGGCGTTTTTTAGAAAGCACCGCTAATGCTCGTTCTTTAGTGGCGTTTTTAAAAAAGCACCGCTAATGCTCATTCTTTAGCGGCGTTTTTCATTCAAACGCCGCTAAAAACCTGTTTTGCTGTAGTGCATACTGTCCCTTGAATGTACCCTTGAGGACCAATTTAAACATTAAAATCAAGTTGGGACTAAATCGAAATCTTAGAGAATTTTTTGCAAAATTTAAATTTTTTTCTTTAATACAGGGGTCACACACCCGTGTGAGTAGGCCGTGTGGCTCACACGGCCAAGTGACATGCCCATGTCTTAGGCCATGTGAGCATTCGATGTGAGGCACACGGTCATGTCCCAGCCCGTGTCTTTACTCGTGTAACCCTCTGACTTGTACCATACGGCCTGCCACACGCCTGTATGCTAGGTCGTGTGGTCAATTTAAATTTTCACAAATTAGGTGAAGGTTTTATACGGCCAAGACACACACTCATGTTCTAGGCTGTGTATCACACACGACTGAGACACATGCCCATGTCTCTACCCGTGTGCCCAACTCTGAGTATTCTGTTTCTAAATTTTAAGATGCAAGGGACACACGGCCAAATCACATGACTATGTGCCAGGCCGTGTGTCACACACGGTCAAGACACATACCCGTGTTTTTACCCGTGTAGACAAAATAAGGTAATTTCTTAGCCTTATTTCTCACCCAAATTTAACCTTCAACCTACAATAACATTTGCATACATTTTCCAACCAATTCAAGTCATATAAATCAAGCAAACATCATTAAAATGTATGAAATAGTATCACATATTCATATGATGAAACTTACCTTCTTGTATTGATTTATATTTTACCCTAATTTAATTTAACCAAACCACATACATATAAGCTAAAAATGATATATATATAACCTTATAATAACATACCAAAACAATCCATTTTTAGCCATTCCAATGGCTAAGTTACAAACAACTATTTACAAGCCAACATAGGCCAAGTTAACCTATACATGCCATTATATCAAAATAAGATTACTTTTTATACCAAAACAAGCTGGAGGATAGTGTGATGATACTCCAACCGATCTCCAACCTTTACAAGCTTCTGAGCACTATAAAACAGAGAAAAAAAAACCTAGTAAGCATTTAATGCTTAGTAAGTTCGTATAACAGGAATTTAGCTTACCATATATTTACATTTAAGATAAGCATACAATAATGCATCCAAGCAATTTGGTTTATAGCCTAAAACACAACTTCACCAATCGTGTTAGTCAAGTAATTCACATAATACCAAGAACATGGATTAGCTCATCATTTAATTTCTTTTATATACATATGCTTTCCATAACATTTTTCCATATTACATGTACACTTTAATGACAAATCATTTCAAATTCAGTTTAGCCATGTCAAAACTTTACCCGTTGAATTTATTTGAAATATCGAAGGATACACTCATATAGTACACTTTAACGTACACTACTATAATTTGTTAATTCATTTCTAGGGGTACCCAATTAGGGAACATAATTGGAAAGCACACTCTCGAGCTTTGTAATGGGAAGCTCACACAGAGTCATTTCAGGAAGCTCATAAAAAGCCTATCAAAAAGCTTATCCTGGCTATATAATGGGAAGCTCATAAGAGCCATAATTGGGAAGTTCACAAATAACTTTATCAGGAAACTCCGGATAGCCAATATTGAGAAGTTAAAGCAAGCATTATTAGGAAATTCATAAAGAGCCAATTTAATAGGAAGCTCACAAAAATCCTTTAATCGGGATGCTCATAAGAGTTAAGGTGTGTCCACAACAAATGTAGGATCATAATCTATCGAGACACTCCGCAGAGCTATAACGGAAAGCTCACTGAACCATATAACGGGAAGCTCGAGAGGGCTAATAACGAGATGCTCTTTCAAGCTATGGTGTGTTTGCAACATATACAGGACCACAACCAATACGGGAAATTATGTATCCATTGAACTTTATTTATTCAATCGGGACTTAATGTTTGTCAGACATTGTTGGATATAAGATTAATTTCATATACATAGCAACATTACAATCACATAGATGCAATTCAATTAACACATATGAATTCTCAATTTAGTTACACGAACCTACCTCGATACTTATTCGTATACGAATTCTACTAATCTGAAAATTTTTGTTTTCCTCGATCTAATTCCGTATTTGGTCTTTCCAGATCTATATAAATGAATTTAATCATCAATTTAATACAATTCATATTCAATTGGATTCAATTTACTCTCTAGGCAAAATTACCATTTTCCCTTATACTTTTCATAAATTTCGTCCCTAGGCTCAGAAAATAAAATTCATGCAATTTAATCCTTATTCCAAGCCTAACTGAAATTTTCATATAACATTTACAACACTTGTATTTCACAAAATTTAGAATTTTTCCATGGGTTTTACTATTTTTCAATTTAGTCCTTAAATAATGATTTCATCAAAATTCCTTTTGTAAAAGTTGTTAATCTATCAGCAACCTTCCATTTTCTACCATAAATTTCAAATTTTCAGCATATTCATCCATGAAAAAATTTCTATACTTTGATATCTGTTCAATTTAATCCCCAAAATAGATAGATTAAACTATCCTGATCTTAAAAATATAAAAAATAGTAAAAACGAGTTTAGAAAATGTAGCACCCCAAACCCGGCCCAGACGTTATGGCCGGATCTGACATGTCACATCGAAGCGTTCAAAACATTTTATATTGTTGATCCAGAAAAACCTACTTAGTGTTTTAAAAGATAATTTCATTATAGGTTAAAGTGAATGGAAGCTGTGCACCAGGTAGGAAACCGGAAAAGAGGAGGTGAGTCTATCGGACTACTTAAGTACCAAGCTCCCTTCGGATCCAATCCTAGACATGCACACCGCCATTGCCACACCTTAACATCATGTATATTTCTAGGAAACCGATTTGATTAAGTCATTTTTAGGAAAAGTGATTAATTTTGGAAAATACTTTCATTGCGGAAGCTTTGCTTGTTGTCGTGTTATTTTGAAATCAATTGTTGTTTTTTTTTGAAAACGCGCCCTAAAGCTATCCAATTTCAACAGTTAAAATAAGTAATACCTATCTTAGTAATACATATTAAAACCATCAAAAATAATTAAGCGGCCTTATTACATTTAAAAACCCAAACCTCAACGTAAATAATAGGATGTCCAGTTCACCAGAAGAAAACCAAACTTTCAGAACGGGTGGCCACTCCGAATTCCCTCATAGCTCCAAGCCCACTATGGTTGGGGATTTCCTGCGTGGATGAAAATAAAAGGGGCGAGTTTGGGGAAACTCAGTGTGTAAGGAAAACCCATTCAAAGCCCAAGTCAGCTCAAGCCTATTGGGCCTAAGCCCATTAAGGTAACAGTGGTACTAGACCAGAGCCCTTTTCAGATTACAACAAAATGGGCCTTAGCCCCTTATTCAGATAACAGTATGGCCCATAGGCCCATTTCAAAATACATGCAACATCAATAACATATGCAAGCCTATTTGGGGAGACTACTCAACCCACCAACCACTACACTCCACCGCACCAGCCCTACACTCCATGTGGGGAATAGCTCAACCCACCCATTTAACACTCCACGATTGCGGCCTTGTCGCTCGATTATCATAGAATTGAGGCAAAGCCTCCAAGACGTGGACAAGCCACTTTCAGTACTTCCTCCGTCAATATCCCAATTCCATGCATCAGATAATAACAACATGGCATGCAGTAAATAACAACAGTCAAACATGCATTTAGGTCCATTTAACTCTAGGGGTATTTCGGTAATTTATCTACTAGGGGTAAAACTATAAATTTTCCACTTTTAAAGGTATTTTAGTAATTTATCTATTTTAGGGTTTTTCATGCATATTCTTACTTTTCACGTACTAACAGAATCACGTACCGAGGGTTCTTACCGAATTGGGCCCGTTGGCCTATCATTCCAATTTTGGCCCATTAAGCCCAAAAATATCGAGGGCACGTAAATCATGCACTTTGCGGTCCAAATTTTGCAGCTTACCAAAAACATTAATCGATTTACCTCACGAGCATTACTTTTCGCAAATCTACAAAATACGAGTTTTCGGCATTTCGGCTTTTCGACTTTTGCCGATCCAGACTAAGAAAGAGGGTGTTAGTTACACACCTATTTGCAACGATATGCTAACGAGATCCACACACAAACTGCCTACAATTGGATTACTAACACATTAATCTAACTATTTAAATACAAACTATGTATTAACCCCTTACAATATTCGGCCAACCACACCTACAGATCATAGTAAGCTTATAAGAAATCAATAAGCAACTCATTAACAATTTTTTGTCAATGTTTACCACATAATCATAATCTCACTGCAAGCTGCCTTCCTGAACAATAGTCACTAAATCATTTATAACTGGAGCTACAAAACTCCAAATCAAGTGCCGTTAATTTTACCTGAAAATAGACTCATATATCTTCTATCCATAAAATTTTCAGAATTTTTGGTTTAGCCAATCAATACCAGATTTTTCTTAAAGTTTCCCATGTTTCACTATTTGACTAATCTGACCACTCTTCATTACGAATCAAATTTCTCATTGTAAAGAATTCAAAATATGTTCTCGTTTATTTCATTTGAAAATAGACTCATTAATATTTAATTACATAATTTATTCAGCTTCTAACTCATCTCCCACAATTTATGGTGATTTTCCAAATTCACGTTACTGCTGCTGTCCCAAGCAGATTTATTACCAAATCACTCTTTCACACATAACTTGCATGCATGTTTTTTTCAAACATGTATATCACCAATCAATCATCACATATCTATGATTTTACTTAAGTATAATAACCATTTCATCATTTTAAAGCACAACATATTAGCCGATTTTTCCCCTTAGCATCTAAGCACATGCATGCTCATTTGTTTGGCTCAACTTCACATATCTTCCATTTTTCATCAAAAGAACATGAAACAACAACCATTTCCTTCATTTTAATTCATAACCAAATGCTCACAACACAACCAAAAACCAAAATATGCTTCAAGAGTTAAGGTAGAATCAAGAAGAACTCATGAACATCAAGATAGAAGCAAACTACAATGAACTTACCTTTAATTTTCTTCCCCAAGTGACCGAACATTTAAGAGCTTTCTCCTCTCCTTTCTCTTCTCTAACTTTAGGCTATGATGAACAAAGATGGACAAAACTTTTTCCTTTTCACCCTTTTTTTTTAATAAAATTTCATATTTCATCCATTTAATTCTTTAATACAAAAGACATGAAATTCCCATCATGGAACATTTACCTAACCCATTATCATGGAACATTTACCTAACCCATTATCATGAAACATTTACCTAACCCACATTATCATGGAACATTTACCTAACCCATTATCAATTTGTATCAATTTGTACCATAAATTATGGATATCAAGTGCACATTTTGTCTACAACAACATGATGGCTAGCCACTTCATGTAAAATTGGAGGTTTGTCATGCAAATCCTCCTATTTTGCACTCCTATTTATTTGGCCACTTCAATTTAGCCTATAGCATTTTCAAACATTTTCACATAGGTTCTATTTCATAATTTCACCCCCTTTTTCTTATGGAACAAAAATTAACTAAAATTGCCGGGTTCTATCTTAAGCTTGGGCCTTCTAGAGGCCCACTAACATAATTAAACCTATGCCAACATTCACAGAATTCTCGAAAATTGAAGCGTTACAGAAAACATACCTAATTAAGCTTGATGAGTGTAACACCCCGAACCCGAGACCGTCGCCGGAGTCGAACGCGAGGTGTTAACAGACTTCAACCCACTTATTGACAATTTTCAGACAAGCTGCCAATCTGAGTACTAGTCGCTCCAAAATTCATAACTTGAGTTTTACAACTCGAAAATCAGTTCCGTAAATTTTTCCTGAAACTAGACTCATATGTCCATCTACATATTTTTTTCTAGAATTTTTGGTCGAGCCAATTAGTACAGTTTATTAGTTAAAGTCTCGCCTGTTGTAGGGATCGACTACACTGACCTTTGTGCGTTACGAATTGGATATCTCCTGTACAGGGCTTCAATACTAATGCCGTTTGTTTCTATAGAAACTAGACTCAGAGAGGAATCTACACATATATGGAATGACTCCTAATTATCTCTGGTTAATTTACAATGATTTTCCAAAGTTGGAACAGGGGATCCAGAAACCGTTCTGGCCCTATTTCACAAGAACTTTAAAATCTGTTAACTTATAACTCATATGACCATTTCGTTTCTTCCATATGAAAGTAGATTCATCAAGGTACACTTACATAATTTATTTGCTATTTAATACCATTCCTACTATTTTTAGTGATTTTTCACATCCACGTCACTGCTGCTGTCAGCATCTGCCTTTAGTAGGCTTTACCTATTTCATACTTTCCATGATTCAATTGGCCCTTTTTACATACATAGCACAAAGCGTGATCATGATTAACCATTCCAATGGCTAATCGTTTCAAAATAATTCCATACCTCATAAGGGTCAACATACAAACGATTATAGTTCTATGCTAAAACGTATATAAGCCATTTTCGCATGGCTATCCAAGTTTACACAAACCGGAAGGTACATGACCTTCAACAAAGGATGGTCCTATACATGCCATTTCAAAGTTCAACCAAAATTTGTACCAAAATGGGGCTTCGATAGTGTGGATGACTTGACTTCTTTGATCCCGAATCCGATAGCTAACGAGCGAAACCTATAAAACAGAGAGCCAAAGCAACGGGTAAGCATTTTAATGCTTAGTAAGTCTCAAGCAATGAAATCAGCTTTGACTAAGGTATTTTATTCACATGGCTAATTAAACCACTTTACTAATTCACATTCCCATACTCATACTTATTTCACATCACCGACCCTTATGTTCATACACAAAAGAACAACTTAGCCCAAGGCCGGTAGCTCGTTTATCAACTTAGCGATACTTACTTGTAAGAATTCAATTAGTACAAGCACATACAAACATACCTCATTGCTGGAATTTTCACAAGTGTATAAGCTGAAATTTTCACAGCAAGATTGCTCACTTCGAATCACATACTTTCGGATTTAACCGGATATAGCGACTCAGACGATTGCCTTGGTCATAACCCGGATTTGGTGACTTGCACAAAGGCCTTGGTCTTAGCCCGGATATATCAACTTCGCACGAATGCCTTGGTCTTAGCCGGATATATCAACTCGCACGAATGCCTTTGGTCTTAGCCGGATATATCAACTCGCACGAATGCCTTTGGTCTTAGCCGGATATATCAACTCGCACGAATGCCTTGGTCTTAGCCGGATATATTTCCAATGTTCACTTACATATATATCAATATTCAAGACACGTCCATAGTTCATTTTCGTTACTAAAGCTCTAACACAAAATATCTATCAACCCTTACTATTTCGGCTCAATGGCCACACAAACAAGGAGCATAATTTTGATATAATTCAAGTAGGGTCATCACTCAAGACTTACCTTGGATGTTGTCGAGCGATTTCGACGGCTATTCAACTACTTTTTCCTTCCCTTTATCGGATTTAGCTCCCTTTGCTCTTGAGCTTAATCTTGATGCAAGTTTAGCCAACCTCTTCCTAATCCTCTTCCAAACCAAGTATGAAGCAAAACTCCTTCCTTAACCTTAGTATTTTCGGCCAACAAGAGAGTGAAAAGAGATGAACAAAATTTTTCTTTCTTCCTTTAGGACATTCGCCAAGCTATGGAGGAAGATGGACACTTTTTTTTTGTTTCTCATCTACTAACATTAATTGTTTATTCCATACCCTTATTTTATTCTTTCCATCATAACCCATTTACCAAACATGTTTCATGACATGATTTTTGCCCATAAATCCTTGTCATGGCGGCCACTAGCTATGGGGGAAATTTGACATGCAAGTCCATTGTTTTGCATGCATCCTTTAATTAGTCATCACACATTTCCCTCATACTTTCAAAGTTTATTACTAGGTCCTTTCTAGTGAAATTCACATCTATAATTCTAAATCAAAGCATAAAAATATCACACATGAGTTAACACACATTATAGGCAATAAAATAAATATTAAATTATTTTTATGCCTTGGTTTTGTGGTCCCGAAACCACATTTCGACTAGGGTCGTTTTAAGGTGTCACAACTCTCCCCACTTTAGAAATTTTCGTCCCGAAAATCTTACCGTAAATAGGTTTGGATATTGCTCTTTCATAGAGTTCTCGGGTTCCCAAGTAGCTTCTTCTATCCCGTGTTTGAGCCATAACACTTTCACTAGCGGAACCCTTTTGTTTCGCAACTCTTTCATTTCACGAGCTAGGATACGAATCGGTTCTTCTTCATATCTCATATCGGCTTGAATTTCAACCTCGATGGACTAATTACGATGCGACGGATCAGATCTATAGCGTCGAAGCATTGAAACATGGAAGACGTTGTGAATCTTTTCAAGTTCGGGGCAAGATCAAACGATACATAATCGGGCCAACTCGTTCGGAGATTTCAGACGGCCAATGAATCTCGGCTCAACTTGCCCTTACGGCGAATCGAGTATCTTTTTCCACGGCGAAACTTTAAGAAACACTTTATCTCCCACGATACTCAATGTCCTTTCGTTTCAGATCCGCATACGATTTCGACGATCGGAGGCTATCTTGATTTTCACGGATTACTTTTACTTCTGTTCAGCATCTTTAATCAAATCCACTCCAAAAATTTTGTTCTCACCGAGCTCGGTCCAAAACAATGGTGTACGGCATTTACGCCCGTACAAAGCCTCGTAAGGCGCCATCTTAATACTTGATTGAAAACTATTGTTGTGCGAATTCAATCAAAGGTAGGTACCGTTCCCACGAACCACCGAACTCGAGGATGCAACATCTCAACATATCCTCAAGTATCCGAATTATACGCTCGGATTGACCATCGGTTTGGGGTGAAAGGCGGTCTGAAATGCAACTTGTGCCCAATGCTTCTTGTAATTTCTTCCAAAATCGCGAGGTGAACCTCGGATCTCTATCCGACACAATGTAAATCGGTACCCGTGTAATCTCACAACTGAGAAACGTACAATTCAGCTAGTTTATCCAATGAAAATCCATACATATTGTGGATAAAGTGAGCCGACTTAGTCGATCTATCAATAATAACCCAAATTGCATCCTTCTTACTTGTCGACAACGGCGGTCCGGACACAAAGTCCATTGTGACTCGATCCCATTTCCACTCGGGTATCGTGATCGGTGAAGTAACCCGAAGGCACTTGATGCTCGCTTTCACTTGTTGACATATTAAACATCTTGCAACAAAGTCGAGATGTCTCGTTTCATACCATGCCACCAAAACCGACGTTTCAACTCATTGTACATCTTCGTACTCCGGGTGGATTGCCATTCGGCTACAATGAGCTTCGCTCGAATTATCGAAATAAGTTCAATTCTTTGGAACACACAAACGACTTCGAACCTCAAACAATCGTCATCATCAATTTGAAACTCCGATTCCTTGTTCGAACACACTCACCCGTTTTGCACGCAACTCCTCATCAACTTTTCGAGCTTCACGAATTTGATGAGTCAACAATGGTTTGGTACATTAATTCGCTACTAACACATTGTCGGGTAGGATAGACAAGTGTACATTCATCGTCAGAAGCAAACAAAGTGATTTCGGCTTAAGGCATCCGCAACCACATTAGCCTTTCCGGGTGATAGTCAATGACCAGCTCATAATCCTTTAACAACTCGAGCCAACGTCTTTGTCGCAGATTTAAGTCTCTTTGAGTCATCAAATATTTGAGACTTTTGTGATCCGAATACACATGGCACTTCTCACCAAATAAGTAATGTCGCCATATCTTTAAGGCGAATACGATGGCGACCAATTCGAGATCATGGGTCGGATAATTTTTCTCATGTGGCTTTAATTGTCTCGACGATAGGCCACAACTCGACCTTCTTGCATCAATACGCAACCTAACCCAAGTAGGGAGGCGTCACTATAGATGACAAACTCTTTGCCGATTCGGGCGTACTAGTCTTCGAGCTTCCGTCAAATGAGTTTTCAATTGGTCAAAACTTTTTCGACACTTTTCCGTCCATTCAAACTTGACATCTTTTCAAGCGGCCGTCATGGGTGTGGCTATCATCGAGAATCCTTTTACAAACCGTCAGAGTAATGTAAGCAAGTCCCAAAAAGCTCGAACCTCGTAATATTTCTTGGAGGTTTCAGTTAAGTATGGCTGAAATTTTGCTTGGGTCGACTCGAATACCGATGCAGATACCACGTGACCCAAGAAGCTAACCTCTCTTAACCGTAACTCACACTTGCTAAACTTAGCATATAACCGCTTATCCCGTAAAATTTGCAACACTAATCTCGGTGCTCGCATGTTCGGTCTCATCTCTTGAATAGACCAAGATGTCGTCGATGAACACAACTACGAACCGATCCAAATATGATCCAAGATCCGATTCATCAAATCCATAAATACCGCAGGGCATTAGTGAGCCCAAACGGCATCACTAAGAACTCGTAGTGACCATATCTCGCTCGAAGGCGGTTTTGGGTATGTCCGAATCTCGGATTAGAATCGATAATAGCCCGATCTCAAATCTATTTTGAGAACACCGAGGCTCCTTCGCTTGATCGAACAAATCATCGATACGTGGTAACGGATACTTGTTCTTTATTGTCACTTTATTAAGTCGACGATAGTCGATGCACAACCTCATGGTTCCGTCCTTCTTTTCACAAACAACACCGGTGCACCCCAAGGTGAAAAACTCGGGCGAGCAAAACCTCTATCCATCAACTCTTGCAACCGAGCTTTCAACTCCTTTAATTCCGTTGGTGCCATACGATATGGAGCTATCGAAATCGGTGTGGTCCGTGTACAAGCTCAATGCCAAACTCTATCTCCGAACAGTGGCAAACCCGGCAATTCTTGGGAAAACGTCCGGTATTCACAAACCACCGCA
Source organism: Gossypium arboreum (assembly GCF_025698485.1). Classification (NCBI taxonomy): domain Eukaryota; kingdom Viridiplantae; phylum Streptophyta; class Magnoliopsida; order Malvales; family Malvaceae; genus Gossypium; species Gossypium arboreum. The sequence goes on from NC_069075.1 coordinate 93,354,603, forward strand.
TGATTTGGGTTCTATTCCTAACTCCTTATCATCAAGTACATACGCAAGGTATGCTTCACACCCTTTTCTTACATATTTCGGGCCAACATTGATGATATTACGGTGGCAACCCCTTCAAGTTCAGAGACTCAACTCGGATCATCTCGTTGTTTAGCATCTCAAATCAATAGTCTTGCTTTTGCAATTCACAACCGCATCATGCACGGTCAACCAATCCAACCCAAGAATAACATCAAATTCATCGAACGGCAAAAGCATCAAGTCCGCCGGAAAGCAGGTACCTCGAATTACTAGGGGGCATTTCTTACACACTTTGTCGACCAGCACATAACGACCCAAAGGATTTGACACCCGAATTACGAACTCAGTAGACTCAATAGGCAAAGTCTTACTGGATGCTAAGGTTTCGCATATATAAGAATGAGTAGAACCGTGGTCAATCAAAGCAATCACATTAGTATCAAAGAGAGTGAAAGTACCGTAATAACATCCGGCGAGGAGGCATCCTCGCGTGCAGATAGCATAAGTCCTAGCTGAGCGCGAGCCTCGGATCTGGTCATGAGATCTCTAGATCCTCTCGACCACCACTAGCCTTGCCCGTATTTCCGGATGGTCTACCTCGAGCGGTGGTAGTACCGGCTTCCCACTCCGATCTACATTCTGCTCGCACAACCTCGGGCAATCTTTAATGAAGTGGTCAACTGATCCACACTTGTAACAGAGCGGTCACGGAATCTACAGACTTCCAAAATGCCATTTGCCACAATATCGGCACTCGTCCTCTCTCGTCGATCATTCCCACTCTTGGCGATCGAAGTGATTCGTGTGGTCACAGGGGTCGATCGCGATCTCGTCTAGAAAAGCCGAAGTGTCTCTAGATCGGCCTAAGCCATCTCTAAGTTTCTTTGATGATGTTGGAAGGGCTTCCCAATACCTCTTACTGAAACTCCCTTGCTCCGCTTCCGCTTTCCTTTTCTCCATACTAAACTCCTCGGCTTTGCACGCTCGCTCGACGAGAGTCACAAACTCTCGGATTTCCAAAATGCCAACATACGACTTTATCTCATCATTCAGTCCATCTTGAGCGTTACACATCACGGCTTACGAAGAAATGCATTCTCGCAGCATCTGGCTAAGCCTCACGAATTTTCGTTCATAGTCGGTAACCGACATGGAACCTTGTTTAAGTTCGAGAAATTCCTTTCGCTTTTGGTCCATAAATCTCGACCGATATACTTTTTCCGAAACTCGGTTTGGAAGAACTCCCAAGTTACTTGTTCGCGGGCACTGTAGTCGAGTACTCCACCAATAGTAGGCGTAATCACGTAGCAAGGAGATGGTACACTTTAGGCATTCATCGGTGTACAAGATAGCTCATCGAAAGTGCGGATCGTGTTGTCCAACCAAAATTGGCTTGCTCGGCATCATCACTATCCGTAGCTTTAAATTCAGTAGCCCCATGTTTTCGGATTCTATCAACTGGGGCTTATTCGACCTTATTTGGTCAATTCTGGAGGCATTGTAGGTCTTGAAATTTGTGTTTGTTGGGAATGGAGGTTGTGGAACAGCAGTATTAGTTCGAATGTATTGGTTGAACCAATCATTCATCACGCTATAAAAGGCTTGTCTAGCCTCGTCATTCGGATTACTAGCAACAGGTTGAGAGTCCATGGCGCTGTCCCTTGTGCGGGAGCAGCGCCACACTCTCCACATCATCAGCTATCGCTCGGTTGGGATCGGGATCCATTACTATAAATAAACACAAGTTCAAACGTCGAAATCACCACACTATCATATAATCACATAAAATGGCATGTATAGCTAGACCCCAAACGCATTACGGTAGTCCTAGAATCGACTAAACCGTAGCTCTGATACCAATAAAATTGTAACACCCGAACCCGAGACCGTCGCGAGTCGAACGCGAGGTGTTAACTGAACTTCAACCCACTTATTGACAATTTTCAGACAAGCTGCCAATCTGAGTACTAGTCGCTCCAAAATTCATAACTTGAGTTTTACAACTCGAAAATCAGTTCCGTAAATTTTTCCTGAAACTAGACTCATATGTCCATCTACATATTTTTTCTAGAATTTTGGTCGAGCCAATTAGTACAGTTTATTAGTTAAAGTCTCGCCTGTTGTAGGATCGACTACACTGACCTTTGTGCGTTACGAATTGGATATCTCCTGTACAGGGCTTCAATACTAATGCCGTTTGTTTCTATAGAAACTAGACTCAGAGAGGAATCTACACATATATGGAATGACTCCTAATTATCTCTGGTTAATTTACAATGATTTTCCAAAGTTGGAACAGGGGATCCAGAAACCGTTCTGGCCCTATTTCACAAGAACTTTAAAATCTGTTAACTTATAACTCATATGACCATTTCGTTTCTTCCATATGAAAGTAGATTCATCAAGGTACACTTACATAATTTATTTGCTATTTAATACCATTCCTACTATTTTTAGTGATTTTTCACATCCACGTCACTGCTGCTGTCAGCATCTGCCTTTAGTAGGCTTTACCTATTTCATACTTTCCATGATTCAATTGGCCCTTTTTACATACATAGCACAAAGCGTGATCATGATTAACCATTCCAATGGCTAATCGTTTCAAAATAATTCCATACCTCATAAGGGTCAACATACAAACGATTATAGTTCTATGCTAAAACGTATATAAGCCATTTTCGCATGGCTATCCAAGTTTACACAAACCGGAAGGTACATGACCTTCAACAAAGGATGGTCCTATACATGCCATTTCAAAGTTCAACCAAAATTTGTACCAAAATGGGGCTTCGATAGTGTGGATGACTTGACTTCTTTGATCCCGAATCCGATAGCTAACGAGCGAAACCTATAAAACAGAGAGCCAAAGCAACGGGTAAGCATTTTAATGCTTAGTAAGTCTCAAGCAATGAAATCAGCTTTGACTAAGGTATTTTATTCACATGGCTAATTAAACCACTTTACTAATTCACATTCCCATACTCATACTTATTTCACATCACCGACCCTTATGTTCATACACAAAAGAACAACTTAGCCCAAGGCCGGTAGCTCGTTTATCAACTTAGCGCATACTTACTTGTAAGAATTCAATTAGTACAAGCACATACAAACATACCTCATTGCTGGAATTTTCACAAGTGTATAAGCTGAAATTTTCACAGCAAGATTGCTCACTTCGAATCACATACTTTCGGATTTAACCGGATATAGCGACTTCAGACGATTGCCTTGGTCATAACCGGATTTGGTGACTTGCACAAAGGCCTTGGTCTTAGCCGGATATATCAACTCGCACGAATGCCTTGGTCTTAGCCGGATATATCAACTTCGCACGAATGCCTTGGTCTTAGCCGGATATATCAACTCGCACGAATGCCTTGGTCTTAGCCGGATATATCAACTTCATACGAATGCCTTGGTCTTAGCCCGGATATATTTCCAATGTTCACTTACATATATATCAATATTCAAGACACGTCCATAGTTCATTTTCGTTACTAAAGCTCTAACACAAAATATCTATCAACCCTTACTATTTCGGCTCAATGGCCACACAAACAAGGAGCATAATTTTGATATAATTCAAGTAGGGTCATCACTCAAGACTTACCTTGGATGTTGTCGAAGCGATTTCGACGGCTATTCAACTACTTTTTCCTTCCCTTTATCGGATTTAGCTCCCCTTTGCTCTTGAGCTTAATCTTGATGCAAGTTTAGCCAACCTCTTCCTAATCCTCTTCCAAACCAAGTATGAAGCAAAACTCCTTCCTTAACCTTAGTATTTTCGGCCAACAAGAGAGTGAAAAGAGATGAACAAAATTTTTTTCTTTCTTCCTTTAGGACATTCGGCCAAGCTATGGAGGAAGATGGACACTTTTTTTTTTGTTTCTCATCTACTAACATTAATTGTTTATTCCATACCCTTATTTTATTCTTTCCATCATAACCCATTTACCAAACATGTTTCATGACATGATTTTTGCCCATAAATCCTTGTCATGGCGGCCACTAGCTATGGGGGAAATTTGACATGCAAGTCCATTGTTTTGCATGCATCCTTTAATTAGTCATCACACATTTCCCTCATACTTTCAAAGTTTATTACTAGGTCCTTTCTAGTGAAATTCACATCTATAATTCTAAATCAAAGCATAAAAATATCACACATGAGTTAACACACATTATAGGCAATAAAATAAATATTAAATTATTTTTATGCCTTGGTTTTGTGGTCCCGAAACCACATTTCGACTAGGGTCGTTTTAAGGCATCACAACTCTCCCCACTTTAGAAATTTTCGTCCCGAAAATCTTACCGTAAATAGGTTTGGATATTGCTCTTTCATAGAGTTCTCGGGTTCCCAAGTAGCTTCTTCTATCCCGTGTTTGAGCCATAACACTTTCACTAGCGGAACCCTTTTGTTTCGCAACTCTTTCATTTCACGAGCTAGGATACGAATCGGTTCTTCTTCATATCTCATATCGGCTTGAATTTCAACCTCTGATGGACTAATTACGTGCGACGGATCAGATCTATAGCGTCGAAGCATTGAAACATGGAAGACGTTGTGAATCTTTTCAAGTTCGGGGCAAGATCAAACGATACATGGCGGGCCAACTCGTTCGGAGATTTAAATGCGGCCCAATGAATCTCGGGCTCAACTTGCCCTTACTACCGAATCTGAGTATCTTTTCCACGGCGAAACTTTAAGAAACACTTTATCTCCCACGATACTCAATGTCCTTTCGTTTCAGATCCGCATACGATTTCGACGATCGGAGGCTATCTTGATTTTCACGGATTACTTTTACTTTACATTCAGATCTTTAATCAAATCCACTCCAAAATTTTGTTCTCACCGAGCTCGGTCCAAAACAATGGTGTACGGCATTTACGCCCGTACAAAGCCTCGTAAAGCGCCATCTTAATACTTGATTGAAAACTATTGTTGTAAGCGAATTCAATCAAAGGTAGGTACCGTTCCCACGAACCACCGAACTCGAGGATGCAACATCTCAACATATCCTCAAGTATCTCGAATTATCGCCGGATTGACCATCGGTTTGGGGGTGAAAGGCGGTTTGAAATGCAACTTGGTGCCCAATGCTTCTTGTAATTTCTTCCAAAATCGCGAGGTGAACCTCGGATCTCTATCCGACACAAGAAATCGGTACCCGTGTAATCTCACAATCGAGAAACGTACAATTCAGCTAGTTTATCCAATGAAAATCCATACGCATGTGGATAAAGTGAGCCGACTTAGTCATCTATCAATAATAACCCAAATTGCATCCTTCTTACTTGTCGACAACGGCGGTCCGGACACAAAGTCCATTGTGACTCGATCCCATTTCCACTCGGGTATCGTGATCGGTGAAGTAACCTCAAGGCACTTGATGCTCCGCTTTCACTTGTTGACATATTAAACATCTTGCAACAAAGTCGGAGATGTCTCGCTTCATACCATGCCACCAAAACCGACGTTTCAACTCATTGTACATCTTCGACTCCCGGGTGGATTGCCATTCGGCTACAATGAGCTTCGTTCGAATTATCGAAATAAGTTCAATTCTTTGGAACACACAAACGACTTCGAACCTCAAACAATCGTCATCATCAATTTGAAACTCCGATTCCTTGTTCGAACACACTCGGCCCGTTTTGCACGCAACTCCTCATCAACTTTACGAGCTTCACGAATTTGATGAGTCAACAATGGTTTGGTGTTAATTGGCTACTAACACATTGTCGGGTAGGATAGACAAGTGTACATTCATCGTCAGTAAAGCAAACGGTGATTTCGGCTTAAGGCATCCGCAACCACATTAGCCTTTCCGGGTGATAGTCAATGACCAGCTCATAATCCTTTAACAGCTCGAGCCAACGTCTTTGTCGCAGATTTAAGTCTCTTTGAGTCATCAAATATTTGAGACTTTTGTGATCCGAATACACATGGCACTTCTCACCAAATAAGTAATGTCGCCATATCTTTAAAGGCGAATACGATGGCGACCAATTCGAGATCATGGGTCGGATAATTTTTCTCATGTGGCTTTAATTGTCTCGACGATAGGCCACAACTCGACCTTCTTGCATCAATACGCAACCTAACCCAAGTAGGGAGGCGTCACTATAGATGACAAACTCTTTGCCGATTCGAATTTGTACTTATCTTGGAGCTTCCGTCAAATGAGTTTTCAATTGGTCAAAACTTTTTCGACACTTTTCCGTCCATTCAAACTTGACATCTTTCTCAAGCGGTTTCGTCATGGGTGTGGCTATCATCGAGAATCCTTTTACAAACCGTCGGTAAGTAAGCAAGTCCCAAAAAGCTCCGAACCTCAAGTAATATTTCTTGGAGGTTTCATTAAGTATGGCTGAAATTTTGCTTGGGTCGACTCGAATACCGATGCGAGATACCACGTGACCCAAGAAGCTAACCTCTCTTAACCGAACTCACACTTGCTAAACTTAGCATATAACCGCTTATCCCGTAAAATTTGCAACACTAATCTCGGGTGCTCGCATGTTCGGTCTCATCTCTTGAATAGACCAAGATGTCGTCGATGAACACAACTACGAACCGATCCAAATATGATCCGAAGATCCGATTCATCAAATCCATAAATACCGCGAGGGCATTAGTGAGCCCAAAGCGGCATCACTAAGAACTCGTAGTGACCATATCTCGTTCGAAGGCGGTTTTGGGTATGTCCGAATCTCGGATTCAAGAATCGATAATAGCCCGATCTCAAATCTATTTTTGAGAACACCGAGGCTCCTTCAGTTGATCGAACAAATCATCGATACGTGGTAACGGATACTTGTTCTTTATTGTCACTTTATTAAGTCGACGATAGTCGATGCACAACCTCATGGTTCCGTCCTTCTTTTCACAAACAACACCGGTGCACCCCAAGGTGAAAAACTCGGCGAGCAAAACCTCTATCCATCAACTCTTGCAACCGAGCTTTCAACTCCTTTAATTCGTTGGTGCCATACGATATGGAGCTATCGAAATCGGTGTGGTCCTGTGTACAAGCTCAATGCCAAACTCTATCTCCGAACAGTGGCAAACCCGCAATTCTTCGGGAAAAACGTCCGGTATTCACAAACCAAGCATGATTTGGGTTCTATTCCTAACTCCTTATCATCAAGTACATACGCAAGGTATGCTTCACACCCTTTTCTTACATATTTCGGGCCAACATTGATGATATTACGGTGGCAACCCTTCAAGTTCGTAGACTCAACTCGGATCATCTCGTTGTTTGCGCATCTCAAATCAATAGTCTTGCTTTTGCAATTCACAACCGCATCATGCACGGTCAACCAATCCAACCCAAGAATAACATCAAATTCATCGAACGACAAAAGCATCAAGTCCGCCGGAAAACAGGTACCTCGAATTACTAGGGGGCATTTCTTACACACTTTGTCGACCAGCACATAACGACCCAAAGGATTTGACACCCGAATTACGAACTCAGTAGACTCAATAGGCAAAGTCTTACTGGATGCTAAGGTTTCGCATATATAAGAATGAGTAGAACCGGGGTCAATCAAAGCAATCACATTAGTATCAAAGAGAGTGAAAGTACCGTAATAACATCCGGCGAGGAGGCATCCTCGCGTCTTGCAGATAGCATAAGTCCTAGCTGGAGCGCGAGCCTCGGATCTGGTCGCAACATCTCTAGATCCTCTCGACCACCACTAGCCTTGCCCGTATTTCCGGATGGTCTACCTCGGCGGTGGTAGTACCGGTTTCCCACTCCGATCTACATTCATTCGGACAACCTCGGGCAATCTTTAATGAAGTGGTCAACTGATCCACACTTGTAACAGAGCGGTCACGGAATCTCTGACTTCAAAATGCCATTTGCCACAACATCGGCACTCGTCCTCTCTCGTCGATCATTCCCACTCATGGCGATCGAAGTGATTCGTGTGGTCACAGGGGTCGATCGCGATCTCGTCTAGAAAAGCCGAAGTGTCTCTAGATCGGCCTAAGCCATCTCTAAGTTTCTTTGATGATTTGTTGGAAGGGCTTCCCGAATACCTCTTCTGAAACTCCCTTGCTCCCGCTTCCGCTTTCCTTTTCTCCATACTAAACTCCTCGGCTTTGCGCGCTCGCTCGACGAGAGTCACAAACTCTGATTTCCAAAATGCCAACATACAGCTTTATCTCATCATTCAGTCCATCTTGAGCGTTTACATCACGACTTCGAAGAAATGCATTCTCGCGCATGGCTAAGCCTCACGAATTTTCGTTCATAGTCGGTAACCGACATGGAACCTTGTTTAAGTTCGAGAAATTCCTTTCGTTTTTGGTCCATAAATCTCGGTGATATACTTTTTCCGAAACTTCGGTTTGGAAGAACTCCCAAGTTACTTGTTCGCGGGCACTGTGAAGTCGAGTACTCCACCAATAGTAGGCGAATCACGTAGCAAGGAGATGGTACACTTTAGGCATTCATCGGTGTACAAGATAGCTCATCGAGTGCGGATCGTGTTGTCCAACCAAAATTCGCTTGCTCGGCATCATCACTATCCGTAGCTTTAAATTCAGTAGCCCCATGTTTTCGGATTCTATCAACTGGGGCTTATTCGACCTTATTTGGTCAATTACGGAGGCATTGTAGGTGCGGTGTGTGTTTGTTGGGAATGGAGGTTGTGGAACAGCAGTATTAGTTCGAATGTATTGGTTGAACCAATCATTCATCACGCTATAAAAGGCTTGTCTAGCCTCGTCATTCGGATTGCTAGCAACAGGTTGAGAGTCCCGGCGCTGTCCCTTGTGCGGGAGCAGCGCCACACTCTCCACATCATCAGCTATCGCTCGGTTGGGATCGGGATCCATTACTATAAATAAACACAAGTTCAAACGTCAGAAATCACCACACTATCATATAATCACATAAAATGGCATGTATAGCTAGACCCCAAACGCATTACGGTAGTCCTAGAATCGACTAAACCGTAGCTCTGATACCAATAAAATTGTAACACCCGAACCCGAGACCGTCGCCGAGTCGAACGCGAGGTGTTAATGACTTCAACCCACTTATTGACAATTTTCAGACAAGCTGCCAATCTGAGTACTAGTCGCTCCAAAATTCATAACTTGAGTTTTACAACTCGAAAATCAGTTCCGTAAATTTTTCCTGAAACTAGACTCATATGTCCATCTACATATTTTTTCTAGAATTTTTGGTCGAGCCAATTAGTACAGTTTATTAGTTAAAGTCTCGCCTGTTGTAGGGATCGACTACACTGACCTTTGTGCGTTACGAATTGGATATCTCCCTGTACAGGGCTTCAATACTAATGCCGTTTGTTTCTATAGAAACTAGACTCAGAGAGGAATCTACACATATATGGAATGACTCCTAATTATCTCTGGTTAATTTACAATGATTTTCCAAAGTTGGAACAGGGGATCCAGAAACCGTTCTGGCCCTATTTCACAAGAACTTTAAAATCTGTTAACTTATAACTCATATGACCATTTCGTTTCTTCCATATGAAAGTAGATTCATCAAGGTACACTTACATAATTTATTTGCTATTTAATACCATTCCTACTATTTTTAGTGATTTTTCACATCCACGTCACTGCTGCTGTCAGCATCTGCCTTTAGTAGGCTTTACCTATTTCATACTTTCCATGATTCAATTGGCCCTTTTTACATACATAGCACAAAGCGTGATCATGATTAACCATTCCAATGGCTAATCGTTTCAAAATAATTCCATACCTCATAAGGGTCAACATACAAACGATTATAGTTCTATGCTAAAACGTATATAAGCCATTTTCGCATGGCTATCCAAGTTTACACAAACCGGAAGGTACATGACCTTCAACAAAGGATGGTCCTATACATGCCATTTCAAAGTTCAACCAAAATTTGTACCAAAATGGGGCTTCGATAGTGTGGATGACTTGACTTCTTTGATCCCGAATCCGATAGCTAACGAGCGAAACCTATAAACAGAGAGCCAAAGCAACGGGTAAGCATTTTAATGCTTAGTAAGTCTCAAGCAATGAAATCAGCTTTGACTAAGGTATTTTATTCACATGGCTAATTAAACCACTTTACTAATTCACATTCCCATACTCATACTTATTTCACATCACCGACCCTTATGTTCATACACAAAAGAACAACTTAGCCCAAGGCGGTAGCTCGTTTATCAACTTAGCGCATACTTACTTGTAAGAATTCAATTAGTACAAGCACATACAAACATACCTCATTGCTGGAATTTTCACAAGTGTATAAGCTGAAATTTTCACAGCAAGATTGCTCACTTCGAATCACATACTTTCGGATTTAACCGGATATAGCGACTTCAGACGATTGCCTTGGTCATAACCCGGATTTGGTGACTTGCACAAAGGCCTTGGTCTTAGCCGGATATATCAACTTCGCACGAATGCCTTGGTCTTAGCCGGATATATCAACTCGCACGAATGCCTTGGTCTTAGCCGGATATATCAACTCGCACGAATGCCTTTGGTCTTAGCCGGATATATCAACTCGCATACGAATGCCTTTGGGTCTTAGCCGGATATATTTCAATGTTCACTTACATATATATCAATATTCAAGACACGTCCATAGTTCATTTTCGTTACTAAAGCTCTAACACAAAATATCTATCAACCCTTACTATTTCGGCTCAATGGCCACACAAACAAGGAGCATAATTTTGATATAATTCAAGTAGGGTCATCACTCGAAGACTTACCTTGGATGTTGTGGAGCGATTTCGACGGCTATTCAACTACTTTTTCCTTCCCTTTATCGGATTTAGCTCCCCTTTGCTCTTGAGCTTAATCTTGATGCAAGTTTAGCCAACCTCTTCCTAATCCTCTTCCAAACCAAGTATGAAGCAAAACTCCTTCCTTAACCTTAGTATTTTCGGCCAACAAGAGAGTGAAAAGAGATGAACAAAATTTTTCTTTCTTCCTTTAGGACATTCGGCCAAGCTATGGAGGAAGATGGACACTTTTTTTTTGTTTCTCATCTACTAACATTAATTGTTTATTCCATACCCTTATTTTATTCTTTCCATCATAACCCATTTACCAAACATGTTTCATGACATGATTTTTGCCCATAAATCCTTGTCATGGCGGCCACTAGCTATGGGGAAATTTGACATGCAAGTCCATTGTTTTGCATGCATCCTTTAATTAGTCATCACACATTTCCCTCATACTTTCAAAGTTTATTACTAGGTCCTTTCTAGTGAAATTCACATCTATAATTCTAAATCAAAGCATAAAAATATCACACATGAGTTAACACACATTATAGGCAATAAAATAAATATTAAATTATTTTTATGCCTTGGTTTTGTGGTCCCGAAACCACATTTCGACTAGGGTCGTTTTAAGGCTGTCACAATGAGTTTCCTTTCTCTCTCCTAGGGTTCCCATGCAAATTTTGGGGAAGATGATGAAAAATAAGGTGATATTTTCTATTATCATCTTTTAATTACTTTAATTTCCAATTTAGTCCTTAGCCTTTTCTAATTTTTCCTAGGACAAATCACCAAAAATATCTACTAACTTTTTTTAATGGTCTAATTACCATATAAGGACCTATTATTTTGAATTTCATAGCTATGTGATCCTTCTAGCTACTAGAATTCAACTTTTGCATTTTATGCAATTTTGTCCTTTCATAATTAAACACATAATCGAAAAAAATTTCTTATCAGAATTTTCATATGACATTCCTATTATAACGTAGACCATGTAATAATTTTAAAATAAATTTTCTTTATGGCTCGGATTTGTGGTCTCGAAACCACTATTCTGATTTTACTAAAAATGGGCTGTTACAGACAATTTTTCTATGTATGCAAAATATAAAAGAAAAAAACCCAAAAGATATAATAGTGAAATACGAAATTAATTTTATTTATTTATTCATCATTCAAATACATAGAAAACAAGTACATGTTTACTACAGTATAGACAACATTTTGCAATAGTTATTTAGTGAACTGGTCTCCACATCGAGCATTGGAAGGAAAGGTTCCTGAAGAGATTTGGTTAGGTAATTTTTATAATTACTCTAACCTTAAAGTATTCAATTGTCCTACTTACACATGAGTCAGTTAAGGAAAGCTTGAACCAAGGATTGTAAAATGCACCTTTCTGGATTTTGCCACTAAAAGGCTATAAATTATGGTTCTCATAAACTAGTAAGATCATCATCAATAGATATGTTATATTTGATGAAACAATAATGATTCTTTCAAAAAAGGGGGTCACTTGGCCAAAACAACATAGAAAAACTGAGTGTTTCAAGCAAGGTGGCGTGTCACACCCAGATTTCTTTTAAGGACTAGAATTTAAAGGAAACTTGGGAGCTAATTGAGAAATTAATGAGTTGACAATCTCTATTAGGAATTTTGGAAAATATTATGGCCATCGGGAAAATAGTTTGGTTTCAATCTTCGTTTGGTTAGGTTGGAACTGGCTGGTTCCGTAGTGGGGGGGCAAAATAGTTAGCAATGGATAGCTAAGATGGACTTTGGAGACTGTGCTAGATTAAGATATATATGTGTGTGTGTGTGAGGGAGAAAGGAATTCTCCTCAATCAGTTTATAACTTTCTTCTTCCTTGCATCATCTTCTTCGGTTGTTCCGAGGAAGAGGAAAGTTTAGGTACGCCTTATATGGAGCAGTAATTGTGAGAATAGAAGTCTGGAAGTAGAGAAATTGAGAAATTGGTAAGTTTTTTTTATCTTTCTGTACTTGTGGATTGAGGAAGGGTGGGAGTAAAGATTTCCTACTAGGTTTCTGTAAAATGGGTTCTTGGTTTTAAGCTTTGAATGACTTTGATTTAACTGATATATGGTTGTCATGCTTAGCTGCCAGGATAAATGAGGCTTTGGTGTTTTGACAAGATAAGTTTACGAGGATAAATGAAGTAAGGTGAGTTTCTATGATCCATCTTTGGGTGATCGATAACAATGATCTGATGGAATGATATGTGTCTATGTCTGTTCTGCATTGTCTGAATAGTTGTGTATGAACATGGTGGCTGAATACGCTTGCATGCATGTATGTTGGATGTCAACTAGTTGTAAATTGAAGTATTAATGGTTGGTGTACTATATGTTATAGGAATAAATACAATTAATTACATGGAATGCTTGTCTGTACATGATTTGAAGTAATGAGGGATATACCTTAATGGGGTAGATGAAGATAGAAAAAATTGGCATAATAGAGGAATGGGTGGATTGAAATGAGATTCAAGGGAGTTAGGCGACATTGTGGAATGGTATTGTAACACCTCTAACCCGTATTCGTCATTAGAATAGGGTTTCAGAGAATTACTGAAACATCCAAAACATTTTTCAGACAATTCCTGTAAATTACTATTCATCTACCAAGATCATTCAAAATGACCCTTAATTGGACCCTCGAGGCCCAATACGAGCATTAGAATCAAGTCAGGACTTAACCGAAAACTCATAAAATTTTTCGCGACATTTTAAAAATTTTCCAAGGTACAGGGCTCACACACCTGGGTGGTCTAGGGACACGCCCATATGGTCTGGCCGTGTACTACACACGCCCGTGTCCCTAACCCGTGTAACTCTCTAACTTTTAAGGCATGAAGAAATTGAAGTCACATGGCCAAGTCACACGCCCGTCTGCTAGGCAGTGTCAACTACACGGCTGAGACACACGCCTGTGTCTCTGCCCGTGTGCCCAATTCTGAGCATTCTGTTTCTCATTTTTAAGATGCAGGGGACACACGACTAGACCACATGCCCATGGGACAGGCCGTGTATCACACACGGCTAAGACACGCGTCTGTGTGTCTACCCATATGGACAAAATAAAGCCATTTCCTAGCCTCATTTGTCACCCAAAACTTACCATTTTCCTGCACCAAAACTCACAAACATATATCCACCAATCTAGTATCATATTCACATAAATTTAGCCATCAACCATGTGGTATTTTCTCATGCATCAAAGGATATAAACTTACTCTTATCATACACTTATATGCTAACATAATTCCAACAAACTAACACATAATAATCACTTATGTGATTACCAAAATGTTACTTCAAAAATAGCCAAACTTAGACCACCACTACCCACTCCAATGGCTAAATTAGAAAAGAACAATTACAAGCCATCATTGGCCAAATAAGCTTATACATGCCATTATACCAAAATGAGATTTCTATTTGTACCAAAATGAGATAGTGGATAGTGTGATGATTGCTCCGGCCGACTTCTAACCTTCGCGAGCTTTGAGCACTATAAAATAAGGAAAATGAAACGAAGTCAGCATTTTATGCTTAATAAGTTCGTATAACAGAAAACAAACTTTCCGGTCATATTTATTAATGCAAGCATACATAAATTTACATTCCATCGATTTTGGATAAGTTACCTAAACACATACACTTATTTCATAAGTTAGTCAAATAACCTCATATGAATATCAAGTAAACATAGATAAGCTTATCACATTACAAGCTTCCATTAAATTCACCTTTCCACACTTAAGAGTCTTTCCCGTCGAACTATTGAAATTTTGATGGATGTTCGGGTAATATATACATGTGCAAAGGTACCCATTAGGGTGTATAATAAAAAGGCACACTCTTGAGCTGTACATTTTACAGCAGGATTACCAATCCAGGTTAAATCCTTTCCGTAGCATATGCTCTAGAGAGCTTAATTTGGGTTACCCGTCTGGGCTAAATGCAATTTATAACCTAAGCTCAAAAGGGCTTACATTAGAATTACGTGTCTGGGCTAAATTCTATCTGCAACATATGCAATATTATTCTTAATCCATCGAAATTCAATATTCAACCGGAATTTGATAATTTGTCCATTTTTCACAATTGAGGACTATTTCATTATGTATATATCATCTCACACATATCAACACAATCATACAATTCAATTCAAGTATATTAACATACATATTTAAGTTACACGAACTTACCTTGAAAATGGTTCGTATTTAAATTTCAACTAACTGAAACCTTTTGCTTTCCTCGATCTAGTTCTGTGGTTGGTCTTTCCGGATCTATATGGGTAAATTTAACTATTAATCTATCACATTTCATATACATTTGCATCCTATTACATCCTAGGAAAAATTACCATTTTGCCCTTATCTTTTTCAAAAATTTTGATTTCATCCTTAGGCTCGAAAAATGAAATTCATGATGTAATAGCCTGATTTTGGGCCCAGTCGAAATAGTGGTTTGAAACCACTATTCCGAGGTCGAAGAAATTTTTTTTGATGTTATTTTATGAGTTATAGCATGATTATTTAAGTACATGAAAATTTTGGTGAATTAATTTTAGCATTTGAGGGCTTAATTTCGAAAAAGGACTAAATTGCGTAAAAGGTAAAAGTTGTATTTTAGTACCTAAATGTGTCTAATAGCTAGATAGCTAAAATTGAAGGCCTTAAAAGGGAAATTATACCCTTTTTAATAGAGGTGGCCGACCAAGGGAGACAAGATTGGTCAAAAAGCCATATTTTATGGGATTTAAAGTGACTTTTTGGTAATAAAATAGAATAAAGAAAAAGTTGTCATTTTCTTTCATTTTTCTTCTTATCTTTCGCCGAAAATGGAAGCAACAAGGGGGGGTTTGAGAGCTGAAAAATTTCAGCAACATATTTCCCTAGTAAGTAAGTGTTTTTAATGCTTTTTCTTGATAATTTTTATATTTTTGGAACCCCTAAAGCATGAGCTTTCAAAATAGGGGACTATCTTGCAAAATGATTAAGAGTGTAGGGTTTTTCCATGAAAGCATATGTATTGTTTGCTGAGTTTTTATGGAAGAATATGAGTCTTTGTAGTGTTATAAACAACTTTCATGAAAGAAATTTTCATGAAAGCACCTAAATGGACTATTTTGTAAAGTTTGTAAAATAAGTGATAAATGTGTGAAATAGTTGAAATTATGAGTTGCTATAGTTATGAAAATGGTTCATCTAGGCTTAAGGAGTAAAGAAATTGAATAAAAATCATTTTATGAGCCTAGGGGCAATTTGGTAATTATGACAAAGTATAGGGGCAAAATCGGAAACTTTTCCAAAATATGTCATTGGCCTAATTTGATTAGTATATTATTTTAATAATTTAAATGTGATGTTATAGATGATGAAAAACAAGATTCAGGCTTAGAACGAGGAAAAACGAGAAATTGATGTTTAGGCCTCTTCTACCAATTTGGTGTCGATGTAAGTTGGTATGATAATAATAATCCAAAGTTATGTTTGAATTACATTCCTTATTAATATTGTATATATTATATGATTTAATATATTGGAAGATTGATGGAATATGATGTTTCTTTGAAACGAGTAAGTTGGTATGAAAGTAATTTATCAACTTCATTATCATGTGCTTAATACTTGATATTGTACGAAATATGGATATATGCCTTTATTGGAATTGACTTGTGATGATTCAATGAAAATGTGATGATATGTGAGCTAGTATAAGACCATGTCCGGGACATGGCATCGGCACTGACATGAGACCTTGTATAAGACCATATTCGGGATATGGCGACGATATGTGGATCCATGTAAGACCATGTATGGGACATGGCTTTGGTATTCTATTTGGTGTACGATAATTTTGAACATCCTTTAGCATCCCGAGTGTTCAACGGGTAATGTAATGAATGATGTGATGAAAGCTCTAAGGAGAGCATGTTAAAGAAGGTATGATTATATACTTTATTACGAGTTGGTATAGGTATGTACACTAAACTTATGAGTAATGCCTTGATATGTGATAATCTATGATGTATATAGTATCTGGTGAATATTATGAAAATGGCATGATTTGGACTAAGTCTTTGATACTTGATGACATTGAGATTATGGGTCCATGCTTATGATGCATAGCTATGTGTTCTTACCATGATGGATGAAATGATGTGGTATTAATTTGGCGAACGATAATTGTGAATGAATAAAATTGTAACGCCCCGAACCCGAGACCGTCGCCGGAGTCGAACACGAGGTGTCAACAGACCTCAAACCACTTATTGAGAAGTTCCAGACAAGCTGCCAATCTGTGTGCTAGTCGCTTCAAAAATCATAACTTGAGTTTTACAACTAGAAAATCAGCTTTGTAATTTTTTTCTGAAACTAGACTCATATTTCCATCTACATATTTTTTTCTAGAATTTTTGGTCAAGCCAATTAGTACAGTTTATTAGTTAAACTCTCCCATGTTACAGGGGCCGACTACACTGACCTTCATGCGTTACAACTCGAATAACTCCCTGTGTAGGACTTCAATACGGGTGTCGTTTGTTTCTATAGAAACTAGACTCAAGGAGGAATTTATACATATATTGTATGACTCCTAATTATTTCTGGTTAATTTATAATGAATTTTCAAAGTCGGAACAGGGAATCCAGAAACCGTTCTGGCCCTGTTTCACTAAAACCCAAATATCTCTTAACATACAACTCATATAACCGTTTCGTTTCTTCCATATGAAAATAGATTCATCAAGGTTCATTTACATAATTTATTCACTATTTAATTCCATTCCTACTATTTTTAGTGATTTTTCACATCCACGTCACTGTTGCTGCCAGCATCATTTTCTAGGGTAGACTTTCTCTAACACATAGTTTCTATGATTTCACCACCCTTTTTTATATATATGGTCCAAAATATAAGCATGATGACCCATTCTAATGGCTGGTCATTGCCAAACACTTCCATGCCTCTTAATGAGCATATACATACCGAATGATTATAACATTATGCTCAAAACATTTATAAGTCATTTTCGTGGCTATTCAAAATTTTACATACCAAGTTCAAACAAAACATAATAGCCTATACATGCGAAATGTTTTCTTAAACCATCTAAGAAGAAGATACCAAAAAGTCGCTAGATGGTGTGATGACTTCGATGACAGTCCCGAGCACGCAAAATGGATCAAGAACCTAAATAAACAACAAATAAGCACACCAAATGAGTACATAACTCGATGAAGTCGTAAGCACTACTCTACCATCAACAATAACAATCATAAGTGAATAATCAAATAATACAAAATAGATGTTTCCAGCCATAACAAACTATACTGCAATTTCTAAAATTTTTGGTTCGGTCTCATGCCAAATCCTTCAACCAAATCAAACGCCAAGTCAGCCCAATCGATTTGGATCCGTTTCCTCAAGTTGGAACAACGATGCACTAGATAATTTTATGCGTACACCGTACAATCCCAATTTCGATATTTAGTTAGTAACTCAATCACTTACCTCGTTCGTGCACAATTTATTTCCACAACCGAATGTGGCACACATAGTGCTTATTATGTTCGCACACATAGAGCTATAGCAAATCGCACACATAGTGCTATAGTAAATCGCACACATAGTGCCATAGTAAATCGCACACATAGTGCCATAGTAAATCGCACACATAGTGCCATAGCAAATCGCACACATAGTGCCATAGTAAATCGCACACATAGTGCCATAGTAAATCGCACACATAGTGCCATAGTGAATCGCACACATAGTGCATTTGAGATAGCCTCATGCCTCAACCTTCCAATCGGCACACATAGTGCCACATAGTCTTTGCACACATTGTGCCTTATGTCAATTCATCATGGTAAAGCAATTTACTAAATTCAAATTGTACATATAATCATATTAATAAATAGGAGAATCACTCAAAAATATCTATCAAGGAGTTCTCACAACAAGTGCTTAAAGACTTACCTTGCGTTGAGTATAACGGTTCCGACCCGGCTACTCGATGTCCTTGGCTTTGCCCTTGCTTGTTTCTCCTTCTTTAACTTCTCGGGCTTAATAGATAAATAAACTAGTTTAATCATCTTGCTATACATTTATAGTTCAATTACACATGCATATGTATATTTGTAGATTCGCAACCCCTCTTACTAATTACTCATTTAGTCGATTATACACATGATTAAAGGTAACATCATGAATGGGCATACTTATATATATATATATATACATACCCGATTGTGCACAAAAAGATTTGACTCAACCTCACCTATGTACTCCTTTGATGGCGAATATATATATATGTATAGTGTCATCTATAACATCATCTAAACACCTAAATTCTTCTAATGCACACTTGACCAACCTTTTTTTCCAATCTAGCATAGCTTCACCTCCATTTGTGATATCATATAAATTTGCGTTGCTACATTTCTTAGGTTCAACATCTCTATGCCCATTATGGCCACTCCCTAACCCAATTCTAAATATCGGCAACATCCCTTTCAACTATGTTAGCGAATACTCCTCCCTTCTTAGTCCCAACTTGGCACCTCCAACAAAATGACTAACATCTTCACTTTCATGCTAACATAACAAGCAACTTAGTTCATCCACACAACTAACATGTCAATAGCATCAAGGTATCTACTAATTTTTTTGTCAAATCCCAACTCTCCAACAACCCCAAATCCCACCATGGGTTAGATAGAATTTAAACTAACAACCAACAATACACATGAATTTAAAGGAATAACTCCAACATACCTCAACTTGGATACTAGTATGGCCGACTTCTCCAAAGCTTTTCTCTTTTCCCTTCACTTGGTTTTTCGCTAAGAGGTAGCAAGGATGAACACCTATTTTTTTTGTTCATTTTCCTATCATTAATCTTTATTTCCTCTATTTTAATATCTTACCCACATTAAATAATTATAACAACATGATCTTGGAAAGATGAAGCCATGCTTGGCCGGCCACTCAACTTAGTTTGGGGCATTTTGACATGCAAACCCAACTTTTCATAATTCCATACTATTTGGTCCTCACTTATTTACCTATCAAATTTTCTAAGTCTCTCAACTAAATCCTTTCGAGCAAGATTCACATTCCTAAGATAAAAATTGAATCACCAAATTTTTATACTAGTACTACCACACATATAAGGTATGCAAATAAAATTTTAACTAAATTTTATGACTCGGTTTTGTGGTCCCGAAACCATATCCCGACTAGGGTCAAATTAGGGCTGTTACAAAATTAGCCTTGATAGTTTTGGGCTACTGCTGTGGTGTAACTTTGAAAATACACTTAAAATAGTGGAAAATGAGTTAGAGGCTGAATTGAGTCTAGTTTCTTATAAAAAAAACCGTGTAAGCAAAAGAATTTCCTATAATGAGATATTTGAAGTTGTGTGAGGCAGAGTCAGAATGACTTCGACATCCCCTATTCTGATTTGAGAAAATCATTATAAATTGTACAAAAATACTTATAATTTATAATTTATATGTTTAGAATCCTTAATGATTCTATTTTCAAGATAAATAGATGGGAACATTATTGGATCCTGTGTTATGAGATAATTAAACTTTAGTGCAGAAGGGTCGGAACTGTCAGATAGTGAACTAGGGGTAAATTTGAGGAATAAACTGTACTAATTGGCTAAACCAAAAATTCTAAAAATTGTATGGTAGAAAGGTACATGAGTCTAGGTTCAAGGAAAATTAACAGAACTTAATTTGGAGTTTCGTAGCTCCAGATATAAATATTTTATTGACTATTGTACAAGAAGATAGCTTATCATGAACTTGAGAATATGTTGAGAACATTGATAAAAACATGTTAATGAGTTGCTTATTGTTTTCATATGAACTTACTAAGCGTAAAGCTTACCCTCCCTTCCTTTTCCATGTTCTCTAGTGTTGTCAGGTTAGCTTGGGTTGGAGTTCGTCGAAGATATTATCACACTGTCAAGTTGTCGCCATTGGTGTAAGTGATTTCAAGTACTTTGAGTCTATGACATGTATAGGAGTTTAAATATTTGAGTGTGTGATATTTGTTTTAGCCAAACATATCGGCTTGCATTAGCTATTGAGGTTGTAAACCTATTTATATATGCATGCATGTGCTATGGTATTATGTGATGTGTTTAAAATGATTATGGCATGAATGTGGTAAAGATGTGAGTAAAATCTATGATATCTATTACATGAGAAATTGACATGATCATAACATGTTTATGGATGTTCAAGTGCCCATGTA
The DNA here is from genome assembly GCF_025698485.1 of Gossypium arboreum. NCBI lineage: Eukaryota > Viridiplantae > Streptophyta > Magnoliopsida > Malvales > Malvaceae > Gossypium > Gossypium arboreum. Next base: position 93,375,710 of record NC_069075.1, read on the forward strand.
TGCTTTGGTGTATGCCATTGTATCAGTATGTGTGTGTATGTTGTGAGGAAAACAAAATGGCTTGGAAAATAGCCTTGCATTTGTCCACACAGGTAGGCACACGGGCGTGTGCTATGGCCGTGTGACATTTTGGGGATGCTGACGTCAGAAATAGAATACCCAGGTTTTTGCACAAGGGCTAAGACATGGGCGTGTCGTGGCCGTGTGAGGGACATGGGCCAATGACACGGGCATGTGTCTGGCCGTGTGAAAACCCCTGTAGGTGTGAATTAGAAATTAATTCCACACGGGCGTGTGGAGTCTTAAAGCATGAAATTTTCCAAGTTTTTCTTGAATTCTCGGTTTAGTCCTGGACCACCCCGAATGTATGGTTTGTGCCTCGTAAGCCCGTTTAAGGGACAAAATGTATGTGCAATGAAAATTTTTAAATTCGAACAAAATTTCATGGCCGATTTTAGTATGGAAGTATTCGCTTAAGTCCGGTAGCACCTCGAACCCTGTCCTAGTGTCGGATACGGGCGAGGGGTGTTACACATGAAATTTAACCGTCTTTCCAAGCCTAGCCGAAATATATATTACATTTACAGCACATACATTTCAAAAATTTCAAAATTTTCCGTGGGTTTTACCACTTTTTCATTTTAGTTCATAAATCAGTTTTCATCAAAAATTGCTTTGTAAAAGTTGTTTATCTATGAATAACTTTTCATTTTCCACCATAAATTTCTAATTTTCAGCATATTCATCTGTGACCCAAATTTCATACCTTGATAACTTTTCAAATAAATCCCCTAACTAGAAAGATTAGGCTATTCCGATTCCAAAAATATAGACATTACTAAAAACAGGACTTGATTTCATACCTCATTAAGCTTGAAAAATTTTTCTTCCTCTCTCCTAGGGTTTCCATAGAAAAATTGGGGAAGATGATATGAAAATAGATGATTTTTTTTCTTTTTAATTAATTGTCATCTATTAATTTTATTAATTTCCAATTTAGTCCCTACCCTTTTCTAATTTTTCCATGATTAAGTCAATAAAATATCTACTAACTACTCTTTAATGGTCTAATTACCATATAAGGACCTTAAGTTTTGAATTCCATAGCTATTTGATACCTATAGCTACTAGAACCCAACTTTTGCATTTTATGCAATTTAGTCATTTCCCTAATTAAACACACAATCGGTAAAAATTTCGTATCAAAATTTTCATGTGACCTTCATATCATGATACCAACCATAAAATAAAATTTTATTTTTGGCCTGGATTTGTGGTCCCGAAACCACTGTTCCGATCTCACTGAAAATGGGCTATTATAACTCTCCCCCTTAAGAAATTTTCATCCTCAAAATTCTTACCATAAAAGAGGTTAGGGTATTGTTTCCTCATGGTATCCTTTGGCTCCCAGGTAGCTTCCTTTAATCCATGTTGTTGCTAAAGAACTTTTACTAGTGCCGTCTTTCTATTTCTTAGCTCTTTCGTCTCATATGCCAGTATTTTAATCGGTTCCTCATTGTAAGTCATATCAGGCTGAATCTTAACTTTTGTTGAAGTAATAACATGTGAAGGATCTGATCGATATCATCGTAGCAAAGACACATGAAACACATTATGAATTTTATCAAGATCCAATGGTAATGCTAACTGATATGCAACAGGCCCGATTCTTTCAATAATCTCATATGGCCAGATGATCCGTGGAATTAGTTTTCCTTTACGGCTGAATTGGAGAACTTTCTTCCAAGATGACACTTTCAAGAATACTTTATCACCAACCTGAAATTCTATCTCTTTTCGCTTTAAATCGACAAAAGACTTTTGACGGTCTGGGGCCGCTTTTAAACTATCTCAAATTATCTTCACCTTTTCTTCGGTTTCCCGGATCAAGTCAATTTAATGTATCTATTTCTCACTTAAATCTATCCAATACAATGGAGTTCTATATTTACGACCATATAGAGCCTCATACGACACCATTCTAATATTGGACTGATAACTGTTATTCTAAGCAAATTCAATCAAAGGCAAGTATTTTTCCCAGTTACCTCCAAATTAAAGTATACAACACTGAAGTGTGTCTTCTAAAATCTGTATCACACGTTCAGATTGTCCATCTGTTTGAGGATGGAATGTAGTACTAAAGTGTAAATGAGTGCTCAGAGCTTTTGGCAACTTACTCGAAAACCGAGATGTAAACCGCGGATCTCTATCTGAAATAATAGAGATTGGCACTCCGTGTAGCCTTACAATCTCAGATACATATAATTCAGCCGATCTATCCAATTAAAAATCTATACATACCGAGATAAAGTGTGTAGACTTTGTCAAACGATCAACAATTATCTAGATGATATCTTTCTTTTTTGGTGATAAAGGTAATCCCGTTACAAAGTCCATGGTAACTCTTTCCCATTTCCATTCCTGTATTGCAATTGGCTGCAATAATCTCGAAGGTACTTGTCGTTTAGCCTCCACTTGCTGACATATCAAACACTTCGATACAAATTCAGAAATATCTCGTTTCATTCCTGACCACCAGTACATCTTTTTCAGATCACCATACATCTTATTACTACCTGGATGGATAGACACGTTACCATTATGAGCTTTATTCAAAATCTTCTGTACTAGTTTTGAACTTTTTGATACACATACTCTGCCTCTGAATAATAAACAACCATTGGTTTTGACCTGAAATTCTGAGTCAGGAGTCGATTCACTTTGTATCCGCTTTGCTGGCATCTTACTATCATTTTTCTGAGCTTCAAAGATCTGTTGCAAAAATGTCGGTCTAACTTTTAACTCGGCTATTATTAAACCATCATCAGATAAAGACAATTGGGTGTTCAATGCTGGTAAGGAAAATAAGGATTTTAGGCTCAGAGCATTTGCCACTACATTAGCTTTCCCCAGATGGTAATCAATAACGAGATCATAATCTTTCAATAATTCCAACCATCTACGTTGTCTTAAATTCAGTTCTTTCTGTGTCATTAAATACTTCAGACTTTTGTGATCTGTAAAGATGTGACATTTTTCACCAAAAAGATAATGCCGCCATATTTTCAATGCAATAACAATAGTTGCTAATTCAAGATCGTGTACCAGGTAATTTCTTTCATGCGGTTTTAGCTGCCTAGATGCATAAGCCGCTACTTTACCGTCTTACATCAATACACATCCTAAACCATTCAATAAGGCATCACTATAAACTATAAATTCCTTACCCGATTCAGGTTGGACAAATACAGGCATTTCCAAAAATAAAGCTTTCAATCTATCAAAACTCTGCTGGCACTTATCAGTCCACTCAAATTTCACTTCTTTTTGCAACAATCGAGTCATCGGAGAAGCTATCATTGAAAACCCATTAATAAATCTCTGATAATATCCTGCTAGTCCCAGAAAACTTCTGACTTCTAAAATATTCTTCGGTGGCTTCCAACTTACAATAGCTGAAATTTTGTTCGGATCTAACCGGATACCCTCTACAGATGCAACATGTGCAAGGAAACTAACTTCTTATAGCTAGAATTCACATTTACTAAATTTAGCATACAATTGTTTCTCACGCAAAGTTTGCAATACAATTCTCAAATGCTTAGCATGCTCATTCACATCCCGAGAGTAAACCAAAATATCATCAATAAAAGCAACCACGAACTTGTCTAAGTATGGTCTGAAAATTCTATTCATTAAATTCATAAATACCGCGGGGGCATTTGTTAATCCGAATGGCATCACCAAAAACTCATAATGTCCATATCTGGTTTTGAAAGCTATCTTTGACACGTCTGAGACCTTTACCCATAGCTGATAATAACCAGAATGAAGATCAATTTTTGAAAATACAGTGCCACCTTTTAATTGATCAAACGAGTCATCTATATGAGGAAATGGGTCTTATTCTTTACTGTGACTTTATTAAGCTGTCTGTAATCGATGCATAATCTCAATGATCTATCTTTCTTCTTTACAAACAATACCGGTGCACCCCATGGTGAAAAGCTGGGTCGAGCAAATCCTCTATCAATCAACTCTTGCAATTGTATCTTTAGCTCTTTCAATTCAGCAAGAGCCAATCTATAGGGTGCTGTAGATATTAGCTTCATCCTTGGCACAAGGTCTATGGTAAATTCCACCTCTCTAGTTGGAGGTAAACCAAGTAGTTCTTCTGGAAATACCTCAGGAAACTCACAAACGACTGGCACCGCCTGAATTTTCAACTCTGATACTTTAGTATCCAGTACAATAACAAAATAAGCCTCATACCCCTTTTTAATATATCTCTGTGCTGATATTGCTGAAATCACATTAGACAACCCATCCAGTTTCTCAGATTCAACCCGGTGTAACTCACCATTCTAACACTTCAATACAATGTATTTATGCTTACAATTTACCACTACATCATGTTGGGTTAACCAATCCATTCCCAATATTACATCAAATTAGCCGAAAAATCATAACCCTCTATCATCAATGGGAAATTTTTACAAATTTTATCCACCATAGCATCCTGACCCAAGGGGTTTGAAACTTTAACCACAAATTTGGTGAATTCAACAATCATATTTTTTATAGACATAAATTTTGTGCATATATATAAGTGCGTGGAACTAGGATCAATCAAAGCAATAATATTAGTATCAAGTAGAGAGAATGTACCAGTGATAACATCTAGTGCTGAAGCATCTTCCCTTGCACGTATTGCATATGTTCTTGTCAGAGCTCGAGCCTCAGGTTTAGGTTTTGAATCTTTTGCAGCACTATGACTACCACCGACATTCCCAGAGTACCGTGGTGGTCTATCCCTCGAGACAGGATTATTCAGCTTTGGAGTCTGTTCAATGTCTTTCTCAACCCTTTCCGGGCAATCCTTAAGAAAATAGTTGAGAGAACCACACTTAAAGCAAGCCTCACTTCTCATCCGACACTCTCTGAAATGCAATTTAGTACAGACATTGCATCATGGTTTGGGATTTCCAACACTCCCAACATTAGTTGTTAAGGGAGACGAAGACCTCGGGTTAGTGCGTTTAGAACTTCGTTCTTTTCCCGAATACTCCTTAATGTAGAAAAATGCTCATGATAATTCTTTAATTTCTTTGAAGCAGATGATTGCGTCTTGTTCATAAATCTCTTGCTCGTAACCTGAGCTTCCTTTTTCGCTTGTCTCTTTTCTTTGCTTAATTCCTCAGCTTTGTGTGCTCGTTCAGCCAACACCACAAATTCTTTTAATTCCAATAAACAGCTTCATATCCTCGTTTAGCCCTTCTTCAAATTGTTTGCACATTTCAGCTTTAGTTTAAACCCATTCACTAGCATACTTGCTCAATCTAACAAATTCTCGTTCATACTCAGACACTGTCATATTCCCCTGTTTGAGTTCTAGAAATTCTTTCTTTTTCTGGTCTTGGAATCTCTAACTAATATACTTCTTTTAAAACTATGTTCGGAAAAATTCCCATGTAATATTTTCACTTGGTACTATAGAAGATATGGTTTTCCACCAATGGTAGGCTATGTCTTTTAACAAAGATACCGCACATTTCAGACATTCAGCTGGTGTACATGATGACTCATCTAGAACCCGAATAGCATTTTCCAGCTAGAACTCAACCCTCTCTGGATCTTCATCGGCCGTAGCCCTAAATTTTTTAACCCCATGTTTTTTGATTTTATCTACTAGAGCCTTACCAATTCTAACAGGTCTAGCATCCTCTGGCATTTCATTATGTTGTGAAACAGGTGCGAGAGGTCGTTGAATAGTAGAGTTTGTTCTCATATATTCACTAAACCATTCATCCATCAATTCAAAGAAGGTTACTTTTTCAGCCTCACTTCGGCCCTCAAATACGGGCCTTCTACTACCACTAGATGTAGCTCGTTAAATGAAAGCTTGAGCAGTGCTCTCAGTGTAACAGCCCTTTTGTAACACCCCTACCCGTATCCAACTCCGGGGTAGGGTTCGAGTCGTTACTGAACTTAAACATTCACAAACATACAAAATTGGGTCACCAAATTTCATCCAAAATTAAAACTTTTCAAACACATGCATATCGCCCCTTATACAGGCCTTCGAGGCCTAAAACATACATTAGGGCGATTCAGGACAAAATCGAAAACATTCGATAAACTTTGGGAAACTTAATAAATTTTCTTGCTTGGAGAGTCACACGCCCGTGTGGGTGAGGCCGTGTGGTCACACACACTCGTGTGGCTTGAGACATGCCCATGTCCTCAGCCCGTGTAACTCTCTATTTTTGATGTCAGCAAAATAATTTATACCACACGGCCAGGCCACACTCCTGTGTACTAGGCTGTGTCCTCCACATGGTTGAGACACATGGCCGTGTCTCTGCCCGTGTAGCTAACGCTTAGGCTATTTTCCAAGCCTTATGTTGACCTTATTTTCTCTCCATACTTTTACACATCATAAGCAAAAATTATAACATCAATTTAATGTTTAATCAACCATTGGTGAAATTCAATTAAATAATTTGCATGTTGTCATACATGTGTTTATTACCCAACACTTAATCTCTACACATTCAAAAATTTTCCATGTTCAACCATTATCATCTTACTACCATGCCACACATTCAATCCATGGCCACGACCATCTCGAATGGTCCTGGGACATTCATCATGTACATGTGCCATATACTTCTCATACATAGTGAACAAGCAAAATCACATAACCACATCACAAGACATTAACAAATAGGCTTACAAGCCAAAATCATTATAAGCCACATCTCATGGCTATATACAATGAATTAATATAAGCCAACATCTTGTCCAAAACATAAAAACACATATCAATAATTAAGTCCCTATACATGCCACTCACTTGAAGAAATTAAGTTTCAACAATACTTCAAATATAGTAGCTTTATAATGTGGGGTTGCCTCCGACGATCTCCAACCTCGAGCCGACCTGAGGACACTAGAAGAAATGGAAGGGGGAGTAAGCTTTACGCTTTGTAAGTCCATATGAAAATAATAAGCATTGTAACAGCATGTTTTCTTAGGAAAAACAACTATAATTACACTTTTACTCATATTCTGGTCAAGCCATCTACTCGAGTCATAGTTGATAAATTATTTATAACTCAAGCTACAGGACTCTAAATTAATATCCGTTAATTTTTCCTAAAACTAGACTCATATATATTCTTACCATAAAATTTCCAGAATTTTTGGTCTATCCAATAGGTAGAGTTTATTCTTTAACTCTCCCCTATTTCGTTGTCTGACAGCTTCAACCTCTATCTACTAAAAATCAAATATCTCATAGTACGAGACTCAGATAATGTTTCTGTCTCTTTGTATTGAAAATAGAATCATTTAGGATTTCATTCATATGAATTTTAACTCATAATTATTTTTGTAAAATTTCTAGTGATTTTTTTCCAAAGGTAAGACAGGGGAGTCTAGAATCACTCCGACTCTGTCTCACAAGAATCCAAATATCTCATAATACAAAATTATTTTGCTTACACTGTTTCCTTTATGTGAAACTAGACTCATTAAGCTTTAATTTCATATATTATTAAGCCTCTAATTCGACTTCCACCATTTATGGTGATTTTTCAAAGTCGGGATATTGCTACTGTTTAACACTATTTTGGAGCAAAATCACAATAGCTATCATAATTTCATTATCACATTGATCATGGACTCATTATTTCCTCAATCCCATATTCAATTACACAAGATAAGTTAACATGATATTGGAACACAATTCATAATCATAAGCATAAGCATAAGGATGGTTCGTCTTTCAAATCTTTTCAATTGTTCATCATGTATACACATACATATGCATGAATTCGCTTACTCATCATTTATCACATTTCAATAAGGCATCACTTATGAGTATAATGTACGTACCTGTACATATCCATAGCATATCGATTAACTTTAAATTTATCACTGCCCCTATCTCGGGACTTTCATTGCGTTATTCATTATAATACCAGTTAAATTTCTCAAAAATCTCGATGGATAATCCATTTACCGTCAAGTCATACAAGTGATCATCTCAAGTACGCACTCCCGTGAACCTCACATCTTACGGTGGGATTACCAGTCCAGGCTAAATCCTCTACGACGACATATACTCAAATGAGATCGGATATGAATTACCAGTCCAGGATAAATTCAGATCCTAATCAGATTACCCGTCCGGGCTAAATCCTTAATGCACACATATTCTTCGGGAGGCTCGATCACTCAAGGAACACCCATCCAGGCTAGATCCTTTTCTATATTTGAGATCAACGGATTACCCGTCCGAGCTAAATCCTTTTCTGCAACACATGTAGGATCTCAAGTCATGTAAGCCATCGTTTATCCATCATATTTCCCTTTTTATTCAATCAGGATTTTTCTCTTTTCATCAAGTATCTCATTATGCATAGCTGATCATGCAATATACATCCAATTCAACACATTTCCATGTTTATTTAGACATTAGTCCATGAAATAAACATGGTATTGCATACAATTATTTTAGGCATTTGTTACAATATATAATCTTTATATCAACTAAATAAATATCCATCACACAATGCTAATACATCAATTTAAGTTCAAGTATGAACAATAATATCATTGCATTATCATTGACATATGAACTTACCTTGGTTTCGAGTACGACTATTTATTTCGAATTTGTGCTTAACCTTGTTCAACCTCGTTCTAAGCCCGAATCTTGTTTTCCTTGATCTATAATATCACTTTTAGCCTAATAATTAGTCACATTATTCATATGGGTCCAAAAATCATATTTTTACAAATTTTCATTTTGACCCCTAAAATTTCACATATTTTCAATTTTGTCCCAAGGCTCGTAAAAATGATTTTTATTCAATTTCCTTGCATTTCAATCCTAGACGAATCATTTTCATAACTATGGCTCCCCCTAATTTCCACTAAATCACCCTTTTATGACCAATTTTACAATTTTTACAAAACGATCCTTTTGGACGTTTTCATAAAAAAACCTCTTAGTAAATGTCGTTTATTACACACCGAGCCTTTATATTCTACCATTAAATATCAAAATACATGCATATCATTCATGGGTAAATTTTTAAACACAAACCCTAGCTCAAATAAATGGTAGAAATAGCTAGAACATGTTACCAGGGCTTCAAAAATGCAAAGAACATTAAAAACGGAGCTCAGAATCACTTACTATTGAGCTTGGAAGCTTGGCCAAACCCTATCCATGGCTGCTCTTGGTACATTCCGCTGAAGCAAGAAGAAAGAGACACATTTGGGTTTTAAAATTTGTCTTTTAATTCATTTTACCCCTAAATGACCAAAATGCCCTTTTACTATTCTTTCAAATTTTACCTAACCAAGGCCAATTTTGTCCAAAAGATTATAAAATGGTCTAATTACCATTTAAGTACCTCACATTTAAAATTTCATAACAATTAGACACCGCTAACATGTAGAACCAACTTTTTCACTTTTTACAATTTAGTCCTTTTAACCAAGTTGAGTGCCCAAACGTCGAAATTTTCAAATGAAATTTTCACGAAATCATTCCATGAAATCTTAGACCATAAAAATATAATAAAAATAAATTTTCTTACATTATATTTATGGTCCCGAAACCACTGTTCCGACTAGGCTCTAATTTGGGATGTTACACCTTTTTTAGTCAAATCAGAACAGTGGTTTTGGGACCACAAATACGAGGTCAAAATAATAATTTTATTATTATTTCAATGTCTATGGAATGATACTATAGTTGTGTGAAAATTTTGTTAAGAAATTTTATCGTTTGAATGCTTAATTCGGTAAAAAGGACTAAATCGCGTAAAGTGTAAAAGTTGAATTCTATTTGTTAATGCACTAAATGAATATGAATATTAAATATGGAGGTCCTTAAGTGATAAATGGAACATTATTAAAGTACGTGGTCATTAATGGACATGAAATGGATGATATAAATGTTTTATCATTAAGGTTAATTTAGTAATTTGTCAAATAAGGTTAATTAAATAAAACAAAACAAAAATTTATCTCATTTTCATCTTCCTTGGCCGAATGAAGCATGAAGAAAAGCCATTTTAGGGCTTGAAACTTTTGGTTACTTTGATACTCAATTGTAAGTCCGTTTTTATTTTGTTTTTAATGATTTCTACGTTTTTAAGATCGTTGCAACTGGGCCTAGCTAACCCAGGGACTATTTTGCAAAATTTTTAAAAATTTTGAATGTTTCCATTGATGAATGTTGATAGATTTTGATGTTTAATGATAGATTATGAATTCTTGTTGATAGATATACAAGTTTTGTTAAGTGATTTTAAGTAAAAATGCAAAATAGGGATTTATTTGTGAAAATGTGTGGTTAAATGTGTGAAAAGTTGATAAATGTGGGCTGCTAGGGGCATTATAATAATTCTGCTATCATGGGTATTAAAGAAACTTCATGAATTTTTGATTTTATGTAATAAGGACTAAATTGTAAAAGTTGTGAAATGTTAGGGGTAAAAGTGTAAATGTGTATTTTGGATTAAATTGAATAGAGGGATTATTAAATAAGTTAATTTTGAATATATTTAGATCAAGAAAAGTATAATTTGGATATAAATCGAGGGAAAACTAAAGTTATCGACTGATCAACTTATTTCATCGTTTTCACATCCGAGGTGTAACAACCCAATTTTGGGCTTAGTCAGAACTGTGGTTTCGAGACCACAAGTTTGACGTAATAAAATTTATTTTTATTATATTTTTATGGTCTACGATTTCACGAAATGATTTTGTGAAAATTTCTTTTGAAAATTTTGACGTTTGGGCACTCAATTTAGTCAAAAGGACTAAATCGTAAAAACTACAAAAGTTGAGTTCTACATGCTAGAGGTGTCTATTTGTTATGAAATTTTATATTGGAGGTCCTTATATGGTAATTAGACCATTGGTTAATTTTTTGGACAAAAATGGACATGAAATGGGTGAAAAAGAATATTTTTAAGTTAGGGGCATTTTGGTCATTTAGTAATTAAAATGAATTAAAAACAAAATTAAAGGCCAATTTTTGTCCATCTTCAAGCTATGGTCGAAACTTGCATGGAGAAACCATGGCTAGGGTTTTTCAAGCTTCCAAGCTCGATTGTAAGTCCGTTCTAGCCCCGTTTTTAATGATTTTTTTTTGTTTTTGCAATCCCCGTAACAAGATCTATCTATTTCTACCATTTATTTAGCTAGGGTTGATGTTTAAAAATTTACCCATGTGCTACATGTGTGTATTTTGATGTTTAATGGAGGAATATGAATGTTTGTTGTGTGTTAAACGTCTTTTGCTAAGTAGTTTTCGGTGAAAACGCTAAAAAGGACTAATTTGAAAAAGTTATAAAATTTGTCATAAAAATGTGATTTAGTGGAAATTTTGGGCTGATATAGTTATGAAAATGATTTGGCTAGGCTTACAGAACAAAGAAATTGAATGAAAATCATTTTATGAGCCTAGGAGCAAAAGTATAAATGTGTGGAACTTTAGGGGCAAAAATGTAATTTTTCCATAATGTGATTTTTGGTTCAAATTGAATAATGTGACTAATAAATAAGCTAAATGTGATATTATAGATCAAGGAAAATGAGATTCGAACCTAGAACGAGGGAAAAACGAGTATTTGACGATTAGGTCTATTTTTTCCATTTTTAGTATCGAGGTAAGTTTTATGAAAATAATGCAACATGCTATTTTTATTATAGATTTAATGCTTAAATAAACATGAAAATGTGTTGATTTGAATGTTATGTTACATTGATTATGTATGTAAATTATATGGACATTGCAATGAATGAAATGATATATGTTGAAAATTATTAAGAAGGATTATATTCCACTTGAATATTGAATTCTGATGGGTGAGAGGTGATTTCCCCATTGAAATTGTATGTGTTGCAGAATGAATTTAGCCTTGAGGGGAAATCCGAAATGAGACTTTTGAGCATATGTTTCAATTAGGATTTAGCCTGGACTGGTAATCCTAATTGACTGGATTTAGCCTGGATTGGTAATCCAGAATAAACTCTTTGGAGAATTCTTTGTCACAAAAGGATTTAGCTTGGATTGGTAATTTGACCAAGCTCCTAGAGTATATGTTACAAACAGATTCTAGCCTGGACTGGTGTTTCTGTTGTATGATATGTGGTTCAAGAGTGTACCCTAATAGGTACTACAAGATATGAATTGACGAAAAATGAAATTGTACACTACGAGTGTACTACATGAAATGTCCATCAGAAATTCAATGATTCAACAGATAACATGTTAAATGACATGAGAAATAAAGGGTGAAACATGTACATGGCATGATGAGCTCATCTATGCATATTGATATACAAGTGACTAACTTGTTGATTGAGTGTAGGTATTTAGTAAAAATTACCTTGATCGATGGAATGTATGGTTATGTATGCCCATGAGGAATAACAACATTTATATTGAGCTCTATTGTGTAAATGAGTATGGGATCCATGAAATGTTGAGTTCATGATTAGTTGGAAATGATTTTATGATAGTTATCATTGTATTGTACTAAAATAGTTTTGGACAACAGAAGTAGTTTGAATTTGAAAATCCATCAAAAATTGTGGAAGTCAGATTAGAGGCTGAATAAAACATGAAATTAAATCTTATTGAGTCTCTTCTTACATAGAAGAAATGGTATAAGCAAAAGAATTTCATATTATGAGATATTTGAACTTTCGTGAGACAGGGTTAGAATGATTTCGAATTCCCCTATTCTGACTTTGGAAAATTATTAAAAATTGTATGAAAATAATTATGGATTAGAATTTATATGAATAAATCTAGTCTAATTTCAAGAGAAATAGACGGGAACATTATCAAAATCCTATACTAAGAGATAATTCATTTTTAGTAAAGAAAGGTCAAGTCATCAAAGCAAGAGAATAGGGTAACTTTGAAGAATAAACTGTACTTATTGGCTAATCCATAAAGTCTAAAAATTTTATGGTAGAAATACATATGAGTCTAGTTTTTGTAAAAAATTGGCAGATCTTAATTTAGAGTCTCGTAGCTCCAGATATAAATAACTTAGTAACTATGATTCGAGAAAACAACTTGACCAGAACATAAGTAAAAGTGTAATTATAATTGTATTACCTTGAGAAGCATGTTGACGTATTACTTATTATTTTTATATGGACTTACTAAGCTATAAAGCTTACTCCCTCCTTTCCATTTCTTTAGTGTTGTCAGGTTAGCTTGGGGTTGGAGATCATCGGAGGCAGCATCACATTATCAAATTATCAATTTGGGGTGTTAATAAACCTTAAGTGTTTTCCAGTGAGTGGTATGTATAAAGACTTAGTCTTTTGATATATGTGTTTCATGATTTGGCCAAATGTATTGGCTTATAATGATTCAATTGTATATAGCCATGAGATGTGGCTTATATTGATTATTGGGTTGTAACCCTATTATATGTGCATGTACAAGCTTAAAAGTTTCATGTGATATGAGTATGTGACTTGATATGGTGTGCAATGTCTTAGACAAGCTGTTATTCTACGCATGTGAAATATGTGGTATGTTATAAAGTTATGAGTTAGCCTTTCATATGAATAGCCTTTCATATGAATGTTTGATGACTAAGTTGAAATCTTTTAGTATGATGATAATCGTGGTATAAAAGTATAAGTGGTATTATAATAGACAGGGCCAAATGAGTATGAAAAACACAAGTATGATGACATACAAATGTTATGTTTGTAACTAAATTGAGGATGTTTAATCTTTAATTGGATACCATGTTCTATGCCTTTGATGTTGTATAAGTGTGTGAGGGATTAAGGTTGACCAAGGCTTGGAAAATAGCCTAAGTGTTGGCCACACGGATAGAGACACGACCGTGTGTCTCAGCCGTGTCTTCCACACGGGCATGTGTCTTGGCCGTGTGACCTTAAGATATTGTTGACGTCATAAACAGAGAGTTACACGAGCTGAGGACCCAGGCATGTCCGAGCCACATGGGCGTGTGTGACCATACGGCCTACCTACATGGGCGTGTGACTCTCCAAAACTAGAAAATTTTCTAAGTGTTGTAAAAAGTTCGTAAGTTCTCGGTTTAGTCCCGAACCACCCCTGATGTATGTTTTGAGCCTCGTAAGCTCGTATAAGGGACATTATGAATATGAATGAATGTTTTTAATTTGAACAAATTTTTTTTTATGGCCCGATTTTACATAATTGTGTACTTTAAGTCCGGTAATGCCTTATACCCTATCCCAGCCTTAGACTCGGGTAAGGGGTGTTACACAAGGTAAGTTCGTATGTGATTAATTTCATTATAAATGTATTTTAAATGTTTTGTCGTTGAATAAGTTGTAAATACGAGACTTCGGATAAGTTCGACAATGACTTGATGGTAATTCAACATTCGAAATCCTGGTTGAACCTTAGGAATAGTTTAAGATACTAGTGACATGTCATTAGAGGATACATTGAGTTGGCTTCAGGCCATGATATTAGCACTTCAGGTGCGAGTTATACCGATTTGGCTTCGGGCCATGAATATCGATTGATTTGGCTTCGGGCCATGATATTAGTACTTTGGATATAAGCTACCTTGATTTGGCTTCAGGCCATGGTATAGGTACTTAGTGTACGAGAATCCTGAGTATCCAGCTTCTATTCTGAATTGTTCAACAAGTAAATGAATGATGTGGTTGAGAATAAGATTGGTACAAGATGGTACAGGTATGTGCATAAATCATATTAGCTTGTAATCGAAGATATGGTGAAGAAAGTATATAGTTTTGTGAAAGAGTAATTGAAAGGTTTGTTAGTTGATGTAAATTCATGTATTTATAATCAATTGTTGAATTATGTGTTTATGATTTTATCAAGTTTATTTCATACGAGCTTACTAAGCTAATAAGCTTACATTGTTTATTTTTCAATGTTTTATAGTGCTTTTGAACTAGCTTGGATTTGGGGATCGATGGAGACCGCATCACACTATCTACCTATCTCTTGGTACCTATAAACTTTGGTATTTTAAGTATATGGCATGTATAGGGTCTTTATGTCATGTTGGTTATGTTTTGGTAATGATTTTGGCCAATTGAATTGGCTTGTAAATGTATATGATTTGGTTTGTATATATAGCCTTGAGTAATGGCTTATTTGGGGTTATTTTGGTATGGTTGAAACATGTATATATATATGTTTATGTCTTGTGTAATGAGTTGGTTGATGGTTGTGGATAATTTTTGGACATTGGTTTGTTTGTGAAACTAGGGTAAAACATGCATATTTGGGAATGTATAGTTAGTTAAATTGTATATGTGAATTAGGTATAAAATTAGATGGCATATTGTGGTAGTTTGTGATTTGTATTGATGAGTAATGAAATGGTATGGAATATGTTTGATATGAGATTGATTTAATGCCTATTATGCCTTGTGTTGGTGCCTTTGAATGTGGTGTAGGTATGGTGGTAAATTGGCTTGGTAAATAGCTTATTTTTTCCACACGGACAGTGACACAAGCGTGTGTCTTAGTAGTGTGTGACACACGGTTATATTGCACGGCTGTGTATCCCCTGGTGTGGCTTTAGAAATCGAGTCAATATGCTCTGCACGGTCTCACACACGGACGTGTGACTTGGCCATGTGACATAAGTCAGTATACCTTACAAGTTTGGCGTGTATGGCACACGAGCTTGTACGACCATTTTTAGGGCACACAGGATAGCCACACGAGCATGTGTATTGGCCTTGTGACCCAAGCTAGAGAGTTACATTAGGTTAGACATGGGCTGGGACACGGCTATGTGCTTCCAATTTGAATGTCCACACTGCTTGTTACACGAGCGTGTCTGGCAGCAGTGTGAGACACATGGTCGGGCCACACAGGCGTGTGTCCCCTATTTTGAGAAAATTTTTTAACGTTTTTTGAAAGTTTCCAAAGTTATCGATTTAGTCCTGAATCACTCCCAATGTATGTTTAGGGCGTAGGCTCGTATTAGTGACAAAATGATTGGCTATGAATGAAATGTATGTGATTTGAATATTTTTATATGAAATGTATGTTTGAATGTGTTATAAGTCCAGTAATACTCCGTAACCTTATTCCGGCGTTGAATACGGGTGATGGGTGTTACACTCAGCTTCCTCAGTCTTAGCTTTAGCTTGGTTGGAAGACATTACTATTTGAAAATACATTTAAAAGTGGTCAGGAGGTATCACACTATCATAATTTATATAATGGCATGTATAGCTAGACTCGTACTTGCTACGTTAGTCTGAGAATTAGCTAAACCGTAGCTCTGATACCACTAAATATAACACCCTTAAACCGTATCCGTCGTCAAAATAGGGTTTTGGAGTATTACCAAAACATTCAGAATATTTTTCAGATAATTCTTATAAATTACTATTCATTTACCAAGATCATTCAAAAAGTCCCTTAATTGGACCCTCAAGGCCCAATACGAGCATTAGAATTAAGTCGAGACTTAATCGGCAACTCATAAAAATTTTTGCAACATTTCAAAAATTTTCCAAGGTGCAGGGCTCACACGCCCGTGTGGTCTAGGGACACGCCCATGTGGTCGGACCGTGTACTACACATGCCTGTGTCCCTAAGCCGTGTAACTCTCTAACTTTTAAGGTATGAAGAAATTGAAGTCACATGGCCAAGTCACACACCTGTGTGCTAGGCCGTGTCAACCACACGACTGAGACACACGCCCGTGTCTCTACCTGTATGCCCAATTCTGAGCATTTTGTTTCTCATTTTTAAGATGCAGGGGCTGTGTGTCAAACACAGCCAAGACACATGCCCGTTTATCTACCTGTGTGGACAAAATAAAGTAATTTCCTAGCCTCATTTGTCACCCAAAACTTACCATTTTCTTGCAGCAAAACTCACAAACATATATCCACCAATCCAATATCATATTCACATAAATTTAGCTATCAACCATGTGGTATTATCTCATGCATCAAAGGATATAAACTTACTCTTATCATACACTTATATGCTAACATAATTCCAACAAACTAACACATAATAAGCACTTATGTGATTACCAAAATGTTACTTCAAAAACAGAAAAACTTAGACCACCACTACCCACTCCAATGGCTAGATTACAAAAGAACATTTACAAACCATCATTGGCCAAATAAGCTTATACATGCCATTATACCAAAATGAGATTTCTATTTGTACCAAAATGAGATAGTGGATAGTGTGATGATTGCTCCAACCGACTTCCAACGTTCACAAGCTTTGAGCACTATAAAACAGAGAAAATTAAACGAAGTAAGCATTTTATGCTTAGTAAGTTCGTATAATGGAAAATAAACTTACCGGTCATATTTATTAATGCAAGCATACATAAATTTACATTCCATCGATTTTGGATAAGTTACCTAAACACATACACTTATTTAAAAAGTTAGTCACATAACCTCATATGAATATCAAGTAAACATAGATGGGCTCATCACATTACAAGCTTCCATTAAATTCACCTTTCCACACTTCAAGAGTCTTTCCCGTTGAACTATTGAGCCGTACATTTTACAGTAGGATTACCAATCCAGGTTAAACCTATCCGTAGCATATGTTTTAGAGAGCTTAATTTTGATTACCCGTCTGGGCTAAATCCAATTTAGAACCTAAGCTCAAAAGGGCTTACATTAGAATTACCTGTCCGGGCTAAATTCTATTTGCAACATATGTAATATTATTCTTAATCCATCGAAATTCAATATTCAATCGGAATTTGATAATTCGTCTATTTTTCACAACTTAGGACTATTTCATTATCTATATCTCATCTCACGCATATCAACACAATCATACAATTTAATTCAAGCATATTAACATACATATTTAAGTTACACGAACTTACCTTGAAAATGGTTCGTATTTAAATTTCAACTAACCGAAACCTTTTGCTTTCCTCGATCTAGTTCTGTGGTTGGTCCTTCTGGATATATATGGGTAAATTTAACTATTAATTTATCATATTTCATATACATTTGCATTCTATTACATCCTAGGTAAAATTACCATTTTACCCCTGTCATTTTCAAAAATTTTGATTTCGTCCCTAGGCTCAGAAAATGAAATTCATGAAATTTAACCCTCTTTCCAAGCCACAAATTTCAAAATTTTCCATGGGTTTTACCACTTTTTCATTTTAGTCCCTAAATCAAGTTTTCATCAAAAATTACTTTGTAAAAGTTGTTTATCTATGAATAACTTTTCATTTTCCACCATAAATTTCTAATTTTCAGCATATTCATCCATGACCCAAATTTCATACCTTGATAACTTTTCAAATAAATCCCCTAAGTAGAAAGATTATGCTATCTCGATTCCAAAAATATAGAAATTACTAAAAACGGGACTTGATTTCATACCTTATTAAGCTTGAAAAGTTTTCTTCCTTTCTCCTAGGTTTTCCATAGAAAAATTGGGAAGATGATATGAAAGTAGATGATTTTTTTCTTTTTAATTAATTGTCATCTATTAATTTTATTGATTTCCAATTTAATCCCTACCTTTTTCTAATTTTTACATGGATGAGTCATTAAAATATCTACTAACTACTCTCCAATGGTCTAATTATCATATAAGGACCTTGCATTTTGAATTCCTTAGCTATTTGATACCTATAGCTACTAGAACCCAACTTTTACATTTTATGCAATTTAGTCCTTTTCCTAATTAAACACACAATCGGTAAAATTTTCGTACCAAAATTTTCATGTGACCTTCCTATCACGATACCAACCATAAAAAAAATAAAATAAAATTTTATTTTTGGCTCGAATTTGTGGTCCCGAAACCACTGTTTCGATTTCACCGAAAATGGGCTATTATAGGTATCGACTGGCTCGCTAGAGTGACACCTTGATGATAGTCTACCAACTTTATAGAGCGACACCGCGATGATAGTTATCAATAGGTCCTTTCGGATGACACCTTATAAGAGGTTTAGTGATTCCTTAGAATTAGGAGTCTGCGAGGATAGTTAACATGGGATCATAATGTGTAAGACCATAGCTAGGATACGGAAACAAATGGAGTTTTGCAAGACATTAAACCTAGGTTAATAATGTGTAAGACCATAGCTAGGCTATGACAACATATGGAGTCCGCTAGGACATTAAACATGGGTTCGTACTGTGTAAGGCCATAGCTGGGATATGATAATAGAAAAAGTCTACTAGGATGGTGAACCAGGAAGCTGACAGGGCAAGAAAAGGGAGATCATCGTATGGCTCATGTGAGAAGTAGCATGGTTAGATAAATATGGTGCATCTAAGAACATAGGTAAACGAGAAAGTAAGAGAAATCACTATACTATAAAGATAAGAAAAATTGGTAAAAGTGTTGTGAAAATGCGGGTAATCATGCAAATGAGGGAGTCCGCAAAATTGTTACGGAGAATGGAATTGGTATATCTGATCTTAACAAGGAAAATGAAATACAAGGGATACCCTCTTTAAGGTATGAAGTATTCGCCATTTTGAATTCACTAGTGGTTGATGAGTAAACTAGCATTAGTTTTAGTAGAGTAAGTCGATGAAATAGATTTTGGGAAAAACGATCTGATTAGTAAAGTCTGCTAGAGATAAACGGAGAAAAAGGATGTCGGGATAGGATTTCGTGGCACGGGAGAATCTGCGGGAGACATCAAATAAGGAAGTCCGCTATCTTGGATGAAAAGTTAACCGGAAAGTAGTGGAAGAAATAAAAGTCCATCAAGGCCATATACCATGGGAAAAATCATGTGAGAATACTAAAGGGTGGAAACGATCCAAGGATACCTGGGATGGAGATATTCTACTGGAAGCTATTTATTTATTTGAGTGTCATAAAAGATTAGACTAAAGTGAACAAGTATTTTAGGGTTCCATCGTGACATGTGCCCACCACGATAATAGGGCGTTGTTCAGTCAGCCAAGCACCATATTTAGGTCAGCAAAAGACAATATTAGGGAGATACTTTATTAAGGAAAGAAATCAAGGTAACAGTCTACAATTATGGCAAATACTTAGTTAAACACCAACAGTTGTCGCCATGCTACAATGGCGAATATGGGTATTGGTAATGAGGCATATCAAGAAGGTCTGAAACAACGGTCAAGAGAGTCAAGACCTATAAGAGAATAATTCTAAATGGACCATGGTTATGATCAGATTGGTGGTTACGTCTGCCAAAAGTTGACTTAGATAGAACAAGGCACTCACTACGCCATAAAATTTGTGAATTCTCCAACAAAATCTAGTAAGTTCTAATATTGTGTATAAAATCTCATATTCTTAAATTTCTTTTGTGAAATCTTTCATGGTTACCTATGTACATATCTCACTAGGCTTTTTTGAACTTACATTTGCTACGTGAATGTAAGGTAGATGAAGAGTCAGGAATCAAGTGGAGGGACCGAGTCAAACACTGCCAGATTTAAAAGATGGGTACGGTAGTTGTGTTCTTATATATAGAGGGGTACCCTTAGAGACCTTGCCTCAGGGTTAAAGTTGTTTATATTTGTATTAAAGTCTATATTTAAACTATAAATAAATGCTAAGTTTAATATGGAACCAATCTTGTAAGAATTTTAATTATCACATAATACGAGTTGTAGTAAGGGTTACATTATGAAATTTGATATTGTCTAGGCGGTTGAATAAATCAATTAAAATGCTATTAAATTACTCGAGTTTTTCTTGTGACACTCAGACCCGGACCCAGCAATCGAGTCAGGTAGAGGGTGTTACAAGTTTAATGGTATTAGAGCTTCGGTTTAGCTGATCCTATGGACATAGGAAGTGATGGCATAACCCCTATATAAATGTTACATTAGGTTTGGCTTAGTTCCTAAGTTAACATATGTTTAATTTGAATTATGAAAATTTGATTCAGTTGTGCGAAACGTTATAAGCTGGAACTAGCCATATTAAAATAGTAAAAGGGAATGAATAAGGTAAATACAAAAGACAAATAAAGAATGAAAGAGAAAAATCATATTAAGAGAATAGTTGCGAGAAAGTATAAATTACAACATGATAAATTTCAAGACTCCTCTAGGACGGGAAAGGTGGCGGTGTCAACGGGGGTTTTATCCTCTAAGGCGGGTACCATTCGAAGAATTAGAGTCATACATATCAGAATCCTGGTCATAGAAGAGCTCACTGGATTCCTTCCATTTCTTTTGAAATTCTTTCCATACAACCCTTTGGGTTTTGGGACATCAAAGCCAAGATCGGTTTTGGTGAGATGTCGAATGCATTTGAAGTTCAAGCAGCACAGATCAAAGGGACCCGCAATGATTTGAGTATGTAACATCATGTTGGACCTTAAAATGGGCAGATGTGCCTTAATACCAGTGTTGGTATTCGCCATAAAATTTTCAAGGCCTCGTTGCTCTATCTTTGTATTTGCTAGTTTTCGACGAGATAGTGTTTCTCGAGGGTTCCAACTAAGGAACCCTCTCTTTTAACTCTTTTTCTCAAGTTGTTGAGGCATGGTACTTGCTCTTCTAGGAGGAGGAAGATTGTGAGAGGTCATGATTTTGGTGGGTAAGAGTTTCATTTGATTGGCGAAGTTGGGCTAGCGACTGGTCGCTAGAGAGAATGATTCTCTTAGATTTAACCCATCTAGCTTTAATCTCTGCACAAGCCCATTGGATAGCCCAACTTATAAGTCCCCATTTCGTAGCCATCATAGTAAAAGAACCTGCCAACATAAAAAAGGTAGGTTTGTGAACACTTTAGGAAGAAAAGGAAAGGTAGGCACATTCTTTCAACTTTGGGGGTAAATCCCTATCTTGTTTCTACTGGATAAGAAAGGGGGAGAAGGGATACTGACCTTCACTGATGTGTTTCCTTCAAGAGAAGAAGGTATGCACCTCATCAATAGGAGGAGTAATGTAGAGAGCGCCCATTGGGGATGTAGATCCGATAGGATCAGCGGTGTCCAAGTTTGGCATTCGGGGGGGATAGACGTTGAAATAAGTGTAAAAGATCCATAATATTGGCAGATTCGGTTAGAGGTACATCAGTAGGTTGAGGAGGAATATAAGGCACACTCTTCGAAACTAAGGGTTCCTTACCTGATCGGTGGTGAACTAACCTAGTCTTGCTCTTTTCTCCTGTACTCGAGTACTCTCTGTCCAACTTTTGCCTCTTAAGGCTACCATTTCCCACTCGTGCCATTGTATCAGCTGCTTCCATAGCCTTTTGAGTGCTCTCCATGAAGGTCTCCACATCTGTGTTTGATGGATTGTGGGAAGACATAAGAGAAGAAAGAGAACCTATGAATAGTGACAAAAGGGTCAGCTACAATGCCAGCAAGGGTTCTATCGGGTGAAGTACCCCTACAACCAGATGCTAAGGGAGACAAGCCTTGAAGAGGTATATTATAGTCTAGACAAAGGAGGTTAGATAGCTCTCTTCTTCTCCTTACCAATGATCAGGCCAATTCATCAGTGGCTCCATTAGGCCATGCTTTATTGGCATGTTTTACTCTTTGGGGATCCACAACCAACGATTGATCTACTAATCTAAGGGCATTAGGGCTTTTCTCTTCTAAATTGTAATGAAAGATGCTCTTTACTATTAGCAAGTTTTCTAGCTTTAGGTATATCCTAACCTTAAGTGGTCATATTTTGCATTGGAGAGATTAGAAATGATTGCTTATCGCTGGAGACAAGCGACCTTGTAAGGGATGAACCACCTGGTGGGAAAGCCAAAACCGCCATCAAGTTTCCTTCTCACCTATATGAACTTTTGGCAGTCCAAGTGGAAGATTGAAGAGGAACTTTGAATAATGGACTTGTCGCCTTCATTAGTGCAGAAGTGTACCATCTCAGCTGAGACCCCTTGAGTGGTGACCTTCAATTGGTAAAACATTTGAAAGATGCCAAGGAATGGTGGCTCGCAGTATTTACTGCAATCGAGGAAGAAAACAACTAGCATCCACCATGAGGGACCAACAAGTTGTTCAGGTGCAATGCTATAGTTGTTTTACCAACAATACAAAAGAAATGATGTAAAGGGAGATGGAAACATGCCTCTAACAAGTATAGCGAGAGGATAAATCCATCGTGAGAGTCACTCAAGCGACATTCTCCTTCTACGATTTTGAAACAATAGGCAAAATTGGGCAATCTGATTTGTCTAGCTAATAAACGTTTGAACATTTCCTCCTGAGCGGTCGTACATCTGTAAAATGGCTATTTTACCGACGTTCTAGATCTACTGTTTAATGGCCTATAGCTTCAGTGTTTGTAACTAACTTTAGATTAGGGTTTAAGATGGATTAACTACTGATTAACCAATTATTAACTTCCTCCTCTAATGAACTAATTGATTGGTTGATACTCGCTTATATCCCGACGTCGTCTAGCCTATAATAACTTTCTAGAGTTGTCAATCCTAGTTGTTTAAGAATACGTAATTTATACTAACTAACCCCTCTCAAAAAACTCTAAATCCTCCGTTATTCACTTCCACATCTGCTTGTTAATCTCCCTATTCATAATCTTTATCTCAATTGAACAAATCATGTGAAGAATGTAACACCCTATACCCAGTCCGATCGTCGATCCCAAGAACAAGATGCTACACCATCGTATCACATCATATAAAAAATAAGTCGACTTATTATTAAACATACATCTTTTTGTTTCCTTTATTATTATGGCATTTATACGAATTGTAGTCATACTTACTCTAGAGTGTATAAAACGTGCCAACATACATTGTACAATCATAAAATAAGCACCAAACAAGCATTAGGATCACTTAGCAAAATATCCCAAAATTGTTACGTAGGTATCGATGCTGGTAGAGTGGTATCGATAATTCTCTCAAGTGGTATCGATACCAAATTAACTTACTATTTCTCGTATATTATCCTAATTTTCGGGTTTTGTCGTGATTCTCAATATTTTGGTGAAGTTTTTAAAATTAGGTATTTGGTTATGAAATTCATAATTGGAGGGTGTAAATGGGCTTATGGAAGGCCCATGTGTTGGCCAAAACCCAGTAGTACTTTTGAATTTTGGACTTAAGAAGTTAGGGGATCTGGATAGATAGCCTTATTAGAAATTGCGGGTAAAAAGTATCACAAAAGAGCCTCTAATAAAGTGGCTAAGTGACGCCACTAGGGAGCTAAAAAGGTGGCGTGTAAGTGGTTGGGGGAAGACCTGGGTTCGATTCCCTGTGATGGCAAATGTGATGTTAATTTTTTATGCTTTGAGCATGCAGGAATTGTAGCCGAATGGAACCCTGTGGGAGAGAGTTTGAATCAGTCAAACGCATGGATTAAGGAGTGATAAGGGGAGAGATTTTTGGGATTTGAAAGAGGGATTAGATTAGGCCGAATAGGGGGGATTAGGGAGAAAAAATCGGCTAGGGGGAATTTGAGGGTTGTATATTCGGCATTAGGCTATAGTTGTGCCAATTTTCCTCTGTTTGAACACCGTAGAACCATTCTTTTCTTTTTATTTTCTTCTCTAACCGAAACTGCCACCCTCCCCATTCATCTTTCTCTCTTTTCTTTTTCGAAACAAGTCCATTATTCCCTTTCGCTTCATCTACTACTCCCTTTCTTATCTTCACCTTTTTCGAAAAGCCACAAAATCCGAAACCTGTGAAGCTTGGTTGTGCCGATTCCATTGTTAACCAGCAACCTTCTTTTCTCTTCACTTTTTGGTGACTAATTCCTTCTTCTGTCGAACTCTAAGTGCTACAAAGGAAGACAGTGGTAAGTATTCGTACTCTATTCAATTCAGTAGTAACTGTTAACAAAAGTCGAAACCCCCTATAGTTTAGGGAGGTTGCCGATTTGAGATATAGGCCTTATTGGGCTTTTTCATTTGATTCTTATGGTTTGTATAGCGGAGTATATAACTTTGGAGGAGCAGCAAGGCTTGGGGTATCGATTTGGATAACTTGGATCGAGCATCGGACTCGGTGAAGGCAAGTGATCTATGGCCATTAAGGGGTTCTTTGGCCGAATATGGCAAGGTGGATTTTGGGTTTGATAAGCATGATTTGTACACTAAGTATGGTGATGGTTAATTGTAGGTTGGCGTGGGGGACTTTGCTAGTGAACGTCACAAAACAGGTGTGTAACGAACCCTCTTTCGTAGCTTAACTCGATATTTGCCGAAAAGCCAAAATGTCGAAATTCAAATGGGCTAGCCTCGTGAGCATGCGAACGCTCATAGGTTAGTTAGATTTGCTAAGTTCAGTGATCAGGATCGTTGAAACAGGTAAGGGCACGATTTGGTGCACGATGGTAAGTTGGGCCTCGAGGGGCTGAAATCAGGCCCAATGGGCTTCTGGGCCCATTTGGGTAAATTTGGTAGAAAATGGAATCCTGTCGATTTGTGCATTAATACGGCTAAGACCGTTATGGAAATGGGCTAAATGGGCGTAGATGACTAATTCGGCTATGTAAGGCCCATTAGGGGTTTTTGGCCCAATAACTCGGTTTCGCTAAGAATGGTCTAGAATCGTTGTCAAAACACATAGAATTGTTAGCAACTGATAATGAACACGGAGAACCCTAATATTTGGTAAAATTACGAAATTACCCTTATAATATGAAATGACCATTTTACCCCTAGGGTTTAATTATGAATTTGATGCATGAGATTTTGATATACATGATTTGGCATGATATGCACATGATATGGATGATATGCACATGATGTATTCATTTATGCATGGGTTGGGTTTATATGGATGGAGGAAGTGCAAAATGGCTATGCCCCAGTTTACCGAAACGGGCTTTTACCCCAGTTTATCAAAAAGGGCTTTTGCCCTAGTTATTAAAAGAGGCTAGGCCTCCAGTTATATGATAAAGTAGCTATGCTGCCAGTGGAGAGTTTGGTTGGGTGGGTTGAGTTATTCTCCACATGGAGAGCTTGGTTGGTACAGGTGGAGAGTAGCGGTTGGTGGGTTGAGTAGTCTCCCCAAATAGGCTTGCATATGTTCATTGATGTTGCATGTATTATTGAAATGAGCCTATGGGCCATATCGTTACAGTAAAGGCTTCGGCCTAGTGATATGAATAATGGAAAGGCTTCGACCCAGTGATATGAATAATGTGAAGGCTTCGGCCCAGTATATGCTGAGATTGAATTTGGGCTTAGGCCCAGCAGGCTGATATTGTTTTGGGCTCTGAAAGGGGCTTGTTGCACATTGAGTTTCCAAACTCACCCCTTTTACTTAACCTTGTAGGTGAGCCTTGATGTAGGGGTTTGGAGCCGGAGGGGATTCAGAGTGGCCATAGTGATCGCTTTTGGGCTTTAAAATAAGTGATTGGTTTTTCTTTAGTTTACCTTATTTATTATTTATTTTTTTGGGTTGTAATAAGGCCATTTTAACTTTATTTTCTTTTCTGGGAATATTTTATTTTTTATTAACTTTAAACTGGTTGATAATAATTCAAATGGGCTAGACTTAGAACGCGGTTTCAAAATGATACTTGCTTTCAAAATAACACAACGTCACGATCATTCGATTTATCAAAGATATCTACTCAAAGAGATTTCAACCCGTTATAACCAAGTGTGGCAATGGTTGTGGGCATGTCTAGGATTGGATCCAATCGAAGAGCTTGGTACTTAAGCAGCCTTCATGGCTCACCTCCTCTGTTACGGATTCTTACCTGGTGCCTAGCTTCCATTCACTTGGTTAAGCTTAACAAAAGATGGTTTTAAAGTGCTAAAACGAAACGTGGATTTTTAACTTTAATGTGGCACGTCGGATTCGGCCGTAACGTCTGGGTCGGGTTTGGGGTATTACATTTAGTGGTATCAGAGCCAGGTTGCAACAACTCGACTATGGATCGGGTCCAAAAATCTTTTCGAAAACTTAGGCCTAAGAGGGGTATTTTTGAAAATGGTTTTGAAAAGTTCTTTTCAAAGACGTTTTACAAGGTATACATGATAAAATGTTTCAAGTTTTTTTTTTTGGTTTTTTTAAAACGGGGCTAAAATCAAGAGTTTGAAAACAGGGGTGTGTCAAGTCAAAATTAAAATTTCTATTTGTTGTGACCAAATGCATGTTTTTTTTTGGAGAAAGAAGTGGCACACTGAATCCCCGGCACCAAGCCTATAAGTATACTCTCTTTTACGTTATGTGATAATGATATGATGCTATGAATAGAACTGAGACCCTATTATGATACTTTAGATAGGGTAGAGCTGTAAAACGGTAGGAATGAGACTGTAGCTAGGCTACGACGTTGCGAAAACAATCCTTGAACTGTTATATTTCCATAAGACATCTCGTAATAAATAATTGAGCATTATACTAATATCATAAAATTCGTAATCAGATAATTCGATATGAGTACAAGAGGAACTCGTGGACCAGGCCGCGGACGTGGTCGCGGAAGGGTGCAAGCGAAATCTTCATCCTCAGGGCATAGGCCAGCTAAGGAGGCATCCGTGCCACAGGCAACTGAGACTGGGTCTTATGATCGAGCTGCAGGGGATGATGCTTTGTCCCAAGCAATGTTAAGGGTTTTGGAAAGGGTTGCTGGAGCTAGCACCGGGACAGTAAATAGGGGATCCATCTTGGAGCGACTTCAGGCTAATGGAGCAGAAGTTTTTAGGGGTGTATCTAAAGTAGCCCCAAATGTGGCTGAATATTGGCTAGATGCAACAGAGCAGATTATGGATGATTTAGATTGCTTTGTAGAGCAAAAGTTGAAGGGGATTGTGTCGTTGCTATGAGACGAGGCATACCGATGGTGGATCACCGTAAGGGAGAGCACCCCGATTGAATGAGTAACCTGGGAATTGTTCAAGACTGCTTTTAAGGGGAGGTATGTTGAAGCTAGTTATGTGGATGCCCATCGAAAGGAATTTTTGAATCTGACTCAGGGTAATAAGACTGTCGTAGAGTATGAGGCGGAATTCTTGAGGCTGAGTCGATACGCCAGCGGGATAGTTGCGATTGAATATGAGTGTATTGTTTTATTTGAGGATGGCCTCCGCGATGAGCTTAGGATACTGATAGCTCCACAGAGGGAGCGTAACTTTGCTGCGTTGCTAGAAAAAGGCTAAGATAGCCGAGGAAGTAAAGAGAACTGAACGGCAGAATCGTGAGAAGGATCGACCCAGATTTAGAAGGGATTCTAGACCCTCGAGTGCTACAAATAGGAATGTTAAAAGAGCTAGGATGGAGGAATCGGTTCGAGCAGTTCTAGTGAATACTTTTAGACCGCAGGCTTGCAGAGGTTGTGGTAGGGTGCATATGGGGGAGTGCTGGAAATTAACTGGAGCATGTTTTCATTGTGGGTCAAAGGAGCATAAGTTCAGAGAATGTCCTCGGAGAGCAGCTTAGGAACTAGCTGCGGAACAAAGGGATGTTCAACCACAGCGAGGAGGACCACCACCACAGAGAGGTCGTGGGCAAGGTAGAGGTGGCAATGGAAATGGACGAGGATGTGGGGCACCTGGCAGGGGTGCTGGACATGCTGAAGCTCGACAGCCTGCGTTGGTTTATGCTGCACGATGTCATGAGGAAGGTGACGCTCCTGATGTTATAACCGGTACGTTC
Source organism: Gossypium arboreum (assembly GCF_025698485.1). NCBI lineage: Eukaryota > Viridiplantae > Streptophyta > Magnoliopsida > Malvales > Malvaceae > Gossypium > Gossypium arboreum. Next base: position 93,404,325 of record NC_069075.1, read on the forward strand.
TTCATTTATGGCACGCCTTACACTACTTTGATTGATGTGGGTTTCACTCACTCGTATGTTGCTTGTGATGTATCTTGGGCTTTGGGTGTGCTTCCCGAGGAGACAGTGAGTGAGGTATCAGTGATAAGCCCTTTAGGACACTCGGTTAAGGTAGATAAACTCTTTAGGGCGATGCCTTTAGAGACACGAGATAAGATATTTGTAGGAGATTTGATGGAGCTGCCATTTGGGGATTTTGATCTTATCTTAGGAATGGACTGGCTAGCTAAGCATAGGGCGACGTTGGATTGTGCTGCTAAGAGAATGATACTAAGAACTGCCAAAGATGAGGAGATAATGGTCATAGGGGAACGAAGGAATTATTTGTCAAAGGTTGTTTCGGCTTTAAGAGCCGAGAAGTTGATTCAGAAAGGTTGTGAGGCATACTTGGCATTTGTAAGTCAAGTTGAACCTTAGGGGATAACTGTGGAGTAGGTTAGGACCATTAAAGAGTTTCAAGATGTATTTCTGAAGGAACTTCCTGGATTACCTCCGAACAGAGAAGTCGAGTTCGGAATCGACTTGTTACCTGGAACAGCTCCTGTGTCCATTGCGCCTTATAGGATGGCACAAAAGGAGTTGGTAGAATTGAAAGCTCAGATTCAGGAACTGTTGGATAGAGGGTTTATAAGACCAAGTGTTTCCCCTTGGGGCGCACCAGTGTTGTTCGTAAAGAAGAAAGATGGGACTATGCGAATGTGTATTGACTATCGACAATTGAATAAACTGACGATCAAGAACAAGTATCCGTTACCAAGAATCGACAATCTGTTTGACCAACTAAGGGGAGCCACGGTATTTTCTAAGATTGACCTTCGATCAGGATATCATCAGTTGAGAGTCAAAGAAGTGGATATTGATAAGAATGTATTTAGGACTCGATATGGTCATTACGAGTTCCTAGTTATGCCTTTTGGTTTGACTAATGCTCCAGCAGCATTCATGGATTTAATGAATTGGGTGTTTCAGCCGTACTTGGATCGGTTTGTGGTTGTTTTTATCAATGATATCTTGGTGTATTCGAAAACAGAAGAGAAGCATGATGAGCATCTTCGTGTTTGTGCTGCAAGTGCTAAGGGAAAAGCAACTTTATACAAAGTTTTGTAAGTGCGAGTTTTAGCTGAAGGAGGTCACTTTCTTGGGGCATGTTGTATCTGCTGAGGGAATCAAGGTGGACCCTCGAAAGATTGAGGCAGTTCTGGAATGGAAGCCACCGAGGTCAGTAACAGAAATTCAAAGTTTTCTAGGATTGGCAGGTTATTATCGGAGATTTGTGAAAGGATTTTCTGTGTTGGCAGCACCGTTAACAAAACTTATAAAGAAGGGAGCACCTTTTGTTTGGACGGATAAGCAGCAAGAGGCTTTTGAGAAGCTGAAGAAGGTTTTAACAGAAGTGCCAGTGTTGATTCAGCCAGAGTCTGGTAAGGATTTCACTGTGTACAGCGATGCGTCACATGTAGGTTTAGGCTGCGTGTTGATGCAAGAGGGTAAAGTGGTTGCTTATGCTTCACGACAGCTTAAGCCTCACAAGGTAAACTACCCTACGCATGATTTAGAGTTGGCAGCAGTGATTTTTGCGCATAAAATATGGAGGCACTACTTTTATGGGGAGAGATGCATTATTTATACGGATCACAAGATTCTTAAGTACTTGTTAACTCAAAAGGAGCTGAATCTTAGACAGCGAAGGTGGATAGTGTTGTTAAAGGACTATGACGGTTTGATTGAGTACCATCCAGGTAAGGCAAATGTCGTGGCTGATGCGTTAAGTCGAAGGACTGTGGCGGAATTGAAGGCAATGTTTGCTCGTTTAAGTTTGTATGACGATAGAAGCTTAGTGGAAGAGTTACAAGTGAGACCGACTTGGGTGGAGCAGATTAAGAAGCAACAGTTGGAGGATGAGTCGTTGGTTTCTCGGTTTCAGCAAGTTGGGAAGGGGGAGAATCCAGATTTTGGGTTAAATAATGATGGGGTTCTTTGTTTTTGAGGAAGAATTTGTATGCCGAAGGACTCTGACTTGAGATTGATGATTTTAAAAGAGGCACATAATAGACCTTGTGCTATGCATCCAGGAGGGAGTAAGTTGTATCGAGACTTGCAAGAGTTATATTGGTGGCCTGGACTTAAGCCAGAAGTGACCGAATTTGTGGGGAAATGTTTGACGTGTCAACAAGTAAAGGTCGAGCATCAACTGCCTTTAGGATTGTTACAGCCAGTAAAGATACCACTTTGGAAGTGGGAAAGGGTAACTATGGATTTTGTAAGTGGGTTGCCATTGACACCTTCCAAGAAGGATTTAGTTTGGGTAATTGTGGATAGGCTCACGAAATCTACCCATTTCATACCTGTCTGAACCGATTACTCACTTCAGAAGCTGGCCAAGTTGTATGTGGCAGAGATAGTGCGGTTGCATGGGGTGGCAGTATTGATAATTTCTGACTGAGACCCAAGGTTTACATCTCGGTTTTGGCAGAAGTTGCATGAGGCGCTGGGAACGCGATTGGATTTCAGTACGGCTTTTAACCCTCAGTCGGATGGGCAGTTAGAGAGGGTCATTCAGATCTTAGAAGACATGTTGAGAGGTTGTGTTATTGAATTTAGAGGTATTTGGGAGGACTATTTGCCATTGGCGGAGTTCGAGTATAACAACAGTTACCAAGCAAGTATTCAGATGGCTCCTTATGAGGCACTATATGGGCGAAGGTGTCGTTCGCCTACTTGTTGGGCAGAGTTGGGGGAAAGGCAAGTACTTGGTCTAGAGTTGGTAGCTGATACTGAAGACAAAATTAAGGTGATCAAGAATCGGTTAAAGGAGGCAGCGGATCGACAAAAGTCTTATGCCGATCTGAAGCGTAAGGATATTGAATATGTTGTGGGGGATATGGTCTTTTTAAAGGTATCGCCTTGGAAGAAGATATTGAGATTTGGTAAGAAGGGCAAGTTGAGTCCACGGTTTATTGGGCCTTATTGAATTATTAAGCGGATAGGGCCGGTGGCTTATCAACTAGAGTTACCTCCAGAGCTGGATCGTATTCACGATGTTTTTAATGTGTCCATGCTAAGGCGATATAGTTCTGACCCAACTCATATCGTGCCAATTGCAGAAATCGAAGTACAGTCGGATCTGACCTTCGAAGAAGAACCTGTGCAAATACTTGATCACGACGTCAAGGTGCTGAGAAGAAAGTCAGTCCCATTAGTGAAGGTACTTTCGAGAAACCATGGCAAAGAAGAAGCTACTTCGGAGACCGAGGAAGCAATGCGTCAGCAATACCCTCAACTGTTTGGAGCAGGTAAAAATTTTGAGGCCGAAATTTCTTTAAGGAGGGTAGAGTTGTAATATCCTAATTTTTGGGTTTTGTCATGATTCTCAATGTGACAGCCCTATAGTGACCCTAGTCGGAAAGCGGTTTCGGGACCGCTAAACTGAGTCACCAAATTATTTGAATGTGATATTTATGGTCTAAAATATGTGAATATGAATGTGTGAAAATTTAAAGCTTCGATTTAGTTAATTGCATGTGAATGTAGTACATAGGACTTGTGTGACACTTTTGAAATGTGATAGGCTAATCTACAAGGATCTAATAGTGCATGTAATCAAAAGGGAGGACTTGCATGTCAATTTTCCCCCCTAATTAGTAGTGGCCGGCCATGAGCATGGGTGGACAAAATGTTATGGCTAAAAAAACATGTCATAGACATGTTGGGTTAATGCATTATGTAAGGAATAATAAAATAAAGAGCATGGGCAATGTGTGTGATTGTTCCCCCCCCCATTGCCGTGAGTTGAAGAAAAGAAAAAAAAAAGTGTTCATTCTTGAACATCTTTGGCCGAATAGAGGAAAGAAAGGAAGGGGAAGAGCTTGAGAAAATCGGCTATGGTGGTTTGCTAGACTAAGGTATGTTTGATGTTGTCCATGAGATTCATGCATGGTTTTAGTTGTTAGTTTGAGTTCTAACTAGCCCATGGTTCAAATCTTTACTATGTCATGGAGATGACATTCGGCTAAGGTGGATTGTGTTGATGTCATTTGCATGCTAAAAGTGAAGCTTTGTAATGGTGCATGTGATGGTGGATTGATGACTCTTGAATCTTCTTTTTAGCGTTTTTGAGTGAGACGTTAAGTTCTTTGTTTAACCATGACCAAAATTGAAATGGTATGGTGTTGTGATGCATTCGGCCATGGTAGAAAGTAGAAGGGAAATATGGTTGTTGTTAGATGAAGTAGAGTCTAACAAATGAGCACATATGTGCATTAGTTGCTAGATGGAGAAGAATCGGCTAGCAAGTTGTGTGCCAAGGCCGAATATAATTTTGTATATTAATGAGTAATGCATGTGTTGAATTGATGGAAAGGGAGAGGATGCTTTAATAGTGTATATATGTGTATTAGCCAAGTTTTGAACTTGAAACAAAATGGTGTTTAGTCAATACAAGTGACCATACTTGTAGAATGTATTAAGTGTTGCAATCGGCCTCAACCTAGACATGTATATTCGGCCACATGAAATAGATTTGTGTTGTATGTGTTCGGTTAGAGGCAAGCATATTGATGCTTTTATCTTGGCTTAGATAATCGGCTAAAAGAGAGTGTGGGCTAAAATGTTGAGTTGATTAATGATTCCATATATATGTGACTCTAATGCCTAATGTATATATGGGCTAAGTACCTTGAGGTCCTCTTTTGATGTTCAAATGAATTGTGTTAAATTGCTTAATGTGATTAAAAACGCGCAAGACCATTGTGTATTTGAGCTAAAGGGTGGCCATATGACCTATTAAACTCCTTGTCATATTCGGCCATAAGCTAGCATAATGAGACTTTAATAAGTTAAATTTGTTTGAATTAGCTCAAGAGCTTAGAGGACCACAGTTGGATAAGGGAAAGGAAAAAGTTATCGAATAGCCGCCGAAATTGTTCGACCACATCCGAGGTAAGTTTTCGAGTAATGGAACTTAGATTATGATTTGATTAGATCATGTTTTAAGCAAATCAAAATCATGCTCTTTGTATGTGGCTATTGAGCCGAAATTGCAAGTGTGATAAGTGTCTTGTGTTTGAGCTTTGGTAATGAAAATGAAATACGGATGTGTCATAATTTATTGATAAATGTGCATGGTTATTCAAATGATGTCCGGGCTAAGTCCCGAAGGCTTTGTGCTAAGTGACTATATCCGGACTAAGATCCGAAGGCATTTGTGCGAGTTACTAATTCCGAGCTAAGCCCGAAGGAATTTGTGCAAGTTACTAATTCCGGGCTAAGCCCGAAGGCATTGGTGCGAGTTACTAAATCCGGGTTAAGTCCCGAAGGCATTTGTGCGAGTTACTATAACCGGGCTATGTCCCGAAGGCATTTGAACGAGTAGCTATATCTGGTTAAATTCCGAAGGTACGTGATCCGGGAATGAGCGATCTTGCTATAAAACTTTCAGTTAATACGCTTGTAAAATCCCAACAATGAGGTATGTTTCGTATGTGCATTGGAATAGTTGATTCCTTGAATAATATTCGCTCGATGAGTAATGAGCTTTAGGTATTTGGCTAAGATGATCCCTTATGTATGAATATAGGGGTTGGAATGTGAAGTAAGAATGATTTGAGAATATGTATATATGGAATTATCCGTTTAGTTATATGAATGCTATACTTTAGTTGTGCTTAAATTCTTTGCTCAAAACTTACTAAGCATTTAATGCTTACTCCGTTTCTTTGATTCTCTGTTTTATAGATTTTGGTTCTTCAGCTATCGGACTCGGGATTTTGAAGTCGAAGTCGCCCACACTATCAAAGCTCCTTTTGGTATACTTTTGGTTGAACTTTGAAATGGCATGTATAGGACTACCCTTTTGTTGTTGGTCATGAACCCTTCGGTTTTGTGTACATTTGGATAGCCATGCGAAAATGGCTTAAATATACTTTGATCATAGCATTATAATCATTTTGTATGTTGTCCGTCGAGAGGAATGGAAATGTCGGTAACGGTTAGCCATGGGAATGGTTATTCATGATCACTTTTGGAATATCTATGACAAACTCTAGTTGATCCATGGAGGATCATGAAATAAGTAAAGTTTACCTTAAAAATAGATGCTGGCAGCAGCAGTGATGTGGATGTGAAAAATCACTAAAAATAGTAGGAATGGAATTAAATAGTGAATAAATTATGTAATCCAACCTTGATGAATCTATTTTCATAGGAAAGTAACGAAACGTTCATATGAACAGTATATTATGAGATGTTAAAGTTTTCGTGAGGCAGGGCCAGAACGGTTTCTGGATCCCCTGATCTGACTTTGGAAATTCATTATAATCTAACCAGAGACATTTAGAAGTCATGCCATATATGTATAGATTCCTTTTTGAGTCTAGTTTCTATAGAAACAAACGGAATCAGTATTGAATCCCTGTACAGGGAGATATCCAAGTCGTAATGCATGAAGGTCAGTGTAGTCACACCCTGTAACAGGGGAGACTTTAACTAATAAACTGTACTAATTGGCTCTACCTAAAATTCTATAAAAAATTTTTTGGATGGATATATGAGTCTATTTTCAGGGAAAAATTACGAAACTGATTTTCGAGTTGTGGAACTCAAGTTATGATTTTTAAGGTGACAGTGACGCAGTTAGCCAGTTGTCTAGAAAATTTTTAAATGGACTGTGAAAATGAGTGGATTAAGCCCGTTAACCCCTCGTGTCCGACTCCGGAAACAGTCTCGGGTACGGGGTGTTACAATTTTATTGGTATCAGAGCTACGGTTTAGTCGATTCTAGGACTACCGTAATACGTTTGGGTCTAGCTATACATGCCATTATGTGATTATTTGATAGTGCGGTGATTTCTGACGTTTGCAAATGTGTTTACTTATAGTAATGGATCCCGATCCCGACCGAGCGGTAGCTGATGATCTTGAGAGTGTAGCGCCTGCTCCCGCACAAGGGACAGCGCCGGCGAACTCTCAACCTAATGCTAGTAATCTGAATGATGAAGCTAGACAAGCTTTCTATAGCGTGATGAATGATTGGTTCAACCAATACATTCGAACTAATACGGCTGTTCCACAACCTCCATTCCCGACAAATACTACCCCCGCACCTACAATACCTCCAGAATCGACCAAATAAGGTCAAATAAGCCCCCATTGATGAATCCAAAACACGGGCTACTGAATTTAAAGCCACAGACAGCGATGACGCCGAGCAAGCGGAATTTTGGTTGGACAACACTATCCGGGTAGTAGATGAACTATCTTGCACACCCGATGAGTGCCTAAAGTGTACTATCTCCTTGCTACGTGATTCTGCCAACTATTGGTGGAATACGTTGACTTCATTGTGCCTAGAGAGCAAGTAACTTGGGAGTTTTTCCAAACCGAGTTTGAAAAAAGTATATCATCGAGATTTATGGATCAAAAGCGAAGGAATTTCTTGAACTTAAACAAGGTTCCATGTCGGTTATCGACTATGAACGAAAGTTTGTAAGGCTTAGCCAGACAGACGAGAATGCATTTCCTCAGAAGCCGTAATGTGTAAACGTTTCGAGGATGGATTGAATGATGATATAAAGATGTATGTTGGCATATTGGAAATCCGAGAATTTGTGGTACTTGTCGAGCGAGCTTGCAAAGCCGAGGAGCTCAGTATGGAGAAAAGAAAAGCTGATATGGGAGCAAAGGAGTTTCATAAGAGGTCTTAGGGGAAGCCCTTCCCACAGTCATCAAAGAAATTTAGAGATGGCTTAGGCCAGTCTAGAGACACTTCGGGCTTTTCTAGACGAGATCGCAATCGACCCCCTGTGAGCACACGAGTCACTTCGATCGCCAGTGTTGGAAATGATCGTCGAGATAGAATAGAGTGCCAGTATTGTGGCAAATGGCATTCTGGAAGTTGTAGATTCCATGACCGCTCCTGTTACAAGTGCGGGTCAGTCGACCACTTTATCAAAGATTGCCCGAGATTGTCTGAACAGAATAAAAATCAGAGTGGGAAACCGGGTGCTACCACTGCTCGGGGTAGACCATCTAGAAATACGGGCAATGCTAGTGGTGGTCAGAGAGGATCTAGAGATGCTACGACCAAATCTGAGGCTCATGCTCCTGCTAGGGCTTATGCTATACGCGCACGCGAGGATGCTTCCTCGCCAGATGTTATTACCGGTACTTTTACTCTCTTTGATACTAATGTGATTGCTTTGATTGACCCTCGTTCTACTCATTCTTATATATGTGAAACCTTAGCATCTAGTAAGACTTTACCTATTGAGTCTCTCGAGTTCGTAATTCGGTGTCAAATCCCTTGGTCGTTCGTGCTTGTCGACAAAGTGTGTAAGAAATGTCCCCTAGTAATTCGAGGTTCCTGTTTTCCGGCGGACTTGATGCTTTTGCCGTTTGATGAATTTGATATTATTCTTGGCTTGGATTGGTTGACCATGCACGATGCGGTTGTGAATTGCAAAAGCAAGACTATTGATTTGAGGTGCGCAGGTAACGAGATAATCCGAGTTGAGTCTACGAACTTAAAGGGGTTGCCAGCTGTAATATCATCAATATTGGCTCAGAAATATGTAAGAAAGGGGTGCGAAGCATACCTTGCGTATGTACTTGATGACAAAGAGTTAGAAAAGAAACCCGAATCTGCTGCGGTGGTTTGTGAATACCCGATGTTTTTCTGAAGAATTACTGGGTTTACCACATTGCTCGGGAAGTAGAGTTTGGTATTGAGCTTGTACCAGGACTACGCCAATTTCGATAACTCCAGTATCATATGGCACCAACCGAGTTAAAAGAGTTGAAAGCTCAGTTGCAAGAGTTGACGGATAGAGGTTTCACTCGACCAAGTTTCTCACCTTGGGGTGCACCAGTATTGCTTGTGAAAAAGAAGGACGGAACCATGAGGTTGTGCATTGACTATCGTCAGCTGAATAAAGTGACGATAAAGAATAAATATCTGTTACCGCGTATTGATGATTTGCTTGATCAACTAAAGGGAGCCTTAGTGTTTTCAAAGATAGATTTGAGATCGGGTTATTACCAATTGAGAATTCGAGATTCGGATATACCCAAAACTGCTTTCAGAATGAGATACGGCCACTACGAGTTCTTAGTGATGCCGTTTGGGCTCACTAACGCCCCTGCGGTATTTATGGATTTGATGAATCGGATCTTCAGACAGTATTTGGATCGGTTTGTAGTTGTGTTTATCGATGATATTTTGGTCTATTCGAGAAATGAAACCGAACATGCTGAGCACCTAAGATTAGTGTTGCAAATTTTACAGGATAAGCAGTTATATGCTAAGTTCAGTAAGTGTGAGTTTTGGTTAAGAGAGGTTAGCTTCTTGGGCCATATGGTATCCGCATCGGGTATTCGAGTTGACCCGAGCAAAATTTCAGCCATGCTTAACTGGAAGCCTCCAGAAATATTATCGAGGTTCGAGCTTTTGGGACTCATGGTTACTACCGACGGTTTGTAAAGGTTTCTCGATGATAGCCACACCCATGACGAAGCTATTTCAAAAAGATGTTAAGTTGAATGGACGGAAAAATGTCGAAAAGTTTTGATCAATGAAAACTTATTTGATGAAGCTCAATTTTAGTGCAGCCGAATCGTGCAAAGAGTTTGTCATCTATAGTGACGCCTCCCTACTTGGGTTAGGTTGCGTATTGATGCAAAAGGTCGAGTTGTGGCCTATGCGTCGAGACAATTAAAGCCACATGAGAAAAATTATCCGACCCATGATCTCGAATTAACTGCCATCGTATTCGACTTGAAAATATGGCGACATTACTTATTTGGTGAGAAGTGCCATGTATTTTCGGATCACAAAAGTCTCAAATATTTGATGACTCAAAGAGACTTAAATCTGCGACAAAGACGTTGGTAGTACGGTCAAAGTTTCGGCTTTGGTAGTACCTATGTAATTATAATTAGTTCATTTTGATGGTTTGGCATGAGGTGATAAGTAAAAGTTTAATGGTAGCTTAAGTTAATTGATGCTCACTAATGATTTCGAATTGAAGCTTTGTTAAGTTGTGAAATGAGTGGCCGAGAGAGCTATAGACTATTTCCGGATGTATGTTGGGTTAATAGAGTCTCCAAATTGATTATATGTGTGTATGCTATTAGAAATTCAAGGAATTCTCGGTAAAAATGTGGTTAGGGGTTAAGTCATGGGAACTTGGGGGTATTCATATGTGGACCTTAAGATTTTGTACACTATGACTATGTGAGTTAAGTGTTAAATAACTTAATCATGTGTATGCATGACCGAGTATAATCGGCCACATGAGTAAAGAAATGGATTAATTGATATGTGGTAAATGTTAAGTGTTAAACGAAATGGAAATGATATCATATTGGAACATGCATATTCGGCCACATGAATGAATACATAGATTGGTGTTGCATGTATTCGGCTATAGGTAAGCATATTGGTGGCTTAATCTTGACTTAGAAAATCGGCTAAAGGAGAATATTGGCTAATATGTTGAATTTGATTCATGATTTCATACATATATGACTCTAATGCCTAATATATATGGGCTAAGTACCTTGAATTCCTCTTTGATGTTCAAAATGATTAAATCAATTTATTTGTTAATATTAAGCTCAAGAGCAAAGGGGAACTAAATCCGATAAAGGAAAGGAAAAGGTGATCGAATAGCCGTTGAAATCGTTCGACAGCATCCGAGGTAAGTTTTCGAGTAATGGAACTTAGATTATGATTCGATTAGATCATGTTATATAGCGAATCAAAACCATGCTCTTTGTATGTGGCTATTGAGCCGAAAATGGTAATGGTAGATAAGTGCCTTGTGTCTGAGTTCTAGTAATGAAAACGAAATAAAAATGTGTTATGATTTGTGGACATATGTGTAACACCCCGAACCCGAGACCATCGCCGGTGTCGGACACGAGGGGTTAACAAGCCAAGTTCACTTGTTTTGCCCATCCATTTGACATTTCCAGTCAGGCTGGAAAACTGCGTCACTGTCGCCTTAAAAATCATATCTCGAGTTTCAAAACTCGGAAACTGGTTTCGTAAATTTTCCCTGAATTTAGACTCACATATCCATCCATTGATTTATTTCTAGAATTTTTGGTCGGGCCAATTGGTAAAGTTTATTAGTTAAAGTCACCCATGTTACAGGGATCAACTGCTCTGACCTTCGCATGGTATAACTTGAATATCTCTCTGTACAGGGCTTTAATGCTGGTGATGTTTGTTTCTAATAAAACTAGACTCAAAATGGAATCTGCAAATATATGGTATGTCTCCTAATTCTTTTTGGATAATTTATAGTGAATTTTTAAAGTTGCGACAGGGAACCCAGAAACCATTCTGGACCTGTCTCACAATAGCTTTAATATCTCTTAACATGTAACTCCTATGACCATTTCGTTTCTTCCATATGAAAATAGACTCATCAAGGTTCATTTACATAACTTATTCACTATTTAATTCCATTCCTACGAATTTTGGTGATTTTTCACATTCACGTCACTGCAGCTGGCAGCATCTGTTTTTAAGGTAGGTCTTACCTATTTGGTAGTCTCCATGAACCAACTAGTCTTGCCATACCTAGCTTCATATATGATCATTTTAACCATGCCAATGGCTGATCATATGACCAACATTCCCATTTCCAAGCCATAGCCACATCATGACACCAAATATATACATACAAACCACAATTAGTCTAAGTTCATGCTTCCTTTTTCGAGCCATTTTCGCATGGCCGTACATATATACATCACAACATATTTAACCAACATGGGGTAGTCCTATACATGCCATTTCAAGTTCAACCAAAAATTTATACCAAAATGGAGGCTTGATAGTGTGGATGACTTCGACTTCAACGATCCCAAATCCGATTGCTTGAGCGAAATCTAGAAAACCGAGAGCCAAAGCAACGGGTAAGCATTTTTTATGCTTAGTAAGTCTCAAGGAATATAATCAACTCTAATTACAGCAATACATTCACATAGCCAAATGCATCATTTCATTAATACACATTCTTACTTCACACTTCATCATTATATAATTTCACAAAATATCAATCAATTCAATAACTGAAATTCATTAGTCGATTGAGCGAATGTTGCTCAAACATGTCGACTTTCCAATGCACATATAACGTACCTTATCCTTTGGGCTTTTCGAGTGTACTAATTGAATTCATTACAGCAACCAACACTCACCTCCAGCCCAAGATTCTTGAATATAACCGGATATAATCACGTGCACAAATGCCTTCGGTCTTAGCCCGGATAGAATAACTCGCACGAATGCCTTGGTCTTAGCCAGGATATAGCCACTAGCACAATTGCCTTGGTCTTAACCGGATATAATTTCCAGCATAATTGTCTTCGGGCTTAGCCCGGATATCATTCAATTTCTCATGTACACATACATCAATAATCATTGGACATACATATTTCATTTTCGTTACTAAGGCTCAAACGTAAATATAATCACAAGCATATTCGCTTCGGGACTTAGCCGGGTAGAATTCAAATGCTCATACATACATAATCAATAATCAATACACATCCATACTTTATTTCACATAATTCAAGTAGGGTCACTTCTTGAGGACTTACCTCGGATGTTGTCGAACGGCTTTTTCGGCTATTCGATCACCTTTTCCTTCCCCTTGTCCAATTGTGGCCCTCTTAGCTCTTGAGCTAATTCAAACAAATTCAATTTATTAAAACCTCATTGTGCTTGCTTATGGCCGAATATGACAAGGAGTTTAAATGGTCATATGGCCACTCTTTAGCTTGAATACACAATGGTCATGTACATTTTATACTACATCAAGCAATTCAATACAATTTATTTGAGCATCAAGGAAAGGCTAAGGCCTTCAATAGGCTACCCAAGGCGAATATTCATGTACATGTTGAGGCCAATTTTGCACTTAATACCTCACAAAAACAGCATGCATTTTACTAGTTAATGCTTTGCACATTGTGGCCTAAAACTTATAATATAGCATCAAGCACTTATATGTGTGCTAGGTCAATTGTGCTTGCAATTTCACAAGCATTCTTCCACATCTTCTTCTTTAAACCAATATATTCATCACTTACTTCATAGCCAAAACATCATGTGTAAACATATATATACAATATGAGAATGGTCAATTTCAAGATGTCCATAGCCATCCAAAAATACAAATTTTAACTAACATGCAAGAGGCATGAACCATGTTCAAGGATGCATCATGGCCGAATATGAAAATCATGCTCCATTCAACTTCAATCATGGTTAAACACAAAAAGAAAACTCAAAATCTTACTCAAGAGTAGACAATCCATCATTGCATGCATCATCATCAAGCTTCACACTTAGCATGCAATGGCTTTATCACCATAACAACTTTGGCCAAATACCATTTCCATGGCATAACAAAGATTTGAGCCATGGCTAACATGCACATCAAGTTAGCAACCAAAACATGCATGAAACTCCTAACACAACCTCATACATACCTTAATCTTGATGCCAATTTAGCCAAATCACCTTCTAGATCTCTTCTAAACCAAGCATGAAGCAAAATCCTCTTTCTTCCCTTATGATTTTCGGCCAAAAGGATGAGAAAGGATGAACACAACAAAATTTTTCTTCCTCTTTCTCAACTCACGGCAAGGGGGGATTACCACACTCACACACATTTTTTTTTTCATTTTTTTATCACCCATACACCTTTGTTTATTATTTCACCCTAATGCACCAACAAAACATGTTTCATGACATGTTTAGCCCATCCTCCCTTGTCATGGCCGGCCACCACCTATAAAAGGGGGAATTTGACATGCAAGTCCTTTATTTTGCATGCATGCTTTAATTAGTCATCACACATTTCCCCATCATACTTTCAAAGTTCACTACTAGGTCCTTTCTAGTGAAATTCACATTTATAACACTAAACCAATCATCAAAAATGTCATACATGAATACACACATATTATAGGCATCGAAATAAATTTTAAATTATTTTTATGCCTCGGTTTTGTGGTCCCGAGACCACCTTCCGACTAGGGTCAATTTTGGGCTGTCACAATATGTGCATGATTATTCGGATGATAACCGGACTAAGATCCGAAGGCATTCGTGCGAGTTGCTATATCCGGGCTATGACCCGAAGGCATTTATGCTAGCAATTATATCCGGGCTAAGACCCGAAGGCATTTGTGCGAGTTGCTATATTCAGGCTAAGACCCGAAGGCATTTGTGCGAGTTGTTATATCCGGTTAAATCCCGAAGATACTTGGTTTGGGAATGAGCGATCTTGCTGTAATAATTTCAATTAATACGCTCGTAGAACCCCAACGATGAGGTATGTTTTGTATATGCATTGGAATAATTGATTCCTTTTAAATAGTATTCGCTCAATCGATTAACAAGCTTCCGGCCTTTAGTCAAGTTGATTCCTTATGTATGAATATAAGGGTTGGAAATGTGAAGTAGGTATGATTGTGAGAATATGTGTACATGAAATTATTCGTTTAGTCATATGAATGCTATACTTGATTGTGCATGATTTCATTACTCAAAACTTACTAAGCATTAAATGCTTATTCCGTTTCTTTGATTCTCTGTTTTATAGATTTTGGTTCGTCAGCTATCGGACTCGGGAGTGTCAAAGTCGAAGTCATCCACACTTTCAAAGCCCTTTTGGTACTCTTTTAGTTGAACTCTGAAAATGGCATGTATAGGACTGCCCTTTTGTTGTTGGTCATGTACATTTCGGTAATGTATATATTTGGATAGCCATGCGAAAATGGCTTATATATATTTTGAGCATAGCGTTATAATCATTTTGTATGTTGTTCATGGAGTGGTATGGAAATGTTGGTAACGATTAGCCATTGGAATGGTTAATCACGATCATTTTGGTGCTATGTATGACAAAATTCTAGTTGATCCATGGAAAACCATGAAATAGGTAAAGTTTACCTTAAAAATAGATGTTGACAGTAGCAGTGATGTGGATTTGAAAAATCACTAAAAATAGTAGGAATCAAATTAAATACTCAATAAATTATGAAATCGAACCTTGATGAATCTATTTTCATATGAAAGTAACGAAACGATCATATGAGCCGTATTTTATGAGATGTTTAAGTTTTTGTGAAACAGGGCCAGAGCGATTTCTGGATCCCCTATTCCGACTTTGGAAATTCACTATAAATTAACCAGAGATAATTAGAAGTCATGCCCTATATGTACAGATTCCTTTTCGAGTCTAGTTTCTTTAGAAACAAACGGTATAAGTATTGAAGCCCTGTACAGGGAGATATCTAAGTCGTAATGCATGAAGGCAGTGTAGTCAAACCCTGAAACAGGGGAGACTTTAACTAATAAACTGTACTAATTGGCTCGACCAAAATTCTAGAAAACAATTTGTAGATGGACATATGAGTCTAGTTTCAGGAAAAATTTACGGAACTGGTTTTCGAGTTTTGGAACTCGAGATATGATTTTAAGGTGACAAGTGACGCTTGATTAGCCGGCTTTGCGAAATTTTAAAATGGACTATGCAAATAAGTGAATTAAGTCCGTTAACACCTCGTGTCCGACTTCGAAAACGGTCTCGGGTACGGGGTGTTACAATTTTATTGGTATCAGAGCTACGGTTTAGTCGATTCTAGGACTACCGTAATATATTTGGGTCTAGCTATACATGCCATTATGTGTTTATTTGATAGTGTGGTGATTTTTGACAGTTAAAATGTGTTTCCTTATAGAAATGGATCCCGATCCCAACCGAACGGTAGCTGATGATCTTGAGAGTGTAGTACCTCCTCCCGCACAAGGGACAGTACCGGCGGACTCTCAACCTATTGCTAGTAATCAGAATGATGAAGCTAGACAAGCTTTTTATAGCGTGATGAATGATTGGTTCAACCAATACATTCGAACTAATACGACTGTTCCACAACCTCCATTCCGACTAATACAACCCCGCACCTACAATACCTCCGAAGAATCGACCAAATAAGGTCAAATAAGCCCCAGTTGATGTAATCAAAACACGGCTATGAATTTAAAGCTATGGACAGCGATGATGCCGAGCAAGCTGAATTTTGGTTGGACAACACTATTCGGTACTCGATGAGCTATCTTGCACACCGATGAGTGCCTAAAGTGTACTATCTCCTTGCTACGTGATTACGCCTACTATTGGTGGAATACGTTGATTTTATTGTGCCCAGAGAGCAAGTAACTTGGGAGTTTTTCCAAACCGAGTTTGAAAAAAGTATATCATCGAGAGATTCATTGATCAAAAACGGAAGGAATTTCTTGAACTTAAACAAGGTTCCATGTCGGTTACTGATTATGAACGAAAGTTTGTAAGACTTAGCTGGTACGCTCGAGAATGCATTTCTTCAGAAGCTGTGATGTGTAAACGTTTTGAGGATGGACTGAACGATGATATAAAGCTGTATGTTGGCATTTTAAAAATCCGAGAATTTGTGGTACTTGTCGAGCGAGCTTGCAAAGCCGAGGAGCTCAGTAAGGAGAAAAGAAAAGCTGATATGAGAGCAAAGGAGTTTCGTAAGAGATCTTCAGGAAAGCCCTTTCAACAGTCATCGAAGAAATTTAGAGATTATTTAGGCCATTCTAGAGACACTTCGGGCTTTTCTAGATTAGATCGTGATCGACCCCTTGTAGGTACACAAGTCACTTCAGTCGCCAGTGTTGGAAATGAACGTCGAGCGTAACAGCAGTGCGAGATTGTGGTAAATGGCATTCGGGAGTTGTAGATTCCATGACCGCTCTGTTATAAGTGCGGATCGGTGACCACTTTATTAAAGATTGCCCGAGATTGTCTCGAGCAGAATGTAAATCAAAGTGGAAACCGGTGCTACCACCGCCGAGGTAGACCATTTAGAAACACGGAAATCCTAGTGGTGGTCGAGAGGATCTAGAGACGCTACAACCGGATCCGAGGCTCGTGCTCTGCTAGGGCTTATGCTATCTGGCGACGCGAGGATGCTTCCTCGCCGGATGTTATTGCCGGTACTTTTACTCTCTTTGATACTAATGTGATTGCTTTGATTGACCCCGGTTCTACTCATTCTTATATATGTGAAACCTTAGCATCCAAAGTAAGACTTTACTTGTTGAGTCTACTGAGTTCGTAATTCGAGTGTCGAATCCTTGGGTCGCTTCGAGGTTCTGTTTTCCGACCGATTTGATGCTTTTACCGCTTGATGAATTTGATGTTATCCTCGGTATGGATTGGTTGATCAGTACATGATGCAATTGTAAATTGCAAAAGAAAACCATTGATTTGAGGTGTGTAAATAACGAGATAATCCGAGTTGAGTCTACGGACTTGAATGGGTTGCCGGTTGTAATATCCTCAATGTTGGCTCGTAAATATGTAAGAAAGTGGTGTGAAGCATACCTTGCGTATGTACTTGATGACAAAGAGTTAGAAAAGAAACACGAATCTGCGCTTGGTGGTTTGTGAATACCGGATGTTTTTCCGAAGAATTACCGGGTTTACCACTGTTCGGGAGGTAGAGTTTGGTATTGAGCTTGTACAGGACTACACCGATTTCGATAGCTCGATCGTATGGCACCAACCGAGTTAAAAGAGTTGAAAGCTCGATTGCAAGAGTTGATGATAGAGGTTTCGCTCGACCAAGTTTCTCACCTTGGGTGCACCAGATTGTTTCGAAAAAGAACGACGGAACCATGAGGTTGTGCATCGACTATCGTCGGTGAATAAAGTGACAATAAAGAATAAATATCCGTTACCACGTATTGATGATTTGTTTGATCAACTAAAGGGAGCCTCGGTGTTTTCAAAGATAGATTTGAGATCGAGGTTATTATCGATTCATGAATTCGAGATTGAGACATACCCAAATCGCTTTCGAGCGAGATACGGTCACTCTGAATTCTTAGTGATGCCGTTTGGGCTCACTAATGCCCCATGCAGTATTTATGGATCGATGAATCAGATCTTCGGACCGTATTTAGATCGGTTTGTAGTTGTGTTTATCGATGATATTTTGGTCTATTCGAGAAATGAAACCGATCATGATGAACACCTAGGATTAGTGTTGCAAATTTTACGGGATAAGCGGTTGTATGCTAAGTTCGAGAAGTGTGAGTTACGGTTGAGAAAGGTTAGCTTCTTGGGACATGTGGTATCGCGACGGTATTCGAGTTGATCCGAGCAAAATTTCTGCCATACTTAACTGGAAGCCTCTGAGAAATATTACTGAAGTTCGGAGCTTTTTGGGGCTTTCCGGTTACTACAGGCGCTTTGTAAAGGGTTTCTTGATGATAGCCACACCAATAACGAAACTACTTCAGAAAGATGTTAAGTTTGAATGGACAAAAAAGTGTCAGAAAAGTTTTGATCAACTGAAAACTTATTTGACTGAAGCTCCAGTACTAGTGCTGTAACACCCCGTACTCGAGACCGTTGCCGGAGTTAGACACGAAGGGGTTCGCAGACTTAAATCACATATTGCACAGTCCATTTTAAATTTCTAGACGAGCTGGCTAACTGCATCACTGTCACCTTAAAAATCATATCTCGAGTTCCAAAATTTGAAAACAAGTTCCGTAAATTTTTCCTGAAACTAGACTCATATATCCATTTACAAATTTTTTTCTAGAATTTTTGATTGAGCCAATTAGTACAGTTTATTAGTTAAAGTCTCCCCTATTTTAGGGTTCGACCACACTGACCTTCAGGCATTACGACTTGGATATCTCCCTGTACAGGGCTTCAATACTGATTCCGTTTGTTTCTATAGAAACTAAACTCGAAAAGGAATCTGTACATATATGGAAAAACTTCTAATTATCTCTGGTTAATTTATAATGAATTTCCAAATTCGGAACAGGGAATCCAGAAACCGTCCTGGCCCTGTTTCACGAAAACTTAAATATCTCCTAATATACTATTCATATGATCATTTTGTTACTCTCCTATGAAAATAGATTCATCAAGGTTCGATTACATAATTTATTCACTATTTAATTCCATTCCTACTATTTTTAGTGATTTTTCACATCCACATCACTGCTGCTATCAGCATCCATTTTTAAGGTAGACTTTACCTATTACATAGTTTCCATGCCTCTTAATGAACATATACATTCAAGATGACTATAACATTATGCTCAAAACGTATATAAGCCATTTTCACATGGCTATCCAAAGTTTTACATTCCAAAGTTCAAACAAAACATAATAGCCTATACATGCCGAAATGTTCTCTTAGACCAACTAGGAAGAAGATACCAAAAGTTGCAAGTGGTGTGATGACTTGACGATGGTCCCGAGCACACAAAATGGATCAAAGGAACCTAAACAAGTGACAAATAAACACACCGAATGAGTATATAACTCAGTAAGTCATAAGCATTACACTACTGTCCATTTATAAAATATCATTAAAGAAATCAAATAATGCAAGATTAGGTACTCCATCCATACCGACTATGCCATAATTTCACGCACATTTATGAATACATGCTCTCAACTAGCCAAGCCTCCATTGACATCTCGTATGATATTCGATATGATATTTGATGCATCTCCACACATCATTTTATTTTCATTTAGATTATACTAATAATAGCATTTCATCTACTCCACAATAATATTATGTTCCTACTTCAAATATAATCACCACATAGGTTCAAGACTTACCAAGCTCAGTTCCAAATATAAACATAACATCTATTCCTTATGAACTCAAAATATATACTCGTTCCGCTGTCTATGATCTACTTGATAAAGTCGCACACTTAACGTTAATGATTATTCGAAAATATACAGTAAGTCCGCACACTTAGTGCTTAATATTCAAACTCGCACACTTAGTGCCAATCTCATTATAGTAAACGTTTATACCCGCACACTTAGTGCCAAAATCAGCAACTCAATACATCTCACTTCTTTTTTTTTACACTCGATAAATTTTGTCACTTCATGCAGTTATATATCATTCCATTCGGCATAAGTACATAGGTATTATGATTATTGATATCAATACAAAATATATGCTTAATAACTTACCTTGTGTTGGGTAAAATGGTTCTAACTCGGCTACTCGATGTTCTTTCCTTTGCCTTTGCTTGATTCTCCTCCTTTAACTTCTTGAGCTTAATCAACAAATTAACTAGTTTAACCGTCTTGCTAAATATTTATATCAAAATATTAATGATTTCATATCATAGGAGATACATGACTAATTCTTATCTTCCTACCATATGTTTTTGAGCTATTCGACTAATAACCATATGCTATCGCCCTACTATCAATAATCCAATCACACATGCATATATATATATATATATGGCGAATGTGCAAAGCTTAGACTCAACATCACCTATGCTCTTAATTTGATGGCGAATATGCATACATATATATATGATATCAACTATACTATCATCTTTAATTCATCTAAACACAAAATTTCATCTCATGAACACTTGACCGAATTCTTCCTAATCTAGCATGGCTTCACATATATTTGTAACATCCTACAAATCCACATATACCACATTTCTACATAAATTTTCTTTTACTTTTCCACTACTTCCATTCACAACATCAAAAGCACCATACACATGTATCATTACAAAGCTTCACACTTAGCATGCAAATGACATCAACACAAATCCACCTTAGCGAAACTTAACTCATCTTCATGCCTCATCACCACAACATCAAACATCAACCAAGAAGACAACACCCATGGCGAATATCATCTCCATCCCATAGCAAAGATTTAAACCATGGGCTAGGTAGAACTCAAACTAACAACTAAAACATGCATGAATCTCATGGACAACATCAAACATACCTTAGTCTAGCAAACTACCATAGCTGATTTTCTCAAGCTCTTCCCCCTTCTTCTTAGAACATTGCCAAGGAAAAAAAATGTGAAAGGATGGACACTTTTTTTTCCTTTGTTTTCATCATATTCCTTTTTTTTCATTATTTTATTCTTTCTAACATAACCACTAACCCAACATGTTTGCAACATGTTTCCGCTCATAGCATGGCGGCCACCATGCTTAAATTTTGGGTAAATTGACATGCAAACCCATCATTTTCACAACATGCATTAATAGACTACTTTACATTTGCCTAGCACATTTCTAAATTTTCTCACATAAGTCCTATTTGATAAAATTCACTTACAATTAACAAAATCCAAACATGAAATTTTCACACATGCGTATGTACATATAATGAGCATCAACTATGACGGTTAATTAATTTTTTTTGACTCGGTTTAGTGGTCCCGAAACCACTTTCCGACTAGGGTCAATTTAGGGCTGTCACAACTCTCCCCCACTTAAGAAATTTTCGTCCCCGAAAATCTTATCGGTAAATAGGTTTGGGTATCGTTCTTTCATAGAGTTCTCAGGTTCCCAAGTAGCTTCTTCCATTCCGTGTTTGAGCCATAACACTTTCACTAACGGAACCCTTTTGTTTCGCAACTCTTTCACTTCACGAGCTAGGATACGGATCGGTTCTTCTTCATAACTCATATCGGCTTGAATTTCAATCTCGGAGGGGTTTATTACATGCGAAGGATCGATCGATAACGTCGAAGCATCGAAACATGAAAAACGTTATGAATCCTTTCAAGTTCAGGGGGCAAGATCAATCTATACGCAACTGGACCAATTCGTTCGGAGATTTTGTACGGCCCAATGAACCTCGGACTTAGTTTGCCCTTACGGCCAAATCTGAGTATCTTTTTCCAAGGTGAGACCTTAAGAAACACTTTGTCTCCGACCTGATACTCAATATCTTTTCGTTTTAAATCCACATACGATTTTTGACGGTCTGTGGCTGCCTTCAGACTTTCACGAATTATTTTTACTTTATGTTCAGCATCTTTAATCAAATCCACTCCGAAAATTTTACTTTCACCGAGCTCGGTCCAAAACAATGGTGTACGGCATTTTCGACCGTACAAAGCCTCGTAAGGCGCCATCTTAATGCTTGACTGAAAACTATTGTTGTAAGCGAATTCAATCAAAGGTAAATACCGTTCCCATGAACCACTAAACTCGAGGATGCAACATCTCAACATATCTTCAAGTATCTGAATTATCTGCTCGGATTGACCATCGATTTGGGGGTGAAAAGCGGTGCTAAAATGCAACTTGGTACCCAAGGCTTCTTGAAATTTCTTCCAAAATCGTGAGGTGAATCTCGGATCTCTATCCGACACAATAGAAATCGGTACCCCGTGTAATCTCACAATCTGAGAAACATACAATTCAGCTAGTTTATCCAATGAAAAATCCGTACGTACGGGGATAAAATGAGCCGACTTAGTCAGTCTATCAAAAACAACCCAAATCGCATCTTTCTTACTTGTCGACAATGGCAACCCAGACACAAAATCCATCGTGACTCGATCCCATTTCCATTCAGGTATCATGATCGGTTGAAGTAAACCCGTAGGCACTTGATGTGCCGCCTTTACTTGCTGACATATTAAACACTTCGAAACAAAATCGAAAATGTCTCGTTTCATACCATGCCACCAAAACTGACGTCTCAGATCGTTGTACATTTTCGTACTCCCCGGGTGAATTGACATTCGGCTACAATGAGCTTCGTTCAGAATCATCGAAATGAGTTCTTAATTTCTTGGAACACACAACCGACTTCTGAACCTCAAACAATCATCATCATCAATTTGAAACTCTGATTCCATATTTGGAACACATTCGGCCCGTTTTGCAACCAATTTATCATCGACTTTTTGAGCTTCACGAATTTGATGAATCAACAATGGTTTGGCCTTTAATTCCGCCACTAACACATTGTCAGATGGAGCAGACAAGTGTACATTCATCGTCAGAAGCAAACAAAGCGATGATTTACGACTTAAGGCATCCGCAACCACATTAGCCTTTCCCGGGTGATAGTCAATGACAAGCTCATAATCTTTTAACAACTCGAGCCAACGTCTTTGTCGCAAATTTAAGTCTCTTTGAGTCATCAAATATTTGAGACTTTTGTGATCCAAAAATACACGGCACTTCTCACCGAATAAGTAATGTCGCCATATTTTCAAAGCGAATACGATGGCAGCTAATTTGAGATCATGGGTCGGATAATTTTTCTCATGTGGCTTTAATTGTCTCGACGCATAGGCCACAACTCGACCTTCTTGCATCAATACGCAACCCAACCCAAGCGGGGAGGCATCACTATAAATGACAAATTCCTTGCACGATTAATTTGCACTAGAATTGAGCTTGATCAAATAGTTTTTCATTGATCAAAACTTTTCGACATTTTCCGTCCATTCGAACTTGACATCTTTTTAAGTAGCCGTCATTGGTGTGGCTATCGTCGAGAAACCTTTTACGAACCGTCGGTAGTAGCAAGCAAGTCCCAAAAGCTCGAACCTCGGTAATATTTTCTGAGGCTTCCGATTAAGTATGGCTGAAATTTTGCTCGGGTCCACTCGAATACCGTCACGGATACCACATGACCCAAGAAGCTAACCTCTCTTAACCGTAACTCACACTTCATGAACTTAGCATATAGTCGCTTATCCCGTAAAATTTGCAACACTAACCTCGGTGCTCGCGTGTTCGGTCCCATCTCTTGAATAGACCAAGATGTCATCAATAAACACAACTACGAACCGGTCCAAATCATCGTCGAAGATCCGATTCATCAAATCCATAAATACCGTGAGGGCATTAGTGAGCCCAAAGGGCATCACTAAGAACTCGTAGTGGCCGTATCTCGATTCGAAAGCAGTTTTGGGTATATCCGAATCTCGAATCCATAATCGATAATAACCCAATCTGAAATCTATCTTTGAAAACACCGAGGCTCCTTTAGTTGATCAAACAAATCATCAATACGCGGTAATGGATATTTATTCTTTATTGTCACTTTATTCAGTGACGATAGTCGATGCACAACCTCATGGTTCCGTCCTTCTTTTCACAAACAATCTTGGCGCTTTTAAGGTGAGAAACTTGGTCGAGCAAAACCTCTATCCGTCAATTAGTACAGTTTATTAGTTAAAATCTCCCCATTACTGTGGTGCGACTACACTTGACCTTCATGCATTACGACCTGGATATCTCCTGTGCAGGGCTTCAATCTGATGCCGTTTGTTTCTATAGAAACTAGACTCAAAGAGGAATCTATACATATATGGCATGACTCCTAATTATCTCTGGTTAATATACAATGAATTTCCAAAGTCGAACACGGAATCCGAAACCGTTCGCCCTGTTTCACGAAAACCTAAATATCTCTTAACATACAACTCATATGACCGTTTCGTTTCTTCCATATGAAAGTAGATTCATCAAGGTTCATTCACATAATTTATTAACTATTTAATTTCATTCCTACTATTTTTAGTGATTTTCACATCCACATCACTGCAATTGTCAACCTCTGTCCTTAAGGTAGATTTTACCTACTTCATAATTTCCTTGATTCAACTAGCCCTTTTAGCATACATGGCACAAAGATGATCACGATTAACCATTCCAAGGGCTAATCGATTCCAAACATTTCCACATCTCTTAATGGACAACATACAAAATGATTATGATACCATGCCAAAGTGTATACAAGCCATTTTCGCATGGCTATCCAAATTTATACAAAATCAAAGGGTCTATGACCAACAAACGAAAGAGTAGTCCTATACATTAACCAAAATATCCTCTCACTACTAGTCTATTCTATACATACCATAAGATATTCCAAAACATAGCAGTACCAAACAGTGGATAGTGATAGTGTGACTAGTTGCTGACGATCCCCGAGCCTGTAGCTTCGCAATGAGACCTATAAGGCAGAGGAAACAGAGTAAACGGAGTAAGCATTACAATGCTTAGTAAGTTTTAAGCAGTGTCAACAGATAACAATCGAATTATAACATAGTTGTTCGTATTTTTATTTCACTCTTCCTTCGGCATACCATCCCTTTACCGAATATACACATCTTATCATATACAATAGGCGATAAACTCTCACATAAAGTGAGCTCATGTGACATAGATATATTGTATGATTTCACATAACCTCTCACACTAATCGATGTCACATAATCATAGGAATAGTCCCATAGGTTGCTCTCGTATGCATCATATATAAACTTGGAGTACATACTGTTTAACCTTTCGCATTGCGTATATTTATAAGCAATTCTTATTACGAAGTCGTGCCGGACATAATCTCCACACGTAGTCATCGGGTCTCACCCGAACATATTTCAAGTTTCATGTACACTTAATCACATGTTACAACATTCACATTAGCCATTCGGCTTTACCACATATATATATACACTTTCACATTCATCACGTCGGCCATTAGGCCTTATCACATATATATACATTTTCACATTCATCACATCGACCATTAGGCCTTATCACATATATATACACTTTCACATTCATCATAGGCCTTATCACATATATATACACTTTCACATTCATCACGTCGGCCATTAGGCCTTATCACATATATATATACATTTTCACATTCATCACATCGGCCATTAGGCCTTATCACATATATATACATTTTCACATTCATCACATCGGCCATTAGGCCTTATCACATATATATACACTTTCACATTCATCACATCGGCCATTAGGCCTTATCACATATATATACATTTTCACATTCATCACATCGGCCATTAGGCCTTATCACATATATATACATTTTCACATTCATCACATTTCATCACATCGGCCATTAGGCCTTATCACCTATATATACACTTTCACATTCATCACGTCGGCCATTAGGCCTTATCACATATATATACATTTTCACATTCATCACATCAGCCATTAGGCCTTATCACATATATTATTATGTACAGACTTGGTATTGGCCGAATCTACATCAATCATTTTCCAACGAATAATTCAATTTCACGCCATACTATCATTTCATATTCGAATACTCATAAACTTACAACTTCACAAATTTTGATATCAAAGATCCATCTAACACTCATGTATCATTTTACAATATCACAATTTAGAATTCAAGTATGGGATCAATCAATAGCTTATGAGCAACTAAAACAAGTTTTTATCCATGTTTACAACAAAATCACATATTCGCTACGAGCTGTTTTCCTGAGCAATGGTTACTAAATTATTTATACCCGGAGCTACAAGACTTCAAATCACTTGCCGTTAATTTTCTCAGAATATAGACTCATATATCTTCCATCCATGAAATTTTCAGAATTTTTGGTTTGGCCAATCAATACCAGATTTTTCTTAAAGTTTCCCCTGTTTCACTGTTTGACTAATCTGACCACTCTTCACTACGAATCAAATTTTTCATTGTAAAGAATTCATAATGTGTTCTATTTGATTCCATTTGAAACTAGACTCATTAAGGAGTCTAAGCATATAAATATTATCTTATAACCATTTTTGTAGAAATTATAATGATTTTTCAAAAACAGAACAGGGGATTTCGGAGTCATTCCGACCCTGTCCCGCACAACCATAAATATCTCTTTATAGGAAATTTCTTTGCTTCCACGGTCTCTTTTATAAGAAACTAGACCAACTAAGCTTTGATTACATATTTTATTCAGCCTATAATTCCACACCAACAATTTATAGTGATTTTCTAAAATCACATTACTGCTGCTGTCCAAGCAAATTATTACTATTTGCTCTTAAACTTCCAAGTCCAAACACTTATGAACTTACCATTTGGGTTTAAGACATATCATGGCCACATCATATCTTATTAAATCAACTCATTATGTCCTATTATGATTGAATTTACTCAACGTTTAATCACTTAAAACTTACCTCGGAAGTGGTCGACGACTAGATATCCACGGCTATTCGTTTACTTTCTCTTTTCCCTTATCGACTTTGATCCTCTAGGCTCTTGAGCTAAATCAAACAATTTACTTCCCAATCAAACACAATCACACGGCATCCATATACATTTTAGAACCATTCTTAACATATTTACTACTCAAGCATGTAACTTAACAACTTAACCATTAGTTGCCGAACCACAAACAAAACATATTCATACGTCAATATCTCAAACCTTACCATAACAACCAATATGCAAGATATCACATATACATAACTTAGCTTATGAGAACATATGTATTACTTCATAAACACATCTTTAAGCATTCTTTTATTCCATCAACTCAAAACACATTCATCCGTATCAATAACTAAACTCAAATTCGGCAATGGCCTCCAATATAGTGACCGATTCTTCTCAACTAGCACGTAGTGTACACACATGATCATTTGTTTGATTCAAGCACCTATCCACCAAAAATTCATCCAAATTTACAAGAACAACA
Source organism: Gossypium arboreum (assembly GCF_025698485.1). Lineage (NCBI taxonomy): Eukaryota > Viridiplantae > Streptophyta > Magnoliopsida > Malvales > Malvaceae > Gossypium > Gossypium arboreum. Next base: position 93,431,745 of record NC_069075.1, read on the forward strand.
ACCACATTCTTTGTTATCTACCATGACCGAAACCCATATTCATTCACCAAATATCAAAAATTTATCATCAATTTGGCATATAAGGACATAACCAAATGTTTCTTGCAACACAAAACTCAAAAATTAACACATGGGTCATGTTATGAGCACCAAAACAAACTCAACTTCACAAAAATTCCAAAAGAATCACATGATGTCATACCTTAATCTAACAACCACCATAGTCGATTTTCTCAAGCTCTTCCCCTTCCTTCCTTTCCTCTATTCGGCCAAGGATGTTCAAGAATGAGCATTTTTTTCATTTTTTTGTTTTCTTTCTCAACTCACGGCAAAAAGGGGGGGGTTCACTCACACACATTTTTTTTTTCATTCTTTATTACCCATACTTATTTGTTTATTTCTTTTCTCCCATGATTTACCAACATAACATGTCTAGGACATGTTTTGCCCATGATTCCTTGTCATGGCCGGCCACTAGAACTTGGGGGGGGGGAAATTTGACATGCAAGTCCTCCCCTTTGACTACATGCACTATTAGGTCCTTATAGATGTATCACTTTTCAAAAGTGTCACACAAGTCCTACTAACTAAATTCACATGCAATCGGCTAAATCGAAGCTTAAAATTTTCGCACATTCATATTCACATATTTTAGACCATAAATATCACATCCAAATAATTTGGTGACTCGGTTTAGCGGTCCCAAAACCGCTTTCCGACTAGGGTCACTTTAGGGCTGTCACAACTCTCCCCCACTTAAGAAATTTTCGTCCCCGAAAATTTCTACCGATGCATAGTTTAGAATAACGTCCTCTTATTGAATTATATTCATATAAACATTAGCTCATCGATAGCAATTGTAATTCATTATTGATTTCATAAGCAATAATCACTTAATTTAATTCACAATTGCATTTCAAACACATATCAAGCACATATTAACATGTATAATTCACATCATCAACCCACATTTTCATCCATGTATAAGCTGTAACCTGGCCGAAAATACACATATACTTAAACATCCCAATAAATATCCTTTATAACTCCATCGTATCTCAATATTCAACTTAACTTATTTCCAACAAAAAATTCAACTTCCACACACCTGAACATTTAATTCATTCAGCACATACGAACATACCTCATTGCTGGAATTTTTTTGCAAGCGTATTAACTGAAATTTTTACAGCAAGATTGCTCGTTTCCGAATCACGTACCTTCGGAATTTAACCGGATATAGCGACTCGCTCGATTGTCTTTGGGACATAGGCTGGCTATAGTGATTCGCACAATTGCCTTCGGGAATTAGCCCGGATTTAGTCACTTAGCACAAAAGCCTTCGGGACTTAGCCCGAATACCATTCGAATAACCAAGCACATATATCAACAAATCAATACACATTCTTATTACATTCTCATTACCAAAGCTCAAACACAAGACACTTATCATATTTACAATTTCGGCTCAATAGCCACACACAAAGAGGATGATTTCAATTTGCTTAACACATGATCTAATCAAATCATAATCTAAGTTCCATTACTCGAAAACTTACTTCACATTACCAACCCTTATGTTCATACACAAAAGATCAACTTAGCCAAGGGCAGTAGCTCGTTTATCAAGCGAGCGAATACTTACTTGTAAGGGCTCAACTAATTCAAGCACATATAGCTCTTACAATGCCATATCCTAGGTATGATCTTACATATTCTCATATATCGAGCCGATGCCATGTCCTGCATGGTCTTACACATTATCTCAAATCAATGCCTTCGCCCTGCACGAGGTCTTACATGAATTCCACTTCACACACTTAGTGCCCATCGACCGATCTCGCACTCATAGTGCTCGGTTAAAGGATTTACACACACACAGTGCCTCTAATCATTCACACACATAGTGCTGTTATTCATTCGTTATTACACATTGAAATGACTTACCCAAGTCTATAAACATCACGTATGTACACTTTTAAACATATCGTCTCATATAAATTTGAATTAGTATAGTAATGAACACTTAAACTTTGCTCAATTTATCGCACGAAGCCTACTAGGCACGAAGGCCGAATACACGTCACCAAACATGATTGCTCTTCGGGACCTAGCCCGGATACATCACTAGCACGAATGCTCTTCGGAATTTAGCCCGGATATATCATTAGCACGAATGCTCTTCGGAACTTAGTCCGGATACATCATTAGCACGAATGCTCTTTGGAACTTAGTCCGGATACATCATTAGCACGAATGCTCTTCGAAACTTAGTCCGGATACATCATTAGCACGAATGCTCTTCGGAACTTAGTCCGGATACATCATTCTCAATTCTCATGTACATATACACATATAGCAATACTCATTAGTATATCATTTACATTACTTGAATACAAACACAACATGCTTATCGACCATTCAACTTCCAGTTCCATAGCCACATACAAAAATCACATTTATAGTCATAACACTCTTTCAAAATTGCATCACTTATACCCTTAATTCAATCCGAATTGAAATTCAAATACGAGTACATGATACGTGCACTGATCAACTTAATAATTTAGGCATATCTAAGTGAAGTTATATCGCAAATTCTCAAAGTCGAAGCTTGCTACACTCGATCGGGATCAAGATTCATTACAATACAACAACCACCTTTTAATAGTCAAAATCATCACACTATCATTTTATCACTTTATGGCATGTATAAATAGACTCACGCGTGCTACGTTAGTCCTAGAATCGACTAAACCGTGCTCGATACCAATAAAATTGTAACACCCGCACCGAGTCCGCTGCCGAGTCGGACACGAGGTTAACGGCTTAAACCATTCACTTCCGATCCATTTTAAAATTTTCCAGGCGGTTGGCTAACTGCATCACATCACTTTAAAAATCATATCTTGAGTTCCAAAACTCGAAAACCAGTTTCGTAATTTTTCCCTAAAACTAGACTCATATATGCATCTACAAATTGTTTTCTAGAATTTTTGGTCAGGCCAATTAGTACAGTTTATTAGTTAAAATCTCCCCTGTTACAGGGTGCGACTACACTGACCTTCATGCATTACGACCTGGATATCTCCCTGTACAGGGCTTCAATACTGATGCCGTTTGTTTCTATAGAAACTAGACTCAAAGAGGAATCTATAAATATATGGCATGACTCCTAATTATCTCTAGTTAATATACAATGAATTTCCAAAGTGAGAATAGGGAATCCAGAAACCGTTCTGGCCCTGTTTCACGAAAACCTAAATATCTCTTAACATAAAACTCATATGACCTTTTCGATTCTTCCATATGAAAGTAGATTCATCAAGGTTCATTTACATAATTTATTAACTATTTAATTTCATTCCTACTATTTTTAGTGATTTTTCACATCCACATCACTGCAGCTGTCAACCTCTGTCCTTAAGGTAGATTTTACCTACTTCATAATTTCCTTGATTCAACTAGCCCTTTTAGCATACATGGCACAAAGATGATCACGATTAACCATTCCAAGGGCTAATCGATTCCAAACATTTCCACATCTCTTAATGGACAACATACAAAATGATTATGATACCATGCCAAAGTGTATACAAGCCATTTTCGCATGGCTATCCAAATTTATACAAAATCAAAGGGTCTATGACCAACAAACGAAAGAGTAGTCCTATTAACCAAAATATCCTCTCACTACTAGTCTATTCTATACATGCCATAAGATATTCCAAAACATAGCAGTACCAAACAGTGGATAGTGATAGTGTGACTAGTTGCTGACGATCCCCGAGCCTGTAGCTTCGCAATGAGACCTATAAGGCAGAGGAAACAGAGTAAACGGAGTAAGCATTACAATGCTTAGTAAGTTTTAAGCAGTGTCAACAGATAACAATCGAATTATAACATAGTTGTTCGTATTTTTATTTCACTCTTCCTTCGGGCATACCATCCCTTTACCGAATATGCACATCTTATCATATACAATAGGCAGATAAACTCTCACATAAAAGGGAGCTCATGTGACATAGATATATTGTATGATTTCACATAACCTCTCACATTAATCCGATGTCACATAATCATAGGAATAGTCCCATAGGTTGCTCTCGTATGCATCATATATAAACTTGGAGTACATACCTATTTAACCTTTCACATTGTGTATATTTATAAGCAATTCTTATTACGAAGTCTTACCCGGACATAATATCCACACGTGTCATCGGGTCGTACCCGGACATAATCTCCACACGTAGTCATCGGGTCTCACCCGGAACATATTTCCAAGTTTCATGTACACTTAATCATATGTTACAACATTCACATTAGCCATTCGGCTTTACCACATATATATATACACTTTCACATTCATCACGTCGGCCATTAGGCCTTATCACATATATATACATTTTCACATTCATCACATCGGCCATTAGGCCTTGTCACATATATATACACTTTCACATTCATCACAGGCCTTATCACATATATATACACTTTCACATTCATCACGTCGGCCATTAGGCCTTATCACATATATATATACATTTTCACATTCATCACATCGGCCATTAGGCCTTATCACATATATATACACTTTCACATTCATCACATCGGCCATTAGGCCTTATCACATATATATACATTTTCACATTCATCACATCGGCCATTAGGCCTTATCACATATATATACATTTTCACATTCATCACATTTCATCACGTCGGCCATTAGGCCTTATCACATATATATACACTTTCACATTCATCACGTCGGCCATTAGGCCTTATCACATATATATACATTTTCACATTCATCACATCGGCCATTAGGCCTTATCACATATATTATTATGTACAGACTTGGTCTTGGCCGAATCTACATCAATCATTTTCAAACGAATAATTCAATTTCACGCCATACTATTTCATATTCGAATACTCATAAACTTACAATTTCACAAATTTTGATATCAAAGATCCATCTAACACTCATGTATCATTTTACAATATCACAATTTAGAATTCAAGTATGGGATCAATCAATAGCTTATGAGCAACTAAAACAAGTTTTTATCCATGTTTACAACAAAATCACATATTCGCTACGAGCTATTTTCCTGAGCAATGGTCACTAAATTATTTATACCCGGAGCTACAAGACTTCAAATCACTTGCCGTTAATTTTCTCAGAATATAGACTCATATATCTTCCATCCATGAAATTTTCAGAATTTTTGGTTTGGCCAATCAATACCAGATTTTTCTTAAAGTTTCCCCTGTTTCACTATTTGACTAATCTGACCACTCTTCTCTACGAATCAAATTTTTCATTGTACAGAATTCATAATGTGTTCTATTTGATTCCATTTGAAACTAGACTCATTAAGGAGTCTAAGCATATAAATATTATCTTATAACCATTTTTGTACAAATTATAATGATTTTCCAAAAACAGAATAGGGGATTTCGGAGTCATTCCGACCCTGTCCCGTACAACTTTAAATATCTCTTTATAGGAAATTTCTTTGCTTCCACGGTCTCTTTTATAAGAAATTAGACCAACTAAGATTTGATTACATATTTTATTCAGCCTATAATTCCACACCAACAATTTATAGTGATTTTCTAAAATCACATTACTGCTGCTGTCCAAGCAAATTATTACTATTTGCTCTTAAACTTCCAAGTCCAAACACTTATGAACTTACCATTTGGGTTTAAGACATATCATGGCCACATCATATCTTATTAAATCAACTCATTATGTCCTATTATGATTGAATTTACTCAACGTTTAATCACTTAAAACTTACCTCGGAAGTGGTCGACGACTAGATATCCACGGCTATTCGTTTACTTTCTCTTTTCCCTTATCCGACTTTGATCCTCTAGGCTCTTGAGCTAAATCAAACAATTTACTTCCCAATCAAACACAATCACACGGCATCCATATACATTTTAGAACCATTCTTAACATATTTACTACTCAAGCATGTAACTTAACAACTTAACCATTAGTTGCGAACCACAAACAAAACATATTCATACGTCAATATCTCAAACCTTACCATAACAACCAATATGCAAGATATCACATATACATAACTTAGCTTATGAGAACATATGTATTACTTCATAAACACATCTTTAAGCATTCTTTTATTCCATCAACTCAAAACACATTCATCCCTCTCAATAACTAAACTCAAATTCGGCAATGGCCTCCAATATAGTGACCTATTCTTCTCAACTAGCACCCAGTGTACACACATGATCATTTGTTTGATTCAAGCACCTATCCACCAAAAATTCATCCAAATTTACAAGAACAACAACCACATTCTTTGTTATCTACCATGACCGAAACCCATATTCATTCACCAAATATAAAAAATTTATCATCAATTTGACATATAAGGACATAACCAAATGTTTCTTGCAACACAAAACTCAAAAATTAACACATGGGTCATGTTATGAGCACCAAAACAAACTCAACTTCACAAAAATTCCAAAAGAATCACATGATGTCATACCTTAATCTAACAACCTCCATAGCCGATTTTCTCAAGCTCTTCCCCTTCCTTCCTTTCCTCTATTCGGCCAAGGATGTTCAAGAATGAATATTTTTTTCATTTTTTTGTTTTCTTTCCTTCAACTCACGGCAAAAAGGGGGTTCACTCACACACATTTTTTTTTCATTCTTTATTACCCATACTTATTTGTTTATTTCTTTTCTCCCATGATGTACCAACATAACATGTCTAGGACATGTTTTGCCCATGATTCCTTGTCATGGCCGGCCACTAGAACTTGGGGGGGAAATTTGACATGCAAGTCCTCCCCTTTGACTACATGCACTATTAGGTCCTTATAGATTAGCCTATCACTTTTCAAAAGTGTCACACAAGTCCTACTAACTGAATTCACATGCAATCGGCTAAATCGAAGCTTAAAATTTTCGCACATTCATATTCACATATTTTAGACCATAAATATCACATCCAAATAATTTGGTGACTCGGTTTAGCAGTCCCAAAACCACTTTCCGACTAGGGTCACTTTAGGGCTGTCACACTTCGCACCCCTTTCTTACATATTTCTGAGCCAACATTGATGATATTACAGCTGGCAACCCCTTTAAGTCCGTAGACTCAACTCGGATTATCTCATTATTTGCGCACCTTAAATCAATGGTTTTTCTTTTGCGACTCACCATGCGTCATATCTGATCAACCGGTCCATACCAAGAATAACATCAAATTCATCAAATGGTAAAAGCATCAAATCGGTAGGAAAACAGATTCTCGGATCATTAGAGGCATCTCTTACACACTTTGTCAACAAGCGCATATTGACCCAAGGGATTTGACACTCGAATTACGAACTCAGTAGACTCAATAGGCAGAGTCTTACTAGATGCTAAAGTCTCACATACATAAGAATGAGTAGAGCCAGGGTCGATTAATGCAATTACATTAGTGTCAAAAAGAGTGAAAGTACCAGTGATAACGTCAGGGGAGGATGCTTCCTCTCGTGCACGGATGGCATATGCCCTAGCAGGAGTACGGGTTTCAGATCAAACAGCCGTATCAAAAGTCCCTCTCGACCACCACCCCGCCTCCTGAAATTCTCGTTGGTCTACCCTAACCGTTGTTCCACTAGGTCTTGCACCTTGCATCTTAATTCTCTCATCGAATTCGTGCAATCTCTTATGAAGTGATCCTTGAACCGCATCATAATGAGGCCACGTTAATGGACTTACCCCAACATTCACCTATGTGTCGTCTTCCACATTGTGGACATTGAGTTTTTCTTGGCGATTGTTACCCACACTAGCAAACCAAGTAGCTCGTGAGTCTGTTAATGGTTGTGTCCTAATAGAAATTCCATGATGCGTCTTCGGTTTGTAAGTGTCCTCCCCGAACTTCTTTATAGCTGAGGCGGAGTTCTACTCGTTGATCTTTTACGAAAGTCTCTAGCTTGATTCGCCTTCTTTTCTCCTTTCCAAGTTCTTACGCCTTGCAAGCTCGTTCAACTAGTGTTACAAATTCTTTTATCTCTAAAATACCCACTAGTAGCTTTAAATCTTCATTCAATCCTTCCTCAAATCTTTTGCACATAGCAATTTCATCGGCTACACACTCCCGAGCATATCGATTAAGTCTTACGAACTCACGTTCAGATTGAGATCTTGTCATGCGGCCTTGCTTAAGTTCCAAGAATTCCTTACGCTTTTGATCGATGAACCGTTGGCTAATATATTTTTTGAAACTCGTTTGAAAGAAATCCCAAGTAACTCGTTCCTTCGGGACTATGAAAATCAAGGTCCTCCACCAATAGTAGGCTGAGTCTCGCAACAAGGATATAGCACACTTTAAACACTCATCAGGTGTGCAAGACAATTCATCAAAAACTCGGATGGTGTTATCAAGCGAACTCAACCCTTTCAGCATCATCGTAACTTCACGCTCAATTCCTCCCCGCTTCCTAATCAAGTCTGGTGGTTTACTTGGCCTTACAGATCGATGAGCCGATGGCATTATAGGCTCTCGGGTGGATTATTTAAATTCGGGAATGGTTGGGCAGTGGATTAGTGCGGGCATATTATGCGACCCACTCGTTCATCATAGTAAAGAAGGCTTGTTTTGGCCCTCATTTTGATTATTCGCAAATGACTGAGGTTCAACAGGCGGTGTCCCTTGCGCAGGAGTAGCCGCTACACTTTCAACGTCATCCGCTAAGGTTCTCTCTAAGCCGGGATCCATTTACTAATCAAAACAAAAATTTTAGCCGTCAGAAGTCATCACACTATTAAACACTAACATTAAGGCATGTATAGCTAGACTCATACGCGCTATGGTAGTCCTAGAACCGACTAAACCATAGCTCTGATACCAATAAAGTTGTAACACCCCGTACCCGAGACCGTTGCCGGAGTCAAACACGAGGGGGTTCGCAGACTTAAATCACATATTGCACAGTCCATTTTAAATTTCCAGACGAGCTGGCTAACTGCATCACTGTCACCTTAAAAATCATATCTCAAGTTCAAAAAGTCGAAAACCAGTTCCGTAAATATTTCCTGAAACTAGACTCATATATCCATCTAAAAGTTTTTTTCTAGAATTTTTGGTTGAGCCAATTAGTACAGTTTATTAGTTAAAATCTCCCCTGTTTCAGGGTTCGACCACACTGACCTTTAGGCATTACGACTTGGATATCTCCCTGTACAAGGCTTCAATACTGATGCCGTTTGTTTCTATAGAAGCTAGACTCGAAAAGGAATCTGTACATATATGGAAAAACTTCTAATTATCTCTGGTTAATTTATAATGAATTACCAAAGTAGGAATAGGGAATCCAGAAACCGTCCTGGCCCTATTTCGCGAAAACTTAAATATCTCCTAATATACTGTTCATATGATCATTTCGTTACTCTCCTATGAAAATAGATTCATCAAGGTTCGATTAAATAATTTATTCACTATTTAATTCCATTCCTACTATTTTTAGTGATTTTTCACATCCACATCACTGCTGCTATCAGCATCCATTTTTAAGGTAGACTTTACCTATTACATAGTTTCCATGCCTCTTAATGAACATATACATTCAAGATGACTATAACATTATGCTCAAAACGTATAAAAGCCATTTTCGCATGGCTATCCAAAGTTTTACATACCAAAGTTCAAACAAAACATAATAGCCTATACATGCCGAAATGTTCTCTTAGACCAACTAGGAAGAAGATACCAAAAAGTTGCAAGCTGGTGTGATGACTTCGACGATGGTCTCGAGCACACAAAATGGATCAAAGGAACCTAAACAAGTGACAAATAAACACACCGAATGAGTATATAACTCAGTAAGTCATAAGCATTACACTATTGTCCATTTATAAAATATCATAAAAGAAATCAAATAATGCAAGATTAGGTACTCCATCCATACCGACTATGCCATAATTTCACGCACATTTATGAATACATGCTCTCAACTAGCCTAGCCTCCATTGACATCTCGTATGATATTCGATATGATATTTGATGCATCTCCACACATCATTTTATTTTCATTTAGATTATACTAATAATAGCATTTCATCTACTCCACAATAATATTATGTTCCTACTTCAAATATAATCACCACATAGGTTCAAGACTTACCAAGCTCAGTTCCAAATGTAAACATAACATCTATTCCTTATGAACTCAAAATATCTACTCGTTTCGCTGTCTATGATCTACTCGATAAAGTCGCACACTTAACGTTAATGATTATTCGAAAATATACAGTAAGTCCGCACACTTAGTGCTTAATATTCAAACTTGCACACTTAGTGCTATACAATTCAAACTCGCACACTTAGTGCTATACAATTAAACTCGCACACTTAGTGCCAATCTCATTATAGTAAACGTTTATACCTGCACACTTAGTGCCAAAATCAGCAACTCAATACATCTCACTTCTTTTTTTTTTACACTCGATAAATTTTGTCACTTCATGCAGTTATATATCATTCCATTCGGCATAAATACATAGGTATTATGATTATTTATATCAATACAAAATATATGCTTAATAACTTACCTTGTGTTGGGTAAAATGGTTCTAACTCGGCTACTTGATGTTCTTTCCTTTGCCTTTGCTTGATTCTCCTCCTTTAACTTCTTGAGCTTAATCAACAAATTAACTAGTTTAACCGTCTTGCTAAATATTTATATCAAAATATTAATGATTTCATATCATAGGAGATACATGACTAATTCTTATCTTCCTACCATATGTTTTTGAGCTATTCGACTAATAACCATATGCTATCGCCCTACTATCAATAATCCAATCACACATGCATATATATATATATGGCCGAATGTGCAAAGCTTAGACTCAACATCACCTATGCTCTTAATTTTGATGGCCGAATATGCATACATATATATATGATATCAACTATACTATCATCTTTAATTCATCTAAACACAAAATTTCATCTCATGAACACTTGACCGAATTCTTCCTAATCTAGCATGGCTTCACATATATTTGTAACATCCTACAAATCCACATATACCACATTTCTACATAAATTTTCTTTTACTTTTCCACTACTTCCATTCACAACATCAAAAGCACCATACACATGTATCATTACAAAGCTTCACACTTAGCATGCAAATGACATCAACACAAATCCTCCTTAGCCGAAACTTAACTCATCTTCATGCCTCATCACCACAACATCAAACATCAACCAAGAAGACAACACCCATGGCCGAATATCATCTCCATCCCATAGCAAAGATTTAAACCATGGGCTAGGTAGAACTCAAACTAACAACTAAAAACATGCATGAATCTCATGGACAACATCAAACATACCTTAGTCTAGCAAACTACCATAGCTGATTTTCTCAAGCTCTTCCCCCCCTTCTTCTTAGAACATTCGGCCAAGGAAAAAAAATGTGAAAGGATGGACACTTTTTTTTTCCTTTGTTTTCATCATATTCCTTTTTTTTTCATTATTTTATTCTTTCTAACATAACCACTAACCCAACATGTTTGCAACATGTTTCCACTCATAGCATGGCCGGCCACCATGCTTAAATTTTGGGTAAATTGACATGCAAACCCATCATTTTCACAACATGCATTAATAGACCACTTTACATTTGCCTAGCACATTTCTAAATTTTCTCACATAAGTCCTATTTGATAAAATTCACTTACAATTAACAAAATCCAAACATGAAATTTTCACACATGCGTATGTACATATAATGAGCATCAACTATGACGGTTAATTATTTTTTTTTTGACTCGGTTTAGTGGTCCCGAAACCACTTTTCGACTAGGGTCAATTTAGGGCTGTCACAAGTGCAGCCCGAATCAGGCAAAGAGTTTGTCATTTATAGTGATGCATCCCTACTTGGGTTGGGTTGCGTATTGATGCAAGAGGGTCGAGTTGTAGCTTATGCGTCGAGACAACTGAAGCCACATGAGATTATCCGACCCATAATCTCGAACTAGCTGCCATCGTGTTCGCTTTGAAAATATGGCGACATTACTTATTTGGTGAGAAGTGCCATGTATATTCGGATTACAAAAGTCTCAAATATTTGATGACTCAAAGAGACTTGAATCTGCGACAAAGACGTTGGCTCGAGTTGTTAAAAGATTATGAGCTTGTCATTGACTATCACCCAGGAAAGGCTAATGTGGTTGCAGATGCTTTAAGTCGTAAATCACTATTTGCTTTACAAGCGATGAATGTACACTTGTCTGTTCTATCCGACAATGTGTTACTAGCAGAATTAAAGGCCAAACCATTGTTGATTCATCAAATTCATGAAGCTCAGAAAGTCGATGATGAATTGGTCGCAAGACGGGCTGAATGTGTTTCGAATATGGAATCAGAGTTTCAAATTGATGATGATGATTGTTTGAGGTTCAAAAGTCGTTTGTGTGTTCTAAGAAATTCAAAACTTATTTCGATGATTCTGAATGAAGCTCATTGTAGCCGAATGTCAATTCACCCGGGGAGTACGAAAATGTACAACGATCTGAGACGTCAGTTTTGGTGGCATGGTATGAAACGAGACATTTCCGATTTTGTTTCGAAGTGTTTAATATGTTAGTAAGTGAAGGCGGAACATCAAGTGCCTATGGGTTTACTTCAGCCGATCATGATACCTGAATGGAAATGGGATCGAGTCACGATGGATTTTGTATCTGGGTTGCCAGTATCGGCAAGTAAGAAAGATGCTATTTGGGTTGTTGTTGATAGACTGACTAAGTCGGCTCACTTTATCCCCGTACGTACGGATTTTTCATTGGATAAACTAGCTGAATTGTATGTTTCTCAGATTGTGAGATTACACGGGGTACCTATTTCTATTGTGTCGGACAGAGATCCGAGATTCACCTCGCGATTTTGGAAGAAATTGCAAGAAGCTTTGGGTACCAAGCTGCATTTTAGCACTGCTTTTCATCCCCAAACCGATGGTCAATCCGAGCGGATAATTCAGATACTCGAGGATATGTTGAGATGTTGCATCCTTGAGTTTAGTGGTTCATGGGAACGGTATTTACCTTTGATTGAATTCGCTTACAACAATAGTTTTCAATCAAGTATTAAGATGGCACCTTACGAGGCTTTGTACGGTTGTAAATGCCGCACACCATTATTTTGGATGGAGCTTTGTGAAAGTAAAATTTTCGGAGTTGATTTGATTAAAGATGCTGAGCAGAAAGTAAAAATAATTCGTGAAAGTCTGAAGGCAGCATCCGATCGTCAAAAGTCGTACGCGGATCTAAAACGAAGAGATATTGAGTATCAGGTGGGAGACAAAGTGTTTCTTAAGGTTTCACCTTGGAAAAAGATACTCAGATTTGGCCGTAAGGGCAAACTGAGTCCGAAATTCATTGGGCCGTATGAAATCTCCGAACGAGTTGGTCCAGTTGCATATAGGTTACTTTTACCCCCTGAACTTGAAAGGATTCACAACGTTTTTCATGTTTCGATGCTTCGACATTACAGATCTGATCCTTCGCACATAATTAGTCCATCAGAGGTTGAAATTCAATCTGACTTGAGTTATGAAGAAGAACTGATTCGTATCCTAGCTCGAGAAGTGAAAGAGTCGCGAAACAAAAGGGTTCCGTTAGTAAAGGTGTTATGGCTCAAACACAGAATCGAAGAAGCTACTTGGGAAACCGAGAACTCTATGAAAGAACGATACCCAAACCTATTTACCGATAAGATTTTCGGGGACGAAAATTTCTTAAGTAGGGGAGAGTTGTGACAGCCCTAAATTGACCCTAGTCGGAAAGTGGTTTCGGGACCACAAAACTGAGTCATAAAAATAATTAACCGTTATATTTGATGCTTATTATATGTATATAGGCATGTGTGAAAATTTCATGTTTGAATTTTGTTAATTGTAAGTGAATTTTGCTAAATAGGACTTGTGTGAGAAAATTTAGAAATGTGCTAGGCAAATGTTAAAGTGGCCTATTAATATATGTGGGAAAGTGTTTGTACTTGCATGTCAAATTAGCCAAACTATAGGTAGTGGCCGGCCATGCTACAAATTATATAATCAAATGTGAATTTTCTATTAACTTTAATTAGCTAGATGCCATATTAGTATGGAGGATGTAATAAAATAAAGAAATGATAATTAAAGGAAGGAAATGGGTGAAAGAAACAAAGTCTTCATCTATGTTTCTTCCTAGCCGATTCTAAAGAAAGAAAAGAACAAGAGCATTTGGTGATGAAAACAAGTTGTATTCTTTGGTTCTTCTTGGCCGAAATGAAAGGAGGAAGAAGGGAGGAAAGCATTCGGTCATCTTAGGTTAATATTAAGGTAAGGTGTTCATATTAGTTCTTGAAATTTTAGTTGATCTTGAGTGAGATATCAAGTTATTTTTGTAAACCATGATGAAATTTTGATTTTGGAATGAGTAAGGTTTTCGACTATGGTAGTTAATAATGGTGAATTTTGTTGTTTCATGTTAAAGTTAGGTGAATGATGATGGATGAGTGTTTGAACTATAAAAAGAATCATAGGTGAGCATTAGATACTAGGGGGAAGAATCAGCTACCTTGTTCTGAACTAGGGCCGAATGTGAGTTTGGTTGTGTTTGAATATTACATGCTTGGTAGAATGGTGGATGAAAGTGCCGAATGTGGTCTTTCGTTTGGTCATAAGGAATAATAGTATGCATAGGTTTCGGCTTTGGTAGTACCTATGTAATTATAATTAGTTCATTTTGATGGTTTGGCATGAGGTGATAAGTAAAAGTTTAATGGTAGCTTAAGTTAATTGATGCTCACTAATGATTTCGAATTGAAGCTTTGTTAAGTTGTGAAATGAGTGGCCGAGAGAGCTATAGACTATTGCCGGATGTATGTTGGGTTAATAGAGTCTCCAAATTGATTATATGTGTGTATGCTATTAGAAATTCAAGGAATTCTCGGCAAAAATTTGGTTAGGGGTTAAGTCATGGGAACTTGGGCGTATTCATATGTGGACCTTAAGATTTTGTACACTATGACTATGTGAGTTAGGTGTTAAATAACTTAATCATGTGTATGCATGACCGAGTATAATCGGCCACATGAGTAAAGAAATAGATTAATTGATATGTGGTAAATGTTAAGTGTTAAACGAAATGGAAATGATATCATATTGGAATATGCATATTCGGCCACATGAATGAATGCATAGATTGGTGTTGCATGTATTCGGCTATAGGTAAGCATATTGGTGGCTTAATCTTGACTTAGAAAATTGGCTAAAGGAGAATATTGGCTAATATGTTGAATTTGATTCATGATTTCATACATATATGACTCTAATGCCTAATATATATGGGCTAAGTACCTTGAATTCCTCTTTGATGTTCAAAATGATTAAATCAATTTATTTGTTAATATTAAGCTCAAGAGCAAAGGGGAACTAAATCCGATAAAGGAAAGGAAAAGGTGATCGAATAGCCGTTGAAATCGTTCGACAGCATCCGAGGTAAGTTTTCGAGTAATGGAACTTAGATTATGATTCGATTAGATCATGTTATATAGCGAATCAAAACCATGCTCTTTGTATGTGGCTATTGAGCCGAAAATGGTAGTGGTAGATAAGTGCCTTTGTCTGAGTTCTAGTAATGAAAACGAAATAAAAATGTGTTATGATTTGTGGACATATGTGCATGATTATTCAGATGATAACCGGACTAAGATCCGAAGGCATTCGTGCGAGTTGCTATATCCGGGCTATGACCCGAAGGCATTTATGCTAGCGATTATATTCGGGCTAAGACCCGAAGGCATTTGTGCGAGTTCCTATATCCGGGCTAAGACCCGAAGGCATTTGTGCGAGTTGTTATATCCGGTTAAATCCCAAGGATACTTGGTTTGGGAATGAGCGATCTTGCTGTAATAATTTCAATTAATACGCTCGTAAAACCCCAACGATGAGGTATGTTTTGTATATGCATTGGAATAACTGATTCCTTTTAAATAGTATTCGCTCAATCGATTAACAAGCTTCCGGCCTTTAGTCAAGTTGATTCCTTATGTATGAATATAAGGGTTGGAAATGTGAAGTAGGTATGATTGTGAGAATATGTGTACATGAAATTATTCATTTAGTCATATGAATGCTATACTTCAGTTGTGCATGATTTCATTACTCAACTTACTAAGCATTAAATGCTTATTCCGTTTCTTTGATTCTCTGTTTTATAGATTTTGGTTCGTTAGCTATCGGACTCGGGAGTGTCAAAGTCGAAGTCATCCACACTATCAAAGCCCTTTTGGTACTCTTTTAGTTGAACTCTGAAAATGGCATGTATAGGACTGCCCTTTTGTTGTTGGTCATGTACCTTTCGGTAATGTATATATTTGGATAGCCATGCGAAAATGGCTTATATATATTTTGAGCATAGCGTTATAATCATTTTGTATGTTGTTCATGGAGTGGTATGGAAATGTTGGTAACGATTAGCCATTGGAATGGTTAATCATGATCATTTTGGTGCTATGTATGACAAAATTCTAGTTGATCCATGGAAAACCATGAAATAGGTAAAGTTTACCTTAAAAATAGATGTTGACAGCAGCAGTGATGTGGATTTGAAAAATCACTAAAAATAGTAGGAATGGAATTAAATAGTTAATAAATTATGTAATCGAACCTTGACGAATCTATTTTCATATGAAAGTAACGAAACAATCATATGAGCCGTATTTTATGAGATGTTTAACTTTTCGTGAAACAGGGCCAGAGCGATTTCTGGATCCCCTGTTCCGACTTTGGAAATTCACTATAAATTAACCAGAGATAATTAGAAGTCATTCCCTATATGTACAGATTCCTTTTCGAGTCTAGTTTCTTTAGAAACAAACGGCATAAGTATTGAAGCCCTGTACAGGGAGATATCTAAGTCGTAATGCATGAAGGTCAGTGTAATCGAACCCTGAAATAGGGGATACTTTAACTAATAAACTGTACTAATTGGCTCGACCAAAATTCTAGAAAACAATTTGTAGATGGACATATGAGTCTAGTTTCAGGAAAAATTTACGGAACTGGTTTTCGAGTTTTGGAACTCGAGATATGATTTTTAAGGTGACAGTGACGCAGTTAGCCAGCTTGTCTGGAAATTTTAAAATGGACTGTGCAAATAAGTGAATTAAGTCCGTTAACACCTCGTGTCCGACTCCGGCAACGGTCTCGGGTATAGCGTGTTACAACATACCCAAGTATTCTCTTAAACAACAGTCATTACAAGCTTATGGCACATTTCATAGCATCTCATATATGTTCATGTTTTCATAATTGCACACACATATCACATTTAGTCATAGGCGCGAGAACACTTACACTAGAATTTAGAGTAGGGGTTTAGGCTACCTCTAAATTCCCAATTACACAATGAATCATCTACAAGCAGCAACTCCAAAACACTTACCAAAATATGATTTCGCCAAAAAGTCAAAAGCTCAGACAAGCTTTTTTTGCCTTTTTCTTTACTCATTGAAGCACCTATTGAATCTGACACTTCAACAAGACAGACCACACAAACATACAATTAACAATCGGTCATTAACTCACCTTAAATAGCCAAAGACAATAGTCTAAGCTACGTTATCTTTTAATCAAAACCTTCGAAATAGAAACTTTAAATTCATATATCTCAGCCTACACTTAATCTTTTCACATGAAACAAATTTTGTTCATCTAAATAATCATCTACGACTAATTACCAACCTTTAACTACATGAAACTACTCAGTTCATGGTATTGACATTTTTCGACAAAGTTTGGCCATTATGAAGAAAATTCATTAGAACTCGAGAAATTCTTAACAAAACTTTAAAGTAGCTTTAGAAGCCTTCCAATAATGTTAAAATAAGCTGAAAAAGATTTTTAAACCACATTTTAATACACAACCTCAAAATCCATCATTAATAACCAAATTTTTTACTTTAATTTAAAACATGCGTTTTAATGGCTAATAAATCGATTTAAAAAACTAAATAACATTTAAAACTATTTAGAATTTGAATAGTTACCTTTTATGGAAGACTAAATGAGTTTTCAACGCAAATCTAAAAAACCCACAAGTGAAGAAAAAGAATAAATTAATGAGGTTTTTGGGTGTTTTTCTTGATTTTAGTGAAGATTTATGGTTCAAAGAATGTTGGAAATCAAGAGGGATTAGGATTTGGAAGTAAAAATCAATTGATATATATATCGTGAAAACAAACTAGAGAAGGGGTGTGATAGCCCAAAATTGACCCTAGTCGGAATGTGGTTTCGGGACCACAAAACCGAGGCATAAAAATAATTAAAAATTTAATTTGATGCCTATGATATGTGTTAAATTGTGTATGACATTTTGATGTTTCAATTTAGAAATTATAAATGTGAATTTCACTAGAAAGGACCTAGTAGTAAACTTTGAAAGTATGATGGGGAAATGTGTGATGACTAGTTGAGCATGCATGCAAAAATAAGGGATTTGCATGTCAAATTTCCCCAAGGATGGTATAGTGGCCGGCCATGACAAGGGAATATGGGCAAGGAAGACATGTTATGACATGTTTTGTTAATGCATGACGTGATAAATGATAAAAAATTAAGCATGTAGGAAGAGAAACAAAAAATCAAAATTTGCTCATCCTTCCCCCCTTTTGCCGTGAGTGAAAGAGAAGCAAAGAAAAAATTTTGTTCACCTATTTTCTCTTCTTTGGCCAAAAATACTAAGGAAGAAGGAAGGATTTTGCTTCATTTTCTTTGTTTAGAAGAGATCTAGAAGGAAATTTGGCTAAACTTGCAACAAGAGTAAGGTATGTATGAGGTTGTGTTGGGAGTTTCATGCATGTTTTGGTTGCTAATTTGATGTGCATGTTAGCCATGGCTCAAATCTTTGTTATGCCATGGAAATGGCATTTGGCCAAAGTTGTTATGGTGATAAAGCCATTGCATGCTAAGTGTGAAGCTTGATGATGATGCATGCAATGATGGATTGTCTACTCATGAGTAAGATTTTGAGCTTTCTTTTTGTTTTATCATGATTGAAGTTGAAAAGGAGCATGATTGTCATATTCGCCATGATGCATTCTTGAGCATGATTCATGCTTCTTGCATGTTAGTTAAAATTTGTGTTTTGGATGGCTATGGACACCTTGAAATTGCCATGCTCATATATGCATATATATGATTGCACATTATGTTTTGGTTATGAACTAAGTGATGAATAAATTGGTTTAAAGAAGAAGATGTGGAAGAATGCTTGTGAAATTGCAAGCACAATTCGGCCTAGCACACATATAAGTGCTTGATGCTATATTATAAGTTTTAAATACAATGTGCAAAGCATTAATTAGTAAATTGCATGCTGTTTTTGTGAGGTATTAAGTGCAAAATTGACCTCAACATGTACATGAATATTCGGCCTTGGGTAGCCTATTGAAGGCCTTAGCATTTCCTTGATGCTCGAATAAATTGTATTGAATTGCTTGATGTAGTATAAAATGTGCATGACCGTTGTGTATTCAAGCTAAAGGGTGGCCCTATGACCATTTAAACTCCTTGTCATATTCGCCATAAGCTAGCACAATGAGGTTTTAATAAATTGAATTTGTTTGAATTAGCTCAAGAGCTTAGAGGGCCACAATTGGACAAGGGGAAGGAGAAAGTGATCGAATAGCCGAAAAAGCCGTTCGACAACATCCGAGGTAAGTCCTCAAGAAGTGACCCTACTTGAATTATGTGAAATAAAGTATGGATGTGTATTGATTATTGATTATGTATGCATGAGTATTTGAATTCTACCCGGGCTAAGTCCCGAAGGCGAATATGCTTGTGACTATAATTGCGTTTGAGCCTTAGTAACGAAAATGAATTATGTATGTCCAATGATAATTGATGTATGTGTTCATGGGAAATTGAATGATATCCGGGCTAAATCTCGAAGACAATTATGCTGGAAATTATATCCGGTTAAGACCGAAGGCAATTGTGCTAGTGGCTACATCCGGGCTAAGACCCGAAGGCATTCGTGCGAGACATTCTATCCGGGCTAAGACCCCAAGGCATTTGTGCACATGGTTATATCCGGTTATGTTCCAAAGAATCTTGGGCTGGAGGTGAGTGTTGGTTGCTGTAATGAATTTATTAGTACACTCTAAAAGCCCAAAGGATAAGGTACGTTATATGTGCATTGGAAAGTCGACATGTTTGAGCAACATTCGCTCAACCGACTAATGAATTTCAGTTATTGAATTGATTGATACTTTGTGAAATTATATAATGATGAAGTGTGAAGTAAGAATGTGTATTAATGAAATGATGCACTTGGCTATGTGAATGTATTGCTGTAATTAGAGTTGATTATATTCCTTGAGACTTACTAAGCATAAAAATGCTTACCCCGTTGCTTTGGCTCTCGGTTTTCTAGATTTCGCTCAAGCAATCGGATTTGGGATCGTTGAAGTCAAGTCATCCACACTATCAAGCCTCCATTTTGGTATAAATTTTGGTTGAACTTGAGATGGCATGTATAGGACTACCCTTGTTTGTTAAATATGTTGTGATGTAAGTATGTACGGCCATGCGAAAATGGCTCGAAAAGGAAACATGAACTTAGAATAATTGTGGTTTGTATGTATATATTTGGTGTCATGATGTGGCTATGGCTTGAAATGGGAATGTTGGTCATATGATCAGCCATTGGCATGGTTAAAATGATCATATATGAACCTATGTATGGCAAGACTAGTTGGTTCATGGAGACTACCAAATAGGTAAGACCTACCTTAAAAACAGATGCTGCCAGCTGCAGTGACGTGAATGTGAAAAATCACCAAAATTCGTAGGAATGGAATTAAATAGTGAATAAGCTATGTAAATGAACCTTGATGAGTCTATTTTCATATGGAAGAAACGAAATGGTCATAGGAGTTACATGTTAAGAGATATTAAAGCTATTACGAGACAGGGCCAGAACGGTTTCTGGGTTCCCTGTCGCAACTTTAAAAATTTACTATAAATTATCCAAAAAGAATTAGGAGACATACCTTATATGTACAGATTCCATTTTTAGTCTAGTTTCATTAGAAACAAACGACACCAGAATTAAATCCCTGTACAGAGAGATATTCAAGTTATACCGAGCGAAGGTCAGAGCAGTCGATCCCTGTATCATGGGTGACTTTAACTAATAAACTGTACCAATTGGCCCAACCAAAAATTCTAGAAATAAATCCATGGATGGATATATGAGTCTAAATTCAGGGAAAATTTACAAAGCCAGTTTCCGAGTTTTGAAACTCGAGATATGATTTTTAAGGAGACAGTGACGCAGTTTTCCAGCCTGACTGAAAATGTCAAATGGATGGGCAAAACAAGTGAACTTGGCTTGTTAACCCTCGTGTTCGACACGGCGATGGTCTCGGTTCGGGTGTTACAATTTTATTGGTATCAGAGCCACGGTTTAGTCGATTCTAGGACTACCGTGATGTGTTGGGGTCTAGCTATACATGCCATTAAATGATGAATCGATAGTGTGGTGATTTCTGACAATTTGACTTTGTGTTTGTTTATAGCAATGGATCCCGATCCCAACCAAGCGATAGTGACGATGTGGAGAGTGTGGCGCTGCTCCGCGCAAGGGACAGCGCCGGCGGACTCTCAACCTATGGCCAGCAATCCTAATGACGAGGCTAGGCAAGCCTTTTATAGTGTGATGAACGAATGGTTTAATCAATACATTCGAACCAACACGGCTGTTCCACAACCTCCATTCCCGACAAATGCAACCCCCGCACCTACAATACCTCCGGTGGATGACCAAATAAGGTCAAGTAAGCCCCAATCGATAGGATTGAAAACATGGGGCCATGAATTTAAGGCTACGGATGATGATGATGCCGAGCGAGCTGAATTTTGGTTAGATAACACTATCCGGGTGCTTGATGAGCTATCCTGTACACCCGATGAGTGCTTAAAGTGTACCATCTCCTTGCTACGCGAGTCCGCCTACTATTGGTGGAGTACTCGACTTGTGGTGCCTAGAGAGCAAGTGACTTGGGAATTCTTTCAAACCGAGTTCAGAAAAAAGTATATCATCGAGATTCATCGACCAAAAGCGGAGGAATTTCTTGATCTTAAGCAAGGTTCTATGTCCGTTATCGATCACGAACGAAAGTTTGTGAGGCTTAGCAGTCTACGCCGAGAATGCATTTCGTCCGAAGCTATTATGTGTAAACGCTCGAGGATGGGCTGAATGATGATATAAGGATGTTTGTTGGCATTCTCGAGATACGAGAGTTCGTAGTACTTGTTGAGCGAGCTTGTAAAGTCAAGAGCTTAGAAAGGAGAAACAAAAGCTGATGTGGGAACCGGAGAATTCGAAAGAGGTCCTCGGAAAGTCTCTTCAACAAGCATCGAAGAGATTTCGAGATGATGCGAGCCGGTCTAGAGGCGTTTTGGGCTTTTCTAGACGAGGACGAGATCGACCCCTGTGACCACACGAGTCACCTCGATCGCCGGTGGTGGAAATGATCGCCGAGAGAGGCGGAGTGTCCACATTGTGGAAAATGGCATTCGGGAGCTGTTGGTTTCGTGATCGCCTCGCTATAAGTGTGGATCGGCCGACCACTTTATGAAGGATTGCCCGAGGATGCATGAGCAGAATGTAAGTCGAGTGCAAACCCGGTGCTACCATCGCCGAGGTAGGCCACCTAGAAATATGGGCAATGTCGGTGGCGGTCGAGAGGATCTAGAGATGCTACCATCGATCCGAGGCTCGTGCTCTGCTAGGACTTATCCCATACGCCGCACGCGAGGATCTGCCTCTCCGGATGTTATTACCGGTACTTTCACTCTTTTCAATACAAATGTGATTGCTTTGATTGACCCTGGTTCTACTCATTCATATACATGTGAAACCTTAGCATCCGAGAAGACTTTGCCTATTGAGTCTCTCGAGTTTGTAATTCGGTGTCAAACCCTTGGGTCATTACGTGCTTGTCAACAAAGTGTGCAAGAAAAGTCCCCTAGTGTTCCGAGGTTCTTGTTTTCCGCGGACTTAATGCTTTTGCCGTTCGATGAGTTCGATGTTATTCTTGGTTTGGATTGGTTGACCATGCACGATGCGGTTGTAAATTGCAAGAGCAAGACTATCGATTTGAGGTGCGCGAATAATGAAATAATTCGGGTTGAGTCCACGGACTTAAAGGGTTGCCACCGTAATATCGCCGATGTTGGCCCGAAATATGTAAGAAAAGGGTGCGAAGCGTACCTTGCGTCGTGCTTTCGATGACAAGGAATCGAGAAGAAACCCGAATCTGTGCGTGGTTTGTGAATACCGGATGTTTTCCCGAAGAATTGCGGGTTTACCACCTGTTCGGGAAATAGAATTTGGCATCGAATTGGTACCTGGTACCACTCCAATTTCGATAGCTCCGTATCGTATGGCACCAACGGAATTAAAGGAGTTGAAAGCTCAGTTGCAAGAATTGGTGGATAGAGGTTTTGCTCGCTGGGTGCGCCGGTGTTGTTCGTGAAGAAGAAGGATGGAACCATGCGACTGTGCATCGACTATCGTCAGCTTAATAAAGCGACGATAAAGAACAAATATCCGTTGCCACGTATTGATGACTTGTTCGATCAACTGAAGGGAGCCTCGGTGTTCTCGAAAATAGATTTGAGATCGAGCTACTATCAATTGCGAATCCGAGATTCGGACGTGCCCAAGACTGCCTTCAGAACGAGATATGGTCACTATGAGTTCCTAGTGATGCCGTTTGGGCTCACTAATGCCCCTGCGGTATTTATGGATTTAATGAATCGGATCTTTAGACCATATTTGGATCGATTCGTAGTCGTGTTCATTGATGACATCTTGGTCTATTCAAGAAATGAGACCGAACATCTTTGAACACTGCGGTTAGTCTGCAAATTTTACGGGACAAGCAATTATATGCTAAGTTCAGCAAGTGTGAGTTCGGTTAGAGAGGTTAGCTTCTTGGGTCATGTGGTATCGCATCGGGTATTCGAGTGGGCGAATAAAATTTCAGCCATACTTAATTGGAAGCCTCAGAAATATTCTTGAGGTTCGAGCTTTTGGGGCTTACGGTTATTACCGACGATTTGTAAAAGGCTTCTCAACGATAGCCACGCCGATGACGGCTTACTCCAAAAGGACGTTAAGTTGAATGGACGGAGAAATGCCAAAAAGTTTCGATCAATGAAAACTTATTTGACTGAAGCCCCAATTCTAGTGCAACCCGAGTCAAGCAAGGAGTTTGTCATCTATAGCGACGCCTCTCTACTTGGGTTAGGTTGCGTATTAATGCAAGAAGGTCGAGTTGTGGCCTATGCGTCGAGGCAATTAAAGCTACATGAGAAAAATAATCCGACTCATGATCTCGAATTGGCGACCATCGTATTCGCCTTAAAGATTTGGCGACATTACTTATTTGGTGAAAGGTGCCATGTATACTCGGATCACAAAAGTCTCAAATATTTGATGACCCAAAGAGACTTAAATCTGCGACAAAGACGTTGGCTTGAGCTGTTAAAGGATTATGAGTGATCATTGACTATCACCCGGAAAGGCGAATGTGGTTGCGGATGCCTTGAGTCGTAAATCGTTATTCACTTTACGAGCGATGAATGTGCACTTGTCCGTCCGATCCGACGGTGTGTTAGTGGCTGAATTGAAAGCCAAACCATTATTGACACACCAAATTTGAGAAGCTCGGAAAGTCGATGACGAGTTGGTTGCAAACGGGCTGCGTGTGTTCGAACAAGGACTCGGAGTTTCAAATCGACGATGACGATTGTTTGAGGTTCGAAGTCGTCTGTGTGTCCCAAAGAATTGGAACTCATTTCGATAATTCTGAATGAAGCCCATTGTAGCCGAATGGCAATCCACCCGGGAGTACGAAGATGTACAATGATTTGAAAGCGTCGGCTTTGGTGGCATGGTATGAAGCGAGACATCTCCGACTTTGTTTGAGATGTTTAATATGTCAACAAGTGAAAGCGGAACATCGGTGCCTTGAGATTACTTCACCAATCACGATACCCGAGTGGAAATGGGATCGAGTCACAATGGACTTTGTATCCGGACCGCCATTGTCGCAAGTAAGAAGGATGCGGTTTGGGTCGTGGTAGATCGATTGACTAAGTCGGCCCACTTTGTCCCCGTCGACGACGGATTTTTCAATGGACAAATTAGCGGAATTGTACGTTTCTCAGTTGTGAGATTACACGGGTGCCTATTTCTATCGTGCGGATAGAGATCCGAGATTTACCTCGCGATTTTGGAAAAAGTTGCAAGAAGCTTTGGGTACCAAGTTGCATTTCAGACCGCCTTTCACCCCCAAACCGATGGTCAATCCGGCGGATAATTCGAGATACTTGAGGATATGTTAAGATGTTGCGTCCTCAAGTTTAGTGGTTCATGGGAGCGGTATTTGCCATTGATTGAATTCGCTTACAACAACAAACTTTCAATCAAGTATTAAGATGGCACCCTACGAGGCCTTGTACGGTCGTAAATGCCGACGCCATTGTTTTGGACCGAGCTCGGTGAAAGCAAGATTTTCGGGTGGATTTGATTAGGGATGCTGAGCAGAAAGTGAAAGTAATCCGTGAAAGTCGAAGATAGCCTCCGATCGTCAAGTCGTGACGCGGATCTGAAGCGTAAGGATATCGAGTATCGTGGGTGATAAAGTGTTTCTCAAGGTATCACCTTGGAAAAAGATACTCAGGTTCGGCCGTAATGGCAAGTTGAGCCCGAGGTTCATTGGACCATATGAGATATCAGAGCGAGTCGGTCCAGTGGCATATCGCTTGATTTTGCCCCCTGAACTCAAAAAGGTTCACGATGTCTTTCACGTTTCGATGCTTCGACGCTATAGATCCGATCCATCGCACGTGATTAGTCCATCAGAAATTAAAATTCAAGCTAATATGAGTTATGAGGAAGAACCGATTCGTATCCTATCACGAGAAGTGAAAGAGTTGCGAAACAAGCGGGTTCCGCTAGTGAAAGTGTTATGGCTCAAGCACGGGATAGAAGAAGCTACTTGGGAGACCGAGAACTCTATGAAAGAACGATATCCAAACCTATTTACGGTAAGATTTTCGGGACGAAAATTTCTTAAGTGGGGAGAGTTGTGACAGCCCAAAATTGACCCTAGTCGGAATGTGGTTTCGTGACCACAAAACCGAGGCATAAAAATAATTAAAATTTAATTTGATGCCTATGATATGTGTTAAATTGTGTATGACATTTTGATGTTTCAATTTAGAAATTATAAATGTGAATTTCACTAGAAAGGACCTAGTAGTAAACTTTGAAAGTATGATGGGGAAATGTGTGATGACTAGTTGAGCATGCATGCAAAAATAAGGGATTTGCATGTCAAATTTCCCCAAGGATGGTATAGTGGCCGGCCATGACAAGGGAATATGGGCAAGGAAGACATGTTATGACATGTTTTGTTAATGCATGATGTGATAAATGATAAAAAAAATTAAGCATGTAGGAAGAGAAACAAAAATCAAAATTTGCTCATCCTTCCCCCTTTGCCGTGAGTGAAAGAGAAGCAAAGAAAAAATTTTGTTCACCTATTTTCTCTTCTTTGGCCGAAAATACTAAGGAAGAAGGAAGGATTTTGCTTCATTTTCTTTGTTTAGAAGAGATCTAGAAGGAAATTTGGCTAAACTTGCAACAAGAGTAAGGTATGTATGAGGTTGTGTTGGGAGTTTCATGCATGTTTTGGTTGCTAATTTGATGTGCATGTTAGCCATGGCTCAAATCTTTGTTATGCCATGGAAATGGCATTTGGCCAAAGTTGTTATGGTGATAAAGCCATTGCATGCTAAGTGTGAAGCTTGATGATGATGCATGCAATGATGGATTGTCTACTCATGAGTAAGATTTTGAGCTTTCTTTTTGTTTTATCATGATTGAAGTTGAAAAGGAGCATGATTGTCATATTCGCCATGATGCATTCTTGAGCATGATTCATGCTTCTTGCATGTTAGTTAAAATTTGTGTTTTGGATGGCTATGGACACCTTGAAATTGCCATGCTCATATATGCATATATATGATTGCACATTATGTTTTGGTTATGAACTAAGTGATGAATAAATTGGTTTAAAGAAGAAGATGTGGAAGAATGCTTGTGAAATTGCAAGCACAATTCGCCTAGCACAAATATAAGTGCTTGATGCTATATTATAAGTTTTGGGCCACAATGTGCAAAGCATTAATTAGTAAATTGCATGCTGTTTTGTGAGGTATTAAGTGCAAAATTGACCTCAACATGTACATGAATATTCGGCCTTGGGTAGCCTATTGAAGGCCTTAGCATTTCCTTGATGCTCGAATAAATTGTATTGAATTGCTTGATGTAGTATAAAATGTGCATGACCGTTGTGTATTCAAGCTAAAGGGTGGCCATATGACCATTTAAACTCCTTGTCATATTCGCCATAAGCTAGCACAATGAGGTTTTAATAAATTGAATTTGTTTGAATTAGCTCAAGAGCTTAGAGGGCCACAATTGGACAAGGGGAAGGAGAAAGTGATCGAATAGCCGAAAAAGCCGTTCGACAACATCCGAGGTAAGTCCTCAAGAAGTGACCCTACTTGAATTATGTGAAATAAAGTATGGATGTGTATTGATTATTGATTATGTATGCATGAGTATTTGAATTCTACCCGGGCTAAGTCCCAAGGCGAATATGCTTGTGACTATAATTGCGTTTGAGCCTTAGTAACGAAAATGAATTATGTATGTCCAATGATAATTGATGTATGTGTTCATGGAAATTGAATGATATCCGGCTAAATCCTCAAGACAATTATGCTGGAAATTATATCCGGTTAAGACCAAGGCAATTGTGCTAGTGGCTACATCCGGGCTAAGACCAAGGCATTCGTGCGAGACATTCTATCCGGCTAAGACCAAGGCATTTGTGCACATGGTTATATCCGGTTATGTTCAAGAATCTTGGGCTGGAGGTGAGTGTTGGTTGCTGTAATGAATTTATTAGTACACTCGAAAAGCCCAAAGGATAAGGTACGTTATATGTGCATTGAAAGTCGACATGTTTGAGCAACATTCGCTCAACCGACTAATGAATTTCAGTTATTGAATTGATTGATACTTTGTGAAATTATATAATGATGAAGTGTGAAGTAAGAATGTGTATTAATGAAATGATGCACTTGGCTATGTGAATGTATTGCTGTAATTAGAGTTGATTATATTCCTTGAGACTTACTAAGCATAAAAGTGCTTACCCCGTTGCTTTGGCTCTCAGTTTTCTAGATTTCGCTCAAGCAATCGGATTTGGGATCGTTGAAGTCGAAGTCATCCACACTATCAAGCCTCCATTTTGGTATAAATTTTGGTTGAACTTGAGATGGCATGTATAGGACTACCCTTGTTTGTTAAATATGTTGTGATGTAAGTATGTACGGCCATGCGAAAATGGCTCAAAAGGAAACATGAACTTAGAATAATTGTGGTTTGTATGTATATATTTGGTGTCATGATTTGGCTATGGCTTGGAAATGGGAATGTTGGTCATATGATCAGCCATTGGCATGGTTAAAATGATCATATATGAACCTATGTATGGCAAGACTAGTGGGTTCATGGAGACTACCAAATAGGTAAGACCTACCTTAAAAACAGATGCTGCCAGCTGCAGTGACGTGAATGTGAAAAATCACCAAAATTCGTAGGAATGGAATTAAATAGTGAATAAGCTATGTAAATGAACCTTGATGAGTCTATTTTCATATGGAAGAAACGAAATGGTCATAGGAGTTACATGTTAAGAGATATTAAAGCTATTGCGAGACAGGGCCAGAACGGTTTCTGGGTTCCCTGTTGCAACTTTAAAAATTTACTATAAATTATCCAAAAATAATTAGGAGACATACCTTATATGTACAGATTCCATTTTGAGTCTAGTTTCATTAGAAACAAACGACACCAGCATTAAAGCCCTGTACAGAGAGATATTCAAGTTATACCGAGCGAAGGTCAGAGCAGTCGATCCCTGTAACATGGGTGACTTTAACTAATAAACTGTACCAATTGGCCCAACCAAAAATTCTAGAAATAAATACATGGATGGATATATGAGTCTAAATTCAGGGAAAATTTACGAAACCAGTTTCCGAGTTTTGAAACTCGAGATATGATTTTTAAGGCGACAGTGACGCAGTTTTCCAGCCTGACTGAAAATGTCAAATGGATGGGCAAAACAAGTGAACTTGGCTTGTTAACCCCTCGTGTCCGACACGGCGATGGTCTCGGGTTCGGGGTGTTACAAGGGGATTTTTTAGGTTGAATATAAAATTCTGGGTAAATTGCTTCATAAAAACTCTTAGTTTTGACTCTTTTACAAATCAATCCTATTTTCAAAATTAATAGTATTTAAAACTCATTTTCAAAAATTGACTTAATTTCCTAATAGCCACTATCGAAAACATTATCGGGATACCATAACATAAATTTTCGAACACTCTAAGGTTAAAATTCCAAAAATACCCTCAAAACTTATAGGCCCAATTTTGGGGTGTTATAAAGAACACAATTGATTCAAAAGAGAAAAGAGATTTGAATAATCGTGGATTTGATATCAAATGAGGACGAAGTGGCAAATCGATTAATTGAAATAAAGAAATAAATCAAATTCAAGAACAAGTAAACTGAAATACTTCGATAAAATAAATAAACTCTTAGATCAATACTGATTCCAAGAGGAAAAAAAAATAGTTATTGAAAAGTCGAAAGAAAATTAATCTACTCTTACTCCTAAACTACTAAGGTTTTTGAGTGTTTCTAGGATGACTTAGTTACATCAAACCCTTAATGTATTA
The DNA here is from genome assembly GCF_025698485.1 of Gossypium arboreum. Taxonomy (NCBI): domain Eukaryota; kingdom Viridiplantae; phylum Streptophyta; class Magnoliopsida; order Malvales; family Malvaceae; genus Gossypium; species Gossypium arboreum. The sequence goes on from NC_069075.1 coordinate 93,461,691, forward strand.
TTTATGGAAGTGTTGACAGCCCAAATTAGGTCTTTGGCACGTTCTAGGTCTTCATATAAATTTGATTGTACGGACGAAAATAGCCTCGACATACTTGGGCAGAAAGTCAACCTATATCACGCCACGACATGTGAAATGCAGCTTATGTCATCCGTTTCGTGCTTCGATAGCTCAAAAAACTTATGCATCACTTGTCCCTTGCTTCTACGTCAATTGGGCCTATAAATCTTTATCCTACACATTGAATTAAGCATATTAGTACTACGTAAGGCTCGTGGTGGCCTATTGGGTCACAACATTTATAAAATGTGTTAAAAAACATTTATTTTACTAATATTTAATCCTGAGGCCTAAATACTGAAAACATAATATAAAATAATAAATTGCATAGAAAATAAGCTCCTTAAGTGCAGAATTCACCCGAATTAACTGCTACATTTGACGACAGGTCAATGAGATTGCAATATGTTATTGAAAAGGAAAAAATGAAGAAAGAGTTACCTGAAAGTTGGGTAATGTCTAAGGAGTGATGAACTCTAGTGACTCAAGCTAAGGATTTTGAAGAGAACATAATTGGTAATAAAACTTTTGGAAGAAAATATTATATCTGGTGAAAGAAATTTCATTTTCCCTATCTTGATTTAAATAGAAAAATGTCCATGAGAAGTTAAGTTTCAAATGGCCAGAATAGTTCAAAATCTCAAATCTGTATTTGGCACTTGTTAGAGACAGAGAGAGTTTCTCTTAAACTCCTCGATAACTAGAAAAGTGGCAATGTCCACTAGAGTTAGTCATTTATCAGGTACCTATCAAGTGGCACACATTTGTTTAGGAACCGTTCACTAGCATCATGCTAAGCGAATGTCTATATCAAGGTATAAGCCAAGAATCCATCAAGATAGCTATGAGATTATCATTGTGTAACTATCCACCTTATATGGAGTAAGGGTAGACCTGTCGTATGAGCGGAATAGGTTCAGAATAAATCTATAAATGAGAGGTTAGCACTAAGGCATTGGGAATATTAGAGGTGCGTCCCTCTATTTTATGAAGGGAATTGTCAAAGGAAAGGGAAGTTTGTTCAGAGTCCACCTCATAGTTTAGGCACGAGAGAAAATTTCGAGGATGAAATTTTCTTTAAAGGTGGGGGATTTTTCACACCTAGATTTCTTTTAAGCACTTGCTTTGGGAGATAATTGAGCAAATTAGGGATTTGGTGGATTCTATTGGGAATTTTTGAAAATATTGTGGTCAACGGGTAATTAGTTAGGTTTCAATCCTAGTTTGGTTACGTTTGAACTGGTTGGTTCCTTAGTGAGGGCAAAATAATTTGTTATGGATGGCTAAGATGGACTTTGGAGACTGTGCTAGATATATATATATATATATTTGCGTGAGGGAGAAATGAATTCTCCTTAATTAGTTCATAACTTTCTTCTTCCTTGTACCGTGTTCTTCGGTTGTTCTGAGGAAAAGGAAAGTTTAGGAGAGACCTACATGGAGTAATGGTTGTGAGAATTGAAGTCTAGAAGTAGAGAAATTGAGAAAGTGGTAAGCTTTTCTTAATTTTTTATACTCATCGATTTGAGGAAAGGTGTAAGTAAGGATTAACTACTAGGATTTTGTAAAGTCAGTTTTGGGTTTTAAGGTTTGGATGACTTTGATTTAACTGATATATGGTTGTCATGCTTCACTGCCAGGATGAAGGCAACTCTAGCGTTTGGACAAGCTAAGCTGATGAGGATAAAAGAAGTAAAGTGAGTTTCTATGATCCATCTTTGGGTGATTAATGACATTGATTTGCTGGAATGATATGTGTTTGTGTCTATTTTGTGTTGTCTAAAACCATAATTATATATGAACATGGTGATAGAGTACGCTTGCATGCATGTATGTTGGATATCAATTAGTTATGAATTGAAGTATTAATAGGTGGCATACTGTATGCTATAAGAAAAAATACAATTAATTACGTGAAATTCTTGTATGTATATGATATGAAGTAAGAAGGGACATACCTTGATAGGGTAGATAAAGATAAGAAAAATTGGCGTAATTGAGAAATAGGTGGATTGAAATGGGATTTAAAGGAGTTGGGCAGCATTGTGGAATGGTATCGACTGGCTCGCTAGAGCAGCACCATGAAAACAGTCTATCAATTCTATAGAGTGACAGCGCGATGGCGGTTATCGATAAGTCCTTCCGGGCGACACCTTAGAAGAGGTTTAGTGACTCCTCAGAATCAGGAGTATTCCTAGACAGTAAACATAGGATCATAATGTGTAATACCATAGCTAGGCTATGGTAACAAATAGAGTCGGCCAGGACATTAAACATGGGTTACTAATTTGTAAGACCATATCTAGGCTATGACAACATAGGGAGTCTGCCAGGGCATTAAACATGGGTTCATACTGTGTAAGACCATAGTTGGGCTATGATAATAGAAAAGTCTGCTAGGATGGTGAACTAGGAAGATGACAAGGCAAGAAAAAGGAGATCGTCGTACGACTATTATGGCGAGTAGCATGATCGAATAAATGTGGAGCGTCTGAGAACGCGAGTAAATAGGAAAGTAAGAGAACCTGCCAAATTTCAAAGATAAGAAAAGCTAGTAAAAGTGTTTAAAAATGCAGGTAACCCTGTGGAGTCTGCCAAATTATTACATAGAAAGGAGTTGGTATATGTGATCTTAACAAGGCAAATGAAATAAAAGGGAGATCCTCTTCGAGGTATAAAGTATCAGCCATTTTGAGTTTGCTAGTGGTTGACGAGTAAACTAGCATTGGGTGTAATAAAGTGAGTCAATGAAATAGATTCTAGGCCTAACGATCTGACTGGTAAAATCCACTAGAGATCTATAGAGAAAAAGGAGGTTCGAATAAGATTGCATGGTGCGGGAGTATCCCTGAAGGCCATCGAATGCGGAGGTCCACTATCTTGGATGAAAAGTCAGCCGAAAAGTAGTGGAATAAAGAAAAGTTCATTAGGGCCATATTGCATGGGAAAAACCATGTGAGAATACTAAGGGTGGAAACGGTCCAAGGATATTTGGGATGGAGATAGTCCGCTGGAAACTATCCATTTATTTAAGTGTCTTAAAAGATTGGACTAAAGTGAAAAAGTATTTTGGGGTTCCACTGTGACATGTGTCCACTGAGAACAAAGGGGTGTTGTTCAGTCAGACAAGCACGATATTTAAGTTTGTGAAAGAGGATATTAGGAAGATACCTTTTTCAGGTAAGAGATCAAGGTAAGGATACACAATTTTGGTGAATACTTGGTTAAATGCCAATAGTTGTTGCCATGTCGTAATGGCGAATATGGGTATTGGTAAGAGTCATATCAGGAGGGTCTAGAACAACGATAAACAGGGTCAAGACCTCTAAGAGAATAATCCTAAATGGACCATGGTTATGATCAAACTTGTGGTTAGGTCTACTAAAAGTTGACTCAGAGAGAACAAGGATTTGGCTACGCCACAAAATTTGTGAATTCTCCTATGAAATCCAAGAAGTTCTAGTACTGCACATAAAATTTCATATTCCTAAATTTCTTTTATGAATTCTTTCATGGTTACCTATGTACATATCTCACTAGGCTCTTTTAAATTTACAAGATTTGCTACGTGAATGCAGGGTAGAAAAAGACTTGGGAATAGAGTGAGGGAACAAGCCAGACACTGCCAGATTTAAGAGATGGGGGTGGTAGCTCTACTCATGTATATAGAGGGGCAACCTTAGAGGACAAGCCTCAGGGTTAAAGTATGTTATATTCATTTTAAATTCTATATTTAAACTGTAAATAAATGCTAAGTCTAAAAAGGCACCAACTTTGTAAGAATTTTAATTCTCACATAATATGAGTTGTAGTAGAGGTTACATTATGAAATTCAATATTTTCTAAGCGCTTGAATAAATTGGTTAAAATACTGTTAAATAACATGGGTTTTTTTGTGATAATTGGTACCTAGACCCAATGATTGGGTCGGGTAGAGGGGTATTACATGGAGTTAGAAACAAAAATAGACAATGAAGTTACGCAGCTCGACGTTGCAACGACACGACAAACAGAGGCAACGTTCCGACAAGGAGAACTACCATGTCTAAACGTAATAATGAAATCATGAATTCAACATCTCTTCAATTCAACAAAAGGTTTCCAAAGACACTCTATCCCAATCAAAGACCTTTACATCTCAACTTCAAAATTATAAGTTAGCTCGAGATAAAAAAGGGCAAGAGATCAAACCATCGCAAAAATATTGTGAAGGAAATCTAGTGGCATATGCTCCAAGTGTTGCGGAGAGCATTGATTCAGCTGACCTTTTGAATTATTCAGAGGTAGTTTCAGATTCTGATTCTAGAAAATGGCTTGTTTCTATGGAAGAAGAGATGGAGTCCCTTCATAAGAATGAGACTTGGCAACTCGTTAAACCAACCACCAGAAAGAAAATAGTTAATTGCAATTGGGTGTTCAAAAAGAATGAAGGATTGGATCAAGCTGACACTATGTATAAGGAAAGGTTGGTCACAAAGGGCTACAACCAAGTGGAAGGAGTTGATTGCCATGATGTTTTCTCTCCTGTTCTTAAGCATATGTCCATTCGCACATTACTAGCTCTTGTTGCATCATACAACCTTGAATTGGAACAACTAGATGTAAAGACCGCATTCCTACACGAGGATTTGGATGAGAATATTTATATGCAACAACCTGAAGGCTTTAGGGCTGAAGAAAAGGAAAATCATGTTTCTCTTCTTCAGTAATCATTATACAACTTAAAGTAGTCTTCTCAGCAGTGGTATAAGAAGATCGATTCCTCCATGTTAAGTATTGGTTTCGTTCGAAGCAGGTATGACATTTGTGTGTATTTACAACATTTAGATAATGGATAAATTATTTATTTTCTTTTTTTATGTTGATGATATGTTAATTGCGGCTAAGGATCCATAAAAAATAAATCGAATTAAAACCATGCTTAACTCTAAGTTCCAGATGAAGGAACTTGGCGCAGCCAAGAAAATTTTTGGGATGGAAAATTCGAGAGATAGAGACTCTGAAAGCTATTTTTGTCACAATAGACATACATCGAAAGAATGCTCAAGCGGTTTGGAATGCAAGATTCTAAACTAATTAGTACTTCCTTAGTTGCACACTTTATACTTTCAACTTCAGAATCACCACAAATCGAAGACGAAGAAAGGTACATGTCCTTAATTCCTTATTCCAGTGAAGTTGAAAGTTTAATGTATCCAATGGTTTATACTTTTCCTGATATTTCACATGTTGTTAGTGTAGTAAGTAGATACATGGTCAAACCTGAAAAATTGCACTAGCAAGCTGTTAACTAGATTGCTAGATATTTGAGGGGGACATCCAATACTTGTTTGGAACTCAGAAGATGTTCAGAAGGTCTAGTTGGCCATGTAGACTTGGATTATGCAGGAGACTTAGACAAAAGAAGATATCTCACAGGTTATCTGTTCACATTCGGAAATTACACTATTAGCTGGAAAGACACCTTACAGGCCATTGTGGCATTATCAATTATAGAGGCAAAATATATGGTTGTCATAGAGGCTGTGAAAGAGGCCATTTGATTGAGAGGTCTATTCGAGGAGCTGGTTGATAAAAACAAAAAGACTATTGTATATTGCAATAGTCAAAGTGTCATACATCTCACTAAATATCAGATGCATCACAAAAGAACAAAGCACATAGCTATTTGATATCACTTTTTTCAAAAGGTGGTTGTTCAAGGAGATGCTTAGATTCAAAAAATCAGCACAAAAAACAATCCAGCCGATATGATGACCAAAATTCTTCCAGTTTCCAAGTTCAAAATTGTTTGGACTTGGTCAGCATTAAACAAAGATTGAGCTGGGCCCCAGATAGGGCTCAACAAAGAAGGTGTTGTGGAAATACGATTCAAGGTGATGTCCCGACGACAATGTCCTCCGTCACGACATAGTGATGTGTTACCTACTAAATTGAGTTTCTTCTCCTAGTTAAGCTTTGCTAAATTTTCTCAATCGAACTATAATAACCCAAGGATTTGAATCAGATTATCCCACAAATTTTAGTCTATAGATAGGGCTTTTAGAAACACTAGAGAGTTGGATTCAACAATATAATTAAGAGAGAGTTTTGAGGGAATTTCGAGAGAACTTTTTATTTTGGGTTTGATTAATTAAAGAATTTTTTGGACTATTGTATTTTGCAAGATTCAATTCTTGTTTTTATTTAGAACATTTTTTTTACTTAATATTGTTCAAGATTTTGAGAGAAGTTCTTCAACCCCCAAGTTCCTAAGAACTCATTCTTAGGGGTGAGCGTTCGATTGTATTGAGTGAAAAAAATTTGAGTTGATGAGTGCTATTTTATAATCCTAACTCAATTTGAATTTTGTTTAATCGAGTGGAATTGTTAGAGATGAATTTAAAAAATTAAACATATAAATTAAAATCTTGATACCGTATAATTAATTCCATGTTAGAGTACATAAACTTGAAACCATATATATTTGAAAAATTTTCAAAGCAAAATAATAATAAAAAAGAGACTTTAGTATGGTAAACTTATTTAGGTCCCAAAATTATTATTTTAGAATTTTTAAAATTTTAAAGTTCTTTATATATTTTTAGAATTTTTATAGTTTTTTTAAAAATAAATTTTGGAATTTTTATAAATATTTTGAATTTTTAAATTTTATTTTAATTTTTTGTAATTTTGTTGAGAAAGACCAATTTTATCATTTTCAAAATTGAAAAGGACCAAAGGGATATACCAATCATTATTCAATTTTTTTAATTATTGAATTGTTAAAATTCAACTCAACTCGAACTTGAACCCAAAATCGAAACTCGGATAACTCGATTAAATTAACTCAAAATTCAAATTTTTTAATTTTTTTTCAAATCGAATCAAGTTTTGCTCATCCCTACTCATTCTTGATGAGTTTATCAGAGACATTTATTAAGTTTGTTGGACACTTATCCTTGTCATCGTATCCATCGATTTATCTTTTCGTCTTTCCATGAATTTTGTTTTTCTTATTTTCTAAATTACTTAGTTTATTTTTTCTTGAATTTTTCTAACTTTGACTGTCAAATTTTAAATTCAAGAAAGCACATCTAAGCACTCGAATGACCTTAGGAAACCATCAACTCTATTCGAATTCCATCTTTTCTCCCTAAGTCAATTCTTCCATTTTTTATTTTTAAATTTTCCTTCATTTTGCTATTTGATTTACATTGTTTAGTTTTCTTTCTTTATTTTTCCTATCTTTTTCAAGTCTAGCATTGTTTCTTGCTACCCAAGTCATTCTCCAAAGCATATTTAAGATCAATTTAGAGCTTTCTTATTCTATTCAATTTGTTTCTTGCCATTGAAGCAACTTCGTATACTTTTGGGAGTTTGTGGATGCTACCCCTTTGTCATCGACTAAACAACATCTTGTAGCCCAAAAACTATTTTGCAAGTTTAGGCAACCTAATTTTGTTCGCACATTTCAATTTCAAATTTATTGGGCCTTGATTTTATTAAAATAGGGTCTTATTTGGAATTTTTGAGTTAAATATACTTTTTAATCTAATTTTAGAACTAAATTATTTTTTAATTTGGTTTTAGAATTAAGATTAAAGGTTTAATTTTAATATATGGGCTAAACCAATTTTTTTTTTCCAAATTTTGAGAGTAATCTTAGTGTTTGATTGTAATACCCCTTACCCAACCTGATGGTCGGGTCCGAGGTACAGGATGCTAAATTTTTTGTTGGAGCAAATATAGTCAAGTATACATCATTCAATCATTTACACATGCAATTAAGTATAATTGATATTCATACAGTGCTACTTAATCATTTTCGAGTCCCATATGAGCTTACAAAAGCTCTTTTACAAACCCGAACCCAAATTAGGACCAGATTGTAAAGTTTTCAAAATCTTAGGCCAATGTCGCGACATTGTCAACTCAGTGAGTTACGCCCAGACTTCAAGCATCTCAACATCGTGATGTCACTTATTTTTGGACTATGATGTGATGTCAGGGACTTATGGTCGACGACGTTGTCCCTGTTTTTGGAAAAAAAATCACATTTGGTACCTATTCATTTGTTTCCAGTCAAAACATTTTATTTCACTTAATCACATACCAATTCACCTATACCAAAACATGTCAATTCATTCTAAAAAAAGTCTATAATATTTTAAATCAACCAATATGACATACAATACATAATAATCAATTAGTTTGAACTAAGCCTTTTTTCTACCTAGCCAAGTCAAACCATGTCATTCAAGTCCAACACATAGATACCTATACAATTTATGGATTAAGAACTTAAATCACCTTGGCATTAACCAAAACAAAACATATACTAATTATATTTCAAGCATGACATTCAATCATGCCATTTTTAAACTATTCATCAAGTTACCTACCTTAATTACCTCATTTGTAACCTTTAACATGCCAAATCATACAAGATTATAAGCATCACTTATACTAAAATTAAACATGACTAATATCATGCATCAACCAAGTCAGAAGGAAACCTTTTACACAAGATCAACCATGCTCTATTGCCATTTAACTAAACATTCAAAAGACCATTTGCACACTGAGGTTCCCTTATATACATGCCACAATATTTGGACTCAAAATGAACACAATTTTAACACCCAACTTTGGGTGGGTTCTGGATTTGGCACATAAATTGAAAGTAACCTAAGTGGAGTAGTGTTATTTGCCCAATTTTTGTTTTAGCATATAGATTGGATGCATAGTATGCATCAGATTATTAAGCAAGGGTTGTTCCTAAAATGTATTAAGTTATAAAGAAGAAAAGATTTGGTAAGAGTGTTGAGAGCCTTATAAGTAATGGATTACTGGGAAAGGCAGTGTACGCCAAGTTTAGTAAGTTGTTGTGCTAGTCTGTAGGCTCAATAGAAACCTCATCTGTTTGAGGATGACCTTCAGGATTTTGCTCCGCATCTACTAAGCTTCCTTGGTTATCTTTAACTTCTAGCGTATTGGGAATAGAAAAGACAACTTATTGTACCCATTCACTCTTAAAGGCTTCCCACTCCTCGCATCCAGGATGGTAGACGTCAAAATTGAGTGACTCTATAAAGATATCCTTTAGATAATCAAAGTCTACTTTGCTAAGATCAAGAGTTCCAGAGGCCACTTGGGCGTGTAGAATTAGATTTGATATCCATTCTGGCAGCACCTCAACAAGATTCCTTTGAGTATCCTTTTCATATTTTCTGAAGGTCTTATTATGGGATTGGTGTAGCCTTTCCTACTTCGCCTTGTGACCCTTTTCTTGGGCCTTGATCTTCTCATCTAAGAAAATTTTTCATTCTTCTAGTGGATGATCTCATCTTTCAATTGATTATTTTTTATTTAAACATACCCATGCTTGCTCTTTAGAATTGTGCTCTGTGTAAACAACCTTGAGATCAAGTTGCTTGAATGTTGATATTTCTGGCAAAGTTCAACCAAAGTAACTTTTCCAGATTTCACATATTTTTCTAAATCTGCTATTTTTGTCGTTGTAACGTGTACTAGCTCCTTTGATAGCCCCACTCCAAAGATAATGTTCGAGAAACATGATCTCCAAGATTTGAGCCATAAGAGATAAAGGATGCACTAAATAATTAGATGGAAGGTAAGAGGAGAAAGCTTCTCTTAACTGTTGAGGCAGCAAGCTTAGTTGTTTATGAAAGATAATAACTAAAAGACGTGGAAGATGGCACTAATTCTATTAGACCAGGCTAAGGAAATTTGCCAACTAATTATGTAGGGGTTGCAACTTATGCTTGAGAATAAAGGACAATTGATTAGGTTGGATGGTTGTCCTCTATGGGATTCTTTGATGGTGAGAGAACAGAAGCACACTTGAGAGAGCCTGTTTGAGGGGCGGAGCCATCAGGCGTTGAAGGAATCTCGAGAAGGACTCAAACTGAGGATGAGTGAGTGATTTTAGAAATAAGCTCCTTGTTTGACTTATGCCTCACTAATAGAGGGCATTCACTGCTCTCAGATTCTTAGGCATCCACATTTGATCTAGCTCTTTTCTTTGTGATATTTGCTATTTTTTACATGGTGGAGTAGTAGTGGTCTTCTCCATTCCTCGAGCTCCCTTAAGAATTGAGTAAATATCCATGTCTTGATGATGGGGATGTGATGAAGATCCTACACCACCAATAGGCGAGTTAGGTTGACCTAAAGATATAATCTTCCAATTTCTTGGGCGTAGATTACAAATAGTATAAAAGTATGATGGTGGCTCTTTGATACTTCCTAATAAGATGTGTAGCAGTTCACTGTTTGAGTTATATGGCCACACCTTGAAGGCGGACAACACAGAAGGATTGATTGTTTTAGTGGTGGAAAAGGTTGGATTGTAACCATTTGGAATTATATATTTCAAGAACTGTTGAAATACATTCTGATTGAAATAACTCCACTAAATTAAATTTGCGTGTAACAACCTATTTTTCAATGGTATCAAAAATAGTGCTTTTGGGACCACAATTCTGACATGTAGTCTGTAAATATTAATTATTTAATATTTACAAGATCATTAGTGTCATATTAAAATTTGGTTAAGAAATTGTAATGTTTAGATAGTTAATTAAGTAAAAAGAACTAAATAGTAAAAGCTTAAGAAGTTAATCGCTATTAGTTTATTTATGTTAAATGGCTATACAATTATAAATTGTGGGCCCTAATAGGTAATTACACCATAATTGTCATGGTGGACGGTTTATACATAGAGTCTTAATAATACTATATATTATATTATGTTAAATGTTTTATAATAATGTTATTATAATAATATTAAAAGTAAAAAGAGGGAAAACATGATGGTTTTCTTCATTTTGTTTTATTCATAACTGAAACCCCACTATAGAGAGCTTGAAGGTTCGATCACAAATACCTTTTGCATGTAAGTCCATTTTTGAGCCGTTTCTTGTGACTTTTATTTTTTTTCTTATCATTGTCAAGGTCTCTTGTAGTTTAGGGACTATTTTGTGAAACTGTCAAAGTTTAAAAAAATTTACCATTGGTGTTCATGAAGTTTTCTTGATGTGCATGCTTAGGTTGGAAGCTTAATGGTGATTCTGAGTTAATTTGTAAAGTAAATTGGTATAATTTTTATGCTTAGAGATTTAATTGAAAATAATAAAAATATGATATGTTTTTCTTGTGAAATATTTAGCATGCAAGGATTGATTTGGAGTAGTTATAAACTTGGTTCAAAGGGTATAGGGATTAATTATGAAAATAATCATGTTTTGGTCTTAAGGACCAAATTAAATTAAATGTAAAAGTTTGGGGAAAATGTGAAAATCTGTAAATAGTAAGTCATATGCATTAAATTTAATATTATATGAGATTGATGCTAAAAAGTTTAAATAAACTATTTTATAGATCAAGAACAAGTAAATAATCAAGAAAAATGGAAAGATACTGATTAGTCCCTAGACTTTTACTATCTCTGATAAGTTCATTCAGTTTAGTTTAGTATAATTTGAAATGTTATATTTATTGTGAAATTGGTTGTTGAATATTCTTGGTATAATTGATTTGTTATAAACTATTGTTAATTGAGAAAGTAATTATTTTAAACATTGTTAAACGATGTTATGTTTTGAGCCGGATGAATGTAGGATAGAGTACCACTAAATATACTGAAGTTTAGCATTTGTTGCTGACTATCGTGTTATATTAACAGTGAATCTGGCATGTTACCAGGGGCGGATATAAAGCCTTCAGGCTTGGCACTTGCTGCCCAAATGTGTTTTCGTAAAGATGATAGCCTACAGGCTAGGCACTTGGTACCAAGGCATGTTTTCGGTTGGATTGGCTCGTTTGAGATTTTTAGCATGTTTCAAGTGGATGACCGCGTACTCGTATCTATTATATCATTTATCGAGTAAAATTTCCAGTGATAAATCACTTGCTCTTGAATTGTATAATGGATGGCATAATTTTTCGATATTATCTTGACTTGATATTGAATGATCTCATGTGATTGAATATATTATACAACTGGTATATGTATATGTATAAACTCACTTGTTGAATAATTGTGGTTGACAGGATTTATTATTTTTTAATCTTGTTAATGTAATTGCTATGTTTATATGATAAGTTTTATTGTTTTAACCGTTGAACTTACTAAGCTCTATAGAAGATTACTCGTGCCATTTTCTTATTTCCTTGTAGATAACATCTTGTGGAATCAGGCGATCGAATCAACCTGAAGATCACATTATCCAAAGATCTATTAGTATATTTTGACAAGTTTATCTATAGGTTATATGGCATGTAATAAATGTCTTCTATGTGTTTTGGATACTTATTACTTGTGATGCTTTTTGTACTTGGACGATGTTGTTTTAACTTGGCTTTTGGCTCACTTGTATATGTTTTTATCTTTTGGTTTGTAAAGGTCCATATATAAAAGTTTTGGTCATTTTGCTTTATGATACTTGTGAATGAATAGGTTATGGTAGAAGTAGTTATGAATGGTATGGAGAATTGTAAGTTTGGTATGTCTTTAAAGTAAATACTTGTGATCTTTGAATGTGATTTGGTTAGTGTATGAAAATATGGTGCCATTGAGGGCATATTTAGGCATTTATGTTGAATTCTTTGGCATGTTTTAAGCTTGTTCGAATGTGTTTTGTTGACATTTAAACTAATGATTTTGGCTTGTCACCTAATAAATGGGTAGTGTTTTGGCTTGTTTTAGAATTCATTTTAGGTACACACGACCTAGGACATGTGCTGTCACACGGCCATGTGCCATACACAGTCTCCTCACATGGTCGTGTGTCATTATGATTTTAAGTATAGGTTTTTTCACATGGCATCAAGTTGTTACTCGACTTGAAGACAAAACCGTCTGATCTTATTTCAAATGCTCACATGGTTTGGAAGACGGCCTGTGACACAACTGTGTGACCTTACTTTAATTTGTGCATGAGCGTGCACACGGGCTATGACACGGTCGTGTGACCCAAACTTTGAATTGTACACAATTTGGTGATACTGCATGTTACGAAGCTACACGGTCCAGCTCTGTTAAACGAACTTGCCACACTGCCATGTGACCCATATTTTCAAAATTTTCCATGTTTTTCTATTTTGTTTCAAACAAGTCCTAAAATTGTTTTCAAATTATTTTTAAGCTACCGTAAGCTCGATTTATGACTTGTAAGTGTATATATGCTATGTTTAATGTATGGATTGGATATTCATATTTGATTAATTTATGATGTCATTAAATTGAATGTATGTCGTAATAATCCGTAACCTTAACCTAGTAACAGAGACAAGTTAGGGGTGTTATAGTGCGACCCCTTTTCAACCTTTGGTATTTCCTTTCAGCAAGGTGAGCATCCTCTGACTGGAGTTTAATGCATATTATTTTCAGAGGAAGGGACCATTTAGTTGGGAAACAAAAACCAGAATTCAACTTACTAACCACCCTTATAAACTTATCATTTCATAGATAAAGGTTTGAGATATTGTTTTTAATCATATCCTCTTCGCATATTGAAATGTGCACTGCCAATCGAAGCTCCAGTTCTCTATATCTTGAGTTCGTAAAATTTCTGAAAAACACCAAACAGTGGTCATTCGCGGTGTAGACAGTAGTGATGTAAAAAGCCACTAATGTTCACCAAGATAGGGCTGATAATGTCTTGGTGTAGTGCCATAACTTTTGAATGCATCACAAAAGAAGGGGTTGAGGGGAACATGGAACCTGCCTCCAACAAAATAAGCGGGAAGATGAAACTCATACAACCATCACTTGGACGACAACATTAGGAAGTTGGAAATCATAGGAAAAGCTTTGTTGCGGAGACCTGAAGCCCCTAAGTATCGATTCATTTCTTCTCAGGTGGTGTTGCAATCGCACATCTTAGTCTCCATGCATGGTGAAGTTTCATGAGCGACGGTATGAGTAGTTTGGTCACGACCCCTCCCTCCAATACTAGCTATTCTTATGATTGGAAATAAAAAGTTGAAGGAAGAAAGGATTACCTTTGAAAAATCGGAGATAGAAGATGAAGGATTTAGGAAGGTTAAGGTTTCAATTGATTTTTCAAGGTAACTGATGAAGTATTTGAATACCTATTTTATAGAAACAAACTTGCTTAAAAAGTTTATTTTAAAGGAAACTGTTTGGATTCTCTAACGTAAAGTTGGCATCTTTCATAAAGTGGTAAGTGTGATGGTAGAAATTGTGGCGACAATTCGAATTTGAGATTTTCTCAACCTTGAGTATGCGCTTGACATAGATGGTCAGTTATTAGTAGATACTTATATTCTAAGAGACTACAAAATTTCGAGGAGGAGAGATGTAACACCTAGCTTTGGCCAAGTTCTGGATTTGACAAGTAAAGTGAAAGTAATCCATCCAATTGTTGTTCCGGTGTATAGATCAGGAGCATAGTACGTATCAAATTATTAAGCGAGTGTTGTTCCTAAAATGTATTAAGTTCTAAAGAATAAGAGATACGATAAGGGTGTTGAGAACCTTATGAGTAGGGGATTACTTCCAAAGGTATTGTGCGTCTAGTTTAGTGAGTTATTGTAACACCCTATACCCAGTCTAGTCACCCGATCCATGCTATAAGGTATTAAAACTATAAAATATTAATATTATTCACTAACTAGACATAAATATCCAAATAGTTCATTTCATAATTAAATTACAATTATTTCCTTGCTAATCAATTATATCTGGACTTAAATCGAGCAAATGAAGCATTTAAAATAATTTAGGAACAATTCTAGACTAAAATGAAACCTTTACAACAATTTAGACAAGAAGTGAAATTAGGGGCCACACGGCCATATGATCAGGCCAAGTGACAGAACTCAACCCGTTTGGCCAAACCATGAAAGAAATTGTGCCCGTGTAATTCAGGGTCACACGATCATGTCCCCAAGCTATGTAACTCCCTGTGATTGTGTGGACAAACATGTACTAAAATCAAATAGGCCATATGGTTGTGTCATGCAACTATGTGAGGCACAAGGTTGTGTGACAAACCATGTCACAAGTCGTGTACACCCAAAAATACCTTCAAACACAAGCCTTTTCACCTACACTTCCTTAGGTACCAAGCCATGTAATTATCATCACTTAAACCTATTCAAAATGTACCAAAACATGCCAAATAACATTCAACTTAAGTGTCTAACCAATATGCTCTCATTGGCACCACCATTCAAACATGAACTTTAACCATCCAAACTAAAACATAACTAACTTATCATGTTTATATATTCATCTTCTAAACCACAACTAACATGTGCTAAAATCATCTATACCAAATGTCCCCTTACATATATATATTTCCATAAACTATTTCATATAACCATTCTAATTTACTCAATTTTCACTCGATGAACCAAAATGAAATAACGTTGGATACACGGGAATAATGCTCACACAAGTTGTAATTGTAAATACTCACACGAGCTGTAAATGGGCTTGCTCACAGGAGCTGTGAAGAATCCGAAACAAATGTAGGATCCTAGGAATTGGTAGGACATCTAAGACCAACACCCAAAACAGTAATAACCCTATTGACATGTTATTTGTATCCTAGGCATTCACAAGGTTCCTACGGACCATGTTTCATATCTATATCATTTAATGATATACACATTAATTCATCACAATAATTTATCCATGTAGTTTCCCACTTTCAAACATGACTTTTAACTTAATTAACATTGCAACTTAATCCATTTCATCACTTACCATTTATCAAGAAAATAAACTCAACCACAACATACATAAATAGGTATTAAATCACAAAAAAATCAATTAATTAGTTCAACCAATTTACAAACTTACCAAAACACAGTAGTTACCAGCACCTCGGTGATGACTACTCAACGACTTTTCCTTTCCTTTGATTATCAACCGACTGATCCATTTCTTAATCATGCAAAAGAAACAAGCTTTGGTCGAACCTTTGGTTTCTCAACAATGGTTTTCAGTTGAAGAAGGTGAGAACAAAATGGCCACCTTATTCTTATTTTTATTTTATTAACTTTTAACTTTATTAAATGATAATAAAACATATAATTTTTATACTTAAACCATTCATTAACTGGCCAACTTAAGTAAATACGACATATTTTCCAATTAAAACTACCCAACTAATTTAAACCCATTTATCCCTTATAACCAATAGTGATTAACTTTTCTAGCTTTTACGATTTAATCCCTTTTCCTTAATTAACTATCTAAACGTCAAAATTTCTGGACTAAATTTCAGTACACTTATATAATCACTTAAAAAAATATTTAATAAAAATATTTACAAGCTCAGTTCACAAAAACGAGGTCCCATGACCTCATTTTCTAAAACAACTTAACTTTAGGGACAAACCACTTATACGTTAACTATTCATTCAATTAGCAAAATTTATTATATTAAAAATTCAATATAATACTATATTTGACTTATAAATATTAAAAAATAATATCTACAAACTCACTTGTCAGATTTGTGGTTCGAAACCACTGGTTTCGACATAACTAAAAAATGAGTTGTTAGAACTCTCCCATTTAGAAAATTTTTTCCTCGAAATTTCTCACTTGAAATATAATTTTGGTTACTGTGTTATCATAGACTCTTTAATTTTCCAAGTTAAATTTGTCCCAACTAACTTGTTCTCCCTCAATTTTGATCAATATAACGGGGTTCTACAATTCTGTTTATAAAAAGCTTCAAACAGTACCATTTTAATACAAAACTGATAGTTGTTATTATAAACGAATTCAACCAATAGTAAATATTTTCCCAATTACCCTTGAACTCGATGATACAACACTATAATATGTCTTCTAGAATTTGAATTACCTATTTCGACTATCCATATGATTGTGCTATAGCTTCATGAAGTTTACTCTTGAATCTAAAGGTGAATCTCGGATACATATAACTCGACTAGCTTTTCAAGTGATTAATCCATTCCGAACGAAATAAAATGATCCAATTTCATTAGTCTGACACTAATAATTTAGATCGAGTCTTTCTTTCACGATGTCAAAGGTAGTCCAGATACTAAATTCATCGTGACACACTCCATTTCCATTCGGAAAACATAACAGGCCGTAATAACTTACACAGAACTTGATATTCAACTTTAACCTGGTGACATACTAGACATCTTAGTATAAACTCTAAAATTTCACTTTTTATTCCTAACCACTGCTAACTCTGTGTCAAGTCATTACACATTTTTTTGTTGCCTAGTTTAAATCAAATGGAAGTTGCTATGAACCTTGAGTAAGATGTCTCTTATAATATCAGAATTTTTTAGCATACATATTCGATTTCCAAAATATAGACTATATTCACAATCCATACTTGTAACACACCCCTTACCTGTGTTCGATACCAGAACAGGGTATGAGGCATTACCAGACATAAACACATGCAATCGTATAAAATCGGGTCATGAATTTGCGTTCAACTTTAAAACTTTTCACATTTCATCTTAACGTCCCTAATATGGGCCTACGAAGTCCAAATCATGCTTTGGAAACGGTTCGGGACCAAACCGAGAACTTTAGAAAACTTTAAAAAATTTCATGAAAAACAGGGGCACACTCTCGTGTGATATTAGGACACGACCCTGTGGCTTACATGGCCATGTCCCTAGCCCGTGCACTAATCTGACTTGCTGTCGCAAGCAAATTTATGTCACACATAGATATCACCACTCATTCATCCACATATGTAAGCATGCACATCCTTGAAATACATCATCATGGACTTATAATATAGCCAATATACCAACATTAAATGGCCTTACACAACAATGAACTTTCAAATAGCATAGGCCAACATTTTAGGCTCAAAAAATTATGACACATACATAAATAACCAAGTCCCCTATACATGCCATGACCTTAAGTATAAGAATTATCAATACCCAATTTGTTAGTTTGATGGTGTGATAGGTTCTCCGATGACTTCCAACCTGAGCTAACCTGAGGACATTATAAACATAGAAAATAAATGGAGTAAGCTATATATCTTAGTAAGTTGGTATGTAAATAATAAGAAATTTATTAACATTCTTTTACCAATTTTTATAATATGTTCTCAAGATAATACAATCATAATTGCACATAGTTCCACTATTTACTCTTGTTCATCTCAAGCTATCTACTCGAGTCACAGTTACTAAATTATTTATATCTTGAGCTAAGGAAATTAAAATTGAGATCCACTAATTTTCCCTGAAACTAGACTCACATATCTTCTTACCATAAAATTTTCAGAATTTTTATTCTAGCTAATAAGTACATTTTATTCTTTAAATTCTCCCCTGTTGTACTATTTGACAATTTCAATCCTTCTTCACTAAAAATTAATTATCTCATCGTATGGGATTCAAATATGTTCTTGTTTGTTTCTATTGTAAATAGGCTCAATAATAATTTTAAAAATATAAATTCTAACCAATAATTATTTTTATACAATTTTTAATGATTTTCTAAATTCATAACAGGGGATTTCGAAATCATTCTGACCCTATCTCACAGAAATTTAAATATCTCATAATATGAATTTTTTTTCTTACAGAGTTTCCTTTATATGAAAATAGACTCAGTAATATTTAAATTCATATCTTATTCAACCTCTAGTTCAATTTCCACAATTTTTGCTGATTTTTCAAACTCACACAACTGCTGCTGTCTAAAACAATTTTATTGCTAATTTTACTCTCTCACGTTTTCTTTGTATTAACTTTCATTCAACATTCACATAGATTTCATACGTACCTGTATCGCTTAAATCAGTTATACTTTCATTTTTTTATCTTGGCTATGTTAGTTGATACATTTAAACCTCAATGAAAACACATTATTTCAATTCAGCATCAAATAATATTATTGGTTCATAATTCTTTCACATTTAATCATCACATAGTCATATTCGTTTACACTTAGTCATTTCTCGTTGAACACATTGGAATAATAATGGATACACGGTGGCCTTCACATAGTACCACCCTTGTAGCCAAAGCCATTTTATTCACAAAGTAGCCTTCACATAGTACTACACTTGTGTCCAAAGCTATTTTATTCACAAAGTGGCATTTACATAGTACCACACTTGTGTCCAAAGCTAATATATTCACAAAGTGGCCTTCACATAGTACCACACTTGTGTCCAAAGCTATTATATTCACAAAGTGGCCTTCACATAGTACCACACTTGTGTCCAAAGCTATTATTTTCATAAAGTGGCCTTCACGTATTACCACACTTGTGTCCAAAGCTATTTTATTCCTAAGGTTCAACCGGGAAATTTCTCACTTAGCACAATGCCATGGACTTATTTCACTTAGATGCCATGGACTTATTTCACTTAGCACATTGCAATGGACTTATTTCACTTAGATGCCATGGTTTTATTTCACTTAGTACAATTTCATATCCTAGATATGGTCTTACATGCGGATCACTTATCTCACGTAGCACATTGTCATGGTCTAACCATGGTCTTTTACAGTCAATTCATATATCACTACACAACGATCGTGATCGATCTTACGTTTTTACTCAATTTGAACATTTATTTTAATTTTTGACAATTTAATCAAATATATAGTAATATTGCATAATTAACACAAATCAATAATGTTTATTAACATATGAACTTACCTCAACCTAAAATGGCGAAAAGGACCAAATCGTCCAATACTCGTTTTTCCCCCGTTCTAAGTCCGAACTTCATTTTTCTTGATATATAATATCACATTCAAATTATTAAATTATTATAATATTCAAATCGGTCCAAAAATCATATTATGGAAAAATTATATTTTTGCCCCTAAAGTTTCACATATTTACAAATTTTCCCCTAGGCTTGTAAAATGAAATGTATCCATTTTTATCAATACCCAAGCCTAGCTGATTCATATTCCCTCTTATAGTATCCCACATTTTTCACTAAATCACATTTCCTACACATATTTTACAACTTTTACAAATAGGTCATTTTATAAAATTTCATCAAAAATCACTTAGTAAAAGTTGTTTATCACACTCCAAACTTTCATATTCTTCCATAAAACATTAAAACACATGTATGCCATCCATGGGTAAATTTTAAACACAAACCCTAGGTCAAAATAATGGTAGAAATAGCTAAACTGAGTTACGAGGATCTCAAAAATGTAAAAATCATTAAAAACGGGGCTAGAACGGACTTACAATCAAGCTTGGAAACTTGAAAAACCTTAGCAATGGTTTCCCTTGTGAAATTCGGCCATCGGGTTGAAGATGGACAAAAATTGGCTTTTAATTTTGTTTTTAATTCATTTTAATTACTAAAGGACTAAAATGCCCCTAACTTTAAAATATTCTATTTCACCTATTTCATGTCCATTTTTGTCCAAAAAATTAACCAATGGTCTAATTATCATTTAAGAACCTCCAATTTAAATTTTCATAACTATTGGACACCTCTAACATGTAGAACTCAACTTTTTCACTTTTTACAATTTTTTCCTTTTGACCAAATTGAATGCCCAAACGTCGAAATTTTTGAATGAAATTTTCACGAAATCATTCTGTGAAATTGTAGACCATAAAAATATAATAAAAATAATTTTTTTTATTCATTGGATTTGTGGTCCTGAGACCACTGTTCCAACTAGGCCCAAAATCGGGATGTTACAATACTGAAATTAGTGATCTGATTATTCTGAGTATGTTCCTGTTTAGCTAACAAATTTGAATATTTTCTTTTCATATCACAAATTCTCTAAAGAATTAATGATTTTACTTTCAACTCCATAATAATCGAACCAGCATAATTCAAGATCATCTGAGTGAAACATTACTATAAACAATTAATTCATTCATGGATTTAAGCTAATGCGTACCAGAGCTTCTGTCAATAAAGTTTTCAACTGGTCAAAACTTTGTTGGTACTTATCTGACCAAACAAATTCACTATTTTCCTATAATAGCTTTGTCATCGGCAATGCAATTATCAAGAAATTCTTAATAAATCGTCTATAATACAAATTTTTAAATGCTGAGCACGCTCTAAATCAGTTTTATAGTAGATCAATATATAATCAATAAAAACAACAACGAACCTGTCGAGAAGTGGCTGAAAAACCCCATTCATCATATCCATAAATGTTGCAGGAGCATTAGTAAATCTGAAAGGTATAATTAGAAATTCGAAATGTCTGTAATAGGTTTTGAATATTGTTTTCGATACATCTATGTCTTTAGCTCACAACTGATAGGAACCAGACTGGAGATCTATCTTCAAGAATTGTATAGCAACTTTCAACGAATAAATCATCAATATAAAACAACGAATATTTACTCTTTTTTATGACTTTATTCAATTTCCAATAATCTATATACAATCTCACTGACCTATATTTCTTTTACACAAATAGTACAGGTGCGCCCAAAGTGACACACTCAGTTGAATAAAACCTCTGT
The DNA here is from genome assembly GCF_025698485.1 of Gossypium arboreum. NCBI lineage: Eukaryota > Viridiplantae > Streptophyta > Magnoliopsida > Malvales > Malvaceae > Gossypium > Gossypium arboreum. The sequence continues at coordinate 93,483,229 of NC_069075.1, forward strand.
CGATCAATTCTTGCAATTGAGCTTTTAATTCTTTTAATTATGTTGGAGTCATTTTGTACAGATAAATCAAGATCAGAGCAATCCCTAGCACTAATTCTATAGAAACTTGACTTCTCGTTCTGGTTATACCTGACAATTCCTCAAGAAAAATATCTGTAAACTCGCAAACTATCAGTACCTAATTAACTTTTATTCAGATACTCTAGAATCCAAGATATAAGCTAAAACTTGTTACAGCCTTTTTGAATCAATTATGTGTGGATATTGTTGAAATCATATTTGAAACACTATCAAACTTAACATATTCAACAAAAATTACTTCACCATTTTGACATCTCAAATCAATTCTTTTTTTTTTTTTTTTTGCAATTCACTGCAGCATCATATACAATTAGCCAATCCATCCCTCAAAAAATTTCAAATTCATTAAAAGCTAGTAATATCAAATCAGCAGAAAAGTCATAACCTTTAATTTTTAGTGGACACTGTTTGTAAACCAGATTGACTATGATATTTTGGCCTAAAGAGTTCATTACTTTAACAACATATTCAGTTGACTTAATCGATAAATTCCTTTCTGATACAACAATAACATCAAGATCCACAAATAAGCTCTAGTGGGAGCTCAAGCTTTAAGTCAAACTATTGTATCTTTGGTCCTACTTCTATTGACTCAAGTGGTGCCACTATTTCCTAGCCATCTACCTCTAATTGAAGTAACAATAGGTTTTACATTCTGGTCTCTATTTAATTTAGCTCGATTCGGGCAATCTTTCATAAAATGATCGCAAGATCCATAAATAAATCAAGGCCCATTTTTCAATCAACACACTCTAAAGTGATTTCAGCCACAATGGTTGCATTCAGGTCTATTTACATTTCAAACACTATCCACACTAACTACCGAAGGCATCGGTGATCTCATGCTATTCTGTTTCATTCGATTTTTACTTGAAAACCCTAATGGAAATGAAAAATGACTACTCGATTCTTTCATTTTCTTCTACGGGAAAGCAAAAAATATTCTGGGTGTGATACATTTACTGAAGTCACGAGCTTTTGTTTCATTCTATTTCTTGTGGTTGTAAACTTCTTCCATTTTCCCAGCTCAGTCAGACAACACTACAAACTTTCAAATTTCCATCGCACCAACCAGTCGATTGATCTCGTAGTTTAATCCATCTTCAAAATGGATACATATTTCTTCCTTTGTAGATACAATTTCACCGGCATATTTACTAAACTAAGCAAACTCATGCTCGTAATTCGCAATTGATCTATTTCCTAGTTTTAATTCAAGGAATTCCTTCTACTTCTTATAAGGTATCGTTTACCGACGTGTTTCTTTCAAAATTCCAGTTTAAAGAATTTTCAATTAACTCGTTCCTTCAGTAAAACTGCAATTAAAGTCGACCACTAGTTAAAATCCTCCTCTTTTAATAGTGAAATGGCACATCTCAGAAAATCTTCCAGAGAACACAACATTTCATCCAGAACTCTCTGTGTGTTTTCTAACTAGTATTTAGCATTGGTTGGATCATCACCCACCTTACTACGAAACTCTTCGACTCGTATTTTCGAACTTTATCAATAGAAATCTGATGAATATTTCATTGTATAGGGCTTTGAGGACAAGGGGGTAGAGGTTGTTGAGTTGTGGAATTGGCTGTAATATATGCAGAAAACATGTCATTCATCATACGAAAAAAGGCACTATAAGCCTCTGATAACTCTTGAAAAGAGTTATAATTCATACTTTTAGACTTAGTTAACTGCTTGTACTTAAGTAAAATTAGTTTCATTTTAGGTAATTAGATGATTATTTTTAGTTAATTGAGCATTGCATGTAAAGACTTGGAATGGTGATTATTTAGTGCATCTGTACCTTTAATTGTTAGTGGAAAGGTTTTTTGGTGGTTGAATGATAGGTTTGAGGAAGAAAGATAGTAAAGGATGGGGATTTTTCGAGGCATTATGAGAGATTGCCATGGCAATGCTAAGGAAGAAAATAAAAAAATACCCAATCATCAATTAGAGTATTCAGTAGTTGCCCTTCCCTCACATGCACGTGTAATGGAAAATATCCACCTCCAAATTAGGGGAAAAAACAATCATTGGGTGACAGCTTTTACCCTAGATGAGGTCCTAAGTATAAAAGAAAAAAAGAGGATTGATAAACAAAAAGAGAGGCCAGCCATTAATGAGAGCTGAAGGTACGACTGCTTGCAAATACGGAGCTTTGAAAAAAGTTTTTTTTTTTGTGACAAGAAGGGTAATTTGACCTATTGGGAGCTTAGGTGAAGATGTGCACCAGACGCCAAGTTGGGGGAATTTGTGTTCTAAACCTAGATTTCTTCCTTTCCAACTGTTATTTTTGGATATTGATGATATTAAAATACTTGAATTTGCGTAGGTCAGTCATGAACTAATTTAGCAAAGCTTGGAATTACTTTTGATGATGTTATAAATCTGATGAATGTTTATGGATGAATATGATTTAGTTTACTGATTTACCCAATGTTTATTTCTATTTATATGCTTATTAAGGTATTGATAAATGCTTGATAAGTCTGAAAGTAGCTTAATATCGATAGAGTTAGGTTGCTTGGACCAAAATTAGATAATATAAGAGAACATTAAGTGAAATGCTCATGTAAACTATAGAAATAGAGCTTTACCTTATACGATTTATAGGATTGTGCTTCATTCATGGTTTTAATTCTTAGCCTATAGATGTATAGTGTCTTAGGAGTGAGTAGTTTAGGTCTTGTTTTTTTACAGAGGTAGACCACATTAGTACCTAATCGAGTAGTAGGTTATCATATTTTCACCATGGCATTGTTCCTAGGTTATTACTAATTCATTAGTAATCCCAGCCTTTTCAATCAATATTCCAATCTTGCTAGAGTCCTTAGTGCTTTTATTCAATTTGTTGCAATTGCAATCTATGATAGTACATTTTATTACTTTTATATTATTTTAGTAATTGCATTGTTATTTCTAAAAATATCATTCAATTCATTTATGTTTTCTACTCAGTTGTGATAATTTAGACAAAGCATACTAATCTAATCCTCATGAGAACGATACTCACTCATCACTTTATTACTTGATTTGACATGTATACTTGCACAATTTGTATATCATATTAACATATGACAAGTTTTTGGTGCTATTGTCGAGAATTGGCGGCGATTGGCAACTTTAGTTTTTGTTATTGCAATTTTTATATTTTTAGGTAATAACTTACTAGTTGTATGTGTAGAGGCATTCCTGTTGAAGAACTCTATCCCTTAAATCTAGAAATTGAAAGGACCTTGCAAAGAAGGAGAAGAGAACAAAGAGCAATGAATCAAGGCGGTAACAATCAACTTGGTTCGAATGAGCTACTTAATTTGAGAGCTGGCAATGGTAGTCCTCAGGTTGCTCAAATGTTTGATGATTGGGATAGACCAATTCAAGATCACGTAGTTCCTATTTTAGATTACCTAAATCCTAGAATAGTCAGACCACAAATTCAAGCCCCCCATTTTGAGCTGAAACCTATAATGTTTCAGATACTTCAATCAATTGGTCAGTTTGGTGGTTTACCAACTGAAGTCCCTAGATTGCACTTAAGACTTTTCTTAGAGGTTTACGATTCTTTCAAACAGTAAGGTGTCCCTGAAAATGCCTTAAAACTCAAGCTATTTCCCTATTCTTTAAAAGATCATGCTAGAATATGGCTAAACACTTTGCCATCTAGAACAATAGAATAATGGAATGATATCTATCAAAGATTCTTGCTACGATATAACCCACCCAATATGGATCCTAAACTGAGAAATGACATAACATCCTTCAGGTAACTAGAAGGTGAAACATTATATGAAGCATAAGAAAGGTTCAAATATCTGCTTAGGAAATGTCCTATGCATGGATTTCAACATTGGACCCAAATGGAGATGTTCTATAATGGTTTGAATGCATAGACATGGATGGTAGTTGATGCCTCAACTAATGGAACTCTGTTGGACAAGTCCTATAATGAAGCATATAAGATTTTGGAGAGAATTGCCAATAACGATTATTAATACCCCACATAAGAGTTTGAACTGGTAGGATAGAAGATGGATCATTTGAACTGGATACAATTACATTGCTTGCTGCTCAGGTAACTTCTTTAAACAACATGATAAAGACCATGCAGAAGCCTAGTAAGGTGAAAGAGCTGAAAGTAGTCGGGTTATCTTGTGTTTACTATAGTGAGGAGCACGTGTTTGAAGAGTGTCTCTCAAACCTAGCATCTATCTACTATATGGGAAACTTCAATACGAACAACCACCTTTATTCCAACAAGTATAACCCTGGTTGGAAGAAACACTCAAATTTTATGTGGAATAATCAAGGAGTTGGAAATTCAAACACAGCTATCAGACCCAATACTTGAATGTCCCACCTGGTTTCCATCAATCTATACTGCCTCAACAACGAGTTCAACAATGGAAGACATCATCTTCTTCCTCATCTATTGAATCTCTATTGAAGGAGTATATGGCGAACAACGATGTTGTGATCCAAAGCCAAGTGTCATATTTATGAGCTTTAGAGAACCAAGTAGGACAGATAGCTAGTGCTTTGAACTCAAGAACACAAGGAAATTTGCCTAGTGATACCGAGAATGCAAGACCACATGAGAAAGAACATTGCAAAGCAATCACTCTTAGAAGTGTCACATAGCTAGATAGAGTTGGCAAGAGTATTATTGTTGAAACAGTGAATTCAGAATCTTATCAAAGAAAAACTTTTGAACAACACAAGAAGAGCACCAAAAATTAGAAAACTAGACCAAGCAATGTCAAAGCAAACTCAAATACCATTGCTAAACACAATGCTTGGGCAACACAATCACTATAACCTGAAGTTCGCCCACCCCTACCATTTCCCCAATGATTTCAGAATCACAGACAAGACCAACAATTAAGGCAATTCTTGGATGTCCTTAAGCAATTTCACATCAATATACCTTTGGTGGAAGATTTGGAGCAAACTTCAAACTATGTCAAGTTTATGAATGACATACTTTCAAGGAAGAGTCGATTGGGAGAATTTAAAATAGTCGCACTCACTGAAGGGTGCACTGCTATGCTGACAAATAAATTGCCTTCAAAGTCGAAAGACCGAGAAAGCTTCACAATACATTGATAAATTGGTAACTAATATGTTAGGTAGGCGTTGTGTGATTGAGGAGTGAGTATAAACCTTATACCCATGTCTGTGCTTAAAAAGCTTGGAATTGGTGAAGCAAGACCTACTACTATGACCTTTCAATTAGCAAATTGATCATACGCACACCCACAAGTTAAAATAAAAAATGTCCTGGTAAGGGTATATAAATTCATTTTCCCTGTTGATTTTATTGTTTTAGACTGTGAAGTTGACAAAGATGTGCCTATTATTCTGGGTAGACCTTTTCTTGCAAAGGTAAAACTGTGATTGATGTTCAAAAGGGTGAATTAACTATGAGCGTGAATGATTAACAAATCACTTTTAATGTTTTGCAGGCTCTGAAATGTGCTGATGATATAGAAAAGTGCCATGCTATCAATTTGTTAGACTCTATTGTGGAACAGGAATTTAAAAAAAATACCATGACAAAGAGCATATTGAAGTTGGATTCAGTTGATATTCATGATAAAGGGCCATTAGGACACTACAAGCAGTTGCGTACATTCAAACTAATTTTTGATAAACCTAGAAAGAGGTTTGACACATTAGATTTATCTACTCAAACCTTCAGCCCTGCTATTTGTCCATAAAAGAACCACCCACGTTAGAGTTGAAACCTCTACCTACACAATTAAAGTAAGTTTATTTGGGGAAGGATAACACACTGACTATGGTTGTATCTGCTAAGCTGACTTATGAGCAAAAGGTTCAATTGTTAGCTGTACTTAGGAAATTTAAAAAAGTATTAGGATGAACAATTTCAGATATTAAAGGAATCAACCTTATAATCTGCATACACAAAATTTTGCTAGAAAATTGTCATGGCAGTTCTATTTAGTATCAAATGAGGTTGAACCCCATTATGAAGGAGGTGGTGAAAAAGGAGATAATTAAATGGTTGGATGCTGGCATTATCTACCCAATCTCAAATAGCTTTTAGGTGAGTCGAGTCCAATGTATGCCAAAAAAGGGAGATGTCATCGTGGTCAGTAACGATAATAATGAGCTTATACCTACACAAACTATCACAGGATGGCGAGTCTACATGGGCTATTGCAAGCTCAAAAAAGCCACAAGGAAAGACCATTTTCCACTGCCTTTCATAGATAAAATGTTTGATCAATTAGCTGGTAAGGATTTCTATTGCTTCTTAGATGGATATTCTGGGTACAATTAGATTGCAATTTCCCTAAAGGATCAACAAAAAACAACATTCACCTGTCTATATGGTATATTTACCTTCAGAAGAATATCCTTGGTCTATGTAATTCACCGGCAACATTCTAACGGTGCATGATGTCAATATTCTTGGATATGGTTGAGAAGTTCCTCAAAGTGTTTATGGATGATTTCTCTGTATTTGGGAATGATTTCGAGGTTGTTTGCACAACTTAGAGCTGGTACTTCAATGTTTTGAGGAGACTAACCTTGTTTTGAACTGAGAGAAGTGTCATTTCAAGGTACAAGAAGGCATTGTCCTAGGGCATAAGGTCTCTCATAGAGGAATCGAAGTTGACAAGGAAAAAATCAAAGTGATTGAGAAGATGCCACCTCTAACGAGTGTTAAGGGAATTAGGAGCTTCTTAGGGCATGTTGGATTCTATAAGAGATTTATCAAAGGCTTCTATAAGATCTCTAAGCCCTTGTGTACCGTGTTGGAACAAAATAAACCTTTCCTTTTTATGATGCTTGCCTGTCTACTTTCAAGGAGCTAAAGAAGCGATTGGTGGTTGCTCTAATAGTAATGGCCCCAGATTGGTCACTACCATTTGAGCTCATCTACGAAGTGATTGGTTTTTCTGTTGGAGTAGTGCTTGGGCAACGGACAGGTAAGATTTTTCACACTATTTACTATGCCAGTCGCACTCTAACAGAAGCACAACTAAATTACACTACCACTGGGAAGGAACTATTGGCTATTGTTTTTGCATTTGATAATTTTAGATCATATCTAGTAGGCACTTGGTTCATAGTGTATACCGATCACTCTACAATTGAATACTTAGTAGCCAAGAGAGACACAAAGTCGACACTAATCAGGTAGATTCTTTTGCTACAAGAATTTAATCTAGAAATTTGAGACAAAAAAGGAACAGAGAAGCAAGTAGCAAACCATGTATCCAGGTTAGAAGCTGGAAATGAGGATGTAAATGTCAAGCTTATTAAGAAAAACTTCCCAGACGAGCAACTATTGGCTGCCACAACATTATCTTGGTATGCTGATATAGTGAACTTCTTAGTAAGCAGTTTGTTGCAACTTGATCTTAACAACCAAACAAAAAGGAAATTCCTTCATGATAAAAGATATTATTATTAGGATGAACCATTCCTAGTCAAGCAGTGTGTTGATCAGATAATTAGGAAGTGTGTCCCTGATGAGAAATACACAGCATTTTGAAACATTGCCATTTAGCCCTTTATGGAGGACACTTTGAAGGAATGAGAACTGTTGCCAAAGTACTTCAATCAGGATTTTATTGGTCAAGTCTATTCAAGGATGCCCATAGCTTTTATAAAGCATGTGATCAATGTCAAAGTACTGGTAATATTTCAAAACGACATGAAATGTAATTGCAAAACATTCTAGAGGTTAAGTTGTTCAATGTATGGAGAACAAACTTTATGGGTCCATTTCCACTCTCATTTGGCAAACTATACTTACTAGTGGCAGTCGACTATGTCTTCAAGTAGGTAGAAGTTGTAGCCTTTCCTACCAATGATGCCAAGTCAATGATGAAGTTCTTGCACAAGAACATCCTCATGAGATTTGGTACACCTCGAGCCATCATTAGTGATGAGGGGTCTCATTTGATTGCAAACTCATCACTAATAAATTGTACCGGTATGAGGTGAAGCACAAACTTTCCACAACATATCATCCGCAAAAAAATGGACAAACTAAGATTTCTAACAAGGAGATTAAGCAACTTCTGGAAAAGGTGGTGAAACCAACTTGAAAGGATTGATCCTGGAGATTGGATGAAGCCTTGTGGGCTTATCGTACTACCTTCAAAACACCATTAGGAATGTTGCCTTTTAAGCTTGTTCATGGTAAGCCATGTCACCTGCCTGTTAAGTTAGAGTACAAGGCATTTTGAGCCATTAAAAAGCTGAATATGATTGGATAACTGCCAGACACAAAAGATTATTCGAGTTTAATGAAATGAAATAATTTAGAGCCCAAGCTTATGAGAATGCTAAGTTTTATAAGGAAAAGACCAAGCGATTACATGACAAGAGGATCATGCCAAGATAATTTGAACAGGGGCAATAAGTGTTGCTATTTAACTTAAGATCGAAACTGTCCCTGGTAAGTTGAAATCGCGATAGTCAGAGCCTTTTGATGTGATCAAGGCCTATCCTTATGGTGTAGTGGACATCAGAGATACCAAGACTAGGGTAATTTTTAAAGTCAATGGTCAACATTTAAAGTACTACTGGGGTGCTCATGTAGATCGAGACAAACAATCCATTGACCTTCGAGATGTTTGAGCTCAAAATCTTTTCTATCTTTATTTTCTTTAGTTTCTTTACTTTAATTTCATTTTTTATAGTTTTTCTCTTTAATTAATTAATGTTATTTTCATTTTTGGATATATATTTTTTATTAATGTATAGCTTTAGCAAGAATTGTAGGGAAAGAATAAAGGTGAAAGCTTGTTATATGTAGTACTAAAGGGTGTTTGCCCCAACATTTTGGAAAAGAATTATGCCATGAAAAACTGGGGTATTGGATATTGAAGCAAGAGAAAATGAGGGTTGACAAGAAAGAACGATTTAAGGAAGAGATTTTGGACAACTAGGCCCATTTTGCTAATTATGTAGCCCATGAAGAAAATGACAAACGTGTTGCTTTAGGGCTAGGTCATTCTAGGGTTCCCTCCAAAACATTTTTATTTTTCCTCTTTCATTCCACAAAACTTACTCTATAAGCTTTTTTAAAATATCAACACCATTACCCCCATTTACTTCTCTTTGCCCACGCTTCTTTCATTTTCCACAATTCCTTCACGTTTACCGTTTCTTTTTTGAAACCTATCTAGCCTCTCCTTTTGCACTTTCAACTTCCTTTAACTTCTCTTGATTAGTGTTATTTTCTCGTCTAACCTAGACTACATTCTCAAATATTTGTCAACATTCTTCAATGGAAAGAGTAAAAACCACTTCTAAAGGTGCTAAATCTTCAAAAGCAGGTGCTACCCAACCTAAAACCTTCTTTAATAGTGCTGTTGTTGTGAAACAAAACAACAACATCTCCAAGAGACCATTTTGCTTTGAACAAGGTTTTTTGTTCAAAGATGAGCATTATATAGGATATGATGAGTTAGTTTCCTCTATTGTTGAGAATCATAGATGGAAAATTTTCTACTTACATCTGGATGATGTTTTAGGGAAAGTCGTTCGCGAGTTCTACTATGCGCACATCACTTCTCTTGACAATCCTTTTATCTATGTTCGTGGAACCTCAATCCTATTTGATAAAGACCGCATTAATGCCCAACTTGGGTTAACTGATGTTCAAGCAGAACATACTCCATTTACCGAAACCATCACCACCAATGACTTAAATTAGGTATTAGACGATTTTTGTATTGCAGGCACTTGATGGACTATCTCTAGCCAAGAATGCCATACAATCAAGAGGGCTTCCTTAAAGCCCATAGGTAAATTTTGGTACCACTTCAAAAATTCGACTAATGCCATCCACCCATAACACCACAGTGTCAAAGGCATGAATGTTACTGTTGTATTCAATCATTGTGGGTTGAAAAATCAACATTGGTTGAGTCACTTTCCATGAAGTGCATCCTCAATTTCCCTTTGCAGAACAACTCAAGTACCTTTAAATTCCAATAAGGACATCACACCAAACAAGGGAGGAATTTCCAAGGCTATATTTTCCAAATTCTAATGAGTAGACACATCAAAACAACCTTAACACAATAAGGCACCCACCTCATCTGCCAAGCACTTACTCATAGCAGAAGCTTCACCATCTCAAAACTCCTTTGAAAAACAAATGTTGCAATCATTAGAGAAACTAGAGCAAAGAATGTCCCTATTTGAGATTCAAAATTTTCAACTTGCTGAGGATATGACAAAGGCCTAGGAACAACAAGCATGCTACTAGTCCTAGGTGAGGGACAAAGATGTAGCTCTAAAACGGTCCTTGCAGAAGAATTTCACCAAGCCTATGCCTAACTTCCCTGATTTCCCCAAACCTTTGCTACCATTTTCCAAGGCTTAGGAGGAACCAGTTGAAATCCACTCTGACAAGGTTGAATCTGTGAACATGAGAGCTATTCCTGACACATTGAAAGTAGCTGAGGAGAAGCCTAAGAAAACAAAATTTCTAAATATTGAGAGTGGAAAAGATGAGCAAAATGAACCCACACTTGTCGCTAAAGCCACCGAGAACGGCAAAGAAATTGTTCCACCCACACCACCTGCAGCCATGACTACCCAAGACCATGAAATTGATCGCATCATTAATGAGATCACTAAGTCTGATAAAGAAGGGGAGGATGTGCCTCTCTATTCAATGAAAAGAAAGTTGCGTTTTAAGCATAGTGCAACAAATCCACCTACAGGCAATAAAGAAACAATCACCAACATCCAAGTCAGGGGAGTTCTCTTCCCCTTATATATTCATGCATTCATAATTTTTTTACTATGACATTTTTTGTATATATATATTCCTGCATCCATTTTACATAGATGTTCATGCATTGAGGACAATACATCTCTTAGGTTTGGGGGTGTATCGAGCATTTAAGTTGCATCATGTATTTAATAAGCATTCCCATTTTAGTATAGGCATTCTAGTATAGCGAAATTTGTTTTGCCACGTAACTACCAAGAACTAATTAGACTATGATGAGTACAATTTTTACTTGTGATGTTCAATGATGAGCTTAATTCTTCAATAAACCTAGAACATGTGACAATGGATTAGATGAAATTAGTTTAGGTTAGGTTGCTTGAGAATCGAATCCTAAAACTGAAATATCTTAACCTCAATTGCCATTGGACTATATCAAGTTTCTTTTAATGAATTTAGAGATTCTTGAAGCTAAACTCAGTAAAATTGCCAAAGCATTACTTAAAGAATTACCAGTAGACACTCCAATGCTTAGAATTGACAAATAGGTCAGCAACACTTTGTTTGCTCCATCATGCTGTTGGCTAGAAAAATAGCTTAAGCAAGAGTGTGTAATAAATAAAAAGGATAATTAGGGGCACTCCACTGTAGTAACAGGCTGAGTAGCTAAGGACTTAGTTGTTTACTCCATCCATCTTCTAAGTTAAAAGCTTAGCTTCATGAGTAAATTCCATTCAAATTGTAACATGATTAAATACTCAGTAATTCAGTGTATGCTCCATTGTGATTGTCGAGTCAAAGAATTGTGTGACGAGCTAAGCCCTTATTACTGCTTTAAAAAAATGATTTTAGGTAAAAGATGAGCTAAATAAATTTAGAGATATAGCTATAGCCAAAATGCACATATGAGCACTTAGGATTTTTGTTTTTAGAGTGAGATTCTCTGCACTACCTTTGCAAAGCAATCCTTTGAAACTAGAACAAGTTTTTAGACATAGAAGATTGCTGAGAACTGATGTATAAATTGTTCTTTGAGTGGACTGGCAGTACAAGGTAGTTAGTGCAATGGCAATTTTTTCATTCATACATTCATGCATATTTGCTTGATGACAAGCAATGATTCAGGTTTGAGGGTGTGATAACTCTTGAGAAGAGGTATAATTCATACTTTTAGACTTAGTTAACTGCTTGTACTTAAGTAAAATTAATTTCATTCTTGGTAATTGCATAATTATTTTTAGTTAATCGAGCATTGCATGTAAAGGCTTGGGATGGTGATTACTTTAGTGCATCTATACTTTTAATTGTTGGTGGAAAGGCTTTTTGGTGGTTGAATGACAGGTTTGAGGAAGAAAGATAGCAAAGGGTAGAGATTTGCCTAGGCATTATGAGAGAATGCCATGGCAATGCTGAGGAAGAAAATGACAAATACCCAATCATTAATTAGAGCATTCAGCAGTTCCTCCCCAAACATGCACATGTAATGGAAAATATCCACCTTAAAATTAGGGAAAAAGAAATCATTGGCTGATGGCTTGTACCTTAGAAAAGGACCCAAGAATAAAAGAAAATGGGGGATTGACAGATGAAAAAGAAAGGTTTGCCATTAATGAGAGCTGAAGGTACAACTGATTGCAAATACAAAGCTCTAAAAAAGGTTTTTTTCTGACAATAAGGGTAATTTGAGCTACTGGAAGCTTGGATGAAGACGTACACCAAACGCCAAGTTAAGGGAATTTGTGTTCTAAACCCAAATTTCTTTCTTTGCACTTTTTTCTAAATATGCTGGTTTAAAATGTTATTTTGGGATGTTAATGATACTAAAATATTTGAATTTGCATAGACCAGTCATAAACTAACTTAACACAGCAGAGATTGCTTTTGATGATTTTTTAACTCTGATGAATGTTTATAGATGAATATGATTCAGTTTACTACTTTATCCAATGTTTATTTCTATTTATATGCTTATTAGGGTATTGATAAATGTTTGATAAGTCTGAAAGTAGCTTAATATCAACAGAGTTAGGTTGCTTGGACCAAAATTGGGTAATATAAGAGAACATTGAGTGAAATGCTTGTGTAAACTCTAGAAATATAGCTTTACCTTATATGATTTACAAGATTGTGCTTCAGTCATGGTTAGCCTATAGATGTATAGTGTCTTAAGAGTAAGCAACTTTAGGTCTTGCTTTTGATAGAGGTAGACCACATTAGTACACAATTGAGCAATAGTTTATCATATTTTTGCCATGGCATTATTCCTGGGTTATAACTAATTCATTAGTAATCCAAACCTTTACAATCAATATTCCAATCTTGCTAGAATCTTTAGTGCTTTTAGTCGATTTGTTGCAATTGCAATCTACGATAGTACATTTTATTACTTTCATTTTTAGTGTCTTAATTGCATTGTTATTTCTCAAAATATCATTTGATCCATTTATCTTTTCTACTCAATTGTGATAATTTAGACAAAGAATACTAATCCAATCCTCATAGGAACTATACTTACTCATCACGTTATTACTTGATTCGACGTGTATACTTGCACAATTCGCACATCATATTAACACGCGACAGCCTCTTCCCTGGGTCCTCGATACTCAGGCACATTATGAGAAACCCCTTGATCGGTGTCTAGAACATAACTATGTACTCCGTTGGAATCTGCTCGATTGGTTTCAGTTGACATCTTTGATCTATAAGAAACAAGTCAAATTGATTAGGAGTTATCACGCTATCACAAGTTATAAATTGGCATCTATTTCTAGATTCAATACATGATATGTTCAGTTCTAAAATCAACTAAACCATAGCTCTGATACCACAAAATCTAACACCCTATACCCAGTCCGGTCACCCGGTCTAAGTTATAAGGTATTACAATTGTAAAACATTAACACTGTTCACTAACTAGACATAAATATCTAAATATCATTTCATAATTAAATTACAATCATTTCCATGCTAATCAATCATATTCGAACTTAAATTGAGCATACGAAGTATTTAAAACAAATCAAAAACAATTCTAGACTAAACTAAAACTTTTACAACAATTTAGGCAAAAAGTGAAAACAAGGGACACACGGCCATATGATCAGGCCGCTTGACAAAACTTGGCCTGTGTAGTTTCCTATTTTCAAACATGACTTTTAACTTAATTAACATTACAACTTGATCAATTTCATCACTTACCATTTAGCAAGAAATAAACTCAATTATAACATACATAAATATGTAATAAATCACAAAAACAAAAATTAATTAGTTCAACCAATTTACAAACTTGACAAAACATAATAGTTACCGACACTTAGATGACGACTATTTGATGATGTTTCCTTTCCCTTGATTATCAATCAACTAATCTATTTCTTGGTCGTGCAAAAGAAACAAGCTTTGACCGAAGCTTTGGTTTCTCAACAATGGTTTTCGGTTGAAGATAGGATGAAGAAGGTGAGAATAAAATAGCCACCTTTTTCTTATTTTTATTTTATTAACTTTTAACTTTATTAAATGATAATAAAACATATAATTTTTATACTTAAACCATTTATTAACTGGCCAACTTAAGTAAATATCACATGTTTTCCAATTAAACCCATCTAACAATTACTTTAAACCCATTTAGCCCTTATAGACCAATAGTGATTAACTTTTACAGTTTTTTCAATTTAGTCTTTTTTCCCTAATTAACTATCCAAACGTCAAAATTTCTAGAATAAATTTCAATACACCTATACAATCACTCCGTAAATATTTATTTAATAAAAATATTTACGAGCTTGATTTATAGCAACGAGGTTCTGATCCTTATTTTCCAAAACCAATTACTTTAAGGACAAATTACTTGTACATAACTATTCATTGAATTAGCAAAATTTATCATATTAAAAATTCAATATAAAACTATATTTGACTTTTAGATATTAAAAATTAATATCTAGGGTTCACTTATTGGATTTGTGATTCTGAAATCACTGTTGAAAACGGGTTCTTATAGTTGTTGTGCTAGTTACATTTTAACGAGGTAGTTGGAAAGGAACAAAGGGATGAACCAAGAAATATAAAAATATTGGATTTCTATTTACAACTGTAAACCATTTATAAAAGTATCTTTGAAAGTGTGTGACACGTGGTAGGTTCTAATAAGAGCTCGGGTTCTACATATAAGTATTTAGGTCTAAAAAGAGGGAATTTTATTCTTCCTTCTTCAAAAAGTATTTCTATCTAGATCTAAAGGAACTCAAAGTATTTCTTTCTCACTCTTGAGCTAAAGATGAAGATTTGGATCTTTATCAGTGATTACACTACGGCAAGGTAAGATTTAAGACTCCGCATACTGTGTTGCAAAGAGTAAATCTATTAGACTGGGTAGATCAGTAAAATAGAGGATAAAAGAGGCCCTCATTGAGGATTTTTAGTGTTAAAAATGATGGGAAAATAGGGTATATGAATATATCTTGATAAGCTTTTTTATTTTGTAGTAGTAGATTCTACTGATTACTCGATGGAAGTCTGGATATGAAGCTTTAAATTGAAATAAGAGAGAATTAGGTGAGTCTCTATGTTGACTCTTGTTTATATGATGATAGTACTTGTATATCTGTAAGAGAGTGGCTGAAAGATGATGCTGTGATCCTTAAGATTACAATATGTTATGTGTGTGACCTTGTGTGTGATTATTGAAGTATGTTTACGACTGTGCTAATGCTTGATAAGAATGATATGCATACTTGGTAAAGATTTATTGAGTTCAAGTATGTCGATGTGAAGTATGGTTGCATCTAGATGTATGGATTGTGTAAATGCGTCTTAGTTGTATGCAATATGATATGTTCTGATAACAGTGGGAGCATTATAAGTCTATGTCTGTCTCTATGGAGTCGTCTAAAGGGGTCCATTAGGACTTTTCATATGATCTCTGAAAGGAAAAGTCCATGGCCATGATACCATATTATGTAAGACCATAGTTAGGCTTTGGAATCATATGGAAAAGAACTAAGGAATGTGATTACCCAAAAAGTTTCTCTTTGTGACCTAGGACGATGATGAGCAAACCTCACGAAATGTGAGTCTAGGTGAATCCCTATCGTGAACATGCCAGAAAAAAGAAGCCTTTGTGGCGATCTATGAAAAAGAAGCCTTTGTGGCAATCTATCAAAACGAATCTTTTGTGGTGATCCATGAAAAGAAAGCCTCTGTTGCAATCCATGAAAAAGAAGCCTCTGGGGCGATCTATAAAAAGGAAATCTTTGTGGCGATCTATAAAGAATGGCCCTTTTTGCGTCCATCTAAAGGAAACGCCTCTGTGGCATACCTTGAGAGTAAGAAATGGTATTCACAATAAACTTTAAAGGAATGATAGTTGTAATGAACTTAAAAGGACAAGCCCCTATGGCGTATCATGTTACAAATTCGATGAGATATTCTAATGAACTTCCCTTGTGGCGAGCTTCTTATGAAATGTTATGGTGTATCCTACATGACCTGAAGAAAAAAATGGAGAAACTAGAATGCTCTAGAGCATGTAGTGAATTCAAAGAATTTGTTAATTAGACTTGAAGAAAAAATCTGAGTAAGGGTTATGTCTGGTAAATTGAATATCGTTATTTGTTTGTAATTATTAGAAGAAAAATGGTATTCTCTATAAAGGATCAAATCATATAATTAAATAATGTATATTCTATCTAAGTATGAACTCATTCATGGATTTCGAAGAAATGATGGCATAAAGTATGTATGCAAGAATAACAATATTTTATCTATATAGGCCTCTAGAATGGATATGGTTAAGGAATCACGAAAATACAAAGTGAAGAACGTGAGTAACTTATCAAAGATATAGAAAGTAAGGCATGAGCTTAGAGTCAGGGGTGACAACTATGTTACGAAGAATGGCATTTTGAGAAGGAAATTGCCAAAGACAAGTTGAGGAACAAAGAACAATGAGATGGCGAATTGAATTACTAGATGTGAAATACAAAAACAATTCAGGTAAATTGGTGTTTATTGCACTAAGTTCACATAAACTTACATGGATTGTGTTTTTTATTTCAGTTTGAATGTGAGGCTGTGCCAGGGGGACATAATGCCAAGACTATGCCCAAGGAACGACATATCAAATTATTATGCATACAAAGCAAGCTTTGATGGCATGATTGAGTCTGTTTGGCTCATAGAAACCTTTGAGTCAAGACAATTACATTAGACCAGGACATCATATTAGTGATACTTATAATCAAATTCCCTATGTATTATATACGAAATTCGTCAATGTTTATACTTATGTATTGTATTATGAAGTATGGTAATTAAGTAGCTGAAGTCAATTGTAATTTGTATAAGTAGAGTTAAGTTATATCTGTATTAGTGTGGTAACACCCAAGATTAGGATCCAATTCATCCGATCAAGTTTGGGGTGTTACAACAATTCTATCATCTTTTGGTAATGTGTACTTCTCACTGATCCAGCTCGGCAAATTTCGCAAGGTGATGATCTAAACACAAATTCTTAGTAAGCTCAAATGGAAATACTATACTTACCTTGATCACTTAAAAGTATGATAACTACCAAACATTTTGGCATAAAATTTGGTTCTCCTTGGTACATAATGTCATAACTAGTCACATGCCAACATTAACATCCAAATAGGTTAGACACATATTTATATCATAAATAACATCACCTAATACCGAAGTACTTACATACCACTTATCAAGTTATAAGCATATACCATTTCAATTTGAAACACAATTCATGATAACATATCAATGTCACATTCCATATTCAATCTATAAAGTTACACCAGTGAGATATTCATTTCAATACATTTTCAAGCTTCCATTTTCAATTATAATGTTTTGTCTAATGGAACACTAGTAAAACGGACTTAGATACACGTGAAAACTAAATTGCTCATCCTAGCTAAAATTACATCAAGTTATCCATTCGAGCTAAACCTATATCATATATTACCTGAGAATCAACAACAATTGCTAGATCTTGTTATATTACTTGAGGATCTGCAACAAATGTTGAATCTCGTTATAATATGTAATTATCTATGTATAAGCGCGCATATCACCCTATTATCATGTCAATCGTATCCTAACATTTTACTAAGTTCACATGGTCATAAATAACATATATTTCATTATCATCCATATAATCAATCATTTTCATACCCTTATACCCTGTAGTTGTTCACATGTTTCAATTCAATCCTTTCTAGCCATATGTGCCAAATTATTAGTATATCAATTGATACTCAAACATACATATATATTTATATACAAAACTAAATACTAGTACGCATACCACATAAGATGAGTTAGTAAGTTCTATATGAACTTAACTATTCAAAACACCAAAATAAGTGGATTCTTCGAGGACTAATCCCCAATTTTAGCCTTTCCCTTATTTGCTCCACTTTGAACCAAATTTTGATCCATACAATCATTTTATATAACCATTTAATACCAAACATTTTCATACTATGCCATATGCATGATCCTATATAATTTTACTTTTCGATTCCTCTCATATTTTACATTTTATTCAATTTAGTCCCTAAAGTTCGGATAACATAACTTTCAATTTCTAGCTTCGGGTTAAAATCATATTTCATATATTCTCATTAGGGAAATTATATTTTATATCTCTAACATAATTTCATAAAAAGTTTTTCATTTATTCAATTTTGTCCCTAATATAACAAATTTAACAAACTAGCTAAATTAACTTTACAATTGAGTCATTTTCATAATTTAAGCTTAAAATCTATCAATTCCAAGCCTAATTCTTCAAATAATCAAAAGTGGAAAATTTCTAAAAATATAACAGTTTATCAAATTGGTACATGGGCTACCTAAATCAAACTCTCATTACCCCAAATCTATAAATAATTATAAGGAAATGACTTAATGTCATACATAAATCAAGGATCGAATGCTTGAAGGACTTTAAACCCATTAGAGATTTTCCAATATGTTATTCTCTATAATTGGCTCTTTCGTTTGAATGAAATAATGTTCGATTGAAGCTTTGAACCTGAAAGATTAGTGGCGTTTCTTTTACTATTTTTTTAATACCGACTTTTCTCTGTTTGGAGGTGCAGTTTAGATGAAGCTTTTCCTTCTTTTAAATTTTGAAGGCTCGATTCAGGTCTCTTTCTCTTTTGTTTTTTTTTGAATTTGTGGTTGGGTTTTCTATTGGTATTTGTTCACGTGCTGTTGACTTTGTGAGTTATGGTTTGGGGAGCTAGGCTTGGTGTTAAATTATGATGATGGATAGGTAAGATGTTGTAAAAGGGCTATGGAAATGGTGGAGTTAGGAGAGTTGAGGAGGTTGCTATTTAAAGATGGTAATGGTTAATTGAGGGAGAGAAGCTAGTGTATAGATGAGGGAAGGTGTTGAATGGTGAAGGCAATGGGGTGCTTGATTGGTATTGGTAATGGAGGTTTTGGCTTCTGGGTTAGCTCAGACAAACCAAGAATCTTGTTGTGCTATTATTGTATTCTTTTTTATGAAAATGCTGCTAACCTCTACTTCTTCTTGTTGCAAGGTGCTTATAATGGAGCATTGGTGTGGGACTTTGGTGAAGTTGGTATCTACAGTAGGGTACTTGATGGGATTTATCGGCAGAAGGTATGGTGGTGGCAGCGTAGGGGTGATAGGGCAAGGAATGTAATTAGTTAATGAGATGGTGACTATGTGAGGGATCAAAATGCATAATTTGTGAAAGTCAAAAGGCTTTTTATATATACATACCAATGAATTAAATCCCAAAACTTTTAAAACATGACTCAAATAGTGAAAATGGCTCAAATTTAAATTAATGTAATAAAAATTCTTCTAATCTAAATAATTAGTAGACTAGATAAAATACTTGGGGTGTCTATACTAGAAGTTGATGGTTTGGACTTGAAATTTTAAATCACTTTTCAATAGCAAATTTTTCTATCAACATGATAGAAGTTTTATTTATTTTTCTTGATGATTATTCTAGAGCGAAAGAAAAAGAAGCAAAGATTAAGATTTGAAGGAAGGAGGGTGATGTTGATGGCAACTGATATGAATGAATAAAAAAAATACATAGAAAATCAAATATTCACAATGTACTTTTTAATAACCCAACTTGATCTTCATATTCCTTAATGTTCCCTTTGGGATTCTCCTCAAATCTTGTTATCCTGAATCCCTATGCCTCTTCTATAAGTGCTAAATCAGTCAATATCCTCCTTATTGTGGGTGACGTCTTGAACCCATAACCTGAAAACCCACCTCCAATCACCACATCCTTCCTGAACACCCCTCCTAAAATATCGATCATGAAATCCTTATCAGGTGTCATCGAGTGCACACACAATTGAATCATGACCGGTTTGCTCGAATCGACTTTCCCTTTGAATCTTTGCTCAATCTGTTGCTTTAATGAGTCAAGCAAAAGTTTTAGTCCCCATGGTCTTTTGTCTGGGTTACATTGATATCCTTCATGTACCGCTACTTTAATCAATCCCGAGTACTCCAATAACGGTGTGCCAAAAATGTACGAATGTCCATAGCTAGTGAACATCAAAAAATCATTCCCAATTGCATACTCGACCTCATGTCCATCCTTAATCCGCCAATAACATACATTAGCTTCCAATGGTTGGATAGGAAATTCAATGTCGCACACCATTTTAACCAAATTTCTCATCCAATCGCCCACTGCCACCACATATTTTTTACCCTAAAAATTTTCACCATTGCTTGCAGCTACCTTCAATCCTCAGTCACCATCTTTGTTTATGCTAACCACTATGATATTGTCCTTAAGGCATGCACCATTCTTGAAAGCTAGCATTTGGAACATTGACACTACATTAGTGGGTTTGATGATGCAGTTGAGCTTGCACAACATGCCAATCTAGACCTCCAGTATATCGATCTATCCCAAAAATCTCTCAGCAACTTGTCGGTGATTGAGGACTTGGTACGGGAAGGTGTTCTGTCTACAAGTAGCGATCACAAGAAGGAGACTCTTGGCATCGGATGGGCCCATGTCAAAGTGTTGGGCCTTGAAGTAAACCTTGAACCTGATTTCAGATTAAGCCTACTTCTACAATCGGTAGGACTCATCGACCAAACCAAAGTAGTAGTCTTAAGGGTATTACTAGTATGGTGCGTGAGTCACCGTGAGAGGAACTTTGATGGTGCAGAAAGTCAAACTGCTTGAAGAGTAGCGTTTTTTGGCCTCTTTTAGTTAGTTGGTATGCCGTGGAGCTCCCCATGACGCCCGCCCCTACAACATTTACGTCAAATTCATTGTCCGAATATCCCATATTCATCACACTGTTACAATGACAAAGTTGGGGTTTAGCTATTCCTTTCAACTTGGCTTAGTTATTATTTCACAGAGTGTGGCATATATAATAGTACTAGCCAATAGCACTAGGTATCTAAAATGATATTTTAATGTAAAAAAAGGCCCACATTTGAGAAGTAATTTCATAATTGGCATTTGTTGTTTGTTTCCTCCTGATTTGACTAAAGATACTAAATTCCGTAAAACATACGAAAAGTTCGTAAGCAATATATTTGGAACGTTTCATGTTCTAATTATACTCCCAGTTCATGTATTTTTTTTACATTTGAAATTTAGTCTTTTTTAATTCTATAAAATCCTCAATTCTGTTCAATTAATAATTAAATTTTAATTAATATAATCATTAAAATATTTATATTAGAGTGTGTTGTAAGCATTTTTGTTCGAGTCAAAATTGAATTAAGCTTGATTTGCACAATAAAAGATTCAAGCTTTTTGAATTTTATGATTATTTTTTACCCATGACTATTGTTATTAACAAACAAATATTTCGTGTTTTCTTAATAAAACCCAATGTTTTGAAATTTTTTTCTCAAATTCAGTAAATTTATTTTTGTTTAAAGTTTATTATGACGTAATGAATTATGTGATATTTTTAAATTAATACAATGAAAGCCATGAAAAAATAGTATGAATAATCTTACAACATCATATTTAATGTTTTTATTTTCTTATTTAACCTCTCACAAATATAATATTAACCAAACAATTTTTTAAAAAACAAATCACATAATTTAATTTAATAAAAATCATGAACTGAATCATCTATTATTTTTTTGTCACACTCATTAATTAAATTTTAATTATTAAGGTGGAAATGAAGTCTTACTAATGATGAAATAGGACTTTATTGAAAAAAAATAGAAAAGGAACTTTATCATTAAAACAAAGAGTTGATAATGAGAATCTTTTGGAAAGCCAATCCCTATGTCATATTAGGCAGCTTTATTTGTGCAACAACCCTCAATTTTTTGTCACCATCCATTTATCCCTTTCTTTTTTTTTTCTTATCTTTTGCTTTCTATGATGGCCCATTTTAGTATTATTATTTGATACATTTAACAGTTATAAGCTCAGTGTATTTATGCATGTATGCTGAGAAATTAATAACATGGTGTTTGTTTTAAGCAGGTTCCAAAAATGGAGGGACTTGGATTACCTAATGCAATCACGATTTAAATGATTTTGTTTATTCAGTATGTTCTGCAACATACAGACTGGCATTGTAGCATCAGTCTATCATAACGACAAATTGAATATGGAATGGCTGACTCATCAATGACTAAACATTTGACCCACTAACAATAACATATTCACTCACCATCCTTATTGTACTCCGAAATTAGAACTTGTTGCAACTTGAGAATGATTTAAGCCTAGAATTTTATATTTGAGTTTGATTTTGATATTTAATTGGATATTAAAATTTTTCTTATCTTAATTTAATATTTGAGTTTGATTTTAATGTTCAATTCTAGCACCTAGACTGATACATGAGCAGATGGGTTGACATTCTTTAAATTTAGTTCACTAAAGCTGGCAATTCTAAATTCTGAAGAATCAATTAACTTGCAATGCATTTTTGAATGAAATCTAGACATTTTTTAGTCAAGATGTCTTCTGATTGATAAAAGATCGATCTCTTATATTCAAAACTCACTTTGAATTACCTTATTTCGAGTTCAGTAACTCGAGGTATGACTATTTCATTGAAGACTGCACGAGCAGAATTTTCAGGATGAGATCATTATAAAAATTATGAGTTTTTGGCTCTTATTCGTGTTTAAAATATATTGAGTTTGGTTTTAAGGCTTAATTTTATTATATATAATCCTGATATTTTATTAGTTAAGTTTAATATTTTTAAATTTATTTATTTGAATATTAGGATATTTTTAAATATTTTAGGTTGCTTAGAAGTTTTATATTTCTTAGTTGGCAAGAAGATTTAGTTCAACTAGAATTACTTATTATTTAGCCAAATTAAAAGTTTATTTGAATTAGGAGTTTGTTTTTCATTAAGTTTTTTTGTGAGCGTGCCTCTCATTTTGACCAAAATGGATTCGACATCATGACAACGAAGAGTTGATGTCTCAACGACGCAATACACAACGTCTTGACAGCGTGACATGAGACGTCCCAATGAAGGGATATTTATGTCATGACATGGTGACGTGTTCCAATACTAAACTAGGTTTCTTCTCCTAGTTAAACTCTTCTATCTTTTCTCAGTCAAACTCTAATAACTCTAAGAATATTTTAATCAAATTAGCCCACGAATTTTAGTTTATAAATATGGATTTTAGCAACCCTAGAAGCTGGATTCAACAACACAATTAAAAGACATTTTTGTGGGAATTTTGTGAGAACTTTGTATCTTGGGTTCGATCTTATTTTTTTTCTCCATCTCATACTCATTATCGATTATTTGTCATTTTAGTAAAATTTTCTTTACTTGTGGCTTTTTTATTCTCCTAAAAGGAGTTTTTCTACGTAAATATTTGTGTTCAATTTTCTCTATTCGTTCGTGTTCATTGCTTAATTTGGGTTTATCCTCAACAAACTAGTATCAAAGCTTGGTTCGAATTCTGCATTCAACCCATTCAGAGATGGCAATGAGATATGATATCGAGATGTTCAATGGAATCACAAATTTCAATTTATGGTAAGTTTAGATTACAACAATTTTAGTTCAGAACGGTTTGAAAAAGGTCATTATAGGACATAAGCCTGCAGATGTGAATCAGACGGAATGGGAGGATACTGATAAGAAGGCTCTATCAACATTTCAATTGTGCCTCATGAACAATCTATTGCAAGAGGAGTTTACAGAGAAAATGACAGCAGCCTTACAGAGAAAATTAGAAGCCCTTCACATGACAAAGTGTCTCGCAAATCACTTGGTATTGAAATAACAATTATACACGTTCCATATGGTCGAACATGAGTCTATTAGGGCTCACATTAGTGAATTTGCTACTTTCCTGAATGACCTGAAAAATGTCAAGGCCAACATAGAAGATGAAGATCAAACTATGTTATTGTTGTGTTCTTTACCTTCTTCATATAAAACTTTAAATGAAACCCTGATTTATGGTAGAGAGAGACTCTCATTTAAATACATGAAGGGAAACTTATTGAGTAAGCATAAACTTGACGACGACTTAGATTCGAAAAACAAGTCAAATGGGCAAGTCTCGATTTTAGTTGCAAGAGATAAGTAACAATCTAGAAAATCATATCAAAACAAGCCTAGGGCAAGACCGAAATCAAGAAGCCAAGACAGGAAACGTGGCTACTACAAAAAGATAGGTCACATCAAAATAGAATGCTATAAACTTCAGATTATAAATAAAAGGGCTATCAAAAATGATGAGGAAGGGAAACAGAAAGCTAGTGTAGCGGAGGACAGAGGTGATGATTTATTGCTATTATCAACGATTGAAAGGTCTAAGTTCACATCCAAGTGGATCTTGGATTCAGGGTGTTCCTACCATATGTGTCCCATCAAGGAATGGTTCTCCGCATACAGTTAAGTTGAAGGTAGATTTGTGCTTTTGGGAAATAACACACCTTGTAAAATAACTGGCATTGGTACCATTCAAATTAAGAAGCATGATGGGATAATCAGAACATTATCAAATGTCAGGCATGTGCCTGATTTAGAGAAGAATCTCATCTATTTGGGTATTCTAGACTCGAATTGTTGCAGGATCGTCATTGAGTCAAACGGTTTGAAAATATCTTGTGAAGCTCTTGTCTTGATGAAAAGGAAAAAAGTTAGTAGGCTATACATTCTACAAGGTTCAATGGTGACCAGTTT
Source organism: Gossypium arboreum (assembly GCF_025698485.1). Taxonomy (NCBI): domain Eukaryota; kingdom Viridiplantae; phylum Streptophyta; class Magnoliopsida; order Malvales; family Malvaceae; genus Gossypium; species Gossypium arboreum. The sequence goes on from NC_069075.1 coordinate 93,508,241, forward strand.
GGAAAAATTATGAAAACATAGATGAAATCGTCTTGCAACAAGGACTCCCATGATGTCGCGATGACACGACAAAAATTCCCTTTCTTTATGAATTCAATATCAACTTAGTCGTGGCACATATGACTTAGTAATATGAGTGAAAAAGGTATGACCACCTTAAATAGAAGAGGTCTTCCAACAAACACCAGAGTTGGAAAGTTAGATTTCTGCAAGTATCACGTTTATAGGAAGTAAACTTGAGTCAACTTCGATTTGGCAGTACATAGGACAAAAAAAGGTCCCTTAACTACATTCATTCCGACTTATGGTGTCCAACTCTAGTCATTTCTAAATAAGGCAACTGCTATCTTCTAAACTTTATTGACGACAACTCTAGGAAAGTTTGGGTTTATTTCCTTAAGCACAAGAAGAAAGTCATCGGGATCTTTACTAGAAAAACAGGTTGGAAGCCCATAAAGTGGTTAAGAATGAATAATGGTCTTGAGTTCTATTCAACTGAGTTTCACGATTACTGCAAACGAGAAGGAATCAAAAGATATCGCACACTTGTTACCCTGCAACAGAATGGTGTTGCTAAAAGGATGAACAAAACTTTACTTAAGGAATCCTGATGTATGCTTTCAAACACAATTTTAGAAAATAAGTTTTAGGCCAAAGCAGTTAACTTGGAAAATTATTGTTGGAAAAAAGAGTATGGAAAACACGGTGAAAAATAAGTTTAAGGAAAAAACTAGAGTTTTAAATTATTTTTCCAAAAACAAGAACTTGGTTGTGATATCTAAAAAAATAAACACTTAATCAAAATTGTATTGTTTCGAATCATCTAGGATGAACGCTTCAATCGAGTAGTCTTCTCTGTTATCCTTAAGCTCATGTCTGCCGAGTGCGGGTTCACTTCAAATCAGAAAATTTTCCACAAAATTACTAGTAGGGCAATTTTGTAATTTCTCTAAACTTTAGGGTTAAGTTGTAAATAAGAAAAATATCTTTAGAAATCTTCTGAAATAATTTCTTCAAAAAAATTATCTATACAAATTTCACTGGAAATAATTTCGTAATTTCTTATTGTCCTTCGAAATTAGACCTTGTTGTAACTTGCAAGCTAAGAATGATTTAAGCCTAATGTAGTATTTGATATTTAAGTTTGGTTTTAATATTTAATTGGATATTTAAGTTTTTTTATCTCAATTTGATACTTTAGTTTGGTTTGAATGTTCAATTTTAGTACCTAGACTGATACATGCGTAGATGGGGTGACATTCTTTAAATTCAGTTCACTAAAGCCGATAATTTTAAATTCTGAAGAATCAGTTAACTTGCAATGCATTTTTTAATGAAATCTAGATATTTTTTAGTCAAGGTGTCTTCTGATTGATGAAAGATCGATCTCTTATATTCAAAACACACTATGAATCACCTTATTTTGAGTTCAGTAGCTCGAGTTATGACCATTTTAGTGAAGACTACAAGAGTAGAATGTAACAGCCCAATTTCAGTGAAATCGGAACAGTGGTTTCGGGACCACAAATCCGATCTGAAAATAAAGTTTATTTTTGTTTTATTATATGGTCTGTATTATGATAGACATGTCGTATGAAAATTTTGATACAAAATTTTTATCGATTAAGTGTTTAATTACAAAAAGGACTAAATCGCATAAAATGCAAAAGTTGAATTCTAGTAGTTATAAGGATTAAATAGCTATGGAATTCAAAACTAGAGGTCCTTATATGATAATTAAACCATTAAAGAAAAGTATGTAGATTTTTGGTGACTTATCCATGGAAATTTAGAAAAATGGAAAGGACTAAATTAGAATTTAAAAAATATTTAATTAATTAAAAGATGAAAATAAAATATCATCTTATTTTCTCATCTTCTTCAATTTAAAATACATGGAAACCCTAGGAGAGAGAGAAGAAACTTTCATGGCTTAATTGGGTAAGTTTTCTTGTCCCCGTTTTTAGTAATTTTGACATTTTTGAAACCGAGATAGCTTAATCTATCTATTTGGGGGATTAATTTAAAAAATTATCAAAGTATAAAATTTGGGTCATGGATGAATATGCTAAAAATTAGAAATTTATGGTAGAAAATGAAAGGTTGTTGATAGATAAACAACTTTTACAAAGTGATTTTTGATGAAAACATGATTTAGGGACTAAAATGTAAAATTTTGAAATTGAAGAAAAATGCTAAATTTTTATGAACACATGTGATGTAAATTTTGTAATGGGATTTTGGCTAGGCTTGGAATAGAGAGTAAATTGCACAAGTTTCATTTTCCGAGCCTAAGAACGAAATTGAAAGTTATGGAAAAGTTAGGGGCAAAATGGTAATTTTGCATAGGACGTAAATCGAGTCCAAATGAGTATGAAATATGAGAAATTGATAATTAAAGCTACTTATATAGATCCAGACAACTCACATTCGATGTTAGATTGAGGAAAAGAAAAGGTTTCGAATTAGTAGATTAATTATGCGAACAAGTGTCGGGGTAAGTTCGTATAACTTAATTGAGCATGTATGTAACACCCCGTACCCGAGTCCGCTGCCGGAGTCGGACACGAGGGGTTAACGGCTTAAACCATTCACTTTCGCAGTCCATTTTAAAAATTTTCTAGGCAGTTGGCTAACTGCGTCACTGTCACTTTAAAAATCATATCTTGAGTTCCAAAACTCGAAAACCAGTTTTGTAATTTTTCTCTAAAACTAGACTCATATATGTATCTATAGATTTTTTTCTAGAATTTTTGGTCAGGCCAATTAGTACAGTTTATTAGTTAAAGTCTCCACTGTTATAGGGTACGACTACACTAACCTTTATGCATTACGACCTGGATATCTCCCTGTACAGGGCTTCAATACTGATGCCATTTGTTTCTATAGAAACTAGACTCAAAGAGGAATCTATACATATATGGCATGACTCCTAATTATCTCTGGTTAATCTAAAATGAATTTCCAAAGTCAGGACAGGGAATCCAGAAACCGTTCTGGCCCTGTTTCACGAAAACCTAAATATCTCTTAACATACAACTCATATGACCGTTTCGTTTCTTCCATATGAAAGTAGATTCATCAAGGTTAATTTACATAATTTATTCACTATTTAATTCCATTCCTACTATTTTTAGTGATTTTTCACATCCACATCACTGTAGCTGTCAACCTCTGTCCTTAAGGTAGATTTTACCTACTTCATAATTTCCTTGATTCAACTAGCCCTTTTAGCATACATGGCACAAAAGATGATCACGATTAACCATTCCAAGGGCTAATCGATTCCAAACATTTCCACATCTCTTCATGAACAACATACAAAATGATTATGATACCATGCCAAAGTGTATACAAGCCATTTTCGCATGGCTATCCAAATTTATACAAAATCAAAGGGGTCTATGACCAACAAACGAAAGAGTAGCCCTATACATTAACCAAAATATCCTCTCACTACTAGTCTATTCTATACATGCCATAAGATATTCCAAAACATAGCAGTACCAAACAGTGGATAGTGATAGTGTGACTAGTTGTTGACGATCCCCGAGCACAGTAAGCTTCAAGAATGAGACCTATAAGGCGAGGAAACGAGTAAACAGAGTAAGCATTACAATGCTTAGTAAGTTTTAAGCAGTGTCAACAGATAACAATCAAATTATAACATAGTTGTTCGTATTTTATTTCACTCTTCCTTCGGGCATACCATCCCTTTACCGAATATGCACATCTCATCATATACAATAGGCGATAAACTCTCACACTAATCCGATGTCACATAATCATAGGAATAGTCTCATAGATTGCTCTCGTATGCATCATATATAAACTTGGAGTACATACCTGTTTAACCTTTCGCATTGCGTATATTTATAAGCAATTCTTATTACGAAGTCTTACCCGGACATAATCTCCACACGTAGTCATCGGGTCGTACCCGGACATAATCTCCACACGTAGTCATCGGGTCTCACCCGGAACATATTTCTAAGTTTCATGTACACTTAATCACATGTTACAACATTCACATTAGCCATTCGGCTTTACCACATATATATATACACTTTCACATTCATCACGTCGGCCATTAGGCCTTATCACATATATATACATTTTCACATTCATCACATCGGCCATTATGTATACAGTTTCACATTCATCACATCGGCCATTAGGCCTTATCACATATGTATACAGTTTCACATTCATCACGTCGGCCATTAGGCCTTATCACATATGTATACATTTTCACATTCAACACGTCGGCCATTAGGCCTTATCACATATGTATACATTTTCACATTCATCACGTCGGCCATTAGGCCTTATCACATATGTATACATTTTCACATTTATCACGTCGGCCATTAGGCCTTATCACATATATTATTATGTACAGACTTGGTCTTGGCCGAATCTACATCAATCATTTTCCAACGAATAATTCAATTTCACGCCATACTATCATTTCATATTCGAATACTCATAAACTTACAATTTCACAAATTTTGATATCAAAGATCCATCTAACACTCATGTATCATTTTACAATATCACAATTTAGAATTCAAGTATGGGATCAATCAATAGCTTATGAGAAACTAAAACAAGTTTTTATCCATGTTTACAACAAAATCACATATTCGCTACGAGCTGTTTTCCTAAGCAATGGTCACTAAATTATTTATACCCGGAGCTACAAGACTCCAAATCACTTGCCGTTAATTTTCTCAGAATTTAGACTCATATATCTTCCATACATGAAATTTTCAGAATTTTTGGTTTGGCCAATCAATACCATATTTTTCTTAAAGTTTTGACTAATCTGACCACTCTTTGCTACGAATCAAATTTTTCATTGTACAGAATTCATAATGTGTTCTATTTGATTCCATTTGAAACTAGACTCATTAAGGAGTCTAAGCATATAAATCTTATCTTATAACCATTTTTGTACAAATTATAATGATTTTCCAAAAAGCGAGCAGGGGATTTTGGAGTCATTCCGACATCGTCCCTGCACAACTTTAAATATCTCTTTATAGGAAATTTCTTTGCTTCCACGGTCTCTTTTATAAGAAACTAGACCAACTAAGCTTTGATTACATATTTTATTCAGCCTATAATTCCACACCGACAATTTATAGTGATTTTCTAAAATCACATTACTGCTGCTGTCCAAGCAAATTATTACAATTTGCTCTTAAATTTCCAAGTCCAAACACTTATGAACTTACCATTTGGGTTTAAGACATATCATAGCCACATCATATCTTATTAAATCAACTCATTATGTCCTATTATGATTGAATTTACTCAATGTTTAATCACTTAAAACTTACCTCGAAAGTGGTCGACGACTAGATATCCACGGCTATTCGTTTACTTCCTCTTTTCCCTTATCCGACTTTGATCCTCTAGGCTCTTGAGCTAAATCAAACAATTTACTTCCCAATCAAACACAATCACACGGCATCCATATACATTTTAGAACCATTCTTAACATATTTACTACTCAAGCATGTAACTTAACAACTTAACCATTAGTTGCCGAACCACAAACAAAACATATTCATACGTCAATATCTCAAACCTTACCATAACAACCAATATGCAAGATATCACATATACATAACTTAGCTTATGAGAACATATGTATTACATCATAAACACATCTTTTACCAATTACCTCACTTAAGCCAAATTTTATAATCAACCACAAAGAAAAATATACCACAAATCACACTTCCAAAATGAGCTACCTCCATGGCCGATTATACTTCATCATTAACATATCTCATTTTGAATCATATAATCAACATTTGTTCAAGACATCAAACCTCTTTAATTTTGGCTATTACTAATATAAACATTCACAAATCATATTCTTAGGAAGACCGATTTCTTTCCATAACACATTCATCATCAATACATAGATGAAACAATCAAAATCCCTTCCTTTATACCCTAGCCGAATGCTCCAATCATCCATCAAAATTACAAATTTTAGCATGGGCTAAGTAAGAACCATGATTATTTACCTAAAACAAGTTAAAAATTTCACCATTTGACATAATATACTAACCTTCTTAATGACTCAAGTGACCAAAAATTCTTCCCCTCCTTTGTTTCTTCTATTCGGCCGTGTTGAACAACCAAGAAAGAATTTTGTTTCTCCTCCCCTTTCTCTAGTCACAGCAATGGGGTGGGGAACATGGATGAGACAACTTTGTTCTCATCACCCCTCCCATCCATTTCTTTATTACTAACCCTTTCTTTTATTCTTTCTCCCATAACACACTAACACAACATGTTTCCAACATGTTTCACCCCATAACATTTTGTCCATCCTCATGCTCATGGCCGGCCACTACATATTAGGGGGGAAAATTGACATGCAAGTCCTCCCTTTTGACTATATGCACTATTAGATCCTTGTAGATTAGCCTATCACATTTCAAAAGTGTCACACAAGTCCTTTTGACTAAATTCACATGCAATTTACTAAATCGAAGCTTAAAAATTTTCGCACATTCATATTCACATATTTTAGACCATAAATATCACATCCAAATAATTTGGTGACTCGGTTTAGCAGTCCCGAAACCGCTTTCCGACTAGGGTCACTTTAGGGCTGTCACAATGTAATTATGCTAAATTAAATGTTGTGATTGTATGAATGTGATTATAATTTATGTGATTTACTTAGATGTTACAATATGAGAAATTAATACATGCTTGAAAATAGTGAAAAAGGGTTATGTCCCGATTGAATATTGAATTCCGATGAACATATGTGCTTTCCCGAAATGAATGAGGTCCTGCATTTGTTACTGACATGATTTAGCTCGGACGAGTAATCCTATTAACCTCATTATGGAAAGGATTTAGCCCAGACGGGTAATCCTGATGTAATACCTCTCGAGTATATGTTACAATTAGGTTTTAGCCTAGACTGGTAATCCTAATTGAACTCTTCCAAGCATACGTTATATAAAAGATTTAGCCTGGACTGGTAATCCTATTATACGAAATTTGACTCAAGAGTGTGTTCCTCGATTAAGTGCCCTAATGGGTACTCTTGAAAAAGAATTGACGGGTTATTGAATCGTACACCTTAAGTGTACCACTTGAGTATCCATCGGAATTTCAATGATTCAACGGACACAAAACCTCTTGGCATGATAAGAGAATAATGGAATGAAATGAATGATGTCTTGAAGGAAAATAGTATGAAGAGCTCATCTATGTTTACTTGATTGATATGAAGATTTTGTGACTAACATGTTTGATTGAATGTATGTGTTTAGACAATTGTGCCAAATAGATGGAAACATGAAATTGTACGCTTAGATTTAATAAACAGGATTGGTAAGTTTAGTTTTCCATTATACGAACTTACTAAGCATGAAATGCTAACTCTATTTTATTTTCCCCTGTTTTATAGTGCTCGGAAGCTCGCGAAGGTTGGAGATCATTGGAGCATCATCACACTATCCACTAGCTTATTTTGGGTATATATAGTAAAATCATTTTTGTATAATGGCATGTATAGGCTAACTTGGCCATAGATGGCTTAAACATTTGGTTTGTAAACTAGTCATTGGAATGGCTAGTAATGGTTGTTTTGATATACTTGTATTGTCTTACTATGGTAGCTATATGCATGTTAATGGTTGTTCAAATTACGCCTAACATATGAAATATACCAAGGTGAGATTATAAACATATTTGCATGTAATGATATACCTTGTTGAATGATGGAGTTTGCTTAATTTGAATGCTTGAATTGGCTGGTATTGGATGTGAGTTTTAAGCAGGCCACTAGTGAAATTTTGGGCGAGAAATGAAGCTAGAAATGGCTTCATTTTTTCCATACGACTGTGTGTGACACACGTCCTGGTACATGGGCATGTGGTTAGGCTGTGTGTCCCTTGCATATTAAATTTGAGAAAATAGAATGCTCAAAATTGAGCACACGGGCAGAGACATGGGTGTGTGTCTTAGCCGTGTGTACTACACGGCCTAGAACACAGGCGTGTGTCTTGGCCATGTGAAACTTGCACCTAATTTTGAATTGAATTAATTAACCACATAGCCTAGCACACGGCGTGTGGCATGGCCGTGTGCACAAGTTAGAGAGTTACACGGGATCGAACATGACCTACAGCACGAGCGAGTCCTAGGGTCACACAGGAGTGTCCCTCGGACCACACAGGCGTGTGAGCCCTGTAACTTATAAAATTTTTGAAATGTCGTGAAAAATTCTTAAAGTTTCCGATAAGTTTTGACTCAATTCTAATGTTCGTTTTGGGCCTCAAGTTTCATTTAAGGGACATTAAGAATAATCTCGATTAATGAATAGTAATTTACGAGAATTATCTTAAATGTATTGAAAGTTTTGGTAATGCTCTGTAACCCTGTTCCGGCGACGGATACAGGTTAAGGGGTGTTACATAGAATTTTCAAGATAAGATTATTATGGGAATTATGAGTTTTGGGATCTTATTTGTGTTTAAATCATATTAAGTTGGGTTTTAAGGCTTAATTTTGATTATATATAATCCCCGATATTTTATTTGTTAAGTTTTATGTTTATTTGTATATATTTATTACGAATATTAGGATATTTTTAAATATTTTAGGTTGTTTAGAAGTTTTATTTTTCTTAGTTGACAAGAAGATTTAGTTCAACTAGAATTACTTATTGTTTAGCCAAATTAGAAGTTTATTTGAATTAGGAGTTTGTTTTTCGTTAAGGTTTTTTGTGGAGTATGCCTCGCACTTTGGCTAAAATGGATTCGACATCATGATGATGAAGAACCAACGATGCGACGTACAACGTCCTGACAAGAAGAACTTGAAGTCTCGAAGACGCGACATGTGACGTCCCAATGAGCCGATAGTGATGTCACGAGTGGCAACGTGTTCCCTACTAAATCGAGTTTCTTCTCCTAGTTAAACTCTGCTATCTTTTCTTAGTTGAACTCTAATAACTCTAACGATATTGTAATTAGATTAGCCAATGAATTTTATTCTATAAATAGGGCTTTTAGCAACCCTAGAGAGTTAGATTCAACAACACAATTAAGAGGGAGTTTTGTGAGAATTTCAGGAGAACTTTGTATCTTGGGTTCGAGTTTATTTTTTTCTCCATCTTGTACTCCTTATCAATTATTTTTCATTTAAGTGAAATTTTCTTTGTCTGTGGTTTTTTTATCCTCTTAAGAAGAGTTTTTCTACGTAAATATTTGTGTCTAATTTTCTCTATTCATTTACGTTTGTTGATTAATTTGGGTTTATCCCAACAACTTGGTATCAAAGTTTAGTTTGGATTTCATATTCAACCCATTTAAAGATGGAAATGAGATACGATATTGAGAAGTTCGATGGAATCACAAATTTCAATTTATAGTAAGATCGGGTGACAACAATTCTTGTTCAAAATAATTTGAAAAAGGTCATTACAGGGCAAAAGCCCGCGGATGTAAATCAGACAGAATGAGAGGATATTGATGAGGAGACTCTATCAACAATTCAATTGTGTCTTACAAACAATGTATTGCAGGAGGTGCTTACATAGAAAATGACAGTAGCCTTATGGAGAAAATTAGAAGCCCTTCATTTGACAAAGTCTTTCACAAATCACTTGGTATTGAAATAATGATTATACACGTTCCGTATGGCCGAATGCGAGTCTATTAGGGCTCACATTAGTGAATTTTTTTTCTCTCTTAAATGACCTAGGGAATGTCGAGGCCAACATAGAAGATGAAGATCAGATTATGTTATTGTTGTGTTCTTTGCCCCATTCATATAAAACTTTCACAGAAACCCTAATTTATAGTAGAGAAAGATTCTCATTTGAATACATGAAGGGAAACTTATTGAGCAAGAATAAACTTGACAAGGAGTTCAGTTTAAAGAACAAGTCAAATGGGCAAGCCTCAATTTTGGTTGCAAGAGGCAAGTAATAATCTAGAAAATCATATTAGAAAAAGCCTTGGGTGAGATCGGAATCAAGAAGTCAAGATAAGCAATGTGGCTACTGCAAAAAGATGGGTCACACCAAAACAGAATACTATAAACTTCAGATTAAAAAAAGGTGGGATACTAAAAACGATAAGAAAGGGAAACAAAAAGCTTATGTAGAAGGTGCTAGTGTAGTAGAGGACAGAGGTGATGATTTATTACTGGTTCCAATGACTAAAAGGTTTAAGTTCACATCCAAGTGGATCTTGGATTCAGGATGTTCCTACCATATGTGTCCCAACAAGGACTGGTTCTCCACATATAGTTAAATTGAAGGTGGAGTTGTGCTTTTGGAAAATAACTCACCCTACAAAATAACTGGCATTGGTACCATTCAAATTAGGATGCATGATGGGATAATTAGAACATTATTAAATGTTAGGCATGTGTCTGATTTAGAGAAGAATCTCGTCTCTTTAGGTGTTATAGGCTCGAATGGTTGCAGGATCGTCACTAAGTCAAAAGGTTTGAAAATATCTTATGGAGATCTTGTCTTGATGAAAGGGCAGAAAGTCGATAGCCTATACATTCTGCAAGGTTTAATGGTGACTGGTTCGGCAGAAATTAAAAAAAAACAGAGAAGAAATCATCGCCACATCACAAAAAGGACTCCAATGATGTCGCGATGATAGGACAAAATTCCCTCTTTACAGATGAATCAACTTAGTCATGGTACTTGTGATTTGGTCATATGAGCGAAAAAAGTATGCCTACTTTAAATAAAAGAGGTATTCCAACAAGCACTAGAGTAGGAAAGTTAGATTTCTGCAAGCATTGCGTTTATGGGAAACAAACTCGAGTCAGTTTTGATTTGGCAGTGCACAAGACAAAAGGGACCATTGACTATATTCATTCCAACTTATGGGGTTCGACTCTAGTAGTGTCCAAATGAGGTAGCAGATATCTTTTAACTTTTATTGATGACCACTCCAGGAAAGTTTGTGTTTATTTCCTGAAGAACAAGAATGAAGTCTTTGGGATCTTTAAACAGTGGAAGACCTAACTTGAAAAGGGGACAGGGAAGTCTGTAAAGTGGTTAAGAATGGGTAATGGTCTCGAGTTCTGCTCAGCTGAGTTTAACTATTACTGCAAATGAGAAAGAATTTAAAGACATCGCACAGTTGTTACCCAGCAGCAAAATGGTGTTGATGAAAGGATGAACAAAACTTTACTTAAGAATCCCAATGTATGCTTTTAAACACAAGTTTGAGAAGGAGTTTTAAGCAGAAGCAATTAACCTGGCAAATTATTGTTGGAAAAATATGCGGCACAAAATAAGTTTAAGGGAAAAACTAAAGTTTTAAATTGATTTTCCAAAACAAGAACTTGGCTGTGATATCTAAAGTAATAAACACTTAATCAAAATTTTACCTTTTTGATTCGTCTAGGATGAACACTTCGATCAAGTAGTCTTCTCTGATATACTCAAGCTTACGTCTGCCGAGTGTGGGTTTGCTTCGAATCAAAAAAATTTTCGCAAAATTACTATTAGGGAAATTTCACAATTTCTTTAAACTTTGGGGTTAAGTTAAATAAGAAAAATATCTCTAGAAATCTTTTGAAATAATTTCTTCACAGAATTTTCTCTCTACAACTTCCTCTTGAAATAATTTCACAATTTCTTATTGTCCTCTAAAATTAGAACTTGTTACAACTTGCAAGCTAAGAATGATTTAAGCCTAATGCAGTATTTGATATTTGAGTTTGGTTTTAATAGATAATTGAATATTTAAGTTTCTTTTTTTTTATCTCAATTTGATACTTGAGTTTGACTTCAATGTTCAATTTTAGTACTTAGACTGATACATACGTAGATAGGTTGACATTCTTTAAATTTAGTTCAATGAAACTGCCAATTTTAAATTCTAAAAACTTAGTTAATTTGCAATGCATTTTTTGAATGAAAGCACTTATTGGAGTATTTTATTTTACAAGATTCAATTGTTGTTTTTATTCAGAAGATTTTGTTTACTAAATATTGTTCAAGATTTTGAGGGAAGTTCTTCAAACACCAAGTTCCTAAGAACTCATTCTTGAATAGTTGATTAAAGTCTTGAGTTTCTCAAGAAATATTTCTTGAAGGGTTGAATCGGACACTAATCATTATATCCATATTTATCGGTTTATCTTTTCATCTATCAATTTTGGTTTTCTTATTTTCTAAATTACTTAATTTATTTTTCTTGAATTGTTCTAATTTTGACTATTAATTTTCAGATTCAAGAAAGCACATCTAAGCACTCGGACGGCCTTGGGAAACCATCAACTCTATTCGAACTCTATCTTTTCTCGCTAAGTCGATTCTTTCTTTTCTGATTTTAAAATTTTCCTTCATTTTGCTATTTGATTTTGATTGTTTAGTGTTTTCTTTTTCAATTTTGTTCAGGTCTACCATCATTTCTTGTTATCCGAGTCATTCTCCAAAGCATCTTTAGGATCGGTTTAGAGCTTCCCTATTCTATTCCATTTGTTTCTTACTAAGGGTGAGCATTCAATTGAATCGAATCGAATCGAATCGAAAATTTTCGATTTAATTGAATTTTCGAATCTTATTTTATCATCCTAACTTAATTTGAAGTTTTCTCGAATTGAGTCGAGTGAGATAGAATTCAAATCGAATCGAATATATTTGTTTGAGTTAAATTTAAAATAAAAATGTCTTTAGTGTTGTTTATTTTTATGTAATTTTTCAAAAAAATATTTTTCATACAACAAAAAATTGAAGTAAATAAGTGAATAAATAAGTGAGTAAATAAGTAAAAAATAATTAAGAAGAAGAAGTAAGGAGGGTTTATTTTAGGGTTTTTTGAGAAAAATAGATTCTAGGGTTTGAATTGAATGGAAATGGAGAGAAGAAGAAAAATAATTTGAGGTTTGGAATTTGCTAGGGGTTTGATTTGGCGGAGGAATTGGGATTTGGGAAAATAAATCTTTGGGACTTGGGCAGACGGGCTTGGGGAAATGAAAAATGAAAAATGTTTAGGCTTAGGAGAAATTGTGTTTAAGTAAAAGCCTAAAATTTTAAAAAATTAAAAAAATATAGTTTATATTCTGTTTATTCGAATTATTTGAGTTACTCAAATTTGAAAATTCAACTCGACTCGAACTCGAAATTCAAAAAAAATTCGAGTTGATTCGATTAACTCGATTAATTCGATTAACTTGATTCGAATAATTCAAAATTTGAATTTTTTTTCAATTTTTTCAAATCGAATCGAATTTTGCCTACTCCTATTTCTTGCCATCGAAGCAACTTTGTATACTTTTGGGACTTTGTGGATGTTACCCCTTTATCATTGACCAAACAACATTATATGGCCTAACTAATGTTTCATAAGTTTTGACACCTAATTTTAACTAGACATTTCTATTTTAATTTTACTGGGCCTTAATTTTATTAAATAGGAGCTATTTTAGACTTTTTGAGTTAAATATACTTTTAATCTATTTTTAACTGAATTAATTTTTTTAATTTGGTTTTAAAATTAAGATTAGAGTTTCAGTTTTAATACAAGGGCTAAGCCCAAGTTTTCCAAATTTTGAGAATAAACTTGGGGGCAATTTTTTTTATTAAAACTCAAACGGAACATTATGTCCCATGTTCGTTTTAGGTTAGAATTGGCATAATTTTGGATTTGAATTAATTTTTAAATCCATCCAAAAATCTGACGAGGTGGGTAAGAAAACAAGAATAATAATGAAAATTTGATTTTTTTTTAAAATAATAACAATTACACATTAATCATAATATCCTAAACTAGAGGAAGAATTCTCTCTTCGTAATTGTTTTGCTACCACTAAAGGTATATCCTGAAAAACATTAACCATCAAGAAATTATTTCATCAATCTGGCAAGAGCATGTGCAATCATATTAACCTACCTCGAGACATATTGGATCACTACCTTTTATTGTCTTCGACACAGTTCAATAATTTTTATAGTTAAATCGCTATTCAGTTAGCTTTAAAATCTACCGTAATGAATTCAATAACAAAAATACAATCCATTTTTACGATGACAGTTTTTCTTTTTAAATAAATTTTAATTATTACTGAGAACCATTAAAGATTTTACTTTTCAATATCCAAATTTGAAGTCTAAATCCAAATCCAAACAATCAAAATGAGACTAATTGGATGGTACAGAAAGCTTAAACACATTCTTTTAATGGCCCAATTTTAGGCCTGAAGTTCAAGTTGTTATGGGATTACTTAAGGTTTGGAAACTCTAGTCGTTGTTTGTTATGGGAATGTGGAAAGTGCATAAAATAGTATGGGCCAAATCACAATGTCGACCATGGTAAATTTTATCAAAAGACAACAGTTAAAGAATCGGTGTCAAGTCGTTAATAGAAACATAGAAATGTCAAATCCTTTCCTACTTCTCAGGAATCTTAAGCAATCTCTTCTCTCGATGGTGGTACAATGGCGACACCCGGAGAGAGATCTTCGCCGTATGCGTCCAGTGTTATACGTTTCTTAGAAAGCGTCGAATTTCCACTACCAACATGAAAAATAATAGTTCAAAAGACTTGTCTTGTGCAACCCCTTAAAGACCAACATTGTCCGACATGGCCATATCACCTGCTCCACCATCGTCAAGCCCACTGTAATCGTAATTCCCTTCTCCCATTTTTATGGAACTTCTATTCCTTATAATTTATAGTGTTTTCAAAACCTTAATAGGAAGTAATTATAGCCAAAATTTAGTCAGAGTTTGACTAATGTATATTGTTTTAAAATCAGTATTTAAAAATTGAAAAAACCCTTAGCTGTGTTTTAATACAAATAGAGGAAAAAAATTGGAGGCCCTCAACGCGTGAGAATGTTCCTTTGGCTTGTTTGTAAGAACCGGCTGCACACCAATGCCGAGAGAGAAAGGAGCACCACTTTTCAACTTTGTGGAGAGGATATGAAGATATTAATCATATTTTTCGCAAGTGCGTTGCTGCTGTATCGGTTTGGACTCGAGCTGTCAGACAAGATAAGCTGTTGGAATTTATGACTATTGTTAGAATTAAGTGACCCAAAATTTTTATTTAAATAAACTACGATGGAAAATAAAATAAAAGTAAAATCCATATAGAACTAGACTTCTTTTATTTTATTTTAGAATAAGGTTTTTAAACCTTATTAAACTCCATCTATTTTATATTGATTAGGATAAGGTGTTTCAATCCTACTAGAATATGGCTTTGCAAGCCTATAAATAGACATAGTCTATTCCTCTTGTATTTGAGTAAAAATTTTTCGACATAGTGAATTTTCTTCTCCTCTGCCCGTGGTTTTTTTCCCGAAAGGGTTTCCACGTAAAATTTATGTGTTCTTTATTTTTATTTATTTTATTCTATTTTATTTTTCACAAATTGGTATCGAGCTTAGGGTTATTCATCTCGATCACGGTAATGGCGTCTTTGAAGTATGAAATTCATTGTTGGATCGCAACACCGATTTGCGTTGTGGCAAATTAAGATGCAAGCGTTCTTGCAGATGGATCTAGAGGATGCCCCGCTAGGGATAGATAAGATGCCTTCGACATTAAGATGAAGAGAAGAAGCGTAAGGATCGAAAGGCATTAACACAATTACATCGCATTTGTCCAACGAAATTTTGCAGGATGTGATGAAAGAGAAAACGCCAACGCATTATGGAAGAGGCTAGAACAAATATGTATGTCGAAAACTCTAACAAGCAAGTTGCATATGAAGCGGCGTCTTTATGCTCATCGTTTGGAGGAAGGTGCGTCGTACCGAACACTTAATGTTGTTTAAAGAAATTCTCTCAAACTTGGAGGCCATGGAGGTTCAAGATGATAAGGAAGATCTAGGGTTGATTCTACTTTGTTCGTTGCCCGCCTTATTCAACCTTTAGAGACACGATTTTATATAGCCGAGTCTCTCACGGTTGATGAGGTTTATGATTCTTTAACCTCGTATGATAAGATGAAGCATCTTGTGGTTAAACCCAACTCTCGTGGAGAGGGTCTCATTGTTCGTGGGAGACAAGACTGGAATGTTGATGATGATCGTGGTAGAACACAGAACGGAATCCTCGTGGTAAATCTAAGGGTAGATCGAAATCTTCAAACAGAGGTAAAACTTGCAACTTCGCAAGAAGAAAGGGCACATTAAATCTGAAAGTGCTATAAGCTACAAAATAAGATTAAAAGGAGGTGCGAATCAAAAGGGAAAACAGCCGTAAAATTCGGTGAAGTCGATGTTGTAGAAGACTACAATGATGGTGAACTTCTAGTTGCTTCATCAATGATTCTAAAGTAAGCGAGGAGTGGATACTTGATTCAGCTGCACCTTCCACATGAGTCCCAATCGGGATTGGTTTACAACTTATGAAACAAAGATTCAAGGTGTTGTTTTGATGGGAAATAATGCTTCATGTAAAATCGCAGTGTTGGAACAATTAAAGTTAAGATGTTTGATGGAGTTGTCGAACACTTAGTGACGTGCGGCATGTTCCGAATTGAAAAGAAATTTAATTTCGTTGAGTACTCTTGATTCAAAAGGTGCAGATACACAATTGAAAGTGGGGTTTTAAAGATTTCAAAGGGTCCTTGTTGTGATGAAAGGGCAAAGAAAGATTGCCAAGTTATATGTTTCTGAGGTTCTCTATCATATCGGTGATGCAATTGCCGCTTCCTCTTCCTTGTCGATGATGATATTACTAAACTTTGGCATATGCGCCTAGGGCATATGAGTGAGAATGGCATGGCGTAATTAAGCAAAGAGGACTTCTTAATGGGCAAGGAATTTGCAAACTGAATTTCTGTGAGCACTTGTGTTTTGGGAAGCAAAAGAGAGTTCGATTCACTAGAGGAATCCATAACACGAAGGAAACGTTGGAGTATATCCATTTCGATCGTGGGGCCGCCCGAGTGCCTTCGAGAGGTGGAGCTAATTATATGCTAACCTTTATTGATGATTTTTCCAGAAAAGTCCAGGCGTTCTTCCCAAGCGTAAAAGCGATGTGTTTTCCACATTTAAGTCTTGGAAAATTATGATTGAAAAACAGACGGAAAAGCAGATAAAATACCTCCGCATGCACAATGGCTTAGAGTTCGCTCGATGAGTTTAATAGATTGTGCAAGTCGAAGGATCATGAGACACTTGACGATTCGTCATACTCCACAAAAAGCGGCGTTGCGAACGAATGAACGAACGATCATGGAGAAGGTTCGATGTATGTTGTCAAATGCCAACTTACGAAGTCATTTTGGGCGAAGCGACCTCATCGTGCATGTTTTTGATCAACCGATCTCCATCCGCTGCCATTGAGAAAAAGACTCCACAAGAGGTATGGTCCGTAATCCCGCTAATTATTCGATTTAAAGATTTTTGGGTGTCTGCGATGCTCATGTTGATAATGGAAAATTGGAACCGAGATCCATTAAATGCGTTTTTCTTGGTTATAAAGTGGTGTAAAAGGCTATAAGTTATGGTGTCCTGAAAATAGAAAAGTTGTGATTAGCAGAGATGTTGTTTTTGATGAAACCGCTATGCTACCTAACTTATCTCTTAAAGACTCTTCCAATAAAGAAAACCAAAAGCGGTGGAGCATCGATTAATACGAATCAACTCCTCAAGCCAAGACAAAAATTGAGAATAGAGTTGCTTCTTCACCGCAATACTCTATCGCCAAAAACAGGACAAGAAGAGAAATTAAACCTCCAAAGAAGTATGCCGAGGTTGATCTAGTTGCTTATGCTTTAAATGTGGTGAAGATATAGATGCGAATCAAGAGCCATTTAATTATTCGAGGCGATTAGTGTGAAGACTCGTAAAAGTGGATGTTTGCTATGCAAGAGGAGATGGAATCACTCCACAAAAAGCAGAACATGGGATCTTGTAAAACTTCCTAAAGGTAAAAAGGCTGTTCGTTGTAAATGGGTGTTTAAAAAGAAAGAAGGGACTCAGGAGTTGAAGAACCCGGATATAAAGCAAGGCTTGTTGCAAAGGGTGACAATGAGTGCCATCTTTCTTACAAAAGATCAAATGTTTCATGAGAGAACAAAACACATTGATATTCGGTATCATTTTGTTCGTGATATTATTGCTCGTGGTGATATTGTTGTGAGCAAAATTAGCACTCATGAAAATCCTGCAGATATGATGACTAAGTCACTTCCTATAACCAAGTTTGAGCATTGCTTAGACTTGGTTGGTGTTCATTGTTGAAGTTAAACCCTTAAGGGTTTTTGGAAGAGGTGAAGAACTTGTTTATTGAAAGTTCGCGATGAAGAACTTGTTCATTGAGAATTTGTGTCAAGGTGGAGATTGTTAGAATTAAGTGACCCAAAATTCTTATTTAAATAAAATACGATGGAAAATAAAATAAAAGTAAAATCCATATAGAACTAGACTTCTTTTATTTTATTTTAGAATAAGGTTTTAAACCTTATTAAACTCCATCTATTTTATATTGATTAGGATAAGGTGTTTCAATCCTACTAGAATATGGCTTTGCAAGCCTATAAATAGACATAGTCTATTCCTCTTGTATTTGAGTAAAATTTTTTCGACATAGTGAATTTTCTTCTCCTCTGCCCGTGGTTTTTTTCCCGAAAGGGTTTTCACGTAAAATTTATGTGTTCTTTATTTTTATTTATTTTATTCTATTTTATTTTTCACAACTATTCATATGCAGAACTGGGTAATTGTGAACATACAAAACCGACATATTTTGCCAAGGAGGAGGAAGACTGGGACCTACGATTTGGACTGCTGCGCTGGAAATTATGGAATCGAAGGAACAAATTGTTATTTGATACAGAGTACATGGAGGACGACGACATCTGGTATGCCTGCAATAGCTGGCTTGTTTCCTTGAGGCACGCGCGTAATATGGAAAAAAGGAATGCAGCTGGAGGTAGGGAGGCAGCGAGTTGGGAAATTAAATGGCTGCCGCCGGCATGTGGATGGCTGAAACTTAACTCTGATGGGGCGGTTAAAGAAGTGAATGGTTACGCATATGCAGGCAGGGTATTGAGAGACTATAGAGGAGAGTGGGTAACGGGCTATAACCGGAATGTTGGCCGTACTAAAGTGGAGGAAGCTGACTTGGCTTGGTCGATGGTACGCTGACTAGTGTTGGAGGTGGATAATTTAACTGTTAAAGAATTCACTGATAGAGGCGCAACTCCCAGCCTTGGAAGAGCTATGCTCAACGTTCTCAGACGTGCATGGAGAGTGGACGTAGTACATATTTACCCAGAAGCTAACATGGTGGCAGATTTACTGTCGAAACTAGCAGCTGACCATGGAGTGGGAGTCCAGGTTTTTTCAGAAGCACCGAATGAAGCACTGCATCTGTTGCAGGAGGATAAGAATGGCAGATCCATAAGCAGGAGTATTCGTCTGTAATTTTTTCGTTATTGGCTGGAGGAGCCAGGATGTTAATTTTCAGAGGCCAAATTGAAATTAGACAATATTATGTAACAATTTATTTAAAAATATAGACAATCAATACAAAATATAAAAGAAGTATTCTAACATCAAAATCAATTTAAACATAAAAATAATCTATTTAAAAGAAGCAATATTTCAACATAACAATTGATTCAATCCAAATTTGACCAATTCATCATCATCTACAATCAACCAAATTTGATCATCCAAAAACAAGTATATATATATATAAATGGGAAAATTGTAAAAATCTTAAATTTTGGGGGGCCTATTTATATTTTTGGGAGGGCCATAATATATCTACAAAAGGCTAAATAAAATTTTTAAACTTTGGGGGGCCATGGCCTCTTAGGCCACTACTAGGCTCTGCCATTAGTTATTTGTTTTATCGCATTTTACCAAAAAAAAGGAAAGAATTATTTACGATAATATGCTAAAGATTTATAAATATTATTGAAAATATTTATTATTTAAAACTTAAATTTATAAAGTTGTGTTCTATTTTGATCACTAAACTTATAATTATTTGGTCACCAAACATTATAAGATGTTTGAAATTTGACTAAGTCTTGATTTAGATTTTTTATTGGTATAATAACAAATATAGCTCTATAATGTTTACACATTCTATCAATTTGATCCTAAATATAAAATTTTCAATAAATTTAGCCTTTTGTGTTTACAAAATTTGTCATTTTATTTCAAATTCTAAAAAATTAATAAATTTAACCTCAACATTTATAAAATGGTCATTTTAATTTTAAATTTTTTTGTAAATTAAAAAAAAAACAACACCCAAACCTATTTCTCCAACCTTCGTCTATAATAACATGTCGATTCTCTAAAAACTCATATACTTCTTCTTTACACGCTTCCCTTCTGTCCTGGCCCATTTGACTTAACGAGCCCACATCGATTAACTACAACAAGCAAGTTCACAAAGCTGACCAAAATGGATGTATGGCAACAGTAAGCTCCCTCTTGAATAAGCGTGTGAAAGATAGGTAGTTCAATGTAACGCGTGTTTTATGCAAGTCTATGCAGTCGTTATCAAGTAATAAGTAAGTAAAAAAGTTATCGTCTCTATAGGGACTGTGTATGTTAGGTAGTTCAATGTAACGCGTGTTTTATGCAAGTCTACACAGTTGTTATCAAGTAATAAGTAAGTAAAAGAGTTATCGTCTCCATAGGGACTATGTATGTTAATCAATTAATTGTAAAATTAAAGTTAACAATTTGGTGAGAAAAACACAAAAAAAAATTTTTGATTGATGTGAAAATAAATTACTAAATGTAAGATGATCCCTAATGCAAATTAATCTAAATGCAAAGTATAAAATGAAATGTATGAGATGAGTTTAGCAGCAAAAACACAAACTTCAACAATCAATAACATGAATAGGCTAGAATAATTACATCATTCAATTCTAATTTATTTTTCTCATGTTTAACAATGTTCGGAAAATATTCCATGGAAACTCGATCTTTTATGGGCTTGAAACCAAATTAAGTCATTTCAGAATCTTTTACTTAGTAAAACATGCATTTTACTGATCATATTAAACTAAGGATTTCTTAGAATTCATGTAAAATAACAGGGACTAGGTCGATTTGAAACAATTTAATCACATAAATCTAAAAGCTATGCAAGGTAATAGAGCTTGGTCAAGTTATTATGAACTTTTAATTTATTCTAGGTCTAATATAATTTAAGTATGCAATTTTCAATTATTTTGTCTATCAGCCGTTGTTTGGTTTGGATCGTTCAAATAATTCTAATGCATCCAATCACGTATGAATGAAATACATACTTGAGTTTAATTGAAAACATGAATGACTGAGGCATAAATACTATAAACATGATTTAAACAAACTTCATTGAATTGATGTGATGATAAGATAATAAAGCACATTGCAAAGATGATTAATTAAAGTAACAAAGTAAAGGAATAATAAGCTTTGTTCGAATTAGCAATCTTGCAAAGTACAATTGAAGAAGTTTCTTCCAGTCCTCGTGTTGCTCCTTTGCTAATGGCTTCTCAAGGTGGTTGGCTAGGAGATAATCTTGTCAAGGTTTTGCTGGCTAAAAAAGAAAAGAAATATGGGATGCTGTGCATGGAGATGAAGGGAGGGAATGAGATAAATGAATAAGAAATGTGACAGCCCTAAATTGACCCTAGTCGAAAAGTGGTTTCGGGACCACTAAACCGAGTCATAAAAATAATTAACCGTCATAGTTGATGCTTATTATATGTGCATGTGTGAAAATTTCAAGTTTGAATTTTGTTAATTGTAAGTGAATTTTTTTTAAATAGGACTTATGTGAGAAAATTTAGAAATGTGCTAGGCAAATGTGAAGTGGCCTATTAATGCATGTTATGAAAATGATGGGTTTGCATGTCAAATTACCCAAAATTTGAGCTAGTGGCCGGCCATGCTATGGGGTGAAACATATTGTGAACATGTTGTGTTAGTGTGTTATGTTAGAAAGAATAAAATAAAGGGGTTAGAAATTAAGTAATGAAAAGGGAGGGGTGATGAAACCAAAGTTGTCTCCCCTTACCCCCCCCCCCCAATTGCTGTGACTTGAAGAAAAAAAAAAGAGAAAAAGCTCTCATGTTGTTCAAGTTGGCCGAATAGAAGAAAGAAAGGAAGGGAAAGAGCTTGGAGAAAATCGGCTATGGTGGTTCACTAGATTAAGGTATGTTTAATGTATCCCTTGGATGATTAGTCTAAATTCTAACTATCTCATGGAGGGATTTGGGGTTATTAGAGAGGTAGTATTCGACTAAGAGGCTTCAAAAGTTTTAGTCGAAGCCTTGATACTATTAGCATGTTGGCTATATGGATGTGTTATGATGCTTGAGGTGTTAGATAAATTTTAACTCATCACCAAGTTCTTTAAGCAACCCAAGTTAAAAGTTTCGGTATTGAGTTATCTTGAGCATTCGGCCATGGTAGGAGGTAGAAGAGAAATATGGTTGTTGTTAGATGAAGTAGAGTCTAACAAATGAGCACATATGTGCATTAGTTGCTAGATGGAGAAGAATCGGCTAGCAAGTTGTGTGCTAAGGCCGAGTATAAGTTTGAACATTATTGAGTAATGTATGTGTTTTGGAATTGATGGAATGGAGAGTATGCTTAAATTGTGTTATGAACAATTATGTGTAAAATCAAGGTTTGCTAAGCTAGCTATTAAGGTGAAGTGCAAATGTTAGTATTTGATTTCTAGTCTATATATGTGTATTAGCCGAGTTTTGAACT
Source organism: Gossypium arboreum (assembly GCF_025698485.1). NCBI lineage: Eukaryota > Viridiplantae > Streptophyta > Magnoliopsida > Malvales > Malvaceae > Gossypium > Gossypium arboreum. Next base: position 93,530,959 of record NC_069075.1, read on the forward strand.
TGAAACAAAATGGTATTTAGTCAATACAAGTGACCATATTTGTAGAATGTATTAAGTATACAATCGGCCTCAACATAGACATACATATTCGGCCACATGAATGAGTACATAGGTTGATGTGTATGTTCGGCCATAGGTAAGCATATTGATGGCTTTATCTTGACTTAGAAAATTCGGCTAAGGAGAATATTGGCTAATATGTTGAATTTGATTCGTGATTTCATACATATATGACTCTAATGCCTAATATATAAGGGCTAAGTACCTTGAATTCCTCTTTGATGTTCAAAATGATTAAATCAATTTATTTGTTAATATTAAGCTCAAGAGCAAAGGAGAACTAAACCCGATAAAGGGAAGGAAAAAGTGATCGAATAGCCATCGAAATCGTTCGACAACATCCGAGGTAAGCTTTCGAGTAATGAAACTTAGTTTACAATTTGATTAAGTCATGACGTATAATTACAACACTATACGGTGATATAATGATTCTACTTGAATCATATGTGAGTTAATTAGTCTATACGTATGATGGGTAGCCGTATGTGCATAGAAATCATGTCATGAAGCAAGCCGAATCATGCTGTTCGTATGCGGCTATTGAGCCGAAAATGTAATGCTTAATAATTGAATTGTGTTTGAATTCTAGTTATGAAAATGAAATATTGATGTGTCATGATTTATTGATATGTGCATGGATATTCGGATTGATACCCGGGCTAAGTCCCAAAGTCATTTGTGCTAGTGACTAAATTCGGGCTAAGTCCCGAAGGCATTTGTGCGAGTTACTATAACCGGGCTAAGTCCCGAAGGCATTTGTGTGAGTTACTATAACCGGGCTAAGTCCCGAAGGCATTTGAGCTAGTAGCTATATCCGGCTAAACTCCGAAGGTACTTGGTTTGGGAATGAGCGATCTTGCTGTAATAATTTAAATTGATATGCTCGTAAATCCCAACGACGAGGTACGTTTCGTATATGCATTGGAGTAGTAAACTCCCTTGAAATATTATTCGCTCAGTCAATTAATGACTTTCCGACCTTTGGCTAAGTTGATCTTTTGTGTATGAATATAAGGGTTGGTAATGTGAAGCAAGTATGATATTGAGAATTTGTGCATATGAAATTATCCGTTTAGCCATATGAATGCTATACTTTAGTTGTGTCTAATTTCATGGCTCAAAACTTACTAAGCATTAAATGCTTACTCCGTTTCTTTGATTCTCTGTTTTATAGATTTTGGTTTGTCAGCTATCGGACTCGGGATTGTTGAAGTCGAAGTCTTCCACACTATCAAAGCCCCTTTGGTACACTTTTGGTTGAACTCTGAAATGGCATGTATAGAACTACCCTTTTTGATGTTGGTCATGTACCTTTCGGTATTGTATGAATTTGGATAGCCATGCGAAAATGGCTTATATATATTTTGAGCATAATGTTATAATCATTTTGTATGTATATGGTTAGTGAGAGGTGTGGATATGCTTGGCAATGATTGGCCATTGGAATGGTTAATCACGATCATACTTTGTGCTATATATGCTAAAGGGTTGGGTGAATCATGGAAACTATGTAATAGGTAAAGTCTAGCTTAAAGGCAGATGCTGACAGCAGCAGTAGTGTGAATTTGAAAAATCACTAAAAATAGTAGGAATGGAATTAAATAGTTAATAAATTATGTAATTGAACCTTGATGAATCTAATTTCATATGGAAGAAACGAAACGATCATATGAGTTGTACTTTAAGAGATATTTAAGTTTTCGTGGAATAGGGCCAGAGCAATTTCTGGATCCCCTGATCTGACTTTGGAAATTCATTATAAATTAACCAGAGATAATTAGAGGTCATGCCATATATGTATAGATTCCTTTTTTAGTCTAGTTTCGTTAGAAACAAACATCATAAGTAATGAAGCCCTGGACAGGAAGATATATAATTCATAATGCATGAAGGTCAGAGCAGTCGAACCCTGAAATAGGGGAGACTTTAACTAATAAACTGTACTAATTGGCCCGACCAAAAATTCTAGAAAAAAATTTGTAGATGGATATATGAGTCTAGTTTCAGGGAAAATTTACAAAACTGATTTTCGAGTTTTGGAACTCAAGATATGATTTTTAAGGTGACAGTGACGCAGTTAGCCAGTTAGTCTGGAAATTTTTAAAATGGACTGTGAAAATCAACGAAATAAATCCGTAAATACCTCGTGTTCGACTCCGGCAACGGTCTCGGGTACGGGGTGTTACAAGAAATGTATGTAGAGATGAGTAAGGGATGTAGGGATGCTTTCAAATGGGGAATGGATGTGAGTATTTATAGTGAAGGTTGGTGGATGAGTTTACTAAAAATAGTGTGAAAAATGCCCCCATTTACTCCTTTGCTTGGCTGGCCACATATTTTGGAAAGGAATGGATGCTGGTTGATTGATTCAAGCATGAAATCATGCTTGAATCAAGCAAGGGTTGGACGGTTTCAAAGTCAAATCTAATAGGTTAATTTTTTATTCATTTGCAACTATAAGGACCTCCAATAAATTTCCTAAAAATTGGTTTTTGGCTGCTCACAAGTGTCATGCCAAATTGGGCTTGTTCTTCTTTTGTTGGATGGTTTGGTGACCCAATTATTTACCAGACTTATCCATTAATTGATCCATGTTCAATTGGATCAAAAGCAACTTCTTCATGACCCATTTGCATGTGTTTGATGTCCATGTTGAGTGAATTTGGGCATGTCCATGTTACTTTATTTTGTAAATAAATCATGCATAATTTCTTTGATCCAACTATATTAAATAAAGTAAAAATTAATATGTAGCAAAACAATTAAATTATGCAATAATTTAATACAAAATAACATAAATTTACATTCTTTCTTAAATCATGTTCATTATTGAAATATGAACAAAATTCACTCAATTAATAATAAAATACTCGATATTAATATTAATTTTAAGTAAAAAGATGTTATGAACTACTAAAAAAAACTATATAAACTAGAGTTTAGACACCCCCAAACTTAATCCATTACTCGTCCCGAGTAATGCAAAGCAAAAATTTCAATAGAGCAATCTCAGAATAAATTTAAATAAAATCATTAAGCAGAATCAACTTTTACACATACACATACTTCAACAAAATCATGCTCACAAACTCTTTTTATTGACAAGTCGTTCATATGCAAACATTATTTCAAAACTTGAGCATAAGTCATAGAGTGCATGCTTTTCAAGATCATGCATAACATTCATCATTCAATCAAAGTTTCATTATCAATCAAACTAAACAATCACAAGTTTAATTAATGGTCCTTATATGTTGAACTTAGCAATTCCTCTCTACTAATGTAATCGACATAATTATCAAAATCAATAGGTCTTTTATAAGGTTGTAATGGGTCTAGGCTCAAGGTAGGGATAAAGAGAAGTGGATTTTAGGTTGGATTCAATTGTCAACTGCTCCTATTGGAAATAGGATTGACTACAGATTCGAGCCATATACACATAGTTTCGTAAAACCATACGATTCTCCCGATCTAAATCAAGCAAGTTTTACATGAAGAAGGTTTGCCTCGGCATGTTCTATTCGATACGAGTAGGAGAAGCGGTATTCTTAAAAAAATAGAGAAATCAGAACCAAGTCAAGATGATACGGATCAACCCCTTCTTCTTGCGCCAAAGATCTTACCATTTCTGAAGGAACTGGAGTTTCATCTCTTTTCCAGTTCCATTCAAGAGTTCTTATGTGTTTCCACGACCCTTTAAGACCTCGAAATTTTGACAAATTTCTTTTCTTTTCTTAGGAACACATACAAGATTCGTCACTACAAACAGGATAATGGTAACCCCAAGTGGATTTTAGGTTTAGTAATCTTAATTTTAACTTAGCCTCGGATCAATTCGAGGTACATCATTCCTACTAATGGGTTTTACCCCCTAAACTTAATTTTGAAGTGTATGCCCAACAATATTTCTCAACACTTTGAGTATTTATTTTGCTATTTTTGCTTGATATTTGAATAATGTTTTTTTTTTTAAAAAAAACAAAGAATATGTACATCTTTTTGAATTTTTTGTCGATCTTTGCTCACTAAGACAAGTATAGTAAAGATGAGTGCAAAAATAAGATAAAATTTTAAAAAATGATAACATGGCTTATGATGTTGGTAATTGACAATAAAATAGGCTTAAAGACTCAAATTAAGGTTTCAAATATCAAATTCATATGGTAGGCTTGAAAGGCTCAAACGATCCAAAGAAAATGTGTCAAATCATGTTTAGATTCTTATACCTTCTAGGATTTCGCCTCAAGAAAGTTACTAAGTCAATTCTAAGGACTTAAACCTTCATGCATCTCTACTTCTAAGGAAGTTCAATTTTCATGAAAAAAGGCTACATAAGACCTAAGAACATACAAGCATTCCATAGCTCAAGATAATATAAAAAAACTCAGATAAAATCAGTAAATCATACTTGCATTTGAGCTAACTTATGAACAAAAATTCTCTCTGAACATCATTTTATTTTAGCATACTCATGTGAAAGCATTGAAACATACTTAAGAAAAAGCCCCACCCCCACATTAAAAAAAAAAGCAATGTTCTCATTGTGTAAGTAAAGTAATGAATGAGAACTAAACACCATATAGGATAGTAAGAAATAGAGGTGAGTCATGAGGACTGCTTAAATACCAAATCTTTCTCAACAATCCATTCCTAGACATGTTCATTCACATTACCACATTACTTTGTTATTTATTAAAGAAGAGACATTGAGCTTATTTTATTAATGTCTAGCGAAGTCAAGTTAGCATAGAACTCTCGCACTAAATCCTCATCAAGCATTGATCATGCATCATAAAATTGATCCCAATTTATAGCATTAATCATATTTTGAATCGACAAAGGCATGACCATTTTTTCATTGTTTTCCAAATTGAAACCTTTTTCCTACATCTTAGGTTGATTTTTGAAGATAGAATCAAATATTTCCCTTACTTCCTCATATTGAATCACAATCGAATTTTAGGCAGAAGTTTTGGAAGATCTGGTTCATTTGCGAGACATGGTAACTTTTCTCGAAAAAACTAGAGAATTTCGACAAAGAAAGAAGAAGGAATTGGCAATGTAAACAATTGCAGCGGCGATAGAATTGTGATGGCGACGATGTTGCAACACTGACGTATTGCGACAGCGATAAGGTTGCTTTGGCAATGATCTTGCTGCAACAATAGGAAGGTTTTACAAAAAAGAAATAAAATTGGAGAGATCTTTTGGAATTTGAGGCTGATGGCAAAGAGAAGAAAAGTAAGTGGCTAGGGTTTAAACTAATTGCTTGAATGTTGTGAAAAATATGATGGTAGAAAGGGGTTTATATAGTAGTAAATTAAGGTGAATTTGTAGCAAAAATTTAGCTACAAAGTATGCTTGGGCGGCAAGGTAATGAGGGAAGGAAAGTGGCGGCAAAAATTAGGGTTTTGGGAAAACATATGGATAGCATTTACATGGGTAAATTTCTCCTCTTCACTGTTTTGGGCCTCAAGCTCAAACTGCAATTTTTGCTATACTAAAAAATTAAACTGAACTAAAAAAATAAATTGATTAGTACTTAGGTCAATTTGACCCTCTTATTAAACATAAACAACTAAATTGATATTTGCAAATAAAAAATAAAATTAAAAATTTTGGATTACTTAGAAAATTTCTTCTCGAAGAATTATATCAAATTAATATCCCAAGAAAGGTTGAAGGGGTCACAAATGGTCTTGCTTAAGTTCCAATCTCCTTAGACATATTTAATTTAATGTGCTAATTTGAGATAAATAATTTCTAAGTATTGTTATTGTTAATAATAATTGGTAGAAAAATAAAAATATGAAAAATCAAGGTTCTATTAAATTGAATGAGGTTTCAACTCGCTCAACTTCACGATCCCAATAGCATTTGAGACATTGATCATTAACTTTAAACGTACCTCCATTGTTGTCGTACAATTCTACGGCTTCGTATGGATAAACTTTATGAATGGTGAAAGGTCCAGTCCATCGGGATTTAAGCTTCCCCGAAAATAACCTTATCCTTGAATTAAACAACAACACTTTTTGTTCTTCTCTAAATTCTCGAGGTTGTATATGGTTGTCATGCCACCTCTTATACTTTTCTTTATACATCATGGCATTCTCATATGAAAATAACCTGAACTCTTCAAGTTCATCAAGCTGTAACATTCTTTTCTCACCAGCTTGCTTTAGATCCAAATTCAATTGTTTCAATGCCTAGTGAGCTTTATTTTCCAACTCAGGCGGCAAATGACATGCCTTTCCAAAGACCAACCGATAATGAGTCATTCTTAACAGTCTCTTAAAAATAGCTCGATAGGTCCATAGAGCATCATTGAGCCTTTGAGACCAATCTTTTCTATTAAGTCGCACTACCTTCTCAAGGATACCTTTAATCTCATGGTTTACCCTTTCAACTTGCCCATTTGACTGTGGATGATAGGCAGTGGCAATTTTATGTTTCATATCGTACTTGTCAAGAAACCACTTAAGCCATTTATTTACAAAGTAAGGTCCTTCATCTCTTGTAGACACCCATTTTGTCCAAGTCTAATTGGAGGCCCATTTAATTTTTTGTTCTCTTTTAGGGCTTTTGAAGCCCACCCAATTTTGGTCATGTGAGACCTTTATTTTATTTTTTTCTTCTTTCCTTTTTGGGTTTGTCAAGGGTCCAAATTATTATTATCATCATCACTACTACTATTGTTATTAAATATCATTATTATCATTTTTTACAGATAAACAAGATTAAAAAACAATATATATACATGAAATGAAATGAAAGAAAAAAAGAGGCTTTTCATATTTTTGTTCATATTTTTTTTTCTTCTATCATTTTTTTTAGCCATAGACATGTCATGAAGGATCGGGTTTTGGGCTCCGGTGAAGGGGACGTCACCGGACCGTCCATCTTCTTCCCCTAGGAGCACCCAAAAATTCCCTTATTTTTTCTTCCCTTTTCTAAAATAAAGGGTTTTTTTAAAGGCTTGATCTTAGGAAAAGTTTTGTTTTTTTGTTTTTAAAAAAATAGAAAGTTTAGATTTTAAAAATAAAAATATTGTTTTTTAATCATTTTAAAGGAAATTTTAATTTTTTAAACTATTTCAAAATAAAAGCTTTGATATTTAAGAAAAATAGTGTTTTTTCCTTAAAAAGAGAAAGTTTAGATTTTAAAATAAAAATCTATTTTAATTGTTTTTTAATCATTTTAAAGGAAATTTTAATTTTTAAACTATTTCAAAATAAAAGCTTTGATATTTAAGAAAAATAGTGTTTTTTTCCTTAAAAAGAGAAAGTTTAGATTTTTAAAATAAAAATCTATTTTTAAGTCATTTTAAAGGAAATTTTAAAATTTTAAAACAAAGTTTTGATTTTTTTCAACTATTTCAAAATAAAAACTTTCATCTTTAAGAAGAATAGTGTTTTCCTTTTAAAAGGAGAAAGTTTAAATTTTAAAATAAAAATATGTTTTTTAGTCATTTAAATGGAAAGTTTAAAATTTTAAAGCAAAATTTTGATTTTTTTAAACATATTTCAAAATAAAAACTTTAATCTTTAAGAAAAAAATATTGTTTAAAAAAAAGAGTTTAGATTTTTAAAATAAAAATATGATTTTTAGTCATTTTAAAGGAAAAGTTTAGATTTTTTAAAACAAAGTTTTGATCTTTTTCAACTATTTGAAAATAAAGTTTTGATTTTTAAGAAAAATAGTGATGTTTTTTTTAAAAGAAAACTTTGACTTTGCAAAAAAAAAAAATGGTCATCGTATGTGGCGGCTCCACCATCGAAGGTCGGAGAGCCCAATGGCTTTCCGGTGATGGAGCCATGGCCAACATAGAAGGAGGAAGAGAAAGAGGAAGAGGTTTTTTTTTTTTTTTTTGAAAAAAATGAGGTTAAAATAAAAAAATAAATAGTTTTTTTCATTTATAGGTGCCAAAAATAGGTAATTTATTCTCACCTCTTACTTTTTAAATTTACAAAAATACCCCTTTTTTACAGCACTGCCCTCACTTTTTGGCCTATTTACACCTCCCTTTTGTTTATTCAAACATTAGATTTAATCTGAAATTTCAAAATTAAAAGCAAATTAATTGCTACATCAGTCATCTGTCTTGTACATTTTTTATCTTTTAGTCCGAAAATCAAGCTATGTCATTTTGTTTCCATCTTTAATAAATTATTTATACTTATATCTTTCCTTTCATTTTCATTTATACCTTATATAAATATTTAATTTCAATTATGCACTTTATTTTAATATTTTATATTTATTCACACTTGTATAATTTTATTTATTCCTATTTTGTCTTTATTTATTTTCATGTCCATTTATATTTATGTTTTTTCTTTACACGTTCCCCTTACATACATTTTAATATTATTTATTTATATTACTTTGATTCTTTTATTGTATTATGAATAAGGTGTATTATTGTTATTATTATCATCATCATGTCAATATCTTATTTATTTCATTTAATTAAGTTTTCTTTTTATTGTTGTCATTTTTGAAAGCTAATGAATATTACTTAAGATATATTATTTTAGGATTTTGACGAATTTAAACATTAGATCAATAATTTTAAAGTAAGATAAATCATAAACCCGACATAGGATACTTTCGTAAGATCTTGATAGGTTCAACGTTTTAATTAAATCTTTTAAAAATAATAATAATAAAAGATCAAATAAGTTGTAGATGGATTTTAATATTTCTCTTAATTCATTGGTAATATCTAGGGTGTTTTTTTTTAGAATTCTAAGATAGAATTAATTTTAGGAATTGAAGGTAAATTATATAGGTATCCTTCAGGGTTCCTGTTAAAAGTAAAAATCTCTAATTGAAGTTTCAAATTAGATAAGTTTGGTGAACACATCTTAATCGAGTTACAAGTAAATCGAAGACATTTTCTTTAGAGATTTTATTTAAGATTTCCATAAGATTTTACCCTAGATTAAAACATTAATATGCTTAAATAAAAAAACCTAGCTCTTAAGACCCTGTAGGGCTATCCCCAGATAGGTGTTGTTAGGGTGCTATAACTTTCCCCACACATAATCGTACTCTCAATGTAATGCCCCAAAAATACCTTATAATTATTTCTGTGTGTTTGTTACACAATTGTGTATCTACTTCAGTGGTTAAGTATTCTGAGTGTGTGTAAGAGGTCCTAAGTTCAAGCCTTACCTTGGGTAAATTTTGGTTTCTTTTCAAAATAAAGCCTAAACCCTACTCAGTAGGCTTAAATTTAATTGTTGGTAAAATATATTAGAATAGGCTGTTGATTTGGTGGTTAAGTGGAGTGTGATAAGTTGGAGGGCCTGCGTTCGAATCCCTGCGTAAGCAAGGGTATTATTTTTGCTCAGTTTCGAATTAGAGTTGTGTCATAGAGGGATTCTGAGTAGTGGTTGTGTAGTGGGAATTAGGGGAGAAAATTAAGGGATGTTGGAGGTTACTGGGATTTTATTTTTTATTTTCTTCACTTTCGAATTTGTGTTTCTACCAAAATCTCTGTCGTTTTTCCTCTCCATTCTTCCCTTGCTGTCGAATTTCCCTTTCGATTTGCTAAATCCGCCTTTTCCTCCCTCCTTTTTTTAGCTTCGTTCCCGATTTATCGTATTTGTGCAACGTAGTTCACACATTGGTAAGCAATAAGTGAGTTCTTTTCGATTTATTCAATGAATATTTGTTTGATGAGAGTCACCGTCAATTTAAGCGCAAATTAAGGGGTTGGTGGATCCCTACTGACGCGGTGGTCATGTAAAATTGGTGTTGCTTAAATGAAGTAAGGTTGTCGATGTTTTTTTTAGAATTATTTGTTCGTAGGAATTTGGAATAAGTGACTAAAGTTGGGATTTTTATTGTCAAATATAGGTTCTGAAGTGCTCAGGAGTGATTACGCGTCGAAATCGAACCAAGTGTGTAATTGAAATGCAAAAAATAGGGTTCGGTGAAAAGTTAAAATAGCTTACTGTCGATGCCACACGGGCATGTGGTTGCCCGTGTGGTAGGCTGTGTGATTGTACACGAGTGTGTGAGTGACGAGCCAGGTCGTGCGTGTAAGACATGGCCATGTGATGGCTGGGCGAGGCCGTGTGCGACAGACGGGCTCGACCAATTTGGGCCGTTTGGGCCCACACAGGTGAAACACACGGGCGTGTGGGATTCTGGGCTAGGCCGTGTGATCTACACAAGCAAGGCCATATTAGGTCATGTGGGCCAGCACGGGCTAACAACATGGGTGTGTAGGCCCATTTACACTGTTTTGATGCCAAGGTTGCACAGGTCGCCCGAGACGACTGTGAACCTACTGTAGGGTTGGTAAGCTTTACCTAGACCCCTAATTGTATGAAACGACTGATTAACTGTTGTATGAATATATGTTATCAAGCATGATATTATTACACTAAACTGAAAATTGTATGTACTGTTACTGTGAGATAGCATGTCATTTATGTATGCTGCATTGCATGAGGATGGGTTTATATTGATCGGACGAAGTGTTTAGAAAGGCTTTGAGCCTAACTTACTAGTAGCTCAACTGCAAATCACTATCTAGTGCCGCATTCGGTACTATTTGGAGTATAGGGATGGGTGGGTTGATTATATCCCCACATGGAGTGTAGGGTTGGACGGAGATAGAGTATAGAGGCTGGTTGGGTAAGATTTTGTAATTGCATATCTGTTACTGTAATGGGCTAAGGCCAAAATGATACTGATATTGATATTGAAAAGGGCTTAGGCCTAGATTGTGATTGTTTGTTTACTGTCTGTTTGATTGCATGGAGATTACACACTAAGTTTACATAATCTCACCCGTTCTGCTTAATCTGTACAGGGAATCCCCAGACTTGATGGATCAGTGCAGCGGAGGACTTGATGGTGGCCACACGTATTTAAACTATTTTGATTTCAACTTTGGGCATTTAATTCTAAATTATTTTCTGGGTTAATTTTTTATGTAAATTGCGAACTTTCTGGGACTTTTACTTAATTGGGTTATTATTTGTTTTTTTGGATTTATAACTGCTAAGAAATCTAATAACTCGATTTTCAAAAAGGCAAGTTTTCTTTAAACACGCGATTTACTCAAAACGAGCTTCTACAATAAAACATATAAAAATGAATGACTAGATTAGCAACGAATATAAAGTCAACAGTTGTTAACTAATGGAAATTATTTTATTGTAGCAACATAGTTTCAAACGCTATCATGTGACATTGTCAGATTCAGCCATAACGTCTAGGTTAGGTTTGGGGTGTTACATTTAGTGGTATCAGAGCCAGGTTGTAAAACTCGACCGTGGATTTGTGTTTTAAAGAAAAACTTATTTTTAAATGATTTTTTGAATACTGGAATTTTTTTATTGAACGTGTGGTACATTAAGTCTCCGGCGCCGATTATGTAATCTATTATTATTAACGTTTAACATTTCATGTGTATAGTATAATGTTCAATATCATGTTAATAAAATAAAATAAAAATTTTAAAAAATAATAATAATAATTTATTCAATAATTATAAAACTTAAATTAATATAATTGTTAAAATAATAATTTGAAGGTTGTAAATATAAATATATTTAAACTGTAATATCTTTTGATTTAAGAATTTGAAAAGGTAATAGTATTTTAAATATTGTATTTAAAATATATTAAAATTAATTACACTAAACATCTTCAAATTATCACCCTTATTCTAAGTTGACCTCAAATTTTAAAAATTTTAATTACATCCTTATATTACTAAAGTTATATCAATAAAACCTTTCATCCTTTGAAATCTTAACATTGAAGCTTTTAAACAAACTATTGTTCACACTCTCTGCTTGTTGGTTTTATTGCATTTTAAATTCAATTTTAAAAGTTATATGATAATATTTTACTTTTCTTTTAAATTTTCCTTTAAAATCATGTCACATAAAATTTTACGTAACATTTAATGGTTAAATGAATGGTTTTAATAATATAAAAGTTTGATTGATATAATATCATTAGTTTAAAATTCAGAGAGCAATTTAAAGTGAGTATCATAAACTAAAGATATTTAGTGCAATTAACTCATAATATTATTAATCGAAATAATAAAATAGTTAATTCCACCAATGCTAAGTGATCTCCTCGCCCAAAGAGGGGTGGAAAAGTTGGTTCGTAAGGGATATGAGGTGTATTTGGCCTACATCAATGTTTCATATTCTGGGGATTCTTCAGTTAATGATATCAAGATGGTTAAGGACTTTCCAGACATTTTTCCTGAAGAGCTACCTAGGTTACCTCCAAATCGTGAAGTAGAGTTTGAGATTGAGCTCTCTTCTGGTACAACTCCGGTGTCTATCGCCCCTTATAGAATGGCACCGAAGGAGCTCGTGGAGCTTAAGGCTTAGATTCAAGAGTTACTGGATCATGGGTTCAGCCGCCCTAATGTGTCTCTGTGGGGAGCACCAGTTCTATTCGTGAAAAAGAAGGATGGATCCATGCGTATGTGTATCAACTAGCGGCAACTAAATAAGTTGACCAGAAATAATAAGTACCCCTTGCCGATGATAGATGATCTGTTTAACTAGTTCCAAGGAGCTTCGGTTTTCTCTAAGATTGAGCTCTAATCAAGGTATCACCAGTTGAGAGTTAAGGAGGCTGATATGCATAAGACAACATTTAAGACTCGATACAGCCACTAGAGTTCCTAGTAATGCCATTTAGACTGACTAACGTATAGGTAGCTTTTATGGATTTGATGAATCAGGTGTTCCAGCCCTATTTGGATCGATTCGTAGTGGTATTTATCATCGATATACTGGTGTATTCAAACATTAAGGATGAACATGATGAGCACCTCAGAGTGGTTCTACAGATCTTGCAAGAGAAACAACTGTATGCCAAGTTCAGTAAATGTGAGTTTGGTTACGGAAAGTAGCATTTCTGGGGCATGTGGTTTCTGTCGAGGGGATTAGAGTTCATCCTTGAAAGATTGAGGCTATCTTAGATTGGTAGTAGCCTAAGACTTTATCTGAGATCCGCAGTTTCCTGGGACTGGCAGGGTACTATCGATATTTTGTAGAGGGATTTTCATTGATTGTGGCACCCTTGACTAAGCTGCAACATAAGGGTGTGCTGTTTAATTGGACTGATGTGCAACAAGTGAGCTTTGAGAAGCTCAAAATTGTACTGACTGAGGCCTTTATGTTGATACAGCTAGAGTCTGGTAAAGAGTTTACTGTCTACAGCAATGCATCACATGTCGGGTTGGGATGTAGATTGATGCAAGAGAGTAAGTCGGTAGCGTGTGTATCTCATCAGCTTATAACTCATGAGATGAATTATCTGACTCATGACCTAAAGTTGGCTGCTGTGTTATTCGTACTGAAAATCTAGAGGCATTATCTGTATGGTGAGAAGTGTATCATTTACACAGATCACAAGAGCCTCAGGTATCTCCTCACTCAGAAGGAGATAAATCTTAGGCAACGGAGATGGATTGAGCTGCTTAAAGACTACAATTGTACGATTGAATACCACCCTGGTAAGGCCAATGTGGTGGCCGACGCGTTGAGCCGTAAGGTTATGACTGATTTGAGGGTGATGTTTGCTCGCCTCAATTTATTTGATGATGGAAGTTTGTTAGCGGAGCTTCAGATTAAGCCTACGTGGATAGAGTAGATTAAGGGAAAATAGATGGAGGATGAGTCTTTGGGTATACAAATTTTAAACTGAATAACGAAGGGGTATTTTGTTTTCGAGGGAGAATCTGTGTACCAAAAGATATTGAATTGGGGCAGTTGATACTGAGAGAGGCACATAGTAGCCCCTGTGTTATGCATCCTAGCTGAAATAAGATGTACTGAGACCTTCGTGAGTTATACTGATGGCCAAGACTTAAATGAGAGGTTACCGACCTTGTGGGTAAATGTCTAACTTGCCAGCAGGTTAAGGCTGAGCATCAGTTACCTTCGAGTTTGTTACAACTAATCAAGATTCCACTTTGGAGTGGGAGAGAATGACTATGGACTTTGTTAGTGGGTTGCCCCTCACACCCACTAAGAAGTATTCTATATAGGTCATCGTGGATCAATTGACCAAGTCGCTCATTTCATACTGGTTTGTACTGACTACTTTCTGTAAAAGCTGGCTAAACTGTATGTGTCTGAGATAGTGAGACTGCATGGGGTACCTATTTCGATCATCTCTGATAGGGATCTTTGTTTCACATCTCAGTTCTGGAAGAAACTACATGAAGCTCTGGGTACAAGGTTGGACATCAGTACTGCTTTCCATCCTCAGACAGATGGTCAATCTAAGAGGGTGATTCAGATATTAGAGGATATATTGAGGAACTGTGTAATTGATTTCTGAGGCAGTTGGGAGGACTATCTACCGCTAGCCGAGTTTGCCTATAATAACAGCTTCCAGTCGAGTATACGGATGGCACCTTATGAGGCTCTGTATGTTGTAAGTGTCGCACTCCTTTATGTTGGACTGAGTTGGGCGAGCGACATGTTCTGGGTCCTGAGTTGGTCTCCAAAACTGAAGATAAGGTTCGATTAATTAAGGATCGACTGAAGGTAGCGTCTGACAGGCAAAACTCTTATGCGAAATTGAAGCGACGTGAGATCGAGTATTCTGTAGGAGACTCCGTTTTTCTTAAGGTCTTGTCATGGAAGAAGGTACTGAGATTTGGACGGAAATGCAAGCTGGGCCCTAGGTTTATTGGGCCTTATCACATACTAAAACGAGTGGGACCTGTTGCCTACCAGTTAGAGATACCTCCAGAGTTGGATCGGATTCATGATGTTTTCCATGTCTCGATGTTGAGGTGCTACCGCTCTGATCCAACACATATTATTCCAGTGGAGGAGATCGAGGTTTGGCCAGATTTGACTTTCGAGGAGGAGCCGGCTCAGATATTGGATCATGACGTAAAGGTTCTAAAAAGGAAGTCAATCCCACTGCTTAAGGTTTTATGGCGTAATCATGGCTCTGAAGAGGCCACGTGAGAGCCTGAGGATCCGATGTGTTGGCAGTATCCTCCTCTGTTCTGATCAAGTAAAATTTTGAGGCCGAAATTTTCTTTTATGGGGTAGAGTTTTAATGCCCCAAAAATACCTTATAATCATTTTTGTGTATTTCTCACACAATTGGGTATCTGCTTTAGTGGGTAAGTGTTCTGAGTGTGTGTAAGAGGTCCTAAGTTCAAGCCTTACCTTGGGTAAATTTTGGTTTCTTTTCAAAATAAAGGCTAAACCCTACTCAGTAGGCTTAATTTAATTGTTGGTAAAATATATTAGAATGGTCCTACTGGTCTGGTGGTTAAGTGGAGTATGATAAGTTGGAGGTCCTGTGTTCGAATCCTTGCATAAGCAAGGGTATTATTTTTGCTCAGTTTTGAGTTAGAGTTGTGTCATAGAGGGATTCTGAGAAGTGGTTGTGTAGTGGGAATTAGGGGAGAAAATTAAGGGATGTTGGGGGTTATCGGATTTTATTTTTTATTTTCTTTACCTTCAAATTTGTGTTTCTACCAAAATCTCTATCATTTTTCCTCTCCATTCTTCCATTGCTACCGAGTTTTCCTTTCTATTTGCTGAATCTGCCTTTTCCTTACTCCTTCTTTTTAGCTTCGTTCCCGATTTGTCGTATTTGTACAATATAGTTCACACGTTTGTAAGTGATAAGTGAGTTCTTTTCAATTTATTCAATCAATATTCGTTTGACGAGAGTCACTGTCTGTTTAGGCGCAAATTAAGGGGCTGGTGGATTCCTACTGACGCGGTGGTCGTGCGAAATTGTGGTTGCTTAAGCGAGGTAAGGTTGTCGATGGTTTTTGAGAATTGTTTGTTCGTAGAAATTTGGATTAAGTGACTGAATTTGGGCTTTTTAATGTCGAATATAGGTTCTGGAGTGCTCGGGAGTGATTATGCATCAAAATTGAACCAGGTGTTTACCTGAAACGTAGAAAATGGGGTTCGACGAAAAGCCGAAAAAGCTTACTATTGACGTCATATGAGTGTGTGGTCGCCCGTGTGGTAGGCCGTGTGACGATACATGGGCGTGTAATCGACGAGCCAAGCCGTGTGCACATGACACGGCCGTGCGATGGCTGGGCGAAGCCGTCTACAGCACACGATTTCGACCAATTTGGGTCGTATGGGCTACGCGGGCATGTAGGCCTACACGAGTGAACCTCACGGACTTGTGGGATTCTGGGCCACGCCGTGTAATCCTCACGACCAAGGCCATATTGGTTCATGTGGGCCACACGGACGTGTGGGCCCACACAGGCTGACAACATAGGCGTGTGGGCCCATTTACACTGTTTTGATGCCAAGGTTGCACGGGTTGCCCGAGACAACTATGAACCTACTATAGGGTCGGTAAGCTTTACCTAGACCCTTAGTTGTATGAAACGACTGATTAACTGTTGTATGAATATATGTTATCGAGCATGATATTATTACACTGAACTGAAAATTGTATATAATGTTACTGTGAGATAGAATGTCATTTATGTATGCTGCATTGCATGGGGATAGGTTTATATTGATCGAAGGAAGTGTACTGAAAGGCTTTGAGCCTAACTTACTGGTAGCTCAGCTGTAAATCACTGTTTAGTGCTGCATTCGGTACTATTTGGAGTGTAGGGATGGGTGGGTTGATTATATCCCCACATGGAGTGTAGGGTTGGACGGAGATGGAGTGTAGAGGCTGGTTGGGTAGGATTTTGTAATTGCATATATGTTATTGCAATGGGCTAAGACCAAACTGATACTGATAATGATATTGAAAAGTGCTTAGGCCCAAACTGTGATTGTCTGTTTGTTTGCAAGGGGATTACACACTGAGTTTACGTAAACTCACCCCTTCTGCTTAATCTGTACAAGTAATCCCCAGACTTGATGGATCAGTGTAACAGAGAACTTGATAGTGGCCACACGTATTTAAACTATTTTTATTTCAGCTTTGGGTATTTAATTCTTAATTATTTTCTGGGTTAATTTTCGATGTAAATGACTTTCTGGGACTTTTACTTAATTGGGTTATTATTTATTTTTATGGATTTATAACTGCTAAAACGTCTAAAAACTCGGTTTCAAAATGGCAAGTTTTCTCTAAACACACGATTTACTCAAAACGACTTTTAAAAGCTTCCGCAACGAAACCTGTAAAAACAAATGACTAGATTAGTAACGAATTTAGGGTCAACGAGAGTTAACCAATGGAAATTATTTTATCGTAGCAACTTAGTTTCAAACGCTATCATGTGACATCGCCAGATTCGACCATAACGTCTGGGCCCGGTTTTGGGTGTTACACTCAAACCCGAGATTTGGTGATTAGATCAAGTCTAGATTTTTAGACTATAGATGGCTAACCAATCTAGCCTTAATTGGTTATTGGTGACTCTACATTAATTTAAGCCCTCCATGTTTAGCTTTGCTTACTCGGCCCCCGTACCCTTATGTAGGCAATATTATGACATTGCTAATTATAACTTTAGGTGTCCTAATCTTTGTAAACACATGCTTATGTAGGAATCGTATGACAACCTTAGCATTATTCGTTGGGTATGCCCTGGCTTCAACCCACCTGGATACGTAATCCACAGCTACTAAGATATACCTATTACCGTAAGAGGAAGGAAACGGGCCTAAAAAATCAATGCCTTATACATAAAATAAATTTACCTCTAAAATGTTCGTCAAGGGCATCTCGTTCCTCCTTGATATGTTTTCGGTCCGTTGGCATCTATCACAATTTTTCACATATGCATATGCATCTTTCAACACTGTAGGCCAGAAGAATCCTGCTTGTAAGATTTTTGCTGTAGTGCAGGAACCACCAAAGTGTCCCCCACATATGCATCTATCTCATCAATTTTACTTCCAGCTACGTACTTCCTGATTATGTTATCTATATATTGTTTAAACGAAAATAGATCCTCTCAAAAAATAACATTGACTTTCGTGAAGGAATTTCTTCCTTTGTTGGTTTGTCATTTCTCAAGGAATTATTCCACATGCAAAATAATTTGCATAATAAGAAAACCAAGGTATTTCATGAATTCAGCTTGCCTCGAAGATATGTTCATCTAGAAAATTTTCATTGATTGGAATAAGTGAATGAGTTACTTCATTTTGGAATAAGACACCTTTTCAGTCTTAGATCTCAAGGTCAAATTATTAGAGTAGAAGGATTCATCGAATTAGCATCTTTCTTTGTGATTAAGTATTTAATGGCTACATGGTTAGTAAATACTGTAACTTTGGTACCTATAATATATGAATGGAGCTTGTCAAAAGCAAAAACTATAGCGAAAATTTCTTTTTTAGTTACCACGTAATTGAGTTGGGCTTCCGTCAAAGTTATGCTTGCATAGTAGATCTGATAAAACACTTTGTTTGTTCATTGACCTATCATAGCTCCAATAGCAACATTGCTTGCATCACCATCAACTCAAAAGGTGAGTTCCAATTAGATGTAACAATTATTGGGGTTGAGATTAACCAATTTTTCAACTCTTCAAAAGCTTCTAAACATGCTTTGTTAAAATAAAAGAGTGTATTTTTTTTCTAAAAGTATACACAAAGGTCTGGAAATTTTTGAAAAATCTTTGATGAACCTTCGGTAAAAACTGGTATGGGCTAAAAAACTTTGAACTCCTTTAAGAGTGACTGGTGGGGGTAAATTTTTAATTACGTCCACTTTCGCTTTATTAACTTCGATCCCATTTCTAGAAATTTTATGTCCTAAAATAATTCCCTCATTAACCATAAAGTGGCATTTCTATCAGTTAAGGACAAGATTTATCTCCTCGCATCTTTTTGGTACCTTAGCCAAATTACTCAAACAAACATTGTAAGTATTACCAAAAATAGAAAAATCATCCATGAAAACCTCAACAAAATTTTCAACCATATATTTCCATCATGCATTGTTGAAATGTGGCAAGTGCATTACGTGAACCGAAAGACATTTGCCTAAAAGAAAACGTACCATAAGAGCAAGTAAAAGTGGTTTTGTGTTGGTTTTTCGGGGCTACAACTATTTGGTTGTATCCCAAATGTCCATCTAAGAAATAGTAATATTCGTTACTTGCTAGTCGGTCTAACATCTGATCTATAAAAGGTAGTGAAAAATGATCCTTCCAAGTGGCTTTTTCAACTTCCTGTAGTCAATACAGATTCTCCAACCCGTGATCGTCCTTGTCAGGATTAAATCATTATGTTCATTCTTAACAATCATAATTCCACCTTCTTTGGTACACATTGTACTGAAGCTACCCATGAACTATCTGAGATGAGGTAGATAATTCTTGCATCTAACCATTTGATAACTTTCTTTCAAACTACCTCTTTCATGATAGGATTGAATACCTTTTTCCAATTAATTCTAGCTTGCTCACCTTCTTCTAAGATAATTTTATGCATACAAAAAAGAAGGGCTTATTCCTCGAATATCAACTATGGTCCAGCTAATTGCCTTTTTAAATTTCTTTAAAGTTTTGATTAGCTGCTCCTCTTGGTGTTCTGTTAGTTCTTCTGAAATAATCGCAAGCAAAATAAAACTGTTACCCAAATAAACATATTTCAAATGAGAAGGAAGTACTTTAAGGTCGAGTTTAGGTGGTTTCTTGATTGACAACTTTGGTTGCATATATTCTCGAACTTCCAACTCTAATGGTTCAAACTGAGCTGGTTGAACATATTTTCTCGAATTGACTTCCATCAAAGCTATATTTTTATTACCTTTTTCATCTTCCAATGATTCAGACCCTATGGTGTTCTCCAATGGGTCCTTCACAAAATTATTCTCCCATTGCATAGAAACTAAGGTTTCTAACTCTTCCATCACTGAACATTTCTCTGTCGGATTAGGAAATTTCATTACTTTAAGAATATTAAATGTTACATGATCATTTTGAACTCTCATGGTGAGTTCATCTTTTTGCACGTCTATTAACGTTCTTCCCATGGCTAGGAAAGGCCTTCCTAGGATGACCGGCACTTCATTATCTATTTCAAAGTTTAAGACAATGAAATCAGAAGGAAAAATAAACTTATCTACTCTTACCAAAACATCCTTGATCTTTCAATTTGGGCATACTATTTGCCAATTGGAGTGTTACAGTAGTGGGTCTTACTTCACCTATTCCCAACAACTTGAAAATAGACTTGGGCATCAAGTTGATACTTGCTCCTAAGTCGCATAAAGCTTTACCACAGTAAAACTC
This sequence comes from Gossypium arboreum, assembly GCF_025698485.1. Taxonomy (NCBI): domain Eukaryota; kingdom Viridiplantae; phylum Streptophyta; class Magnoliopsida; order Malvales; family Malvaceae; genus Gossypium; species Gossypium arboreum. The sequence continues at coordinate 93,551,234 of NC_069075.1, forward strand.
TCTAATATTACAGGGTATAGTAAAGCTTCTAAGGTCCTTCAGTTTCGGAGGTAGCTTATTCTGTAAGAACGCACTGCATATGCACTGCATTCTTTCCTTAAAGCTACAGTCTCATACTTACTAAGTCTCTTCTTTTAGGACAGAATGTCGTTCATGAGCTTGACATAGTTGGGCATTTGTTTGAAAGCTTCCACTAGCGGGGTGTTGATGTGAAGTTGCTTTAGAACGTCCTTGTAACATCTTGTTTTTAGTAAAATCGGAACAATGGTTTCGGGACCACAAATTCGAGGTCGGAAGAAAATTTATTTTAATATTATTTTATGGTCTATGGTATAAGAAGAATGTCGCATGAAAATTTTGTTAAGGAATTTTACCGATTACATGTCTAATTAGTTAAAAAGGACTAAATTGAAAAATGTGCAAAACTTGCTAACTATGATAGTTAAGTGATTAAATAGCTTAACTAGTAAATAGGGGAGGACTTAAGGCATAAATATGCCTAAAATGGGTGGATGAGGCAGCATAACCTGGGAAATTAATAAAATAAAAATCAATTAATGGCAAAATTGTATGCTAATTAGATTATAACAAATGGAAAATTAAAGATTTCTAGACATTTCATTATCATTTTCAATTCTAAGAGCAGACATTGAAGAGGGTTTAGGCTGGTTTTTCAATTTTTTCCTCATGTAATTTCAATTCTTACCCGTTTCTTGAAATTTTTATATTTTTGAGATTGTTGCAATTAGGTCCAATTAACCTTTACCTTAGTTTTTGATTTTGTTGAAAAATTTGGAAGTTACCATTGGTGAGATCATATGAATTTAGTTATTAGATGATGAATTTGAGATGTTGATGGGTATTTAAAAATATTTTATTAAAGAATTTTAATGAAACCATGATTTAGGGATGAAATTAAAAAGATGTTGAATTCATGGAAAATTCTAAAATTTTATGGAATTCATGGGTGCTATTGATATATATAAATTTTCTAGGCTTGGAATAAGGATTAAATTGCATGAATTTCATTTTATAGCCTAGGGAGGAAATCATAATTAATTAAAACTATAGAGGTAAAATGGTAATTTTTCCAAAGATGTGTATTGGATTGAATTGAATATGAATTGTATTAAATTAATGTTAAATCCATTCATATAGATCTGGATCGACTAAATACAGAGTTAGATTGAGGAAAAGAAAAAGTGTTAGATTAGTATATTTTGCATACACGAACACTTGTCGAGGTAAGTTCATATAATTAAATTGTATGTTTAAATGTTAAATTGAATTGTATGTATGTGATTGTATTATTGTTTTGTATATAAAAGTAATCACATATCTGATGATGACCAACAAGCATTAAGTCCCATTTGAATAAATGAAATTCGATGGGTATAAGGTTCCCGTATTGGTTGTGGTCCTGAATGTGTTACGGACACACCACTGCTCGAAAGAGCGTCCCGTTATTAGCTCTCATAAGTTTCTTGTTAAATGGTTCTTGCGAGCTTCCCATTAATAGCTCTATGGAGCATCCTGATTGGTTGTGATCCTATATGTGTTGTGGACACACAGCTGCTCTTATGAGCATCCCGATATATGGCTCTTCGAAGCTTTCTGATTAAAGGCTCTTTCATGAGCTTCTTGATTAATTGCCTCTCTAAAGCCTCCCGATATTGGCTCACTTGAACTTCCCGATTATGGATTGGATGAGCTTCCTGTTATATGGCTTACATGGGCTTTCCGTTATATAGATCGAAAGATCCTGACATGAGAAAATATATGAATTCAAAATGAATCATTATCCGTATATACACGAAATAAATGGAAATTTGATATTTGATGAGCTCATACATGTTTCTTAATATTCATGTGAAATAAACGACTAACATGTTTGATGAAGTATGTGTTTAGGCTATTAGCCAAATTGCTTTGGATGTATTTTGTATGCTTACATTAGATGTAAAAGAATGGTAAGTTAATTTCCCATTATACGAACTTATTAAGCTTAAAATCTTTTTCTGTTTTATTTTTCCTATTTTATAGTAATTCGAAGGCTCGAATTGGTTGAAAGCTGGTCGGAGCATCATCATACTATCCTTCAGCTCATTTCGGTATAAATATTAAATTACTTTTAGTTATAATGGCATGTGTAGGCTAAATTTGGCCAATGATGCCATGTATATATGTATATGTTTGGTTGAAAAACCAGCCATTGGTATGGCTTGTAAATGGTATGTTTTGATATGTAAAAATGGCCTTAATATGTTTGATAAGTATTTGAAATGGATGAATGTAGGAAATCATATAGACATGTTAGTGATTGGTTTGTGATGGTATAAATGGTAAAATATGCCAATATGTATGTATGGTTATTTTAGTAAATTAGATAGTTAAACATATGTATTAATAATTGATATGTCATGCATATGACCTAGTTTTGGCTTGATTTGAATGTTTTGTTTTGGCTTGTGAATGTCTTAAAGTGTTAATGTAGGTGAAAGACAAATTGGGTGAGAAATGTGGCCTTGGAAATGGCTTAATTTCTTCCACACGAGCATGTGTCTCAGCCGTGTGTGACACGCGGTCTATCCCACGGCCCACGAGCGTGTGTCCCTTGCACCTTGGAAAATTTTGAAACTTTTCAAAATTTTTTTTTGAGTTTCCAGTTTAGTTCCGATTTAATTCTAGTGTGTATTTTAGGCCTCGAGGGCTTATATAAGGGATGATATGAGTGATTATGATTGTTTTCTGATATGAATGTAAAATGATATGAAATGTCTGTATTTGAGTATATAAATTTCGTTAATGCTCTATAACCCTGTTCCGGCGACGAATATAGGTTATGGGTGTTACAGTCCAAAAAATTCTTGAATTGCACCTCCTAGTTCTTCTTATTTGGTTGAAATTTTTAAGGATATGGGGGTGATGGAACTTTGGGTTGGATGGATAAATTTTCTGATGAGATAAATCTGCATTTAAAGAAGATGTTAGCTTGTTAGAATTCATTAGTTTAGATTTCACCTTATCATATTTTGTAGGTTTTGGCTCTTCTGGTGTGGGAATTTCAATTATTGGTTGACTTTCCTACTTCTCAATAGGTTAATCTTCAATCACAGCTTCCTTGGGTTCCAAAGTTTTACCACTTCGTAAAGTAATTAACTTGCAATTTTCTTTACCCAAATTTCTTGGATTTTCTGTATCGCTCTAGAAGGCTCCTTGCAGTCTATTATGAAGCCTGTAGCTAGCTGACCCTTTTGGTTCTCCAAATTTTTTACTGTTTTTGTTTGAATTTGGATTAAGTTGTCATTCTTCAACATGTACACCTTCAACAAGTTCTCCAAATTGTTCGATGATTCAACTTGTAATGGTTTTGGAGCTTCTTGACTAAACCCTTAGGGTTTATTTAGTCTATGATACATGTAGTTGTTCGGTCCTCCTCCTTAGTTACTCTGAGAAAAATTTGGATGGTTATGACGTGAAGGACTGTAGAAGTTGGACTATGGTCCTTGTCCACTTCTATTTTGGTGTTGATTCTCCACATAGTAAACCGACTCTAGATTTGATGGACAGTTCTTCGAAAGAATGACCATCCTCATAATATACGCAGGATATAACCTAGAATTGACTAGGTGGCTAGGTTACAACAAGATTAAAACTGTTAGTAGTAAACTGTTTCAATGCTAGAGAGATAGAAGATACCTGAGCGGAGACTGAAGTAAGGGCATCAACTTCATACACTCTGGCTACTTGTCTTCCTAAAGTTGCTCGATTTGTCGACCACTGGTAATTATTCCATGCTATTCTCTCGATGATCTCGTAAGCCTCATTATAAGTGATACGTGATATTCGTGACATGTTTTAAATATTTATAATGAATCGTTCTTGAAACTAACTATTATCACGATGAAGGTAAGTGTACCTATCGAACAGTAGTATAGCTTTAGCAAGACCGCATTATTGAACCCAAAGGAACTAAAAGTACTAGTATCAACTTTCTTTTTATTATCTAGCCTAAAAAAATAAAAGGGTTTTGTTTATCTAACTAATTAATTAAACTAAGAAATCACAGAAAAGAAATTTGGGGGAAATACTTTTTGGAAAACTTGATTGATTGAGACAATACCTAAGGAAAAATCCACCTAGACTTCACTTGTTATTTGACTCTGAATCGGACAATTTATTCATCCAACTTGTTCCGTAGAGATCCCTAAGTTATATTATTATCTCTCTCGAGACTAACAATGTCTAACTCTAGATTGAATAATTGAAATCTCTTTCTAATTAACACCCTAGGGTTGCATTAACTCAATCTATGGATCCCTTTATTAGGTTTCACCCTAATCCGGCAAAATCTTGTCACCCTATCTCTAGGCGCGCAACCAACTCCGCTTAATTATGAAAAATTTACTCTTAGAAAGGGAATAAGAGCTTTAACTTGAATCAGTATCCTAGAATATCAAAACAAGAATTAAGAACACATAATTAAGAACAAGTCAAATATTTATCATACAATTCAGATAATAATAACAAGGTCCGTCTTAGGTTTCATTCCCCTTAGGTATTTATGGGTTTTAGTTCATACTAATGAAAGAAAACATCACAAAAGAATAAAAATAACAAAACATAAGAAAACCCAAAACTCCTGAGGGAATTTGAAGGGAGATCTTCAATCTTGATGGTGAATCCAGCTTTTGAGATGGATCGATCGGCTTTCCTTGAGCAATTCCTTGCTTCCTCCTCTGCATCCCCCTTTCTAAGTGCCTCCTCATGTGACAGCCCTAATTGACCTTAGTCGGAAAGTGGTTTTGGGACCACAAAACCGAGTTATAAAAATAAAGAACCGTTATTTTCTATGTTTATTGTGCATGAACATGCATGTGTGAAAATTTCAATCTTTAATTTATTCATTTGAATGTGAATCTTTTTAATAGGACTTATGTGAGACAAATGTGAAATGGGATAGGTAATCCTAGAAGTGGTTCAATAATGCATGTAATCAAAAGGGTGGACTTGCATGTCAATTTCCCCACTTTGATAGTAGTGGCCGGCCATGACAATGAGGATAAGCAATATGTGATGGGTAATAATAATAAAATAATGTATTAATGGCATAATTTATGAAAAAAAAGAAAAAAGGGTGTTAAACTAATTAAGTGAATAAAACAAAGAAAGGAAATAAGTGTTCATCTTTTAACATCTTTGGCCGAAAATTCTAAGAAGAAAGGGGAAGGGGAAACAAACATTCGGCCACTCCTTCTAGTCTTGAATAAGGTATGTAATTCATGGTAGCTTTTGAAATTGTTGAATGTATTAAGCTAGTTACTAAGTCCCTTAGTTAGCCCATGTCCAAATTTTGAATCTTGTTGGTAACATGAGTAATCGGTTAAGAGAAAATGTTCAAGAAATGGTTGTTGTTCATGTTATTTGGATGAAAAAAATGGTAGTTAGGTGAAGTAGAGTCTAACAAATGAGCACATATGTGCATTAGTTGCTAAATGGAGAAATATCGGCTAACAAGTTGTGTACTAAGGCTGAAAATGATTTTGGATATTATTGGGTAATGCATGTGTTTTGAATTGATGGAGTGGAGAGGATGCTTTAATTGTGTTATGAACAATTATATGTTAAATTAAGGTTTGCTAAGCTAGCTATTAAGGTGAAATGCAAATGTTAGTATTTGATTGCTAGTGTATATATGTGTATTAGCCGAGTTTTGAACTTGAATAATGGTTTGAGCACCATGTGTTGTATTGAGATTGTTTGAGTGAATTTATAGATATTTATATGATGAATTCGATTGTTGATATACATGCTTAAATAAAATGTATACAAAGAATGTGTGAGAGAGTGATTTGGTAATAATCTGCTCGGGGACAGCAGCAGTAAGGTGATTTTGGAAAATTGCCATAATTTGTAGGAGTTGAGTTAGAAGCTGAATAAATTATGTCATTAAAACTTGAAGAGTCTAGTTTCTTAAAAAAGAAACTATAAAAACAAAAGAGTTACCGATCTTGAGATATTCTAAGTATTGTGGGGCTGAGTCAAAATGACTACTAGATTCCCTGTTCTGTTTTTATAAAATCAGTATAAATTGTACAAAAATGGACCTAAGATAAAATTTATATGCTTAGACTCCTTAATGAGTCTAGTTTCAAATGAAATAAACGAGAACATATTTTGAATTCTGTATAATGAGAAATTTGATTCGTAGTGAAGAGTAGTCAGTTTAGTCAAACAGTGAAACAAGGTGAACTTTAAGAAAAATCTGGTATTGTTGGGCTAAACTAAAAATTTTGAAAATTTTATGGATAATAGGTAAATGAGTCTTCTGTCAAGAAAAATTTACGGCAATTGATTTGGAGTTTCGTAGCTCCAGTTATAAAAACTTTAGTGACTGTTGCTCAGGAAGTCAGCTTATAGGGAAATTGTAAATATATTGTAAACATTAATGAAAATTTGCTAATGAATTATTTATTGATTTTTTATAAAGCTTACTATAATCTATATGTGTGAAAGTCGAATCCATATGAATTATATTCTGAAAGAAATACTTGAATAGTCGATTAATGACTAGTTAAAATTTGTTGAACTTAAGCTCAAGAGCATAGGGGGGCAATTTCAGATAAGGGAAACGAGTAGCCACTCCGCAACTGTACCAAATATCCGAGGTAAGTCTTCGAGTAATGAAACTTAGTTTATGATTTGATTAAGTCATGACATATAAGCATAACAAATAAATGGTGATATAATGATTCTACTTGAATTATATATTGAGGTGATCATGTTATAAAGCCAATCAAAATCATGCTCTTTGTATGTGGCTATTGAGCCGAAATTGGTAAGGTTTGATAAGTGTCTTGTGTTTGAGCTTTAGTAATGAAGATGAAATATGGATGTGTCATGATTTATTGATATATGTGCATGATTATTCGAATGATATCCGGGCTAAGTCCGAAGGCATTTGTGCTAGTGACTATATCCGGGCTAAGTCCGAAGGCATTTGTGCTATTGACTATATCCGGCTAAGTCCGAAGGCATTTGTGCTAGTGACTATATCCGGGCTAAGTCCGAAGGCTTTTGTGCTATTGACTATATCCGGGCTAAGACCAAGGCATTTGTGCGAGTTGCTATATCCGCTAAATCGAAGGTACTTGGGTTTGGAAATGAGCGATCTTCTTGTAATAATTTCAATTAATACGCTCATAAAATCCAAAAGATAAGGTATGTTTCAGATATGCATCGGAAAAGTTAATTCCTTTTTAGATAGTATGCGCTCTATTGATTAACAACTTCCGCCTTTAGTTAGGTTTGATCCCTCGTATGAATATACTTTGGTTGACGTGTGAAGTAAGTGTGATTTTGGGAATATGCGATATGCAACTATTCATTTAGTCATATGAACGCTGTACTTTAGTCGTAAGTAATTTCATTACTTGAACTTACTAAGCATTAAAATGCTTACTCATTACTTTGATTCTCTGTTTTATAGATTTTGTTAAATCACCTATCGGACTCGGGAGTGTCAAAGTCAAGTCATCCACACTATCTAAGCCACTTTTTGGTACTCTTTTAGTTCAATTTTGAAAATGGCATGTATAGGGTTGACCCTTATTGTTAATTAAGTACCCTTTGGTAATGTGTATTCGTATAGCCATGCGAAAATGGCTCGTATATTTCGAAGTATAACATTATGGTCTTGTGATATGGTTATTAAGTGGTGTGGAAATGTTTGGTAATGACTAGCCATTGGAATGGCCAATCATGGTCCTATTGGTGCTACGTACGTCATGGCTAATCGGGATTACCCTTGATAATAATGTATGTCAATTTGCTATTTGATTCATGGAAAATTATGAAATAGGTAAAATTTACCTTAAAATAGATGCTGACAGCAGCAGTGATGTAAGTTGGAAAAATCACTAAAAATAGTAGGAATGGAATTAAATAGTGAATAAATTATGTAATCGAATCTTGATGAGTCTATTTTCATATGAAAGAAACGAAACAACCATATGAGCCGTATTTTATGAGATGTTTAAGTTTTCGTGAAACAGGGCCAGAGCATTTTCTGGATCCCCTATTCCGATTTTGAAAATTTACCATAAATTAACCAGAGACAATTAGAAGTTATGCTTTATATTTATAGATTCATTTTTGAGTCTAGTTTCATTGGAAGCAAATGGAATAAGTATTGAAGCTCTGTACAGGGAGATATCTAAGTCGTAATGCATGAAGGTCAGAGTAGTTGAACCCTGAAATAGGGGAGACTTTAACTAATAAATTGTACTAATTGTCTCGACCAAAAAATTCTAGAAAAAAATTTTTAGATGGACATATGAGTGTAGTTTCAGGAAAAATTTACGGGATCGGTTTTCGAGTTTTGGAACTCGAGATATGATTTTTAAAGTAACTGTGATGCAGTTAGCCAGCTTGTCTGGAAATTTTAAAATGAACTGTGTAAGTAAATGAATTAAGTCCGTTAACACCTCGTGTTCGACTCCGGCAATGGTCTCGGGTACGGGGCGTTACACATCATGTGTTTAAATAGGCTTTGGAATGCCTAAGAGCCCTCAAAATTGGCCTTTTCTGAATTGGACTAAACTTGGGCTCGGCAGGGACACGCCCGTGTGACACGCTCGTGTACGATTGCTTAAGGCCGTGGTCAAGGCTGTTAAATGGGCATGGGCGTGTGATCTACCCATGTAAATCATGCTTTAACCTTGCCAAAGGGACATGGCCGTGTGGTCTGCTCGTGTGAGGAAGTCCAGGCCGTGTTGATTTCGTACGTTGGCCAATTTTCTCCGTTTTTGGCCCGTTTCTCGTTCCTTTCACTCTATTATGCTCACCTAAGTATAAAACATTAAATTAAGGCATTAGGAGCATCGAATTCACCAATTTTAAGGAAAAATAATCCATAAAATGTGCTAAGCATGGGATAGAAATATGTATGAATTACGGTTTATCAAATACCCCTACACTTAAGCATTTGCTTGTCCTCAAGCAAAATCTTCAACTCATAATCAAAATAAATTCTTCTTAACTTATAATTTCTATCAATAATATCTCAAAATAATCCATAGGTAATCATACATTGAAAATTCAACTGAAAGAACATCAAAGTTTCAAACATTCCAAGTTGGGCATTTTATCATGAAAACATAGGTGTCTCCCCTTATTTAAGTAATTACCTTTGATTCAAAATATCACATAGTTTCACAACCTCACTAAAGATTCACTCAAATCACTCGACGTGTTTTAGTATAATAAATGAAGCACTCAATAGTCAATAATGAAAAGTCATTACCATAGGCTTGCATGAAAATCAAATCTCCACCACTATAAATTGAGATGAAAAATCAATCAAAAGGTCTTTAGAGGGTTGTAATGTGGCTTTGGTTAGAGGGTGTGGTCATAAGCTGAAAGAAAGGGTTAGAATCGAGATTAAATTGAAAAATTGCCTAACTAGAAAATGACTAGTCATCAATTGCGTACAATAGAGCTTTTTCTCAGAATATGGAATTTAACTTCTTTAGCTCAGAAGATCACTACTACTAATATGTATACATATATATTTAAGAACAAGTCAAATTACAAAATAAAATAAAACATAGCTAAGCAACTATTCCAACACAAATCTCGACAAAAATAGGGATCAAATTAATTTAGGGGGTTTCAACAATAATGAGTTATAGGTTAATATTGAGGGTAAATCAATGAATGGGTTGTTAGGCTCAAGGGAGTTCACTAAGGGTTAATTGTGAAGGTAGGCTTTTTATGGAGTGAGTGGGTTAAACCTAAGTGCCTTTATCATTTTGACATATCAAATCAAATGGTGTGGTCTTGACATGCATAATCAAGCAAGTTCTAGAATAACAATTCAATCTTGGACGACTCATAATGAAAGTGAGCATGAAAGAAATAATAGATGCTCTAAAGGCTCAAGATCTCACAAAAATTATGGCTTTTTGATGTTTAAACTTGTGAATTCCAACTCAAAATAATACCTAAAATTGGGGAAACAACCTAAAAGTTTTTAATTCTTCAACAATTAACTTATCATGCTTGATTCCCTAATATCTTAAAGTTTAAACAATCAATGCATAAATGCCTATGTTTTAATTCAAGATATATCAATAAACATTATAGACTAACTGGAATTCATTCTAACAATGATATGAGAAGATCGCATGAGAATAAAAAAAAAATTCAGGGATTTTTCTGATATAAAAGACCCCCCACACTTAAGATGTACATTGCCCTCAATGTAAAAAGGTAGATATATTGAAAAAGATAGATTTATAATCATAAGATAGGGAGAGAAGTGAAACTTCCTGAATGATGAATAAATTCCTTGAATTGGAGTTTTGGAGAATAATCGGCATGAGAGTGGAGGAGAATACTCCGGTGGTGTTAGAGGTTCATTAGTCTATAAGTCTTGCGCCAAAAGAATATTATATCTGGTGGTAGCTATGGTCGTGGTCGAGTAAAACATGGCAGTCATGGAGAACCTTTCCCGGTGGAGTTTTTAGTTCCTATGTGATGACGAGCTTGAGGAGCTCTTTATAACAGTGACAAAATCAGGAACTTTTTAGGAAGTATAAGAAAGCATAATTACTCGTAATGGAACAGCCGAAATTGATAATTGTAAAATAAAAATTATAAAATCTAATAGAAATAAGCTTAAAGAAAAAATAAAAAGTAGTCTTAAAATAGAATAAAAATAAAAACATAAAATAATAAATAAAAATTTTTAAACATCTTCATCGCTAGGTGATTCGTGAGGTGGGGGTGGCGATGAGATGTGGAAGTATTGACAAATCTGCTGTAAAGTAGCATCAATGTTATCGAAGCGCTAAAGACACTGTTGCTTGAATCGGGTAAGGCGCTCAGAGATGCCAGCGTATAAAGCCGCCGCATGAACTGGACGAGAGGGTGGTGGTGGCTGAGACGGTGGGTCCTCATGACGTGGAGGGACATCATCAGTAATGTCCTCAGGGTCTCCCTCCTTGGCTGATTGGGCGAGGCGATACTAAGGAGGGTGGGTTCCTCGGCACTTCTCGATCATCCTCATACTAAGCATTCTCGAGATGCCTTGTGGGGACATCTAGCCAATAAGAGTAAGGGAGGATGATTGGGCTGCTGTGTTGAGGAGCCCGAAGTACCGTGCCAGTCGAGTCACGTAGGGGCCAATGGAGATGGCCCCCCTCCTATGTTGCTCCGCTTGGTGGCGAATGGCGAGGGCAATAAAGTAGGCGAGGTCGAGTACATGCCCGTTCGCCATGCTCTATAGAAAGTAGGTGTCGTGAGTGTTGACGACGCTGGTACTCTCTCGACGTCTTGTCAAAGTGTGTGCCAAGATGGAGTGTAAGTACCTCAAGGAGGGGGAGAGAGCTGATGCCTTGGAGCGGCTCGGGTCGTAGGTGGCTGAACCGGGGACCAAAGCATACCAGCATTTCGAGGGAGAGTAGTGGATGTGGTGACAGAGAGTGTCGAGGTCGTTCTTATCCATGAACTCCTTTGTGTACAGGCCCAAAGCTATATCGAACTCGGGCACACTCAACTGGTGGGCTAAACCGTCGAGACGGAACTAGACTATTCCAGGATCATCAAAGTTGGTCATGATGTCTTGAACATGGAATGTCGAGCAAAGTTCGAGTGTGAGCTTAAGGTACGTTGGCTCGATGATCGCAAAGAAGAGGTCCCATGGATCGGTTGTCTGGAGTGCTCGTACATCGTCAGCCAAGTGGACTTGTTCAAGCGCTGTCCAGTCAATGCAGTGGCCTACACTAAAAGGTCGGGCCCGTAAGATTTGGAATAGTTCCTCCTGATTGCCGGGTAAAAATTGGATGTATGGGTGGTGAATTTCTGCGATAGGGCCCGAGGAAGATGCCCCTTTCCACTTTTTTGAAGAGGGAACGATAATTTTCTTGCCACGTGAGCTTGACATGGTATACCTGGAAGAAGAAAAAAGAATATAGCAAAACTAATTAACTCAAGAAGTAAACATGAATATAGTTAAACTAACCAGTCCAACCAATAATACTCAGCAGTTTAATCTAAATGATAGAAGTTTATATAGCAATTGACATAATAAAAGCATGATTATTTTCAACATAAAATGACTGAACTAGACTCTTATGGGAACACACAAAAAGAATGAATGTATCAGAAAGCATTAACTAAAGTGGCAAAGAATAAATGTATGAGCATGAATATGGTGAGAACTATGAGCATGAATATGGTGAGAACTATAAATATAAATAAAAAAATCTGCCAAATAAAACCATAAGAATCATAAAATTAGTAAAAGGGATGAAGAAAATAGAGAGAAAAAGTAAACGCTGTGTGGACTTGCAGCGACTAGGGTTAGGGATTTTGGGTGAAGAAGATGATGAATAGTGAAGGATATTTATAGATTTTGGGACACACGGCCAGGGGACACGCCCGTGTTCCCCAATTTTTGCCCGTGTGATTCACGAATTTTGAATTTGGGCGCGTCTGACATTTGGCCCACGCCCGTGTTCTTTGGGCGTATCAGTGCACACGGCCGTGTCTGTCTTCGTTCACTTCTCCCACGCCCGTGTATTTAGGCCCATGCCCGTGTTAATCTGACAGGTTCGACCATGAGTTCTAGACACGGACGTGGCGAATGCCTGTGCTATTTTCTCAGGTTCAATCATGGTTCTACGACATGAGCGTGCTATTTTGGTAGATTCGCCCATGATCCTTATGCACGACTGTGGCGACTTATCGCATCCTGTGTTGGGGAAAATTTCGCCCTGTTTTCACATGGCCTAAGGCACACCCGTGTGCCTGGCCGTGTGTGCTTTAGAAAGCCTGCGTTTCATGAGTCAGTTAGTATGTTAGATGTTAAAACTAAAATTTAAAGAAATTAATATTGTTAGTGCTCGGGTTGCCTCCCAAGAAGTGCTTATTTATAGTCTAAGCTCGACTTACCTCTCTGGTGAATGGTTATGGTGGTTTGAGGAGTTTATACTCCTCATTCCTGCTATGAATCCTATCAAAATAAGCTTTTAGGTGGGTATTGTTTACCTTAAAGGTGCCGAATTTGGGATGACTTACCTCGACTGTATTAAAGGTGCCAAATTTAGGATGACTTACCTTGACTGTACCAAATGGGAAAATGCTAAGTACCGTAAGAGGAATTTTTTCATTCGGTTTGGCAGTGTCAATGTGAGGATCTATGGCATCTAATGAAACTTTATCTCCAACCTTAAGTTGACTTGGTGAGGCATTGAGCTCGTTCTGGCATAGTTTTGGTTTATCGTGTTTTCTCGGTTTAAATGTCAGCCATTCATCTAACTCCTAGATTCGTAACCTTCATTCTTTACGGGTACATTCTTTATTGTGGATTGAACATGGCTCATGTGTGTCTTGTAAAATAGGTTGCACTGTATGATCAGTTTTAGTAGAACAATTTGTACAATCACCTTCAATTTTCGATGTGTTGTTCGGGTTGCGAGCTTGAAGGTTGATTGTCTCGTCTCTTACACGAAGTGTTAGTTCACCTGTGCCAACGCCAATAATTGTTCTTGTAGTTGCTAAAAAAGGCCTTCCCAAAATTAAAGGAACATTACTGTTCTCTTCTATGTCTAAAACAACAAAATCAACTGGGAATATAAATTTGTCAATTTTAACGAGTACATCTTCAACGATACCCCTAAGGAATCTGACAGTTTTATCTGCTAATGGAATGCTCATCCTAGTTTGTTTGGGTTTCCCTAGACCTAGTTGCTTAAACAATTTGTAAGGCATAACATTGATACTAGCCCCTAGATCAGCCAACACATTATTAAAATCTAAACTACCAATTAAATAAGGAATCGTAAAATACCCTAGATCTTTTAGTTTGTTGGGTAGTTTATTCTGAAGACTGGCTGAGCAAACCACGTTCAACTCCACATGTGACCATTCATCTAACTTTCGTTTATTTGCTAGAAGCTCCCTTAAAAATTTGACTGTGTTCGGCATCTATGAAAGTGCTTCAATAAATGGTAGGTTAATATGTAGTTTCTTTAAAAGTTTAAGGAATTTACTAAATTGTCGTCTGAGCGGTCTTTCTTTATCACATTGGGGTATGGCACATGAGGTTTATATTCTGTACTTGCCAATTTTTGTTTATTTTGGCCTACCTCATTCTTACCTTCACTTACCACCGGTTCTGGCCTTGGTTTTGCCCTTAACCCTTCCTCATCTTGAATGGCAATTGCATTGAGTTGCTTCCTTGGGTTAGATTCAGTGTTGCTTGGTAGACTACCTTGTGGTCTTTCAAAAATCAACTTGGCAAGCTATCCAATCTGAGTTTCGAGCCTCTGGATTGATACTTGTTGATTTTTGAGTGCCGTCTCGGTATTCTGAAAATGAGTCTTTGACACCAAGATGAATTTGGTTAGCATCTCCTCAAGGTTTGACTTTTTCTCCTGCTGGTATGGTGGTTGCTGAAAGCCTGAAGGGGGTGGTGGTTTCTGATTTCCTTGGCCTCCCTATGAAAATTTGGGTGATTCCTCCAACTTGCATTGTAAGTATTGCTATAAGGATTGTTTTGAGATCGAAGATTATTACCCATGTAATTTAACTGATCGTTCTCCATGTGGTGGCCATAAGGTGGGTATTCTGAACTGCTCGATCCACCTCCATTTGCTTCGCACTGCATTACTGGGTGAACCTGTGAAGAACTAATAAAACCATCAATTTTCTTATTCAAGATTTCTACCTGATTAGAGAGCATGGTGACTGAATCGACGTTATAAACACTGGTTGTTTTCGTTGGCTTTGTCCTCATGACTTGCCACTAATAGTTATTGAGTGACATCTCCTCTATAAATTTATAGGCATCTTCAGGTTTTTTATTATTGATGGTTCTGCCAGTAGCTGCATCAACCATTTGTCGAGTCGAAGGCTTCAGGCCAATATGAAAAGTTTGAACCTGTAGCCAGAGTGGTAACCCATGGTGAGGACATCTTTGCAAAAGGTCCTTTTATCTCTTCCATGCATCGTAGAGTGTCTATAAATCCATCTGCACAAAATAAGAGATATCATTACACAGTTTAGCCATTTTAGCTGGCGAAAAATATTTTAATAAAAACTTTTCGATCATTTGTTCTGAAGTAGTGATTGACCCCTATGGTAACAAATTCAACCATTGTTTAGCCTTATTCCTTAACGAAAAGGGAAACAACCGAAGGTCGATGGCGCCATCAGAAACGCCATTAATTTTAAAGGTATCGCAAAATTCTAGGAAATTTGCCAAGTGAGCGTTGGGATCCTCGTCCTGTAAATCATCAAACTAAACAAACTGTTGTATCATTTGAATTGTGTTAGGTTTCAGTTCAAAATTATTTGCAGCAATAGCAGGTCTAACTATACTTGACTCAGTTCCTGTTAAATTAGGTTTAGCATAATCATACATAGTGCGTGGAGCAGGATTCTAATTTACTGGATTAACAGTAATCGCAGGAGGTATTAGGTTTTCCTGATTTTCAGCCATCTCTTTGGTTGTGGTTTGAATATCGTCCTCTTCCTCGTTCTCTGTGTATCTTAAGCTTCGCCTTGTTTCTCTTTGATTTCTGCGAACTGTGCGATCGATCTCACTGTCAAAAAGTAATGGTCCTGACGGGTTTCTTCTAGTCATAAACTTAAGAACCTGCCAGAAAAAGGGAAAAAGAAGAATTAGTAATAAAAATTAGAATAAAATTTAAATTGCAGTAAAAGCAAATGGCTAAAGTAATAAAAATTGAGTGTTCCTAATATCTTAGTTCCCCGGCAACGGCGCCAAAAACTTGATACGTGATATTCTTGACAGGTTTTAAATATTTATAATGAATTGTTCTTGAAACTAACTATTATCACGATGAAGGCAAGTGTACCTATCGAACAGTAGTATAGCTTTAGCAAGATCGGATTATCAAACCCAAAGGAACTAAAAATACTAGTATCAACTTTCTTTTTATTATCTAGCCTAAAAAATAAAAAGGTTTTTGTTTATCTAATTAATTAATTAAACTAAGAAATCACAGAAAAAGAAATTTGGGGAAAATACTTTTTGAAAAACTTAATTGATTAAGACAAAACCTAAGGAAAAATCCACCTAGACTTCACTTGTTATTTGACTCTGAATCAGACGATTTATTCACCCAACTTGTTCCGTAAAGATCCCTAAGTTATATTATTATCTCTCTCGAGACTAACAACATCTAACCCTAGATTGAATAATTGAAATCTCTTTCTAATTAACGTCCTAGGGTTGCATTAACTCGAGCTATGGATCCCTTTATTAGGTTTCACCCTAATCCGACAAAATTTTGTCACCCTATCTCTAGGCGCGCAACCAACTCTGCTTAATTATGACAAATTTACTCTTAGACAAGGTTTATTCCTCCTCTGAATAAGAGTTTTAACTTGAATCAGTATCCTGGAATATCAAAACAAGAATTAAGAACACATAATTAAGAACAAGTCAAATATTTATCATACAATTCAGATAATAATAACAAGGTCTGTCTTAGGTTTCATTCCCCTTAGGTATTTAGGGGTTTTAGTTCATACTAATGAAAGAAAACATCTCAAAAGAATAAAAATAACAAAACATAAGAAAACCCAAAACTCCAGAGGGAATTTGAAGGGAGATCTTCAGTCTTGATGGTGAATCCGACTTCTAAGATGGATTGATCGGCTTTCCTTGAGCAATTCTTTGCTTCTTCCTTTGCGTCCCCCTGTCTAAGTGCTTCCTCAGGTGTCTAAATAGGCTTTGGAATGCCTAAGAGCCCTCAAAATTGGCCTTTTCCAAATTGGACTAAACTTGGGCTCGGCAGGGACACGCCCGTGTGACACGCCCGTGTGTGATTGGTTAAGGATGTGGTCAAGGCTATTAAATAGGCACGGGCGTGTGATCTACCCGTGTAAATCGTGTTTGACCTTGCCAAAGGGACACAGCCGTGTGGTCTGCCCGTGTGAGGAAGTCCAGGCCATGTTGATTTCGTGCGTTGGTTCATTTTCTCCATTTTTGGCCCGTTTCTCGTTCCTTTCACTCTCCTATACTCACTTAAGTATAAAACATGAAATTAAGGCATTAGGAGCATCGAATTGTAACACCCCTCACTCGTATCCAACGCTAAGATAGGGTTCATGGTGTTACCTGGCTTAAACTCAACCAATTGTATAAAACTGGGCCGTGAAATCTCGAACAATTTGAAAATTTCTCTTTTCACAAACAATTTGTCTCATATACGGGCTTACGAGGCTCAAAACATACATTCGGGGTGGTTCAGAACCCAACCGATAACTCATGAAAAACTTAGAAAATTTCATGCATCAAGGCTCCACATGGCCGTGTAGGTATAGAACACACGACCGTGTGCTAGGTACACGCCCATGTCCCAAACCCGTGTCTAAAAACCTGGGCATTCTGTCAAAACCACACGGCCCAAGAACATGCCTGTGACCTATAACTGTGTCCTTCCCACAGTCAAGACACATGGCCGTGTCACTTGTTTGTGTACTACTAACATGCATACTGACTTTATGACACGGCCTGGGCACACGCCCGTGTGGCCTGCCCGTGTACTAAAATGACTTTAAAGTTTTAAGTGCAGAAGATGCACGACCATAACACACACCCATGGGCATGAGTCGTGTGTCACACACAGCCTAGATATACGCCCGTGTGTCTTACCCGTGTGGACAAACTAGGTTATTTCCCAAGCCATTTTGTCACCCATTTTGCACAACCTACACAAGATCATGTAAATATACAAATTTCATCACAATGTATACCAATTCATCCATAGAAATAACATTATATGCATTCATCAAAATGAATAATAGCCATTATTCTAGGCTTGATACAATGTGAAGGGTATTTGACTTAAGCCAAAAATACATGAATAATTCTCTTAATACAACATCCTAGTCTAGACCTATACATGCCACCTTCAAAAATATAAATCAAACTATACTGAGTGCTGCGGCTAATAGTGTGATCGATATCTCTGACTTAATGGGATCCTTAAGCTAGCTTGGCGATACTGAAAGAACAGGGAATGGAAAAAGAGTAAGCATAAAGCTTAGTAAGTTGCATATAACTAAGTATACAACAACAATCTCACCCTTTGCCATCATGCATATAGCTCAAAGTTAAACATAACTTAACTTACTCATTATCGTCTACTCGAGTCTCATTTTCTAAATTAAGCTCGTTACACATGCTTATCATATAGGTACCTGTAACATTCACAACATGATCATCTTTTCTTTATCAAAATTAAACTATAACTTTCACCATTGAACCGTTTGGAATACTACTGGATATTCTATGAACCTTCAATATGGGATAAATTACCGATGCCATGTCCCAGACATGGTTTTACACTGGCTCTCATATATGCCTACTGATGCATGTCCCAGACATGTCTTACACTAGCACAACTCTTAGCCGGTACGTGTCCCAGACACGTTTTACACTGGCTATCTCTGTCGAGGCCAATGCATGTCCCAGACATGTTTTACACTGGCACTCATAATATGGCTGAAGCAAGTCCCAGACATGTCTTACACTAGCCCCCATCTGGATGCTGATGGCATGTCCCAAACATGGTCTTACATTGGCTCTTATAATGTGGCCGAAGCATGTCCTAGACATGTCTTACACTGGCGCACAAATCACCCAATGTCTTGGCACGAATATCCAGTTCATATCTTACGGTTTCAAAGGGATGTTTCTACTATCTCAATTATTATAAGGCATTCTCAATTATAACTTAACAATTCGTACAATACCAATTCAATGACAATGTGAATACAAGTATTGACAGTGTTGTATTATTTACATACAACTTACCTCGGTTTACAAAAAGTTCTTAACTAGTCGGCTTATTCAGATTGCTTGGCTTTGTCCTAGTCTAGGCTTGATTTTGGCAAATCTTGATCTATAATAACAATGTGCATCGATTTAGTCACTAAACACAATTAGGCATTCATAAATTCACAACTTTGGTAAAATGACTATTTTGCCCCTAGGTTTTGGCAAAATGACCATTTTACCCCTATGCTTGAAAATCTATTTTTATCGAATTTCTTCATATTTCAAGCCTAGACAAATCTTTTTTCTACTAGAGTAATCCCAAATTCTCACTATTCCACACACTAACCACCTATTTTGTAACTTATGCAAAATAGTCCCTTTAGGTGATTTCATGCTAACATTTTTCACAAAAGTTGTTTATAACACAACTAGGAATCATATCCTTCAATAAAAAACTTAGCATATATCCCAAATACATCCATGGAAAAATCCTAAACTCTTGACTATTTTGTAAGATATCACCCTCATTTGAAAGCTCATGCTTCAAGGGTCTCAAAAATGCAAAAATCATTAAGAGAAACTATCAAAATCACTTACTTATGAGTGCTTCCAGTTGCTGAAATTTCAAGCTCTTAAACCTCAAATATTTTCTGATATTTTCAGCTAAGAAGGGAGAAATGATGATAGCTCTTTCCTTCTCTTTCTTTTTCTTTTATTAAAAATGAAACTAGTGAAAATTGGTGACCCAAGCCTCACTTAACTTTGACAATTTTGTCTCCCCTCACTCCATGGCCGGCTAACACTATTAAAAAGGGTGTAATTACCCTTTAAAAGCCCTCAGTTTTGATTCTCTACCTATTTAACACATTTGGGCACTAAAATGTAACTTTTGTCTTTTATGCGATTTAGTCATTTTTCGAAATTGGACTAGAAATCGCTAAAATTAACTTACCAAAATTTACATGCACTTATATAATCATACCATAACCTCATAAAAATAATAAAAAGTAATTTTTTAACTTTGAATTTGTGGTCCCGAGACCACTGTTCCAACTAGGCTCTAAATTGGGTTGTTACATCGAATTCACCAATTTTAAGGAAAAAACATCCATAAAATGTGCTAAGCATGGGATAGAAATATGTATGAATTACGGTTTATCAATAAGACTTCAACAAGAGAGCACCACTCACATAAGCATCTACCACCAACCTTGTGTGTGCGTTGAGACCTGTTGAGATCGAAATACACCTAAAGGGGGTGAATTGTTCTGTTAAAACTTTTTCAGGAAAGGGAAAAAATAAAACAACTCAAGTATTTATAATGGTGATAAACTGTAATTTATACATATTTCTATCCCATGCTTAGCACATTTTACGGATGATTTTTCCTTAAATTTGGTGAATTCGATGCTCCTAATGCCTTAATTTCATGTTTTATACTTAGGTGAGCATAGGAGAGTGAAAGGAACAAGAAACAGGCCAAAAATGGAGAAAATAGGCCAACGTACGAAATCAACACGGTCTGGAATTCCTCACACGGGCAGACCACACGGCCCTGTCCCTTTGGCAAGGTCAAAGTGCGATTTACACGAGTAGATCACACGCCCGTGCCCATTTAATAGCCTTGACAACGACCTTGAGCAATTACACACGGGGGTGTCACACTGGCATGTCTCTACCGAGCCCAAGTTTAGTCCAATTCGAAAAAGGCCAATTTTGAGGGCTCTTAGGCATTCCAAAGCCTATAAATACACACTAGAAGAGGAGAAGGGGGGACACATAATAGGAAGCAAGGAATTGCTCAAGGAAAGCCGATAGATCCATCTCAGAAGCTGGATTCACCATCAAGACTGAATATCTCCCTTCAAATTCCCTCAGGAGTTTTGGGTTTTCTTATGTTTTGTTATTTTTATTCTTTTGAGATGTTTTCTTTCATTAGTATGAACTAAAACCCCTAAATACCTAAGGGGAATGAAACCTAAGACGGATCTTGCTATTATTATCTGAATTGTATGATAAATATTTGACTTGTTCTTAATTATGTGTTCTTAATTCTGGTTTTGATATTCCAGAATATTGATTCAATTTAAGCTCTTATTCAGAGAAGGAATAGACCCTGTCTAAGAGAAAATTTGTCATAATTAAGCAGAGTTGGTTGCGCGCCTAGAGATAAGGTGACAACATTTTGCCGAATTAGGGTGAAACCTAATAAGGGGATCCATAGATCAAGTTAATGCAGCCCTAGGGTTTTAATTAGAAAGAGATTTCAATTATTCAAACTAGGGTTAGACATTGTTAGTCTCGAGAGAGATAATAATATAACTTAGGGATCTCTACGGAACAAGTTGAATGAATAAATCGTCCGATTCAGAGTCAAATAACAAGTGAAGTCTAGGTGGATTTTTCCTTAGGTATTATCTTAAGTTTTCGAAAAAGTATTTTCCTAAATTTATTTTCTGTGATTTCTTAGTTTAATTAATTAGTCAGATAAACAAAACCCTTTTATTTTTTTAGGCTAGATAATAAAAAGAAAGTTGATACTAGTACTTTTAGTTCCTTTGGGTTCGATAATCTAATCTTGCTAAAGCTATACTACTGTTCGATAGGTACACTTGCCTTCATCGTGATAATAGTTAGTTTCAAGAATGACTCATTATAAATATTTAAAACCTATCACGAATATCACGTACCAAGTTTTTAGCGCTGTTGTCGGGGAACTAAGATATTAGGAACACTCGATTTTTATTACTTTAGCCATTTAATTTTACTGAAATTTAAAATTTATTCTAATTTTTATTACTAATTCTTCTTTTTCCCTTTTTTTTGGCAGGTTTTTATAGTTTATCACTAGAAGAAACCCGTCAGGACCATTACTTTTTGACAGTGAGATCGATCGTATAGTTCGCAGAAACCAAAGAGAAATAAGGCGAAGCTTAAGATACACAGAGAACGAGTAATAAGACAATATTGAAACCACAACCGAGGAGATGGCTGAAAACCAAGAAAGTTCGCTACCTCCTGCGATTGCTGTAAATCAGAATCCTGCTCCACGTACTATGTATGATTATGCTAAACCTAATTTAACAGGAACTGAGTCAAGTATAGTTAGACCTGCTATTGCTACAAATAATTTTGAACTGAAACCTATCACAATTCAAATGATACAAAAGTTTGTTCAGTTTGATGGTTTACAGGACGAGGCTCCCAATGTTCACTTGGCAAATTTCTTAGAATTTTGCGATACCTTAAAAATTAATGGCATTTTTTATGATGCAATCTGCCTTCGGTTGTTTCCCTTTTCGTTAAGGAATAAGGCTAAACAATGGCTGAGCTCGTTACCACGAGGGCCAACCACTACTTGGGAACAAATGATTGAAAAGTTTTTATTAAAATATTTTCTGCCGGCTAAAACGGCTAAATTACGTAATGATATCTCTTCTTTTGTGTAGATGGATTTAGAAACACTCTACGATGCATGAGAGAGATATAAGGACCTTTTGCGAAGATGCCCTCACCATAGGTTACCACTCTGGCTACAGGTTCAAACTTTTCATAATGGCCTGAATCCTTCGACTAGACAAATGGTTGACGCAGCTGCTGGCGGAACCATCAATAATAAGACACCTGAAGATGCCTATGAATTTATAGAGGAGATGTCACTAAATAACTATCAGTGGCAAGTCATGAGGACAAAGCCAACGAAAACAACCGGTGTTTATAACGTCGATTCGGTCACCATGCTCTCTAAGCAGGTAGAACTCTTGAATAAGAAAATTGATGGTTTTCTTAGTTCTTCACAAGTTCACCCAGTAATGCAGTGCGAAGCAAATGGAGGTGGATCGAGCAATTCAAAATACCCATCTTATGGTTACAACATGGAGAACGAGCAGTTAAATTACATGGGTAATAATCCTTGATCTCAAAACAATCCTTATAGCAATACTTACAATGCAGGTTGGAGGAATCAACCAAATTTTCCATGGAGAGGCCAAGGTAATCAAAAACCACCACCCCCTCTAGGCTTTCAGTAACCACCATACCAGCAGGAGAAAAAGCCGAACCTTGAGGAGATGCTAACCAAATTCATCTTGGTGTCAAAGACTCGTTTTTAGAATATCGAGACGACACTCAAAAATCAACAAGCATCGATCCAAGGGCTCGAAACTCAAATTGGACAACTGGCTAAGATGATTTCAGAAAGAGCACCAGGAAATCTACCTAGTAACACCGAACCCAATCCAAAAGCACATGTGAAAGTAGTTGCACTGAGGAGTGTGAAAGTGTTAGCTGAATCGAAAAAGAAGCCAGAACAAGAAGCTGACAGAAGCAAAGGAGAGGAGGCAAAACCCGAAAGCAATGATAATCCAGTACCGAAGGAATATAAACCACCAATTCCATACCTAGAAAAGTTGAAGAAAGACCACATGGATGCACAATTTGGTAAATTCCTTAAACTTTTTAAACAACTACATATTAACTTACCTTTTGTTGAAGCTATATCGCAGATGCCTACATACGCAAAATTTTTAAAGGAGCTCCTAACAAACAAAAGGAAGTTTGAAGACTTATCTACAGTGGAACTTAACGAGGAATGCTCGACTATACTCCAAAACAAACTGCCATCCAATCTAAAAGATCCAGGAAGTTTTACTATACTACCCTGCTTAACTGGTAGTTTTAACATTGATAAGGCACTAGCTGATTTAGGTGCTAGCATTAATTCGATGCCATATAAAATGTTTAAACAACTTGGTCTTGGGGAACCTAAACCCACTAAGATGAGTATTCAATTAACTGATAGATCTGTTAAATATCCTAGGGGTATTATAGAGGACATACTTGTAAAAGTAGATAAATTTGTATTCCCTGTTGACTTCGTTGTGCTTGATATGGATGAAGATGTTAAAGTGCCTTTAATCTTAGGGCATCCATTTTTAGCCACTGCTAGGGCTGTTATTGATGTGGGTGATGGTAAAATGGTACTTAGAGAAGGTAACGAAGAAATCGTTTTTAAAATTTATGATGCCATGAGATTTTCTAGGGAACAGGATGACTCATGTTATTTTATTGACTCTATTGATCATGCTGCTCAAGATTCTTTTCAGGAAATCATACATAAGGACACGTTGGAACTGTGTCATGCCCAAGGAGATGAGATAGATGACGATGATTCTGAGATAGGTAAAATAAAAGCTAAACTGAACTTCAATGAATCTTCCTAAAGACAAGCAGAATATGAGGACATTAAAGGGAACGATGATTTTAAGTAAAAACACTCCATTGAAAAACCTCCCAAACTGGAACTCAAACAATTACCAAATCACTTGGAATATGCATTCCTTGGAAATAGTTCTACATTACCAGTTATTATTACGTCTAACTTGCAACCCAATGAGAAAGAGGAATTAATCCAAGTATTAAAAGAACATAAAAAGGCCATAACTTGGAAAATTTCTGACATTAAAGGGATCAGCCCTTCTTTTTGCACCCACAAAATTTTAATGGAAGATGAATATAAACCATGTGTGCAAGCTCAAAGACGACTGAACCCCAACATGAAGGAAGTTATTAAAGCCGAGGTAATTAAACTTCTAGATGCTAGAATTATTTATCCTATTTCTGACAGTTCTTGGGTAAGTCCAGTGCAGGTTGTTCCTAAGAAAGGAGGCATGACTATGGTAGCCAATGAGAAGAATGAACTAATTCCAACTAGGATAGTCACAGGTTGAAGAGTTTGCATTGACTATAGGAAGCTAAATGATGCCACGAGAAAAGATCACTTCCCTTTGCCATTCATTGACTAAATGTTGGAAAGACTATCAGAGCACACGTACTACTGCTTCTTAGACCGATTATCTGGCTATTTTCAAATCCCAATAGCTCCTGAAGTTCAGAAAAAATGACATTCACATGTCCATATGGTACATTTGCTTATCGAAGAATGCCCTTTGGATTATGTAATGCTCCTACTACGTTCTAGCGCTGCATGATGGCTATCTTTGACGAACTTCTAGAAGATATCATGGAGGTATTTATGGATGATTTCTCGGTATTCGGTAACTCTTTCCATATTTTCCTTAAAAATTTAAAACGAGTTCTAATAAGATGTGAGAAAATGAACCTTGTACTTAACTGGGAAAAATGTCACTTTATGGTTCAAGAAGGTATTGTGCTAGGACATAAAATTTCTAGTAAAGAGATTAAGGTTGATAAATCTAAAGTCGAAATCATTGAAAAATTACCTCCTCTTAGTTCGGTTAAGGCTATTAGAAGTTTTTTAGGACATGTTGGGTTTTATAGAAGATTTATTAAAGATTTTTCTAAAATAGCTAAGCCTTTGACCAAATTACTAGAAAAAGATATGCTCTTTAATTTTGATCAAGAATGTTTAGAAGCATTTAATACTCTAAAGGATAAATTTATTAATGCTCCAATTATAATAGCACCTGATTGGAATGTACCTTTTGAACTAATGTGTGATGGAAGTGACTTTGCAATAGGTGCAGTTTTGGGACAGCGAAGGGACAAGCACTTTCAACTATTTATTATGCTAGCAAAACTTTGATAGTCGCACAGGAGAACTACACCACCACGGAGAAAGAATTGTTAGCTGTGGTTTTTGCATTCAATAAATTTAGGCCATATCTAATATTGTCTAAAGTTGTCATTTATACTGACCATTCTGCCCTTCGCTACCTATTAACTACGACTGATGCAAAACCTCGACTCATTCGATGGATTTTTTTATTGCAGGAATTCGACTTGGAAATTCAAGATAAGAAAGGAGCAGAAAATCTCGCAGCTGATCATTTATCCAAGCTTGAAAATTCAAGTACTAAAGAGCTAGATGAAGTGGAAATAAATGATTCATTCCCTGAAGAAAAATTTTTTGCTATTTCTTAGCCGCTAATGTTATCCCAAAAGGGTTGACACATCAGCAAAAGAAACGATTCTTTACTAATGTGAAAAACTACTTTTGAGAAGATCCTTTTTTTTTCGTATATGTGTAGATCAAGTCATTCAGTGATGCATTACAAGAACAGAAGAATTAAAAATCTTGGAACATTGCCACTCAAGACCAGCTGGAGGACATTACGGTGGAAATAAGACCGCACATAAAATACTTGAATCATGTTTTTATTGGCCCACCGTATTCAAATATGCCAACAGGTATGTTATTTCTTGTGAAAAATGCCAAAGGACATGTAATATCTCTAACCGTGATGAAATGCCTCAGACATATATACTTTCATGTGAAATATTTGATGTTTGGGGTATCGACTTCATGGGTCATTCCCTAGTTCATTTGGAAATAATTACATCTTAGTAGCTGTCGATTATATGTCTAAATGGGTTGAAGCCCAAGCTTTGCCTATAAATGATGCTAGAGTAGTGGTGTGTTTCCTTAAAAAACTTTTCTCTCGATTTGGAACACCTAGATTTATCATCAGCGATAGGGGGACTCATTTCTGTAACACCCAATTTGAAAAGACCCTCAAGAAATATGGAGTTTACCATCGAACAGCTACCCCTTACCACCCTCAAACTAGTGGCCAAGTTGAAGTGGCAAATCGAGAACTTAAACATATCCTAGAAAAGATGGTAGGATTAAACAGGAAAGATTGGGCAATGAAAGTAGATGACGCATTATGGGCTTATAGAACTACTTTTAAAATCCCTATAGGAACATCACCATACAAACTTGTTTATGGAAAAAGTTGTCATCTACCATTTGATTTAAAACACAAAGCATTCTGGGCTATAAAATTTCTAAACTTTGATCCCAAACTTGTAGGTGAAAATAGGTTGATGCAGTTAAACGAGTTAGACGAATGGCGAACCTATGCATATGAAAATTCAAGACTATACAAGGAAGCAATGAAACGACGCCATGATGCTCGGTTAAAACAAAAAAAACAATTTAAAGTTGGAGATCTTGTACTATTATATAACTCGAGACTCAAATTGTTCCCTAGGAAGCTTAAATCATGATGGTCAGGTTCGTTCGTAGTCAAAACAGTTTTCCCAAATGGCACCGTAGAAATAAGTTACCCATCACAAGGTACTTTCAAAGTAAATGGACATCGCCTCAAACCTTACAATGGTGAGAAATTTAAAGATGACAGGGAAGAGCTACGACTCCACGAATCTCCTTAAGTATACTCACACGGTAAAGTCTAGCTTAGACTTTAAATAAGCACTTCTCGAAAGGCAACCCGAGCACTAAAAATATTACTTTCTTTAAATTTTAGTTTTTAAAATCTAACATAGTAACTAAATCATTGAACACAGGCTTTTCAGAACCACACAGCCAGGCACACGGGCGTGCTGTAGGCCGTGCACATACCACGAGATACAACACGACCGTGTGAAAATAGGGAAAAAAATTTTTCCCTAACACGAGATGTGATAAGTAGCCACGGTCGTGCGACATGGCCGTGGACAAACCTGCCAAAATAACACGGGCGTGCAACACGCCCGTGTTTTGAAACTGTGGGTAAACTTGTCAATTTAACATGAGTGTGCACCTGTATACACGGGCGTGGGAGAAGCGAACAGAGATCGACAAGACCATGCAACATGGCTATGTACACCAATGCGCCTAATTTCGAAAATTACAAAATGCACAGGCTGAGCTTAGAGGCACGACCGTGTGCCTTAATTTCTCTATAAACACCTATTATTTATTTTATTTTATTTTTATCTCTATATTTTGAAATTTTTATTTTTATTATTTCTGTTTAATACTATTTTATCCTGAGTTTTTACAATTTTTTTGCTTCAGCTATTTCATTACAAGTAATTATGCTTCAGCATACCTCTTAAAGAGTTTCTGATTTTATCACAGTCAGAAAGAGCTCTAAAGCTCATCCTCACATAGGAACTAAAAACTCCACCGAGAATGGTTCTCCACGACTGCCATGTCCTGCTCGACCACGACCATAGCTACTAGATATAATATTCTTTTGGCGTAGGACTTATGGACTAATGAACCTCTACCACCACTGGAGTATCCTCCTCCACTCTCACGCCGATTATCCTCCAAAACTCCAGTTCAAGGAATTCATTCATCATTCAAGAAGTTTCACTTCTCTCCCTATCTTATGATTATATATCTGTCCTTTTCAAATATCTATCTTTGTACATTGAGGGCAATGTACATCTTCAGTGTGGGGGGTCTTTTATATCACCATTAGAAACCCCTAAATATTGTCTTATTCTCATGTGAATTTCTCATATCATTATTAGAATGAATTCCAATTAGTCTATAATGTTTATTGATATATCTTGAATTAACACATAGGCATTTATGTATTGATTGTTTAAACTTTAAGACATTAGGAAATCAAGCATGATAAGTTGATTTTTGAAGAATTAAAAACTTTTAGGTTGTTTCCCCAAGTTTAGGTATTATTTTGAGTTGGAAGTCACAAGTTTAAACATAAAAAAAAGCCATAATTTTTGTGAGATATTGAGCCTTTAGAGCATCTATTATTTCTTTCATGATCACTTTCATTATGAGTGCGTCAGTATTGAATTGTTATTCTAGAACTTGCTTGATTATGCATGTCAAGACCACACAATTTGATTTGATATGTCAAAATGATAAAGGCATTTAGGTTTAACCCACTTACTCCATAAAATCCTACCTTCACAATTAACCCTTAGTGAACCCCCTTGAGCCTAACAACCCATTCATTGATTTACCCTCAATATTAACCCATAACTCATTATTGTTGAAATCCCCTAAATTAATTTGATCCTTACTTTTGTCGAGATTTGAGTTGGAATAGTTGCTTAGCTATGTTTTATTCTATTTTGTAATTTGACTTGTTCTTAAAATAAATAAAAAAATAAAATACATGTATACATATTAGTAGTAGTGATCTTCTAAGCTAAAGAAGTTAAATTCCATATTCTGAGAAAAAGCTCTGTTGTACGCAATCAATGGCTAGTCATTTTTCTAGTTAGGCAATTTTTCAATTCAATCTCAATTCTAACCCTTTCTTTCATCTTGTGCCCACACCCTCTAACCAAAGACACGTTACAACCCTCTAAAGACCTTTTGATTGATTTTTCATCTCAATTTATAGTGGTGGAGATTTGATTTTCATGCAAGCCTATGGTAATGACTTTTCAGTATTGACTATTAAGTGCTTCATTTATTGTACTTAAACACCTCAAGTGATTTGAGTGAATCTTTAGTGAGGATGTGAAACTCTGTGATATTTTGAATCAAAGGTAATTACTTAGATGAAGTGAGACACCTATGTTTTCATAATAAAATGCTCAACTTGGAATGTTTGAAACTTTGATGTTCTTTCAGTTGAATTTTCAATGTATGATTACCTATGGATT
Organism: Gossypium arboreum; assembly: GCF_025698485.1. Taxonomy (NCBI): domain Eukaryota; kingdom Viridiplantae; phylum Streptophyta; class Magnoliopsida; order Malvales; family Malvaceae; genus Gossypium; species Gossypium arboreum. The sequence continues at coordinate 93,580,413 of NC_069075.1, forward strand.
ATTTTGATATATTATAGATAGAAATTATAAGTTGAGAAGAATTTATTTTGATTATGAGTTGAGGATTTTGCTTGAGGATAAGCAAATGCTTAAGTGTGGGGGTATTTGATAAACCGTAATTTATACATATTTCTATCCCATGCTTAGCACATTTTATGGATGATTTTTCCTTAAATTTGGTGAATTCGATGCTCCTAATGCCTTAATTTCATGTTTTATACTTAGGTGGGCATAGGAGATTGAAAGGAATGAAAAACGGGCCAAAAACGGAGAAAATAGGGCAACGTACAAAATCAACATGGCCTGGACTCCCTCAAACTGGCAGACCACACGGCCGTGTCCCTTTGGCAAGGTCAAAGCACAATTTACACGGGTAGATCACACGCCTATGCCCATTTAACAACCTTGACCACGACCTTAAGCAATCGCACACGAGCGTGTCACATGGGCGTGTCCCTGTTGAGCCTAAGTTTAGTCCAATTTGGAAAAAGCCAATTTTGAGGGCTCTTAGGCATTCCAAAGCCTATAAATACACCCTAGAAGAGGAGAATGGGGGACGCACAGGAGGAAGCAAGGAATTGCTCAAGGAAAGCCGATCGATCCATCTCAGAAGCTAGATTCACCATCAAGACTGAATATCTCCCTTCAAATTCCCTCAAGAGTTTTGGGTTTTCTTATGTTTTGTTATTTTTATTCTTTTGAGATGTTTTCTTTCATTTGTATGAACTAAAACCCCTAAATACCTAAGGGGAATGAAACCTAAGACGGATCTTGCTATTATTATCTAAATTGTATGATAAATATTTGACTTGTTCTTAATTATGTGTTCTTAATTCTTGTTTTGATATTCTAGGATATTAATTCAAGTTAAGCTCTTATTCAAAGGAGGAATAGACCCTATCTAAGAGTAAATTTTTCATAATTAAGCGGAGTTGGTTGCGCGCCTAGAGATAGGGTGACAAGATTTTTCCGGATTAGGGTGAAACCTAATAAGGGGATCCATAGATCGAGTTCATGCAACCCTAGGGCGTTAATTAGAAAGAGATTTCAATTATTCAAACTAGGGTTGTTAGTCTCGAGAGAGATAATAATATAACTTAGGGATCTCTAAGGAACAAGTTGAAGGAATAAATCGTTCGATTCAGAGTCAAATAACAAGTGAAGTCTAGGTGGATTTTTCCTTAGGTATTGTCTTAATCAATTGAGTTTTCCAAAAAGTATTTTCCCTAAATTTATTTTCTGTGATTTCTTAGTTTAATTAATTAGTGAGATAAATAAAAACGTTTTATTTTTTTAGGCTAGATAATAAAAAGAAAGTTGATACTAGAACTTTTAGTTCCTTTGGGTTCGATAATCCGGTCTTGCTAAAGCTATACTACTGTTCGATAGGTACACTTGCCTTCATCGTGATAATAGTTAGTTTCAAGAATGATTCATTATAAATATTTAAAACTTGTCACGAATATCACGTACCAAATGGTTTGGCCCCAATTACCTACATCCACTATCTTAACTTTCCTCAACTAAGGATTTCCCAAATCCACTAGATTTGAACCTTTAAGGAAAAGGTTTAACCTAACAAATCCCTATCTATTCAAAGGTAAGATAAAACCACTTCCCCTTAAGGTTTTCTACCCAAAACCTTCAGTAACACCTCACAAATGAGAGGGAAATAATGATGATTAAGATGATACATCTAAAAGGAAGATAATAAAAAATTAAGCACTCTTACACAAAGTTACAACACTTGAAAGAATGATAGGAAACTTAACCCACAAGTGTGTACAAGAAATATTTAGTAAAAGATTGAGAAAGATTGGAAAATTGAGTTCTTGGAAGTTAGGAACTTGTTTCTTGTCTTTTCTTCACTACAAAGGGGAGCCTTGACCTTGTATTTCAGTTCTTTAACAACCTTGTGGACATTTTTAGCCGTTAGAAACAAATTAGAGTCATTGTAGCCATAAAAACCAATATTAAATGCAGTTTTGCAGCTTTGTTGTATCGGTAGAAGGAATCTTGTATCAGTAGAAGTCTTTACAAAATATGACCGTTGGGCTCGTTCTATTGGTAGAAGTTCCCTTGTATTGGTAGAACTCTAAGAATTTCATTTGGTATCTATAAAACCAATCAGAGTATCGATAGAAGTGTTGGGGATGCTAAACTTTGGTTACTTTGTTGACTTGTTTTTGTAGAAGTCCTCAAGGTATCGGTAGAACTCTGGTGGTTTCAACTCGTATCAGTCGAAGCATCAGAGTTTCGGTAGAAATGAGGGAGAGGCTGAACCTTGGCTACTATTTTGACTTGTTGCGGTAGAAGACCTCAAGGTAGCGGTAGAACTTTGAGGATATCGATAGATCTGACCAGGGTATCGATAGAAGTCCCAGGCCAAAACTACCTTACTTATTGGAGTGCATTCTACGGATAGAAGTCTGGGTTATATTGATAGAACTTCTAGTTCTACCAATAGAATTTTGTAGCCTTTTCAAGGTTATTTTCATCTTGAGTTCTACCGATACTTGTCCACCTAAGTATCGGGAGAAGCCCTTCAGACTTCAAAAAACTTGTTAAAAATCAATTTAATTCAAGGCTTTTTGAAAGTTTATTTTGTCAAACACTTTGAAAATAATTTTTAGTACTTATAAACAATTTTTGCAAATTTAAGTAGGGGATTTTTAATATTCTTTTTGTTATATCAAAATACTTGAAAAACAAGAGCTAACAATTTCCCCCTTTTTGATATAACAAAAACATTTGGAATTTTTTTTAACTCCCCTTATCTTAAACATTATTTTCAAAAATAAGTTCTATTTTCGAAAAAAAATAATTTAGACTTCATTTCATTTAAATTTCCAACTTAAGAATTTGGCTTTAAAATTAAGTTGAAAGAATTTGTTGTGAAGCAAATTTTGCATTGTTCTCCCCCTTTTTATAATATCAAAAAGAATGTTTGCTTGAAAAACTAGGGGAACAAGTGCACAATACTTAAATATTTCGAGACCTAAGAATAAAAAATAGAAACAAAAGAAAAATGAAGCAACCAATATTAATATCCCAAATATCCAAAGAAAGATAACCAAACAACCAATTAGAAAACGAAAAATAAATGGAAAAAGGTACAAAAACAAATTGATAATATATGTAAAATCATATAATACCATGTTTAAACAAATATCTACAAGAAAATAAAGTAAAAACATGATTGGAGGTAATCAAAAGGTGGAAAATACATTTACTAACATACTCAAATTTTAATCTATGATTTAAAATACTATCTAACCTAATTATATCACATATTAACAATATTTCAAACATGCGAGAATAAAGAGAAACAAGGGATTTACAAGTTTACAAGTATAATCAAGTAATGTACACAAATCATGCATAAAACAACACAAGTGTCCAATAATGTAAAAAAGATTATACAAGAAGCTTATTAAGGCATGTTCATTAGTCCTAACTCTCCCTTAATTATCCAAAATCTCTCTTTATCTAAAAAATTTGTAAAAATATCGGCTAGTTGATGCAAAGTATCTACAAACTTTAGAACTATGTCACCTCTTTGTACATGATCTCTGATGAAATGGTGTCTTATCTCTATGGGCTTTGTTTTAGAGTGCTGGATGAGTTTTTTTATTAAGCAAATAGCACTAGTGTTATCACACTTTATAGGAATGTGATCCATGTCAAGTCCATAGTCAACTAATTGTTGCTTCATCTAAAGAATTTAAGCACAAAGCTACCCACAACAACATATTCTGCTTCAATTATGGACAAAGCTATGCTATTTTGTTTCTTATAGAGCTACAAGTACGTTTCCTAAGAATTGACATGTTCCAAAATTATTTTTTTCTATCTAACTTGCATCCTCCAAAATCTGAATCGAAGTAAGCATGCAAACTAAATGATAAATCTTTGGGATACCAAAGTCTTAGATTTGGAGTGTCCTTAAGGTACCTAAAGATTATCTTAATGGCTTGTAAATGTGACTCCTTAGAGGAAGATTGAAATCTAGAGCATTAAAAAACACTAAACATTAAATTTAGTTTACCTGCGGTAAGATAAAGCAATGATCCTATCATAGATCTATAAAGTTTAGTGTCAACACATTTACCTCATTCATCTTTATCAAGCTTTGTTGAAGTGCTCATTGGTGTTGGTTGAGGCTTCAAGTCCTCCATTTTAAACTTTTTGAGCATTTCCTTGAAGTATTTGGCTTGATTGATGAAGATGCCATTCTGAGTTTGCTTGATTTGGAGCCTCAAAAAGAAGTTGAGCTCACCCATCATGCTTATCTTAAAATCACCATGCATAATCTTATAAAATCCTTGACAAAGAAGTTCATTAGTAGCACCAAATATAATATCATCAACATAAATTTGTACTACTAAAATGTATTTGTCTTTAGTTTTTATGAACAAGGTGGTGTCTACTTTGCCTCTTCTAAAGCCATTTTTAATTAAAAAACTTTGAAAGCCTTTCATACCAAGCTATAGGAGCTTGCTTCAAACCATATAGAGCTTTGGACAAATTGAAAACATGATTTGGAAATTTTGGATTTTCAAAATTGGGAGGTTGTTCAACATAAACTTTTTCATTTATGAAACCATTTAAAAATGCACTTTTGACATCCATTTGAAAAATTATGAAATTGTTTGAACATGCAAAAGCTAATAACATCCTAATGGCTTCTAACCTAGCTACTGGTGCATAAGTTTCATCATAGTCTATACCTTTCTCTTGGTTATATCTTTTGGCAACTAATCTAGCCTTGTTTCTAATAATGTTACCATTTTCATCAAGCTTAATTTTTAAAGAACCATTTAGTTCCTATAGTTGGATGATCACTAGGTCTATCAACTAAATTCCATTCTTGATTTCTTTCATATTGATTTAATTCTTCCTGCATTACCATTATCCAAAGTTCATCATTTAAAGCATCATCACTGTTTTTAGGTTCTATATAGAAATGAAAGCAACATAAATACAAGTATTTCTAATTGAAGATCTAGTAATTACCCCTTTAGATGGATCACCAATGACGTGTCCATTCTTAACATATGAAAGCTCTCTTAGGTGGCTAGATTCTCTTTCAACGTGAGTTGGTTCTTGGAGTTCATCAATTTTGACTTCTTGAACCAACTACTTACGCCTTGATCTTCATGTGATGCTCGATTTTGTTCAACTTGATAGATTTCTAAGTCATCAAAATCAATAGATTCCTTTCGAGAATGAGAGTTAGATTCATCAAAAATAACATATATAGATTCTTCTACAACAAGGGTTCTCTTGTTAAAAATTCTATAAGCTTTAGAATTTGTGGAATAACCAAGAAATATTTCATCATCACTTTTGGCATCAAATTTTCCTAAATTTCTTTTCCATTATTCAAAGCAAAAAATTTGCAACCAAAAGGATGAAAGTGGCTTATGTTAGACTTTCTTCCTTTAAAAAGTTCATAAGGAGTTTTCTTCAATAGGTCTGACCATAGCTCTATATATAATATAGTAAGAAGTGTTTATGGCTTCTGCCCAAAAATATCTTGGCAAATTATTTTCCCATAATATGGTTCTAGCCATTTCTTTTGGGGTTCTATTTTTCCTCTCAACATCTCCATTTTGTTGAGGGGTTCTAGGTGCCAAAAATTGTGCCTAATACCATGTTCATTACAAAAATTATCAAAGGCAAGGCTTTCAAATTCTTTTCCATGATCACTTTTTACACTTGAAATTGAATATCCCACTTGGTTTTGAATCATTTTACAAAAAGTAATAAATTTTTCTAAAGTTTCATCTTTTGAAAAGAAAACCCGTGTATATCTAGAATAGTCATCAACAAAAACAAATCCATATTGTTTACCTCCTAAACTCATAGTTCTAGTGGGTCCAAAAAGGTCAATATGAATGAATTGTACTACTCTAGATGTAGAAAATATATTTTTTGATTTAAAAATGAACGTACATCACATACTTTATCAAAGTTAATAGGAACGTTGGGCATGCAAACAACAAGTTCATTTTTAATAAGCTTTGAAATAACACTCATGCTTACATGTCCTATCTTCTATGCCATAGCCAAAATACATTTTCATTATGAGCCATAAAGAAAATATTATAGGAAGATATGTCATCAAGATGCACCATAAAAATATTACCTACCTATGTCCTACAAAAGAATCCTATTATTTACAATATCTACAACTTTGCACCCATTAAACTCTAATATTACTTTGAACCTATTGTCACACAGTTGACTAATGTTGAGGAGGTTATGCTTAAGACCATTGACATAAAGCACATTTTTAATGAAAGTGGAAGAATTTATACCTATAAAACCAATACCTTCAATAAGCCCTTTGAAGTTATCACCAAATGTGACTTCCCCTTCATTATTTGGCTTTAGTTCTATAAAATGGCTTTTGTCACAGATGTGTCCAAAGCATCCACTACCAAGGTACCATGAGTTCTTCTTAGAGTTGCTTGCCTAGAAGTAATGCTCTTCCTCCTACAAACACAAAGTTAAATTTTGGATTTTGGTACCCAAACTTTCTTGGTCCATTAACATTAGTCTTAACTATTTTTGTCCCCTTAGGAATCTACTTCTTTAAAGCATCCTAATTTTGAGATGTGCTTAATTCTTTTGGAATCCACACACTCTTATTGGGTTTACTCTTAGATGTGAGCTTCCTTAAAGAACATATTTGTCTATCATGCCTCTTTTTGTGATAATATGTGCATGAGAGTGAGGCATCATAAATATAGCTCGGTTTTTCAAAGAAATTTTTAATTTTTTTTCTCTTTGTAAATTTACAAAACCTAAGTCACTCTTCTCAAAGAAGGCTCTTTGAGATTCAAGCATATCATTTAGTTTTTGTTACCCCATATAAAACATAGAAAATGAATTATTCAAGTTCTAATTCTTTAAAATCAAATAATCAATTTAAGCTTGCATATCATTAAATTTCTTTTCTATCTCCTCTTTAGCTATGATTAGAGACTTATTTTCCTCCTTTAATTTTGAAATCATTTTATTATATTTGGAGTTCGTAGTCTCAAAATCTATAGCTAATTCATCAAAGGCATCTTGTAATTCTTCAAATGTATATTCATTTAATTCACTAGAATTTAGGATTACCTTTGGTTCTTCAATAGCCATAGGACATAGGTTGGCAACTTCACTATCCTCATAACTACCGGATGAATCGCTATCGCTCGAAGTTGCCATCATGGCTTTCTTCTTTTGTTTTAATACACCTTTCTTCTTTAATTATGGACAATCAAATTTGATGTGACTCAGATTTTTGCACTCCTAGCAAATGATTGAGTCCTTTTCCTTTTTGCTTAGTTCATCATTAATGATGTCTCTTCTTGGGAATCTTTTGGCTTTGTTGAACTTCATGAATATTTTGAATTTCTTTGAAAACATATCCATATCCTCCTCATCATCATCATTACTAGAGCTTTCATCCTTTTCACAAGTTGTTGATTAGAAGGAAACTCCAACTATCTTTGGAACTTCTTTGATTTCTTGTGCATTATGGTTAACCTTCATTTCATATGTTAATAAGGAACCCATGAACTCATCAAGTGAGAGTAAGTTGAGATCTTTTGACTCTTTTATTACCGTCACTTTAGGTTCCCAAGACTTTGGGGGACTATTCAATATCTTTTTCACCATCTCCTTGTTGGGACAGATCTTCCCAAAGGCTTTGAGACCATTAATGATATAGGTGAAGCGATTGGACATCTCCTTGATTCCTTCTTTTGGTTTTGCCTTAAACAAATCATAATCAAGGGTGAGAAGGCTTATCTTGGACTCTTTAACTCTACTTGTCTCTTCATGGGTGACTTCAAGCTTGTCCCATTTTTTTTTTTTTGCATTGTCACACAAGGAGACTCTATTATATTCATTTGGACCAAGAGCACAAAATAGAGTATGCATAGCTTTTGCATTTAATTTCACTTTCTTGATATCATTATCATATCATTCAATCTTTTCCTTTAGGACAATAACATATTCGACCCTCTTTATTGGAATAGATGGACCATTTGTAATTATCTTCCAAACTTCATGATCGTTAGCTTGGATGAATAGCTTCATTCTTTTTCTACTATATAAGTAGTTGGTACCATTAAATAAAAGAGGCCTCATGGTGGAATGCCCTTCTCTCAATATGGTGGAATTTTGCTCCAATGCCATGAAGCAAATTTCTTGACTTGTGGCTTTCATCTTGGATATCTTGAGAATCTTCTCTCTTGGTAGTAAAATCGTCTCTAGAGTTCTAACTCTGATGCCAATTGTTGAAATCAAAATACATTAAGAGGGGGTGACTTATTCTATTAAAATGTCTTTGGGAAAAAAAAATAAAACGACTCAAGTATTTATAATAGTTCAGCCTCAATTTCCTACATCCAATACTTACTTTTCCTTAACTAAAGATTTCTCAAATCCACTAGATTTGAACCTTTAAGGACAAGGTTTAACCTTACAAATCCCTATCTTTTCAAAGGTAAGATAGAACCACTCCCCCTTAAGGTTTTCTACCCAAAACCTTAAGTAACACCTCACAAATGAGAGAAAAATAATGATGAATAAGATGATACCTTTAAAAGGTAGATAATCAACAATTAAGCACTATCACACAAAGTTACAACACTTGAAACAATGATAGAAAACTTAACCCACAAGTATGTACAAGAAATATTTAGTAAAAGATTAAGAAAGATTGAAAAATTGAGTTTTTGAAAGTTAGGTACTTGTTTCTTGTCTTTTTTAGACTTCAATGGGGAGCCTTGACCTTGTATTTAAGTCCTCTAATAATCTTGGGACATTTGTATCTGTTAGAAACAAATTAGATTTATTGCAACCATAAAAAACCAACATTAAATGCAGTTTGTAGCTTTTTTGTACCGGTAGAAGGAATCTTGTATCAGGTGAAGCCTTTCCAAAATATGATCATTGGACTTGTTCTATCGATAGAACTTTGAGGGTTTCATTTGGTATCGGTAGAACCAATCAGAGTATCGGTAGAAGTGCAGGGGATGCTGAACTTTGGCTACTGTCTTGACTTGTTTCGGTAAAAGTCCTCAAGGTATCAGTAGAACTCTGGTGGTTTCAACTCATACCAATCGAAGCCATCAAAATTTCGATAGAAATGTGGGAGAGGCTGAACCTTAGCTACTGTTTTGACTTGTTGCGATAGAAAACCTCAAGGTAGCAGTAGAATTCTAAGGATATCGGTAGATCTAACCCGAGTATTGATAGAAGTCCCATGCCAAAACTACCTTGCTTACTAGAGTGCATTCTACCGATAGAAGTCTGAGTTATATTGGGAGAACTTCTAGTTATACTGCTAGAATTCTGTAGCCTTTTCAAGGTTATTTTGTTCTTGACTTCTACCGATCCTTGTTTACCTAAGTATCGATAGAAGTCCTTCAGACTTCAAAAAACTTATTAAAAGTCAATTTAATTCAAGGCTTTTTAAAAGTTTATTTTGTCCAACACTTTGAAAATAATTTTCAGGACTTATAAATAATTTTTTCAAATTAAAGTAGGGATTTTTTATATTCTTTTTGTTATATTAAAATACTTGAAAACTTAGAGCTAACAAGACCATTATAAAATGTCTCCAATTGGATGCAATGTGGAATCCCGTGGTGAGGGCATCTTCGAAGTAAATATTTGAATCTTTCCTACGCCTCGTATTAGGACTCGTCATCCAGTTGTTGAAAAGTGGTAATCTCATTCCGCAACTTAGCATTTTTACTAGGTGGGAAATACTTTACCAAAATGCGTTCAGCTAATTCTTGCCATGTTGAAATTAAATATGGGGGTAACAAATTAAGCAATGCTCGTGCTCGATCTCACAACGGGTATGGAAATTGTAAGAGTATGCCCAAAGATCAATCGCGAGATGGTTGTAATAACATACTTGATTTATCATGTTTATTGATATAAGGCGTTGCCATTATTATTTCAGTTTCTTTTCTATGTACATAAATAAACTATTTTATAATAATGTCCTGAGAATAATATGATTATTCTTAAAAGATCCTTAGTCAAGTATTATTGTTGGCTAGGAAAACAATAATGCATTAAAACTAACATGTAGTTGATTGATGATAAAGAGTTGTCATTGATATGGAGTGCCAAAATCAATGCATGAATATGTGTGTTAGAGAACAACATATTGGACTGACCTGCTATGAGTATGTTTCTTGGATTATTATGTAATTGTCACAACATTACTCATAGTGATTAATATGTATATGATCCTCATACTTGAGATCATTATTATCCCAACATCGTGAGTTGTATATTTTGATATAGTCAAATGAACATCGTAACTGGTTGTTCTATAAAGACTAATGTTGGATATACCACAATCTATGTAGAGGGATATGGTTGATCAATATAGGATAAGTCTCTCCTACATAATGGGAGTAATATCTTAGGCCACTTGATTGAGTGAGACTAGAAATGCATGGCCATGCTCAAATAAGTTGATATGAGATCATACTTATTTGTGTATCATAGTTCACTTAAGGTATCAAGAAACATGGGATGGACTATGCAAGTGTGACTATTCCATGACTTGTGTCCATTCCAAAGATATAGGGCTTAAGGATTAATGCATGAAAGGTTAATCACAAAGGTTATGTCGAATCATGACTTCTCGTAACTTAGGTAGCAATGATGCATTGCTAGATGCCACTCATTGTTTGTAACATTAGAATCATTCTAATATTACTACAAACGTTACAAGAACCTATAGGGTCACACCCTATGGTTGAAATGAATGGAGTAAAACATAATTGGTATTGTATTCTGATTGTCAGATGAATTAAATTAATTATAGAATTTATTTAATTGGGCAATCAAATTGTTGAACATACTATACGTACAAGGATGTTGTACACATAATCGAACATAATTTCATTAGTATATGAATTTGGTTCAGATATAAGTTTAAATAAATATAGTTTATCAAATCTTTATTATAATTAATGTAATTATAATTTTCATTAAACATTATTATATTTATTTTAATGATGACTATTATGTTCAGATTAATTTTAATGAATTAATATTCATTAAAAGATATATCAATTAAAAGGGTGTTATATATGGCAAGGGTAAAAACCCTAAAGAGATAATATATAAATAAGCCCGAAACTATGCTAAAGAGTCGAGCAGCCGTCAAGCATAAAAATCACTGAAATAGGTTCTAAGATTTTTCTACCGTTCATTGTCAACTGGGTGGACTATGTAGAGGCCGACATCGGAAAGGTTGCGGCTTGGTTCGATAGTGGTTCAGGATTCCCGTTGCCTAGGCGTCGCTGTCTACTCAGATTGAAGTTTCGGTAATTTTGAAACTTTTTATCACCCTGATACGTTCCTTACACATGGATCCATGGTTTGGATCACCGGAATGTTTTAATTATTTTATTTTTCTGTTGCACCTTGAAGGCACCGGCATTCCAACAGAAATAACTTCAATCTCAATGCATCTTCAGTTACACTGGCTATCTTAAAGGAATGGCTCACCTCCATGAACAATTGAAGATGAAGGTGTGGATCTTCTATGGGCATTCCACTAAATTGGCCCATGGTTTGAAGCATTTGAAACATTACTGGCTTCAATTCAAATTACGGTGCCTCAATTTTCAGTCTCTTAATTCCTCAATTTAACTCATTAAAAAGTGGCACAACAAACTATCTTATGGCTCAATCCCTATCATTAGGAATAAGGATTGGATTTCGAGCATTAGCAGCTTCATTCCCTTGAACATCATTTTAATTTTGAAGGTCCATTTAGACTTTTCTTTAGGCTAATCTTTCACATCTTTTTTGTCTAAATATCCACTCGATTTCAACATCTACAAGTAATTTTTCGATGATTCAATATATGCTCATAAACATATGAAAATAAATCAAAAAAATTAAAGAATAAAGAATTAATTAGTAAAGTTAGAAATAAAATAAAATAAAAACCAAATCAAAAAGAAAAGTTTCACAAAAATGATTAAGGCAACAGTCCCCGGCAATGGCGCCAAAAAACTTGTAACGAATGGCTTGTGCAAGTGTACATAGTCGTTATCAAGTAATAAGTAAAAGAGTTATCATCTCCACAGGGATTGTGTATGTTAATCAATTAATTGTAAAATTAAAGTAAACAATTTGGTGAGAAAAACACTACAATTTTTGAGTGATTGATGTAAAAATAAATTACTAAATGTAAGATGATCCCTAATGCAAATTAATCTAAATGCAAAGTATGAAATGAAATGTATGAGATGAGTTTAGCAGCAAAAACACAAACTTCAACAATCAATAACATGAATAGGCTAGAATAATTACATTTTTCAATTCTGATTTATTTTTCTCATGTTTAACAATGTTCAGAAATCTTTCATGGGCTTGAAACCAAATTAAGTCCTTTTGGAATCTTTTACTTAGTAAGACATGCATTTTACTGATTATATTAAACTAATGGTTTCTTAGTATTCATGTGAAGTAACAGGGACTGGGTTGGTTTGAAACAACTTAATCACATAAACTTAAAAGCCATGCATGGCAATATAGCTCGGTAAAGTTATTATGAACCTTTAATTTATTCTAGGTCGGATATAAATTAAGCATGCAATTTTCAATTATTGTGTCTATTAGCCGTTGTCTGGTTTGGATCGCTCAACTAATTCCAATGCATTCAATCTCGTATGAATGAAATACATGCTTAAGTTTAATTGAAAACATGAACGACTGAGGCAGAAACACTATAAACATGATTTAAACAAACTTCATTGAATTGGTGCAATCATCCCAGCTAAACAGATTTAAGCTACCATTGTTGATGACAAGAAAACAAAGCACATTACAAACATGATTTAATTAAACTAACAAAGTAAGGAAAAATAAACTTTGTTTGAATCAGCAAACTTGCGACCTACAATTGAAGAAGTTTCCTCCAATCCTCGTGTTGCTCCTTTGCTAGTGGCTTCTCAAGGTGGCCAGCCAAAAGACAATCTTCTCAAGGTTTTATTGGCTAAAAAAGAAAATGAATATGGGATGCTATGCGTGGAGATGAAGAGAGGGAATGAGATTAATGAATAAGGGATGTAGGGATGCTTTCAAATAGGGAATGGAGGTGGGTATTTATAGTGAAGGTTGGTGGATGAGTTTACTAAAAATAGTGTGAAAAATCACCCTATTTACTTATTTGCTTGGCCAGCCACATATTGTGGAAAGGAAATTAAGCAAGGGTTGGATGTTTTCAAAGCCAAATCTTGTGGGTTGATTTCTGATTCATTTGCAACTGTAGGGACCTCTAATAAATTTCCCGAAAACTGGTTTTGGGGCTGCTCAAAAGTGCCATGCCAAATTGGACTTATTTCTCTCTTGTTGGACGATTTGGTAACCTAGTTGTTTACCAAACTTGTCCATCAATTGATCCATGTTCAATTGGATCAAAAGCAACTTCTTCATGACCCATTTACATGTGTTTTTCATCCATGTTGAGTGATTTTTGGCATGTCCATGTAACCTTTTTTTTAAAAAACTAAATCATGCTTAATTTCCTTGGTCCAACTGCATTAAATAAAGTAAAAAAACTAATATGTAGAAAAACAATTAAATTATGCAATAATTTAATAAAAAATAACATAAAATTACATTCTTCCTTAAATTATTCCCATTATTGAAATATGAACAAAATACACTCGATTAATAATAAAATGCTCGAGATTAATATTAATTTTAAGTAAAAAGGTGTTATAAACTATTAAAAGAAACCTGTAATAGCCCAAAATTGGGTCTACTTGGAATAGAGGTTTCGGAACCACAAAATCTGAGATATAAATAATTATTTTATGATTATTTTGAGGTCTATGATATGATTGCATGATTGTGTGAAATTTTGTGAAGAAATTCTATGCATAAAATGCTTAATTCGAAGTTAGGGACTAAATTGAATAAGTTGCAAAACTTGCATTCTAGAAGTTTCTAGTATGAAATTGATTTGAAATATTAATTAGGAGGTCTTAAATAGCAATTTGACCAATTTCTAAGTTATGGACAAAAATTGGACATGGATGGAATTTTTGGAAAGTTTAGTAGTAAGGGTATTTTGGTCATTTAGGGTAAAATGAATTAAAATACAAAATTAAAAGCCAATTTTGCTCATCTTCTTCACCATGGACGTGTATACCAAGGAGACTCCATGGCTAGGGTTTTCAAGCTTCCCAAGCTCAATTGTAAGTCCGTTCTAACCCCGCTTTTCAAGTTCTTTACGTTTTAGAATCCGGTAATTTGATTAAGCTTATTCTAGCAATAATTTAAGCTAGGGTTCATATTTGGAAAAATACCCATAGGTAAAATTTGTGTATTCTGGTGTTTTATGATACAATATGAGGTTTTAAATTATGTTAGACAACTTGTGCTACTCGGTTTTAAGTGAAAACGAGCAAAAGGGCTTAATCGATAAAAATACCTAATAGTCATAAGTATATGTTAGAGTGAGAATTTGATGTTTCCATAGAAGGAAAAGTGATCATCATGTCATAAAACATAAGAATAAGGGATGAAGTTTAATTCCGAGCCTAGGGCAAAAGTGTAAATATGCAAAAGTTTAGGGCAAAATTGTAATTTTTCCAAAGTTTGAGTTAAGGATTGTTTTGAATAGTACATTAATTAAATAAGTAAAATATGATGTTTTAGATCCCGAAAAACTAGATTTGAACCTAGAATGAGAGAAAAATCGAAAATTGGGAAAGTTGGTAAAATGGCCGTTTTAATATCAAGGTAAGTTCATATGTATAATAAGCATTAATTTATGCATGTTTCAATGTAAAATTGATATATTTACTATGATCTCCGAGGTGTTGAAAGTATGTAAGTTGGTATGATAATAATACAACAATAATCTTGTAATTTATATTTGAAAGTTAAATTTAGTGAATTAATTGAATTATGTTAAATTAAATGATTATGGTGCCAAGTTTATGAATTGATTTAAAAATATGTCTATGGTACATGAAGTGCATTGAATTATCATACATAAATGTGATTTCTATGATTATGGATATTATGGGAAATTGTAAGTTCATATGATTTTAATAAGACAATGTGTAATTTAATGTTATTGCGTTGATATTAAATGAGATGTAAGTTTATATGTAAGTAATACATCACTATTACTTGTATTATGATATTTTATAAAAATATTGGAAATATGTTTGTGGATAATTACTTGATTGGTAAAAATGTTGGAAAACAGAAATCCGGTTGAACCTTGGAAAGATTGGATGATCTGAGATGGTATGTAGCTAGGTCACATGTATAGTCTTGAGTGCACATCATGTGTATAAGAGAGCTACAAGACATTATGATGTAGCTAGGTCGCATGGGTGATACTATGTGTACACCATGTAGACAATAGAGCTACGGATATATGTAGCTAGGTCGCATGCGTGGTTCCAAGTGAAGGACAACATGTAGACAAGAGAGCTACGAGATAAACTGGCTAGGTCACATGGGTGGTACTAAGTGTTTACCATGTGTACAAGAGAGCCGAACTATATGATGGGTGGAGCTATGTGCTGAAACCACCAAGTATCGAGGATTGATCCAAGTGTTCAACGGAGACTCTCTATGTATTGCTTTGTGAGTTTTGTGATGAATAAGTGCAGAACTTGGTTATGTGAATGATGTGTTCATTAAGTGACCAGGATGTGGTAAGGTTATAAACAAGTAAGTTATACATGAGGATGATTTTATGGTGACCTTGTGATCATGGGCCTATACTTGTGATGTATGAAATGTGGTGAAAATGATTTGTGATATGTATGTTAAAATGAGGTTAATACAAAGAAAGTGTGAAAGAGTGAATTAGCAATAAAACTGTTTTGGACAGTAGCAGTGATGTGATTTTGAAAAATCACCAAAAATAGTATAAATTGAATCAGAGACTGAATGAGATATCAAATTAAATCTTAATGAGTCTATTTTCATATAAAATAAACATAGAAAGCAAATGAGTTCTATATTTTGAGATATTTATGTTTTCGTGAGACTGATTCAGAATGATTATGTGATCCCCTGTTCTGACTTTGGAAAATCACAAAAAATTTGGAGAAAAATAATTAGAGGCTCAAAATTATATTTTTAAAATCCATAATGAGTCTATTTTCAAGATAAATCAACAAGAACATTATCCGAAGTTCATCTTTGTGAGATAATTATTTTTAGTGAAGAGAGGTCGAATCGACGAAAGTGAAAAAGGGAAATTTTAATGAATAAACTGTACTAATTCGCTAAACCAAAAATTATGAAAATTTTATGGTGGAACGATATGTGAATCTAGTTTCAGGGGAAATTTACAGATCTTAATTTGGAGCTATGTAGCTCAAATTATAAATAATTAAGTGACTATAACTCGTGTGGACAGTTTGATGTGAACATTTATTAGTAAATTGTGAAATCGTACTTACAAGAATGCTATGTACATTAAGGATGTGGAATGGAGAGGAGGAGGAGGAAAATAAATATATGTGGAATACATGGAAACTATGGTATATGAAATATTGATATAATGAAATAAATGATATGTGTTTATAAGAAAAGAAAAAGAGAATGTTATGTATCATGACATGTATATATATATATATATATATATGACTAGTCTCAATGTAATGCTTGTTGGGTATGGAATTGAATTGAAATGTTTCAGGCAAACATGTTATTCTGCACATCTGAATCATAGTATTTTATAAAGATATGATCTAGCTTTAAATATGAATGCTTGATGATTAAGCTGAAGATATTTGGTAAGATGATAATCTTGGTATAAATGTATAAGTGGTACTATAATAAACAAGGTAAAATGAGTATGAGAGACACATGTATGATGACATACAAATGCTATGTTTGTGGTTTAATTGAGGATGTTTAATCATTAAATGAATACCATGTTATATGCTTTTGATTTTGTATAAGTGTGTAAGAGATCAAGGTTGACCAAAGCTTGGAAAATAGCCTAGGTATATTCCACACAGCAAAGACACGACCATGTGTCTCGGTAGTGTATGGAACACGACTTTGGGACACGGGCGTGTGGAGCCTTAAAGCATGAAATTTCCAAGATTTTCGTAAGTTCTCGGTTTAGTCCCAAACCCTTTCTAAAGTATGTTTTGGGCTCCGTAGACTCAAATAAGGGACTATGTGTAAGAGAATGAACACTTTGAAATATGAATAAAATTTTATGGCTCGTATTTTAGTTTAATGTTTGTATGTTTGTCTGGTAACGCCTCGTACCTTAGCCAGGCCTCGGATACGGGTAAGGGGTGTTACAAAACCTATATAAATTAGAGTTTACATTCAACACCATCAAAACCTTCAGCTTCATCACTAACACGGAATCCTCTCTCTCGATCCTCGACCCTTTGGTCCAAACCTTATCTCATCTAGACAAAGGCCTCACACGCAAGCACTAGTTCGGTTTGCTCATCACACGTCTTTACAAGATCAAAAGGATCGATTTTTTTTACTATGAGGGAAAACTGTGGATTGAATGTCACCACCTTTTCATCTGATAGTAAACGTGTTTACGAAGAAGAAGTCGAGGAGGCATGGCTAATGGCGGATTTGATGAGAGTCATTGGAGTTTTGCCAGACGTGATGACATATAATCTTTTTACTGATGGCATATTGTTAGGAGTGTAAGTTGATGGAGGTGAGCACGGTGGAGAAATAGAGGTTTGGATGTTGAGCCTTTTAAAAAAATTACGAAATTATTAAAAATTAAAAATTTTCATTTTGTAAATATTGATGGCTAAATTAACTGATTTTTTTAGAATTTTACCTAGAATGACAAGTTTTGTAAATATTAAGGGTAATTTTTTTGAATTTTTTATATTTAAGATAAAATTGATAGAATGTGTACACATTAGAGGGCTAAATTTTTTATTAGACGAATAAAAGAAGCCCACGCCAACAGTTTCATCTAATTTAAAATGTCTATTGCCATTCGGTGATCAAAAAAATTTATTTCAAATAGTTTAGTGACTAAGTAAAAAAAAAAAAACTTCAATGGCTAAAATAGAACACGACAATAGTTTAGTGATCATTTCTAACCCTAAAATATTGCTTTAAGCTTATGTAATATATTTAAATTTCAATAAGATTCTTTTAAAATGTATAAGACTTTGATAAATTATTTTTGATTTTATTAAAAAATTATTTTTGAGCGTAAAATATAAAGCGTTTAGAAAAATTTTAAATCAATTTTAAAATTTTTAAAATTTTAAAATTTTTAAAAATGTATACAAAAATTTTATTTTAATTTTTTAAAAATTAATTTTCATATTGTTGGTAAAGTGATATTTCTTTTAAATTTAAAAAAAATTGTTAAGCATTTTAGATTAAAAAACATTATATGTTTGCATGCGAGTTTTTTAGAGGAATAAAAATCATTACAATAAATTACTAAAAATTAAAACCCAAGCCTCTTGGAGGCATCTCGAATATCTGGATACCACCACTATTACCAATAGTTATTTTAGTTAGACTATCAACTTCTTTATTATACTCTCGGGGAATGTTATGAATCGACCTGTAACAGCCCGTTTTTGTTCAAATCAGAATAGTGGTTTAGGGACCACAAATCTAAAGTCAAAATATTTATTTTATTATTATTTTAATTTTTACAGCATGAGTTAATGATTGTGTGAAAGTTTCGTTTAGAAATTTTATCGTTTGATTAGTTAATTTGATAAAAAGGACTAAATTGCATAAAGCGTAAAACTTGTGTTCTATTATCTAAAGGTGTTTAATAGCTATAGAACCTTAAATTTAAGGTCCTTAAGTGGTAATTAGACCATTATTATGATAGTGGATGATAATGACAAGGCATAATTGAAATTTTGAAATACTAATAAGGTTAAATAGGTAATTAAGTAAATAAGATTAATAAATTATATAAAACACAATTTCATTTCATTATCATCTTCTTCCTAGCTGAATTTAACAAAGAAGAAAGTCATTTTAGGGCTTTGAAGCATTTGGTCATCTCCTAGCTCAATTGTAAGTCCATTTTTGTTTGATTTTTAGTGATTTCTATGCTTTTGAGATCGTTGCAACTAGGTCTAGCTAGCCCAAGGACTCTTTTACAAAACTGTTAAAGATTTTGAATAATGCCATTGATGAATACATGAGTTTTTTGATGTTTGATGATAGATACGAATTTTTATTGTGAAATATGCGAGTTTTGTTAAGTGATTTTTAGTGAAAATGCAAAATAGGGATTTAATTGAGAAATGTTGAAACTTTGTTGTTAAATTGTGAAATAAATGAAAAATATGGGCTGCTAGAGGCATAATAGTAATTCGGCTAGCATAGATTTATTCTGAATTTTATTAATTTGTGGTTTTATGGAATAAGGACTAAATTGTAAAAGTGGTGAAAATAGGGGAAAATGTGTAAATGTGCTTAAATGAGTATTTTGGATTAAATTGAATAGAGAGATTATTAAATGATTTAATTTTTAATATATTTAGATCAATAAAAGTGGAATTCGGATTTAGATCAAGGGAAAACTAAAGTTATCGACTAATCGACTTATTCCATCATTTTCACATCCGAGGTAAGTTCGTATATGATAAATTTCACTATAAGTGTATTTTAAATGTTTTGATATTGTATAAATTCTGAATATGAGATTTCGTATAAGTTCGACAATGACTCGATGGTAATTCAATATTCAAAATTCCCGTTGAACCTTAGGAATAGTTTAGGATACTAGTGACATGTCATTAGGGGATACATTGAGTTGGCTTCAGGCCATGATATTAGCACTTCGAGTGCGAGTTATACCGATTTGGCTTCAGTCCATGAATATCGGCTGATTTGGCTTCAGGCCATGATATCAGTACTTCGGATATAAGTTACCTTGATTTGGCTTCGGGCGATGGTATAGGTACTTCGTATGCAAGACTCCTGAGTATCCGACTTCTATTCTGAATGGTTCGACGAGTAAATGAATGATGTGTCTGGGAATAAAATCGATACGATATGGTACAGGTATGTATATAAATCATATTAGCTTTGAATCAAGAAAATGGTGAAGAAAATATGTTGTTTTGTGAAAGAGTAATTGAAAGGTTTGAAAATTGATATGAATACATGTATTTATAATCAATTGTTGAATTACGTGTTTATGGTTATAATGAGTTTATTTCATACGAGCTTACTAAGCTATAAAGCTTACTTTGTTTATTTTTTTCTATGTTTATAGTGATTACAAAACTAGCTTAGATTCAGGGATTGTCGGAAATCGCTTCACACTATCCACCTATCTCTCGATACCTATAAACTTTGGTATTTTAAGTATATTGCATGTATAGGGACTTTGTTCATTTTGGTTATGACTTGATAATGATTTTGGCCATATGAATTGGCATTGTAAATGTTCATGTTTTGGTATGTATATATAGCTATGAGTGATGGCTTATTTTTGTCTATTTTGGTATTTCTAAATCAAGTTTTATGTATATATATGTTTATGTCTTGTACAATGAGTTGGTTGATGGTTGGCGATGAATTTTGGATATTGGTTTGTTTGTGAAACTATGCGAAAAGATGCATATTTGGGAGAGTATAGTTAATTGAATGGTATATGTAAATTTGGTATGAAATTAGATGGCATATTGTAGTAGTTTCTGATTTGTATTGATGGGTAATGATGTAACATCCCGAATTAGGGTCTAGTCAGAACAGTGGTTTCGAGACCACAAATCCAAAATAGAAATAATTATTTTATGATTATTTGATGGTCCATGACATGATTGCATGTTTGTGTGAAATTTTCATGAAGAATTCTATGCCTAAGATGTCCAATTTTACTTTAGGGACCAAATTGAATAAGTTGTAAAACTTGTCTTCTAGAAGCTTTAAGCATGAAATTGCATTGGATTATTAATTAGAGGTCCTCAAATGGAAATTTGACCAAGTTCTAAAATTTTGGACAAAAATGGGTATGAATAGGAAAAAATTGAAAGAAAGGCCTTAAGGGCATTTTTGTCTTTTGGAAAATAAAAGAATAAAAAGGGAAAAAGAAAGAAAAAATGATGTCCATCTTCTCTAAGGGTGTCGAAATTTTCAAGGGACTTTATAGCTAGGGTTTTCAACATTTCAAGCTTGATTGCAAGTGCTCCCAAGCACCGTTTTTAATGTTCTTTACATTTTTGAAGTTGTCATCAACCGATCTAGCTATTTCTACCATTATTTTGAGCTAGGGTTCATGTATGAAATTTGACCCATGTGTGACATGGTTGTATTTTGAAGTTTAATGGAGGAATATGAATGTTTGATGTGTGATAAACATTTTTTACTAAGTGATTTTTAGTGAAAACACCTAAAAGGGGCTTGTTTGTAAAAATGTGTAAAAATGAGTAGTATAAATGTGAAATAAAGGAAAATATGGGTTGATATGAGATAGAACATGATTCGGCTAGGCTTGGGTAACAAAGAAAATGCATGCATTTTATTTTACGGGCTTAGGGACTAAAATGTAAATAAGTAAAAAATTAGGGGTAAAAAGGTAATTTTACCCAAGTACGTGTTATGGGTGGATATGAGTAATGTATGTATTGAACAAGTTGAATTTGGTATTATAGATGAAGAAAAACGTGATTCGGATCTTGATCGGGGGAAAAGTAAGGTTTACGAGGATTAGGCTCGTTTCTTTCGTTTTTGTACCGAGGTAAGTTCATTTGCAAATAATGCAACATGTACCATTCTTTGAATGCTTTAATATTTCATGTATGGTAAGTACATACATATTTAATATGATGTTGTATCATGTATCTATTGCCTAAATTTCATCATGAATTATGCTTTGATCATTCCATGAATATATGATTGGTGCTACGAGCATTGAAATCGATGTTACGAGCAAGTTCTACAGAAGTGTGGTATCGAAGAACCTCGTTTGAACCTTAGGAATAGTTAGGATACAAGTGACATGTCACTAGGAATTATGTAATTTGAACTCATTGAGTTGTGGTCTGAGTTCATGATATATGTGACATCCGAACTCATTGAGTTGTGGCCTGGGTTCGTGATATATGTGACACATGTTTTGGCATCCGGGTACTGGTTTCGTATATTTTATTGATGGCGAGGTAGTGCAGCATGTCTTGTGGATACCTGATAGCCTGTATGAGCAGACCCGTAAGTAGCTCTTAAACGAGCAACATGTGATCTGAGATATGAAGTAGCATTGGCTACATATAAGGCACTTAGGTGCAAACTTTCGATATATCTAATAGTATTTCGAGTGTTCAACGGCTAGTTCAAAAGAAGTTCTATGAGTAATCGTAACGATTGCATCAAGACACAAAAGTAAGTTATAATGTGGAAGTGGGCACAGGTATGTACATCGAACTCATATGAATGACATGAAATATGATGAGCTCGTAGTAAGAACATGTATTTATATATATGAGGAATAATTTTATGAGAATTGATAAAATGCAAGATTATGTTCGTTATGTTAAATGCATGATTTAAACTTGTTTAAGTTTCCTTTTATTTGCATGTAAACTTACTAAGCTTTATGCTTACCCCCTTTCTTTTCCATCTTTTATAGTTTCGCCAAGCTATCTCGGGGATCGGAGAACGTTGGAGACTCGATCACACTATCAATTGAACATTTGGGTATAGTTAGCTTTATCATTTTGGATATGGCATGTATAGGGACTTGGCCTTTTTGTTATGTGTCATATTGATTAGCCAATGTGTTGGCTCATGATGTTATTATGATTATGTTGTATATGGCCATGAGAGGTGGCTCATATTGATTATTTTGGGCTGTAACCTAAGTTATTGATGCATGCATGCAAATGTGCTTATGATTTAATGTGGTTATGGTTGCTTATGGTTAATGAGTATGATGGATTGCATGTATGTTTGGTGAATGAAATATGATTAATGTGTATGACAATAAAGGTAATGCAAGTGTGTAACTTGAAAGTAGGTTAGTGAAGATGATAAACAAATATGAAATTGGTATGAAATGCCATATGAAAGCGTGATAGTTTGAATGGGTGATATGTTGACATTACCAAGTCATATTTTAACCA
This sequence comes from Gossypium arboreum, assembly GCF_025698485.1. Lineage (NCBI taxonomy): Eukaryota > Viridiplantae > Streptophyta > Magnoliopsida > Malvales > Malvaceae > Gossypium > Gossypium arboreum. The sequence goes on from NC_069075.1 coordinate 93,603,545, forward strand.
TGAATGTGAATGCTTGAGTAATAAAATGTACCATGTTGCATGCCATGAAGCGAGTGCAAGTATGTGAGTGTTTAAGGGTGGCAAATGGCTTGGAAAATAACCTAGGAATTGTCCACACAGTTAGACACACGGGTGACACATGGTCTGCCCCATGGGCGTGTGATCCGACCGTGTATCCCCTCCACCCTAATTATGCAAAACAGATTGCTCAGTAGTAAACACACGGGCAGAGACACGGTCGTGTGTCTCAGCCAAGTTAAGGACACGGCCTTAGGACATGGGCGTGTGCCTAGGCCGTGTGAAGTCTGCACTTAATTTTTGGAATTTAATTTGCCACACGGCCTAAGCACATAGGCATGTGACTTGGCCGTGTGACCTTATTTGGTTAATGACGTCATAAATAGAGAGTTACATGGGCTAAGGACACAGGTGTGTCCCAAGCCACACGGGCGTGTGTGACCCCACGGCCTATCCACACTAGCGTGTGACTCTCCAAAACAAGAAAAATTTCTAAGTGTTAAAAAGGTTCTGAAGGTTCTCGGTTTAGTCCCGAACCACTCTCAATGTATGTTTCGGGTCTTGTAGACCCTCATAAGGGACAATTTGCATGTGATTGAAAAGTTTTAATTGTGGATGAAACCTTATGGCTTGCTTGTGTATGTTTATTTACATTTTCGTCCGGTAATGCCTTGAACCCTATCCCGATTTTGGATATGGGTAAGCAGTCTTACAAATGAAATGGTATGGGATATGCTTGATATGAGGTTGATTTAATGACTATTATGCCTTGTGTTGGTGCCTTTGAATTGTGGAGTAGGTACATGTATTTTGAGTAGCAAAATGGCTTGGTAAATAGCCTATTTTTGTCCACATGGACGTGTGTCTCAGCCATGTGTGACACATGGTCATATTACATGGCCGTGTGTCCCGTGGTGTTGAATTTGAAATCAAGTCAGTATGTTCCACACGACCTCACACATGGGTGTGTGACTTGGCCATATGGCATAAGTCAGTATACCCTACAGGTTTGGCATGGCCTAGCACACAGCCTGGCGGGCATGTATGGCCATTTTTAGGGCACACGGGCATGTGTGTTGGCCATGTGACCCAGGTCAGAGAGTTATACAGGGTCGAACACGGGCTGGGACACAGCCATGTGTTTTCAATTCGAATGTTCACACGACTTGTGACACGGGCGTGCTTAGTGGCCGTGTAAGAGACGCGGCTGGGCCACAAGGGCGTATTTTCCCTATTTTGAGAAAAATTTTCTAAGTTTCGTAAAAATTTCTTAAACTATCGGTTTAGTCTCGAACCACTCCCAAAGCATGTTTAGGGCCTCGTAGGCTCGTATTAGTGACAAAATAATTGGCTGTGAATGAAATGTATGTGATTTGATTATTTTTATATGAACTATATGTTTGAATGTATTATAAGTTCGCTAATGCTCTGTAACCCTATTCTAGCATTGAATACATGTGAGGGGTGTTACACGACCAATGCACCATTTTATCCCATAATATTTTGATTCTTCTAACCAAAGCGAAATTTGATACCTTTTTTGTAGCGCTCTAATTAATTTGTTCCCGTTTCTATAAATTTTATCATAAATGTGTATTTGCTTCAGTGGTCAAGTGTTCTGGGTGTATGTATCAAGTCTTGGGATCAAGTCTCCCTTTTGGCAAAACTTTTTTATTTTAGATCCAAGCCTTACCTTTGTTGAGCAGGCTTATATAAAACTGTTTGTTAATTCATATTAGAATGAGTCTGTTGGTTTGGGCAATAAAGAGTTGAGGTGTTGGAGGTCCTATGTTCAAATCCCTGTGTGAGCGTGGGAGATAATTTTTGCTCTAGTTATTTGTTAGAGATTCGGTGGAGTTAGGAGTCTAAAGTAGTTGGATATAGTTAGTGGGGAGGATGGGTTGTGACTGTTATGGGGAGTTGGGATTCTTTTTCTCTCTCATTTTTCCAGAAAGTTCTGACGTTATACTATTCTTTCCCCACCAAAAACATTTTTTTTCTTTTCCATTGTTTCTTTTAAAATTTCCCTTTCAAAATTTCGATAATACGAACCTCTAATTACATTACGTGTTTAGGTAAGTGAAAGTGGTGAGTTTCTTCTTAGATTGGGGCATTGGTTAAAGTTATTTTAGTCAGTTTTGCTTTTAGTTGTTTGATTTTTGGATTTTGTAACAGTGAATCGCGAGAAACATGGTTCTTCTCTTGCAGAATTGTGGTGAAATCATTCATGGAAAGCGGGTAAGTGATGACCACTTGTATTTTGCCTTCGTCAGTTTCGTTAGTTCGGTTTAACTGTGAATTTAGACTGATTCTGGGAGATTATTGTATTGATTTTAGGTGCTGTGTGGCTCGAGAGTTTTTTTGCATTGAATTTGTACCAAGTGTGTTCCCTAAATGCAGAAAATCGGGTTTTAGTGAAAGTTGAAAATGCATTCTGTCGACACCACACTGGCGTGTGCCTGTGCGTGTGGTTGGCCGTGTGCGAGACACGACCATGTGTTTGACAAAGGTGTGGCCATGCACAAGACACGACTGTGTGTTGGTGTGAGTTTTGCCTTATAGGCCATATGGGCTAGGCCAGTTTGGGCGTGTGGGCTACACAGACGTGTGGGCCAACACGGACAAGGCTAATATGGGCATATGGGCCACACAGGCATGTGGGCCCATAATTCTATGGGCCTACTGTTGAGTCGGTAAGGGATAATCAAACCCTAAAATTTTGTGATCCGATATTCTGATATTCTGCTCTAGGTAGGTCACTGTTATGCATGCCTGACTATTCTGTTAAATATATAGATGTTATTTGTATACGAGCATGTAAGCCTGATATTTTTGTATCTGTATTCTGTATATATGATTGGGGTGGGAATTGTATATGTGGAGGAAGTGTTCTAAATGATGTCCTTCGCCTATATTCTGGCAGCTTGATTGCATATTATCTGATATGTGTCGTAATCACACGATATGGTGTGTAGGGATGGGTGGGAATTTTTAACCCCACATGGTGTGATAGGATGGTCGGAGTTGCTGTGTAGAGGATGGGGGTAGGATTCTGTATATCTGTTCTACATATTTGATTCTATTATGTGTATGTGAAATGGACATAAGTTCGAATCTATATCAGACTATATATGAGATTTTTGTCTGTATTGCATGTTTATATCTGCTAGGTTACACACCGAGTTTACGAAAACTCACTCTCTATTTGTCTGATCTATTTAGGTAATCCACAGACTTAGGCGGATCAGTGTGACAAAGCCTCACGGTGACCACGAGTTCATAAATTGATTAAGATTATGATTTTTATTTAATCAAGGATTATTTTCTAGGAGCTTTGTAATTTATGGACTCTTCGGACTGTTTAATTTTATTTTGGGTTTGGATTTTTTATTTGAATTTTTATTTGCGACAGTTGACTAAGAACATGGTTTTTACTAAAACAATGGATTTTTTGAAAATACGAACGGGATTATTAAGTATAACAATTTCTAAGACTTCCGCTATAAATTATGTTTTGACAATGAATTGTTTAGATAACACTTTTAGTTATTGTTTTTAACGAATATGGGTTACAAAGCTTTATTAAAATAACTCTGTTTTCAAAACCCTTCTTTGTGACATCTCGAAATTCGACCATAACATCTATGCCGAGTTTGGGGTGTTACATTTAGTGGTATATAGTCAGGTTGGAAAATTCGGGCTGTAAATTTTTGGTCTCAAAATTGGGTTTCAAAAAGAACCAATTTTAAAATAATTTGGATAATTTTGAGAAAATATGTGGTACACCTAGTCTTCAGCTCCGATCCTGTAAGTATTTTTGAACTTAGATAGAATATTATGAAAACACTGTAGTTAACACTTTCTGAAACTATACTGAGTTAGCTAGAGACTAAAACCTCTGGAATACTTCTGAACTTCTGATAATTTGTGCATAGAATATCTGCTAATAAATACTAGAACTATTACATAAAATTTTATAATGTAGAAAAATTTGAAATATACGATGAGCATTCGTGGAACTCGCGGTCATGGTATTTGTGGGTGCATTAGAGGTCCTAAGGGGCTTGAGCTGAGTCTTCTTCTCTGGGCAGTATGCCAAATTTAAACACGAGTGAGACACCTGTTTCTCCTGCTACGGAGACTGGGTCTCAAAGTCGCTTGGCTGGGGATGATGCATTGTCCCAAGCCATGTTGAGAGTGTTGGAGAGGGTCGCTGGACCGCATTCTAGATCTGGGGGTCGTGGGTCGGTAACTAAACGACTCTGGCCCAATGGAGCTGAGCTGTTTATGGGTGTCACTAGAGTCGCCCCTACTATGGCCGAGTATTGGTTGAAGGCCATTGAGAGGATCATGAACGATATAGACTGTACTCTTGAGCAAAAACTAAAGGGTGCAGTCTCTTTGCTTCGCGGTGAGGCGTATCAGTGGTGGTTTTCGGTTGAGGAGGGTACTCAACCAGATTATCTGAGTTAGGATTATTTTAAGATTGTTTTCCAGGGGAAATATGTGGGCGCGAGCTATGTTGATGCTCGTAGGCATGAGTTCATGAATCTCATGCAAGGTGACAGATTTGTAGCTGAGTTCTTGAGGTTGAGTTGCTACGCTTGAGGTATGGTGGTGTTTAAGTATGACAAATGCGTCCGTTTTGAGGATGGCTTGAGGGACAGTTTGAGGGTTCTGATAGCTCTGCAGAGGGAGCATGAGTTTGCTGTTCTTGTGGATAAGACGAAGATCACCGAAGAGGTTAAGTGCGTGGAGCGCCAGAATAGGGACCGATAGAGATGTAAGAATAAGAGGGATTCAGAGCCCTCTAGTTCTATTCAAAGGCCTAAGAAATGGGCCAGACCTGATGAGCCGATTAGAGTGTAGGTTCCTGTTGCTCCTACTAGAATTTAGCCTTGAGGTGACTATAGTAGGCGCCATCTGAGTGTTGGAGAAGGTTGGGGGCTTGTCTGAGGTGTGGGTCTTTAGAGCATCAGATTAGAGAATGTCCACATCGTGCTGATCAGATGCAAGCTTCAGGACCGGGTTCTGTATAGCCTTAGAGGGTAGTTTAGCAGCCACCTACAGGCTATGGACCGACTGGAGGTGGTAATGGTATAGGACGAGGGCAGAGATCACTGGGAAAAGGTGCTAATCAGACTAAGGTGAGGCTGTGACAGCCCAAAATTGACCCTAGTCGGGAAGTGATTTCGGGACCGCTAAACCGAGTCACCGAAATGTTTGAACGTAATATTTATTGTCTAGAATATGTATTTATGAATGTGTGAAAATTTCAAGCTTCAATTTAGTCGATTGCATGTGAATTCAGTTATTAGGACTTGTGTGACACTTTTGAAATGTGATAGGCTAATCTATAAGGACCTAATAGTGCATGTAATCAAAAGGGGGGACTTGCATGTCAAATTTCCCCCCCTAATAGCTAGTGGCCGGCCATGACAAGGGATTATGGGTAAAAACATGTCATAAAACATGTTGGGACAATGGTGTATGTAAGAAAAAAATAAAATAATGAGCATGGGAATTTAATAAAGAAAGGGAACAAAAAAAAAAAGAGAATGGTGAGTGTTCCCCCCCCCTTTGCCGTGAATTGAAGAAAAGAGAAGAAAAAAATTTGTTGTTCATCCTTTTTTTCATTTCTTTGAGCTGAAATTCTAAGGAAGAAGGAAGGGGTTCTTGCTTCATGCTTGGTTTGGAAGAGGATTAGGAGGAGGTTTGGCCATACTTGTGTTTAGATTAAGGTATGTTTGAGGTCGTGCCATGAGATTCATGCATGTTCTTAGTTGCTAGCTTGAGTTCTAATTAGTCCATGGTTCAAAACTTTGCTATATCATGGGGATGATATTCGGCCAAGGTAGATTTTGTGTTAATGTCATTGCATGCTAAATATGAAGCTTGTTAATGATACATGTGATGGTGGATTGATGACTCTTGGATTTTCTTTTTAGCATTTTTGAGTAAGACATTAAGTTTTGGAATTGATGGAATGGAGAGTATGCTTAAGTTGTGTTATGAACAACTATGTGTTAAATCGAGGTTTGCTAAGCTAGCTATTAAGGTGAAGTGCAATATTAGTGATTGATTAATAGTGTATATACATGTATGCATATTCGCCATCACATTAAGAGCATAGGTGATGATGAGTCTATGCTTTGTACATTCGCCATATATATATATATATGCATGCGTGATTGGATTATTGATAGTAGGGCTATAGCATATGGTTATGAGCCGAATAGCTAAGAGCATGAGGTAGCAAGATAAAAATTTTACCATGCCGTTCGTATGTCATAAAATCATTAAATTGTGAATATCAATATGTGTAGCAAAGCGGTTGAATGAGTTAATTTATTTGTTTAAGCTCAAGATCCTAAAGGAGAGGCGTCCAACAAGGGAAATCGAAGGTCATCGAGTAGCCGACTGGAATTATTTTACACCACACAAGGTAGGTCACTAAGCATATATTTTGTATTGATTTAAATAGACATAATGTCTATGTAATTATGCTGAAAGGAATGATAAATTTATATACATGTATGTATGTGGTGATGAAAGTATTGAATGAAAAGAAAAGAGGTGAGATGTATTGAGTTGTTGATTTGGCACTAAGTGTGCGGGTATAAACATTTGTGATCATGAGAATGGCACTAAGTGTGCGGGTTTAAAATTTGTACAGCACTAAGTGTGCGAGTTTGATCATATAGCACTAAGTGTGCGAGTTGATTATATAGCACTAAGTGTGCGGACTCACTATATGCTTTTGAATCACTATTGACACTTGAGTGTGCGACATTATTGAGTCGATCACGGACAGCGGATCGGGTAAGTACCTTGAGTTCATGGCTAATAGGCACTATGTTTATATTTGGAGTTGAGCTTGGTAAGTTTGAACCTATGTGACAATTTAAATTGAAGTCACGTACATAAGAATTATCGTGGAATAAGTGAAAGGTCATGTAGATGTATGATTGTAACGAAAACAAAATGGTGTATAAAAATGCTTCAAATATCCTATTGATTAGTATATGGAATGTGAATGTGTAACTTGGTATGAGATTGAATCGAAAGGTCTAAGGAACTATGGTATAGTTCGGTTTGAATGGAGTAATTAGCCTCGTTCCATTTTGTTTCCTCTTGCGATAATGTTATTAATGGTTGGTAGTGCATTGCTTATGACTTACTGAGTTATATACTCATTCGGTGTTTGCTTGTCACCTATTTTAGGTTTCTTGGACTCGACTTTTTGCGTATTCGGGACCGTCATCGAAGTCATCACACCGGTTAACAACTTTTGGTATTTTCTTCGTAGTTGGTCTAGGAGTACATTTCGGCATGTATAGGCTGTTATACTTTGTTGAAATTTGGTATGTAAACTTTTAGCCATGCGAAAATGGCGTAAATGTTCGGTTGGAATTGGTTTTGTGATGTTTGGACACAAAACATGGTTATAATTTGGGACATGCATGATGAATTATTAGTTAAATCAAGGAAAAGTCATGAAATAGGCATAGTTTGTTTTAGTAATAGATGCTGACAGCAGCAGTGGTGTGGATGTGAAAAATCACTAAAAATAGCAGGAGTGGAATTAAATAGTGAATAAATTATGTAAATTAACCTTGATGAATCTACTTTCATATGGAAGAAACAAAAATGTCATATGAGTTGTATATTGAGAGATATTTAAGTATTCGTGAAACAAGGCCAGAACGGTTCCTGGATTCCCTGTTCCGACTTTGGAAATTCATTATAAATCAACCAGAGATAATTAGGAGTCATACCATATATTTATAGATTCCTATTTGAGTCTAGTTTCTATAGAAATAAACGGCATCAGTATTGAAGCCCTTCACAGGGAGATATTCAAGTTTTAACGCACGAAGGTCAGTGTAGTCGACCCCTGTAACATGGGAGACTTTAACTAATAAACTGTACTAATTGGCTCAACCAAAAATTCTAGGAAAAATCCTGTAGATGGACATATGAGTCTAGTTTTAGGGAAAAATTACGAAACTAATTTTCGAGTTTTGAAACTCCAGATATGATTTTTAAGGCGACAGTGATGCAGTAACCAGCTTGTCTGGAAATTTTTTTTTATGGACTGTGAAAACAATTAAGTTAAGTCTGTGTGCACCTTGTATTCGACTCGATAGAACGGACTCAGTGCACGGGTGTTACAATTTATTGGTATCGAGCTATGGTTTAGTCAGTTCTAGGACTACCATAGCACGTATGAGTCTAGCTATACATGCCTTAATGTTAATGTTTAAATGTGTGATGACTTGACGGTTAAAATTTTTGTTTTGATTAGTAAATGGATCCGGTGTAGAGAGAACCTTGGCGGATGACATTGAAAGTGTAGCGGCTGCTCTTGCGCAAGGGGCGCCGCTGTTGAACCTCAGTCATCTGCGAATAATCAAGGTGAGGGGCTAAACAAGCCTTCTTTACCATGATGAATGAATGGGTCGCATAATATGCCCGAACCAATCCTACTGTCCAAGAATTCTGAATTTGAATAATCCACCCCAAGAGCCCGTAATGCCATCGATTCGATCCCGTGAGGTGAGTAAGCCACCTGTAGACTTGATTAGGAAGCGGGGTTGAGGAGTTCAAGGCCATAGTTCTGATGATGCCGAAAGGGCCGAGTTCGGCTTGATAACACCATTCGGTGTTTGATGAACTATCATGCACACCGATGAATGTCTAAAGTGTGCTATATCCTTGTTGCAAGACTCACTTACTATTGGTGGAGGACTTTGATTTCCATAGTCCCAAACGAACGAGTTACTTGGGATTTCTTTCAAATAGAATTTGAAAGAAATATATTAGTCAACAGTTCATCGATCAAAAGCGTAAGGAATTCTTGGAACTCAAGCAAGGTAGTATGACAAGATCTGAATCGAACATGAGTTCGTAAGACTCGATCGGTATGCCCGGAGTGTGTGGCTGATGAGGTTGCTATGTGCAAGAGATTTGAAGAAGGATTGAATGAAGATTTAAAGCTACTAGTGGGTATTTTGGAGATAAAAGAATTAAGTAACACTAGTTGAACGAGCACGCAAGGCGGAGGAACTTGGAAAGGAGAAGAAGAAGGCTAAATTTGAAGCTAGAGACTATCACAAAAGATCGAGGGGTAAAGCTCCGTTCTCGGCTGTAAAGAAGTTCAGGGAGGACACTAATAAATCAAGGACGATGCGGGAATTTCCATTAGAGCACGACCATCGACGGACTCGAGCTACTTCGGTAGCTAGTGTGGGCAATAACCGTCAAGAGAAACCTGAATGCCCCCAATGTGGGAGAAGACACATAGGTGAATGTTGGGGTAAGTCTACCAACAGGCTGTTACGGATGCGGTTCAAGGACCACTTCATTAGAGATTGCACGAGCTTGATGAGAAGAATAGGATGCAAGGTGCAAGACCTAGTGGAATGACAGCTAGAGGTAGACCACCGAGAATTTCAGGAGGTAGGGGTGGTAGTCAGAGAGGGGCCTCTGATACGGCTGTTCGGTCCGAGACCCGTACTCTTGCTAGAGCATACGCCATTCGCGCACGAGTGGAGGCATCCTCCCCTGATGTTATCACTGGTACTTTCACTTTCTTTGATACTAGTGTGATTGCGTTGATTGACCCTGGCTCTACTCATTCATATGTATGTGAAACCTTAGCATCCAGTAAGACTCTACCTGTTGAGTCTACTGAATTCGTAATTCGAGTGTCAAATCCCTTGGGTCAATATGCGCTTGTTGACAAAGTGTGTAATAGATGCCTCTAATGATCCGAGAATCTGCTTTCGGCCGATTTGATGCTTTTACCATTTGATGAATTTGATGTTATTCTTGGTATGGACTGGTTGACCGTATATGACGCAGTGGTGAGTTGCAAAAGAAAAACCATTGAATTAAGGTGCGCAAATAACGAGTTAATCCGAGTTGAGTCTACGGACTTAAAGGGGTTGCCAGCTATAATATCATCAATGTTGACTCAGAAATATGTAAGAAAGGGGTGCGAAGCATACCTTGCGTATGTACTTGATGACAAAGAGTTAGAAAAGAAACCCGAATCTGTGCCGGTGGTTTGTGAATACCGGATGTTTTTCCGAAGAATTACCGGGTTTACCACCTGTTCGGGAAGTAGAGTTTGGTATTGAGCTTGTACAGGACTACGCCAATTTCGATAGCTCCGATCGTATGGCACCAACCGAGTTGAAGGAGTTGAAAGCTCGGTTGCTAGAGTTGACGGATAGAGGTTTCGCTCGACCAAGTTTTTCACCTTGGGGTGCACTGTGTTGTTTGTGAAAAGAAGGACGGAACCATGAGGTTGTGCATCGACTATCGTCGACTTAATAAAGTGACAATAAAGAACAAATATCCGTTATCAGCGTATCGATGATTTGTTCGATCAACTGAAGGAAGCCTCGGTGTTCTCAAAAATAGATTTGAGATCGGTCATTATCGATTCATGAATTCGAGATTCGGACATACCCAAAGCGCCTTGAGCGAGATATGGTCACTACGAGTTCTTAGTGATGCCGTTTGGGCTCACTAATGCCCCGCGGTATTTATGGATTTGATGAATCGGATCTTGAGACCATATTTGGATCAGTTCGTAGTTGTGTTCATTGGCGACATCTTGGTCTATTCAAGAGATGAGACCGAACATGTGGAGCACACGAGATTAGTGTTGCAAATTTTACGGATAAGCGGTTATATGCTAAGTTCACAAGTGTGAGTTCGGTTAAGAGAGGTTAGCTTCTTGGGTCATGTGGTATCTACATCGGGTATTCGAGTCTAACCGAGCAAAATTTCAGCCATACTTAACTGGAAGCCTCAGAAATATTATCGAGGTTCGACTTTTTGGGACTTGCCGGTTACTACCGACGGTTTGTGAAAGGTTTCTCGATGATAGCCACACCCATGACGAAGCTACTTCAAAAAGATGTTAAGTTCGAATGGACGAAAAAATGTCAGAAAAGTTTTGATCAACTGAAAACTTATTTGTGGAAGCTCAATTTTAGTGCGGCCGAATCGGGCAAAGAGTTTGTCATCTATAGTGACGCCTCCCTACTTGGGTTGGGTTGCGTATTGATGCAAGAAGGTCGAGTTGTGGCCTATGCGTCGAGACAATTAAAGCCACATGAGAAAAATTATTCGACCCATGATCTCGAACTAGCTGCCATCGTATTCGCTTTGAAAATATGGCGACACTACCTATTTGGGGAGAAGTGCCATGTGTATTCGGATCACAAAAGTCTCAAATATTTGATGACTCAAAGAGACTTGAATCTGCGACAAAGACGTTGGCTCGAGTTGTTGAAAGATTATGAGCTTGTCATTGACTATCACCCGGGAAAGGCTAATGTGGTTGCGGATGCCTTAAGTCGTAAATCATTGTTTGCCTTACGAGCGACGAATGTACACTTGTCTGTTCTATCCGACAATGTACTAGTGGCGGAATTAAAGGACAAACCCTTGTTGATTCGTCAAATTCGTGAAGCTCAGAAAGTCGATGATGAATTGGTTGCAAAACGGGCTGAATGTGTTCCGAATGTGGAATCAGAGTTTCAAGTTGATGATGACGATTGTTTGAGGTTCAGAAATCGTTTGTGTGTTCCAAGAAATTCAAAACTCATTTTGATGATTCTGAACGAAGCTCATTGTAGCCGAATGTCAATTCACCCGGGGAGTACGAAGATGTACAACGATTTGAAACGTCAGTTTTGGTGGCATGGTATGAAACGAGACATCTCCGACTTTGTTTTGAGATGTTTAATATGTCAACAAGTGAAAGCGGAACATCAAGTGCCTTCAGGATTACTTCAGCCGATCAAGATACCTGAGTGGAAATGGGATCGAGTCACAATGGACTTTGTGTCCGGACTGCTATTGTCCGCAAGTAAGAAGGATACGATTTGGGTTGTTGTTGATAGACTGACTAAGTCGGCTCACTTTATCCCCGTGCGTACGGATTTTTCATTGGATAAACTAGCTGAATTATACGTTTCTCAGATTGTGAGATTACACGGGGTACCGATTTCTGTTATGTCGGATAGAGATCCGAGATTCACCTCGCGATTTTGGAAGAAATTGCAAGAAGCTTTGGGTACCAAGTTGCATTTCAGCACCGCCTTTCACCCCCAAACCGATGGTCAATCCGAGCAGATAATTCAGATACTTGAGGATATGTTGAGATGTTGCATCCTCGAGTTTAGTGGTTCATGGGAACGGTACTTACCTTTGATTGAATTCGCTTACAACAATAGTTTTCAATCAAGTATTAAGATGGCACCTTACGAGGCTTTGTACGGTCGTAAATGCCGTACACCATTGTTTTGGACCGAGCTCGGTGAAAGTAAAATTTTCGGAGTTGATTTGATTAAAGATCTTGAAGCAGAAAGTAAAGGTAATCCGTGAAAGTCGAAGGCGCCACGGATCGTCAGAAATCGTACGCGGATCTGAAATGAAAAGACATTGAGTATCAGGTGGGAGACAAAGTATTTCTTAAAGTTTCACCTTGGAAAAAGATACTTAGATTTGGCCGTAAAGGCAAATTGAGTCCGAGGTTCATCGGGCCATATGAGATATCCGAACGAGTCAGTCCAGTGCATATCGTTTGATTTTGCCCCCTGAACTTGAAAAGATTCACAACGTCTTCCATGTTTCGATGCTTCGACGTTATAGATCTGATCCGTCACATGTAATTAGTCCATCAGAGGTTGAAATTCAAGCCGATATGAGTTATGAAGAAGAACCGATTCGTATCCTAGCTCGTGAAGTGAAGGAGTTGCGAAACAAAAGGGTTCCGTTAGTAAAAGTGTTATGGCTCAAACACGGGATGGAAGAAGCTACTTGGGAACCCGAGAATTCTATAAAAAGAGATACCCAAACCTATTCACGGTAAGATTTTCGGGACGAAAATTTCTTAAGTGGGGAGAGTTGTGACGCCCAAAATTGACCCTAGTCGGGAAGTGGTTTCGGGACTGCTAAACCGAGTCACCGAAATGTTTGAACGTAATATTTATTGTCTAGAATATGTATTTATGAATGTGTGAAAATTTCAAGCTTCGATTTAGTCGATTGCATGTGAATTCATTATTAGGACTTGTGTGACACTTTTGAAATGTGATAGGCTAATCTATAAGGACCTAATAGTGCATGTAATCAAAGGGGGACTTGCATGTCAAATTTCCCCCTAATAGCTAGTGGCCGCCATGACAAGGATTATGGGTAAAAACATGTCATAAAACATGTTGGGACAATGGTGTATGTAAGAAAAAAATAAACTAATGAGCATGGGAATTTAATAATGAAAGGGAGCAAAAAAAAAAAAAGAGAATGGTGAGTGTTCCCCCCCCTTTGCCGTGAGTTGAAGAAAAGAGAAGAAAAAAATTTGTTGTTCATCCTTTTTTTCATTTCTTTGAGCTGAAATTCTAAGGAAGAAGGAAGGGGTTCTTGCTTCATGCTTGGTTTGGAAGAGGATTAGGAGGAGGTTTGGCCATACTTGTGTCTAGATTAAGGTATGTTTGAGGTTGTGCCATGAGATTCATGCATGTTCTTAGTTGCTAGCTTGAGTTCTAATTGGTCCATGGTTCAAAACTTTGCTATATCATGGGGATGATATTCGGCCAAGGTAGATTTTGTGTTATTGTCATTGCATACTAAATATGAAGCTTGTTAATGATACATGTGATGATGGATTGATGACTCTTGGATTTTCTTTTTAGCATTTTTGAGTAAGACATTAAGTTTTGGAATTGATGGAATGGAGAGTATGCTTAAGTTGTGTTATGAACAACTATGTGTTAAATCGAGGTTTGCTAAGCTAGCTATTAAGGTGAAGTGCAATGTTAGTGATTGATTAATAGTGTATATACATGTATGCATATTCGGCCATCACATTAAGAGCATAGGTGATGATGAGTCTATGCTTTGTACATTCGGCCATATATATATATATGCATGTGTGATTGGATTATTGATAGTAGGGCTATAGCATATGGTTATGAGCCGAATAGCTAAGAGCATGAGGTAGCAAGATAAAATTTTTACCATGCCGTTCGTATGTCATAAAATCATTAAATTGTGAATATCAATATGTGTAGCAAAGCGGTTGAATGAGTTAATTTATTTGTTTAAGCTCGAGATCCTAAAGGAGAGGCGCCCAACAAGGGGAAATCGAAGGTCATCGAGTAGCCGACTTGGAATTATTTTACACCACACAAGGTAGGTCACTAAGCATATATTTTGTATTGATTTAAATAGACATAATGTCTATGTAATTATGCCGAAAGGAATGATAAATTTATATACATGTATGTATGTGGTGATGAAAGTATTGAATCAAAAGAAAAGAGGTGAGATGTATTGAGTTGTTGATTTCGGCACTAAGTGTGCGGGTTTAAAATTTGTACAGCACTAAGTGTGCGAGTTTGATCATATAGCACTAAGTGTGCGAGTTGATTATATAGCACTAAGTGTGCGGACTCACTATATGCTTTTGAATCACTATTGACACTGAGTGTGCGACATTATTGAGTCGATCACGGACAGCGGATCGGGTAAGTACCTTGAGTTCATGGCTAATAGGCACTATGTTTATATTTGGAGTTGAGCTTGGTAAGTTTCGAACCTATGTGACAATTTAAATTGAAGTCACGTACATAAGAATTATCGTGGAATAAGTGAAAGGTCATGTAGATGTATGATTGTAACGAAAACAAAATGGTGCATAAAAATGCTTCAAGTATCCTATTGATTAGTATATGGAATGTGAATGTGTAACTTGGTATGAGATTGAATCGAAAGGTCTAAGGAACTATGGTATAGTTCGGTTTGAATGGAGTAATTAGCCTCGTTCCATTTTGTTTCCTCTTGCGATAATGTTATTAATGGTTGGTAGTGCATTGCTTATGACTTACTGAGTTATATACTCATTCGATGTTTGCTTGTCACCTATTTTAGGTTTCTTGGACTCGACTTTTTGCGTATTCGGGACCGTCATCGAAGTCATCACACCGGCTAACAACTTTTGGTATTTTCTTCGTAGTTGGTCTAGGAGTACATTTCGGCATGTATAGGCTGTTATGCTTTGTTGAAATTTGGTATGTAAACTTTTAGCCATGCGAAAATGGCATAAATGTTCGGTTGGAATTGGTTTTGTGATGTTTGGACACAAATCATGGTTATAATTTGGGACATGCATGATGAATTATGAGTTAAATCAAGGAAAAGTCATGAAATAGGCATAGTTTGTTTTAGTAATAGATGCTGACAGCAGCAGTGGTGTGGATGTGAAAAATCACTAAAAATAGCAGGAGTGGAATTAAATAGTGAATAAATTATGTAAATTAACCTTGATGAATCTAATTTCATATGGAAGAAACGAAACGGTCATATGAGTTGTATATTGAGAGATATTTAAGTATTCGTGAAACAAGGCCAGAACGGTTCCTGGATTCCCTGTTCTGACTTTGGAAATTCATTATAAATTAACCAGAGATAATTAGGAGTCATACCATATATGTATAGATTCCTCTTTGAGTCTAGTTTCTATAGAAATAAACGGCATCAGTATTGAAGCCCTGCACAGGGATATATTCAAGTTGTAACGCACGAAGGTCAGTGTAGTCGACCCCTGTAACATGGGAGACTTTAACTAATAAACTGTACTAATTGCCTCAACCAAAAATTCTAGAAAATATTATGTAGATGGAAATATGAGTCTAGTTTCAGGGAAAAATTACAAAACTGATTTTCGAGTTTTGAAACTCCAGATATGATTTTTAAGGCGATAGTGATGCAGTAACCAGCTTGTCTGGAAATTTTTTTTATGGACTGTGGAAACAATTAAGTTAAGTCTGTGTGCACCTTGTATTCGACTCCGGCAACGGACTCGGGTACGGGGTGTTACAGAGGCAGTCTGCACTAGTTTATACTGTTCGACGCCAAGAGGATAGAGATGCTTCTGATGTTATCACGGCTACATTCTTTATTTTTGATATTCCTTATACTACTTTTATAGACATAGGTTCTACACATTCCTATGCAGCTAGTACTATTTTTGGAAACTTGGGGATCTCTGTTGAATGTACTTCTAGTGAGATTACTGTACTGGATCTGTTGGGGCAATTTGTTCGAGTTAGTAGACGTTATAGGAATGTACCGTTGGAAGTACAAGGAACTAAGGTTTCGACAAATCTGATAGAGCTTCTGTTTGGGGAGTTTGACTTAATTCTGGGTATGGACTGGTTGGTTAAGCACCGAGTTAGCTTGGATTATGCGATTAAAAGGGTTGTTTTAAGGACCAAGGATGATAAGGAGGTGGTTGTGATCAGTGAGCATCGAGATTATCTGTCTAATGTGATCTCCACTCTTGTGGCTAATAAATTGGTTCGAAAAGGGTGTGAGGTGTATATGGTTTTAGTTAGTGTTTCAGTTTTTGGGGACTTTTCTATCGGGGATATCAAAACAGTGGGGGAATTTCTAGATGTCTTTCTTGAGGAGTTACCGAGTTTACCTCAGAATCGGGAAGTTGAGTTTGACATTAAACTTTTATTGGGTACAGCTCCAGTGTCCATCGCTCCATACTGTATAGCACCGAAGGAGCTTACAGAGCTTAAGGCTCCACTTCAAGAACTTCTAGATCGTGGTTTCATCCGTCTTAATTTGTCTCTGTAAGGGCCACTAGTTCTGTTTGATAAGGAAAAGGATGGTACCATGAGGACGTGTATTGACTACCGGCAGTTGAACAAACTGACTGTGAAGAATAAGTATCCACTTCCAAAGATCGACGATTTGTTTGATCAGTTCCAAGGGGCTTTAGTGTTCTCAAAAATAGATCTATATTTTGGTTATCATTAGCTTAGAGTTAAAGAGGTGGATGTTTATAAGACGACATTTAAGACTTGTTATGGGCTCTACGAGTTCCTAGTTATGCCCTTTAGTTTAACGAATGCTCCGGCTGTATTCATGAATTTGATGAACCGAGTGTTTCAGCCGTATCTAGATCAGTTCATCGTAGTCTTCATCGATGATATTCTGGTTTACTCTAAGACCGAGGATAAGCATGATGAACATCTTAGATTAGTGTTTCAGATACTCTAAGAGAAATAGCTCTACGCTAAGTTGAGCAAATGTGAGTTCTAGTTATGAGAGGTGACTTTTCTAGGGCACATGGTTTCTGCTGAGGGGATCCGAGTTGATCCTAAAAACATCCTAAGAACATATCTGAGATCCGTAATTTTCTGGGTCTTACGAGTTATTATCGGCATTTTGTTGAGGGGTTCTCTTTGATTGCAGCTCCTTTGACTAAGCTTCTACGTAAGGGTGTTTCTTTTGTTTAGGCGATCATAATAATTGAGCTTGAGAAGCTCAAGTGCATTCGACTCGATCTCTGTTACGTCTGACTTGAATCTGGTAAAGATTTTGTGGTGTACAGTGATACGATCGCACGTCGGTTTAGGATGTGTACTGATTCAAGATGGTAAGGTTGTGGCTTATGGTCCCATCAGCTTAAGACACACGAAGGGAATTATCTAACGCATGATCTCGAGTTGGCTGCTATGGTTTTTGCATTAAAGATCTTGAGGCATTATCTATATGGTGAGAGGTGTATCATCAACACTGATCACAAAAGCTTCAAGTACCTCATTAATCAAAAGAAGATAAATCCTAGGCAGCACCGATGGATTGAGTTGCTTAAAGACTATGACAGCACGATAGAGTATCATCCTGGTAAGGCCAATATGGTGGCCGATGCTCTCAGTTGTAGAACGATAACTGATTTGAGGACGATATTCACTCATCTTATTTTGTTCGATGATAGGAGTCTATTAGCCAAATTGCAAGTTAAGTCGACTTGGATTGGGCAGATTCGAGAAAAGCAGTTAGGGAGTGATTCTCTAGTTCTGCAGTTTCATCAGGTTGAGAGTGGCAGTACTTCTAATTTTGGGCTGAATAAGGATGAAGTTTTGTGTTTTCGAGGTTGGGTGTGTGTACTGAATGATTCTGATCTGATACAGTCGATTCTGAGGGAGGCGTATAGTAGTACTTATACTATGCTTATCGGTGGTAATAAGATATATCGGGATCTTCGCAAGTTGTATTGGTCAATCTGAAAGGGTGATTCAAATACTGGAATAGATGCTTTGGAGTTGTGTGATTGATTTTCGAGGTAGTTGGGAGGATTTTCTGCCGCTAGCTGAGTTTGCCTACAATAATAGTTTCCAGTCTAGCATTCAGATGGCACCTTACGAGGCTTTGTATGGTCATACGTGTTGTACTCCCCTATGTTGGACTGAGTTGGGTGAGCATCGAGGTTTGGGTTATGAGTTGGTTTTCGAGATTGAAGATAAGGTTAAACTAATTCAGGATCGTCTTAAGGCGACCTCTGATAGATAGAGTACTCTATAGGTGACTTTGTATTTCTTAAGGTTTCTCCGTGGAAGAAAGTTCTGAGGTTTGGTCGTAAGGGAAAGTTGAGCCTTAGGTTCATTGGGCCGTATCAGATTCTGAATCGTGTGGGACCAGTCGTTTATTAGTTGGAGCTACCTCTAGAGTTAAACTGCATCCATGACGTGTTTCACGTGTCGGTGTTGAGGCGATATCAATCTGATCTATCTCACGTTGTCTCTGTTGAGAAGATCAAGGTTAGACCGGACCTGACTTTTGAGGAGGAGTCATTTTAGATTTTGGATCGAGATATTAAGGTTCTGAGTAGGAAGTCCATACCGTTAGTGAATGTTCTGTGGTGGAAACTTGGTACTAAGGAAGCCACGTGGGAACCTGAGGATTTGATGCGTCAGCAGTATCCTCATCTGTTCGGATCAGGAAAATTTCAAGGCCAAAATTTCTTTTAAGGGCTAGAGTTGTAACGCCCAGATTAATTTATTCTTGTTTCTATAATTTTTTTCACAAATGTGTATTTACTTCAGTGGTTAAGTGTTCAAGGTGTGTGTGTGAGATATTGGGTTCAAGTCTTCTTTTGGAAAAACTTTGTTATTTTAGATTCAAGCCTTACCCTTGTTGAGTGGGCTTATATAAAACTGCCTGTTAATTCGTATTAGAATGAGCCTACTGGTTCAGGTGGTAAGGAGTTAGGGTGTTGGAGGTTTTGTGTTCGAATCCCTGCGTGAGCGTGGGTGATAATTTTTGCTCGGTTGTCTGTTAGAGGTTTGGTGGAGTTAGGAGTCTGAAGTAGTTGGATATGGTTAGTGGGGAGGATTTTATGGGTTGTGATTGTTGTGGGGAGTTGGGATCTTTTCCTCTCACATTTTCCCAAAAAATTCTAACGTTATACTATTTTTCCCCACTAAAAACATTTTTTTCTTTTCCCTTGTTTATGTTAAAATTTCCCTTCAAAATTTCGATAATACGAACCTCTGATTGTGTTGTACGTTTAGGTAAGTGAAAGTGGTGAGTTTCTTCTTAGATTGGGGCATTGGTTAAAGTTATTTTAGTCGGCTATGCTTTTCGTTAGTTTGATTTTTGGAATTGGCAACAGTGAATAACAAGGAACGTGGTTCTTCTCTTGCTGAATTGTAGTCAGAATCGTTCATGGAAAGTGGGTAAGTGATGACCACTTGTATTTTACCTTCATCGATTTCGTTAGTTCGGTTTAACTGTGAATTTAGATTGATTTGGGAGATTGTTGTATTGATTTTAGGTGTTGTGTGGCTTAGGAGTGTTTTCACATCGAAATCGTACCAGATGTGTTCCCAAAATGTAGAAAATCGAGTTTCAGCAGAAGTCGAAAATGTATTATATCGACACCATACGGACGTGTGCCTAGGTGTGTGGTTGGTCGTGTGCAAGACACGGACGTGTGTCTGACGAAGGTGCGATTGTGCATTAGTGTGAGTGTGACCTGTGTTTGCCCACAAGGGCTAGGCCAGTTTAGGCATGTGGGCTGCATAGGTGTGTGGGCCCACATGGGCGTTTGGGTTTTGGGATGGGTAAGGCCAATCTAGGCGTATGGGCCACACGGGCGTGTAGGCCAATACGGGCATGTGGGCCCATAATTTTGAAATTTTTTCTAGGGTCGCACGGGTCGCTCCGATCGACTGTAGGTGTAACACCCAGTACCCGAGACCGTTGCCGGAGTCGAACACGAGGTGTTAACGGACTTAATTCATTACTTAAACAGCTCATACAATTCATTTTAAAATTTCTAGACAAGCTGGCTAACGGCATCACAGTCTCTTTAAAAATCATATCTCGAGTTCCGAAACTCAAAATCCAATTCCATAATTTTTTCCTGAAACTAGACTCATATATCTATCTAGTAACTATTTTATATAATTTTTGGTTGGGCCAATTAGTACAATTTATTAGTTAAAGTCTCCCTATTTGAGGTTCAACTACTCGACCTCTGTATATTACTGAATCAGATATCTCCTGTCTGAGCTTCAATGACTATGCCGTTTGTCTCTAATAAAACTAGACTCAATAATAAATCTGTACATATAAAGAATTACTTCTAATTATCTTTGTAAAATTTATGGTGAATTTCCAAAGTCGAATAGGGATCCAGAAATCGCTCGCCCTGTTTCACAAAAATTTAAACATCTCATAAAATATAGCTCATATACTGTTTTGCTTCTTCCATATGAAAATAGACTCATCAAGCTTGATTCCATAACTTCCATTTCTACTATTTTAGTGATTTTTTTTAAATTCACGTCACTACTGCTGTCTGAATCTATTTTATGGTAAATTTTACCTATTTCATGGTTTCCATGGATTAGCTAGTAATTTGACATACATAACACCAAATATGATCATGATTAGCCATTCAATGGCTAATCATTACCAAGCATTCTATACCACTCAATAACCATATCATAAGACCATATATACAAAATGATTATAATGCTATACATGACATACTCAAAATATACAAGCCATTATGCCAAGATGGTATACGGATAGTGTGAGCGAGCCTCCGATCGTTCCCGATTTCGAAATGGCTTGTCAAAACTACAAGGAATGAAAAGGAGGAGTAAGCATAAATGCTTAATAAGTTCACATGCAAATAGCAAGTAACATAACCATATAAGCAAACATAAAACATCATTTGCATAATCATCACCAAGACATTCATATCACATTTTCATTTATCATCTTACCATATTGTTGTTATATCGATTTTTCAACTTTGAGGGTTAAGTACATACATTCAAAGTACCCATTTCACAACACTTACCAATCGTCCCTTTCATCTTGAGTATTCCTCCATTTCAGTAGAACTTTACCCGTTGAACACATCGGAATATAATTCGGATACATGGAAAGTTTGCACATAAGTGCCACATATGTAGCCAAGCTACCATGTAACCCGCCCATAAGCGAACTCGGACTCAACTCAATGAGCTCGGGCGTTCGCATCCATAAGTGAACTCGGACTCAACTCAACGAGCTAGAATGCCTAGTTACATCTCACGAACTTGGACTCAACTCAACGAGTTCGGACGCTCGCATCCATAAGTGAACTCGGACTCAACTCAACGAGTTCGGATGCCCAAATATCCCAGTGACATGTCACTTGTATCCTAATCCATTCCTAAGGTTCAACGGGACATTTTTCCCAATCATATGTCTCAACCATCTTCTATGGAATGTCGATACCGATACTCGGTAGTATTTCACATTTTCCAAGTATATCACATAATTTGACATATTATCAAACAATTGTCACAAGTATGATACTTCATAATAATTATCATATCATTTAAATAACATTAAAACATTTAAAACAATAACTATGTTACCAACATTTACATATGAACTTACCTTGTATGCGAAATGGCTACTTTTACCATTTCGTCCACAACTTGGTATTTTCCCCATTTTAGCCCGAATTTCAATTTTCCTTGCTCTATCATTGAAAATATAGCCTAATTAGGACTCACATTATTCAACTTGACCCAAAATCATATTTTGGAAAAATTACAATTTTGCCCCTAAACTTTTGCATATTTACACTTTTTTCCCAAAGCTCGTAATTTAAACTTCAGCCTATTTTCTTATGTTTTATGACATGCTGATCATTTTTCCCTTCTATGACAACATCAAATACTATTAGGTATTTTTACTGATTAAGCCCTTTTGCTCGTTTTCACTTAAAACCGAGTAGCACAAGTTGTTTAACATAATTTAAAACCTCATATTCTATCATAAAACACCAAAATACACAAATTTCACCTATGGGTATTTTTCCAAATATAAACCCTAGGTTAAATTATTGCTAGCATAAGCTAAATCGAGCTACCGGGACTCCAAAAACGTAAAAATCATTAAAAACGAGGCTAGAACGGACTTACAATCGAGCTTGGAAGCTTGAAAAATGCTAGCCATGGTTTCTCCTTGCTATAAGGCCATGGGGTTGAAGATGAGCAAAATTGGCTTTTAATTTTGTATTTTAATTCATTTTACCCCTAAATGACCAAAATACCCTTACTATTAAACTTTCCAAAAATTCCATCCATGTCCAATTTTTGTCCATAGACTTAGAAATTGGTAAAGTTCTATTTAATACCTCCTAATTAATATTTCAAAATAATTTCATACTAGAAACTTCTAGAATGCAAGTTTTGCAAATTATTCGATTTAGTCCCTAATTTCAATTTAAGCACTTTATGCATAAAATTTCTTCACGAAATTTTCACACAATCATGCAATTATATCATAGACCTTAAAATAATCATAAAATAATTATTTCTATCTCGGATTTTGTGGTCACGAAACCACTATTCCGACTAGGCCCAAAATTAGGATATTACAGTGGGCCTATCGTAGGGTCGGTAAAGGATAACCAAACCCTAAAATTTTGTGATCTGATATTCCGATATTCTGCTATAGGTAGGACACTGTTATGCATGCCTAACTATTATGTTAAATATATACATGTTATATGTATACAAGCATGCAAACATGATATTTTTGTATCTGTATTCTGTATATATGATTGGGGTGGGAATTGTATATGTAGAGGAAGTGTTCTGTATGGCAACTTTTGCCTATATTCTAGTAGCTTGACTGCATATTATCTTATATGTGTCGTAATAACACGTTATGATGTGTAGGGATGGGTGGGTGTTTTTAACCCCACATAGTGTGATGGGAGGGTCGGAGTTGGTATGTAGAGGATGAGGGTAGAATTCTATATATTTGTTCTTCATATCTGATTCTGTTATTCGTATCCGAAATGGACATAAGTCCGAATCTGTATATGACTGTATATGAGATTTCTGTCTGAATTGCATGTTTATTTCTACTGGGTTACGAACTGAGTTTACGAAAACTCACCTCTGTTTGTCTGATTTGTTCAGGTAATCCACAGGCTTAGGCAAATCGGTGTGACGGAGCCTCACAGTGACCATGAGTTTGTAAACTGATTAAGATTAAGATTTTTATTTAATTAAGGATTATTTTTTGGGAGTTTTGTAATTTATGGACTCTCTGGACTGTCTGATTTTATTTTGGATTTGGATTTTTTATTTGACTTTTTATTTGCTATGGTTGACTAAAAACATGGTTTTTACTAAAACAATACGAACGAGATTATTAAGTATAACGAATTCTAAGACTTCCGCTATCAATTTATGTTTTGAGAATGAATTATTTAAATAACATTTTTAGTTATAGTTTTTAGCGAATATGTGTTACAAAGCTTTATCGAAATAACTCTATTTTCAAAACCCTTCTTTGTGACAACTCTAGATTTAGCCATAACATCTAGGTTGGGTTTGAGGTGTTACATTTGTAGAACTGCCCTGTAAAACTTGTACCACCTCTTGACTGTAATAGAAGATAATCAATCTATTGAAACCTCTATCAAGTGCAATCGCCAAATCCTCCCGAATGGCCTACAATTTATCATTTAGAATAGAAAAAAATTACCACAAACCGATTAAACCTAATAATCCATCTACCGTACTTGTCACGCAAAACTCCCCCAATCTTAACAAACCTAGAATTATCTTTTACTGCACCATCAAAGTTTAATTCGATCCAATTCCCAAACATGGATGGAACTGAGATCTAAGCTTACCTACTGGAAGCATTTATCTTATAACAAGAGGTATATTGTTTGGCTCAACTATAAGTGAGTTTTAAAAGTAAGTAAACATCCATGTAAAATTCAAGAAAAATTTCAAAAATGTTTGAAAATAATGAATATTGGAAAAAAAAAAGATAATTTTCAAATTTTATAATAAATGTGGAGACAAAGGGACTTATTAGCCAAATAATCAAGCCATGATTTCAAAATTCTAAAGCATTTAAAACCTTGGAGGACTAAACTTATAAATTTAAAAACAAAAACCCTTTAAAATTATCCTGAAAAACATGTAGGGTCAAATGCTGCAATTAATTATGCTGGAATTTCGAAATTTCAAATAAATATAAAATAAGGACTTAGGTTGTAATTAAAACGGGCAGAAAGCCTTACGAAAAAAAAGGAAAACACAAAGGGACTTATTTTGCAATTCTCCATTAACTCCAACTACAAAAGCCAAACTTTCACCCTTTTGTTCATTTTCTTTTATATATATATATATATATATATATATATATATATATATATATTATTTTAATTTCTCTTTTCTTCTTTATTTTACTAGTAACTTTTATGCTAAAAAAATCATATTTCTTCTTTATTTTTAGCATCATATATTCAAGTTTCATATGGAAAATCATGAATACTTATCTTTTATATTTTAAATCATTCAAAAATAATTTATTTTGATTACTTTTCATACGGAAAATCAGGAGTTGAAATAAAACTTCCAAAATTATCCATATATTTAGTCTTTTAAATTCGTTTGAAAATTATAAAAATAATTTATTTTAGAAATCAGAAATAATTTTAAATATGTAAAATCAGGAATACTTATATTGTACACTAATTTTTTGGCTTATGTGATGCATGGATTTATCACATTGGGTCGTGGTGGTATGCCACTCATAATGCTGCAACTGCGCTGTTAGACAGATATTGCGGTTTAATCGCTAAAATAGCAATAATATTGGCATAAAACACTTCCTCCATCATATCAAAACCTACCCCAATGCAAATGCAAAATCATATTAACTTACATACATAACACATAGGTGTTATGCCATACATATCTAAACACATATTTTACAGAGCATAACACAACACATAACTTATACAGTTGTATCATATCTTATTTCTTGTACTAACAGTTATTCCATATAAAAATGTCATGTGTAATCAAACATATAATTATGTTTTCAGAGTTACCAGAACGCAGGTCGTATTTATAATTTTCACGTGCCTTAACCACATCATGTACTGACACATATTGAAAACTAACAAATCTCGGGTCTTATATAAGTCAAACGAACCCACAAAAGATCTAATCACGCATTTTTATGTCAAATAAGCCTAATTGAAAGTTTTCTAAAAAATGGGCTCACATGGCCTAATTAGCCAGCCCGTGTGGCCCACACGACCTACCTAACCACCTTTTGTGCCTCACACGGCCTACCCAAGTTGCCAGTGTAATCGTACATGCTTGTGTGCTTCGCACGACTGGGCATACAGTCGTGTAATGCAGACTGCAATTTGAAATCAACTATTTTTTTTCAAATTTTCTGAGTTTGAATCAATGTTTTTGGGTTAGAAACACACACTTGAGTTGGTTTTGATGAAGATTCACGAATGAACAAACTCTTAATCCTCATACGAAACAACAACTTAAAAAGGGATTTTAATTCGTCGAAGGATCGATTGTCTCACAATCTTCTCCTAATTGTACCTAATCACATAGACCCCACATCAAAAGCATTGCATTCGGATCTAAAGACTAGGAAAAACAAAGAAAGTTTTTGCATGATAGCCATGGGAAGAAAAACAAATTTGTGAAAAGACATTTTGAAAACCAAAAACAAATCTAAACACCAAAAAGAAAGAAAGAAAGAAAACAGAAAGAATAAAGAAAGAAAGAAAACAGAAAGAATAAAGAAAAAGAAAGAAAAAAAAACAAAAAGAATAATGAAAAAGAAAGTGGGAACATGGGTACAGACTTGGAGAAAATTTAGGGAAAATAATTATTTTTTAATTATATTAATATTAATTTTAAGAGAATAAAATAAAATAAAAATTAAAATAAATTTAAACTACCCACAACTCCACTACCTAATCCTTATCTTAACATATTTTTCTTCAAAATTTAAAACAAAAACATAATTTTCACTTTGCACATATGATGATTCTGAACACAAAACCAAAAGGTAAGCTTACTCTTTATCATTAAACCAACAAACTCATTCTTGTTATTAATTGAATGAAAATATTATTTATGCCAGATAGTTAAGGAAAGGGTTACAACAAATTTACTAAAAATTCATGGAAAGTGATTTGAACACAAAACCTTTAACCTACTCACATTACACCTATCCACTAAACCAAATTAACTCACTTATCAAAATTTTCACAATAATAACTCAAAATCAAGACATGACCACTCTTGGTATCACTAACTCAATTTCATCTAACTTGGTTTTCGAGATGTGACAACTTTTATTATTATTATTATTAATTTTTTAATATTCTAAAAATAAATAAAAATAAAAATCTATAAATATAATATTAATATATAAATTGCATAAAATTAAAATAAAATAAAGTAGGAAATTACTAAAAATTGAGTACATAAACTAAATACAATAATAGATAAAACGTGATGCGACTTCCCTTAGATATTTTACACTTTCTCCCACAAAAAAACTTGTAATGCCTACTCCATTTGTAATTCCATCGATTACTCGCCTATCAAAAAAATGAGTTAGTTCGGCCAATCCTCTTATACCTTTTGTTAAGGATATTGAATAAAACATATCTATGTAACCACGATTATATGACTAATCATATATCAAATATATCATTTTATTCAATAAAATTCTTTTAGGACCCCTTTTCACAAATGAATTTAGTAAGTTTAAATTTTGTAAAGATGAATAAAAAGATTATATAAAAGGAATGTTGTATTATCTTTTGAATTATATTTTATACTATTGTTGTATGAAATAAAAGTTGGAATAAACAATGTGACACCCCTAATCTGACCCTAGTCGAAAAGTGGTTTCGGGACCACGAAACCGAGTTTTATTAATAATTGAAAGTTATATTCTATGTTCATGAGGTGAGTAAATGCATGTGTAAAAAAATTTCAAGCATTAATTTTGCCATTTGTATGTGAAATTTTGAAACGGGACTTATGTGAAACATTGGTAAAATAGGTTAGGTAAATATATAAAGTGATCTAATAGAGCATGTATTCAAAAATGTGGACTTGCATGTCAATTAGACCATTTTTGAATGTAAATGGCCGGCCAACACATGCATGTAACAATGTGTTCTCTTGTCTCCATTTTTAATTGGTGGGAATTATGTATAATAAAGACATAAATAAACATTTTATTATAAAATGATTTTTATATATTGAAATAATAAATTTATATAAGTAGTGGTGATAAAAACAAAGTTCCATCATCTTTTTTTTCATATTGCCAAAACCATAAGGAAAGGAAAAAGAAAAATGGAAGAAAGAACACCTAAGGCATTCGGCCATCTTGTGTTGGGAATTAAGGTATGATTTCATATGTTTTTCTTTGGATTTTGAGAAATTTAAATTGGTTCTAAAGCTCCTAAAATGACCCATGTATGTGATTTTGTGTTTGTGATGCATGAAGCATTCGATCATGAGCTCAATGGGTTACATTGTGTATGTTTTGATAATTTGTAAGGAGAAATGTTTCTAATTGAGTATAAACAAACTAAATTACTATATGTGGCTCAAATGAGCTTGAGTAGTCGGCTAATGAAGTTAGTTGAGTTATAATACTTGCTTAATAATGAAAAGAACATGAGCTTAATGCTCAAATAGCATTCGGCTTTGGACTAAGTTAAATTAGTTAGGAAATGAGTTCCAAGATAGTGAATTATGTGTTAAAAGAGGGATTTAGGTTGTATATACGTGTTTAGATTGAAAACAAGAGGCTATGTTAGCTAATTGAGGGATTCGGCCATAGTATTATAGTGAATAATAATTTGAACAAGGGTTTTAATTGTATGATAGGTTTTCGGATATGGTTGATTGGATAATAAATTGGTGTGGATGTTTTGAATGAGATATGTACAATTATAAGTTAAATTTAAGGTTTGTTAAATTTGTCCTTATCATTGCCGAATGAATTCAATGGCTAAAGAAAATTGTTAAGTGCTTAGTTAATGTGCATTCGGTCATTTAGGATGAGTATACATTTGATAATGTTTTGATACTTTGAAATGGAATTTAATTATTAAATGAGTTATAAGCTTGTTGAATTTTGAGATGTAATTGGGAGTAAATTTGACATGAGCATATTTTGTTAATGACATATTGATAAATGTTGAGTTACGATACCATGATATTAAGCTTAAAGGCATTCGATCATGAGATGGATTAAGGTGAACTAAATGATATTCGCAATGGTACTTTTTACATGAGGAATTCGATTGTTAATTGTATTAAATAAGGTTGAGGTAATTGCGAATGTGTTTATAATTAAGTAAGGTTAATAATAGAGCAATGAGTGGCTAGTAGAATCTAGTTAGTTTTCTTGTTATATTCGGCCATGAGTTTGTATAATTGGTTTGTAATAGATTCAATTTGTTTATTCAAGCTCAAGAGCTTAGGGAGTCTAATTTGGATAAGAGAAAAAGCTACCTAACCGAATAGTCAATCTGTAATCGTTCGGCAATTTCCGTGGTAAGTTCTTAAGTAATTGAGTTTGATTCCTTTGTAAGTTTTAAGTTTTAAAACGGGATGAGTATGAATTATGTATATACGTTAAGGTCAATGACTTTTCTAAATGACGGCATATATGATATTATGTTTTAAATATGTGAATGAGAACTTTACAGAGTAAATTGTATAAATCTGCTAGGGACAGCAGCAGTAGCGTGTTTTGGAAAAATTACCATAAATTGTGGGAGTTGAGTTAAAGGCTGAATAAATTATGTAATTAAAGCTTGATGCGTCTAGTTTCGCATAAAAGAAATCGTGTAAGTAAAGGGGTTGCCGATAATGAGATTTTCAAAGTTGTGTGAGATAGAGTCAGAATGGCTCCGAAATCCCCTGTTCAGTATTTGGAAAATCATTATAAATCATACAAAAATGAATATAAGATAAAATTATATGCTTAGACTCCTTAATGAGTCTAGTTTCAAAAAAAATAAACGAAAACATATTTTGAATTCGGTACGATGAGAAATTAAATTCTTAGTGAAGAGTAGTTAGAGTAGTCAAGCAGTAAAATAGGGGAAACTTTAAGAAAAATCTGGTATTGATTGGCCAAACCAAAAATTCTGAAAATTTTTTGGATATAGGGTATACGAGTCTATTTTCATAGAAAATTAACGGCACATAATTTGGAATTTCGTAGCCCCAGTTACAAATAATTTAACTACTGTTGCTCAGGAAAACAGCTTGTAGAGAATTTGTGGTTATGTTGTAAACATGGATAAAACTTGTTTTAGTTGCTCATAAGCTATTGATTAAACCCATACGTGAATTCTAAATTGTGATATTGTAAAATGATATATGAGTGTTAGATGGATCTTTGATATTAAAATTTGTGAAATTGTAAGTTTATAAGTATTCGAATATGAAATGATAGTATGGCATGAAATTGAATTATTCATTGGAAAATGATAGATGTAGATTCAGCCAAGACAAAGTGTATACATGAAAGTATATGTGGTATGTGAAGTATATTTGGATAATTGTGATGTGAATACATGAAAATTTATATTTTGATTTAGGATATTATGAGATGAATGTGAATGTGTATATATGAGATAAGGCCTAATGGCCAATGTGATGAATGTGAACATGCATATGTGTGATAAGGCCGAATGGCCAATGTGATGAATGTGAACATGCATATATGTGATAAGGCCGAATGGCCAATGTGATGAATGTGAACATGCATATATGTGATAAGGCCGAATGGCCAATGTGATGAATGTGAACATGCATATATGTGATAAGGCCGAATGGCCAATGTGATGAATGTGAACATGCATATGTGTGATAAGGTAGAATGGCTAATGTGATAAACGTGGAAGTGTATATATGTGGCGAAGCCGAATGGCTAATGTGAGATATGTATGAGATGTGTATATATATATATATATATATTGTGGCCAAATGATGACAATGGAAGGTGTGTTTTATTAGATATTTGATGAGGTAAATGAATTACGATATGATAGTCGATGTGAATGTTGTAACATGTGAATAAATATGCATGAAACTCTATGATGTAAACCCGGATTAAAGACCGGATGACCATATGTGGTTATTATGTGCAGGTTAAGACCGCTGACTTTTGTAGAGATTTCATCTGAGCTAAAGGTCTCGCCGATAATCCGAGTAGAGTTTAAAGCTATAAGACTTCGCAATAAGAATTGCTTATAAATATATTCAATACGAAAGGTTGAGCAGGTATGTACTCAGAGTTTATATGTGAGCTTGATTTGAACTAAATCATAAGGTAGTTATGTGATGCATCGTGAGCAATCTATGAGACTATTCCTATGATTATGTGACATCGGATCGGTGTGAGGGGTTATGTGAAATTATACAATATATCTATGTCACATGAGCTCACTTTTATGTGAAAGTTTATCGCCTATTATATATGATGAGATGTGCATATTCGGTAAAGGGATGGTATGCAGAAGGAAGAGTGAAATAAAAATACGAACAACTATGTTATAATTTGATTGTTATCTGTTGACACTGCTTAAAACTTACTAAGCATTGTAATGCTTACTCCGTTTACTTTGTTTCCTCTGTTTTATAGATCTCATTTGGAAGCTACAGGCTCGGGGATCGTCAGCAACTAGTCACACTATCACTATCCATTGCTTGTTACTGTTATGTTTTGAATTATTTTATGGCATGTAAAGAATAGACCAGTGGCCGAAGAATATTTTGGTTAATGTATATAAGCCATGCGAAAATGGCATCTTTTGAATATGTACTTATAGAAGTTAAATTGTATCCCTGACTGTCTTTAGTATTTACCTAAAGGAATGTTCTTTATTAAAATATATATATATATATATATATATATTTTTGAAATTTTTACTGTTCTGATATGAGTTTCAAGTCCGGTAATGCCCCTTCACCTATTCCGGCGACGGATACGGGATAGGGGTGTTACAAACAACCCTTAAATTATATATATTTTTTGTTAGATATTTAGATTTATTTTTTTGTCAAAAATATCTAAACTATAATTTAATAACAATAGTGGCCTATACTATTATATTTTTAGAAAAATTATTTCAATTAATTAAGAGTTGATACATGAAAATTTAATAATATTAAAAAATTAAATTAAATTATTATTTAATAATATTTCCCTCAAACACACATCTTCATTATTCTCTCTCGCTTTATTCACAGCACCAAATATGGGGAAAGATATTGGTAAAAGAGTGAGTAATCCCACATTGTCTAGAAATAAACTGTAAATGGATTATGAGTTTATATAAACCCATATCTCATATCACTTAAGAAAATAAGGGAAATGAGACTTTGGTTCCATATAAACACCTGTTTTACTAGTTTTATTTCCACATTAATAGATGGCACTAGAAAATAAAAAAAAATATTGGTGTTGCCACTTTTAGTACTGATGTGGTAGAAAACACTTCTAATTGGAAGTGTTTTCGTAAAATTGACTTATTACCGTAAATTTTCCAAAAAAAGACCTATTTTAGTAATTTTATTTTATTTTTTTGTATTTTAAGTAATTTACTCTAATAACAAATTAAAACTATGCTTCAATATACTTTAAAATATATTAATTTTACTAAGCCAAATAAGCAAAGCAAATATAATTTATCACAATTAAGCAAAACAAATATACATACAAAGTTAACTTAATTAATTTAACTAAACAAAAATCAAATATATATATATATATATAATACCATTAATAATTAAAATCCTATAACATAAATATTTAGATTTGGATCTACATAAATAAATAAAATAGAAGTGAATAAATTGATATAATATTTATAGTTGATTTCTTGGTTAACCTTATCATGTAAATTGTAAACGCTTTTTTATGATTTGGTTAATTTTATTGTGTAAATTTAAATTTTTTATTTTTAAAGTGAATACAAAAATATTTATTAGATTATTTGAGATAATATTTATCAGATTATGTAACACCTTTTATCCGACCCAATTGTCAGGTCCAAGCAACAGTATATCACATTTGTTGTCGGAGCAACTAAGAACAGAAAACATTGAAATCATAACATAATTCAAGCAAACATATTTAAGTTCATAATCATGATATACAACCTTTTCTAGGACTTATACGAGCCTGCGAACGCTCTAAAATCAACTCGATATCGAACAATGACTATTTTGGATTCTTTTCAAAATATGGGGCCAACGTCGTGATGTGAGGCGTTCCTTGTCACATTGAGGCCTGGAGATCAAGCTCATCACAACGACCATCGGTTGATATCACAACGTGACATACTTGGCTAAAAATGTACCATTTGATACCTAATGACAAGCCAACCTTTCATTTCCTCAATTCATGCCTAATTCAAACATTTTTACCTGCAACAAACACCTCAAAAGCATACTCAATCATGCATAATGGTCCCATTCATCCTTCCAACATTTACAACTTGATTTACTCAACCAACATGTCATTTTCACCTACCAAGAACTACAAATCAAACACTAATAACATACTAACATGTTACATATTAAGGGTATATCCTAAACGCATGCAAATAACTATATACATCCTTGCTACAATCTCAACATTCCATCATTCAATCATTCATTTAACTAATCAATTCCATAACAAGAACACGTGTTATACATAAATCAACTAATATATAGTTCCATACTAATTCACGTGTTGGAATACCAATTCTTATGCCTTATATGCATTCCAACCATTTCCAAAACATGTCATTTTTAACTATGAATCAAAAAAAATATACCATACTTTCATATACTAACATTTGCATATATATATAACTATATACATTTGACAACTTCCAAATCAAACATTCCAAACATAGTAAAATACAAAAAGGACTCTACTAGGTACATGTCAATTAACTAACAAAGGATTTCACCTACTTTGTTGAGCCTAGGATTCTGTTTGGATGTTGAATTCGTTGATCGGGATCTCGAATTTGCCCTAACCTACGTACAGAAAACAAAACTATACGATGAGTAATAAACTCACTAGTAAGTTTATGATTCAACAAAGTAAATAAACATATGCAACATAAAACTATTTCATTCCTAATTTAATCTCATACCATTTTATGAAACATAAATTCATCTTTTCAAAAGCAAGTACATAATAAATTTACATCCTAACTCATTAGATTTGTTTTCAAGCCAATCAGTTTCATAGTCCATTTGACTCTATTCAATTACTATATTTAGTTACAACTATATCCATTCATTCTTCTTACTTAGCATGATATACACACATACCTCTCATTTCCTACCATATTTTGTATTGACTTCACCAATGCCAATCCACATTAAAACAAGTAATTTCATACACCACACATATCAAACATAAATGTCAAAATATATCAATTCAACTAAGCATCACCAATGCCAAATCATGCATTTCTAAACCACATATCTACCATAAACTTATAACTTGAAGTTATCGAGCTTTACATATTTAGTATAAATGTGTTATGTGTACAAAACTAACACCAATTCATTTTACTTCAGTTCAATCTATATAGACACTTCATTATGCTTATAGTAACAACATTTCAAACATATCAATATCCAAACATTCTATTGTCAATCCTATTTCCGATTTTCCACTTATAATATCACATAATTCATTTGTTTCTAGAGTCTTCCAACTCGTTTGAACTCGTTTTAGCCTCTAGGATTCGATTTCATTTGATTTACATACTCTATCGTATTATTACAACATTTAGTTTGCATTAAATCACAAAACACATTAATATAATCCTAATAACCTAACTTGGACTTTCTAGATGGATGCTCAGATTAGTCAATCTATATCTCAAATTGACATCATAGTGTATCATTGGCTAACCCAAAGTATAGACTTGTTCATTTAATAGAGTAACTAATTTTCAATATCATCACATAGTGTTAAACTAGCTTTATTTGATAATATGTTTTCATATAACAAATATTTTTTTTGAATAAATGTTAAAGTTGAACAAAATTGACAAAATGATAAAATCAAGTTAAAATGGTTTCAATCGAGTTAAACATTTTCAGTCAAGTTAAATCTATTTTAAAACAAGTCAGTATTGTCCCAACGATATCGATAGTTTTAAAAAGTATTGATACTTTTTGGCCAAGTATCGATAATTTTTAAAATATTGATAACCATTCTAAAATTGATACCAAATTGACATTTTGTTTTCAACCAATTCAGCTAAGTATCTATCCAGTATAGATATTTTTCATAAAAGTCCATTGGTATCGATATCTTTAGCTTCAATGGTCACTGAACTTTGCATTAAATGCAATAACTTATCGATATCTTTTTAGCTAGTATCAATATTTGCTATTGCAAGTGAAGTAAATGTACTGCTTTTCACATTCTAAATGGATCTATTTATATGCCCAACAACCACAATGGTTGGAAATCAATTAGGGAGTATAAATACCAGCTTCCAAATATCCTACAACAATAAGAGAGATGATCAAGCTTAAAGATCCATCAAAACAAGCTTAGTGCTTAATATTTCATACTTTTCTTGCACATACTTTTCTTGTACACAATTTTGAGTTTTCACTATTATTCTTTAGCTCAAGTGTTTTCTTATTTATTTGAGCTTTATCGGTAAACATTCTGATCTTGAAAGGGTTATTTATTTGGTTGCTTCTTTGTATTTCTTTGAGAGGGTTGTATCTTCAGGTTTGGGTAGAAACCTTAAGGGAGTTGCAATCTTAAAATTTGGGATATAAATTTTAAAGGAGATTGTAAAGTTAAACCTTGTTCTCAAAGGTTATCAAATTAGTGAATTTGAGAAAATTCTTAGTTGTGGAAAGCTAAGGTAGTAGAGTAGGCAATTAGTTTTGAACTATTCTAAATTATAGTGTTTATTGTTTGATATTGTTTCATTGCTTCCACCATTTTTCTTAAAGGCCAATTATCCTTCCCTCTTGGCGATTTCAAGTTGAATTATCGAGCTAAGAATTGGTATCAAAGCTAGTCTCTAATGACGATTTAACAATCAAGAGAAGATCCTCGGAGAAGCTCAAATGATCATCAACTTATTCTACAACAATGACATCTATTTTTGTGTAAATTTTCTTTAGTGAGTCTCAATCTATCTCCAAACCTCTTTATTTCAATGGTGCTAACTATTCCTATTGGAAGATAAAGATGTTGTTCATCCAAGAAAATAATCTTTTCATATGAGATATTATTATGAATGGTCCTTCAATTCCATTCAAACAAGGAGATCTTTTAGTTCCAAAAAGAAAGAATGAATGAAATAAGGAAGAGATAAGAGAAGCATTCAACTTAAGTTAAGGCAATGCAGATTTTATTTTGTGCACCTGGTTCAAATGAGGATAATAGAGTTTCGTCTTGTTGAAATGCCAAGAAAATATGAGACAAGCTTGAAGTCCCCCATGAAGGCATTATCCAAGTGAAGAAATGGAAAGTTGGAATCCTTCCACTCAACTACGAAACTTTCAAGATAAAGCCAGAAAAAGATATTAAGGAGATGTCTGATCGGTTCACAATCATCATAAATAAATTGAAGTCTTATAAAAAGATTTATCCAAATGAAGAGGTGATAAGGAAAATACTTTGAAGCTTACCTAAATCATGGGAAGCCAAGGTGACTGCAATTGAAAAAGCAAATAATTTAAAAACATTGACTTTCGATGAGTCATAAGTGCTAAAAGTAACATATTTTAACCTCATTCTTAGCGCATTTTTTGGGGATTATTCAATTTTAATTGTGAATTTTATGCTCCTAATCCTTTAAATTCATGTTTTGATGCTTAATAGAGCACTTGGGAGCAAAAAGAGTGAAAAACAAGTGAAAATCAGAGCACCGGAGCAAGCTACAGGAGCCACACGGGTTGGACCATTCCACACGGCTTGGCCATATTACTGTGTGACCCTCACAGGTGTGTGGTAGGTCATGCCGGTTTCATGGGATTTCACATCAGACTTCAAAAAATCACAATTTTTAGGTTCTGAACATTCTAATATGTATATATGACAAAATTAATAAGATAGAAGTGATCTAGCCTAAAATATAGAAGGAAACAACTCGAAAAACACCTTTGAAGTAGATTTCTGTCAAGATTCAAGATTTCTATTTGATTTCTTAGGAAGTTATCATGAGTTTCTTTATTTCTTTCGATTATATTGTGTCTTTGATGTTATTATTTTCAAGAACAAACTAATTTTCTAAATACCTAGGGGAGATGAACCCTATGATGGATTTTGTCATTTGATTTTTATTTTATACAATAAATATTTAGTTTCTTTTTCTCAATTATGTGTGTTTAATTATTGGTTCGATATTTTTAGATTATTAATTCATATTTGATATGCTTAAATCTGTGGTTGAATAGACCCTGTTTAAGAGTAGATCTTGCGTAATTGAGTGAAGTTACATGCAATCCTAGAAATAGGATGACATAAATATATTTGATTAGAGTCAAATCTAATTGAGGAATCCATAGCATGAGTTAATGCAACAATAGTGGTTTTAATTAGAAAGAAATTTTAATTAATCAACCTAGAGTTAGTTGCTCTTATGCTCGAAAGAGATATTAGCATAATTTAGGGATTTCTACAGATGAAGGTGCTAAGTAAAGAAATTACGTAATTTAAAATGGTAGTGACAAATGAAATCTAGGTGGATTCTTTCCTGGCTATTGTTTCACTTCTTGATTGTTAATCGGTTATTTTCGTGATTTTTTGTTGTGTTGTTAGATAGATAATTTAGTTAATTTTAGTTTTTAAATTGATCACTCGAATTATTTAGTTATATAATAGAAAAATGGTAATAACTAGTACTTTTAGTCTTAATGGGAATGATATTTTTGCTCACCGTAACTATATTACTAATTGATGGGTGCACTTGGCTTAGTCAAATTTTTAGTTATCTCCATGGACATCAAGTTTTTGGCGCCATGGACTGGGACTAGAGTATTAGGAAATTTTTTTTATATTAATTTATCCATTTTTTATTTTAATTTTATTTTTTTAATTTAATTGTTACATTTAAATTTTTTTTTCTTTTGTTTGATTCCTACAGCTTCCCTAGGTTTATGACTAGAACCAACCTGTTGGAGCCATTAATTTTTTACAATGAGATCGAAAAATCTCTTGTAGAAATAAAAAAGAAGTTAGAGAAGCAATGCAAGGTCAACAGATTTTAATAGATGATTAAGAGCAAAAGGACATTAATGTTGAGATAGATAATGATCCTGGTAATCAACAACCTCCTGTAATTCCTACTCCTTGGACTATGTATGACAATGCTAAGCCCACTCTGATTAGGGTTGAATCGAGTATTGTTAGACCGACTATTGCTACAAATAATTTTGAGATTAAGCAGAATACAATTCTGATGGTGCAATAGTATATTCAATTTGATGCGTTGCAAGATAAAGATCCAAATAGTCATTTAGTTAACTTTTTGGAGATCTATAACACATTTAAGATCAATTATAACACCTCTAACCCGTAACCGTCGCCGAAATAGGTTAAGAGGCATTATCGGACTTGTAACTCAATTTAGAACAATAATTTATCAATTATCATCTCATTTCAGTAACTATCATTCAATCACATTCAATATGTACTTAAAACGAGCATACAAAGCTTAAAACATGCATTTGGGACTAAATTGGTAACATATTAAAATTTTGGAAACTTAGAAAAATTTCAACATTTCAAGTATCACATGCCCGTGTGAACAGGCCGTGTACCTCACACGGCTAATAAACACGCTCGTGTCTTAGACCATGTGGAAATAGGGCATACATACTGACTTGTGTCATGCAGCTGATGACACGCCCGTGTGCTATGGCCATGGGAAAACTAGAGAGGTTACTGACTCGTGTCACGCGGCCGGCCACAAGCCCATGTGTCAGCTCGTGTGTTACACACG
Organism: Gossypium arboreum; assembly: GCF_025698485.1. Classification (NCBI taxonomy): domain Eukaryota; kingdom Viridiplantae; phylum Streptophyta; class Magnoliopsida; order Malvales; family Malvaceae; genus Gossypium; species Gossypium arboreum. The sequence goes on from NC_069075.1 coordinate 93,641,781, forward strand.
ACCAATAGACACACCCGTATGTCTAAGCCATGCCAAACTTGTAGGGTATACTGACTTAATCTAAAGGGTACCCCAAGGGACATACGGTCGTGTAGCATGACCATGTGTCGCACACGGCAGAGACACGGACGGCTGAGACACATGCCTATGTCTTTGCCCATAATGACAAAAATAAGCTATTTGTAAAACCATTTTGCCACCCTAAAAACACAAGCATTCATAACCATAGATAACCACATTTGTACAACTCAATAGACAACCAAGATAACCATTTCAATACACATTATTACCAATTCAACTTGTCAATTACCTATTAATACCATTACTCTGATACCAGTAAATGTAACACCCTTTACCTGTATCCGATGGCGGGGTAGGGTACGAGGCATTAAAGGGCAAGTACACAAATATTCATGCAAAATCGGCTTATAAAAACTTCCTTTCAAACCAACTTCTATCATATACATGTTTAATATCCCTTATATTGACCTACGAGGTCCATAACATGCATTGGGGATAGTTCAGGACCAAACTGAAAACTTTAGAAAAACTTGGATGATTTCTCCTTAGAACTGAGTCACACGCCCGTGTGAGACTAGGGACACACCCATGTGAGACCGGGGACACGACCCTGTCTTCGGGCCATGTAACTCTCTGACTATGATGTCAGCACGAAATTAAGGTCACACGGCCGCATTACACGTCCCTGTGGCCAGACCGTGTGATCAATTAAAAATTTAATTTTTTTTCATAAAATGGTGCAAACTTCACATGGCTAGAGTACACACCCATGTGGGTAGGCCATGCCTCTCATACGGCCAAGACACAAGCCCGTTCCTTAGCACGTTGTTTACAACTGGACATTCTGACTTGTAAAACTAAGGTGCAAGGGACACACGGCCCAACAACACGTCCATAGGGCAGACCATGTGTCACACACAGTCTAGACACACGCCCATGTGTCTGCTTGTGTGAACAAATTTTAGGCTATTTTCCAAGCCATTTGTCACCCTTAAGACTTACTTACTTATACATTTTTCTTAGCATGCAACAAGGCACATCTAACTACTCAAGTACCCATATTCATGATTAAAATTATGCCCCTAATATTATTTAGAACTATCTCAAGTTTGCAAACTTTCTTCAATCTTTTCATACCAATATGTAACTACTAGGTTTTATAACCCTCTTTCCAACTTTACCCATTATTACATTGTTATGGCCATTTTTATAATTCATGATTGATCACAATTCAATAGGCCATTATTCACGTCCATCATTCTCAAACAACCACATTAACATGAATACTTACATGCATGCATGATTAATAAGGGTTACAACCCAATAGTAAAATAGGAACCATATCTCATAGCCAGATACAAAATGATTTGTTAACCATCATAAGCCATTACACTTGGCTAATTTAAATGACTCATATAACTCAAAAGATAAGTTACCTATACATGTCATTATATCAAAATGAATAGTTCTTTTATACCCAAAACGAGATTGCTGATAGTGTGATCAAAGCTCCAACCGTCCCCCAACCTTCACGAGTCCGCATGCTCTATAAGACAGAGGAAAGTAAAACAGGGTAAGCATTATGTGCTTAGTAAGTTCATATAATGAAAAGTAAACTTACCGGTCATTTTAACCCATAATCTCAATAAGCCATGTTATCCATCAACTTTAATTAATTTTCCCTAAACACATGCATTCAATCAACAAGTTAGTCACACGAACTTCAAGATACATAGATGAGCTCATGATATGATGTACACATTCAAATTCATATTTCTCAAGTCATTTACACGTACTTTATCCATTGAATCATTGAATTCTCGATGGATATTTCATCATTTAGTACACTCTTGATGTACAATTTACTGACCGTCAATTCATATTCAGTAGTACCCTTTCGGTACACTCTTGAGCCACATCTTTTACAACAGAATTACTAGTTCAGGCTAAATTCTAGCTGTGCCATGTACCCTATGGGCTTTGTCAGATTACCAGTCTAGGTTAAATCCTTTTTATGACAAAGAATTCCTTACAGATCTGGATTACTAGTGCAACATCCCGAATTAGGACCTAGTCTAAACAGTGGTTTTGGGACCACAAATCCGAAGTAATAAAATTTATTTTTATTATATTTTTATGGTCTATGATTTCACAAAATAATTTTGTGAAAGTTTCGTTTGAAAATTTTGACGTTTGGGCACTCAATTTAGTCAAAATGACTAAATTGTAAAAAGTGCAAAAGTTGAGTTCCACATGTTAGAAGTGTCCAATTGTTATGATTTAAAATTGGAGGTCCTTAAATGGTAATTAGACTATTGGTTAATTGTTGGAAAAACATAGACATGAAATGGGTGTAATAAAATATTTTTAAGTTAGGGGCATTTTGGTAATCTAATAATTAAAAGAATTAAAAAGGGAAAATAAGTCAAAATTGGCTATCATCTTCTCCATCCAGTCGAAACTAGCACAAATACCATGGATAGGGTTTGTTTCAAGCTTCCAAGCTCATTTGTAAGTGATTCTAAGCCCCGTTTTTAATGTTCTTTACATTTTTGAAGTCTCAGTAACATGATCTACTCATTTCTACCATTATTTTGAGCTAGGGTTTATGTTTAAAAACTTACCCATGAGTGACATGCTTATATTTTGATTTCTAATGGTAGAAAATGAGTGTTGGGTGTTAAATAAACGACGTTTACTAAGCAATTTTCAACGAAAACGTCCAAAAGGATCGTTTTATAAAAGTTATAAAAATGATATAAAAGGGTGTTATGATGAGAATTGTAGTTTGCTATAGTTTTGAAAATGGTTCGACTAGGCCTATAGCATGAGAAAATTGAATAAAAATCACTTTACGAGCCTAGGGAAAAAAGTGTAATTTTGACAAAATTTAGGGGCAAAAATGTAATTTTGCTAAAATATAATTTTGGGTCAATTTGAATAATGTGAGTCCTAAATAGACTATATTTGATCAAGGAAATCGAGATTCAGGCTTGAATTGTGAAAATACAAGTTTTGGACTAAAATGGTAATTTTGTCGTTTTCGTATTCGAGGAAGTTCGCGTGATTTAGTAAGCATATTATTCATGTTATTATTTTTATACATGAAATGAATCTTGCTATGATTGTATTGGATTTGACGTTAATGGACATTTGATGGAAATTGACATTTTAAATGAAATGAATAAGTTTGTATGAAAACTAAGTGATATGTTATTTTTATTGTATGGACTAATGCTTAAATTAAACATGATAATGTGTTGAATTGAATGTACATTGTATGATCATCTATGCATATTGATATACTTGATGAAAAGAGAAAATCCCAGTTGAATAAAAAGGGATATCCGGTGCATAAATCATTGTTTACATGACATGAGATCCTGCATGTGTTGCAGAAAAGGATTTAGCCCGAACGGGTAATCCGTTGATCTCAATATAGAAATGATCTAGTCCAAACGGGTGTTCCTTAAGTGATCGAGCCTCTCGAAGAATATGGGTGCAGTAAGGAATTATCCCAGACGGGTAATCTGATTAAGGACTAAATTTAGCCTAGACTGGTGATTCAGATCCGAGCTTATGAGAGTGTATGTCATTGTAAGGGATTTAGCCTGGACTGGTAATCCCAACAACACTTTGTGAGTTATGATACGGGAGATTTAGCCTGGACTGGTAATCCCACCATAAAAAGTGAGGTTCACGGGAGTGCGTACTTGAAATGATCACTTGCATGACTTGATGATAAATGTGATATCCATCGAGATTTTGAGGAATTCAATGGGAATTAATATGAGAAATGGAATGAAAATACTTGAAAAGATAAACTCATCTATGCTTAGATGATACTAGTATGATGTATATGATTGTCATGTTTGGATGAGTGGTTGTGCTAAGAGATAGCACAAGTACATACTCGAAACACATGAGTATAGGTTTGCCATGTGAAATGAAATAGACTTGAGATAAGAGTGCAAATGAATGAGTGATATTTATGACAATAATTTCTATGACAAATTTGTAATGGTTATCATTATGTTGCACTAAGACAGATTAGTACAATAGCAGCAGTCTGACTTTGAAAATCCACCAAAAATTATGGAAATTGAGTTAGAGGCTGAGTAAAATATGAAATTAGAGCTTATCAAGTCTAGTTTCAGATAAAGGAAATGGTGTAAGCAAAGGAATCTCATATTCCATTTTTCCTTCATTTCTGATTATTTTAATAGGAATCTCGGTATCCACCAAAAAAATCAAATCCATGAAATGAAAGAATTATAAAATCGTAAGACTTGCCTTTCAATTATTTCAGATTAATTGAAATCAACACAAATAAAATAGATCAAGCGAAGAAATAAAATTGAGATACTATGGATATTTGAATTTTTATGAAATAAGGTCAGAGTGATCTCGGACTCCCCTGTTTGGAAAATTATTAAAAATTGTAAAAAAATGATTATGGGTTATAATTTATATGATTAAAATCCTTAATGAGTATTTTCAAGGGAAATATACGGAAGAATTTTCCCAGTCTCGTACTATGAAATAATTAATTCATAGTGAAGAGAGGTTGGAACTGCCAAACAATGAAAAAGGGGTAACTTTAAAGAATAAACTGTATTATTGGCTAGACCAAAAATTCTGAAATTTTTATGGTAAGAAGATATGTGAGTCTAGTTTTAGGGAAAATTAATGGTTCTCAATTTGGAGTCTTGTAGCTCCAGATACAAATAATTTAGTGACAGTGACTTAGGAAAACAACTCGACTGGACTTTGAATAAATAGGATGAATTGAAAAATAGCATGTTATCACATTGCTTATTATTTTTCATGCAAGCTTACTACGCGTAAAGCTTACTCCTCCTTTCCATTTCCTTAGTGTTTTCAGGTCGGCTCGGGGCTGGAGATCGTCAGAGGCAGCATCACACTACCGAGATATCATCTTTGGAATATTAATATATATATATATATGCTAGCGATTCCAAGTGAGTGGCATGTATAGGGACTTAGTTTTATGATAGATGTTGTTATGAGTAGCCAAATGTATTGGCTTATAATGATTCGTTGTATATAGCCATGAGATGTGGCTTATAATGATTATGGCTTGTAAGCCTATTTATCCATGTTAAGGTTTAATGTTTGCGATGTGGATATGCTTGTTGAAAATGCATGTTGGTGTATAACATGTGTGTATAATGAATGCTCCATGACCAATCGAACCGGTCATTGCTATGAGAAAATGCATGATATAGAAAAAAAAAGATGATGTTGATTAAACTTGAATGCTCAAGGTCTAATGACATAAGTGATAAGTGAATAATTCTAGATTATTAGTAAAGGTGGTGCACTAGTAAGATTAATGGTCATGGATGTTTGCATCTAGACTTAATGTTACAAGAGTATGTGAACTACTTGAATAATGACATGTTAATGTTAAGAATATGTCTTAATGAAGGAGGTTAAATCATTAAAATGATACCATGATATCTGTCCTTAATATATGTAATGAATTGTGGAAATTAAGGGTAACACAAAGGCTTGAAAAATAGCATAAGTGTTAGTCACATGAGCAGAGACACGACCATATGTCTCATGTAACACCCCAAACCCAGCCTAGACGTTATGACCGAATCTGACGTGCCACATTGGAGTTGAAAATCCACGTTCCGTTTTAGTGTTTTAAAACCATATATTTTGTTGAGTTAACAAAGTGTATAGAAGCTGGGCACCAGGTAGGTATCCGAGACAGAGGAGGTGAGCCATGAAGGCTGCTTAAGTACCAAGCTCTTTAATTGGATCCAATCCTAGACATGCCTATAACCATAGCCACACTTTGTTATATCGAGTTTAAATTTGTTTAAGTGGACGTCTTTGATAAATCGATTAATCGTGGTGTTGAGATATTTTGAAAACAGGTATCATTTTGAAAACACGTCCTAAGTCTAGCCCATTTGAATAATTATTAACCAATTTAAAAAATTTAAAATAATTCCGAAAAGAAATAAAAGGAAAGTTAAAATTGGCCTTATTACAACCCAAAAATAAATAATAACTAAAGGAAATTAAATGAAAACCAACACTTATTTAAAAGCCCAAAGATGATCACCGTGGCCCTCTGAATCCTCTCCGCCCAAGTCCCCACATCAAGGCTCACCGCAAGGTTAAAGAAAGGGGTGAGTTTGGAAACTTCGGTGTATCTGAAGCCCATCAAAGCCCAATTCAGCTCGAGCCCATTGGGCCTAAGCCCTATTCAGATAATAGTACAGATGGTCAAGCCCTTTTCGAATCTGAGAGCAAGGCCTTAGCCCTTTTACATAACAAGTGTGGCCCATAGGCCCGGTTCAATAACATGAGTATCAATGAAATAATGAATGCAAGCCCATCCGGGAGACTACTCAACCCACCAACCGCTACACCGCCTGCACCAACCCTACACACCATGTGGGGAATATCTCAACCCACCCACCCTACACACGAGTTGCGACAGCGGCACTCAAATTCAGTCGATTGAGGCAAAGCCTCCGACGTGGATGAACCACTTTCAATACTTCCTCCATTAATACCCCAATCCCATGCAACAGATATTAATAAATGCATATCATGCAAAATACAGTAGTAATCAATCAAGCGGTTCACCAATTTAAAACCCTAGGGTATATCGGTAATTTTGCTCTTTAGGGTAATTTGGTAATTTTGCTCTTTAGGGGTAATTTCGTGATCTACGCTCTTGCACAAGCTAATTCATAATTTTTATCGGTTTTATGCAATTTGATTCCACCATCTACCTAATGAGCTAATTTGCCCATCTCTTACCCATATTGGTCATAAGCCCATTGGGCCCAATTTTGGCCCATTGAGCCCTTTTTCCAAATACGCCAAAACATCATGCGAACGTGCTTACCATCTTGCGGTGCGGATCTAACAATTACTCTATGCCTTGAGAGCATTCGCATACTCACATGACCGTGAAATCCGGAATTTGACATTTCGACTTTCTTAATTGAACTAAGAGAGGTGTTAGTACACACTGCTTCATGACGATCGCTCTTGAGATCCCTTACGATGTCCTACAATTATTCATCACCATTTTTAGCATACAAGTTATGCTTAACAAACTCAAAATCCACCCTACCTTATTCGGCCAAAGAACCCTTATTGACCATAAGTTGCTTACCTTCACAGGGTCCAATAATACGATTCAAGCTTATCCAAGTCGATACTCCAAGCCTCCTGCTCCTCCAAAGTTGTCTATATCACACTGTCCAAGTCAGTCACTTGCCCACAAGGGCAAAATAGTCATTTAACACCCTAGGGGCAAAATGGTAATTCTACCCTACAAGGGTATTTCGGTAATTTTATAAACAAAGGGTATTTTAGTAATTTTACAAACCAGGGGTATTTTGGTAATTTTGTAAACCAAGGGTATTTTAGTAATTTTACAAACTAGGGGTATTTTGGTGATTTTATAAACCAAGGGTATTTTGGTAATTATGTAAATTGAAGGTAAAAGCAGTAATTACAAACCGAGGGTAAAAGCGGTAATTCTATAAATCGAGGGTAAAATAGTAATTTCAGAACCGAGGGGAAAACAGATGAATTTCAAATCGAGGATAAAATAGTAATTACAAACCGAGGTAAAGCAGAATTACGTAAATCGAGGGTAAAATAGTAATTACAGAACCGAGGGAAAAGCAGTGAATTACGTAAATCGAGGATAAAATAGTAATTACAGAACCGAGGTAAAACAGTAATTACGTAAATCGAGGTAAAACAAGAATTTTACAAGTCGAGGGCATTTCAATAATTGGTAAACTAAAGTATTCTAAACATGGATAACAATACAAATGGGCCTAAAGCCTATTCTCGACCCAAATGGGCCCACACGCTCGTGTGGCCCTTTTAGCCCAAATCTAGCCACAAATATGAGATTCACCTAGCCTAGCCCAATATTTACTACACAATCAAATAACTTATCCAATTGGGCTCAGGCCCATTAGGCCCACATGACCCCTTTCGCCCATCGCGGCCAAGTAGCCATCCTCTGACTAGAGTAGTAAGAAATACACACTGATTGAGGCGGAGTTAATCCACGCTCCGAGCACTCTTAGCCGACGCCCAACCCAAACGAGCACGCCATACAATGAAAGGGATCACCAAGAAAGGTGCCTTTACTCTCCTCATGGTTCCTCTATTTAAAGCCGACTTCACATCCACTCTTATGTTAGCTTCCGATGTGGGATCCTCCATTATCGAGTTTAAATTCAACACCACTCTTGCCACCCTTGTTAGCAAAATAAATGCTCTTCGCTTGCCATGAGTTTGAACCTGGACCTCCTTGCCACCTCTATAACGCAACCTTCCTCCCTCTTATGTGGCGCTACTTTGCCACTAGACCACAAGGCTTTTGTGTCACAATATCTCCAACAATATTCTTAAGGCCTACCTACTACACCTGTGGTTTGATTCACCTTAAACCAAAAATTTTTTGCTAGAGTCCGGGTTTAAACCCGGGACTTCTCCAACACTTCTCAACATATTTAACCACTAAAACAAGCCTTCATTAGCGAAATTTACATGCACAACAAAATATTATAAGTCGCCTTCAACCACTCCAATGCTCAAGGCCCAAAACTTCTAGGCCCAAATTGAGGTGTTACAACTCTACCTCCTTAAAGAAATTTCGTCCTCGAAATTTCCATTTAACAGGTAGTCATCTAACATCTACCCCACTACGCTACGCTGCGTACTCGATCCTACTATCACTATCCGGTGCTAGCTCCAAGAACCCTTTCCAAAATCTTTAACATCGCTTGAGACAAAGCGTCATCCCTGCGACCGATCATACGGCCCATTTTCATTAACCGGTGGTGGTGGTGCCACTTGGTAGCATGTGTTGAGATGACACACATCCGACTTGAGTGCTACTCGGCCTCGACCACGGCCTCTTCCTCGAGTAGCCCTTGTACTCATAACGATTTATCGATTCGAATTTTATGACATTAGTTTCTTGTTTCCACTATTTATTACAGAATGTCTTATGAAAAGATAAAGTTTGAGTTATTTGGCGCAATCATAATTTAGCTACGGTTCGATCTTGTAGTCCTAATACTACATCATCAATAGCTCTATCTCTAAGGCTCAAGATTATCTACGATATTATTTACAATACAATTCTATATAAATATTTAAAGCGAAAAAGATCACTTACAGACTTGGTGTGGGGATTCAGTGTGCCACTTCCTTATCAGTCCATGTAAAAATTAAAAACCATGTTTTGTTTACCGAAAATAAAAGATTTCATTTGAAAACACTTTCATTTTAAAACTATTGATTTACCCTAGTTCAATAGAAAAACTTTGAACATCTTTGAAGATTTTTTTAAATGATTTTCGGACCCGATCCACAGCCGAGTTGTTGCAACCTAGGCTCTGATACCACTAAATGTAACACCCCAAACCCGGCCTAGACGTTATGACCGAATCTGACGTGCCACATTGGAGTTAAAATCCATGTTCCGTTTTAGTGTTTTAAAACCATATATTTTGTTGAGTTAACAAAGTGTATAGAAATTTGGGCACCGGTAGGTATCCAGAGAGGAGGAGGTGAGCCATGAAGGCGCTTAAGTACCAAGCTCTTTAATTGGATCCAATCCTGACATGCCCACAACCATAGCCACACTTTGTTATATCGAGTTTAAATTTGTTTAAGTGGGCGTCTTTGATAAATCGATTAATCGTGGTCTTTGAGATATTTTGAAAACAGTATCATTTTGAAAACACGTCCTAAGTCTAGCCCATTTGAATAATTATTAACCAATTTAAAAAAATTAAAATAATTCCGAAAAGAAATAAAAGGAAAGTTAAAATTGGCCTTATTACAACCCAAAAATAAATAATAATTAAAGGAAATTAAATGAAAACCAACACTTATTTAAAAGCCCAAAGATGATCACCGTGGCCACTCTGAATCCTCTCCGGCCCAAGTCCCCACATCAAGGCTCACCTGCAAGGTTAAGGAAAGGGGGGTGAGTTTGGAAACTCAGTGTATACAGAAGCCCATCCAAAGCCCAATTCAGCTCGAGCCCATTGGGCCTAAGCCCTATTCAGATAATAGTACACGAGAGGTCAAGCCCTTTTCGAATCTGATAGCAAGGCCTTAGCCCTTTTACATAACAATGTGGCCCATAGGCCCGTTCGATAACATGAGTATCAATGAAATAATGAATGCAAGCCCATCTGGGAGACTACTCAACCCACCAACCGCTACAACGCCTGTACCAACCCTACACACCATGTGGGGAATATCTCAACCCACCCACCCACACACACGAGTTGCGACAGCGCACTCAAATTCGATCGGTTGAGGCAAAGCCTCCAAGACGTGGATGAACCACTTTCGATACTTCCTCCATTAATACCCCAATCCCATGCAGCAGATATTAATAAATGCATATCATGCAAAATACAGTAGTAATCAATCAAGCGATTCACCAATTTAAAACCCTAGGGGTATATCGGTAATTTTGCTCTTTAGGGTAATTTGGTAATTTTGCTCTTTAGGGTAATTTCGTGATCTACGCTCTTGCACAAGCTAATTGATAATTTTATCGTTTTATGCAATTTGATTCCACCATCTACCTAACGAGCTAATTTGCCCATCTCTTACCCATATTGGTGCAGTAAGCCCATTGGGCCCAATTTTGGCCCATCGAGCCCTTTTTCCAAATACGCCAAAACATCATGCGAACGTGCTTACCATCTTGCGGTGCGGATCTAACAATTACTCTATGCCTTGAGAGCATTCGCATACTCACATGACCGTGAAATGCGGAATTTGGCATTTAAACTTTTCTTAATTGAACTAAGAAAGGGTGTTAGACATTTTTTGTTTCATGACGATCTCTTGAGATCCCTTACGATGTCCTACAATTATTCATCACCATTTTAGCATACAAGTTATGCTTAACAAACTCAAAATCCACCCTACCTTATTCTACCAAAGAACCCTTATTGACCATAAGTTGCTTACCTTCACGTGGTCCAATAATACGATTCAAGCTTATCCAAGTCGATACTCCAAGCCTCCTGCTCCTCCAAAGTTGTCTATATCACCTTGTCCAAGTCGGTCACTTGCCCACAAGGGCAAAATAGTCGATTAACACCCTAGGGGCAAAATGGTAATTCTACCTACAAGGGTATTTGGTAATTTTATAAACAAAGGGTATTTTAGTAATTTTACAAACCAGGGGTATTTTGGTAATTTTGTAAACCAAGGGTATTTTAGTAATTTTACAAACTAGGGGTATTTTGGTGATTTTATAAACCAAGGGTATTTTGGTAATTCGTAAATTGAAGGTAAAAGCAGTAATTACATGAACCGAGGGTAAAAGCGGTAATTCTATAAATCGAGGGTAAAATAGTAATTACAGAACCGAGGGGGGAAAAGCAGAATTACGTAAATCAAGGATAAAATAGTAATTACAGAACCGAGGGAAAATAGTAATTCTGTAAATCGAGGATAAAATAGTAATTCTGTAAACTGAGGGTAAAACGGTAATTCTATAAATCGAGGGTAAAATAGTAATTACAGAACCGAGGGAAAACAGATGAATTACGTAAATCGAGGATAAAATAGTAATTCTGTAAACTGAGGGTAAAACGGTAATTCTGTAAATCGAGGGTAAAACAGTAATTTTACAAGTCGAGGGCATTTCAATAATTGGTAAACTAAAGTATTCTAAACATGGATAACAATACAAATGGGCCTAAAGCCTATTCTCGACCCAAATGGGCCCACACGCTCGTGTGGCCCTTTTAGCCCAAATCTAGCCACAAATATGAGATTCACCTAGCCTAGCCCAATATTTACTACACAATCAAATAACTTATCCAATTGGGCCTGTAGGCCCATTAGGCCCACATGACCCCTTTCGGCCCATCGCGGCCCGAAGTAGCCATCCTACAGCTAGAGTAGTAAGAAATACACACCTGATTGAGACTGGAGTTAATCCACGCTCCGAGCACTCTTAGCCGACGCCCAACCCAACGAGCACGCCATACAATGAAAGGGATCACCAAGAAAGGTGCCTTTACTCTCCTCATGGTTCCTCTATTTAAAGCCACTTCACATCCACTCTTATGTTAGCTTCGATGTGGGATCCTCCATTATCGAGTTTAAATTCAACACCGACTCTTGCCACCCCTTGTTAGCAAAATAAATGCTCTTCGCTTGCCATGAGTTTGAACCTGGACCTCCTTGCCACCTCTATAACGCAACCTTCCTCCCTCTTATGTGGCGCTACTTTGCCACTAGACCACAAGGCTTTTGTGTCACAATATCTCCAACAATATTCTTAAGGCCTACCTACTACACCTGTGGTTTGATTCACCTTAAACCAAAAATTTTTTTGCTAGAGTCCGTGTTTAAACTCAGGACTTCTCCAACACTTCTCAACATATTTAACCACTAAAACAAGCCTTCATTAGCGAAATTTACATGCACAACAAAATATTATAAGCTGCCTTCAACCACTCCAATGCTCAAGGCCCAAAACTTCTAGGCCCAAATTCAGGGTGTTACATCTCAGCCGTGTAGAGGGCACGGCATAGCACACGGGCGTGTGGATTGGCCGTATGGTTCATTTTACGTGATGACATTATAGTCAGAGAGTTACACGACCTGAGGACATGGGCGTGTTGAAGACACACGGGCGTGTGGCTCCACTTCATGGAAAAATTTTATAAATTTTCCCGAACCTTCCAAAGTTCCTGGTTTAGTCCCTAATTACTTTCATAGCACGCTTAAGCCCTTGTAGGCCCAAATAAGAGACTTTAAGATAGAAATTGAAAAGTTTTAAATTTGAACAAAATTTTATGGCCCGGTTTGCATGATTGTTTGTGTTTAAGTCCGATAATGCCTCGTATCCTGTCCCGGCGTCGGACACGGGTAGGGGGTGTTACAACTAGTCCAGGCTAAATCTAGTCAATTAGGATTAACAGTCTAGGCTAAATCCTAACTGTAACATATGATCGATAGGCTCATTTCAGGATTACCTGTCCGGGTTAAATCCTTTCTACACTGAGATCAATGAATTACCTGTCCAGGTTAAATCCTTTTTGCAACACATTCTGGATCCCATTTCACGTGACAAATAACTTATCCATAGGAATTCAGTATTCGAACGGAATATAACTCTTTTCACTCAATTTTGGGATTATGGACATTTTCATTCAATTTAATATTTGTACATTACAGATTCAATACAACACAACAATAGAATCAACACATTTATATATATTTATAAATAACCAGTTAAGTTACACAAACTTACCTGAATGATGTCTCGGGTTTGGATTTCGACTATTCCAAAACCTTTTGTTTTCCATGGTCTACTCTCAGAATTGGTCTTTCCGAGTCTATATGAACAAATTAAATTATTAATTCATCACATTCTTCAATTTCAGCTCGAAAACTTACTCTATGGAAAATTTACCTTTTTACCCCTAACTTTGTACATTCTTACATTTTAGTCCCTAGGGTCGTATAAAAAAATACATGCATTCCCTTGTTTTCCCAAGCCTAGCCGAATTATATTCTAGCTAATAACAACCCACATTTTCCTTCATTTCTCATTTCTACTACGCACTTTTACATCTTTTGCAACTTAGTCATTTTTAAGTGTTTTCATGGAAAACCACTTAACAAAAGATGTTTATCATACATCAAACTTTCATATTCCTCCATTAAACACCAAAATACAAACATGTCATACATGGGTAAGTTTTTGAACATGAACCCTAGCTTAAAATAATGGTAGAAATGGCTAGGTCATGCTTCAAGGATCTCAAAAATACAAAGAACATAAAAAACGGGGCTAGGGAGCACTTACAATCAAGCTTGAAATATTGAAAACCCTAGCTATGGAACCCCTTAAATTTTCGACACACTATGAAGAAGATGGACAACATTTTTTCTTGATTTTTCCCTTTTTATTCTTTAATTAACCAAATGACCAAAATTCCCTTAAGGCCTTTCTTTAAAAATTTTACCCATGCGTGCCCATTTTTGTCCAAAATTTTAAATCTTGGTCAAATTACTATTTGAGGACCTCTAATTTATAATCCAACTCAATTTCATGCTAAAAGCTTCTAGAACTCAAGTTTTGCAACTTATTCAATTTAGTCTCTAAAACTAAATTAGGCATCTTAGGCATTGAATTTCTCCATAAAATTTTTACACAAGCATGCATCCTCATACTAGGCCTCATAATAATCATGAAATAATTATTTCTATTTCAGAGATGTGGTCTTGAAACCACTGTTCCGACTAGGCCCTAAGGCGGGATGTTACAACTCTCCCCCATTTAGGGATTTTCGTCCCCAAAAATCTTACCAGTAAAAAGGTTCGGGTATTGGTTTCTCATAGTCTCTTCAGGTTCCCATGTAGCCTCTTCAACTCCATGCCTTTACCACAGTACTTTCACAAGAGTAATATTCTTATTTCTCAACTGTTTGACCTCCCAAGCTAGTATCTTAATCAGTTCCTCTCCGTAAGTCATATCTGAACAAATCTCAACCTCTGTTGGTGAAATTACATGTGAGGGATCAGATCGATAACGACGGAACATGGATACATGGAACACATCATGAATTCTTTCCAACTCTGATGGTAAGGCCAACTGACAGCTACCGGTCTAATCCTTTAGTAATCACATATGGCCCTATAAAACGAGGTCTTAATTTGCCCTTCCTTCCAAATCTCAGGACCTTTTTCCACGGAGATACTTTTAAAAATACCTTATCACCAACTTGATACTCAATTTCCTTTCATTTCAAATCAGTGTAAGATTTCTGTCTGTCAGAAGCAGCTTTCAAACTATCATGAATAATCTTTACTTTTTCCTCGGTCTCCTTAATTAAGTCAACCCCATGAATCTTATTTTCTTTGAGCTCAATCCAATATAGGGGTGTTCGGCATTTATGCCTATATAAAGCCTCATAAGGTGCCATTTTTAAACTTGATTGATAATTGTTGTTGTAGGAAAATTCTATCAACTGTAAGTATTTTTCCCAACTGCCTTGGAATTCAAGAACACAACACTTGAGCATATCTTCCAAAGTCTGAATTACTTTCTCAGATTGGTCGTCAGTTTGTGGATGTAAAGCAGTACTAAAATTTAGTTTAGTGCCCAAAGCTTCTTGCAACTTTTTCCAAAATCGAGAAGTGAACCTCGGGTCTCTATCTGAGACAATTGACATGGGTACTCCGTGAAGTCTCACAATTTCAGTAATGTACGGTTCGACTAACTTATCAAGCGAGAAATATAAAATGAGCCGATTTAGTCAACCTGTCAGCTATGACCCAGACGGTATCGTTCTTCTTTGGGGTCAAAGGCAACCCTGTTACAAAGTCTATGGTAATACGGTCCCATTTCCACTCGGGAATCATGATAGGCTGAAGTAACCCTGAAGACACTTTATGTTTGGCCTTTTCTTGTTGACAAATTAGATATTTCGATACGAACTCTGAGATATCTCTTTTCATGTCATTCAACCAATAGGATTTCTTCAAATAATTATACATCTTTATTCTACCCTGGTGGACTGATAAACAACCGCTATGCGCCTCATATAAAATATTACGAATCAACTCAACGTCGTTCGGAACACAAATCCTACCATGGAATCTCAAGCAACCACCAAAGTCAATCTAAAAATCTGGTTCACTACTAGGCTCGCATTGAGCTCTTTTAGCTTGTAACTCTTTATCAAATTTCTAGCCATCACAAATCTGTTGAAGAAAGGTCAGTCTAGCTCTCAACTCTGCTAGGATCGAGCCATCATTGGATAAAGCTAGCTGTGTACCCATAGCTCTCAAGACAAGCAGTGATTTCCTACTCAAAACAATGGCGGCCAATTCTAAGTCATGTGTCGGGTAGATCTTCTCGTGAGGCTTCAACTGTCTTGAAGCGTAGCCTACCACCTTATCTCATTGCATGAGTACACGTCCCAACCCATTCAAGGTTGGATCACTATAGATCATGAATTCTTTACCTGACTTGGGTTGTACTAAAACTGGCGCTTCGGACATTAACACCTTTAGTTTCTCAAAGCATTGCTGACACCTTTCCGACCATTCAAACTTAACATCTTTTTGGAGCAACCTGGTCAAACAGAGTGGCGATCATAGAAAATCCTTTAACAAATCGCCTGTAGTAGCCAACCAAGCCTCAAAAGCTTCTAACTTCTGTCACGTTTCTCAGCAATTTCCATTCAATGATGGCCTCAATTTTACTCTGGTCAACGCTAATGCCATCACCTAAAATAATATGTCCCAAAAATTTGACTTCTTTAAGCCAAAATTCACTTTCGCTGAACTTAGCATACAATTGTTTATCTCTCAGAGTTTGCAAAACCGTTCTCAAGCATGCTCGAATTCATTATGTGAATAAATCAATATGTCATCAATAAACACAACAACAAATTTATCCAAGTATGGCCGGAAAATTCAGTTCATTAATTCCATAAATACTGCAGGAGCATTCGTTAGCCTAAATGGCATAACCAGAAATTCATAGTGACCATACCTTGTTTGGAAGGTAGTTTTGGGCACATCCGATTCTTTCACTTGCAGTTGGTAATAGCTAGACCTCAAGTCTATCTTTGAGAATACTGCTGCTCCCTTCAGCTGGTCAAATAAATCATCAATCCTCGTTAACGGGTATTTGTTCTTAATTGTTACCTTATTAAGTTGATGGTAATCGATGCAGAGTCTCATAGAACCATCATTATTTTTCACGAATAACACCGGTGCACCCTAGGGAGAGAAACTAGGCCTTGCAAAACACTTATCTGTCAATTCTTGTAATAGAGACTTTAATTCCATTAATTCTATCAGAGCTATCCGATACGGAGCAGTCGAGATAGGTGTTGTTCCCAGTACTAGGTAATGCTATATTTAACTTCTCTAATAGGGGGCAATCCCGGCAACTCCTTCGGAAACACATCTGGGTATTCACATACTACAGATACTGATTCAACTTTCAATTCAAATTCCTTAGTATTCGAAACATAGGCTAGATAGGCCTCACCCCCTTTTCTTATGCATTTTTGAGCCGACATAGAAGAAATCACAACGGATGGTATGTTTGACTCATCTGGTTCAACTCGAAGAATTTCACCATTATCACATTTCAATTCAATGACCTTCTGTCTACAATTTACCATAGCTTCATGTAGTGTCAACCAATCCATACCCAAAATGACATGGAACTTATCAAATGGCAACAACATCAAGTCAGTTGGAAAACAATGATCTCTAATCATCAAAGCGAATTTCTTGTATACCTTGTCAACTAATACATGTTTTCCTAACGGGCTCGACACCTTAATCACGTATTCAGTAAACTCTACAGGTAACTCCTTACTAGCCACCAATTTCATGCAAACATACAAATGGGTTGACCCCTGGTCAATCAAAGCAACAACAAGAATGTCATAAAGAGAAAATGTACCCATAATGACATCAGGAGCTGAGGCTTCCTCTCTAGTGCGCATGGCATAAGTCATTGCCGGGGCTCGAGCCTCTGATTTTGCAGTGGAGTCCTTTTCAACATTACAACCACCACTAGCACTTCCAGGGTATCTTGGAGGCCTACCTCGAGAGATAGGAGCATTCGGTTTCAGGTTTGGCTCAACCCCTTTGTCATCTCGTTTTGGGAAATCCTTAAGAAAGTGGTCAAGAGAACCACACCTATAGTATGCCATGCTCTTCATCCGGTACTCTCCAAAGTGAAACTTGTTACAAGTATTACACCGCGGCTTTTGGTTTCCCACACTCCCCACACTAGTTGTCATGGGAGATGAAGACTATGGATTAGGGCGCTCAGAGGTTCTTGTTTTACCCGAATATCCCACTGATGAATTGGAGCGTTCCTGGTGGCTTCTCGACTTTTTTGTGGGAGATGTATATGTCTTGCCCATGAATATTTTTCTCAGAACTCGAGTTTTCCTCTCTGTTTGTTTCTTGTCATTACTTAGCTCTTCATCTTTCTTGGCTCTACCGGCCAACATGACGAACTCTCTTATCTCAAGGATCCCAATCAACAGTTTAACATCCTCGTTTAATCTTTGTTTGAAGTGCTTGCACATTTTCACTTTAGTCTGAACCCACTCTTGAGCATACTGGCTCAGTCGGATAAAGTCCCGTTTGTATTCTAACACAATCCAATCTCCTTGCTTAAGTTCTAGAAATTCTTTTCTCTTCTGATCCAAGAACCTTTGACTAATATACTTATTTTTAAATTTAGCTTCAAAGAACTCCCATGTAATATTTTCTCTTGGTGCCACTAATGATACAATCTTTCACCAGTGGTATGCAGTGTCTTTCAGGAGAGATATCGCACACTTCAAGCATTCCTCGTGGGTACATGACAGTTCATCAAGAACTCGCACGGTGTTCTCAAGCAAGAACTCAGCCCATTTCGGATCATCGTCAATTGTAGCCCGAAACTTTTCAGCTCTATATTTATTCAGTTTATCTACTGGAGCTTTACCAATTCTTACTGGCGCCATACCTTGTGGTATTTCTTCTTCAGATCGGGCAGGAGGTGGGAGAGGTTGTGGTATAGCAGGGTTGGTTCTCAAGTACTCACCAAACCATTCATCCATTATTTTGAAAAAGACTGCCTTTGCCTCTTCCTGACCCCTAGATATGGGTCCCCTACTACTACCAGACATGGCTTGTTGTACAGAAGCTGGAGCATGACTCTCGGCTTCCTTGGACTCATCTTAGTCTTGGTTGGAAGACATTTACTATATACAAATACATTTTAAATGGTAGGAGATGTTACACTATCATAACTTGTATAATGGCATGTATAGCTAGACTCGATACATGCTACGTTAGTCCAAGAATCGACTAAGCCGTAGCTCTAATACCACTAAATGTAACACCCCTTACCAGTATCCTAAGCCGGGGTAGGGTACGAGGCATTACTGGAAAAGCACACAAATATTCATGCAAAATTGGGTTGTAAAACTTCCTTTCAAACCAACTTTAATCATATACATGTTTAACATCCCTTATATGGACCTACGAGGTCTATAACATGCATTGGGGATAGTTCGTGACCAAATTGGAAACTTTAGAAAAACTTGGACTATTTTTCCTTAGAACTGAGTCACACGCCCGTGTTCAACTGGGGACACACCCGTGTGCTTTAAACACGCTCATGTCCTTGGACTGTGTAACTATTTGACTATGATGTCAGCACTAAATTAAGGTTACACGGCTGCATCACACGCTTGTGTGGCCAAACCATGTGATCAATTAAAAATTTAATGATTTTTTTCACAAAATGGAGCAGACTTCACACGGCTAGAGTACACGCCCATGTGGGTAGGCCGTGTCTCTCATACGGCCAAGACACATGCTCGTGTCTTAGCCCGTGTGTTTATTACTGGACATCCTGACTTGTAAAACTAAGGTGCAGGGGACACACGGCTGAACAACACGTCGATGGGGCAAATCATATGTCACAGACGGTCTAGACACACGCCCATGTGTTTGCTTATGTGGACAAATTTTAGGCTATTTTCCAAGCCATTTGTCACCCCTAAGACTTACTTATACATTTTTCTTAGCATGAAACAAGGCACATCTAGCTACTCAACTAACCACATTCATAATTAAAATTATGCCCCTAATATTATTTAGGACTATCTCAGGTTTACAAACTTCCTTCAATCTTTTCATACCAATATGTAACTACTAGGTTTTATAACCCTCTTTCCAACTTTACCCATTATTACATTGTTATGGCCATTTTTATAATTCATGATTGATCACAATTCAATAGGCCATTATTCACGTCCATCATTCTCAAACAACCACATTAGCATGAATACTTACATGCATGCATGATTAATAAGGGTTACAACCCAATAGTAAAATAGGAACCATATCTCATAGCCAGATACAAAATGATTTGTTAACCATCATAAGCCATTACACTTGGCTAATTTAAATGACTCATATAACTAAAAAGATAAGTTACCCTATGCATGCCATTATATCAAAATAAATAGTTCTTTTATACCCAAAATGAGATTGTTGATAGTGTGATCAAAGCTCCAACCGTCCTCCAACCTTCACAAGTCTGCATGCTCTACAAGATAGAGGAAAGTAAAACAGGGTAAGCATTACATGCTTAGTAAGTTCGTATAATGGAAAGTAAACTTACCGATCATTTTAACACATAATCTCAATAAGCCATGTTATCCTTCAATTTTAATTAATTTTCCCTAAACACATGCACTCCATCAACAAGTTAGTCACAAGAATTTCAAGATCCATAGATGAGCTCATCATATCATGTACACATTCAAATTCATATTTATCAAGTCGTTTACATGTACTTTATCCATTGAATCATTAAATTCCCATGGATATTTCATCATTTAGTACACTCTAGATGTACAATTTGCTGATCGTCAATTCATATTCAGTAGTACCCTTCCGGTACAGTCTCGCGCCACATCTCTTACAATAGAATTACCAGTCCAGGTTAAATTCTAGCTGTGCCATGTACTCTAAAGGCTTTGTCGAATTACCAGTCAAGGTTAAATTCTTCTTACGACAAAGAATTCCCTATAGAGTCTAATCTAGATTACCAGTCCAGGCTAAATCCTAATTGTAACATATGATCAATAGGCTCATTTCAAGATTACATGCCCGGGTTAAATCCTTTCTACATTGAGATCAATGGATTAGCCATCTAGGTTAAATCCTTTCTGCAACACATGCATGATCCCATTTCACGAGAGAAATAACTTATCCATCGAAATTCAGTATTCGAACAGAATATGACTCTTTTCACTCAATTTCGGGATTATGGACATTTTCATACAATTTAATATTTGTACATTACACATTCAATACAACACAACAATAGAATCAACACATTTATATATATTTATAAATAACCAGTTAAGTTACACAAACTTACCTTAATGATGTCTCGGGTTTGGATTTTGACTATTCCAAAACCTTTTGTTTTCCACGGTCTACTCCCGGAATTGGTCTTTCCAAGTCTATATAAACAAATTAAATTATTAATTCATCACATTCTTCAATTTAAGCTCGAAAACTTGCTCTATGGCAAAATTACTTTTTTACCCTACTTTGCACATTTTTACATTTTAGTCCCTAAGCTCGTATAATGAAATACATGCATTCCCTTGTTTTCCCAACCCTAGCCAAATTATATCCTAGCTAATAACAACCAACATTTTCTTTCATTTCTCTTTTCTACTACTCACTTTTACATCTTTTTCAACTTGGTCCTTTTTAGGTGTTTTTATGGAAAACCACTTAACAAAAGATGTTTATCATACATCAAACTTTCATATTCCTCCATTAAACACCAAAATACAAACATGTAACACATGGGTAAGTTTTTGAACATGAACCCTAGCTTAAAATAATGGTAGAAATGGCTAGAACATGTTTCAAGGATCTCAAAAATATAAAGAACATTAAAAATGGGGCTAGGGAGCACTTACAATCAAGCTTGAAATGTTGAAACCCCTAGCTATGGATCCCCTTGAATTTTCAGCACACTATGAAGAAGATGGACAACATTTTTTCTTGATTTTTCTCTTTTTATTCTTTAATTAACCATATGACCAAAATGCCCTTAAGGCCTTTCTTTAAAAAATTTACCCATGCGTGCCCATTTTTGTCCAAATTTTTAGAACCTGGTCAAATTACTATTTGAGGATCTCTAATTTATAATCCAACTCAATTTCATGCTAAAAGCTTCTAGAACTCAAGTTTTGCAACTTATTCAATTTAGTCCCTAAAACTAAATTGGGCATTTTAGGCATAGAATTTCTCCATGAAATTTTTACACAAGCATGGATCCTCATACCAGGCCTCGTAATAATCATGAAATAATTATTTCTATTTCGAAGATGTGGTCTTGAAACCACTGTTCCGACTAGGCCCTAAGTTAGGATGTTACACGTATAAATAGTATTTAGGCCCTTTGAATCTATTAGAACTTTAAAGGATACTCGAGTGAACAATATCAGTAATACGTCAATTCATTATCATATATGCTCTTATGAGCCATGATCAGTAAGCTCCTCTTGAGCTGATGAACAGTAAGCTCAAATGAGCTGAAACAGTAAGCTCTATCGAACTGAACAGTAAGCTCATACGAGTTGAAATGGTAAGCTCCAAGAGCTTAAAATAGTAAGATCTTACGAGCTAATATATCGGTAAGCTCTTATGAGCTGTGGTGAGTCCGCAACATATGCAGGAGCTCGACCAAAACGGTAATCCCAGTAACATGTCACTCATATCCAATGAATTCATACGGTTCAGACAGGGCTCAGTAACAAATACATTATATCAATAAGACATTTATACTTCAAATATTTCCATTATACATATTCATTTCAATAATTACAACTATATAAAAGTTCGATTCTAATTATATGAACTTACCTCGTATCCTCGGATAAAACTATTGGCTATTCGTCGATTTTTCTTTTTCCTTGATCTAAATTTGATATTGGCTTATCTTGATCTATATATATTACCAAATTCAATACATTTAGCATTCAATCTATTCAATTTATTCCATAATTCATATTCTGGAAAATTTACATATTTGCCTTTATATTTTTTAATTTTTACAATTTAGTCCTTATCACCTAAAATTGCAAATTCATGCAATTTAGTACCAACCCATGTCTAGCTGAATTTACTATGTATTACTAGTAGCCCACATCTTTCATTATTTCACACTTTTAACTACCAAATTTTACAATTTCACAATTAAATCCCTATTTTGCATTTTTGTCAAAAATCACTTTATAAAACTTGTATATCTATCAGTAAACCTTCATAATCTATCATTAAACATTTAAAAGCTCAAGCATTCAAAAATGGAAACATGAAAAATCTTCAACAATTACAGAATCTAGGGTATGGGCTAGCTAGAATATGAAGCAACAATCTCAAAAATGTGAAATCATCAAAAATCGAGTCAAAATGGACTTACATGCTTGAACTACAATGGTCGAACCTTCAAAGCTTTAAAACCCTTATTTTATTTCTCAAATTCGACTATTGAAGAAGATGATAGCATGAAAATGGTTTTTGTTTTGTTTAAAATTAACATAATTAACTAAATTACACTTATAACCTTATTATTATACATTAATATATCATATAATCAATGTCCAAGATTATCCACTTACATTATAAATGGACTAATTACATAATAAAGACTTCCATATTATTAAACCATAGCTATTTAATACTTTTAAACAATAGAACTCAACTTTTATGCGTTATGCAATTTAGTCATTTTTACCGAATTAAGCATTTAAACGGTAAAATTTCTTAACGAAACTTTCATATAATAATTCTATCATGTTGTAGACCTTATTAAAATAATAAAATAAATATTTTGACTTTAGATTTGTGGTCCCGGAACAACTATTCTGATTTGACCTAAATACGGGCTGTTACATCAATGGTGTTATTGATGATGCCATACGTTTATGGTTGTTCCAATTCTCTTTGAGAAGCAAGGCAAAACAGTGGTTGAGTTCACTTCCACGGGGTTCCATCATGACTTCAGATCAGATGATTAAAAATTTTTTATTGAAATATTTTCGACCAGCCAAAACAACTAAGTTGAAGAATGGCATTTCTTCTTTTACTCAGTTTGAGATTAAGACATTATATGATAAATGAGAAAGATTTAAGGATCTTTTGAGGTGGTGCATTCATCATGGGCTACATTTGTGGTTACAAGTGTAAACCTTTTACAACAGTTTGAATCCCTCGACTAGACATATAATTGATGCAGCAACTGATGAACCACAGATTAATAAGACACCTGCGACAGACCAAGAATTTATTGAGAAGATGAAACTAAATAACTATTAGTGGCAAGTTATGAGAAAGAAACCTACTAAGGCAGCCAATGTTTTTAATACAGATGCAATTTCTGTCTTGGCAAGTCAAGTGGAAGCGTTGAGTAAAAAGATTGATGGTTTAAGTTGCGATAAATAGGTGAAACCGATAATGCAATGCAATGCAACTAGAATGAGGATGATCAATCCAGAATGTTTGTCCTTAAAGTCTAACATGGAGCATGGGCAAGTCGACTTTATGGGTAATAATTTTAGACCCTAGAATAACCCCTACGGCAATAATTATAATCCAAGATTGAGTAATTATCCAAACTTTTCTTGGGGTGGTAAAGGAAATCAAAGGTCACGTCCCTATTCGAATTTTCAGCAACTTTATCAACAAAAAAAAGTTGAATTTGGAAGAAATGTTAACTAAATTTATTTCAGTATTGGAAACTAGATTCCAAATCACTAAAATGACTTTGAGGAACCAGCAGACATCTATTCAGGGCCTTGAGAATCAGATTAGCTAGTTTTCTAAATTGGTTTCGGAGAGACAACAAGGCAGTTTACCTACAAACACTGAAACCAACCTAAAGGAGCAAGTCCACGCAATCACTATATGAAGCATGAAAGGACTAGTCGAGTCTGAAAAGAAATTGAATCTAGACGCTGATAAGAAAAATTATTGGGATGTGGAATGCAAGAATGAGCATAAGCCAGTGGTTAGAGAATACAAACCACCAATTTCATATCTAGAAAACGTGAAGAAAGACCATATCAATGAACATTATGGTAAATTTCTTGAACTTTTTAAAAAAAATACATATTCACTTACCTTTTGTTGAAGCCCTTTCGCAGATGCCAAAGTATACAGAATTCTTAAAGAAGCTATGAACAAATAAAAGGAAGCTAGACAAATGGTCTACTGTGAAGCTCAATGAGGCGTGTTTGACCATTCTTTAAAACAAATTACCTACCAAACTTAAGGATCTAGGGAGCTTTACTATTCCTTATTTTATTGGTAGCTTAAATGTAGAAAAAACTTTAGTTGATTTGGGTGCTTGTATAAATCTTATGCCTTATAAAGTGTTCAAACAACTTGGTCTTGGGGAACCAAAACCTACTAGGATGAGTACTCAATTAGCTAACATATCAATCAAGTATCCTAGGGGCATTATTAAAGATGTACTCGTTAAAGTCGATAAGTTTATATTCCGTGTTGATTTTTTTATATTGGACATGGATAAAGATTTTGAGGTATCCATGATCTTGGGTCAATAATTGTTTGCCCTTTTTAAAACTTTTATTGATGTAGGTAATGGTGAAATTGTGTTGGGGGTAGGTGATGAAGAGGTTACTTTTAAGCATGTGATGCTGTGAGAGTTTCTAATGAGCGAGATGATACTTGTTATTTTGTTGATGTTAGTAATCATTGAGTTCAACGTTCTTTGCAAGAAATCACTCATGAAAACATGTTAGAACCATATCCTATTCAGGGTGATAAAAGTCAAGGGACAAGTGAAGAAAGAATGGTGCAGCTCGATGAATTAGATGAGTGGCGAACGAAGGCTAATGAGAACCCGAGAATGTTCAAGGAAATAACAAAGCAATGCCATGGTGTGCATGTAAAGGGGATGAACCAAATCAAAGTTAGAGACAAAATTTTGTTAGATAATTTAGATCTACGAATGTTCCCTAAACAGCTTAAATCGAGATAGTCGAATCAATTTCTGGTACGAAATTTATTCTATACGGAACCACTGATGTAACACAACCTGATTTCAGCGCATTCAAGGTCAATTATCATCGTCTTAAACTTTATCTTAGTGGTGATATTTATAATGAGAGAGAGGAAATTTGACTCCAAAATTCGACCTAACCGTGAGTTTTAAAGGGAAAGTCGAGCTTAGACTCTAAATAAGCAATTCTCGAAAGGCAACACGAGTGTTGATTTATTTATTTATTTATTTTATTTTTTTCACATGCTTAGTATGTTTATTTTTATTTAAAAGAATAAATGAAAAAAATTGTCCACACGGTCTAGGGTAGGCCTACACGACATGAGCACATGAGGCATAAAAATATCTTTTAGGAGCCATATAGTTATAGAGAGTTGCTCGGCCTAGAGACATGACTGTGTGACCCACACACCCTATGGAATGATCGTGGGAGAAGTGAACGATAAGACCACATGGCCTTAATGAATCAACAGAGCGGTACACTCGACCTAGTTAAAAGGCCTATTATGGATTGTTTGATGACTAGACCTAAGTTTTCATTTTATTATGACACACACGGTTTGAGTAAAGCCACATGGCTTGGAAACACAGCTATGTGCTCCACACACCCCTGTACAAGACGGTGGGAGAAGCGATCAAAAATATCACACGGTATGGGATAGGCCACATTGCCATGTAGTATACACAGCCTGGACATATGGGCGTGTTCTAGGCTGTATGAATACTAGAGCTTATTTTTTAAAACTTTCATGTGACATATGGGCTTTATAGACATACACGGTTGTGAGATACGATTGTGTGGCCCAACATGGGCCAAATACATGACTGTACTTCCTTTTTAAACCTGAAACCCTAAAATTTTTTCTTCCTTCTCCCTTTCCTTTTTCACCATTGTCAACCCCATTGTCGTCGATCCTCCCTTCTCTTTAAAATCACCATCCTTCTTTCCCCTAACCTTACACTCATTTTCATTCTCTCTTCTCCAATTGTCCCCCTTTTTTAGCCTTGCGCCACTGTCCACGCCCATCCCCCATTACATAGTCTTTGTCGGCTGTCATTTCACCCAAATCTGCCTCTCCGCCTTCGCTCACCATCCCATCTTCTCCCTTCCCTCACTCTTCCTCTGTCGCTACCGACCACTATAACCACCACCTTCGTTCCTTGACCATACCACCACCGGTTGTA
Source organism: Gossypium arboreum (assembly GCF_025698485.1). Taxonomy (NCBI): domain Eukaryota; kingdom Viridiplantae; phylum Streptophyta; class Magnoliopsida; order Malvales; family Malvaceae; genus Gossypium; species Gossypium arboreum. Next base: position 93,668,659 of record NC_069075.1, read on the forward strand.
ACCCTTCCATCCACCATACATAATGACAAATATTAGAGGTAAAACCAAGACAGTTGTCCTTGCTTTGAAAAGCGAAAAACACTAGGTGCAAATTTGTCCTGGGCCCCGACCATAGTCACAAGACATCTGTGTCTCCAATTTAGTCCAAGTCCTTGTTGCATTGATTGAGAGGCTCTATAGGTGATTGGAAACATGAAAATATACACACTTTTTCATGCCATTTTTAACTCAAATTCATACAGTTTCGATAATTTTTTTTGTCAAAAAATATATAGTTGTTATAAAATAATTAAATTACACTCAAATTATGAACATGTTGAATGTTAATTAATTTTCTATCAAATTTTGATCAATTTTGACAGATTTGCGCAAAGGGCGAAAAATGGCTCGGCAAACATTTTAGAAGCGCAAAATTGAGAAGCAATTTTGAAGCATTAAGGCAACTTAACTTTTCAGCCTAAGATGGTCCAAATTATGTGACAGCCCAAAATTGACCCTAGTCGGGAAGTGGTTTCGGGACCGCTAAACCGAGTCACCGAAATGTTTGAACGTAATATTTATTGTGTAGAATATGTAATTATGAATGTGTGAAAATTTCAAGCTTCGATTTAGTCGATTGCATGTGAATTCAGTTAGTAGGACTTGTGTGACACTTTTGAAAAGTGATAGGCTAATCTATAAGGACCTAATAGTGCATGTAGTCAAAAGGGAGGACTTGCATGTCAAATTTCCCCCCCTAATAGCTAGTGGCCGGCCATGACAAGGGATTATGGGCAAAACATGTCATGAAACATGTTGTGACAATGGTGTATGTAAGAAAAAAATAAAATAATGAGCATGGGAATTGAATAATGAAAGGGAAAAAAAAAAAAAGAAGAAAGAATGTGTGTGTTACCCCCCATTGCCGTGAATTGAAGAAAAGAGAGAAAAAAAATTGTTGTTCATCCTTTTTTTCATTTCTTTGAGCTGAAAATTCTAAGGAAGAAGGAAGGGGTTTTTGCTTCATGTTTGGTTTGGAAGAGGATTAGGAAGAGTTTTGGCTATACTTGTATCAAGATTAAGGTATGTTTGATGTTGTGCCATGAGATTCATGCATGTTTTTAGTTGCTAGCTTGATGTTCTTATTAGCCATGGTTCAAATCCTTGCTATGTCATGGGAATGGTATTCGGCCAAGGTGGATTTTGTGTTAATGCCATTGCATGCTAAATATGAAGCTTGTTAATGATATATGTGATGGTGGGTTGATGACTCTTGGATTCTCTTTTTAGCATTTTGAGTGAGACATTAAGATCTTTGTTTAACCATGACCAAAATTGAAGCGGTATGGTGTTGTGGTGTATTCGGCCATGGTATATCCATAAGTATGATTTATGCATATTGCATGGTAGGTAAGATTTGAGCTTTGGATATATGTTTATATTTGGATATAAGCAACTTGAGATTCGGCCCTTGCACCTATATGTATATATGTTTGCACATGATGTATTGGTATGACATATATACTATCTCAAGGTATATCTTTGCTTATGATGATGTTTCGGTTATGAAGTAAATGATAGATGTGTATTGAACTACAATATGTAATGCATTAGTTAGTAAAATGTATGCCGTTCATGTGTGGTATTAAACATGTAATTGGCCTCAACATCAACATGCATAATCGGCCACATGAATGAGTACATAGGTTGATGTGTTGTTCGGCCATAAGTAAGCATGTTGAAGGCTTTATCTCGACCTAGAAAATTCGGCTAAGGAGAGTACTAACTAATGTGTTGAGTTTGATGCATGACTTCACTTGTATGTGACTTTAATGTCTAATGTATAAGTGTGGGCTAAGTGCCTTGTGTTCCTCTTTTCGATGCTCAAATGATTAAATCGATTTATTTATTTAATTAAGCTCAAGAGCAAAGGGGATCTAAATCCGATAAAGGGAAGAAAAAGGTGGTCGAATAGCCATCGAAATCGTTCTACAACATCCGAGGTAAGTTCTTGAGTAATAGAGCTTAAATTATGATTTGATTAGATCATGTTTTAAGCAAATCGAAATCATGCTCTTTGTGTGTGGCTATTGAGCCGAAATTGTAAATATGATAAGTCTCTTGTGTTTGAGCTTTGGTAATGAGAATGTAATAAGAATGTGTTATGATTTGTTGATATATGTGCTTGGTTATTCGAATGGTATCCGGGCTAAGTCCCGAAGGCTTTTGTGCTAAGTGACTAAATCCGGGTCAATTCCCGAAGGCATTTGTGCGAGTTACCAAAACCGGGTTAAGTCCCGAAGGCATTTGTGCGAGTTACTAAATCCGGGCTAATTCCCGAAGGCAATTGTGCGAATCACTATAACCGGCTATGTCCGAAGACAATCGGCGAGACGCTATATCCGGTTAAATTCCGAAGGTACGTGATTTGGGAATGAGCAATCTTGCTGTAAAAATTTCAGTTAATACGCTTGCAAAAATTCCAGCAATGAGGTATGTTCGTATGTGCTTTGAATTAGTTGAGCCCTTACAAATAAGTATTAGCTCAGTTGATAAACGAGCTACCGGCCTTTGGCTAAGTTGATCTTTTGTGTATGAACATAAGGGTTGGTAGTGTGAAGTAAGTATGATATTGAGAATGTGTACATATGAAATTATCCGCTTAGCTATATGAATGCTATGCTTTTGTTGTGCTGGAGTCTCTTGCTCAAAACTTACTAAGCATAAATTGCTTACTCCGTTTTATAGATTTTGGCTCGTCAGCTATCGGACTCGGGATTTTTGGAAGTCGAAGTCTCCCACACTATCAAAGACCCCTTTTGGTACAAATTTTGGTTGAGCTTTGAAATGGCATGTATAGGACTACTCTTTCGTTTGTTGGTCATAGACCCCTTTGATTTTGTATAAATTTGGATAGCCATGCGAAAATGGCTTATATACACTTTGGCATGGTATCATAATCATTTTGTATGTTGTTCATTAAGAGGTATGGAAATGTTTGGAAATGATTAGCCATTGGAATGGTTAATCATGATCATTCTTTGTGCCATGTAAGCAAAAAGGGCTAATTGAATCATGGAAATTCTGAAATAGGTAAAGTCTACCTCAAAGGCAGATGCTGACAGCAGTAGTGATGTGGATGTGAAAAATCACTAAAAATAGTAGGGATGGAATTAAATAGTGAATAAATTATGTAAATGAACCTTGATGAATCTAATTTCATATGGAAGAAACGAAACAGTCATATGAGTTATATGTTAAGAGATATTTAGGTTTTCGTGGAACAGGGCCAGAACGGTTTCTGGAATCCCTGTTCCGACTTTGGAAATTAATTGTAAATTAACCAGAGATAATTAGGAGTCATGCCATATAGGTATAGATTCCTCTTTGAGTCTAGTTTCTATAGAAACAAACGGCATCAGTATTGAAGCCCTGTACAGGGAGATATCCAAGTCGTAATGTGCGAAGGTCAGTGTAGTCGATCCCTGTAACAGGGGAGACTTTAACTAATAAACTGTACTAATTGGCCCAACCAAAAATTCTAGAAAAAAAATATGTAGATGGAAATATGAGTCTAGTTTCAGGGAAAAATTACAAAACTGATTTTCAAGCTTTGAAACTCAAGATATGATTTTTAAGGCGACAGTGATGCAGTAACCAGCTTGTCTGGAAATTTCTAAATGGACTGTGAAAATAATTAAGTTAAGTCTGTGTGCACCTTGTGTTCGATTCCGGTAACGGACTCGGGTACGGGGTGTTACAAATTATGTGTGTTAATTCATAATATAATTAATTTTAATTTCAATTGAATTTAATTTGGGTTAAATAAATTATTATTAATTAATTATGAAAAGGTGCTTAGTTGAGCTGAACTGAGAAAACCGATCCAACCAAGCACTGGGCAGCCCAAAACCGTCCCACATGTTGACCCAATCAGCTTGCTTGGCTGATTATTTGGCTTGAAAAATGGCTCTTGAAGACTCCTTTAAATTGCATTCAAACCCCTCTATTATTTATGCCCTTCTAGATTTGCCCCTACCTTAAAATAGCAAGTTTGAAATCTTCAAACATGCCACATGTGTGGCTGGCCATGGGGGGAGTCTTTGGATGTTGATTTTGGCTATTTTTAGCAGCCTTCTTGACCTATAAACACCCCCTTGGCTGCTCACTTCAAACACATCTCAACCCTTCTCATCTCTTCACTTTTCTCTCATTTTTCTCTCTTCATTCCCTTCCATTGTTCTTCATATTCTTCCCCTTTTCCCTTGCTGATATCACCCCTTGAAAAAGATTCAATCAACCACCATTTGGAGTAGCATTCAAGTGTTTATAGAAGCCTTGGTTCGATAAGTACAAGTGGAGAAGGAGGAGTGGAGCAAACTAGTCAAGCCACAGAGGAAACATCGGATTTGATTCTTGTTCCCTATCCTTTTAATTTTTTTTGTTGTTATGATGAACATGTCTATGAATATTTTTGATGTTGATATGTTTAATTTAATTAATATGGCTTAAATTTAATTCTTGTTAGGTTGATTGCATTTCGTCTACTTAATTTATTAAAATTGTGTTTGTGTTGTTATAGGCCTTGGTAAGATGTTTGATTAAGTAGAACCATGAATAAGTTATTCTTGCATTACAATTGTAAGGTAACTAATGAATTAATTATTTAAATAGATTGAAATTGTAATTAATTGACACAATACTTAATCAGTACATATTTAATCATTTAAGGTAGCTGAGGGTTAAATTAGTAACGGTATATAGCGATACATTAGCATTGCATAACTTGCAAGATTATTGTGATTAAACTATTTAAAGGTAGAAATACATTGTTACCTCACATAATCTTTTTTATGAGATTGAATTAATTTTTGAATTGGCATAGAGATATGTACAAGAGATTATTTTAATTTCATAAATATGTATGTGCATTAACACATTTGCTTCTTAGAATTTATTTAATCGATTGAATTAGCATAGAAATATAGTCAAGAAATAAATGGATTTTGGTAGGTAAGTATGTTCATAAGTTAGTAAATTATCGAGTTGCTGTGAATATATTCATAACAACATGACCATGAGTTTAATAATTCTAAGTTAAGAAATGCAATTAATCTAGCACAATTTATTTCATTTTGATTAAAATCATCTTTTGAAATCGTGCATTGGAACTTTTATTTTATTTATATTTATTTTACTTAGCTAAAATCCTAGTTTTTAATCACCTCCTCAAATCAAAATATTTTTCTTCACCAAAGTTTTTTAAATTAATTTCATAAATAATTTTTTTCACAGTCCCTATGGGTACGATAACTCGACATTTACTTGTCACTTTATTACTTGTTGCGATTGTGTACACTTACACATTTCCGTCGTTCCAAGTTTTTGGTGTCATTGCTAGGGACTGCTTTAAAAAGTCATTATTTGTGAATTTGTTAATTTTTCATTTTAGTTAATTTTTCTGTTCGATTTTAACTTAATTAATTTTTCTATTTTTATTTCAGGTGTTTATGAGTATTGACCGAATTATTGATTAAACCTTGAGATTGAAAGAACTTTTTGATAGTGAATAAGATAAGCAAGTCAGAGAAGGATTGAAGAGATAAACTTCAAAAATTCGAATCAAGGAAACAAAGCAAACCCTGCTCAAAATCCTATCCTTGTTACTGATGATAGGGATAGAGCTCTAAGATAGTATGCCATGCCAATATTTCATGATCCTATTCTGGATATTAGGAGACCCAAAATAGAGGCACAATAGTTCAAGCTGAAGCCAGTCATGTTCCAGATGCTTTAGACAGTGGGCCAATTCAGTGGAATGCCTAGTAAAGATCCTCACTTGCACTTAAGATTGTTCATAGAGGTGAGTGATTCTTTCAAGTTAGCTGGAGTACCTGAAGATGCACTATGATTGAAGCTATTCCCATATTCGCTAAGGGACAAAGATAGAGCCTGATTGAACTCATTGCCACCAAATTCAATTTTCACATGGCAAGAGTTAGTAGAAAGATTCCTCATAAGTATTTCTTGCCTAGCAAAAATGCTAAGTTGAGGAACGAGATCGCGACTTTCCAACAAATTGATGATGAGTCCTTGTATGAGGCATGGGAAAGGTACAAAGAATTATTACGAAAGTGTCCTCATCACAGAATCCCACATTGCATCGAACTTGAGATGTTTTATACTGGTCTCAATGCTCATAGAGGATGGTAGTGGACGTTTATGCTAATGGTGCTCTCCTTTCTAAGTCTTACAATGAGGCTTATGAAATCATCGAGAGGATTGCCAATAACAATTATCAATGGCCAACCAATCTAGCAGCGTCGGGAAGATTATTTGCTAGAATACATGAAGTAGACGCTCTTGCTTCACTCGCATCTCAGGTATCCTCAATATGCTTAAAGCTTAAAAACTTTACCACTAATGGGTCTAATAGTTTTGCAATATAGCCACTGAATCAATTTGAAAATGTAGCCTGTGTCTATTGCGGAGAAGGACATATGTTCAAAGAATGTCTATCGAACCCAAAATGCTTGTATTACATTGGTAACCAGAACCAAAACTGAGGAAGTCAAGGACTACAATGCAATTCCTATAACCTATTGTGGCGAAACCACTTTAACTTCTCCTGGAGTAACTAAGGGGCTGGACTCAGTAATATATACGCCCAACCTAGACCGACCCAACCACCTATTTTTACCCAACAAGTTCAGAAACAACCTCAAGCCGAACCATCTAATGGCTTAGAAAACTTTTTGAAGGCATACATAGCCAAGAATGATGTCTTAATCCAAAGTCAAGGAGCTACATTGGAAAACCTAGAAAACCAAATGGGCCAGCTTGCAACTAAACTTAGAAAACAACCACAAGGTGCTTTACCTAGTGATACTGAGAATTCAAGAAATCTAGGAAAGGAACATTGTAAAGTTTTGACATTGAGGAGTGGAAAGACATTAGAGCCCAACATAGTCGAAGTTGAAAAGGAGCCAGTTGATGCTCAAGACTCAGAGGAAGTTTAATCAAGTATTCAAATGTCAGTTTCACCGGAACCAAAATCTGCAAAACTCGATAAGGTAATTTCTGAACCAATCAATTCTGATAAACTAAAACTTCGTTAGATGCAGAATTGCCACAGAAGACAAATCAACCAGTTCTAGTAAATAAGCCTCCACCACCCTACCCTTAAAGACTTTAGAAGCAGAAGTAGGAAGTTCAATTCAAGAAGTTCTTAGACGTACTCAAGCAACTTCATATTAACATTCCGTTGGTTGAAGCACTTGAACAAATGCCGAACTACGTTAAATTCATGAAGGATATCTTTTCAAAAAATGAAAACTTGGAGAATTTGATACGATAGCCCTGACAAAGGAATGCAGTGCATATTTTCAAGACAAGCTACCCCCAAAGTTGAAAGATCCTGGATGTTTTACCATACCTTGCAACATTGGAGCAACATATTATGGTAAGGCACTACGTGACCTGGGTGCAAGTATCAACCTGATACCCATGTCAATATTTAGGAAGTTGGGGATATGTGAAGTTAGACCTACTACAGTTATACTTCAGTTAGTAGATCGATCTTTAGCACATCCAGAAAAAAAAATTGAGGATGTATTGGTACGTGTAGACAAATTTATTTTTCCTGCTGACTTTGTTATTCTAGACTTTGAAGTAGACAAAGAAGTGATAATCATCCTAGGAAGGCCTTTCCTAGAAACCAGAAGGACCCTTATTGATGTGTAGAAGGGTGAGCTTACTATGCATGTTCAGGATGATTACGTAACATTTAATGTTTTTAAGTCTATGCGATTTTTTGACAAAATTGATGATTGTTCTGTAGTGTCCGATTTAGAGGAATTAATCGTGGAAAAGGAACTCAACTATGTTGAGGAACCATTGGAACAAATTTTGACATCAGACCCTCTAAATGATGAAGAAGATGATGAATACTTAGCTTTGCTAGAAGCTAATCAAAGGGGATTTAATCCGCAATCCTGTTTTGAATCTTTGGAGTTAGAGAATAGGGATTATGCCCAACCAAAAGCGTCAATTGAGAAGCCACCTAAATTAGAACTCAAGGTATTTCTTTCACATATAAAATATGTCTATTTTTGTAACGTTTTTACTTTTCCTGTGATTGTTTCAGCGGAATTAAATGCTGAGCAAGAAGAGAAACTCATTTTAGTATTGAAACAATTCAAGAAGGCTATCGAATGGACCATAAATGATATTCACAGCATTAGCCCATCTGTATGGATGCACAAGATCATCTTGAAAGATGGCAAGAAAGGGATGATTAATGGACAATGAAGACTGAACCCCATCATGAAGGACGTGGTAAAGAAAGAAATCATCAAGCGGTTAGATGCAGGTATAATTTACCCCATCTCAGACAGTTCATGGGTAAGTCCGGTCCAGTGCGTGCCAAAGAAAGGAGGTATTATGGTAATTGAGAATGAGAATAATGAGTTGATACCGACTAGAATGATTATGGGATGGAGAATTTGCATCAATTATTGGAAGCTAAATAAGGCGACTAGGAAAGATCACTTTCCTTTACCGTTTTTAGACCAGATACTGAATAGAATCACGGGGCGAAACTATTACTTTTTTCTTGATAGATACTTGAGGTATAATTAGATTATAGTGGCACCAAAAGATCAACACAAGACAATATTCACTTGCCCCTACAGTACATTCGCATTTAGATGTATGCCATTTGGTTTATATAATGCACTTGCTACATTTCAAAGATGTATGATGTCTATTTTTACTGACATGGTTAAGAAATACTTGAAAGTCTTTATGGATAATTTTTTCAGTATCCGGAGATACATATGATGATTGTCTAGCCAATCTAGCCAAGGTACTAAGGCGATGCGAAGAAATAAACCTCATACTCAACTGGGAAAAGTGTCATTTCATGGTACAAGAAGGTATTGTTCTAGGGCATCAGATAACGAGACATGGAATCGAGGTAGATAAAGCAAAGTTAAACAGTACTAAGAAACTCCAACCCCTAACATCTGTAAAGAGTGTTAGGAGCTTCTTTGGCCATGCCGGTTTCTATCGAAGATTTATCAAGGACTTCTCCAAAATTGCTAAACCTTTATGTAAATTATTGGAGAAGGGCACAACATTCAAATTTGATGAGGAGTGCTTAATAGCTTTCAAAGATTGAAGAGTTGGTTCGTTTCTGTAACATTTTGAATTAGGGTCTAGTCAAAACAGTGGTTTTGAGACCACAAATCCAAAGTAGAAATGATTATTTTATATATATTTTGAAGTCTATAGCATGTTTGCATGATTGTGTGAAAGTTTCAAAAAGAAATTTTGTGAATAAGTGTCCAATTTAACTTTTAGGACTAAATTGAAAAAGATGCAAAATGTGAGTTCTAGAAGTTTCAAGCATGAAATTTCCATGGATTATTAATTAGAGGTCATTAAATAGCAATTTGCCTAATTTCTATTTTTATGGAAAAAAAAGGGGCATGGGTAGGTAAAATTTCAAAGAAAGGCCTTAACAGTATTTTTGTCATTTGGTTAATAAAAGAATAAAAAGGGAAAATAAGTCAAAAATTGTGTCCATCTTCTTCCCCTATTGCCAAAAAATTCTAAGGAGCCATAGCTAAGGTTTTGTTCGTCCTTTCAAGCTCAATAGTAAGTGCATCCTAGCCTTGTTTTAAATGTTCTTTGTATTTTTGAAGTTGTCATCAATCGATCTAGCTATTTCTACCATTTATTTGATCTAGGGTTCATGTTCAAAAATCTACCCACGTGTGACATGCATGTATCTTGATTTTTCATGGTAGATTATGAAAGTTTGATGTGTGTTTAACATCTTTTACTAAGTGATTTTTGATGGAAATGCATAAAAAAGGACTTATTTGTAAAAGATGTAAAATGTGTAGTAAAAATCTAATTTTGATGAAAAATATGGGTTGATATAAGCATGTGTGTGGGTCAGCTAGGCTTGAGCAATAAAGAAAATGAGTACATTTCATTTTACAGGCTAAGGACTAATTTGTAAATATGTGAAAGTTTAAGGATAAAAATGTAATTTTGTCAAAGTATGAGTTATTGACTAAATTGAATAATGTGTGTATTAAATAAGCTAAATTTGGTATTATAGAGCAAGAAAAACGAGGAACGGACCTTGATCGGGCAAAAAATAAGGTGTACGATGATTAGATCCGTTTTTAGTATTTTTGCACTGAGGTGAGTTCATGTGTAAATAATGAAGTGTTGTATCATGTTTTAATACTTTATTAATGTATGAACTTCTACATTTAATTGTTATAATGAGTGTATGAACGATATCATGGTCAATGAGAATGACATTTTGAACAAGTTCGACAAAGATGTTACATCAAGAAAATCTCGTTTGAACCTTAGGAATAGATTAGGATACGAGTGACATGTCACTAGGAACTATGTGATTATGAGCTCATGAGATTATGTGTTGTATGTAATGTGATTTGGGTGCTGGTCCTGTACATATACCGGTGGTTGGATAGCCCGACATGTGTTGTTGGTACCTGTCAGCTTGTGTGAGTAGCCTGTGTAGTTACATCCTGACTGTTTGCTTGTGTGAGCAGGCCTGTGATTTGCTCGAGAGCGAGGAATGTGTGATATGTGATATGAGGTAGCATGTGGCTACGTATGAAGCATTATGTGCAAGCTTTACGTGTATCTGATAGTATTCTAAGTGTTTAACGGGTAAATCAGTGAGTTATTCGACAAGTAAGTCAATGATCAAGAATTATGAGAATGTGTTACGAGTTGGTACAAGTATGTACGAAAAGCTCATATGAATGAGCTCGGTATGTGATGAACCTTTGGTAAGATTGATAAAAATGACTAAGTTATGCTTATGAAACTTTGATGACATATTTGTAAATTTTGTTATGCTAATTGTATAATATTCATGGTTATGTTGCTATTTATTTGCATGTGAACATACTAAGCTTTATGCTTACTCACCTCTCTTTTCCATTTCTTATAGTATCGCCAAGCTAGCTCGGAGATCGAAGGACATCGAAGACTCGATCACACTATCAATTGGACATTTGGGTATAGTTAGTCTTTGCATTTTGAGTATGACATGTATAGGGACTTGGTATTTTTGTTATATGTCGTATTGGTTTAGCCAAATATGTTGGCTTATGATGATATTTGATTCATTTTGTATAAGGCCATGAGATATGGCTTGTAATGATTATTGGGTTGTGAGCCTATTTGTTCAAGCATACATGTGCCCATGCAATTGTGATGTGGTTAGTGGTTGTGTGTATGTAATGACATGTGTTGTAGCTATGAATGGCTGAAGATTTAATTAAGATTTGCTTAATATGATGATAACCATGACTTAAGTGAGAATTGGTAAGATGGGCTTGATAAAGTATAGTGTATTGTGCATGTATAAGCTAACATGATAATGCCATAATCATGTTTTGTTTGTGTATGTTTAAGTGCTCAATTATGCCATGTCAAGTGACCTTGAAGTCATGGATGTGTTTGTGCAAATAAGGGTGGCAATTGGCTTGGAAAATAGCCTCAAAGTTGTTCTTACGGGTAGACTCACGGGCATGTGTCTAGGCTGTGTGTGACACATAGTCTGCCCTATGGGCGTGTGATCTGGCCGTGTGTCCCCTGCACCCTAATTAGGTAAAGCAAAATGCCAAGTAGTAAACACACGGGAAAAGACACATCCATGTGTCTCAGCCGTGTGGAGGACACGACCTCAGGACATGGTCGTTTGCCTTAGTCAAGTGAAGTTTGCACCTGATTTTTGGAATTTAATTCGCCACACGGGCTAAGCACAGATGCATGTGACTTGGCCGTGTGACCCTATTTTTTTGATGATTTCATAAACAGAGAGTTATATGGGCTTAGAACACAAGCGTGTCCCAAGCCACACGGGCGTGTGTGACCACACGGCCTACCCATACTGGCGTGTAACCCTCCAAAATAAGAAAATTTTCTAAGTGTTGTATAAGTTTTGAAAGTTCTTAGTTTAGTCCTGAACCACACCCAATGTATGTTTTGGACCTCGTGGGCCTATATAAGGGATGATATGTATGTTAATGAATGGTTTTAATTTGGGCAAAATTTTATGACCCGGTTTTGTATGAATGTTTATGTTTGAGTCTGGTAACGCATCAGACCCTGTCCCAGTGTCAGATACGGGTAAGAGGTGTTTCACTTAATGGTATCAAAACCAGGTTTAGTCATTTCTTGGACTAAATAGCATGTGTACGAGTCTAGCTATACATGCCATACGTATATTATGATAGTGTGACGACTCTTGATGATTTTAAAATGTGTTTTCATATAGTAAATGGATCCTGACAAAGTAGTGGCAGATGATGTTGAAAGTAATGCGCTGCTCCCACTGAAAGGGCAGCGCCATCTAATAGTTGACCCTCTACAGTTAGTCGAGGAGAAGGAGGCAGGGAAGCCTTTCTCCATATGATGGATGCATGGTATACGGAGTTTATTCGAACGAACTCGAATGCTCAACCCCCTCTACCTCCACGTATTCCTTAGCCTATTCCCGTAATACCCCAAAGAATGGACTTCATGAGACTAAATACACCTCCAATTGATAAGATACGAAAACAAGGAGTCGAAGAGTTTCGAGCAGGTATAGATGATGATCCCGAGAGGTCAGAATTCTGGTTCAAGAATACCGTCAAGGAATTTGATGAGTTATCATGCACACCTGAGGAATGTATGAAATGTGTTGTGTCGTTCCTGAGAGACTCGACTTATCAGTGGTGGAACACCCTTGTGTCAGTAGTACCAAGGGAGAGAGTTAATTGGGAATTTTTCCAAGAAGAGTTTCATAAGAAGTACATTAGCCAGAGGCTTATTGATCAGAAAAGGAAAGAATTCCTCGAGTTAAAACAGGGCCAAATGATGGTAACATAATATGAGCGTGAGTTTGTGAGACTGAGCAAATACACTCGAGAATGTCTATCGACTGAGGCCATCATGTGTAAAAGATTTGAAGATGGGTTAAACAAGGACATCCGATTGTTGGTGGGTGTCCTTGAACTGAAAGAATTTGTTGTGCTCATAGAGAGAGCTTGTAAGGCCAAGGAATTGGCTAAAGAGAAAAAAAAGCTGAGTTAAAGTCTCGGGATTTGAAGAAGAGACAGATGGGTAAGTCATTTCAATCTTCATCTAAGAAACTGAGAGAGTTTAATACTCAATCAAGTGCTTCAATTGGGTTTTCGAACAAAAACCATGGGAAACAGTATTCGAATCATAAGGCTTAGACTACTTCGATAGCGAGTGTGGGTAACGCTCAACCTAATAGATCTGAGTGTCATCATTCTGGCAGACGTCACCCCGATGAATGCTGGATGAATAACCGGGCATGTTTCAAGTGCGGCTCACATGACAATTTTATCAAGGATTGTCCCGAGTTGGTTGAAAAAGAGAAATTTCAAAATGCAAGATCGGGCAATACTAGAGGAAGGCCACAGAGAAACTCAGGAAATTGAGTAAGTTGCAAGTGCACCTAGAGATCCGGCTGTGAGGTCTGAGGGTAGAGCACCTACGAGGACTTATGCCATTCGAGCTCGCGAAGAGGCTTCATCTCCTGATATGATTATGGGTACTTTTTCTCTCTATGATACTTCTGTTGTTACTTTGATTGATCCGGGATCTACCCATTCGTATGTTTGTGTGAAATTGGTGTCTAGCATGAATATGCCTGTTGGATCTAAAAAATTTGTGATAAAACTGTCAAACCCTCTAGGCTAGTATGTGTTAGTTGACAAAGTATGTAAGAATTTCCCTTTGATGATTAGAGGTCACTGTTTTCTGGCTAATCTTATGCTTTTGCCGTTTGATGAATTTTATATAATACTTGGTATGGATTGGTTGACCATGCATGATGTAGTAGTAAACTGTGGAAGGAAAATCATTGAATTGAAATGTGAAAGTGGTGATATTCTTCGGGTTAAGTGAGATGAATCGGATAGCTTGCCTGTAATGATTTCTTCTATGACTACTCAGAAATGTATGAGAAAGGGTTGTGAAGCATATCTTGCCTTTATGTTGAAAACAAACGTGTAACAACCCGATTTAGACCTTAATTGGAACGGTGGTTTCAGGACCACTAATCCTAGTCAGAAAAAAATTTTAAATTTATTTTCTGTGTTTATTTTGTGTGAATTTATATCTGTGAAATTTTCGTGATTTAATTTTATAGTTTGAGTGTCCGATTAAATAAAAAGACTTAATCGTGTAAAAAAAAATAGGTGGTAACTTGTATAAGGGCCGAATTATTAATGGCTTCCTAAGTTGGGGTATTTATGGTGTAATTATTCCATTAGCATGTTGTTTGGGCGGTAATAGACATATGTTATATGATTTCATTATTATTTCATTAAGGTTAATTAGGTAAATTAGTAATAAGTTTGTAACAGCCCGATTTAGGGCCAAAACGGAACAGTGGTTTTGAAACCACGAATCTGAGAATTTATTATTTTGATTAAGTTTTAGTATTTATATTATGATTGCATAATCGTGTGAGAATTTTGTTGCGAAATTTTATCGATTGGGTGTTTAATTTGACGTTTAGGACTAAATTGAAATAGGTGAAAAATGTGTGTGTTCTAGTTCATAAAGCACAACAGCCAAGGAGCCCCTTCAAAGAATTCCTTATGTACACCTTCGTCATACTATTATTCCCTTCGTAGATTAAGTATGAAGTAAGGCAGTTCAGTCACAGCTTGGTAAATAAGGAAGTGAAGTACCCAAGTAATGGTATCCTCTACTTGATTGAAATGGGGGTTTTAATTAGAGGTCCTTAAATGGCAATTAGACCATTATACTTTATATGGGCAAAAATTTGGACATGGATGGAATTTTTAGAAAGTTTAGTAGTAAGGGCATTTTGGTCATTTGCATAATAAATGAAATAAAATGGGAAAAATAACACAAAAATGTGTTCATCCTCATTTAACTTGGCCGAAACTTGCATGTTCTTCATAGTTAGGGTTTGTTTCAAGCTTTCAAGCTCAATAGTAAGTGCATTCAAGCCCCGTTTTTAATGTTCTTTACATTTTTAAAATCCTCGTAGCTCAGTTTACCTATTTCTACCATTATTTCGAGTTAGGGTTTATGTTTAAAAATTTACCCATGAATGATATGCATGTATTTTGATGTTTGATGGTAGAATATGAATGTTTGAGGTTAGGAGAACGATCTTTTCTAAGCGATTTTAGCAAAACGAGCAAAATCAGTATAATCGGTAAAAATACCTAATGCTCATAAGTACATGTTAGAGTGAGAATTTGATGTTGTTATAGAAGAGAAAAATGTTCAGCATGTCATAAAACATAAGAATAAGGGCTGAAATTAAATTTCTGAGCCTAGGGGAAAAATTGTAATTTTGTAAAAGTTAGGGGGCAAAAATGTAATTTTTACATAATGTGATTTTTGGATTGAAATAAATAGTATGAGTGTTAAATAAGCTAAATGTGTTGTTATAGATCAAGAAAGGCGTGGAATCGACCTCGAATGAGGGAAGGAAAAGGTTTTGGACTAAATTGCAAAATTTCCATATTTTGCACCGAGGTAAGTTTGTATGTAAATAATACATTAACTTTATTTACATTTTTGTATTTAAGCCTATTTTATATATTTTATTTGATTTTGAATCAGAAACCGACTATTGGAAGAATGAAAATAAGTAATAGTGAGAGAAATCTCGGTTAAACTTTCGGAAAGATTAAATAATATAGATGAAATGTAGCTAGGTCACATGTATGGTGCTAAGTGCACATCATGTGTACAAGAGAGCTACGAGACACTATGTAGTAGCTAGGTCACATGTGTGATACGGGATGTATCCCATGTAGACAAGAGAGCTACGGGAGAGGATAAATGTAGCTAGGTTGCATGTGTGATTCCAAGTGAAGGACACCATGTAGACAAGAGAGCTATGAGATAAATTGGCTAGGTCACATGGGTGGTACTAAGTGTTCACCATGTGTACAAGAGAGCCGAATTATATGAAATATGATGGTGAAGCTGTGTGCTGAAACCATTAAGTATCGAGGATTGATCCGAATTGTTCAACGGGATGATTTTATAGTGACATTGTAATCATGAACCTACACTTGTGATGTATGAAATGTGCTGAAAGTGAATTGTGATATGTAGGCTAAATGAGGTAAATACAAAGAAAGTGTGAAAGAGTGAATTAGCAATAATACTTTTTTGGATAGTTGCAGTGACGTGAATTTGAAAAATCACCAAAACTAGTAGGAATTTAATTAGAGGCTGAATGAGATATGAATTTAAAGCTTAATGATTCTATTTTCAAGTAGAAGAAACAGAACAAGTAAAGGAACTCTATAATTTGAGATATTTATAATTGTGTGTGACTTGATCAGAATGACTATGTAATCCTCTATTCTTACTTTGAAAAATCATTAAAAATTTTAAAAAACTAATTAAGAAATATAGTTTATATGTCCAGATTCCTTATTGAGTCTAGTTTTAAATGAAACAGATTTCATGGCTATTTGAATTTTTTACTGGGACAAATTCAATTCGTAGTGAACAGAGGTCAGATCAGTCAAGCTGTATAACAGGGGAAACTTTAACTAATAAACTGTACTAATTGGCTGGACGAAAAATTTTAGAAAAAAATTAGTAAAAATTAATATGAGTCTAGTTTTAGGAAAATTTGATGGAATTGAATTTCGAGTTTTGTAACTCGAGTTATGATTTATTTAGTAAGTATGACGCAGTAGAGACAGCTTGACCAAAGAGGAGTAAATGGTGAAATTAAAAGTAGATACACTTGAGTTATTGTGTAAACATATTAGATTCTTATTCATTATTTACATACTTGCTTACTAAGATATAAGCTTACCCTCTTTTCTCTCTTTTGTCTTATAGTGTCGTCCAGCTTGCACAGGAGTCAAGGATCGTTGAAGATCTGCCTGCACTATCAATATTTTTGGGTATTTGAACTAAACATTTTGAATTATGGCATGTATAGTAGACTTAGTTATTTTGTTACGTGTCATAATTATCTAGGTCTTAAAATATTAGGTATAGTATTTGACCGCTTATTTTGTACAAAGCCTTTGAAATTGGCTAATATTATTAAAGGCATATGTTATAATGATTCATGATCTAATTGTATGCCATATTTTTTTTGTTTTGGTTTTATTTAATGGTATGTATTATGATTCGGTAATACCTCGTACCCTATTCCGGCGACGGATACGGGTAAGGGGTGTTATAAAGTTAATATATGTTTTTATATCATAAAATAAACCATGTTTTCTTTATTCATTCTTTTTAACCGAAACTAAACAAAAGAAGAAAGAAATATCTAAGCTTGGGTTTGGCCATCTATTTAGCTCAATCAAGGTTCGTTTTTGTTCAGTTTTTGATAATTTTTACGTTTTTAAGATCTTCGAGCACTACAAAACCCATGCTTGAATTTTTTATTTTGGTGAATATTTTGAGTTATGCCATTGTTGAGAGCTTGTGATTTTTGTTGTTTGATGATGAAATACGAAAGATATGTTTTAGATTAACATATTTTGTATTGGAGTTTTTGATGATTTTGAGTTATTAGGACTAAATTGCAAAAATAAGAATTTAAGGGACTAAAATGTGAAATAAATGAATTGTATGGATTTTTTTGAGAGTGGGTAAAATTCGGCTCAACATGGGTATGCTGAAATTTTGTGTATTTTTATTTTTTGTGCAATAGGGACTAAATTGTAAAAAGTGTAAATGTCAAGGGTAAAATGGTAATTTTCCCATTTATGTGTTTTTGGACTAAATTGAATGAAAATATGTTTGAATGAGCTTAATTTGAATATGTTTAGATCAAGAACCAAAGAAATCGGATTTGGATCGGGGGAAAACGAAAGTTGTCGACTAGCTGCCATGTTCCGTTTTATAACGTCCAAGGAAGTTTATAAGCAAATAGACATTTTAATTATATTTAAATGCTATATATACATGCTGTTATGAAATGTAAGAAATTATAATGGTTATGGCCGAATATGAAAATGCTTGACTAATGCATTTTCGAATTCGTTTCGACCGAGTTACGACGTCCGAAAGCCCCGTATGAACCTTAGGAATAGTTAGGATACATATGTCATGACATAGGATTCCGATTCATGTGTGCGAGTAAGACCATGGCATCGATATGTGATTCCGACATATGTGTACGAGTAAGACCCTGTCTAGGACAATGGCATCGATATGTGATTACATGTAAGACCACGTCTGGGACGTTGGCATTGTACAATGTGTGTGACTATCCGAGTGTCCTATCCAATTCCGAATGGTTCATCGGGAAAAATAAGTGGTGAACAAATATGAAAATTAGCTAAGTGATCAGGTATGTATTAGGTTGGTACTTATTTGAAATAAGGTAAGTGAGTATTATGACATTAGTTATAAGCATGTGTAACATGAATGAAAAGAATTTGTGAATATGACATGTGTATATGGCCTTGTGAACAAGAAGTATGATTCTTGCTGAAATGATTTTATTTATGCATATATATGTGATCTTGCATAATCGGCCATTTAGTAATGTATGTATATAAAAATTTTATCTTGATTTAAGAACTTACTTATACAAGTACATGTGCAGTAGGTTTTATAATGACAATTTGGCTTTCGAAAATTGAACAATGATTTGATGACTTAACCTTGTGAATATTCGACCAAGGCAATGGTTTTGTGTACAGGTATATTATTTCTGAAATTGTAAGTTGAAAATAAGCTTATATTGTTAATATAATTTGGTTGGTTTAAAATGAGTTTTTTATATATTTGAGTTGTTTAAATTTCTTATAACTTACTAAGCTATAAAAGCTTACCCTGTGAATATGTGTGTTTCTGTTTTATAGATTTTGGAGTTTAGCTACAAGCTCGGGATCTATCAGCAGAGTTCATCACACTATCAGCTATTTTGGGTACCTTTATAAATATACTATAAAAACTATGGCATGTATCGACTAGCTTAGAGTTGGCTTATTTTGGAAAATGGATGTATAAAGGCCATGCAAAAATGGCTTAGTTCCCATATTTAAATTTGGTTATGCTTGATTGTGGCTTAAGTTTGTTTTAGTTATATTGTTCAGTAATATGAAGGAAATGATGTTTATGTTATATTTTTAATGTTTTAGTATTAATTAATGATTTTGGTTGGACATAAGACTGATTCGGCTAAGTATACAAAGAGTAGAATATATGTGATTGTGGTGAGTATATTTGGCCATTGTATTAAATGTGACCCAGCCTCATAGACTTGACTAAGTCCGAACATAACTTAATTTAAACTAATATGGTCATTACATGGTAGGTAAAATTTGTGATCTGATTATATGTCAATTTGTAGTTCATGTCTTATTCTTGAAAGGTATAGATTGTAATATAAGTTGGTTTGAAAATAATGTGATAATGCATTACAAATATCTAAGTGTATGGTAAGGTGATTTGATTTGTTTGTATATGATATGTTGCTTTAAGTTTTAAGTATGCTTTTTATATATATATATATATATATATATATATATATATATATATATGGATTGCGTTTTACAATGATAGAAATAATTATTCTTAGTTGATAAGTATTTTCATTCAAACACAATAAATATTGGGCTTTTGAGTCTTAATAGTCAATGAGTAAACCAAAGCTTAAGTTGACCGAATGTTAATAATTAATTGGGCTTTTGAGTATGTAATCTCAAACATATTGATTAGCATAAATATTTAGTGTACTTTTGGATGGTATGTGTATTCATAGAAGGATTAAATTTACTGAGGTTAATTGAGCACGTTTTAATGACCTAGAGTAAATATGTATAGTCTTTATGATTAATATTTTAAAACAAGTATATGATAATACTTGGTTATTGCTAAATGGATTTTTAGTTTTTATATTGAGTGTAAAGCATGCAAATTCAAAATTGACCTTAATCCCTAGTTGCATATGTAAATAATTTTATTTATGTGTATTATGGCTTATTAAATTGTAGGAACATGTATGTGATATTTAATGGCTTGAGCATAATTTCATTTATGACTTAATGATATGTTAAATTATGTATTCAATGATTAATGTTGTATATATATATATATATATATATATGCATTATACATGATGAGTTTAAAGTTGAAATTTGACATGATCTGTGTTTAAAATGAGCAAAACAGAATATGTTCTGAAATGTTAGTTAACTATATTTTATTTATAAATAAGTTTAACTTGGGCGAAAATTTATTAATGTTCAGTTTTATGCTTTTAATCGGTAATGCCCCATAACCCTAATCCGGCGATGGATACGAGTTAGAGGAGTTACAAAAAGAGTCTGAGTTGAAAATTGAATCAGTGCCGATATTATGTGAGTATCCGGATGTGTTTCCGGAAGAATTGCTCGGATTACCTCCTATTAAAGAAGTTGAGATTGGTATTGAGTTAATTCTTGGTATTACACCTATTTCGATTGCTCCGTATAGGATGGCTCTGACAGAATTAAAGGAGTTGAAAGTTTAGTTGCAAGAATTAACGAATAAAGATTTAGCGAGACCTAGTTATTCTCCGTGGGGCGCATAGTACTATTTGTGTAAAAGAAAGATGGGTCAATGAAATTGTAACACCCCAAACCCGGCCTGGAAGTTTGGCTCGAACTTGGCGTGTCGCATTGAAGTGTTTTTCGAAAACCATGTTTCCATTAAAAACCCTTCTTAATAATTAAAAACTTTTACCCTTTTTAAAACCTTGTTAGAAAACCTCAGCTGAATAACATTCTTAACAACTTTGTAAAAATCTTGGTAGTTGCGGAAACTTACTTTAAAAACAATTGCGGTTACATGATGTTTTGAATAACAAGAGTTGCTTTGGAAAATCGTGTTCTAATACTAGCAATTATAAGAACAATAAATAAAATTCCAAATTTGAAATCCAAAAATTACAACGGCTTTACTACAACCTACATAAAATAATTTAAAGGTAATAATCAAAAGCGTAACATAACCCGTGTGTGTGGCTTCCTCCGAGCCCCTAGCAACCCCGATCCATCTAAAGGTGGAAATTACGAAAGGTTAATAAGCGGGTGAGTTTACTAAACTTCGAGTGAAATCCCTACTATAAAAGGAAGAGTCGGTCATCTAAAAGAATTAAAAGTCCGCCTGACCTCACTTACAATTTCAGTACCAATCGGTCTTAGCCCATTACAACAGATAGTACCGGATGGACCTTAGCCCATTACGTAATCGAATCGTAATCAATATTAGTAATGTAATCGAATCGAATTAGAATTAGGTGACGTAATCGAATCGAATCGAGAATGTAATCGAATCGAGTCGGGATCGTAATCGAGATAGTAATGTAATCGAATCGAATCGAATTACGTGATGTAATCGAACCGAATGTGAATGCAATCCCAACCCACCTATAACCAATCGCTACACTCCACCGTACCAGCCCTACACTCCATGTGGGGAATAGCTCAACCCACCCAACCCTACACTCCACGCTTGCAAAGATTCTTCGCTCGGTTATCGATATTGTGACAGAGTCACCAGATCTGAATATTGTGGCGAGCCACCGAGCAGATATTTGTGGCATAGCCACCGAAGCGAATAATGTGGCAAAGCCACTTAATGTAAATCGTGGCACAAAGCCATTGATAATTGCATTATGTTAGGCACATAGCCATCAACTAGAGCAACATAACGGCACACAGCCCTAGGTAAATGTGATCGACATAGAGTCGTCAATAACCATATATTGGCACATAGCCTTAGGCAAATACGTTTGGCACACAGCCATAATCCGGTTGGCACAGAGCCATATGTAGGTTGACACAAAGCCATAATCAGAAGGGTTTAAGCCATCGGTAGCTGTATCATGTTAGGCACATAGCCATCAGCGACGGTAATATAGTCGGCACCCAGCCTCGGGTAAATATGATAGGCACCAGCCATTGATCGGTCCACAGTCGTCTTGGGCGACCCATGCGACCTTATCACATCAGTACGAATATACGGCTCTTAAGCCTTCGGTGGATCCATAGTCGTCAAGCAACCATGCGATCCTAACAGATCAGATCTTCCTCCGTACAAAATCCCAACCCATGCAACATGTCATGTATGCAGAATGTCATGCCCATATTTGAATCAAACAATCACAGTCAAGTCATTCATATACCAACATATATTCACAATCAAATTCGTCAACCACACAGTCTAAGTTAGTCACTTGGCCACAAGGGCAAAACAGTCATTTAACACCTTAAGGGCAAAATGGTAATTTTACCCCACAAGGTATCTTGGTAATTCCACCCTACAGGGGTATTTTAGTAATTCTACCTTATAGGGGTATTTTAGTAATTCTACCCTACAAGGGTATTTCGGTAATTCTACCCTACAGGGGTATTGCGATAATTCTACCCTACAGGGGTATTTCGGTAATTCTACCCTACAGGGGTATTTCGGTAATTCTACCCTACAGGGGTATTGCGATAATTCTACCCTATAGGGGTATTTCGGTAATTCTACCCTACAAGGGTATTTCAGTAATTCTACCCTATAGGGGTATTTCGGTAATTCTACCCTACAGGGGTATTGCGATAATTCTACCCTACAGGGGTAATTCTACCCTACAGGGGTATTTCGGTAATTCTACCCTACAAAGGTATTACGATAATTCTACCCTACAGGGGTATTTCGGTAATTCTACCCTACAGGGGTATTTCGATAATTCTACCCTACAAGGGTATTTCGGTTATTCTACCCTACAGGGGTAATTCGATAATTCTAACCTACAGGGGTATTCCGGTAATTCTACCCTATAGGGGTATTCCGGTAATTTTACCCTATAGGGGTATTCCGGTAATTCTACCCTACAGGGGTATTTTGGTAATTTTGTAAACCAAGGGCATTTTGGTAATTTTACAAACCAGGGGTATTTTGGTAATTTTATTGATCGAGGTATTTGGTAATTTTGCAACCGAGGGTATTTGGTAATTTTACAAATCGAGGATATTTGGGTAATTTTATAAACCGAGGGTACTTTGGTAATTTTACAACTGGGGGTATTTCAGTAATTTCATAATCAAGGGTAAAATGGTAAATTTGTAAACTGAGGGTAAAATGGTAATTTTGTAAATCGAGGGTAAAACAGTAATTCTGTAAATTGAGGGTAAAATGGTAATTCTATAAATCGAGGGTAAAATGGTAATTTTCTAAATCGAGGGTGAAACGGTAATTTTGTAAATCGAGGGTACTTTGGTAATTTTACAAATTGAGGACATTTAGTAATTTGGTAAACTAAAGTATTCTAAACAGGGATAACAATACGAATGGGCCTAAAGTCGATTCTCGGCCCAAATGGGCCCACACGCTCGTGTGGCCCTTTTAGCCCAAACCTAGCCACAGATATTCGATTCACCTAGCCTAGTCCAATATTTACTACACAATCAAACAACTTATCCAATTGGGCCGTAGGCCTATTGGGCCCACATGGCCCTTTTCTACCATCATGCCAAGTAGCCATCCAACAACAAGAGTAGTAATAAATACACACCTGATTGAGACTGGAGTTAATCCACGCTCCGAGCACTCTTAGCCGACGCCCAACCCAAACGAAAGCACGCCATAAAGCGAAAGGATCACCAAGAAAGGTACCTTTACTCTCCTCATGGTTCTCTCTATTTAAAGCCGACTTCCCATCCACTCTTATGTTAGCTTCCCGATGTGGGATCCCTCCAACATCAGAGTTTAAATTCAACACCAACTCTTGCCGCCCCCTGTTAGCAAAATAAATGCTCCTTGCTTGCTATGGGATTTGAACCCATGCCTCCCCTCAAATGCTCCACACACCACTTGCCACTAAGCCATAAGGTTTTTTGTGTCACAATTTCTCCAACAATATTCTTAAGGCCTACCTACTACACTCAGGGTTTGATTCACCTTAAACCAAATTTTTTGTTAGAGTCCAGGTTTAAACCCAGGACTTCTCCAACACTTCTCAACACACTTAACCACTAAAACAAGCCTTCATTAACGAAATTTGCATGCACAACAGAATATTATAAGCTGCCTTCAACCGCTCCCATGCTCAAGGCCCAAAACTTCTAGGCCCAAATTCAGGGTGTTACAGAAATTGTGCATTGACTACTGATAGCTTAATAAGGTAACCATAAAGAACAAGTATCCTTTGCCAAGGATCAATGATTTGTTTGATCAATTGAGGGGAGCCACAGTGTTTTCTCAGATAGACTTGAGGTCCGATTACTACCAGTTCAGAGTTAAGGAGTCTGATGTGCCAAAAATTGCATTTCGGACAAGGTATGGTCACTATGAATTTTTGGTTATGCCTTTTGGTTTAACAAATGCTCCTACTGTATTTATGGATTTGATGAATCTTATTTTCCAACTGTATTTGGATAAATTTGTTGTTGTTTTTATTGATGATATACTAATTTATTCTCATGATGAGACCGAGCATGTCGAGTACTTGAGAATGGTTTTGCAATCTTTGAGAAACAAGCAGTCGTATGCTAAGTTTAGTAAAAGTGAATTTTGGCTTAGCAAAGTTGGATTTTTGGGCCACCTTGTTTCGGGTGATGGTATTAGAGTTGACCCGAGTAAGATTTCAACTATTGTTGAATGGAAACCGCCGAGGAATGTGTCAGAGGTTAGAAGCTTTCTAGGCTTGGCCTGTTATTACAAACAGTTTGTTAAAGGATTTTCCATGATTGCTAATCCAATGACGAGGTTATTATATAAAGATGTCAAGTTTGAATGGGCGGAAAAGTGCCAACAGAGTTTTAAAAAACTAAAGGCATTGTTGACTGAGGCTCTAATTTTAGTACAACCTGAATCGGGAAAAGAATTTGTGGTTTATAGTGATGCATCCTTGAATGGATTGGGTTGTGTACTTATGCAAGAAAGCAAGGTGATAGCTTATGCCTTAAGGCAGCTGAAACCACATGAGAAAAATTATCCAATGCATGATTTAGAGCTAGCCGTCATTGTGTTTGCGTTGAAGATTTAGAGACATCATTTGTATGGTAAGAAATGTCGAGTATTCACTGATCATAAAAGTCTAAAGTATTTGATGAATCAAAAGGATTTGAACCTACGACAAAGGAGATGGTTGGAGTTGTTAAAAGATTACGAGTTAGTGATTGACTACCATCAGGGAAAGGCGAATGTGGTCGCCTATGCCTTGAGTAGGAAATCCTTGTTAGCATTGAGGGCTATGAATACACAGTTGGCTTTATCAGATGATGGTTCTATTCTAGCTTAGTTGAGAGCTAGACCAATGCTTCTCTAAGAGATTTAAGAATCTCAAAAAAGTGACAGTGAGTTGCAAGACAAGAGAGTTCAGTGTGAGTCGGGTATTGAATCAAATTTTTGGATTGGTTCTGATGGTTAGTTAATGTTCCGATATAGGATTTGTATTCCTAAAATTACCAAGTTGATTCAAAAGATTTTGCATGAGGCACATAGTGGTTGTTTGTCTATTCATCCGGGTAGTATGAAAATGTATAATGACTTGAAGAAAATGTATTGGTGGTCAGGAATGAAAAGAGACATTTTAGAGTTTGTTTCTAAATTTTGATTTGTCAACAAGTAAAAGCTGAACACCAAGTACCTTCCGGTTTACTGCAACCTGTTATGGTTTTCGAGTGGAAATGGGGCCGGATTACTATGGATTTAGTAATAGCGTTACTTTTGACTTCAAGAAAGAAAGACGCCATTTGGGTTGTGGTTGATAGGCTTACAAAATCAGCTCATTTTATATCGTTACGTACCGACTATTCACTTGATACGTTAGCTGAGTTGTATATTTTCAAAATAGTGAGATTGCACAGAATACCTTTTTCTATTATATCGGATAGAGATCTGAGGTTTAATTCGCGATTTTGGAAAAAAGTTACAAGAGGCTTTACGTACAAAGCTGAACTTTAGTACTGTTTTCCATCAGCAAACTGACGGCCAGCTGGAGCGGGTAATTCAAATTCTTTAAGATATGCTGCGGTATTGTACTCTTGAGTTCCAAGGTAGTTGGTAAAAGTATTTACCGTTGGTAGAATTTTCCGACAACAACAGTTTTCAGTCGAGTTTGAAAATGGTGCCTTATGAGGCATTGTATGGACGTAAGTGCCGGACGCCTTTGTATTGGACCTAACTTAGAGAGAGCCAGATTCACGGATTTGATTTGGTTAGAGAAACTAAAGAGAAAGTGAAGGTAATTCGTGATTGTCTGAAAGCTACTTCGAATAGACAAAAATCTTATGTGGATTTGAAACGAAAAGAGATTGAGTTTTAGGTCGGTGTAAAGTATTCCTGAAAGTATCTCCATGGAAAAAATTTCTCAGATTTGGTCGGAAGGGCAAGTTATGTCCGCATTTTATTGGACCGTATGAGATTACCGAAAGGATAGGGCCAGTAGCATATCGATTGGCTTTACCGTCTGAGTCGGAAAGAATTCATGATGTGTTCCATGTGTCTCTGTTGCACTGATACTGATCTGATCCTTCACATGTGATTTCACCATCAGAGTTTGAGATTCGACAAGATATGACTTATGGTGAAGACCTGGTTAAGATTTTGGCTCGGGAAGTCAAACAATTGAGAAACAAAAGCATTTCCCTTGTGAAAGAATTATGGCAAAGACATGGAGTTGAAGAGGCTACATGGAAGACAGAGGAAAACATGAGAAACCAATACCCAAACCTTTTTACTGGTAAGATTTTTGGGGACGAAAATCCTTGAGGGAGGAGAGTTGTAATATCCCAAATTAGGGTCTAGTCAGAACAGTGATTTCGAGACCACAAATTTGAAGTAGAAATAATTATTTTATAAATATTTTGAAGGCCATGACATGTTTCCATGATTGTGTGAAAATTTTATAAATAAATTTTGTGAATAAGTGTCAAATTTAACTTCTAGGACTAAATTGCAAAAGTTGCAAAATATGAGTTCTAGAAGTTTTAAGCATGAAATTGCCATGGATTATTAATTAGAGGTCCTTAAATAGCAATTTTCCCAATTTCTATTTTTATGGACAAAAATGGGCATGGGTAGGTAAAATTTCAAAGAAAGGCCTTAACGGTATTTTTGTCATTTGGTTAATAAAAGAATAAAAAGGGAAAATAAGTCAAAAATTGTGTCCATCTTCCTCCTCTATTGACGAAATTTCTAAGGAGCCATAGCTAGGTTTTTGTTCATCTTTTCAAGCTCAATAGTAAGTGCATCCTAGCCCCGTTTTTAATGTTCTTTGCATTTTGAAGTTGTCATCAACCGATCTAGCTATTTCTACCATTTATTTAAGCTAGGGTTCATGTTCAAAAATCTACCCATGTGTGACATGCGTGTATCTTGATGTTTCATGGTAGATTATGAAAGTTTGATGTGTGTTTAACATCTTTTACTAAGTGATTTTTGATGGAAATGCATAAAAAGGACTTATTTGTAAAGATGTAAAATGTGTAGTAAAAATCTAATTTTCATGAAAAATGTGGGCTGATATGAGCATGTGTGTGGGTTGGCTAGGCTTGAGTAATAAAGAAAATGAGTACATTTCATTTTACGAGCCTGAGGACTAATTTGTAAATATGTGAAAGTTTAGGGGTAAAAAGGTAAAGTATGAGTTATGGACTGAATTGAATAATGTGTGTATTAAATAAGCTAAATTTTGTATTATAGAGCAAGAAAAATGAGGAACGGACCTTGATTAGGGGAAAAACAAGGTGTACGACGATTAGATCCATTTTTACTATTTTTGTACCGAGGTAAGTTCATGTGTAAATAATGCAATGTTGTATCATGTTTTAATACTTCATTAATATATGAACTTCTAGGTTTAATTGTTATAATGAGCGTATGAATGCTATTATGGTCAATGAGAATGACATTGTGAACGAGTTCGACGAAGATGTGACATCGAGAAAATCCCATTTGACCCTTAGGAATAGATTAGGATACGAGTGACATGTCACTAGGAACTATGTGATTATGAGCTCATGAGATTATGTGATGTATGTAATGTAATCCGGGTGCTGGTCTTGTACGTCTACCGGTGGTTGGGTAGCCCGACATGTGTTGCAGGTACCTGTCAGCTTGTGTAAGCAACCCGTGTAGTTACGTCTTGACTGTCAGCTTGTGTGAGCAGGCCCGTGATTAGCTCTAGAGCAAGTAATGTGTGATATGTAATATGAGGTAGCATGTGGCTACGTATGAAGCACTATGTGCAAGGTTTCCGTGTATCCGATAGTATTCGAAGTGTTTAACGGGTAAATTAGTGGGTTATTCGACAAGTAAGTCAATGATGAGGAATTATGAGAATGTGTTATGAGTTGGTACAGGTATGTACGAAAAACTCATAGGATTGAGCTTGGTATGTGATGAAATTTTGGTAAGATTGAAAAAGATGAGTAAGTTATGCCTATGAAACTATGATGACATATGTGTAAATTATGTTATGTTAATTGTACAATATTCATGAGTATGCTGCTATTTATTTGCATGTGAACTTACTAAGATTTATACTTACTCACTTCTTTTTTCCATTTCTTATAGTATCGCCAAACTAGCCCGGGGATCGAAGGACGTCAGAGACTTGGTCACACTATCAATTGGACATTTGGGTATAGTTAGTCTTAACATTTTGAGTATGGGATGTATAGGGACTCGATCTTTTTGTTATATGTCATATTGGTTTAGCCAAATGTGTTGGCTTATGATGATATTTGATTCATTTTGTATAAGGCCATGAGATATGTCTTGTAATGATTATTGGGTTGTAAGCCTATTTGTTCATGCATACAAGTGCCCATGCAATTGTGATGTGATTAGTGGTTGTGTGAATGTAATGAGAGGTGTTGTGGCTATGAATGCTTGAAGATTTAATTGGGATTTGTTTAATATGATGATAACCATGACTTAAGTGAGTATTGGTAAGATGGGCTTGATAAATTATGGTGTCTTGTGCATGTATAAGCTAACATGATAATGCCATAATCATGTTTTGTTCGTGTATGTTTAAGTGCTCAATTATGACATGTCAAGTGCCCTTGAAGTCATGTATGTGTTTATACAAATAAAGGTGGCAATTGGCTTGGAAAATAGCCTCAAAGTTGTCCATACGGGTAGACACACGGGCATGTGTCTAGGCAGTGTGTGAAACACGGTCTGCCCCATGAGCATGTGATCTAGCCGTGTGTCCCCTACGCCCTAATTAGGTAAAACAAAATGCCCAGTAGTAAACACACGGGCAAAGACACGGTTGTGTGTCTCAGCCGTATGGAGAACATGGCCTCAAGACATAGGCGTGCGCCCTGGCCGTGTGAAGTCTGCACCTGATTTTTGGAATTTAATTCGCTACACGGCCTAAGCACACAGGCGTCTAACTTGGCCGTGTGACCCTATTTTGTTGATGACGTCATAAATAGAGAGTTACACGGGCTGAGGACACGGGCATGTCCCAAGCCATACGAGCGTGTAACCCTCCAAAATAAGAAAATTTTCTAAGTGCTGTATAAGTTCTGAAAGTTCTCAGTTTAGTCCCGAACCACACCCAATGTATGTTTTGGACCTCGTGGGCCATATAAGGGACGATATATATGTTAATGAATGATTTTAATTTGGGCAAAATTTTATGGCCCAATTTTGTATGAATGTTTATGTTTAAGTCCAGTAATGCCTCAGACCCTGTTCCGGTGTTGGATACAGGTAAGGGGTGTTGCAGTTTCGGCACTCATAATCATCACACTAGATTGTGATTTTCCATTTGAATTGATATGTGACACAAGTGACTTCGTTATAGGAGTTTTCACGGGCCAGCGAAGGAACAAAGTTTTTCATCCAATCTACTACGCAAGTTGGACTCTAACAGAAGCTCAACTGAATTATACAATAACAGATAAAGAGTTACTTGGTATTATGTTTGCTTTTAACAAGTTTCATTCTTATCTTGTAGGTACCAAAGTGACTGTCTACATGAACCACTCGACAATTAAGTATTTACTTGCCAAGAAAGATGCTAAGCCGAGACTGATCCAATAGGTACTTCTACTTTAAGAGTTCATTCTAGAAATTCAAGATCGAAAGGGAGTAGAAAACCAAGTGGTAGACCACTTGTCCAGATTGGAGCCATAAGAAGGGAATTCTCCACTTAGACCCATTCAGGAGACATTTCCAGATGAACACATATTGAGGGTAAATCATGTCCATAACACCCCTTAGTTTACTGATATTGCTAACTATTTATCTTGTGGTTTGATGCCGATTGATAAGACGTATCAAGAAAAAAAAATTTACTTTATGATGTGAAGTATTATTTTTGGAAAGAACCATACTTGTTTAAAAAGTGTGCAGATCAAATGATCAAGAGATACATGGAAGAAGATAGAGTGCATAAGATTCTATATCATTGCCACTTAGCTCCGAGTGGGGGACACTTTGGAGGTACACGTACTACAGCCAAAGTATTGCAAGCCGAATTCTTTTGGCCAACACTATTTAAAGACGAGTATTCTTATGTAAGGAGCTGTGATCGATGTCAAAGGGTTGGAAGCGTCACAAATAGAAATGAGTTGCCTCAAACAAACATCATTGAGGTAGAATTATTCGATGTTTGGGGTATTAACTTTCTCGATTCTTTCCCTCTGCCTTTTGGTCACAAGTACATATTAGTAGTAGTAAACTACGTGTCTAAATGGGTTGAGGCTGATCTATATCTGACGAACGATGCTAAGGTTGCGATGAAGTTTTTACAGAAGCATGTGTTCACAAGGTTTAGAACCCCAAGAGCCATCATCAGTGATGAAGGGTCCCATTTTGTGAACAAGTGGTTGAAATGGTTACTCAACAAGCATGGAGTGAAGCACAAGGTTGCCACAGCTTACCACCCATAACAAATGGGAAAGCTGAGCTGCCAAACAAAGAGATCAAAGGCATACTCGAGAAGGTAATTTGCCCAAACGGACAAGATTGGTCCAAAAGATTGGACAATGCTTTATGGGCCTACAGGACAATAGACAAGACACCTTTAGGGATGTCACCCTATAGGTTGGTCTTTGGGAAAGCTTGTCATTTGCCCTTGGAGTTAGAACACAAAGCTTATTGAGCTCTCCAACAACTCAACTTGGATCTTAAGCTTGCCAAAGAGAAATGGATGCTCCAACTCAATGAGTTAGAAGAGTTCCGAATGTTCTCATACGAGAATGCCAAATTACTCAAAGAAAGACTTAAGAGAGGGTCAGCAAGTCTTGTTATTTAATTCTAGATTAAGGTTCTTTCCAGGTAAGTTAAAATCACGTTGGTCTGGTCCATTTACTATTCACCAAGTTTATCCATATGGAGTTGTCGAACTTCAAAGTAAGGGAGGTAATTTTTGAGTCAATGCTCAGCGCTTAAAACATTACTGGGGAGATAAAATTGAACGAGATCAAATCTCATTCATTTTATTAGATATTTAATTTTTCTTCTTCTTCTTTTTCTTTTTCTTAATAACTGATTTAGGGTATATTTTCGGGATTAGCATGTTTAAATAATCTCTATCTAGAAGATTGGAACTTAAGCGGGACCGCTTGTGACCCCTCCAATCTTTCTTAGGAATTGATTTTAACATAATCTTCCGGGAAATTATTCCCTAAATGGCAAAATAAATTTTTAAGTTTTCAAATAAAAGGGTCAATTTTGATCCAAGTTTTAAATTGCAACTCAATTTCAAATTTTCTTTAAGTCTAGGTACTTAATTGAACTATTTTCAAAATTTGGCTGCTCTTTTTGCAAATATTAAAAATTAGATGCCTCTTTTTGTAAATATTTTCAAAAGGCATCTAGAATAAATGTTTTAATTTAATAAATAAGATGATAATCATTAATATATAATTATATCTATTATAATATATATTAATTATTATCAACTTTGCATAGAATTAGGATTTATTTAAATTTGATCATATTTTATTTTATAAGTATTTATTTTTAATAAATTAATAGAAAATAATAATTTAATATGCATTATATTAATTATTAATTGTTGTTAACTCTATGTAGAATTAGAACTTGGAATATCTTAATTATTACTTTGTTCTAAGAATTCTAATTAAACTCCTACACCTTTCACTATAAATTTCACCCACCTTTGCCATTTTTTTCACTCATCCCTCTATCAATCCTAGCATCCAAAACCCACCAAGTGCCAAACTCTCTAGCCACAACACCACCTTGTTTCGCACATCAGCCTTATGCCTAGCGGCAGCCCCATTCAGCCATCAGCTCACGCACGCACCCAGCAGCCCCCACGCACACCGTGCTCGCCAATAGCCTGCTCCTTGTTGCCGCCCCTGCCGTATGTCCAGCTCTAGCAGATCGTTAGGCCTGCTCGACACACCTGCTTACTGCCCACTTCCCTGCATCCACGCGGCACACGCATGCCCTGCTGCTTGCACAAGGATCCGCCTGACAGTGCTGCCTGCTGCCCCTACGCATCTGCTCGCACCAACACCCTTACCTATCACACCACATCATCAAGACACCCTACAACCATCCCTAAACCAACCCTTTTTGCTTTATATTTATTTACTTTGAGTTCTTAATTTTTATAAAAAGGTGGTAAGACAAATTTTTCTCATAAATTTTTATTTTATTTAATTATTTAATTTTCCAATTTATCGAATTACTAATATTTTATACTAATTAAATTTTTGAGAAAATATTTGTTTCCATCATATGTTCAAGTTAATCATGCCTCGTAAGAGAACTCGTGCCTCTGCCCAAATTGACGAATCACAAAATAAATTCCACTGTAAAGAAGCCAAAGCAAGATATGAAAGTGTTTTCAAGAATCAACAGATGCACCCAGAAAAAGGCTTTATGCTGAAAGAAAGCAACTATATTGATTTCATGGCGCGCATTCATCAAATTGCTGAAGCTCTCAATTGGGAGTTATTTTGTAAGAAAAGACCTAGTGCAGATGAGGAGCTAGTTCATGAATTTTACACGAGTTTGATCTCAAACGAATTGACGAAAGTTTCTGTTCACGGAATCAAGGTACCAATAACCTCAAACGCTATTAATGAATTCTTGGAATTACCTGATTTCGAAGACGACAAATATTCTTCCTTGATGAACAATTTTGAGTTTGAAAATCTTCAAGAAATTCTCGAGGAACTTACAGTTCCATGTTCTAAGTGGACTGTGTCAAAGAAAGGAATTCACACTTGTCGTAAAGCATATTTGACACCACTAGCGAATGTATGGTTCTATTTCATTCGATTTAACTTTATGCCCATTTCACATAGGACTACAATTTCATTAGAGTGAATGGTCTTATTATACTTAATTTTAACTGGAAAGACCATTGATGTGGGAAAAATCATCCTCAGAGAAATACGGAATTGTGCCACTAGAAGTTCTGGCCCAGCTTACTTTACCTTTACGATAACAATTTTGTGCTTGGAAGCTAAAATTCTTGCAAACTTAAAGAAGACAGGTTATAGTCAGGGCACAATCACAGATTGGGACCTCTACCGAAGAGCTAGAAACTATGTTCTACAGCAACGGCTTGAAGAGAGCAATGATCTTGAAGAAGAAGAAGAAGATCCCACAGAGATCGAACCAAGGTAGTTAGCTAAAATCCCTGATAAGGCAGAACCAATGGAATCAGTAACCGAACCTGATGTTGCAACTTCAATGTTCAGGAGTCAATCACCTCACCCAAATCTTCGAGATGAGCTATAAAAATTGATGGACATTATGCAACATATGCAGTGGCTGCAACAAGCTTACTGGAGATATTCAAAAATACAGGATGACTCAATGAGAAGCACTAAAATTCTGTTCTTGAAAGCTAAAATTCTTGCAAACTTAAAGAAGACAGGTTATAGTCAGGGCACAATCACAGATTGGGACCTCTACCGAAGAGCTAGAGACTATGTTCTACAGCAACGACTTGAAGAGAGCAATGATCCTGAAGAAGAAGAAGATCCCACAGAGATCGAACCAAGGTAGTCAGCTAAAATCCCTGATAAGGCAGAACCTGTAACACCCCGTACCCGAGACCGTCGCCGGAGTCAGACACGAGGGGTTCACAGGCTTAAATCACTTATTTGCACAGTCCATTTTAAATTTTTCCAGGCAGTTGGCTAACTGCGTCACTGTCACCTT
The DNA here is from genome assembly GCF_025698485.1 of Gossypium arboreum. Classification (NCBI taxonomy): domain Eukaryota; kingdom Viridiplantae; phylum Streptophyta; class Magnoliopsida; order Malvales; family Malvaceae; genus Gossypium; species Gossypium arboreum. The sequence goes on from NC_069075.1 coordinate 93,702,838, forward strand.
AAAAATCATATCTTGAGTTCCAAAACTCTAAAATCAGTTTTGTAATTTTTCTCTGAAACTAGACTCATATGTCCATTTACAGATTTTTTTCTAGAATTTTTGGTTGGGCCAATTAGTACAGTTTATTAGTTAAAGTCTCCCCTGTTACAGGGTTCGACTACACTGACCTTCTTGCATTGAAACTTAGATAACTCCTTGTACAGGGCCTCAATAGTTATGCCACTTGTTTCTAATGAAACTAGACTCAAAAAGGAATCTATAAATATATGGTATGACTTATAATTGTCTCTGGTTAATTTATAGAGAATTTCCAAAGTCAGATCAGGGGATCCAGAAACTGTTCTGGCCCTGTCTCACGAAAACTTTAACATCTCATAATATACGGTTCATATGAACGTTTCGTTACTTTACTATGAAAATAGATTCATCAAGATTCGATTACATAATTTATTCACTATTTAATTCCATTCCTACTATTTTTAGTGAGTTTTCACATCCACATCACTGCCGCTGCCAACATCTATTTTTAAGGTAAACTTTACCTATTTCATGATCCTCCATGGATCAACCAGAGTTTGTCATACATATACCAAAAGTGATCCTGAATGACCATTCCCATGGCTAACCGTTACCAACATTTCCATACCTCTCGACGAACAACATATAAAACGATTATAATGCTATGATCAAAGTATATTTAAGCCATTTTCGCATGGCTATCCAAATTTACACAAAACCGAAGGGTACATGACCAATAACAAAAAGGGGTAGTCCTATACATGCCATTTCAAAGTTCAACCAAAAGTATACCGAAAGGGGCTTTGATAGTGTGGGCGACTTCGACTTCAAAATTCCCGAGTCCGATAGCTGACGAACCAAAATCTATAAAACAGAGGATTAAAGAAACGGAGTAAGCATTAAATGCTTAGTAAGTCTTGAGCAAAGAATTTAAGCACAATCAAGTATAGCATTCATATAACTAAACGGATAATCCCATATATACATATTCTCAAATCATTCCTACTTCACATTCCAACCCCTATATTCATACATAAGGGATTATCTTAGCCAAATACCTAAGCTCATTACTCGACTAAGCGAATATTATTCAAGGAATCAACTATTCCAATGCACATACGAAACATACCTCATTGTTGGGATTTTACAAGCGTATTAACTGAAATTTTACAGCAAGATCGCTCATTCCCGAATCACATACCTTCGAATTTAACCGGATATAGCTACTCGCTCAAATGCCTTGGGACATAGCCGGTTATAGTAACTCGCACAAATGCCTCGGGACTTAACCCGGATTTAGTAACTCGCACCAATGCCTTCGGGCTTAGCCCGAAATTAGTAACTCACACAAATGCCTTCGGATCTTAGTCCAGATATAGTCACTTATCACAAAAGCCTTCGGGACTGAGCCCGGATATCATTCGAATAACCAAGCACATATATCAATAAATCATGACACATCCGTATTTCATTTTCATTACCGAAGCTCAAACACAAGACACTTATCACACTTGCAATTTCGGCTCAATAGCCACATACAAAGAGCATGATTTTGATTTGCTTAAAACATGATCTAATCAAATCATAATCTAAGTTCTATTACTCAAAAACTTACCTCGGATGTCGTCGAACGATTTCGATGGCTATTCAACCACTTTTTCCTTCCCTTTATCGGATCTAGTTCCCCTTTGCTCTTGAGCTTAATTTAACAAATAAATTGATTTAATCATTTGAGCATCGAAAAGAGGAACTCAAGGTACTTAGCCCATATATATTCATTAGACATTAAAGTCACATACATATGAAATCATGGATCAACTCGACATATTATCCCACACTTCCTTTTAGCCGATTGTCTAAGCCAAGATAAAAGCATCGATATGCTTGCCTTTAACCGAATACATGCAACGCCAATCCATCTCATGTGGCCGAATATGCATGTCTACGTTGAGGCCAATTATATACTTAGTACCACATATAAATGACATACATTTTACTAACTAATGCATTACATATTATAACTCAATACGCATCCATCATTTACTCCATAACTAAAACACCACCATATATAAACATATACCTTGAGATGATATATATATATGTCATACCAATACATCATGTGCAAATATATATATATATATATATATATGCAAGAGCCGAATCACAAGGCTGATTATAACCATCTCATATATTTTCATCCCATACCCGAATGCACAAGTACATTATAATAGCTTCCAACTTAATTCATCATAAATTTTCTTTCTTTCTTTTTTTTTCATGGCCGACTGCTCCTTCTACACCATTTACCTTCACAAAGCATGAATTTCATCATCCAACTTACAAGCTTACAATCTCATGAAGTTTAACCTCATAGTATCTATCAAACTCTCACTCATTAGCTTCTATCATAAACCTCCAACAACACCAAATAAACATATACTTCATGGGTCTATGGTAGAACCAAGAAAGGAACTCATAGATATCAAGATGTAAGCAAACTACCTTTATTCATCTAAGTTTAGCATGAAACACAACCATCACCCTTATTAATCTTTTATAGCCGAAAACCATACTCACCCCAAAAATCAAAATTTCAACATGGTTTACAAAAATCACTTGATATCTCACTCAATATCAACTAAAATTTCAAGAGCTAGTACAAACTTCCTTACCTTAATAGTGACCTAAGATGACCGATTGCTTCACTCCCTTCTTCTTCCTTTCAATTCGGCCAAGAAGAACAAAAGAACACAACTTGTTTTTCTTTCTTCCTTAGAACATTTGGCCAAGAGAAATGAAAAAAGATGGACACTTTTTTTTTTGTTTTCTTTCTTACCTTCACGGCAATGGGGAGGGGGAGAAACAATCACACACATTCTTTCCTTTTTCCATTTCTTTATTACCAATACTCCTTATTTTATTGTTCCTAACATACATCACTAACATAACATGTTTGTGACATGTTTCCACTCATAGCATGGCCGGCCACTAGCTCAAATATTGGGCAATTTGACATGCAAACCCACCATTTCTATAACATGCATTAATAGGCCACTTTACATTTGCCTAGCACATTTCTAAATTTTCTCACATAAGTCCTATTTACTAAAATTCACTTACAATTAACAAAATTCAAACATGAAATTTTCACACATGCATAAGTACATATAATGAGCATCAACTAGGACGGTTAATTATTTTTTTATGACTCGGTTTAGTGGTCCCGAAACCACTTTCCGACTAGGGTCAATTTAGGGCTGTCACAACTCTCCCCCACTTAAGAAATTTTCGTCCCCGAAAATCTTACCGGTAATTAGGTTTGGGTATCGTTCTTTCATAGAGTTCTCAGGTTCCCAAGTAGCTTCTTCCATTCCGTGTTTGAGCCATAACACTTTCACTAACGGAACCCTTTTGTTTCGCAACCCTTTCACTTCACGAGCTAGGATACGAATCGGTTCTTCTTCACAGCTTGAATTTCGACCTCGGAGGGGTTTATTACGTGTAAAGGATCGGATCTGTAACGTCGAAGCATCGAAACATGAAAAACATTGTGGATCCTTTCGAGTTCAGGGGGTAAAAGCAACCTATATGCAACTGGGCCAACTCGTTCGGAGATCTCATACGGCCCAATGAATCTCGGACTCAATTTGCCCTTACGGCCAAATCTGAGTATCTTTTTCCAAGGCGACACCTTAAGAAACACTTTGTCTCCCACCTGATACTCAATATCTCTTCGTTTTAAATCCGCGTATGACTTCTGACGATCTGATGCTGCCTTCAGACTTTCACGAATTATTCTTACTTTCTGTTCAGCATCTTTCATCAAATCCACCCCGAAAATTTTACTTTCACCGAGCTCGGTCCAAAACAATAGCGTACGGCATTTTCGACCGTACAAAGCCTCGTAAGGTGCCATCTTAATACTTGACTGAAAAATATTGTTGTAAGCGAATTCAATCAAAGGTAAATACCGTTGCCATGAACCACTGAACTCATGGATGTAGCATCTTAACATATCCTCGAGTATTTGAATTATCCGCTCGGATTGACCATCGGTTTGGGGGTGAAAAGCGGTGCTAAAATGCAACTTGGTGCCCAAAGCTTCTTGCAATTTCTTCCAAAATCATGATGTGAATCTCAGATCTCTATCCGACACAATAGAAATCGGTACCCCGTGTAATCTCACAATCTGAGAAACATACAATTCAGCTAGTTTATCCAATGAAAATCCAGACGACGGGATAAAATGAGTCGACTTAGTCGGTCTATCGACAACAACCCAAATCGTATCCTTCTTACTTGCCGACACTGGCAACCCAGATACAAAATCCATCGTGACTCGATCCCATTTCCATTTAGGTATCATGATCGGCTGAAGTAAACCCGTAGGCACTTGATGTTCTGCCTTCACTTGCTGACATATTAAACACTTCGAAACAAAATCAGAAATGTCTCATTTCATACCATGCCACCAAAACTGACGTCTCAGATCGTTGTACATTTTCGTACTCCCCGGGTGATTTGACATTCGGCTACAATGAGCTTCGTTCAGAATCATCGAAATAAGTTCTGAATTTCTTGGAACACACAAATGACTTCTGAACCTCAAACAATTTTCATCATCAATTTGAAATTCTAATTCCATATTCGGAGTACATTCAGCCCGCTATGCAACCAAATCATCATCGACTTTCTGAGCTTCATGAATTTGTTGAATCAACAATGGTTTGGCCTTTAATTCTGCCACTAACACATTGTCGGATAGAATGCACAAGTGTACATTCATCGTCAGAATAAATCAAAGTGATTTCCGCTTAAGGCGTCATAACCACATTAGCTTTTCGGGTGATAATCAATGACAAGCTCGTAATCTTTCAACAACTCAAGCCAACGCCTTTGTCGCAGATTCAAGTCTCTTTGAGTCATCAAATATTTGAGACTTTTGTGATCCGAATATACATGGCACTTCTCACCAAATAAATAATGTCGCCATATTTTCAAAGCGAATACGATGGCGCTAGTTCGAGATCATGGGTCGGGTAATTTTTCTCGTGTGGCTTCAATTGTCTCAAGCATAGGCCACAACTCGACCTTCTTGCATCAATACGCAACCCAACCCAAGTAGGGATGCATCACTATAAATGACAAATTCTTTGCACGATTCGGCTGCACTAGAATTGAGCTTCATCAAATAGGTTTTCAGTTGATCAAAACTTTTCGACATTTTTCCGTCCATTCAACTTAACATCTTTTGAAGTAGCCGTCATTGGTGTGGCTGTCATCGAGAAACCTTTACAAACCGTCGGTAGTAGTAAGCAAGTCCCAAAAGCTCGAACCTCGTAATATTTCTGAGGCTTCCAGTTAAGTATGGCTGAAATTTTGCTCGGGTCCACTCGAATACCCGATCACGGATACCACATGACCCAAGAAGCTAACCTCTCTTAACCGAACTCACACTTCATGAACTTAGCATATAGTCGCTTATCCCGTAAAATTTGCAACACTAACCTCGGTGCTCGCATGTTCGGTCTCATCTCTTGAATAGACCAAGATGTCATCAATAAACACAACTACTGAACCGGTCCAAATATCGTCTCAAGATCCGATTCATCAAATCCATAAATACCGTAGGGCATTAGTGAGCCCAAACGGCATCACTAAGAACTCGTAGTGACCGTACCTCGTTAAAGCGTTTTGGGTACATCCGAATCTCGAATTTGCAACTGATAATAACCCGATCTCAAATCTATCTTTGAAAACACTGAGGCCCCCTTTAGTTGATCAAATAAATCATCAATACGCAGAAGCGGATATTTATTCTTTATTGTCACTTTATTCGGTGACGATAGTCGATGCACAATCTCATGGTTCCGTCCTTCTTTTCACAAACAATCTTGGTGCACCCCAAGGTGAGAGACTAGGTCGGCGAAACCTCTATCCGTCAATTCTTGCAACCGAGCTTTCAACTCTTTTAGCTCGGTTGGTGCCATACGATACGGAGCTATCGAAATCGGCGTAGTCCTGTACAAGCTCAATACCAAACTCTACCTCCCGAACAGGTGGTAAACCCGGTAATTCTTCGGGAAAAACATTCGGGTATTCACAAACCACCGGCACAGATTCGGGTTTCATTTTTAACTCTTTGTCATCAAGTACATACGCAAGGTATGCTTCGCACCCCTTTCTTACATATTTCTGGGCCAACATTGATGATATTACAGCTGGCAACCCCTTTAAGTCCGTAGGCTCAACTCGGATTATCTCGTTATTTGCGCACCTCAGATCAATAGTCTTGCTCTTGCAATTCACAACCACATCATGCACGGTCAACCAATCCAAACCAAGAATTACATCAAATTCATCAAACGGCAAAAGCATCAAGTCCGCCAGAAAACAGGAACCTCGAATTACTAGGGGACATTTCTTACACACTTTGTCGACAAGCACGTAACGACCCAAGGGATTTGACACCCGAATTACGAACTCAGTAGACTCAATAGGTAAAGTCTTACTAGATGCTAAGGTTTCGCATATATAAGAATGAGTAGAACCAGGGTCAATCAAAGAAATCACATTAGTATCAAAGAGAGTAAAAGTACCGGTAATAACATCTGGCGAGGAAGCATCCTCGCGTGCGCGTATAGCATAAGCCCTAGCAGGAGCACGAGCCTCAGATCTGGTTGTAGCATCTCGAGATCCTCTCTGACCACCACTAGCATTGCCCGTATTTCTAGATGGCCTACCTCGAGCAGTGGTAGCACCCGGTTTCCCACTCTGATTTACATTCTGTTCAGACAATCTCGGGCAATCTTTAATAAAGTGGTCAACTGACCCGCACTTGTAACAGGAGCGGTCATGGAATCTACAACTCCCAGAATGCCATTTGTCGCAATATTGGCACTCCGTTCTGTCTCGACGATCATTTCCAACACTGGCGATCGAAGTGACTCGTGTGCTCACAGGGGTCGATCACGATCTTGTCTAGAAAAGCCCGAAGTGTCCCTAGACCGGCCTAAGCCATCTCTAAATTTCTTCGATGACTGTGGGAAGGGCTTCCCCGAAGACCTCTTACGAAACTCCCTTGCTCCCACCTCAGCTTTTCTTTTCTCCATACTGAGCTCCTCGGCCTTGCAAGCTCGCTCGACAAGTGCCACAAATTCTCGGATTTCCAAAATGCCTACATACAGCTTTATATCGTCATTCAGCCCATCCTCGAAACGTTTACACATCACGACTTCTGAAGAAATGCATTCTCGCGCGTACCGGCTAAGCCTTACGAATTTTCGTTCATAGTCGATAACCGACATGGAACCTTGTTTGAGTTCAAGAAATTCCTTCCGTTTTTGGTCAATGAATCTCGATCGATATACTTCTTTCAAACTCGGTTTGGAAGAACTCCCAAGTTACTTGCTCTCTGGGCACGACAGAAGTCAACGTGTTCCACCAATAGTAGGCAAAATCACGTAGCAAGGAGATAGTACACTTTAGGCACTCATCGGGTGTGCAAGATAGCTCATCGAGTACCCAGATAGTGTTGTCCAACCAAAATTCAGCTTGCTCGGCATCATCATTGTCCGTAGCCTTAAATTGAGAGCCCCATGTTTTCGGATTCATCAGCTGGGGCTTATTTGACCTTATTTGGTCGATTCTGGGAAGTATTGTAGGTGCGGGGGTGGTATTTGTCGAGAATGGAGGTTGTGGAACAGCCGTATTAGTTCGAATGTATTGGTTGAACCAATCATTCATCACGCTATAGAAAGCTTGTCTAGCTTTATCATTCGGGTTACTAGCATTAGGTTGAGAGTTCGCCGGCGCTGTCCCTTGTGCGGGAGCAGACGCTACACTCTCAAGATCATCAGCTACCGCTCGGTCGGGATCGGGATCCATTACTATAAATAAACACATTTGCAAATGTCAGAAATCACCACACTATTAAATAATCACATAAAATGGCATGTATAGCTAGCCCCAAATGCATTACGGTAGTCCTAGAATCGACTAAACCGTAGCTCTGATACTAATAAATTGTAACACCCCGTACCCGAGACCGTCGCCGGAGTCAGACACGAGGGGTTCGCAGGCTTAAACCACTTATTTGCACAGTCCATTTTAAATTTTTCCAGGCAGTTGGCTAACTGCGTCACTGTCACCTTAAAAATCATATCTTGATTTCCAAAACTCGAAAATCAGTTTGGTAATTTTTCCCTGAAACTAGACTCATATGTTCATTTACAAATTTTTTTCTAGAATTTTTGGTCGGGCCAATTAGTACAGTTTATTAGTTAAAGTCTCCCCTGATACAGGGTTCGACTACACTGACCTTCTTGCATTGTGACTTAGATAACTCCTTGTAAAGGGCTTCAATACTTATGCCATTTGTTTCTAATGAAACTAGACTCAAAAAGGAATCTATAAATATATGGTATGACTTATAATTGTCTCTGGTTCATTTATAGAGAATTTCCAAAGTCAGATCAGGGGATCCAGAAACCGTTCTGGCCCTGTCTCACGAAAACTTTAACATCTCATAATATACTGTTCATATGAACGTTTCGTTACTTTCCTATGAAAATAGATTCATCAAGGTTCTATTACATAATTTATTCACTATTTAATTCCATTCCTACTATTTTTAGTGATTTTTCACATCCACATCACTGCTGCTGCCAGCATCTATTTTTAAGGTAAACTTTACCTATTTCATGATCCTCCATAGATCAACTAGAGTTTGTCATACATATACCAAAAGTGATCCTAAATGACCATTCCCATGGCTAACTGTTACCAACATTTCCATACCTCTCGACGAACAACATACAAAACGATTATAATGCTATGATCAAAGTTTATTTAAGCCATTTTCGCATGGCTATCCAAATTTACACAAAACCGAAGGGTACATGACCAATAACAAAAAGGGATAGTCCTATACATGCCATTTCAAAGTTCAACCAAAAGTATACCGAAAGGGGCTTTGATAGTGTGGGCGACTTCGACTTCAAAATTCCCGAGTCTGATAGCTGACGAACCAAAATCTATAAAACAGAGGATTAAAGAAATGGAGTAAGCATTAAATGCTTAGTAAGTCTTGAGTAAAGAATTTAAGCACAACTGAAGTATAACATTCATATAACTAAACGGATAATCCCATATATACATATTCTCAAATCATTCCTACTTCACATTCCAACCCCTATATTCATACATAAGGGATTATCTTAGCCAAATCTGGAAGCTCATTACTCGACTAAGCGAATATTATTCAAGGAATCAACTATTCCAATGCACATACTGAAACATACCTCATTGTTGGGATTTTACAAGCGTATTAACTGAAATTTTTACAGCAAGATCGCTCATTCCCGAATCACATACCTTCGGAATTTAACCGGATATAGCTACTCGCTCAAATGCCTTCGGGACATAGCCCGGTTATAGTAACTCGCACAAATGCCTTCGGGACTTAACCCGGATTTAGTAACTCGCACCAATGCCTTCGGGCTTAGCCCGGAATTAGTAACTCACACAAATGCCTTCGGATCTTAGTCCAGATATAGTCACTTATCACAAAAGCCTTCGGGACTGAGCCCGAATATCATTCGAATAACCAAGCACATATATCAATAAATCATGACACATCCGTATTTCATTTTCATTACCGAAGCTCAAACACAAGACACTTATCACACTTGCAATTTCGGCTCAATAGCCACATACAAAGAGCATGATTTTGATTTGCTTAAAACATGATCTAATCAAATCATAATCTAAGTTCTATTACTCAAAACTTACCTCGGATGTCGTCGAGCGATTTCGATGGCTATTCGACCACTTTTTCCTTCCTTTATCGGATCTAGTTCCCTTTGCTCTTGAGCTTAATTTAACAAATAAATTGATTTAATCATTTGAGCATCGAAAAGAGGAACTCAAGGTACTTAGCCCATATATATTCATTAGACATTAAAGTCACATACATATGAAATCATGGATCAACTCGACATATTATCCCACACTTCCTTTTAGCCGATTGTCTAAGCCAAGATAAAAGCATCGATATGCTTGCCTTTAACCGAATACATGCAACGCCAATCCATCTCATGTGGCCGAATATGCATGTCTACGTTGAGGCCAATTATATACTTAGTACCACATATAAATGACATACATTTTACTAACTAATGCATTACATATTATAACTCAATACGCATCCATCATTTACTCCATAACTAAAACACCACCATATATAAACATATACCTTGAGATGATATATATATATATGTCATACCAATACATCATGTGCAAATATATATATATATATATATATATGCAAGAGCCGAATCACAAGGCTGATTATAACCATCTCATATATTTTCATCCCATACCCGAATGCACAAGTACATTATAATAGCTTCCAACTTAATTCATCATAAATTTTCTTTCTTTCTTTTTTTTTCATGGCCGACTGCTCCTTCTACACCATTTACCTTCACAAAGCATGAATTTCATCATCTAACTTACAAGCTTACAATCTCATGAAGTTTAACCTCATAGTATCTATCAAACTCTCACTCATTAGCTTCTATCATAAACCTCCAACAACACCAAATAAACATATACTTCATGGGTCTATGGTAGAACCAAGAAAGGAACTCATAGATATCAAGATGTAAGCAAACTACCTTTATTCATCTAAGTTTAGCATGAAACACAACCATCACCCTTATTAATCTTTTATAGCGAAAACCATACTCACCCCAAAATCAAAATTTCAACATGGTTTACAAAAATCACTTGATATCTCACTCAATATCAACTAAAATTTCAAGAGCTAGTACAAACTTCCTTACCTTAATAGTGACCTAAGATGACCGATTGCTTCACTCCTTTCTTCTTCCTTTCAATTCGGCCAAGAAGAACAAAAGAACACAACTTGTTTTCTTTCTTCCTTAGAACATTTGGCCAAGAGAAATGAAAAAGATGGACACTTTTTTTTTTGTTTTCTTTCTTACCTTCACGGCAATGGGGAGGGGGAGAAACAATCACACACATTCTTTCCTTTTTCCATTTCTTTATTACCCATACTCCTTATTTTATTGTTCCTAACATACATCACTAACATAACATGTTTGTGACATGTTTCCACTCATAGCATGGCCGGCCACTAGCTCAAATATTGGGCAATTTGACATGCAAACCCACCATTTCTATAACATGCATTAATAGGCCACTTTACATTTGCCTAGCACATTTCTAAATTTTCTCACATAAGTCCTATTTACTAAAATTCACTTACAATTAACAAAATTCAAACATGAAATTTTCACACATGCATAAGTACATATAATGAGCATCAACTAGGACGGTTAATTATTTTTTTATGACTCGGTTTAGTGGTCCCGAAACCACTTTCTGACTAGGGTCAATTTAGGGCTGTCACAGAACCAATGGAATCAGTAACCGAACCTGATGTTGCAACTTCAATGTTCAGGACTCAATCACCTCACCCAAATCTTCGAGATGAGCTATAAAAATTGATGGACATTATGCAACATATGCAGTGGCAGCAACAAGCTTACTGGAGATATTCAAAAATACGGGATGACTCAATGAGAAGCGCTCTTATGAAAATATACAATGACCCGTTTATTTTTGTGCTTGAGTTTCCAGATTTCATATTTGAACCATGGAGTCCACTATTGAAGAGGGAGCAAAGCGATTCATGCAAAAACAAAAACGATTGAACAAAAGATGAGTCGAATTCGAAGGAATCTGCAAATGAAAAAAAAAGGGAGGATCTTGACTTTATTTTATTTTCGTTCTTAGGTTATTTAATAGGATTAGGTTTTAGTAGGAATTTTTATTTTTTCATAATAAAACAAGAGGTGGAAATTTTAAATAAAAATGAACAAGTGGCAAAGTACAAAGTATGGCAATAGATACATATCTAAAGTAGGGGGACCGAAAAATTGAAATTATTTCCACTCAGAACAATTTTTTCTTTCAGTTATGATTAGGTTATATTTTGTTCAAAAATTTGAAATTTTGTTAAGCATGCTAAACTTCAGTATGAATAAAGTTCGATTATTTCAATAATTGTTATGTTAATTAAAATATGACATAAATGTATTTTTAACAAAGAATGCAAATCATACCATAAAATTTTTAGTTCCTTAGGAAAGCTAGGCATGCATGAAAGTTTAATTCTCTAGAATTGACTTAGTAGTTTCTTAAGGCAAAATCCTAGGAAGCATGGAATGTTGAAAATGATTTAGGCAACTTTTGTTTGGATCGTTTGAGCCTTTCAAGCCTACCTTGATGAATTTTTATCCTTTGAAACCCAACTTTGAGACTATATGGCCTAAATTTTATTTGAACCTTTGCAATATTTAGCCATCACTTTTCTCTCAATTATCTTTAATTGTCCCTAACGCTAGACTCAGTACTATTCAAAATATTCTTTGAAATAAGTTTGGGGGAATTGAAAATAAGTATCAAATACAGAAAAATGCTCGTGAAATTTTAAAAAAAAAAAGACAAAAAAAAGAGAGGATATGTACTTGAAAGAAATAGATGTATAGAAGAGCATGTGAAAGCGAAATCAGTTGGTGTATTGAAGGTAATTATTTGGAAGGTCCGACTCAAGCCGAGTCTAGAGTTTTTAGCCTAAATTTAACTATTTTTTACCTACCCCTAGCCTAACCACGTTACAACCTATTTAAAAGACCTATTGATTCAAGACTGTGCTACCTACTTTGGTGGAGAGAAATTGCTATGTTCAACATATGAAGGCATAAATTAAACTTAATGATTGCAACTTAATCTTAAATAAGGGAATAAAATCAAAGTAGTAGGCATTTACATGTTTTTATTGAGAAAGCATTTAGTCTATTTTTGCTATCATAATAGTTGTTGAGATTAATTTGAATGATATGTATACTTAGGTAGCATAATTATCAATTTTCCTGTTTTTGAGAATAAGTATACTAAAATTATAATTTTGGGAAAAATGTTGTTCTAAAGAAATTTTTCAAAGGTGTTTTCGAGAAATTCTTTTCAAATTTGTGCATAACCCGGGACGAGCAATGAATTAAGTTTGAGGGTGTGGAAATAAGAAAATATACACACTTTTTCATGCCCCTTTTAACTCAAATTCATGCAGTTTCGATAAATTTTTTGTCAAAAAATATATAATTATTATAAAATAATTAAATTACACTCAAATTATGAACACATTGAATTTTAATTAATTTTATATCAAATTTTGATTATTTTTGACAGCAAAGGGTGAAAAATGGCTCGGCAAACACTACAAGAAGCACAAAATCGAGAACCAATTTTGAAGCATCAAGGCGACTAAAATTTTCAGCCTATGACAGTCCAAATTATGTGTACTAATTCATAATATAAATTAATTTTAATTTTAATCCAATTTAATTTGGGTTAAATAAATTGTTGTTAATTAATTATGAAAGGGGCCCAGTTGAGCTGAACCGAGAAAATCGATCCAATCGAGCACTGGGCAGCCCAAAACTATCCCACATGCTGACCCAATCAGCTTGCTTAGCTGATTATTTGGCTTGAAAATTGGTCCTTGGAGACTCCTTCAAATTGCATTCAAACTCCCCCACTATTTATGCCTTTCTAGATTTGCCTCTACCTTAAAATAACATGTTTGAAATCTTCAAACATGCCACATGTGTGGCCGGTCATGGGGTGAGTCTTTGGTTGCTGATTTTGGCTATTTTTAGCAGCCTTATCAACCTATAAATACCCCATTGGCTTCTCACTTAAAACACATCTCAACCCTTCTCATCTCTTCACTTCTCTCTCATTTTTCTCTCTTCATTCCCTTCCATTGTTCTTCATTTACTTCCCCTATTCCCTTGCTAATTTCACCTCTTGAAAAAGAGTCAATCAACCACTATTTGGAGTAGCATTCAAGTGTTCATAGAAGCCTCAGTTTGACAAGAATAAGAGAAGAAGGAGGAGTGGAGCAAACTAGTCAAGCCACAGAGAAAACATCGGATTTGATTCTTGTTCCCTATCCTTTTAATTTTGTTGTTGTTATGATGAACATGTCTATGAATATTTGTGATGTTGATAAGTTTAATTTAATTAATATGGCTTAAATTTAATTTGTGTTAGGTTGATTGCATTTTGTCTATTTAATTTATTAAAATTGTGATTGTGTTGTTATAGGCCTCGGTAAGATGTTTGATTAAGTAGAACCGTGACTAAGTTATTCTTGCATTAAAATTGTAAGGTAACTAATTAATTAACTATTTAAACGGATTGAAATTGTAATTAATTGACACAATACTTAGTCAGTGCATGTTTAATCATCTAAGGTAGCTGAAGGTTAAATTAGCAACGATATCTAGTGATACATTAGCCTTGCATAACTTGCAAGATTATTGTGATTATATTGTTTAAAGGTAGAAATACATTGTTACCTCACGTAATCTTTTATGTGCTTATGAGATTGAATTAATTGTTTGAATTGGCATAGAGATATGTATAAGAGATTATTTTAATTTCATAAGTATGTATGTGCATTAACACATTTGCTTATTAGAATTTGTGTAATCGGTTGAATTGACATAGAGATATAGTCAAGAGATAAATGGATTTTGATAGGTAAGTATGTTCATAAGTTAGCAAATTGCCGAGTTGTCATGAATTTATTCATAACAACATGAACATGAATTTAATAGTTATAAGTTAAGAAATGCAATTAATCTAGTACAATTATGTCATTTTGATTAAAATCATCTTTTGAAATCATGCGTTGGAACTTTTATTTTATTTTTATTTATTTTACTTAAATAAAATCCTAGTTTTTAATCACCTCCTCAAATCAAAATATTTTCCTTCACCAAAGTGTTTTAAATTAATTTCATAAATAATTCTTTTCACAGTCCCTGTGGTTACGACAACTCAACATTTATTTGTCATTTTATTACTTGTTGCGACTGTGTACACTTGCACATTTCTGTTGCTCTAGTGGTCCGTTTAGCTGCCATGGTTCAGGTACTGATCGACACAGCACAGTCAGATCGATTTTTCACCACTGTGGAGAATACATATACAAAACTCATACTGGAGTTCTATTCAAATTTCTTCTTACAACTGGCGATTTCATGTTGGGATAAGCCTTGTACAATTTCTTTCATACTTGAGGGTATGACCCATTACTTGAGCGTCCTATGTTTCGGAGCTGCCATTAGACTTTATTCTAAGGATTTTATGAGTACCTTTGAGTTCTCGACATTGTCCAAGCATATCCATCGACTGGCTCCACTTTGTTGGTCTAACATTGCCAAAATTGAGGCGCAATATAACTCGAGTCAATCAAAGGCAACATGTTTACCTCTGGCTTTACACTATATTCATGCCATTTATGCCCACACATTGACTAGTCAGAGGGAGAGCACAGGGTCATTGTTACTTCAGAAAATTATTTTCTATAGAGTATCTCGCTTATTTCGTGGCTCCCTGTTGTCGCCACCAATCTAATCGAAACAGGAAGGGCCCTATTTGTATGGGTCCCTTCGTGACTTGAATGGTGAGGTACTTCGGGTTGCTTGACACCCGGGAGCAGACTTGTCCTTCACCTTGGTTGGACATATGATCCCATAAGGATTATCTATTATGAGCCACATGAGGATGATACAATTCCAGCATGGAGCAGGTCCACACTAATATACACTATTTCATCCGAATCCTACGAATGAGCATGAGGAGCTCTAGGATGATGATCCATCTCGACATGTGAACTCGGCTCGATTCTCTCCTCCTTTGAGCAGCTCTACTATAGCATATTTAGTCACACTAGACGACATTTATTACACACAGCAGCAACATTTTGATTTAATCTATCGCATTGAGCAGCGGCAGACAGAACGGATCGGTCACCTTGAGCAACTACATTTTTAGCACTTCAGCCAACTTCAATGCTAGTAGGATCGCCTCGAGGCATACCTAGAGGAGATGTGCCAACATTTCCATATTTCTTCACCCGATCCCCCTGTTGCATGTTGCGATCCTAACTTTCTATATGACACCGATCACTGACTTTATTTAGTTTTTTTGTTTTATTTATTTTTTTATTTCCAATTGTACTTTATTTTTATTTTTAGTTTTTTTTTTTAGAATTACATGTTTTATTTTAGTTTATTATGCATATTATTATTTTATTGGTTGTTTTTCTATTTTGTTATCTCTTTATCTTATCTATTTTTGTCTATCTTCTTAATAGTGTGCTCGAAAACATGTACTTTATTTACAATCTCCTACGATTCTAAATTTTAATATTCCGGTGAAATCATCCAAATTTAAGGCAGTTTCAGTTCTCTCCATCCTTATGATTTTTTGCTTACTATGATTATATTTGTTTGTACATTGAGGGCAATGTACATCTTAAGTATCGGTTGGATTTTATATGTGTAAAATGGAAAAAAAAATTGATTGAGCTTGAATCATTAATCTCACATTCTATGTAAAAGCTCATTTCCTCTCTTTCTTTCTTGTTGGTGTCAATTATTTTTTATTCAGTAACTAATTTTTTTTAGTTTGGTGATTTATTAACTCGACTCTCAATTGTAATAAACTCTTTTGACCTTTTTCATACCTTTAACCTAAGCCCCATTACAACCTTTGCAAGACCTCTAGATTGGTGTGTCATTTCAATCTATAGTGGTGGAGATTTGATTTTCAAGTAAGCCTATGGTAATAACATTTCTTGTTTGATTGTTGAGTGCACATTACTTTAACCGTAAACACTTTGAGTGTTTTGAGTGAATCCTTAGTGAGGATGTTAATTCTTGTTGAGTTTGAATTTCAGGTAATTATTGAGATAGGGGAGTTGCCTAATGTTTTTAAGCTTTAAAAATTTCGTCTTAGATTGCTTGTATTGTTTAGTGTCATCTTAGTGTGAATTTCCAATGAATGATTATATGTAGCTTATCCTAATACATTGTCGATGAAAATGATAAATTGCGGTGTAACACCTCTAGCCCGTATCTGTCGCCAGACTAGGGTTAAAGGCATTACCGGACGAAACAGAATATTTTACGAACAATTCAATAACATCATCCACAAACATATTCAAACATCATTATAGAGTCCCTTATATAGGTCATCGATAACTTAAACATGCATTAGAAAGGGGTCGGGACTAAACCGAGCTTATACAAAATTTTTTGAAACTTAAACAATTTTCAAAGTTCACAGGTCACACGCCCATGTGAACAGGCTGTGTGCCTCACATGGCTTTAGACACGCCCGTGTGTTTGAGCCGTGTCAAAACAGGGCATACAAAATGACTTGTCCACACAGCCACATGACACGCCCGTGTGCCAGGCCGTGTGAAAATTAGGGAGGCTACTGACTTGGGTCACACGGCCAGTCACACGCCCGTGTGTCTAGCCCGTGGTTGAAACTGACTTGGCCACATGGCCTAGCACACACCTGTGTGTACAACAATGTGGTCTACCAAGACTCATTTCAAAATGGCCCTCGAGGAACACGACTAAGACACACGCTCGTATCTCTGCCCGTGTGGGCAAAAATAGGCCATTTACACGGCCAATTTTCCACCCATTAAGGGTCCTCCCTACAATCATCAAAACCACAATATTTTATGCCAAATTCTTAACCATTTCTCAATCAAAACATATACCATTCATGCCATAACATTATCAACCAAGTTCATACTTAATAGTCATACTAAAATTTGCCAAATCATAAGAAAAAATCATATCTAATCATTTGTTTCATAACCTCTTTTCAATTCATTCATTCTCATATCAAAATCTTACCAAATCCTCAAATGAGCACACACCAAAACTTACCAAATTAATCAATTCACTTGGCCATTAATGAGCACATCAAATAAGCACAATTTGCATCACATATCATATACCAAAATCAAACCATAAGATCAACCAAAACCAAGCCATATCACATGGCTAAATATATACATATCACAAAACATAATCTAATTACTTCTAGCCTATACATGCTATACTTCAATATACACTTTCAAAAGATACCAAAGTAAGGTTCAATAGTGTGTTGACAATCCTCGATGATCCCCGAGCTCCCAGTAAGTCATACACAAATAAACTTATAAATTTAAGCATATACACATCATAAAATACATATATTTCATGGCCAAGATACTAACATATACCTCATAGTTCACATACAATTCACCTATTTCCAATCCATTTGCTCAAATAACATATTTTCTCATAGTTATACCATATGTTCACAAAGGTACATACACTTACCTTTCATCATCAAATATGATACTCAAGTCAAACGCACCTAAATTAGATACATGTTCACATAATAATTCATTTTCTTAGAATGCCCATTGAACCATTTGGAATCATAAGGATATGCGGATAGCTCAGAAAGCTCGTACAATGCCAACGTCCCAAACATGGTCTTACATGTAATCAAATATCGATGCCACTATCCCAAACGTGGTCTTACACGTAAATCATAAGTCGATTCCAACGTCCCAAACGTGGTCTTACATGTAAATCATAAGTCGATGCCAACGTCCCAGACCTGGTCTTACACGATAACACATATCGGATCCTATGTCATGACATATGTATCCTAACTATTCCTAAAGTTCGTACGGGGCTTTTTAGACGTCAGAACTTTGTCGATACTTTCTCAGATATCTCATTCTCCACACATATATTCATTCAACATTGTTCAAAATCATATGATCAATAATAATTCAATTCAAAATACATTTATTTGTATATCTACTTACCTCGTACGAACTCGAAAAAATAGAACTGGCTACTCGATGACTTTCGACTTTCCCCGATCTAATTATGTTTTCTTTAATTCTTGATCTATATAAATTCAAATTTAACTCTTTTATTCACCAGATCATTCAAATCAATCCAAAAACACATATTTAGGGCATTTTTCAAATTAACCCTCATATTTTCATATTTTAACAACTTAGTCCCTATTTCACAAAATCACAAAACACACATAATTTGCATATATTTATGCATAGCCGAATGTTCATAGCACTCATATAAGACCACATATTTTATTTATTTCACATTTTATTCCCTAAAAGTTTCATTTTTACAAATTAGCCCAAATTACTCAAATTCATCAAAAATTCAAAGACAAAACATGTTAACCCAAAACATATCTTCCATTTATCAACAAATAACTTCACAAAACTCATAGTTTCATCAATAGCTCGACTCAAAATCATCAACAATTTCCAAAATTCAAACATGGGCTTTGGAGAACATTAAGCAAGAATTACAAAAACATAGAAATTTTCAAAAACGGATCAAAACACATACCACAATCTAACAAATCTATAGCCGAAACCCTAACTTGTATTTTCTTCTTCTTTTTTTCTTTAATTTCGGCATATACAAACATATAATGGCCTATTTTCATGTTTTGTTTAATTAATATAACTTAAATATACCTTTTACCATTTTAACCTTATTATAAACATTATAAAATCATATATATTAAGGCCATTTAAGTCCATTATCAAAACCAATGGTTTAATATCAACATAAGGCCTCTCAATTAATAAGCCATGTCATTTCAACACTTTTAACAAATAGCATACAACTTTTACATTTTACTCGATTGGGTCCTTTTATCAAATTAAGCACACAAATGATCGAACTTTCATACGAAACTTTTACACATGCTAATTCACATATCATGTAACATCCCTTACCCATATCCAAAGCCAGGACAGGGTTCGAGGCATTACCGGACTTGAACATTCACAAACATGCAAAATCGGGCCATAAAATTTCATCCAAATTAAAACTTTTCAAACACATGTAAATCGTCCCTTATACAGGCCTTCGAGGCCTAAAACATACATCGGGATAGTTCAGGACTAAATCGAGGACTTTAGAAAGCTTTGGGAAAACTTAGAGAAATTTTCATGAAATAGGGTCACACGCCCATGTAGACACAGGGACACGCTCGTGTGTCTTCAATACGCCTGTTTCCTCAGGTAGTGTAACTCTGTTTATGACGTCAGCAAAACAAATTGATCTACATGGCCAAGCCACACGCCTATGTGCTAGGCCGTGTCCTCCACACGGCTGAGACACATGGCTGTGTCTCTGCCCGTGTAGCCAACACTTAGGCTAGTTTCCAAGCCTTATGTTGTCCTTAATTCTCTCCCATACTTATACACATTATAGACACACATTATAACATCAATTTAATGGTTAATCATCCTTTAGTAAAATTTCGTTAAAGCATTTACATGTTTCCATACATGTGTTTCTTACCTATACTCATGTTACACCAAGTTAGAGATTCCAATTCACATTCTACAATTGTTCATATTCAATCATTATCAACTTACTACTATGCCACACATTCATTCCATGACCACAACCACCTCAAATAGTCTTAGAGCATTCATCATGTACATGTTTTATACTAATCATTCATAACAACCAATTATAAACACATCACAAACATTAACACATAGCAAGAATAATTAGGCTTACAAGCCATAACCATTTAAGCCACATCTCATGGCCATATACAATAAATCAATATAAGTCGATACATTTGGCTAATCATAACAACATCTAACATAAAAACTAGTCTTTATCATGCCACTCACTTGAAAGTATTTAATACACATATGACAATACTCCGGAGTTGTTGGCTTGATAGTGTGATGCTGCCTCCGACAGTCTCCAACCCCAAGCTGACTTGATAACACTAAGGAAATGGAGAGGAGGGAGTAAGTTTAAAGCTTATTAATTCCATATAAAAATAATAAGCAAATTATCAACATGATTCCATGAAAATGTAATCATAATTACACTTTTGCTGATTTTCTGGTCATGCTGGTTTCTTGAGTCATAGTTACTAATTTATTTATATCCAGAGCTACGAAACTCAAAATTAAGATCAGTTAATTTTTTATGAAACTAGACTCATATATATTATTACCATAAATTTTAAATTTTTTTTCTCTAGCCAATAAGTACAGTTTATTCATTAAATATACCCCTGTTTCACTATCCGATAGCTCCGACCTCTCTTTACTAAAAAATATTTATCTCATGGTACGAGACTCCAAATTGAGAATCACTAATTTTCCCAAAAACTAGACTTATTAAGGATTTTAAGCATGCAAATTATTAACCATAATTATTTTTGTAAAATTTTCAATGATTTTCCCAAATAAAAACAGGGGATTCCAAAATCATTCTGACCCTATCTCTTAAAAATCCAATTATCACAAAATATAAAATTCTTTTACCTTCACCGTTTCTTTTATGAAAAAATAGACTCTTTAATTTCATATCTTATTAAACCTCTAATTCAATTTATACCATTTTTTATGATTTTTCAAAGTCACACAACTGCTGCTGTCCAAAATTGTTTTATTACAAAATTTCACTTTTACATAATTTCACTTACTCCATTCTATCTTACCAAAAGATTCGCTCAACTATCGAGCACACTGCTCACAACTTTTCACATAGATATACTTGCACTTATTCATCACATAGTCATGTACATATGTATTTTCACTTAGTAGATTTCCCGTTGAACTCATCGGAGTAATAATAGATACCCGGTGGCCTGTGCATATACCACCCTTGTAACCGAAGCTCTCTGGTACGCATAGTAGCCTGCACTTAGTACTACACATGCGACCTATCAATCTGGTACACGTAGTAGCCTGCACTTAGTACTACACACATGACTTAACCATCTGATACATGTAATAGCCTGCACTTAGTACTACACACGTGATCGAAGTTAACAGGTACGCATAGTAGCCTGCACTTAGTACTACACATCCGACCTATCAATCTGGTACACGTAATAGCCTACACTTAGTACTACACACGTGACTCACAACGAATCATTTGTATCTCTTTTATTTCGAAGGTTCAATAGGAAATTCTTCCCTTTTCAACATTTTACTAACTCGTTCTTCATCAATTTCGATTCGTAGTTTACATCAATTGATCATTCTATAGGCAGCCACATCTTATATAATAACAAAAGATAATAACATAAAAAGAATCAAAATATTATTTACATACAAACTTACTCATTTCAAAGAAACATCATATCCCATAAAACTTCCAAACCTTTATCGGACGTACTCGAATTGTGGCTTCATTCACATAGCAATATCTCATAATCACATGGCATTGCAACATTTTCATCATAATAGTAAAACATCAAGAACAGGTTATATCATCAAAATAATCACATAATATCAAATTATTCACATATATATACTTACAACTCGTGTAATATCGAAGCATTAGCATTCAAATACAAAATTGTATTATTAAAATCACATGAACTTACCTCGGGTTCGAGTACGACTATATATTCTAATTTAGTCTATAATCTCACTCATTTCTAATCTATGCCCGAATCTCATTTTCCTTGATCTATAATACCACATTTAGCTTACTAATTAGTCACATTATTCATATGGGTCCAAAATTCATCTTTTACAAATTTTTATTTTGACCCTTAAACTTTCACATACTTGCACTTTGGCCCCTAGGCTCATAAAATGATTTTTATTCCATTTTAAGCCTAGCCGAATCATTTTCATAACTGTAGCATCTGCTAATTTCCATTAAATCACACTTTTATGACAAATTTTGTAACTTTTACAAAACGGTCCTTTTTGACAATTTCACCGAAAATCACTTAGTAAAAGTCATTTATTACACACCGAGCATTCATATTCTACCATTAGAAATAAAAAATATGCATTTCATCCATGGTTAAATTTTTAAACACCAACCCTAGCACAAAATATGGGTAGAAATGAGTAGATCTTGTTACGAGGATTTCAAAAACACAAAAATCATTAAAAACGGGGCTAGAACGGACTTACAATCAAGCTTGGAAGCTTGAAAAACTGTAGCTATGTCTTCTCCATGCAAGTTTCAGCCATGGGGTAGAAGATGGACAAAAATTGGCTTTTAATTTTGTTTTTAATTCATTTTAATTACTAGAATACCAAAATGCCCCTAACTTAAAAATATTCTATTTCACCCATTTCATGTCCATTTTTTTTCCAAAAAATTATCCATTGGTCTAATTACCATTTTAGGGCCTCCAATTTAAAATTTCATAACAATTAGACACCTCTAACATGTAGAACTCAACTTTTTCACTTTTTACAGTTTAGTCCTTTTGACCAAATTGAGTACCCAAACGTCAAAATTTTTGAACGAAATATTCACGAAATCATCCCATGAAACTGTAGACCATAAAAATTTAATAAAAAAATTATTGTGTCAAATTTTTGGTCCCGAAACCACTGTTCTGACTAGGCCCTAATTCAGGATGTTACAACTCTCCCCCTTTAGCGATATTCGTCCCCAAAAATCTTACCAGAAGAGTGGTTCGATTTTCACATAAACTCCACTATCTCATAATCATTGTTGAAGAACCTTTACTCAGGCTATGTTTAATATTTAGCTTTTTAATTTCTCATACTAAACTCATGAACAATTCTGTGTTATACGACGCATCAGTCGAATCTTGACTTCTATCAGAGAACTCATGTATATAAGGGTCGAACCCATACCGTCATAGAATATGTATATACACATCATACTTGAATCCTCTCGGATTCAAATGGCGTAGCCAGCCCGATCATCATGGCCTTAAGTTCTCTATCATTTTATATAGCCCGTCACTAGTTCGACCTCTGGTCATCATGAAAATTTAGAGCCTCAATTAGCTTTTTCAATAATTCATGATATAAATCCCAGATCTCAATCCGATTAACAAAAACTAGCATATTAAGAAATTCAACAATCTCAAAGATACTTAATCCCATAAGTCTGATGATCGGAAATTCAGTACTTACCGACATGATTTGCAGATTCATTAATTACTTAACAACAGGTCATATGACATCTTTCTTTTTCAAAGATAGGAATAATTCTAATATGAAATCTATAGTAATCTCATTCTCAGAGATATACCATAATTATCTTATCATCCTTTAACAATTCAAGTCAGCTACACTATCTCAACTTAAGTCTTTCTATGACAGCAGATACTTTAAGCTATCACACTGCCCTTCTTGTCTTAAAACACATCACTGAAAATTGATAAGTCTTTGCTCAATACAGACTAAACCAGTTTCAAGGCTTCGGTTAACAATATTCTCATATATTCAAATCATTACCAACATGTAGTAGACCATTCAACTTTCACAAGACTTTCAAAGCAACTTTAAATCGTATCAAAGTCTTCTAAGATATATACACTTTGATTCAGACTATCTGTCTTTTACCTGGAGAGATAAAATCTTATTCACAGACTTGGGAAAAAAATTTGGACATAAATATCCCATTAAATCTTTCAAACAATAACCCATACAAACTAAACAACCAAGTCGGTCTTAATTATTGCTTGATAAATTTTCAGGCAATTGTTAGGGATCAGTTTGAAACAAATTTAAAAAGGAAAGAATAATCTACATAAAGAGGCCACATGGTTGTATCCCTTAGCTATGTGTGAAAGCTAAACCCATGTGTAATGAATCATACAGTCATGTCACTAACCGTGTGCGAGAGCTCAACCCGTGCGAGATAGGTCACACGGCTGTGTCCCTAGATCATGCAACTAATTGTAACTGCGTGTACCCAAATCACCTAAATTTTTGCATACCACACGATCATGTTATGAGCTCATGTATGGCACACAGTCGTGTTCCAGGTCGTGTCTCAGACCATGTATATCTAGAAAATTCCTTCCAAAACAAGCTATTCAACCATGAAAAACTTATGCCACAAGCTACGATTTAAGCCACATTTTAACCTATTCAAAAGCATCCAATTCAAGTCAATATCATAATTTAAAACAATCATCCTAAGTTCCTAACAAATATGCCACAATTGGCACCTCAATCAACAATTCAAAACTAGTCAAATGATTACAGTCAATCATGCCAATATACCTTCAATGGTATCTCAAATGGCCAAGCAACACATGTATACATTCAACCATTCAACTATCACATGTTTAAGTATCAAACTTACCAAAACATAACCTATTAACCAAAACACAATGCCTAGCATGATATTTTCTCAACCATGAAGACATTAAGCCTATAATCAAAGCAACCTATCAAGTCATCAACCACATGACCATTGCCATCACACTTATACATATTTATATAATCTTAAAAAGGCCAACAAGATGCAAAATGACTATTATAAGCATTAACCAACCTAGGTACATGCTAAGAAAAAAATGAACAATTCACCAAAACTTGAGTTCAAGATTACTGTTGGATGCTAAGTCGATGATCGAATCAATAAGTACCTAACCTGTGCATGCGAAAAACAAAATCATACGTTGAGTATAACTCAATAATATTTCTATAATCTGAACATTAAAACATATTGTAATTCATAAAAATGCATAAATTAAAATAGAGATCATAAGCAATATACAAGATCAGTATACCAAAATTAAGGCATGACAATCTCATTCTCTAAAGTATTTGATAACACAACTCATATAATAGCACATTTCATTTCAATTTTCAATTTCTTGAGTTCATTGATCCTAATCATTCAATATTCAATTCCATTTCATAATCTCTTTCACATTTCAATTCCATTTATTATTATTTTCCATTTCAATATCGAATATATTGATTTTTACCATTCAATTTCCCTATTGACATGACTCAGACTCTGATGGATACACAGATCCAAACAACACACTAGTTTGAACCTAGTGCCTCATTGGATAAATCCAAAGCAAATAATTGCTCCCAGTGCTAAAATAAGTTGATACCCAATGTCTCATTGGTTAAACTGAAACAAATTTGCACCTAGTACGTCATTGACTCGTAGTCGAATAACCCTGAACTCTTCCTATCCTATGGCATGCCAACTATATCTGACTTTGCCAGAATAGTTAATAGGGTATTCATTTCATATTACATTATCATCTGACATCTGAATTCATATTTATTTCATTATGAATACATTTATCCAACATATATGGAAACAATCATCATCTCAACAAATGCTCAATATTCACATTTATATAAATACGTACATTTTTCAAATATACTCAATTTAATCCTCAAATTCATAAATAAAATTCATTTCAATCCATAACTAATTTTATAAAAAAAAGGCTCACCTTAATTTCTTACCATGCAACAAAATTCAAAATGTAGCAATTTACAACTAGTTCGGATTATAGAAACACAAACCGTAAACTCCGAGCTATTTATCGATGACTTTATCTTTTCCTTTCTTTTTCGATGAATCCGGGTTGACATTAGCTACCAATTAAAATGAATATAATAAATTATCAATACACAACCAAATTCACACTCAATTGCTAAATTATGTAACTTTTGTATTTTTTTTATTTAGTAACTACAATTAGAACTAATATAAATTTCACATTTAACCCTCAAATCCAAAGTCGAATTCCCTAGAGCCCTTATTGGACTTCCTATTTTTCAATTACACAATAAATTTCACTATTTAAGCATTTTAGTCCCTAATGCACAAAATCATCAATTGGCTTTACAATTTAGTCATTTTTCAATTTTATACTTAAAATCTATCAAAACATCATCAAAAGCTTCAAGTTTCTAACAATGACAACTTCTTAATTCTTAACAATACCAAAAAATTCAACATGGTTTCTCTAGCTTGATCTACAGGGATTTCAAAAACATAAAAATCAAAAGAAAATGACTAAATTGAAGTAACCAATTTAAACTTGAAACTTTCAATCCACTTGGTTATTTGTTTTATTATTATTTTATTTAATGTTTTATTTTAATTATAATTTTTGTAACATTTTTAATCTTTAATCACTTCATTACCTGTAACACCCTAAAATTTAGGGTCTGGAAATTTTTTTGCTTATGTTGACACTAATTGCATGTTTGGTGGGTTGGTTAAGTGATTTGGGTGTGTTTGGGGAGGGGTCAGAGAAGTCTTGGGGTTAAGCTTTGGCTTTTGCAGCATTTTTTTTTTTTTTGCTCTTAAAAGAACCTTGTTACTGGCACTTACGGCTTATAAATAATTGTGGTTATGTTATGTCACAAAAAGCCTTGTGGCTTGGTGGAAGTGGCGTGACATAGCTATTAGGGAGAACAAAGGTTTGAATCCCATGGCAAACAAGGAGCATTTATTTTGCACTTGTGGACGGCAAGTGGTGGAGTTGGAGTAGACTTCTAACTGGTGGAAGTTTGAATTGGTCTTAAGTTGTTGGGAGAAGATTGTGAAGGATATCAAGGAGGGTTTTTAGGAGAGTTTCAAGGAGTTGGAGAGAGGGGGAGAGTTGTAGCCGAATAGGTAATTTGTTGGTACAAAATTCGGCCAAGGGGTTTTGGGATAGGCATTTCGGCAATTGGTGTTTAGGAGTAGGTGTCGAATTCTTCTCTTCAACTTTTAGGTTTTATTTTGTGTTACCCTTTTGCGCCGAACTGTAAGCGACTCTTTCCTCTTCTCAACTTCTTCTTCTCTTCTTCTTTGAGTCAAGATTGCCGAATCCCCTTTAGCCAAATATTGGTAACCTTTTCCTTTTGTTGTCTCAAACGTCTCTTTTCTTGTTTCTAAGTCGAAGAAACCGAACCCAACTCCTGCTTTTTCCTTTTCATTGTTTCTTTCTCTCTTGAAGTTAGCCGATTACTTCTCTTCTTATGTGACTGAAATTGTGGAGGCCTAACTGATTCATAATCTGTTTTAATTGAGGGTAAGTGTTTTCTCTAGCCAAATAGTGGAAGGCTCATTTTCCCATGTTCGTTTTGGGTATTTCTTGAACCGAATCCTCTTGGCCGTCATGAGGATAGGTTCATCTAATGTTTTCTTTCTCGTTCAAATGGTGCTAGAGGGTCATGACGTTACCCAAGGGGTTGGGCCGAATGCTATCGCCTTTCGTTTTTAGTTCACGTCTTGGTAAGAAGTGCACTTGGTTTTAATGAAGTATTATTAAGTTACTGAACAAATGGGATGTTAATGCTGATTGTTGTCTATAGGAGGGTGATCGTTGGATAAGGGTGGTTTAATCCCTACTTGTCTTAGCAAGGTAAGCGATGCATATTGTTAGGAATTTATGAGTACATAGTTGGGTGGTTAACCCAAATGTTTGAGAACTGACAAGGGATCATTATTTTGGATTTAGGTTGAGCGCACAGGGTTCGACGTTTTTCTCTCCAAAAAGGTGTGTAACCGTACACCATTTCTGTTATTGACCAAAATCCGAAAGGTGTGTATTCATACCCCTGTTTACTATGAATCGGCAAAAGCCGAAAAGCCAAAACTTCAACATTTGAGGCCTCAGGAGTGTGCAATCGCTCGTGTGGTAAGCCGAGCCACAAGTCATGGGTGATAAACTGTAGAGGCCACCATGAGTGTTCTCCTGGGCTCAGGCCGATATGGGCCTCGATGGGCCAAAATGGGCCGTGTGGGCCTAATGGGCTCGTGGGCCCATGCGGATTAAAATTCACGAAAGATAATAAATATTGGATTGGGATATGGAATTCGCATAGCCATTACTAAATTTGGGCTAAATGGGCCACGTGAGCCTGTGGGCCCACTTAGGGCAAATGTTAGGCTGGGGGCCCATTACACTGTTTCAACTAGTTGGGTTATCTAAGTCGCTCGAGGCGATTGTAGACCTTAGAAGAGGTCATTATCTATACTGAGACCCCAAAGTAAGTAAGATTATCAAAATACCCCTAAAGGGTAAAATTACTGTTTTACCCCTAATAGTTGGAAATGACCATTATACCCCTAGAGGTAGGTTGACTGATGAGTGTATGATATTTATATGATTGTATTGAGTATGACACTTTGCATACACGTAATATTTATGACATGATATATTGCATGGGGATTGGGATTTTGATTTGGAGGAAGTACTGTACTAGTGGCTCTGCCACAATTACTGTTACCGGTGGCTTTGCCACATATACTGTTACTGCCAGCTTTGCTGCGATACTGGTGTGCTAGCTGGGTGGGTCGATTTTATCCCCACATGGTGTGTTGGTTGGTACAGAGTGGTGTGTTGGTTGGATTGGGATAGGTTGCATATTTGCACTGTGCTAATTCTGTATTGGGCTTAGGCCCACACTGTTTCTATTTAGCGCTAAGGCCCAGATAACATTGTTACTGAACAGGGCTCAGGCCCAGACTGCTACTGCATGCACGGTTTCCTATTTTCTGAGAAGGGATTACACACTGATTTTTCATAAACTCACCTTTTCTTTTAACTGTGCAGGTAATGCACCGCCTTAGACGATTTGGAGCTGCGAGGGACTCGGAGATGGCCACACTACTGCTTTGGTTTCTTTTATTTACAATTAGATTTCATTTTGGGTTAAATGTTATGTAATAAGGCCATTGGTGGGTTTTAAGTTTTAATTTGGATTTTGATTTCTTAAACTAAACTGCTAGTCTAAGAAAACACAAGGTTTCAAAATAGCACGATTTTTCTAAAGAACACGAGCTTTCAACAACAAAGTTTTCAAAATGCTTCTGTAACATCTCGAAATAGTGCCTAAATGGAATAGTGGTTGCGAAACCACAAATTTGAGATAGAAAAGTTTATTTCGATTAATTTTTATGATTTACCGAGTGATTAAATGCATGTGTTAGAGTATTGATAAGAAATTTTATAGATTGCATGTTTAATTTGCCTATTAGGGCTTATTTGCAGAAGTTGCTGTAACAGCCCGATTTAGGGCCTAAATGGAGCGATGGTTTTAGAACCACGAAATCGAAGTCAAAAATTTTATTCCGATTAAGTTTTAAGGTTTATTTATTGATTAAAATATTGTGTAAAAATATCATTAAGTAATTTAGTGATAAAGTGCTTAATTGGACATTTAGGACTAAATTGCAAAAGTTGCAAAATATGTGTTCTAATTCATAAGTACTTGATTGAAATGGGCGTTTAAATAGGAGGTCCTTAAATGGTAATTAGACCATTATATTTTGTTTGGACAAAAATGGGCATGAATTGGACAAAATTTTAAAGAAAGGCCTTAAGGGCATTTTAGTCATTTGGTAATTAAAAGAAATAAAAAGGGAAAATAAAGCCAAAATTGACTCATCTTTTTCATGGAGGCCGAAATTAGAATGGGGGAAGCCATGGCTAGGGTTTTCAAGCTTTCCAAGCTCAATAGTAAGTCCGTTCTAGCCCCGTTTTTCAAGTTCTTTACGATTTTGGAATCCCAGTAACTTGATTAAGCTTATTCTAGCAATAATTTAAGCTATGGTTCATATTTGGAAAAATACCCATAGGTGAAATGTGTTTATTTTGATGTTTTATGGTAGAATATGAAGGCTGAAATTATGTTAAACAACTTTTGCTAAGCGATTTTAAGCAAAAATGAGTAAAATGGCTTAATCGGTAAAAGTTGTTATTATTCATAATTATTATTCATAACTATGTGTTAGAGTGAGAATTTGATGTTGCCATAGAAGGGAAAAATGATCAGCATGTCATAAAACATAAGAATAAGGGATGAATTTTAATTCCCGAGCCTAGGGGCAAAAGGGTAAATATGCAAAAGTTTAGGGCAAAATTGTAATTTTTCCAAAGTTTGAGTTAAGGACTATTTTGAATATTACATTAATTAAGTAAGTAAAATATGATGTTTTAGATCCCGAAAAATGAGATTTGAATCTAGAATGGGAGAAAAATCGAAAATCAGGAAAGTTGGTAAAATGATCGTTTTAGTATCGAGGTAAGTTCATATGTATAATAAGCATTAATTTATGCATGTTTCAATGTAAAATTGATATATTTAATATGATTGCCGAGGTGTTGAAAGTAAGTATAATTATGATGATTTAAATGTTCAATATTAATTCGACATGGAAATGAGAAAGTATGTAAGTTTGTATGTAAATAATACATTATCTTTATTATATTTTTGTATTTCAGCATATTTTATGTATTGTAGCTGATTTTTGAATCATAATTGACTATTGGAAGTATGGAATCAAGTATTAGAAAGAGAGAAATCCGGTTGAACCTTGAAAGATTGGATGATCAGATGGTATGTAGCTAGGTCACATGTATGGTGCTGAGTGCACATCATGTGTACAAGAGAGCTATGAGACATTATGATGTAGCTAGGTCACATGGGTGATACTATGTGTACACCATGTAGACAAGAGAGCTATGGGATATTTGTAGCTAGGTCGCATGCGTGGTTCTAGGTAAAGGACACCATGTAGACAAGAGAGCTACGAGATAAACTGGCTAGGTCACATGGGTGGTACTAAGTGTTCACCATGTGTACAAGAGAGCCAAAATTATGTGTACAATCGAGCTAGGTCGCAGGAGTGGTGCTAAGTGAAGGCCACTATGTGTACAAGAGAGCTTCGATTTTAAAGGTGGGCTGTGTGCGATACCATCGCGTATCTGTTATTATTCCGAAACGTTCAACTGGGAAATTGATTAAATTAAATTGTGTATGACTTTGTGATGATTAGCGTAAGTATATACATGTGTAACTTATGAGCAATATGTTCGATATGTGATTGGAAATTGGAAAGATTGTTATGGGAAAGTGATGAATACAATTGAAGTGTGAAAGATCAAAATTGACAATAAAACTATTCTAGATAGTTGCAGTGACGTGAATCTAAAAATTTACGAAAAATAGTAGAAATTGAATCAGAGACTGAATAAGATATCAAATTATAGCTTAATGAGTCTATTTTCATATAACAGAAACAGAGCAAGCAAAGGAATTCTATATTATGAGATATTTAAGTTTTTGAGAGACTGGTTCAGAATGACTACGTTATCCCCTATTCTGGCTTGTAAAAATCATTAAAAATTTTACAGAAATAATTAGGAAATATAATTTATATTCTTGAAATCCTTAATTAGTATAGTTTCAAATGAAATAAACGAGAACATACTTTGAATTCTGTACGAGGAGAAAATTGATTTGTAGTGAAGAGTGGTCAGAACAGTTGAGCAATGAAACAGGGGTAACTTAAATGAATAAACTATACTAATTGGCTGGACCAAAAATTTTGAAAATTTTATGGTAAGAATATATGTGAATCTAGTTTCAAGGGAAATTAACGGTTTGTAATTTGGAGTTCTGTACCTCCAGAAATAAATAATTTAGTTGCTAGAACTCTACTAGACAACTTATTTTGAACCTGTTTATGATTGTAATAGTGAAAGTATGTGTGTTTGTGATGGTAATATTCCGGGAACATATTGTGACTTTGTTTAAAGTATGATAATGTATTGTTTATTAATATTTACATACTTACTTACTAAGCTATAATGCTTACTCCCTTCCTTTCCTTTTTCCTATAGTGTCGCAGATGTTAGCTTGAGTTGGAGGTCGCGCAAAGGTTAAATCACACTATCAAACTATTGATCGATATATAAAGGTTTTAAAGTATTTTAAGTCTTTGGCATGTATGGAGACTCATTTAATTGTTATTAAGTTGCTAGGTATTGGCTTAAAATACTGACCTATGTTATTTGAAGGTCTCTATTGTATAAAGTCATTTAATGTAGATAGTCTTGATTATGTTATTAATTAAATGATGCAATTTATGAATGTGCATGCTTGCCTATGTGTGTGGTTGAATTAAAGCATATATGGGCCTTGTAAGCTCTTTTTAAGGGACAACTTGAATGTGTTTGAAAATTTTTTAAATTAGAGTGAAATTATGAATCAGTTTTTATACGATGATTAGTGATTAAGTCCGTTAATGCCTCGTACCCTGTTCCGGCGTCAAACACGGGTAAGGGGTGTTACAACTTTCGCTGTTTAAACTTAAGTAATATCCCGAAGGAAAACAAATTGGTGAACGTATATCGAGAACTTTGTCAAATATTGAAAAAGGATTTAGATTCAGTAATGGATTCTTACTGAAAAGATCAATTTGTTTAAAAATGCTATGATGTAACACGGCAGATTCGGTGATAACGTCTAGGCCGAGTTTGGAGTGTTACATTTAATGGTATCAGAGCCAGGTTACAAAACTCGGCTGTGGTCTGGGTAACAGAAAATTTATCTTTTTTTTTCTTTCCAAAAATGGGGGTTTTCTAAATTTGGTTTTTGAAAAAAATTTTTCCAACTGAACTTGACTTGTTTTTGAAATAATGTTATTGGAAGTGTGGCACGCCAAGTCTCCGGCACCAAATCTGTAAGTTCTCTGCTAGTATCTATTGCTTTAAACTGTAATGTTGTGCTGGAAAATTGTTATAGATAGTAGTACTATACTGGAAATTTCTAGTTAGAGCAAACTAAGATCGTAACAGACTGATAATGGTACTGGGATCTCAAACTACGAAAACAAAACTCCAAATATTATTTATCATAAAATATCTATTAATAATAACTGGAATTATAAACTGATAGTATAAAACTTCTAAATTCAGATAAAGCATATTTCGATATGAGCACAAGGGGTACTCGTGGAAGGGGTACACGAGGACGTGGTAGAGACCGAGGGGATGCTGGAGCTGGGTCTTCAGCATCGGGTCATACGCCTACTAGGGAGACACCGACTTCACCAGTAACTGAGACTAGGACTCATGATCGAGCAATTGAGGATGATGCTTTGTCTCAGGTGATGCTGCGAGTTCTTGAAAGGGTGCCTGGAGCGAGTATGGGATTAGTGGCCCGGGGGTCAATTTCGGAGCGACTCTAATCCAATGGGGCAGAGATTTCTAGAGGTGTTTCTGGTGTAGCCCCGAACGTGGCAGAATATTGGTTAGAGGCTACGGAGCGGATAATGGATGATCTTAACTGTACTGTGGAACAGAAATTGAAAAGGGCAGTGTCGTCACTGCGAGATGAGCTTACCAATGGTGGCTCACTATGAGGGAAGGTACACAAGTTAACCGTCTGCATGGGATTTCTTTAAGATGTCCTTTCAAGGGAAATATGTGGGCGCAAGTTATGTGGACACCCAAAGGAAAGAATTTCTGAACTTGACCTAGGGGAATAAGACTGTGGCGGCATATGAGGCGGAGTTTTTGCGGTTGAGTCGTTTTGCCCGTGGGATAGTAACGACTGAGTACGAACACTATGTGCATTTTGAGGATGGCCTTCGTGATGAGTTGAGAGCTCTAATAGCTCCACTGAGGGAGCGAGACTTTGCTGCTTTAGTGGATAAAGCAAAGATTGCTGAGGATATGAAGCGACCGGAGCGCCAGAATCGTGAAAAAGATAGGGGCAAAGGAAAAAGGGATTTTGGATTCTCGGGTTCTGAAGGTAGGCCTATTAAGAGAGCCAAGTTTGATGGGCCAGTCCGAGCTGGAGATACTGTTGTTGCTACAAGTCCGTAGCCCTGTGCTAATTGTGGGAGATCTCATTTGGGTGAGTGCTGGAAAACGATTAGGGTGTGCTTCAGATATGGGTCTATAGATCATTAGGTTAGGAATTGTCCTCAAAGGCCTACTCAGATGCAAGCTATAAGACAGGGTCATGTTCAGCCAGTGAGAGGTGGTCAGCCACTGAGAGGTCGTGGACAGGCTAGAGGTGGAAATGGGTTTGGACGAGGTCATGGAGCACCAGGTAGAGGCACGGGTAATACCGAGGTGAGACAACTAGCCTTGGTTTATGCTACTCGTTCTTGAGAGGATGGTGATGGGCCTGATGTCATAACCAGTACGTTCTTGATTTATAATTCACCATTTGTTGCTTTAATTGATATTGGATCTACGCATTCGTATGTTGCGTGCATTGTGTCTGAGAAGTTGGGTATTCAGTTTGAGAGCACTGCTAGTGAAATGACGGTGTTGAGTCCACTAGGGCAATCGGTTAGGGTGGATAAGTTGTTCAAAGAAGTGCCTTTAGAAGTTCAAGGGGTCGTATTTCCTTCAAATTTGAAGGAATTGCCATTCGGGGAATTTGATATTATTTTAGGCATGGATTGGCTAGTGAAGCATCGTGTGAAATTGGATTGTGCTGCTAAGCGGTTGGTGTTGAAGACTTCAGAGGATGAGGAGGTGGCCATAATAGGGGAGCAAAGAGATTACTTGTCTAATGTGATATCGGCGTTAAGAGCCGAGAAGCTGATTCGTAAGGGTTGTAAGGCTTTTCTAGCATATGTTAGCAATTCAGGGACTAAAAGTCTTTCTGTTGAGGATGTAAGAACTGTTAAGGAGTTTCCAAATGTTTTTCCAGAAGAGCTTCCTGGCTTACCCCCAGACCGTGAGGTTGAATTTGGAATTGAGCTATTACCTGGAACAACTCCAGTGTCCATCGCCCCGTATAGGATGGCACCAAAGGAGCTAGTGGAACTAAAGGCTCAAATTCAAGAGCTGTTAGACCGAGGATTCATTAGACCAAGTGTGTCCCCTTGGGGAGCACCAGCATTGTTTGTGAAGAAGAAGGATGGGTCCATGCGCATGTGCATTGACTATCGTCAACTGAACAAGCTGACAATCAAAAATAAGTACCTTTTACTGAGGATAAATGATCTGTTTGATCAGTTGTGAGGAGTTGCGGTGTTCTCAAAAATAGATCTTCAATTTGGGTACCATCAGCTAAAGGTTAAGGAAGCTGATGAGTATAAGACAGCGTTTAGGACTTGTTATGGTCACTACGAGTTCCTGGTAAGCCGTTTGGGTTAACGAATGCACCAGCTGCCTTCATGGACATGATGAACCGAATATTTAAACCCTATCTGGATCGGTTCATAGTAGTGTTCATAGACGATATTCTAGTGTATTCGAAAACTGAGGAGGAGCATGATGAACATTTGCGGATCATTCTTCAAATTCTGAGGCAGAAGCAGTTGTATGCAAAATTCAGTAAGTGTGAGTTTTGGCTGCAAGAGGTGACATTTCTGGGTCACGTGGTGTCTGCCAAGGGGATTAGGGTTGATCCTCGAAAAATTGAAGCCATATTGGGGTGGAAACCACCAAAGATTGTATCTGAAATTCGAAGTTTTCTAGGTTTGGCTGGATATTGTAGACGTTTTGTGGAAGGGTTTTCAGTGATAGCTGCACCTTTAACTAGATTGAAGCGAAAAGGGGTGCAGTTTGTTTGGTCCAATAAATAGCAAGAGAGTTTTGAGAAATTGAGAAAGTTTTAACTGAGGCTCCTATTTTGATACAGCCAGAGTCTGGGAAGGAATTTACTGTTTACAGTGATGCGTCACATGTTGGATTAGAGTGTGTGTTGATGCAAGAAGGAAAGGTGGTTACTTATGCATCGCGGCAGCTTAAACCTCACAAGATGAATTATCCCACTCATGATTTGGAATTGGCGGCGATGGTGTTTGCACTAAAAATTTTGAGGCATTATTTATATGGGGAAAGAACGATTATTTTTACAGACCATAAAAGCCTCAAATACCTCCTTACTCAGAAGGAGTTGAACCTTCGGCAATGAAGATGGATTGAGCTGCTTAAAGATTATGATTGTTCAATTGAGTACCATCCAGGAAAAGCTAATGTAGTAGCTGACGCACTGAGCCGTAGAGTTGTCTCTAATTTAAGAGCAATGTTTGCTCGTCTTAGCCTGTTTGATGATGGTAGTTTGTTAGCTGAGCTACAAGTGAGACCGACTTGGACTGATCAAATTAAGGAGAAACAGTTGTTGGATGAATCACTAGTTTTTCATTTTTGGCAAGTGGAAAATGGTAAGACTTCATATTTTGGACTGAATGGGGAAGGGGTGTTATGTTCCCATGGAAGAGTGTGTATACCGAATGATTCTGGTCTGAGGCAGTCTATTTTGCGAGAGGTGCATGGTAGCCCTTATGCCATGCATCCTAGTGGGAATAAGCTATACCGAGATCTTTGTGAGATGTATTGGTGGCCTGGGTTAAAACGCGAAGTTATCGATTATGTGAGTAAGTGCTTGACATGCCAGCAGGTTAAGGCTAAGCATCAATTACCCTCTGGATTACTGCAGCAAGTTAAGATTCCACTCTGGAAGTGGGAAAGGGTAACCATGGATTTTGTAAGCGGGTTACCCTTGACGCCTTCTAAGAAGGATTCGATTTGGGTGATTGTAGATCGACTGACTAAGTCTGCCCATTTTATACCGATCCGCATTGATTATTCATTACAGAAGTTGGCCAAGTTGTATGTGGCTGAAATTGTAAGATTGCATGGTGTACAGGTTTCTATCATATCTGACAGAGATCCTAGGTTCACATCTCGGTTCTGGAAGAAATTACACGAGGCGTTGGGTACACGATTGGATTTCAATACTCTGTTTCATCCTCAGACGGATGGACAGTCTGAGAGAGTAATTCAGATATTGGAAGACATGCTAAGAAGTTGTGTATTGGATTTCAAGGGCAGCTGGGAGGATTATTTGCCGTTGGCGGAATTTGCATATAGCAACAGCTATCAGTCTAGTATTCGAATGGCACCGTACGAAGCGTTATATGTTCGTAGGTGTCATACTCCTACT
Organism: Gossypium arboreum; assembly: GCF_025698485.1. Taxonomy (NCBI): domain Eukaryota; kingdom Viridiplantae; phylum Streptophyta; class Magnoliopsida; order Malvales; family Malvaceae; genus Gossypium; species Gossypium arboreum. Next base: position 93,740,312 of record NC_069075.1, read on the forward strand.
TGTTGGACTGAACTAGGTGAACGATGAATCCTAGAGCCGGAGCTAATTGCTAATACAGAAGATAAGGTGAAGCTAATTCGAGATTAGTTGAAAGAAGCGTTTGATAGGCAGAAGTCCTATGCAAACTTAAAGCGTAAAGAGATCGAGTACTCTGTGAGGGATTATGTCTTTCTTAAGGTATCACCTGGAAGAAAATTATAAAGTTTGGATGGAAGGGAAAGCTGAGCCCTAGATTTATTCGGCCTTACCGAATACTTAAGCATGTAGGACCGGTTGTGTATCAACTTGAGTTGCCTCCGGAGTTGGAAAGAATTCACGACGTGTTTCACGTTTCAATGCTTAGGCGGTACCGTTCTGATCCCCCACACATCGTGCCAGTTGAGGAAATTGAAGTTAGGCCTGATCTAACCATCGAGGAGGAACCAGTGCAGATATTGGAGCATGATGTTAAAGTGCTAAGAAGGAAATCAGTTCCACTGGTCAAAGTACTTTGGCGTAATCATGGAGTAGAAGAAGGCATGTGGGAACCGAAAGAGGCAATGCAACATCAATACCCTCACATTTTCTGATCAGGTAAATTTCGAGGCCAAAATTTCTTTTAGAGGGGTAGAGTTGTAACGCCCTAAAATTTAGGGTCTGGAAATTTTTTTACTTATTTTGACACGAATTGCATGTTGGGTGGGTTGGCTAAGTGATTTGGGTGTGTTTGAGGGGGTCAATGAAGTCTTGGGGTTAAGGTTCGGCTTTTGCAGCATTTTTGTTTTGCTCTTAAAAGAACCTGGTTACTGGCACTTGTGCCTTATAAATAATTGTGGTTGTGTTATGTTACAAAAAGCCTTGTGGCTTGGTGGAAGTGGCGTGACATAGCTATTGAGGAGAACAAGGGTTCGAATCCCATGGCAAACAAGGAGCATTTATTTTGCACTTGTGGACAGTAAGTGGTGGAGTTGGAGTAGACTTCTAAGTGGTGGAAGTTTGAATTAGTCTTGAGTTGTTGGGAGAAGATTGTGGAGGATATCAAGGAGGGTTTTGAAGAGAGTTTCAAGGAGTTAGAGAGGAGGGAGAGTTGTAGCTGAATAGGTAATTTGTTGGTGCAAAATTCGGCCAAGGGTTTTAAGATAGGCATTTTGGCAATTGGTGTTTAGGAGTAGGTGCCGAATTCTTCTCTTCAACTTTTGGGTTTTATTTTGTGTTACCTTTTTGTGCCAAACTGTAAGTGACTCTTTCCTCTTCTCAATTTCTTCTTCTCTTCTTCGTTGAGTCAAGATTGCCGAATCCCCTTTAGCCGAATATTGGTAACCTTTTCCTTTTGTTGTCTCAAAAGTCTCTTTTCTTGTTTCTAAGTTGAAGAAACCGAATACAACTCCTCCTTTTTCCTTTTCATTGTTTCTTTCTCTCGTGAAGTTAGCCGACTACTTCTCTCATTGTGTGACTAAAATTGTGGAGGCCTAACCGATTCTTAATCTCTTTTAATTGAGGGTAAGTGTTTTCTCTAGCCGAATAGTGGAAGGCTCCTTTTTCCATGTTCAATTTGGGTATTTCTTGAGTCGAATCCTCTTGGCCTTCGTAAGGATAGGTTTATCTAACGTTTTCTTTCTCGTTCAAATGGTGCTAGGGGGTCGTGATGTTACCCAAGGGGTGGGCCGAATGCTATTGCCTTTCATTTTTAGTTCACATCTTGGTAAGAAGTGCACTTGGTTTTAATGAAGTATTATTAAGTTACTGAACAAATGGGATGTTAATGCTAATTGTTGTCTATAGGAGGATGATCGTTGGATAATGGTGGTTTAAGCCCTACTTGTCTTAGCAAGGTAAGCGATGCATATTGTTGGGAATTTATGAGTACATAGTTGGGCAGTTAACCTAAATGTTTGAGAACTGACAAGGGATCATTATTTTGGATTTAGGTTGAGCGCGCAGGCTTCGATGTTTTTCTCTCCGAAAAGGTGTGTAACCGTATACCATTTCTGTTACTGACCAAAATCCGAAAGGTGTGTATTCACACCCCTCTTTACTGTGAATCGGCAAAAGCCGAAAAGCTGAAACTTCAGCATTTGAGGCCTCAAGAGTGTGCGATCGCTCATGTGGTGAGCCGAGCCATAAGTCATGGGTGATAAACTGTAGAGACCACCACGAGTGTTCTCATGGGCTTAGGCCGGTATGGGCCTCGATGGGCCGAGATGGACAGTGTAGGCCTAATGGGCTTATGGGCCCATGCAAATTAAAATTCACAAAAGATGATAAATATTGGATTGGGCTATGGAATTCACATAGCCATGACTAAATTTTGGCTAAATGGGCCACGCGAGCCTGTGGGCCCACTTGGGCCGAATGTTGGGTTGGGGGCCCATTACACCATTTCAACCAGTTAGGTTATTTGAGTCGCTCGAGGCGACTGTAGACCTTCGAAGAGGTCGTTATCTGTACTGAGACCCCATAGTAAGTAAGATTATCAAAATACCCCTAAAGGGTAAAATTACTATTTTACCCCTAATAGTTGGAAATGACCATTATACCCCTAGAGGTAGGTTGATTGATGAGTGTATGATATTTATATGACTGTAGGGAGTATGACACTTTGCATACACGTAATATTTATTGCATGATATATTGCATGGGGATTGGGATTCTGATTTGGAGGTAGTATTGTACTGGTGGCTCTGCCACAATTACTGTTACCGGTGGCTTTGCCACATATACTGTTACTGGTAGCTTTGTTGCGATATTGGTGTGCTGGCTGGGTGGGTCGATTTTATCCCCACATGGTGTGTTGGTTGGTACGGAGTGGTGTGTTGGTTGGATTGGGATGGGTTGCATATTTGCACTGTACTGATTCTGTATTGGGCTTAGGCCCACACTGTTTCCGTTTAGGGCTAAGGCCCAAAAGACCTTGTTTACGAGCAGGCTCGAGCCTGATCGCTCTTGCATGCACGGTTTCCTATTGTCTGAGAAGGGATTACACACTGAGTTTTCATAAACTCACCCTTTCTTTTAACTATGCAGGTAATCCACCGCCTTAGATGGTTTGGAGCTGCGAGGGACTCGGAGATGGCCACACTACTGCTTCGGTTTCTTTTATTTGCAATTAGATTTTGTTTTGGGTTAAATGTTATGTAATAAGGCCATTGGTGGGTTTTAAGTTTAATTTGGATTTTGATTTCTTAAACTAAACTGCTAGTCTAGGAAAACACGAGGTTTCAAAATAGCTCGATTTTTCTAAAGAACACGAGCTTTCAACAACAAAGTTTTGAAAATGCTTCTGCGGTTTAAACTGAAGTAATATACCGAAGCCAAACAAATTGGTGAATGTATATCGAGAACTTTTTTCAAATATTGATAAAAGGATTTAGATTCAGTAACAGATTCTTACCGAAAAGATCAATTTGTTTAAAAATGCTATGATGTAACACGCCAGATTCAGCCATAACGTCTAGGTCGGGTTTGGAGTGTTACATTACCATCCACTATTATTAAACTATTTGTCTATTTGCTTCAAAAGTCCCTTAGTCATGCTCTACCTTATAATTTAATAACAATTCATACTTTTAGCACTTGCATGATTTAGTCCCTGCATGCTAATTAACTTAATTCAATAAAATTACCCGACCAAAATTCAAGTCACTTCATTTATAAATATTTACAAGACTGGTTTATGGAATCGAAGTCTCGAAACCACACTTTTTATATAACTGACTTTCAGGTCGTTATTTAATTAATTATTTTCATGATTTGTTTTTTTGTCGTGCTTGTTAGTTAAATACTTTAGTTAATTTTAGTTTTTAAATCAATCACTCGAATTATTTGGTTAAATAATAGAAAGATGGTAATTACTAGTACTTTTAGTGTTCGCAAGAACGATATCTTTGCTTACGTTACTATACTATTAATTGATAGGTACATTTACCTTAGTTAAATTTTTAGTTAGTTCTGTGGACATCAATGAGCTCATTGGTTTTTTGCTTACACATGAGATGAGACTCAATGAAGGGGCTGAAGAAGAAAAAGTTATGAATAAGAAGGTTAGTATTCCTCTAAAATCCACTACAAATGAAGATAGTGAATCAAGTGAAGAGGTGGATTAGGGCAAATAGATCGAGATGTTTGCTAGAAGATTCAAGAGGTTCATGAAGTCCAATAAAGGAATTAGATTTCAAAAGATGGAGGAATTGAAGCTTAAATATATGAAGGAGAAAGATCTCATTATTTGCTATGAGTGCAAGAAACTGGGATACATCAAGTTTGATTGTCCTCAATGGAAAAAGAAGGGACCAACCAAATAAAAGCTTAAAGCTAGTATGTCTACTTGGAGTGATGAAAATTCCTTCGATGATGAAGATCAAGAAGTAGTCAACCTATGCCTTATGGCCATCAATGATTCTAAGGTAACTTCTAACTCATCTACTTCAAATTCTTATTCTTATTCTTTTGATGAGTTGCAAGATGCCTATGATAAGTTAGGCTTGCAGTTTGAATTAATGGTTTCAAAATATAGGAAATTATTTCAAAACTAAAAGATGAAAATAATTCACTCCCCAAAGTCAATCATGAACTTGAAAGTAAATAAATGATATGCAAGCTGTTATAAATTATTTTGAGAAAAATAATTGCGACTTGCATAATTTACTTTCTAAAGTTCATGATGGGCATCAAAAGTAACTTGAGTTGCTTAAGAGAGAAAAATCTCACTCTAATAAAGTTTTTGAAAAAGGAGAAAATTCAAAACAAAACTTTGTTGAAACTAGCTTTAATTTCTATAAACATAGAGGTCCTCCAAGTTTTTACAAAGGAAAATTTGTTAAAAGTATATGGGTCGCTAAAGGACTCATAACGACCAAAGCTAATGATATCTTTTCTTAATGGATACCTAAAAGGACTAGAATATTGAAAACTAAAGCTTATGGACCCAAAAAAAATTGTACCAAAAATAAAAATTTAATTCTATGTTTGTAGGAAAAGGTGCATTGCTTCAAGGAGAGCATCACTAATGCAAATTCTATGTGATTGTACCTTAATGTTTACTTGGTATGTTAGTTCCCTTGTTTCTTATTTTTAATATCTATCTTTTGGACTAACCACTTTCTTTTCCTCTCAAGTTTTATCTGATTATTTTTTATATAAGAAAAAAGAGGAGAAGAGAAAGGTAAATTTAATGGTTGATTGATTATGATAAATTGATTTTATGCCAAATTTAGTGACCATGTTTTCAAAGTAAACTGAATGTCAAATTTGATCTTATGTCAATTTTTTTAAGCCTTAAATTAAAAATGACTTTTATATAGGGGGAGAAATTTATTCAAAAATAAATTAAAAAATGTTTTGTTATATCAAAAGGGGAGATTGTTAAACCAACTTTATTTGATAATATGTTTTGATACAATTAATTAAAATGCTTTTTGAATAAAAGTTAAATATGAACAAAATTGGCAAAATGATAAAATAAAGTTAAAATGGTTTCAATTGAGTTAAACATTTTCAATTAAGTTAAAACTATTTTAAAACAAGACAATATTGCTCCAGGCAAAAAAGTATCAATACTTTTTGGACAAGTATCGATACTTTTCGAAATATCAATACCAATTCTAAAATCGATACTAAATTGACATTCTGTGACACCCTCAACTCGACCCGAATCCCCTAATCCAGATATTAGATGTTACAACTTACAAACATTTAGCATAAAATTTAAACAATTTGCGTATAATTCTTTTTCCACGCAATTTGTATTATTTTTGTACTCAAATAATTAAAACAACGTTACAACACATCAATTTGTTAAAAACAGGCTCTCTTGGCATTGAAAACTATTCATCGTACTTCTAAGATATTTTCTATATGCATAGTATCCCAGCTCGTCATTTCCTTGGTGCAATCCTGGCTTGGTCTCTCCTGGCGAACTCATATATACAACCACACTTGAAACATGGACCAAACGCTTATAAGTTCGCATGCACTTAATGAGTTTTAATACAAAATACCTTGGAAACTTTGTAATTGAATTCTTCATCCTGAAGATTTTGGATTACTATTCTATTTTTAGCTAATACATTTATAATATTAAATATATATTGTTATACGCCATGTATCGTAGTTAACGTATCATCTCTCGCTTTATTACGTGGCTAACTCTAGACCTTACTAGATGATTTCTACCTTTCTTTTCTCTTAGACAACAAAGGTACTTCTTAGAAGAATATCTATACATTACCCACCTTCAATGGATTTCCCCTTCAATTGTACACTTTATATGTTCCTCGAAATTGTTACTCATAGATACTATTTCTTGACGGATACGTAGTAATTGATCTTGCATTTGGAAGATTCACATATTGAGTTGGATAACTATCAGACTACCAATCAACTCATACCTTGATTCAAATCAGAAACAAGCTCATATTGATTATAAAACATTTAAGATCGTTAAGAAGAATCCTAAACAACTATGTTACATAACACAAGAAAGCCCAAATTAACCAACGGCTCATTTTCCAAATAACCCTAGAACGAGACATAATACTATTAATATATGGTGGATACCAGATAATTCCGACTTATACCCTTCATAATGTAGACAAAATCAAACCCACAAATACTTATACCTTTCATAACTATGAATACGCCCATATCTTATACTGACAAACTACTATGGCAGATTCTTCCTTTAGAAATAAGAATACATACCTTCTGTTAGTAACTATCCCTTATACTCATTCAAGATCGAACAAACCATGTTACTTCAGATGTATCAGATCCTTATCATAGAATTATCCTTCAAAAAGACCTCACATTTTGCCCAGATTTACCACATAGGCGGATAACTAGATTTTGAAATGTAGGCATTCCCGAATACCTAAAGGCCAAATAAAATACGTCACAAAGGCTGAACAGAATGTGCCACATAGGCCAAAAAAATACGCCATACAAGGCAAACAAAATATGCCACACAAGCAAAACAGAATGTGCCACAAAAGCTAAACAAAATACGCCATAAAGGCAATACTGAAAATGCTACAAAGGCTCTGTTTAGATGTCACCAAGGCACGACATGTGAACTGCTATGTTTGTGATATGAATTTTTCCTAAACTCACCATCGCGTGGGGTTTGCCCATCATTACCCTGGGACACATAGAAACCCAGTAGATAAATGTGGATCATCTGCCCTTTCCAGAATATCCTATGACCATGGTCTTTCTCAGAATATTTGTACCAAAATTCATGTTTACTATCTCAATAGACTTCACAGCATATCACCGTGATGTCGGAACTTACATTACATATTTTCTCTAACACTCCGTTGATGTAACACCCCTATCCCGTAACCGTCGCCGGAATAGGACGAAGCGTTACCAGAAAATTTGGAAGCAAATCAAAACAGTAAAATTTTGAACATTTTTTTTTTGAATAAAGATTGTTCATTTAATTAAATTTCTAAACACAAACAAAGATCAAACTTATAACTTATAAAAGTAGACTTCCAAAGGATGCTATATTCGCATGGCTTACAAACAATAGTTATGATATCATTCTAGTATAATATATCCTATACATGCCATAAGCTAAATCCAAATCACAAGGTTTCCATAATAGTAGATAGTGTGATGAAGTGCTGACGATCCCCGAGCTGGTAATCAGAGTCCACAATCTATAAAACAAAGACAAAAGACAAAGGGAGTAAGCTTACATAAGCTTAGTAAGTCTTAAGTAAAACGATAATTTTGCAGAATCAAATTCAATTATCATTTATCACTCGATTTTTTTTTCTAATCAACGAAGTCAATCTAGAGCTCCATAACGAACTATAATTTCAATAACCACATCATTTAGTTACCACAAATTATTTCATGATAATGACCAAAATGGTCAAATATTCATATGCTCACAAGGCACACTTAGCTCATAATTACACTCTAATCTATATGCCTCTATTATAGTTTAATCGAATACATTCTTATGGCATAACACATTGGCCAAATGTATCATAGTCACATGGACTGTGGTCACATTTGCATTCATACACTTATTCACATATGCATCGCTTTGTATACTTTTGATCTAATCCGAATTAAAAATCACATACAAGTACCTGATACATACTTGGCCAACTTAATGTACTAAACATCTTTAACTGTCGTTTCATTACTAAGCCTCATCGTCTTAAACCTTGCAGAAACCCCGTTTAACAATATCAAGAGATCTCACCATTCCGTCAAATAGTTCAAACCTCATGCACGCATATATAGTTTATCTATTTCTTCCAAATTTGATTCACATAGTCATTCGCATCTAGAAACCTCATATCTACTTCTAATTCAATCAATCAAACTAAAACATAATACTTTTACCACGTTTAGTTTCCATATTTAGAAGCACATAATAATATCATAATCTATCATGAATAGATTCATAGAGTCACTACTCATTTAGCATAACATATACTCTTTCAATAATCATAATCACTTGCTCAAATGTACTCGTTTCATGCACATACATGAATATATATATATATAAAAACTTAAGGACTGACATTTTCGAGCACCTTAAAGACACATTTGGAAAATTTGAAGAACCATTCGAACAGCCACATTCGAACATATTAAAGACAACTAAATTTTTGTCTTGTTTTGGACAACCGTACAGGTCAGCAAGGCATATATTAAACTACACCTAACATGTTTATTTCATCATGCTTTGAACAACAATAAAAACCATCATGAATTATATTAAATCAACTCTTTAACACATTCGAACAACTTAAAATACATCATTCGAATATCATAAATCACAACTTTCCGACACCATAAATTGCAGCATTTAACACCTAAATTTTTAGCTTACTAACATCATAAATTCATATCCATTTGGACATCATTAGTTAACATTTAACAATTTAGTTTCACATTGTTCAGATCATTTTAATTTCCTGATCACTTGGATGATCTTTAATTATTATTTGGACAACAATAAACAACCATCGATCAGACTACCTAAATTGGTAAGCAATTAAACAGCATGCATGCAAACTGCATGCTTCAGCAGCTCCCTCGATAGCTAAAAATTTCAAAAAAATTTCACTTAATTCCATCACTCATACCAGCATAAAGATGCAACAAAACAACCAAGAAAGAAAAGGTAAAGAACTCACTATCATTTATTTATTTAATTAAATAACATATGCAATTGTTGCATATTTGGCAAGTTTAAAACATCTTTAAACAGGGAAATTAAATGCTGAAAGTCCAGCATTTGTATAGAGGCCAAAGTTGGCATTTAACCTCTCATAATTCCCTATTATTTCAATCAGTAGTAGTCCATCTCCTCAACAAATTTAAGTATATTTAGTTTAGCAATTTCATACTTAAAATTTAGCATTCTTAATAACGGTCATCAACAATTAACTCAACATTTAATCTCTTCAGTTTTTCTTTTATCTTGAATAGCACATACATTAATTTCAAACGAAAGGAAAGGTATAAGAATTTAAGAGAATACCATGCTTCAAATGAGCTGTTGATCAAGTCTGTCAAGCTTTCCAGCTTTCAAACTTAATAAATTTCAGCATTTGAACATCATTTATTTACCATTCAGACATCATAATTTATAGAATATAGCACTCCAAATTTCTAGATTCCAAACATAACAAATTTCAGCATTTATTCAATAGCATATGCAAACTTTAATAATTTCAACTGACTGTTTTCACACATCATAAAGTTCATTCATTTGCACCAAGTTAATTACTGATAATTTAACTCAATACTGCAATATTTAATCATAAATCTAATAGCCACAAACATCATTTTCTTTTCTTTTCTTTTCTTTTTTGAATTTCTCTAGCTAGCAGCAATTTAAATTTCATACAATTTAATTCCTTACTTCCCTTCGACATATATAGCCTCTTTTTCTTTTTAGCTTCAACATTAATGTTGAAACATAAAAAAAAAAAACTGATTTTTTTTTACAGCATTATGATCATAATGAATAGTCTTGAATCTCCATATTTAAACTCCTCAACAAGCTCAAATCGAACAGCATGCATGTTAAATTCAACCATCTTTTTTATTGTGCTTATTTCACCACAATACAATATACACACAAACCGAACAATAGCTCCACTTAAATAATATCATTAAATTCTCTTTATCAATTGAATAACCAAGGTATAGTTCCAATAAACTTCAAGCCAAAATCAACAATTTTTAAGTAATGGAATGCACAAAAATTTTAAAGATTTGGATTCAAGAACTCACCAAAAATTCATTCAATTGGGTAGCTAACTAATAAATTTATTCCTTCCCTTTTCTATAGTGCTATCCTTCCCATCCTTAACGTTTGTTATCAAAATAGATATGCTTAGCATGCAATAATGGCAGCTCTCAAAGGTATTCTACTTCCCCATTTTTCCCTATCGAACACCTCGGAGAAATAAGAAGTCTCCTCCTTTTATTTTATTTTTCATTTTCATTTCACTTACTAGCCAAAAGAACTACAAACTAACAAGAATGAAGATGAAATAACCTTACCAGCCAAATTCCACATCAAGCCTAACCTTACGTGAGCTCATTTCCTTTCTTGTTCTGCCTTGTCCTTCTCCTTAACAAGTTTATTGAAATCGACCCCAAATAACGCTTGAAAGCTTAAACTCCCATTACAGTTTCGTCTTCTTCCTGTCCCTCCTGTTTCTAATTTTGCATGCTATTTCCCAAAAGAAACTTTCCCTTTTTTTTTTCTTTCCCTTTTTCTTTCACTGTTTTCGTTTTGTTCTATGGTCTTTTCTGTTCTTCTTTCTTTTTTTATTTAATTCATGTTTTCAAATTATAAACTATTAAATATTATTTACTAAATATAATATACACATAATGCCAAAATCATAACATCATTACCATCCACTAATGTTAAAAGTGGGCCATTTGACATGCAAGTCTACAACTTTAGTAATTTAACATTTTAATCACTTGGACATTTGCCTATCATATTTTTAAAGTTTCTCAAATATGTCCTTTTTAGCTAATTTCACATCCAAATGACAAAATTAAAATATGAAATTTTTACACATACTTATTAACAAATAATAAGCATAGAATATAACAATTAATTATTTTTGTGACTCGATTTTGTGGTCCCGAAACCACTTTCCGACTAGGGTCAAATTAGGGGTGTCACAGTTGAACCCCCATTTCTATAACTTTTTCCATCGTGACTTGTATACATGTTACAAGTAATTCATGAAGACTATACTCATTTTCCTAACCAGATCGTATTTCTTTACATACTATCCACACATCAACACAATCATGCATCAATATACATTCCATATACACACATACAGTTGCTTTATAGAATCACATGAACCCATATGCACAACATCACACACTTACAGATATTATACAAAGGTTTCACATATGCATTTTGCAGTAGTTCAAGTTCTCATGCATTGTTACTGGAGCATTAACCATAAGAACTTTAGAATGACTTGCAGTAATCAAGACTAGGAACTCTCCTAATACTCACCTAGACAACAACTTGGAGTTCCCAACTTGAACATCCTTTTCAAATCAACAATAAAAACTACTTAAAGAATATAGAACCACCATTAGATCCTATTTACAGATAAATGACTAACCTTAGTGTTTAATTCTTTCATAATTTTCTTATACACACTTGTGAGCTTGCATTGTTATTCTTTAGCTCAAGTGTATTTTTGTTAATTTGAGCTTTATTGGAAAACATTCTGATTTTGTAAGGATTATTTCTTTGTATCTCTTTAAGAGGGTTGTATCATAAGGTTTGGGTAGAATCCTTAAGGGAGTTGTAGTCTTAAGATGTTGGGTAGAAATCTTAAGGGAGATTGTAAGGTTAATTCTCTTGAAAGGTTATCAAATTAGTAAATTTGAGAAAATCCTTAGTAGTGGAAAGCTAAGGTAGTGGAGTAGGCAATTAGTTCTGAACCATTCTAAATTCTTATGTTCACTGTTTCATATTGTTTCATTACTTCCACCATTTTTCTTAAAGGCCAATTCTCCTTCCTTCTTGGTGATTTCGAGTTGAATTATCGAGCTAACACATAGTTCAGTTCACATACCATTTTCCTCAATTAAACATCAATTCATCATGTATATAACATATTTTAGCTCAATTTCATACTAATTTCTCGTATCAATGAAGTCATGCAACCTTCTACTCTATTCAATTTAGTCTCTATTTCGATATTCAATTCCAACCATATTATTTCACTCAATAACTATTAATAGCTTACCTCAATACTAAATAATGCAGTATATCATGAATATGCAGTAACTAAATTGGCTTTGGGTCATACCGATAACAAATAAAAAGCTCGCATTACTCATCGTCAGCTATTGCCTTCCCTTTTCCTTTTAACGATCCTGCGTCGCTTTTAGCTACAAATAATAATTCAGTAATAGTGTAATATCAAATTCTATCCAAATCACAATCAATTACAAAATCATACACATTTTGCAAATGATTCAATTTAGTCCTTAAAATCGATATAGTCACATCTTTCAAATTTGAGCTTTGATTCTAAAAACGATCTCAATTACATCCTTCTATAGCCATATATAATCTATAATTACAAAAATATTACACCAATTTCAAAATTTATGCACTTTAGTCATTGTGTTAAAAAACTAGCAATTAAACTTTACAAACTAGTTCATTTTCCAATTCTAACCTCAAAATCTAACTATTGAAACTTTAACAATTACACAAAATAATACGCGGGTCAACTAAATCAAACTCTTAAAATTTTAAAAACATAAAAATTACAAAAAGAAAAAAAAAACTTGAAATTTCTTACCATGCAAATCGTGGAACCTTTAGAGCTTAAAACAATCACTTCCTTAAATTCCTTTAGTTTCCAAACGGTGGAGAAAAGAAAATTGAAAGAGGATGACTTTATTTTATTGTTTTAACACATAATAATGATTTAATTTTAATAATATATATATTTATAAAATATCATCTAACTGTCCACTATACAATGAAAATGGTCTCTATGTTATTTTAGGCCTTGTTTAATTACTATATAAGTCCTTTAGCAATTAAAAATTTATAGCGATTAACTTTTACCACTTTTACGATTTATTCTTTATATCATAACTAATTATTAATTTAATAAATTACTAGACCATAATTCAATATATTACTAATATATCTGGTAAATATTAAATAACAATATTTACAAACTTGATAATTGAAAATGGTGTTCCGAAACTACCATTTCCAACATCATTGAAAACGGGTTGTTACAACTTAATTAACTTTAATTTATTTAGTTAATCCATTATTAACATCATCAGCCACTAACACCCACCCTGACATGATCTAATTTTTATTTAAGACCTTAAGTCATTTTCTAATTAAAATTTTATAGTGATTTGACTTTACAATTTAATTCTAAACCTTAATTAATCATGAATTTGGCTAAATTACTTATCCAAAATTCAATTCACCTATATAATATGTTTGTATTTACCTTTATTCAATATTTATGAACTCGGTTTATGAAAATGAAGTCCCAAAATTACATTTTTCAACACCACTGGAATTAATCAAGTTTAATTTAAATAAGTTCTTAATTAACCATAATCTAATCATCATTAACTAAAGATAGTGGAATCTTCCATCATCATCCACCAACTCATAATACAAAATGGTTTGTTTGTCAATTTGGTCCTTTAACAATATAAAAAGCTATAGTGATTAAAATTTTACGATTTAACTTTTGTACCCTAATTAATCATCAATTCAACAAAATTATTAGACCAAAATTTAATATATTACTATATTAACCTTGTCAATATTAATATTTAATATCTACTAACTCGATTTATGAAAATGAGGTTTCGTAAGTATATTTTTCGTTACCCTTTGAAAATTAAGTTGTTACAAATTAATTGAGATAATATTTTAATTTTTTATAATCTATTAGTTAACTTTATCACATAAATTTAATTTTTTTATGTTCTCTAGATATAGTGTTCAATTATTTATGTAAAAAGAAAAATAATCTTGCATATATAATAATTTAAATAAACAATTTTGAAAACAATATAATTTTTATTAATTTTTATTAATCTTGCATATATTAACAACTTTATCTTGCTTATTTATTATATAAGTTTAAGATTATCTTCTATTAATTTAAAAACATATTATGATTTTAAATTATTATGTTTTATAAATTTAATAATAAAAAATAGTTATTGTTAGAGGGATCAGCTCTTTCGGGAGAAGTCTTTGAAGTGTCGTCTTTGGGGACGTCGATGCGATCTCTAATATATAGCAAAAAATGACCTATATGTAATAGGTTATGGGTTTGAATCCCACCAAAGGCGAGACACTCACGTCACCTCTTGGTGGGTGGTCGTACGTCTACGTATGGTCAAGGCACTCCCCTCCATGAACGATACACTGCTCTCTATGGAGCGGAGACAAAACCCTTTCCCGGGGGACAATACCTTCCATTATTAAGAGAATAGATCGGCGTCCCCGAGGATGACATTTTCAAAGGAGTCAATCCCTCCTCAAAAATTATATATAAAAATTGCCAATGTCGATAAAATGAGTATGACATGTGTTAAAATATTAGGCATCCACGTCATTTGGGAGTATGAGACCTTGTAATATATAATATACTAGTTTGTATATCCGTACCATTCACGAGTTAATTTTTTTGTTATGGATTTAGTTTTTTTTTTTATGTTTAAGTTTGACATTGAGAAAATAAAAAAAAGTAATGTATACTTTTATGAGAAATAGTGTATGTAACACTCCTCACTCGTATTTAACATTGGAATAGGGTTACAGAGAATTACTGGACTTATTATACAATAAAACATACATTTCATATACATTCTCAATTAATCAATATAAACATCATTCACATTGTCCCTATTTCGAGCCTACGAGGCCCTAAACATACATTCGGGGTAGTTTGGGACTAAATCGATAACATATGAAGTTTCTGGAAAACTTAGAAAATTTTACCAAAATACACGGGACACATGACCGTGTGGCTCGGCCTATGTCTTACACGGCCAAAAACACGCCCTTGTCACAAGCCGTGTGGACATTCGAAATGGGATCACATGGTCGTGTCCCGGCCCGTGTCCGACCCCATGTAACTCTTTAAATTGGGTCACACGGCCAACCACACGCTCGTGTGACCAGCCAGTGTTCCAGGTCGTGTGCTAGGTCATGCCAAACCTGTAGGGTATACTGACTTATGCCATACGGCCAAGTCACACTCCGTGTGCTAGGCCGTGTGGAGCATACTGACTTGATTTTTAATTCAACACTAGGGAACACACAGTCGTGTAACCTGACCGTGTGTCGCACATGGTTGAGACACATGCCCATGTGGAAAAAAATAGGCTATTTACCAAGCCATCTTGCCACCCAAATTTGCATATATCTACACCAAACCATATGTCACCAAACAAAACATAAAGAGGCATTAAAATCAAGCATAACCATGCCTAATTCATGCTAAATCCATACCATTAAGCATAAGACACTTATGTGTCAAGACAATCCAAACACTTTCATACCAAATTCACATTCATAAATCACCCTAATGGTCACTTTCAATTAAGCATCATTATACCTAAAACCACAAGCATATCAATTTCAATTTATCAAACATGATACACAAATTACCAATTCACAAACTACCATTCACCACAAGCATTTTTATTGTAAATACCATATGCATAACAAAGGCCATTTACACACATATATATATGCACAACCAAATCAACCAAAATAAGCCAAATCACTTGACTATCTACATATCAAACCACTTAACATTACAAGCCAACTCAATGGCTAAATTCACTAATATCATATACCAAAATTACCAAAGTTTCTAAACATGCCATATAACCAAAATCATAGATTCAAAAGTATTTAAGTGATATCTTGATAGTGTGATGAGATCTTCGACGATTCCCGAATCCGAGCTAACTTTGATTTCACTATAAAAACATGGAAACATAAACAATGTAAGCTATAAAGCTTAGTTAGCTCGTATGCTAAATAAGTAAAAACTTACTAACCAACAATTCAATAACATAAACATCACATAATACAACTTAAATTTGAAGCATAACTTAACATATATATATTCAATCCAAAGATTAAACACAATTTCCATCAACTTCTTCGATTCACTATCGTATAGTTCACGTACATACCTGTACAAGCTCGTATCGATCTCATACTCATCCATATCTTTCATATACCCATTGAACCATTCGGAATACTATCAGATACCTGAGAAACCCGCACCCTAAGTGCAACATAGATACAGTTGAAGCTATCTCAATCTCATTTCACATATAATGCTCACTCTCGAACTATCAACGGGTCTACTCACACAAGCTGACGGTCATGACGTAGCTACACGGTGCTACTCACACAAGCTAACAAGAATCCGCAACACATGCCAGATAACTCAGCCCCCAGGAGGACGTACAAACCAACACCCAAATCACATAACCCCTAATGACATGTCATTTGTACCCTAATCTATTCCTAAGGTTCAATAGAGATTTCTCGCAGTCGAATCATCATCGAACATATCCGCAAGGTCGTACTCACAATTTATGCAATATCAAAGCATTTAAAACATAAATATAACAATGCTTATTACATACAAACTTACCTTGAATGCAAAAACGGCGAAATAAGTCGATTAATCCGATACTTTATTTTTCCCCGATCTAAATCTAAATTTCGCTTTTCTTGATTTATATGTAATCAAATATAACTTATTCAATTACCAAACTATTCAATTTAGCCCAAAATGCATATTAAGGAAAGTTTACACTTTTTCCCCTAATATTTCAACATTTTTACAATTTAGTCCTTATCTCATAAAAACAGAATTTCATGCAATTTGGTCCCTACCCATGCTAGCTGAATTTCTATTATTACATAGCATCCCATACTTTTCATTTATTTCACAATTTAACCACCAAATTTTAACATTTCACAATTTAATCCCTAATTAGAAATGTTGTTTATCTAACAACAAGCATGCATTTTCTATCATCAAACACCAAAACACTCATAGATTCATAAATAGAAAAACCTTAAACCTTTAACAGTTTTGCAAAATAATCCCTGGGCTAGCTAGATTAAGTTACAACAACTCCGAAAACATAGAAATCATTAAAAATGAAACCGATATTCACTTACATTACATGCAAGGATACAATGATCGAACCTTCAAATGCATTTTAATGGAGTTTTTCTTTCCTTATTTTCGGTTGAAGATGGACAACAAGATGATCAGTTTTTTTATTAATTTTACTAACCTTTAATTTATTAAATTACATGTTTAACCTTATTATTAACCTTTGAAATTTCATAACTAATGTCCATATTTGTCCACTCAATATATAAATGGTATAATTACCACATAAATCCCTTAACTAATTAATTTCATAGTCATTTGATACCTTTATCTTATAGAACTCTAATTTTGTACCTTTTCTGATTTAGTCCTTTTTACTAAATTAAACACTCAAACTATAAAATTTCTTAACGAAAATTTCACACAATCATACTATCATGCTGTAAACATTAAAATAATAATAAAATAATTATTTTAACTTTAGATTTGTGGTCCTGAAATCACTGTTTCGATTTGACTAAAAACGGGTTGTTACAACTCTTCCTCTTAGGAATTTTTGTCCCTGAAAATCTTACGAGAAAAGAGGTTAGGGTACTATTTTCTCATAGCTTTCTTGGGTTCCCACGCAGCTTATTCAACCCTGTGACGTTGCCAAAAAACCTTCACTAAAGCTATGCTCTTATTTCTCAACTCTTTAACCTCTCGAGCTAAAATTCTGATCAGTTCTTCGTTATATGTAACATCAAGTTGAATTTCAATCTCTACCGACGCAATTACGTGTGATGGATCTAATCTATATCGATGCAACATTGAGATGTGAAACACATTGTGGATCTTTTCTAATTCTAACGGTAAAGCTAGCCGATATGCTACTAGCCCTATTCTTTTTATGATCTCATACGACCCGATGAAACGTGGACTCAATTTTCCTTTGTGACCAAATTAAAGAATCCTTTTGCTCAGAGATACTTTCAAAAATAATCTATCACCGATCTGAAATTCAATGTTTTTATGTTTCAAATCCGCATACGATTTCTGTCGATCTAAAGCTGCTTTCAAACTATCGCGAATTACTTCCACTTTTTCTTCAGTCTCTCTAATCAAATCAACCCCGTGAATCTTTTTCTCATTAAGCTGAGTCCAGTATAATGGAGTTTAGAATTTATGACTATACAATACTTCATACGATGCCATCTTTATGCTCGATTGAAAACTATTGTTATACGTGAATTCAACCAATGGCAAATATTTCTCCCAGTTGCCTTCAAACTCCAAAATACAGCAATGAAGCATATCTTGGAGAATCTGAATTACTCTCTCAGACTGACCGTCGTTTGCAGATGAAATGCAGTACTAAAATGCAACTTCATACCTAAAGCATCTTACAATTTCTTCTAAAATCGTAATGTAAACCTCGGATCTCTATCTGAAATAATAGAAACTAGCACCCCGTGCAATCTAATGATCTTAGAGATGTACAACTCAGCTAATCTATCAAGTGAAAAGTATGTACGTACTGGGATGAAATGTGTAGACTTCGTCAGTCGATCAACGATAACCCAAACAACCTCTTCCTTTTTTGGAGACAGGGGTAATCCCAATACAAAATCCATCGTAACTTTATCCCATTTCCACTCTGGTATCATCACTAGCTAAAGTAATCCCGAAAGCACTTAATGTTCAGCTTTGACTTGTTGAAAAACTAAACATCTTGACACAAACTTTGAAATGTCTCGTTTCATGCCTGACCACTAATACATTTGTTTCAAATCGTTATACATTTTAGTACTCCCCGGGTGAATGGATAAGCAACCACTATGTGCTTCATATAGAGTTTTTTGAATAAGCTTGGGATTCTTTGGTACACAAATCCTACCTCGGAACATTAAACAATCACCGGATCTGATCTGATAGTCTGAATCACTAGTCGACTCACATTGCACTCTTTTAGCTTGCAATTCATTATCACACTTTTGAGCTTCACAAATTTGCTGAAGAAATAATGGTTTAGATATTAACTCAGCTAAAATCAAACCATCATCAGACAAGGTTAATTGCGTATTCATCGCTCGCAAAGCAAATAAAGATTTTCTACTCAGACCATCTGCGACTATATTTGCTTTCCCCAGATGATAATCAATCACTATCTCATAGTCTTTCAACAACTCGAGCCATCTTCGTTGTCAGAAATTGAAATCTTTCTGAGTCATTATATACTTCAAGCTTTTATGATCAGTAAAGATGTGGCACTTTTCACCGTATAAATGATGTCGCCAAATTTTCAATGCAAACACAATAACAACCAACTCTAAATCGTGCGTCGGATAATTCTTTTCATGTGGTTTCAGTTGTCTAGAAGCATAAGCTATCACTTTACCCTCTTGCATCAAAACACAACCCAAACCGTTCAATGACGCGTCGCTAAAAATCACAAACTCTTTACCCGACTCAGGTTGAACCAAAACTGGTGCTTCAGTTCACAATGCTTTCAACTGTTCAAAACTCTGTTGACATTTCTCGTACCACTTGAATTTCACATCTTTCTATAGCAATCTAGTCATCGTTGTAGCAATCATCGAGAATCCTTTTACAAAATGTCGATAATAGCCAGCTAGTCTTAGAAAACTTCTGACTTCGAATACATTTCTTGGTGGTTTCCAGTAAACAACTATTGAAATCTTGCTCGGATCAACTTAGATACGTTCCACTGAAATAATATGCCCTAAAAATCCAACTTCTTAAAGCCAAAACTTGCATTTAATGAATTTAGCAAACAACTGCTTATCTATCAAAGTTTGTAATACTATTCTCAAATGTTCAGCATGCTCAGACTCATTTCGGGAATAGATCAGAATGTCATCAGTGAAAACAACAACAAATCTGTCTAAATATGGTTTAAAAATCTGAGTCATCAAATCCATAAAAACTACAGGAGCATTAGTTAATCCAAAAGGCGTGAAAAGAAATTCATAATGTCCATACCTTGTTCTGAACGTAGTCTTCGGCACATCCGAATCTTTATCTTGCAACTGATAATAGCCAGATCTCAAATTAATCTTCAAGAATATTGTTGCTCCTTTCAACTGATTAAACAAATTGTCAATTCTCAGCAATGGATATATATTCTTAATCGTAACCTTATTGAGCTAACGATAATTAAGACACAATCTCATCGATCCATTTTTCTTCTTTATAAATAACATTGGTGCACCCTAGGGAGAAAAACTAGGTCGTGCAAAACCTCTATCTGTTAATTCTTGCAACTAAGCTTTCAACTCTTTCAATTCTGTCGAAGCCATTCTATATAGAGCTATAGATATCGGTGATGTTCTCGAAACTAATTCAATGGCAAATTTGACCTCTCTGATCGTTGGCAAACCAGGCAACTCTTCTGGAAACACATCCGGATATTCACATACCACTATTACTGATTCAATCTTTAACTCAGACACTTTTGTATCCAGTACATACGTAAGGTAAGCATCACAACCTTTTCTCACATATTTCTGAGCTAAAATCAATGATATCACATCAAGCAATTCACTCAACTCATTAGATTCAATTCGAAGGATTTCATTATTCTAACATTTCAATTCAATAGTCTTTCGTCTACAATTCACAGCAACATCATGTAGAGTCAACCAATCCATACCCAAAATCACATCAAATTCATCAAATGGTAAAAGCATCAAATTTTTTGAAAAACAGTAACCCTAAGTCATCAAAGGATAATTCTTGTAGACTTTATCAACTAGGACATATTTGCCTAAGGGGTTCGATACTTTAATCACAAACTCTGTAAACTCAACATGTAGACTCTTACTAGACACTAAATTCTCACAAACATATGAACGAGTCGATCCAGGATCAATCAAGGCAATTATATTAGTGTCATAGAGAGAAAATGTACCGGTGATAACATCTGGTAATGATGCATCTTCGTGAGTGGGATCCCATAGTAGAGTCCTTTGTCATTCCTTTACTACTGGTCACATTTCTCGCATTTATAGGTGGTCTCCCTCTAGTAGATATGTTACTCGATCTTGCATTCTGAAATTTATCTTTCTTAGCTAACACAGGACAATCCCGAATAAAGTGATCTAATGAACCACATTTGAAACAAGCTTTATTATTCATCCAGTAGTCTCCAAAATGTATTTTACCATATTGTTGACACTCGGGTTTGTTATTTCTCACACTACCCACACTTGACATTGAAGTAGCTTAGGGAGCTACGAGAATTGGTTAGAGATTAAGTGGGGGATTAGGTGGGGGTGGAGGTTGCTAAGCAGCTAGATTTGTTCGAACATACTCAGTAAACCACTCATTCATCATCTGGAAGAAGGCTTCTTTGGCCTCTCATCCCTAACTACTCGATACGAGTCTCGACTCAGATTGCACTACCCCGTGAATAGAGGCTAGTGCATTACTTTCTACATCATCAGCTACAGCTCGATTGAGATCAATTTACTATATGAAAAAATGATTTAAAACTATCAGAAGATACCACACTATCACAGGTTATATATGGCATGTATAGCTAGACTCTCACATACACTACGGTAGTCTGAGAATCGATTAAACCATAGCTCTGATACAAATAAATGTAACACTCTTCACCCGTATTCAACTCTTGAATAGGGTTACGAAGTATTACCAAACTTATTATATAATAAAACATACATTTCATATGTATTCTTAATCAATATAAACATTATTCAACATCATTCACATTGTCCCTAATTCGAGCCTATAAGGCCCTAAACATGTATTTGGGGTGGTTCAGGACTAAACCGATAACTTATGAAATTTCTGAAAAACTTAGAAAATTTTACCAAAATACAAGGGACACACGCTCATGTGGCCCGGCCGTGTGGCTCACACGGCCAAAGATATGCCCGTGTCACAAGCCGTGTAGACATTCAAAATGGGATCACATGGCCATGTCCTAGCCCGTGTTTGACCCGTGTAACTCTCTAACTTAGGTCACACGGCCAACCACACGCCTGTGTGACCAGCCCGTATGACCAGCCCATGTGCCCTTTGAAATAGGCACACACGCCAGTGTGCCAGGCCATGTGCTAGGCCGTGCCAAACCTGTAGGGTATACTGACTTATGCTATAACACCCCTAACCCGTATCCGTTACTAAAACAGGGTTTTGGGACATTATCAAAACATTCAGAAACATTTACAATTATCATAGAGAAATTACTATTCAATTATTGAGGTCATTCCTAACGTCCCTTGATTGGACCCTCGAGGCCCCAAACAAGCATTAGAATCAAGTCAATACTTAATTAGAAACTTTAAGATTTTTTCGCGACTTTTCAAAAATTTTCCTAGATGCAGGGCTCACACGCCAATGTGATCTAGGGACACACCTGTGTGGTCAGGCCGTGTACTACACACGCCAGTGTCCCTAACCCGTGTAACTCTTTGACTTGGAAGTCATGAACAAATTGGAATCACACGCCCGTGTGCTAGGTTGCGTGGTGAATTTTTAGTTTTGAAATTAGGTACAATTTTCACACGGCCGTGTAAGACGTGTGACAGCCAAAAATTGACCCTAGTCGGGATGTGGTTTCGGGACAACAAAATCGAGGCATAAAAATAATTTAAAATTTATTTTGATGCCTATGATATGTGTTAATTTGTGTGTGGCATTTTTGATAATTCGATTTAGTGTTATAAAGGTGAATTTCACTAGAAAGGACCTAGTAGTAAACTTTGAAAGTATGATGGGGAAATGTGTGATGACTAGTTAATCATGCATGCAAAAATAAGGGATTTGCATGTCAAATTTCCCCAAAAGGAAGCTTAGTGGCCGGCCATGACAAGGGTTATGGGCAAAGAAAACATGTTGAAACGTGTTTTGTTAATGGATGATGAGGGAAATGATTTAATAAATAAGTTGTGGGAAGAGAAGAAAAAAAATGTGTGTGAGTGTGGCATTCCCCCCATTCTTGTGTATGTGAAAGAAAAACAAGAAAAATTTTGTTCATCCTTGTTCTTTCCTTCTTGGCGAAAATACTAAGGGAGAAGATAGGAGTTTTGCTTCATGCTTGGCTTGGAAGAGAACTAGAAGGAGATTTGGTCATACTTGCATCAAGATTAAGGTATGTTTGAGGTTGTGTCATGAGATTCATGCTTGTTTTGGTTGCTAACTTGATGTGCATGTTAGCCATGGTTCAAATCCTTGTTATGCCATGAAAATGGTGTTTGGCCAAGGTTGATATTGTGTTAAAGCCATTGCATGCTAAATGTGAAGCTTGTTGATGATGCATGTAATGAAGGATTGACTACTCTTGAAATTTCTTTTTAGTATTCTTGAGTAGGACATTGAGTTCTTT
This sequence comes from Gossypium arboreum, assembly GCF_025698485.1. Taxonomy (NCBI): domain Eukaryota; kingdom Viridiplantae; phylum Streptophyta; class Magnoliopsida; order Malvales; family Malvaceae; genus Gossypium; species Gossypium arboreum. The sequence continues at coordinate 93,763,823 of NC_069075.1, forward strand.
GTTTAACCATGACCGAAGTTGAAAGGGGTATGAATGTGATGTATTCGGCCATGATGCATTCATGAGCATGATTTATGCTTGTTACTTGATTGGTAAAAATTTGTGTTTTAGATGGTTGTGAACACCTTGAGAATTGACCTTGCACCTATATGTGTGTATATGTTTGCACATGATGTTTTGGTTATGAAGTAAGTGATAAATATGTTTGTTTAAAGAAGAAAATGTTGAAGAATGGTTGTGAAATTGCAAGTACATTCGGCCTAGTACTCATATGATGTGAAAATCTTGGAATTTATTGTTGATTGTTGCAAGTATGACTAAGTATAATCGGCCATATGAGTGCTTGATGCTATATTATAAGTATTGAGCTACAATATGTAAAGCATTAGCTAGTAAAATGTGTGTCATTCATGTGTGGTGTTAAACATGTAATTGGCCTCAACATCAGCATGCATAATCAGCCATGAATGAGTGCCTAAGAGGTTGTGTTGTTCGGCCATGAGTAAGCATGTTGAAGGCTTTGTGTGTTGAGTCGATTCATGAATTCCGTACTTATGTGACTTTAATGTCTAGTGAATATATGTGGTCTAAGTTCCTTGAGTTCTTCTTTTCGATACTCAAATGATTGAATCAAATTATTTGTTAAATTAAGCTCAAGAGCAAAGGGGGACCAAATCCGATAAAGGGAAGGAAAAAGTAGTCGAATAGCCATCGGAATCGTTCGACAACATCCGAGGTAAGTTTTTGAGTATCGAAACTTAGATTTTGATTCGATTGAATGAAGTAATAAGCAATCGAAATTGTGCCCTTGTATATGGCCATTGAGCCGAAATGATATTTTTGATTAAGTAAAATGTGCATAAAAGTTTGTTATGAAATTGAAACAAAGATGTGAATGAATGTGCGAATTGTGATATCCGGGCTAAGCCCGAAGGCAATTGTGCGAATTGTGATATCCGGGCTAAGCCCGAAGGCAATTGTGCGAGCTATGATATCCGGGCTAAGCCCGAAGGCAATTGTGCGAGTTGTGATATCCGGGTTAAGTCCCGAAGGCGTTTGTGCGGGTTACCATAACCGGGCTATGTCCCGAAGGTGTTTTGAGCAGTAGCTATATCCGGATAAACTCGAAGGTATGTGATTTGAAATTTATAAGCTGCTGGAAAATTTTCAGTTAATGCACTTGTGAAATTCCCAACAACAAGGTATGTTTGTGTGTGCTTTGCACACTATGAGTAAGTGCGTATGAATATTCGCTCTAATGATAAATGAGCTATCGGCATTAACTAGGCCGTTATTTGTGTATGAATATAAGAGTTGGGATTGTGAAGTAAGCATGTCTTTGAGAAATTGTGCATATGAATTATTGTTTAGCTACTTGAATGCTATGCTTTGGTTGTGTGTATATTATGGCTCGAAACTTACTAAGCATAAATTGCTTACTCCGTTTCTTTGTTTCTCTGTTTATAGATTTTGCTCGTTAGCGATCGGATTCGGGATCATAGAAGTTGAAGTCAACCACACTATCAAAGCCCTTTTTGGTACTCCTTTAGTTGAGTTTTGGATATGGCATGTATAGGACTACCCTCGGTTGTTTTAAGTACTTGTGATGTATATGTACGGCCATGCGAAAATGGTTCGTAATAGTGGAGTATGGAATTAGACCATTTGTGGTTTGTAATTATATTTGGTTTCATGATGTGATTATGGTTTGGAATGAGAGAGTTGGTCACATGATCAGCCATTGGAATGGCTAAATATGATCATATGTGGACCTAAGTATGACTAGACTATAGTTGGTTCATGGGAACTACAATATAGGTAAAGCCTACCTTAAAAACAGATGCTGCCAGCTGCAGTGACGTGGATGTGGAAAATCACCAAAATTTGTAGGAACGGTGTTAAATAGTGAATAAATTATGTGATCGAACCTTGACAAGTCTATTTTCATATGAAAGTAACGAAACGATCATATGAACAGTATACTGAGAGATATTAAAGTTCTCGTGAGACAGGGCCAGAACGGTTTCTGGGTCCCCTGTCACGACTTTGAAAATTTACCATAAATTATCCAGAATGAATTAGAAGTCATTCCTTATATTTGCAGATTCATTTTTGAGTCTAGTTTCATTAGAAACAAACGGAATCAGTATTGAAACCCTGTACAGAGAGATATTCAAGTTGTAACGTGCGAAGGTCAGTGTAGTCGACCCCTGTAACATGGGTGATTTTAACTAATAAACTGTACCAATTGGCCCTACCAAAAATTCTAGAAATAAATTCATGGATGGATATATGAGTCTAAATTCAGGAAAAATTTACGGAATCAGTTTCCGAGTTGTGAAACTCGAGATATGCTTTTTAAGGCGACAGCGATGCAGTTTTCCAGCTTGCCTGGGAATGTCAAATTAATCGGTGCCATAAGTGGTTTTGGCTTGTTAACCTCGTGTCCGACAACGCAGCGGTCTCGGGTTCGGGTGTTACAGTTTTATTGGTATCGAGCTACGGTTTAGTCGATCCTAGGACTGCCGTGATATGTTTGGGGTCTAGCTATACATGCCATTAAGTGATAAATTGATAGTGTGGTGATTTCGACAATCAATTTGTGTTTGTTTATAGCAATGGATCCCGATCCCAACCGAGCAATAGCGATGATGTAGAGAGTGCGGCGCGCTGCTCCGCGCAAGAAGGGACATGGCGGACTCTCAACTTATGGCTAGCAATCCGAATGATGAGGCTAGGTAAGCCTTTTATAGTGTGATGAATGATTGGTTCAACCAATACATTCGAACTAACACGACATTCCACAACCTCCATTCCCGACTAATGCAACCCCGCACCTACAATACCTCCCAGAATCGACCAAATAAGGTCAAGTAAGCCCCATCGACGGATTGAAAACATGGGGCCACTGAATTTAAAGCTACGGATAATGACGATGCCGAGCAAGCTGAATTTTGGTTGGACAACACTATCCGGTGCTCGATGAGCTATCATGTACACCGATGAATGGTTAAAGTGTACTATCTCCTTGCTACGCGATTTAGCCTACTATTGGTGGAGTACTCGACTTGTGGTGTCTAGAGAGCAAGTAACTTGGGAGTTCTTCCAAACTGAATTCCGAAAGAAGTATATCAGCCAGAGATTTATGGACCAAAAATGGAAGGAATTCCTTGATCTTAAGCAAGGTTCCATGTCGGTTACCGACTACGAACGAAAATTTGTGAGGCTTAGCAGACGCTGCTGAATGCATTTCTTGAAGGCTGTGATGTGTAAACGCTTGAAGATGGGTGAACGATGATATAAGTTGTATGTTGGCATTTTGGAAATCCGAGAGTTTGTGGCTCTTGTTGAGCGGCGTGCAAAGCCGAGGAGCTCGATATGGAGAAAAGAAAAGTGAAGTGGGAGCAAGGGAGTTTCAGTAAGAGGTCTTGGGAAGCCCTTCCACGATCATCAAAGAAATTTAGAGATGGCTTAGGCGGTCTAGAGACATTTCGGCCTTTTCTAGACGAGACCGCGATCGACCCCCTATGGGCACGCGAGTCACTTGATCGCCGGTGTTGGCAATGATCGTCGAGACGAGCGGAGTGCCAATATTGTGGCAAGTGGCATTCTAGGAGTTGTAGATTCCGTGACCGCTCTGTTACAAGTGCGGATCGATCGATCATTTCATTCAGGATTGCCCGAGTTTATCCGAACAAAGCGTAAATCAAAGTGGGAACCCGGTGCTACCACAACTCGAGGTAGGCCACCTAGAAATATGGGCAATGCTAGTGGCGGTCGAGAGGATCTAGAGATGCTACCATCGGATCCGAGGCTCGTGCTCTGCTAAGACTTCGCCATATGCACACGTGAGGATGCTTCCTCGCCGGATGTTATTACGGTACTCTTACTCTCCTTTACACTAATGTGATTGCTTTGATTGACCCGGTCCTACTCATTCTTATATATACGAAACCTTAGCATCCGGTAAGACTTTGCCCATTGAGTCTCTTGAGTTTGTAATTCGGAGTTAAACCCTTGGGTCATTACGTGCTTGTCAACACGTGTGTAAGAAAAGTCCCTAGTATTTCGAGGTTCTTGTTTTCCGCGGACTTGATGCTTTTGCCATTCGACGAATTCGACGTTATTATTGGTTTGGATTGGTTGACCATGCACGATGCGGTTGTAAATTGCAAAAGCAAGACTATTGATCTGAGGTGCGCAAATAACGAGATAATTCGGGATGAGTCTACGGACTTAAAGGGGTTGCTAGTTGTAATATCAGCAATGTTGGCCCAGAAATACGTAAGAAAGGGGTGCGAAGCATACCTTGCGTATGTTCTAGATGACAAGGGTTAGAAAAGAAACCGAATCGTGTCGATGGTTTGTGAATACCCGGATGTTTTCCACGAAGAATTGCGGGTTTACCACTGTTCGGAAATAGAGTTTGGCATTGAATTGGTACCTGGTACCACTCCAATTTCGATAGCTCCGTATCGTATGGCACCAACGGAATTAAAGGAGTTGAAAGCTCAGTTGCAAGAATTGGTGAATAGAGGTTTTGCTCGCCCGAGTTTTTCACCTTGGGGTGCACCAGTGTTGTTTGTGAAAAAGAAGGGTGGAACCATAAGGTCGTGCATCGACTATCGTCGACTTAATAAGCGGCGATAAAGAACAAATATCCGTTACCGCGTAGCGATGATTGGTTCGATCAACTGAAGGGAGCCTCAGTGTTCTCGAAAATGGATTTGATGAATCGAATCTTCGGACCATATTTGGATCGGTTCGTAGTCGTGTTCATTGATGACATCTTGGTCTATTCAAGAAATGAGGCCGAACATCTTTGAACACACGAGGTTAGTCTTTGCGAATCTTATGGGATAAGCAATTATATGCTAAGTTCAACAAGTGTGAGTTACGGTTAAGAGAGGTTAGCTTCTTGGGACATGTGGTATCTGCATCGTATTCGAGTCGACGAACAAAATTTCAGCCATACTTAATAGGAAGCCTCAGAAATATTCTCGAGGTTCGAGCTTTTTAGGGCTTGCCGGTTATTACCGACGATTTGTAAAAAGGTTTCTCAACGATAGCCACGCCAATGACGAAGCTACTCCAAAAGGATGTTAAGTTCGAATGGACGGAGAAATGTCAGAAAAGTTTCGATCAATGAAAACTTATTTGGTGAAGCCCCAATTCTAGTGCAACCGAATCGGCAAAGAGTTTGTCATCTATAGTGACGCCTCCCTACTTGGGTTAGGTTGCGTATTGATGCAAGAAGGTCGAGTTGTGGCCTATGCGTTGAGGCAATTAAAGCCACATGAGAAAAATTATCCGACCCATGGTCTCGAATTGGCTGCCATCGTATTCGCCTTAAAGATATGGCGACATTACTTATTTGGTGAGAAGTGCCATGTGTATTCGGATCATAAAAGTCTCAAATATTTGATGACTCAAAGAGACTTAAATCTACGATAAAAGCGTTGGCTCGAGTGTTAAATGATTATGAGTGGTCTTTGACTATCACCGGGAAAGGCGAATGTGGTTGCGGATGCCTTGAGTCGTAAATCATTATTAGCTTACGAGCGATGAGCGTGCACTTGTCCGTTCGATCCGACAATGTGTTAGTAGCTGAATTGAAAGCCAAACCATTATTGATCGTCAAATTCGTGAAGCTCGAGAAAGTCGACGATGAGTTGGTTGCAAAAGAAATTTGAGTGTGTTCGAACAAGGAATCGAGTTTCAAATCGATGATGACGATTGTTTGAGGTTGAGAAATCGTCTGTGTGTTCCAAAGAATTGAACATATTTCGATAATTCGAAAGAAGCCCATTGTAGCCGAATGGCAATCCACCGAAGTCTGAAATGTACAATGATTTGAAAGCGTCGGTTTTGGTGGCATGGAATGAAAGCGAGACATCTGCGACGTCGTTTTGAGGTGTTTAATATGTCAACAAGTGAAAGCGGAACATCAAGTGCCTTGAGTTTACTTCACCGATCACGATACCCGAGTGGAAATGGGATCGAGTCACAATGGACTTTTATCCGAAGCGCCATTGTCGTGAGTAAGAAAGATGCGATTTGGGTCGTTGTAGATAGATTGACTAAGTCGGCTCACTTTGTCCCCGACGCACGGATTTTCAATGGACAAACTAGCCAATTATGCGTTCTCGGATTGAGATTACACGGGGTGCCTATTTCCATCGTGTCGGATAGAGATCCGAGATTTACCTCGCGATTTTGGAAGAAGTTGCGAGAGGCTCTGGGTACGAAGTTGCATTTCAGCACCGCCTTTCACCCCTAAATCGATGGTCAATCCGAGCGGATGATTTAGATACTTGAGGATATGTTAAGATGTTGCATCCTCGAGTTCAGTGGTTCATGGGAGCGGTATTTGCCTTTGATTGAATTCGCACAACAATAGTTTTCAATCAAGTATTAAGATGGCACCTTACGAGGCCTTGTGCAGGCGTAAATGCCGTACACCATTGTGTTGGACGGAGCTCGGTGAAAGCAAAATTTTCGGGTGGACTTGATTAAAGATCTGAGCAGAAAGTGATAGTGATCCGTGAAAATCGAAGATAGCCTCCGATTGTCGAAGTCGACGCGGATCTGAGCGTAAAGACATCGAGCATCAGGTGGGAGATAAAGTGTTTCTCAAGGTTTCGCCTTGGAAAAAGATACTCAGATTCGGCCGTAAGGGCAAGTTGAGCCCGAGGTTCATTGGGCCATATGAGATATCCGAGCGAGTCGGTCCGATTGCATATCGTTTGATTTTGCCCCGAACTTGAAAAGATTCACGATGTCTTTCATGTTTCGATGCTTGACGCTATAGATCGATCCGTCGACGTAATTAGTCCATCGAGGTTGAAATTCAATCCGATGTGAGTTATAAAGAAGAACCGATTCGTATCCTAGCTCGTGAAGTGAAGGAGTTGCGAAACAAAAGGGTTCGTTAGTAAAAGTGTTATGGCTCAAACACGGGATGGAAGAAGCTACTTGGGAACCCAAGAGCCCTATGAAAGAGCGTTACCCAAACCTATTTACGGTAAGATTTTCGGGACGAAAATTTCTTAAGTGGGGAGAGTTGTGACACCCAAAATTGACCCTAGTCGGGATGTGGTTTCGGGACCACAAAATCGAGGCATAAAAATAATTTAAAATTTATTTTGATGCCTATGATATGTGTTAATTTGTGTGTGGCATTTTGATGATTCGATTTAGTGTTATAAAGGTGAATTTCACTAGAAAGGACCTAGTAGTAAACTTTGAAAGTATGATGGGAAATGTGTGATGACTAGTTAATCATGCATGCAAAAATAAAGGATTTGCATGTCAAATTTGCCCAAAAGGAAGCTTAGTGGCGGCCATGACAAGGGTTATGGGCAAAGAAAACATGTTGAAACATGTTTTGTTAATGGATGATGAGGAAATGATTTAATAATTAAGTTGTGGGAAGAGAAGAGAAAAAAATGTGTGTGAGTGTGGCATTCCCCCCCCCCCCATTGCCGTGTATGTGAAAGAAAAATAAGAAAAAAAATTGTTCATCCTTGTTCTTTCCTTCTTGGCCGAAAATACTAAGGGAGAAGATAGGAGTTTTGCTTCATGCTTCGCTTGGAAGAGAACTAGAAGGAGATTTGGTCATACTTGCATCAAGATTAAGGTATGTTTGAGGTTGTGTCATGAGATTCATGCTTGTTTTGGTTGCTAACTTGATGTGCGTGATAGCCATGGTTCAAATCCTTGTTATGCCATGAAAATGGTGTTTGGCCAAGGTTGATATTGTGTTAAAGCCATTGCATGCTAAATGTGAAGCTTGTTGATGATGCATGTAATGAAGGATTGACTACTCTTGAAATTTCTTTTAGTATTCTTGAGTAGGACATTGAGTTCTTTGTTTAACCATGACCGAAGTTGAAAGGGGTATGAATGTGATGTATTCGCCATGATGCATTCATGAGCATGATTTATGCTTGTTACTTGATTGGTAAAATTTGTGTTTTAGATGGTTGTGAACACCTTGAGAATTGACCTTGCACCTATATGTGTGTATATGTTTGCACATGATGTTTTGGTTATGAAGTAAGTGATAAATATGTTTGTTTAAAGAAGAAAATGTTGAAGAATGGTTGTGAAATTGCAAGTACATTCGGCCTAGTACTCATATGATGTGAAAATCTTGGAATTTATTGTTGATTGGTGCAAGTCGACTAAGTATAATCGGCCATATGAGTGCTTGATGCTATATTATAAGTATTGAGCTACAATATGTAAAGCATTAGCTAGTAAAATGTGTGCCATTCATGTGTGGTGTTAAACATGTAATTGGCCTCAACATCAACATGCATAATCGGCCATGAATGAGTGCCTAAGAGGTTGTGTTGTTCGCCATGAGTAAGCATGTTGAAGGCTTTGTGTGTTGAGTCGATTCATGAATTCCGTACTTATGTGACTTTAATGTCTAGTGAATATATGTGGGCTAAGTGCCTTGAGTTCTTCTTTTCGATACTCAAATGATTGAATCAAATTATTTGTTAAATTAAGCTCAAGAGAAAAGGGGGACCAAATCCGATAAAGGGAAGGAAAAAGTAGTCGAATAGCCATCGAATCGTTCGACAACATCCGAGGTAAGTTTTCGAGTATCGAAACTTAGATTTTGATTCGATTGAATGAAGTAATAAGCAATCGAAATTGTGCCCTTGTATATGGCCATTGAGCGAAATGATATTTTGATTAAGTAAAATGTGCATAAAAGTTTGTTATGAAATTGAAACAAAGATGTGAATGAATGTGCGATTGTGATATCCGGGCTAAGCCAAGGCAATTGTGCGAATTGTGATATCGGGCTAAGCCGAAGGCAATTGTGCGAGCTATGATATCGGGCTAAGCCGAAGGCAATTGTGCGAGTTGTGATATCCGGGTTAAGTCCGAAGGCATTTGTGCGGGTTACCATAACGGGCTATGCCCGAAGGTGTTTTGAACGAGTAGCTATATCCGGATAAACTCGAAGGTATGTGATTTGAAATTTATAAGCTGCTGGAAAATTTTCAGTTAATGCACTTGTGAAATTCCCAACAACAAGGTATGTTTTGTGTGTGCTTTGCACACTATGAGTAAGTGCGTATGAATATTCGCTCTAATGATAAATGAGCTATCGGCATTAACTAGGCCGTTATTTGTGCATGAATATAAGAGTTGGGATTGTGAAGTAAGCATGTCTTTGAGAAATTGTGCATATGAATTATTGTTTAGCTACTTGAATGCTATGCTTTGGTTGTGTGTATATTATGGCTCGAAACTTACTAAGCATAAATTGCTTACTCCGTTTCTTTGTTTCTCTGTTTATAGATTTTGCTCGTTAGCGATTGGATTTGGGATCATAGAAGTTGAAGTCAACCACACTATCAAAGCCCTTTTTGGTACTGCTTTAGTTGAGTTTTGGATATGGCATGTATAGGACTACCCTCGGTTGTTTTTAAGTACTTGTGATGTATATGTGTATGGCCATGCGAAAATGGTTCGTAATAGTGGAGTATGGAATTAGACCATTTGTGGTTTGTAATTATATTTGGTTTCATGATGTGATTATGGTTTGGAATGAGAGAGTTGGTCACATGATCAGCCATTGGAATGGCTAAATATGATCATATGTGGACCTAAGTATGACTAGACTATAGTTGGTTCATGGGAACTACAATATAGGTAAAGCCTACCTTAAAAACAGATGCTGCCAGCTGCAGTGACGTGGATGTGGAAAATCACCAAAATTTGTACGAATGGTGTTAAATAGTGAATAAATTATGTGATCGAACCTTGAGAAGTCTATTTTCATATGAAAGTAACGAAACGATCATATGAACAGTATACAGAGAGATATTAAAGTTCTCGTGAGACAGGGCCAGAACGGTTTCTTGGTCCCCTGTCGCGACTTTGAAAATTTACCATAAATTATCCAGAATGAATTAGAAGTCATTCCTTATATGTACAGATTCCTTTTTGAGTCTAGTTTCATTAGAAACAAACGGCATCAGTATTGAAACCCTGTACAGAGTGATATTCAAGTTGTAACGCGCGAAGGTCAGTGTAGTCGACCCCTGTAACATGGGTGACTTTAACTAATAAACTGTACCAATTGGCCCTACCAAAAATTCTAGAAATAAATCCATGGATGGATATATGAGTCTAAATTCAGGGAAAATTTACGGAATCAGTTTCCGAGTTGTGAAACTCGAGATATGCTTTTTAAGGCGACAGCGATGCAGTTTTCCAGCTTGCCTGGGAATGTCAAATTGGTCGGTGCCATAAGTGGTTTTGGCTTGTTAACCCCTCGTGTCCGACACCGGCAACGGTCTCGGGTTCGGGGTGTTACAAGACGCCCGTGTCCACGGTCGTGTCAACCACACAACTGAGACACACTCACGTGTCTCTGCCCGTGTGCCCATTTCTAAGCACTCTATTTTTCATTTTTAAGATGCAGGGGACACACGGCTGGACCACATGCCCATGGGACAGGCCATGTGACACACACGGCCTAGACACATGCCCGTGTGCCTGTCCGTGTGGGCAAAATTAAGCCATATCCTAGCCTCATTTGTCGCCCAAATTTACCATGTTCTTGCACTAAAACATTACAAATACAATTCAACCATTTCAAACATCCATCTCAAGCGAATTTCATAATTTACAAGGTATACCACCACATGCATACATGTTTATAATTTTACCATGGACTAATCCATTTGATGGAGACACTTAAACATTTACCTAATATATGTGAAGATAGCATAGCATGACGTTACAAGTGTATCAAAATGATCATTTCTAACCATTCCAATGGCTAGGTTACAAAACAACCATTACAAGCCATCCTTGGCCAACTAAGCTTATACATGCCATTATATCAAAATAAGATTTCTAGTTATACCAAAATAAGATAGTGGATAGTGTGTTTACTACTCCGACCAACTTCCAGCCTTCGCGAGCTTTGAGCACTATAAAACAGGGAAAAATAAATAGAGTAAGCATTTTATGCTTAGTAAGTTCATATAACGAAAAATAAACTTACCAGTCCTATTTATTGTCACAAGCACACATACATATATATTCCATCAATTTTGGGTAAGTTACCTAACAACATGCACTTATTCAAACAAGTTAATCACATAATTTCATATGAATATCAAATAAACATAGATGAGCTCATCACATTACAAGCTTCCATTAATTTCATGTGACAGCCTTAAAACGACCCTAGTCGGAATGTGGTTTCGGGACCACAAAACCGAGGCATAAAAATAATTTAATATTTATTTTATTGCCTATAATATGTGTTAACTCATGTGTGACATTTTTGATGTTTTGATTTAGAGTTATAAATGTGAATTTCACTAGAAAGGACCTAGTAGAAAACTTTGGAAGTATGATAGGGGAATGTGTAATGACTAATTAAAGCATGCATGCAAAACAATGGCCTTGCATGTCAAATATCCCTCTTTTTATAAGAGGTGGCGGCCATGACAATGAGGATGGGCAAAACATGTCATAGACATGTTTTGTTGGTGCGATAGGGAGAAAAGAAATAAACAAATAAGCATGGGTAATAAAGAATGAAAAAAAATGTGTGCGAGTGAACCCCCTATTGCCGTGTATTGAAGAAAAGAAAAGAAAAAAATTGATCATCCTTTCATTCTCTCTTGACCGAAAATCCTAAGGAAGAAGAGGGAATTTTTGCTTCATGTTTGGTTTGGAAGAGGATTAGGAAGGGTTTGGCTATACTTGCATCAAGATTAAGGTATGTTTGAGGTTGTGCCATGAGATTCATGCATGGTTTTAGTTACTAGCTTGATGTTCTTATTAGCCCATGGTTCAAATCTTTGTTATATCATGGGGATGGTATTTGGCCAAGGTGGATTTTGTGTTAATGCCATTGCATGTTAAATATGAAGCTTGTTAATGGTATATGTGATGGGGATTGATGGCTCTTGGACTTTCTTTTTAGTATTTTTGAGTAAGACATTAAGTTCTTTGCTTAATCATGACCAAAATTATGGTGTTGTGATGTATTCGGTCATGGTATATCCATAAGTATGATTCATGCATGTTGCATGGTAGGTAAGATTTGAGCTTTGGATATGTGTTTATATTTGGATATAAACAACTTGAGATTGACCCTTGCACCTACATGAAGATGTGTTTGCACATGATGAATTGGTATGACATATATACTATTTCAAGGTGTATATTTGCTTGTGATGATGTTTCGGTTATGTAGTAAATGAGAGATGTGTATTGAGCTACAATATGTAATCGTTAGTTAGTAAAATGTATGCTGTTTTTTTGTGTGGTATTAAGTGTAAAATTGGCCTCAAGATAGACATGCATATTCGGCCAAATGAAGTAGATTGGTGTGCATGTATTCGGTTAGAGGCAACCGTATTGAAGCCTTATCTTGGCTTAGATAATTGACTAAATGGGTAATAAGTGAGGATGGTTGCGAATATACAAACATACATATGCATGTGTAATTGAATTATGAATGTTTAGCAAGATGGTTAAACTAGTTGATTTATTGATTAAGCTCAAGGAGTTAAAGAAGGAGAATCAAGCAAGGGAAAGACGAAGGTCATCGAGTAGCCGACTTGGACTGTTTTACCCAACACAAGGTAGGTCACTAAGCATATATTTTGTATTGATTTAAATAGACATAATGTCTATGTAATTATGCCAAAAGGAATGATAAATTTATATACATGTATGTATGTGGTGATGAAAGTATTGAATGAAAAGAAAAGAGGTGAGAAGTATTGAGTTGTTGATTTGGCACTAAGTGTGCGGGTATAAACATTTGTGATCATGAGAATGGCACTAAGTGTGCAGAGTTTAAAATTTGTACAACACTAAGTGTGCGAGTTTGATCATATAGCACTAAGTGTGCGAGTTGATTATATAGCACTCGAGTGTGCGGACTCACTATATGCTTTTGAATCACTATTGACCTTGAGTGTGCGACATTATTGAGTTGACCACGGACAGGTGGTCGGGTAAGTACCTTGAGTTCATGGCTAATAGGCGCTATGTTTATATTTGGAGTTGAGCTTGGTAAGTTTGAACCTATGTGACAATGTAAATTGAAGTCACGTACATAAGAATTATCGCGAAATGAGTGAAAGGTCATGTAGATGTATGATTGAATCGAAGGTCTAAGGAACTATGGTATAGTTCGGTTTGAATGGAGTAATTAGCCTCGTTCCATTTTGTTTCCTCTTGCGATAATGTTATTAATGGTTGTTAGTGCATTGCTTATGACTTCTTGAGTTATATACTCATTCGGTGTTTGCTTGTCACCTATTTTAGGTTTCTTGGACTCGACTTTTTGCGTATTCGGGACCGTCATCGAAGTCATCACACGGCTAACAACTTTTGGTATTTTCTTCGTAGTTGGTCTTGGAGTACATTACGGCATGTATAGGCTATTATGTTTTGTTTGAACTTGGTATGTAAAATTTTGAATAGCCATGCGAAAATGGCGTATAAATGTTTTGAGCATAATGTTATAATCATTTGGTATGTATATGCTCATTAAGAAGCACGAAATGTTTGGCAATGACCAGCCATTAGAATGGGTCATCATGATTATATTTTGGACTATATATGAAAAATGGTTGGTTGAATCATAGAAACTATGTGTTAGAGAAAGTCTACCCTAGAATTAGATCTTTGGCACAACAGTGACGTGGATGTGAAAAATCACTAAAAATAGTAGGAATGGAATTAAATAGTGAATAAATTATGTAAATGAACCTTGATGAATCCATTTTCATATGGAAGAAACGAAACGGTCATATGAGTTGTATGTTAAAAGATATTTTGGTTTTCGTGAAACAGGGCCAGAACGGTTTCTGGATTCCCTGTTCCGACTTTGAAAATTCATTATAAATTAACCAGAGATAATTAGGAGTCATACCATATATTTATAAATTCCTCTTTGAGTCTAGTTTCTATAGAAACAAACGGCATCAGTATTGAAGCCCTGCACAGGGAGTTATTCGAGTTGTAACGCACGAAGGTCAGTGTAGTCGACCCCCGTAACATGGGAGACTTTAACTAATAAACTGTAGATGGATATGTGAGTTTAGTTTTAGGGAAAAATTACGAAACTGATTTTCGAGTTGTAAAACTCAAGTTATGATTTTTAGCGACTAGTATCTGATTGGCGGCTTGTCCGGGAAATTCTCAATAAGTGGTTTGAAGTGCGTTAACACCTCGTGTTCGACTCGTGACGGTCTCGGGTTCGGGTGTTACAATTTTATTGGCATCGAGCTATTGTTTAGTCGGTTCTAGGACTACCATAGCACGTATGAGTCTAGCTATACATGCCTTAATGTTAATGTTTAAATGTGTGATGACTTGACGGTTAAAATTATTGTTTTGATTAGTAAATGGATCCGGTGTAGAGAACCTTGGCGGATGACGTTGAAAGTGTAGCGGCTGCGCTGCACAAGGGACGCCGCTGTTGAACCTCGGTCATCTGCGAATAATCGGGGTGAGGGGCTAGACAAGCCTTCTTTACCATGATGAATGAGTGGGTCGCATAATATGCCCGAACCAATCCGGCTGTCCAACAATTCCGAATTTGAATAATCCACCCCAAGAGCCCGTAATGCCATCGATTAATGACCTGTGAAATTTGAGTAAGCCACTGTAGACTTGATTAGGAAGCGCGGGCTGAAGAGTTCAGGCCATAGTTCTTGATGATGCCGAAAGGGCCGAGTTACGGCTTGATAACACCATTCGGTGTTTGATGAACTATCATGCACACCGATGAATGTCTAAAGTGTGCTATGTCTTTGTTGCAAGACTCACCTACTATTGGTGGAGGACCTTGATTTCCATAGTTCCAAACGAGCGAGTTACTTGGGATTTCTTTCAAGCGGAGTTTGAAAGAAATATATTAGTCAACAGTTCATCGATGAAAAGCGTAAGGAATTCTTGGAACTCAAGCAAGGCCGTATGTGAAGATCTGAATCTGAACATGAGTTCGTAAGACTCGATCGGTATGCCCGAGTGTGTGGTGATGAGGTTGCTTTGTGCAAGAGGTTTGAAGAAGGATTGAATAAAGATCTAAAGCTACTAGTGGGTATTTTGGAGATAAAAGAATTCGTAACACTAGTTGAGCGAGCACGCAAGGCGGAGGAACTTGGAAAGGAGAAGAAGAAGGCTGAATTTGAAGCTAGAGACTATCGCAAAAGATCGTGGGTAAAGCTCCGTTCTCGGTGTAAAGAAGTTCGTGGAGGACACCAATAAATCGAGGACGATCGGGAATTTCCATTAGAGCACGACCATTGACGGACTCTAGAGCTACTTGGTAGCTAGTGTGGGCAATAACCGTCAAGAGAAACTGAATGCCCCAATGTGGGAGAAGACACATAGGTGAATGTTGGGGTAAGTCTACCAATAGGGCTTGTTACGGATGCGGTTGAAGGACCACTTCATTAGAGATTGCACGGAGCTTGATGAGAAGAATAGGATGCAAGGTGCAAGACCTAGTGGAATGATGACTAGAGGTAGACCACCAAGAATTTCAGGAGGTAGGGGTGGTAGTCGAGAGAGGGCCACCGATACTACTGTTCGATTTGAGACCCATACTCCGGCTAGGGCATATGCCATCCGTGCACGAGAGGAAGCATCCTCCCCGATGTTATCTTTGGTACTTTCACTCTCTTTGATACTAATGTGATTGCTTTGATTGACCTGGTTCTACTCATTCTTATATATGCGAAACCTTAGCATCCAAAGAAGACTTTACCTATTGAGTCTCTTGAGTTCGTAATTCGGTGTCAAATCCCTTGGGTCGTTCGTGCTTGTCGACAAAGTGTGCAAGAAATGTCCCTAGTAATCCGAGGGTCCCGCTTTCCGTGCGGACACGATGCTTTTGCCGTTTGATGAATTTGATGTTATTCTTGGTTTGGATTGGTTGACCGTGCATGATGCGGTTGTGAATTGCAAAAGCAAGACTATTGATTTGAGGTGCACGAATAACGAGATAATTCGAGTTGAGTCTACGGACTTAAAAGGGTTGCCAGCTGTCATATCAACAATGTTGGCCCAGAAACATGTAAGAAAGGGGTGCGAAGCATACCTTGCGTATGTACTTGATGATAAGGAATTGGAAAAGAAACCCGAATTGGTACCGGTGGTTTGTGAATACCCGGATGTTTTTCCTGAAGAATTACCGGGTTTACCACCTGTTCGGGAAGTAGAGTTTGGTATTGAGCTTGTACCTGGGACTACACCAATTTCGATAGCTCCGTATCGTATGGCACCAACCGAGTTGATGGAGTTCAAAGCTCAGTTGCAAGAGTTGACGGATAGAGGTTTCGCTCGACCAAGTTTTTCACCTTAGGGTGCACCGGTGTTGTTTGTGAAAAGAAGGACGGAACCATGAGGTTGTGCATCGACTATCGTCGACTTAATAAAGTGACAATAAAGAACAAATATCCGTTATCAGCGTATCGATGATTTGTTCGATCAAGCTGAAGGAGCCTCGGTGTTCTCAAAATAGATTTGAGATCGGGCTATTATCGATTCATAATCGGGATTCGAGACATACCCAAAAATGCCTTGAGCGAGATATGGTCACTACGAGTTCTTAGTGATGCTGTTTGGGCTCACTAATGCCCCTGTGGTATTTATGGATTTGATGAATCGGATCTTCAGACCATATTTGGATCGGTTCGTAGTTGTGTTCATTGACGACATCTTGGTCTATTCAAGAGATGAGACCGAACATGTGGAGCACCTGAGATTAGTGTTGCAAATTTTACGGGATAAGCAGTTATATGCTAAGTTCAGCAAGTGTGAGTTCTGGTTAAGAGAGGTTAGCTTCTTGGGTCATGTGGTATCCGCATCGGGTATTCGAGTCAATCCGAGCAAAATTTCAGCCATACTTAACTGGAAGCCTCCAAGAAATATCACTGAGGTTCGGAGCTTTTTGGGACTTGCCGGTTACTACCGACGGTTTGTAAAAGGATTCTCGATGATAGCCACACCCATGACGAAACTACTTCAGAAAGATGTCAAGTTTGAATGGACGGAAAAGTGTCAGAAAAGTTTCGACCAATTGAAAACTCATTTGACGGAAGCTCCAGTACTAGTACAGCCCGAATCTGACAAAGAGTTTGTCATCTATAGTGATGCCTCCCTACTTGGGTTAGGTTGCGTATTGATGCAAGAAGGTCGAGTTGTGGCCTATGCGTCGAGACAATTAAAGCCACATGAGAAAAATTATCCGACCCATGATCTTGAATTAGCTGCCATCGTATTCGCCTTGAAAATATGGCGACATTACTTATTTGGTAAGAAGTGCCATGTATTTTCGGATCACAAAAGTCTCAAATATTTGATGACTCAAAGAGACTTAAATCTGAGACAAAGACATTGGCTTGAGTTGTTGAAAGATTATGAGCTGGTCATTGATTATCACGGGAAAGGCTAATGTGGTTGCGGACTCCTTAAGCGGAAATCCTTTGTTTGCTACGAGCAATGAATGTACACTTGTCTATCCTACCGACAATGTGTTAATAGCGAATTAAAGGCCAAACCATTATTGACTCATCAAATTTGCGAAGCTCGAGAAAGTTGACGATGAGTTGGTTGCAAAGCAATTTGAGTGTGTTCGAACAAGGAATCGGAGTTTCAAATTGATGATGACGATTGTTTGAGGTTCGAAATCATTTGTGTGTTCCAAGAAATTGAACTCATTTCGATGATTACGAACAAAGCTCATTGTAGCCGAATGTCAATTCACCCGGAGTACGAAGATGTACAACGATTTGAAATGTCGATTTTGGTGGCATGGTATGAAACGAGACATCTCCGACTTTGTTTGAGATGTTTAATATGTCAACAAGTGAAAGCGAAACATCAAGTGCCTTGAGGTTACTTCAACCGATCATGATACCCGAGTGGAAATGGGATCGAGTCACAATGGACTTTGTGTCCGGGCGCCATTGTCAGCTAGTAAGAAGGATGCGATTTGGGTTGTTGTTGATAGACCGACTAAGTCGGCTCACTTTATCCTGTCGCACGGATTTTTCATTGGATAAACTAGCTGAATTGTACGTTTCTCAGATTGTGAGATTACACGGGTACCGATTTACATTGTGTCGGATAGAGATCCGAGGTTCACCTCGCGATTTTGGAAGAAATTGCAAGAAGCTTTGGGTACCAAGTTGCATTTCAAAGACCGCCTTTCACCCCCAAACCGATGGTCAATCCGAAGCGAATAATTTAGATACTTGAGGATATGTTGAGATGTTGCATCCTCAAGTTCGATTGGTTCATGGAACGATATTTACCTTTGATTGAATTCGCACAACAATAGCTTTCAATCAAGTATTAAGATGGCGCTTACGAGGCCTTGTGCGGCGTAAATGCCGTACACCATTGTTTTGGACCGAGCTCGGTGAGAGCAAAATTTTCGAGTGGATTTGATTAAAGATCTTTGAGCAGAAAGTAAGAGTAATCCGTGAAAATCGAAGATAGCCTCCGATCGTCGAGAAGTCGACGCGGATCTGAAATGAAAAGACATTGAGTATCGGTGGGAGATAAAGTGTTTCTTAAAGTTTCGCTTTGGAAAAAGATACTCAGATTTGGGCGCAAGGGCAAATTGAGTCCGAGGTTCATCGGGCCATATGAGATATCCGAACGAGTCGGTCCGATTCGTATTATGCGATTTTGCCCCGAACTTGAAAAGATTCACGACGTCATTCATGTTTCGATGCTTGACGCTATAGATCCGATCCGTCGCATGTAATTAGTCCATTAGAGGTTGAAATTCAAGCCGATATGAGTTATGAAGAAGAACCGATTCGTATCCTAGTGGTGAAGTGAAAGAGTTCTTGAAACAAAAGGGTTCCATTGGTGAAGGTGTTATGGCTCAAACACGGGATAGAAGAAGCTACTTGGGAACCGAGAACTCTATAAAGAGCGTTACCCAAATCTATTTACGGTAAGATTTTGGGACGAAAATTTCTTAAGTGGGGAGAGTTGTGACACCTTAAAACGACCCTAGTCGGAATGTGGTTTCGGGACCACAAAACCGAGGCATAAAAATAATTTAATATTTATTTTATTGCCTATAATATGTGTTAACTCATGTGTGACATTTTGATGTTTTGATTTAGAGTTATAAATGTGAATTTCACTAGAAAGGACCTAGTAGAAAACTTTGGAAGTATGATAGGGAATGTGTAATGACTAATTAAAGCATGCATGCAAAACAATGGCCTTGCATGTCAAATATCCCTCTTTTATAAGAGGTGGCGGCCATGACAATGAGGGATGGGCAAAACATGTCATAGACATGTTTTGTTGGTGCGATAGGGAGAAAAGAAATTAACAAATAAGCATGGGTAATAAAGAATGAAAAAAAAAATGTGTGTGAGTGAACCCCCCCTATTGCCGTGTATTGAAGAAAAGAAAAGAAAAAAATTGATCATCCTTTCATTCTCTCTTGACCGAAAATCCTAAGGAAGAAGAGGGAATTTTTGCTTCATGTTTGGTTTGGAAGAGGATTAGGAAGGGGTTTGGCTATACTTGCATCAAGATTAAGGTATGTTTGAGGTTGTGCCATGAGATTCATGCATGGTTTTAGTTACTAGCTTGATGTTCTTATTAGCCCATGGTTCAAATCTTTGTTATATCATGGGGATGGTATTTGGCCAAGGTGGATTTTGTGTTAATGCCATTGCATGTTAAATATGAAGCTTGTTAATGGTATATGTGATGGGGGATTGATGGCTCTTGGACTTTCTTTTTAGTATTTTTGAGTAAGACATTAAGTTCTTTGCTTAATCATGACCAAAATTATGGTGTTGTGATGTATTCGGTCATGGTATATCCATAAGTATGATTCATGCATGTTGCATGGTAGGTAAGATTTGAGCTTTGGATATGTGTTTATATTTGGATATAAACAACTTGAGATTCGCCCTTGCACCTACATGAATATGTGTTTGCACATGATTAATTGGTATGACATATATACTATTTCAAGGTGTATATTTGCTTGTGATGATGTTTGGTTATGTAGTAAATGAAAGATGTGTATTGAGCTACAATATGTAATCGTTAGTTAGTAAAATGTATGCTGTTTTTTTGTGTGGTATTAAGTGTAAAATTGGCCTCAAGATAGACATGCATATTCGCCAAATGAAGTAGATTGGTGTGCATGTATTCGGTTAGAGGCAACCGTATTGAAGCCTTATCTTGGCTTAGATAATTGACTAAATGGGTAATAAGTGAGGATGGTTGCGAATATACAAACATACATATGCATGTGTAATTGAATTATGAATGTTTAGCAAGATGGTTAAACTAGTTGATTTATTGATTAAGCTCAAGGAGTTAAAGAAGGAGAATCAAGCAAGGGAAAGACGAAGGTCATCGAGTAGCCGACTTGGACTGTTTTACCCAACACAAGGTAGGTCACTAAGCATATATTTTGTATTGATTTAAATAGACATAATGTCTATGTAATTATGCCGAAAGGAATGATAAATTTATATACATGTATGTATGTGGTGATGAAAGTATTGAATGAAAAGAAAAGAGGTGAGAAGTATTGAGTTGTTGATTTGGCACTAAGTGTGCGGGTATAAACATTTGTGATCATGAGAATGGCACTAAGTGTGCGGGTTTAAAATTTGTACAGCACTAAGTGTGCGAGTTTGATCATATAGCACTAAGTGTGCGAGTTGATTATATAGCTTGAGTGTGCGGACTCACTATATGCTTTTGAATCACTATTGACACCGAGTGTGCGACATTATTGAGTTGACCACGGAGATGGGTCGGGTAAGTACCTTGAGTTCATGGCTAATAGGCGCTATGTTTATATTTGGAGTTGAGCTTGGTAAGTTTGAACCTATGTGACAATGTAAATTGAAGTCACGTACATAAGAATTATCGCGGAATGAGTGAAAGGTCATGTAGATGTATGATTGAATCGAAAGGTCTAAGGAACTATGGTATAGTTCGGTTTGAATGGAGTAATTAGCCTCGTTCCATTTTGTTTCCTCTTGCGATAATGTTATTAATGGTTGTTAGTGCATTGCTTATGACTTACTGAGTTATATACTCATTCGGTGTTTGCTTGTCACCTATTTTAGGTTTCTTGGACTCGACTTTTTGCGTATTCGGGACCGTCATCGAAGTCATCACACCGGCTAACAACTTTTGGTATTTTCTTCGTAGTTGGTCTTGGAGTACATTACGGCATGTATAGGCTATTATGTTTTGTTTGAACTTGGTATGTAAAATTTTGAATAGCCATGCGAAAATGGCGTATAAATGTTTTGAGCATAATGTTATAATCATTTGGTATGTATATGCTCATTAAGAAGCACGGAAATGTTTGGCAATGACCAGCCATTAGAATGGGTCATCATGATTATATTTTGGACTATATATGAAAAATGGTTGGTTGAATCATAGAAACTATGTGTTAGAGAAAGTCTACCCTAGAATTAGATCTTTGGCAACAATAAGATGATGTGGATGTGAAAAATCACTAAAAATAGTAGGAATGGAATTAAATAGTGAATAAATTATGTAAATGAACCTTGATGAATCCATTTTCATATGGAAGAAACAAGCGGTCATATGAGTTGTATGTTAAAAGATATTTTGGTTTTCGTGAAACAGGGGGCGAACGGTTTCGGATTCCTGTTCGACTTTGAAAATTCATTATAAATTAACCAGAGATAATTAGGAGTCATACCATATATGTATAAATTCCTATTTGAGTCTATAGAAATAAACGGCATCAGTATTGAAGCCCTGCACAGGGAGTTATTCGAGTTGTAACGCATGAAGGTCAGTGTAGTCGACCCCCATAACATGGGAGACTTTAACTAATAAACTGTACTAATTGGCTCGACCAAAAATTCTAGAAAAAAATCTGTAGATGGACATGTGAGTCTAGTTTCAGGGAAAAATTATGAAACTGATTTTCGAGTTGTAAAACTCAAGTTATGATTTTTGAAGCGACTAGTATACAGATTGGCAGCTTGTCTAGGAAATTCTCAATAAGTGGTTTGAAGTCTGTTAACACCTCGTGTTCGACTCCGGCGACGGTCTCGGGTTCGGGGTGTTACATTTCACCTTTCCACTTCTTCAAGATTCTTTTCCGTCAAACTATTAAAATCTCGATGGAAGTTCTGGTAATATACACATGTGCAAAAGCACCCATTGGGGTACGTAATAAAAAGGCACACCTTTGAGTCATACATTTTACCGTAGGATTACCAGTCCAAGCTAAATCCTATCCATAGCATATGCTCTAAAGAGCTTAATATGGATTACCCGTCCTGGCTAAATCCAATTTATAACCTAACTCAAGAGGGTTTACATTAGAATTACCCGTCCGAGCTAAATTCTATTTGCAACATATGTACTATTATTTTCGACCCATCAAAATTCAACATTCTAATCGGACTCGATAATTTGTCTATATTACACAACTTAAAATTATATCAATATTTATATGTATCATCTCATACATAACAGCAAAAATCATACAATTCAATTGAAACATATTAACATACATTTTTAAGTTACACAAACTTTCCTTGAAAATGGTTTGTTTTTTAGTTTCTATTAATCCAAAACCATTTGTATTCCTCGATCTAATTCCCCGGTTGGTCTTTCCGAATCTATATGGATAAATTTAACTATTAACCTATCATATTTCAATCAGATTTGCATTCTATTACAGCCTAGGCAAAATTACCATTTTGCCCCTATTCTTTTCAAAAATTTTGATTGTCCCTAGGCTCAGAAAATAAAATTCATGAAATTTAACCCTCTTTCCAAGCCTAGCCTAAATTCATTTACTACATCTACAGCACATACATTTCACAAATTTTAGAATTTTCCATGCATTTTACCACTTTTTATTTTAGTCCCTAAATCAAGTTTTCATCAAAAGTTGCTTGTAAAGTTGTTTATCTATGAACAAACTTTCATTTTCTACCATAAATTTCTAATTTTTAGCATATTCATCCATGACCCAAATTTTATACCTTAATAACTTTTCAAATTAATCCACTAAATAGAGAGATTAGGTTATCTCGATTCTAAAAATATAAAAATCATTAAAAATGGGACTTAATTTCATACCTTATTGAGCGTGAAAAGTTTTCATCCTCTCTCATAGGGTTTCCATAGAAATTTTGGGGATGAAGATCAATAGAAAAGATGGCAATTCTTTTTAATTATTTGTCATCTTTTAATTTTAGTGATTTCTAATTTAATCCCTAGCTATTTCTAATTTTTCCATGGATGAGTCATTAAAATATCTATTAACTACCTTTCAATGGACTAATTACCATTTAAGGGCCTTAAGTTTTGAATTCCATAGCTATTTGATACCTATAGCTACTAGAACAAAACTTCTGCATTTTATGCAATTTAGTCCTTTACTAATTAACCACACAATCGATAAAATTTTCGCATCAAAATTTTCATGTGACCTTCCTATCTTGATGCCAACTATAAAATAAAATAAAATAAAATTTTAAATTTTTGGTTCGAAGTTGTGTTCCCGAAACCACTGTTCCAATCTCACTAAAAATAGGTTGTTACAACTCTCCCCCCTTAGAAATTTTCATCCTCGAAATTTCTTACCAGTGAAGAGGTTAGGGTATTGCTTCCTCATGGTATCCTCAGGCTCCCAGGTAGCTTCCTCAATTCCTTGTCGTTTCCAGAGGACTTTTACCAAAGCCACATTTTTTTTCCTTAGCTCTTTCATATCATATTCATGTATTTCAATCTGTTCCTCCTCGTAAGTCATGTCAAGCTGAATCTCAACTTCTATTAGAGTGATAATGTGTGGGCTCAGTTTTCCTTTGCGTCCAAACCGGAAAACTTTCTTCCAAGGCGTCACTTTTAGGAATACCTTGTCACCAACTTGAAATTCTATTTCTTTTCATTTCAAATCAGCGTAGGAGTTTTGATGATTAGAGGTTGCTTTCAATCTGTCTCGATTTACCTTCACCTTTTATTCAGTCTCTTGGATCAAGTCAACTCCATGTATTTTTTTCTCACTTAACTCTATCCAATACAATGGAGTTCTACACTTTTGACCATACAAAGCCTCATATGGTGCCATTTTAATACTGGATGGATATGTAACGTCCTGAATTCTGGGCATAGAAGAATTGGGCCTTGGGCGTGGAAGCGTTAAAATTTTTGGGAACATGGAAACGGCTCATATGCACGTTAGAACTGTGGGGTTAGTGATTTTGGAATGTTAGGGGGTCTCTAGAAAGTCCGGGGTTCAAGTTTTGGTATAGGAAAAATTTTGGCTTTTAGCCTTAAGGGAACCTTGACTCCTAGTGTGAGGACTTTTAATTAATTGAGGCTAAATGGTGAAACAAAGAGCCTTTTAGTGTAGCAAGGTGGCATCACAAGGGTAACAAGGAGGTTCAGGGTTCGAGCGTTGGCATGGGATATTGATAAGTATTTATTTTGCACTTGTAGACGGAAAGTGGTTAAATTGGAGTAGAATTCTATGTGGTGGAAGGCTGATTTGGTCTTGGAATTTGAATGTGAGGTGGGAGTAAGTTGAGGAGGGGATTATAAAGAGAATTAAGGAGTGAATCAAGGAGATTTGAGTTGTTAGGAGAATGGAATCGAAATGGGACTCTTGTTGTGTATAGAATTTCGACAAGGGGGAAATTTGGGTTCACTTTTCGGCTTTGGTGAATATTTTTTCTTCCTTTTTGGTTTTTCCCTAATTTGCATTGGTGGGAGCCGAAATTTTTACCACTCAAGTCTTTGTTTTCTGCCTTTCAATTTCTGTTAGGGCATTTTCTTTCTCTCCATTCTCTGTGTGCCGGATTTATTTTGAAAGTGACCTCTCGGGTTTTTGGTTGTCTTCTTTGTTGTTTGGTCGATTTGACATTGTTCTTCTTGCTTGTGCCAATTGTGTTCTTCTTTTCCCTTTTAAACTGTAACCTTGATTTTCTACTTTATTTCTCTGCGTGGGCAAGACACCCTCTTCTTTTATTTTTCTCCATTAGACTTCTCATAGCCGAATACCCTGCTCTTTCTCTGTCAACTACTATTTTCTTCATAAAGTTGCGGTTTCTTCTCCTCCTTTTTGCCGATATTAAGTGTAAGTGATGGTGTTTACTCTTAATAGTATTGTCGTTGTTGTTAATATTCATTTTCTCTTCTATCGAATCTCCCTTTCCCTTTCTTATACGATTTGCTTCTTGACCCCATACGTTTTCTTTCCCTTTTCAATACTTTTTGGTGGTAACGGTTCCTCTTTTCTCATATTTGATATTAGTTGATACCTAGGTTCTCTTGGGGTTTGATAGAGGGACAAGCTGCTTGAAGTAATCGACTCTCTACTCTCAATTCTTGACCAAGGTGAGCATTCTTGCCTTGTTTGGTTGAGGCTGAATATTCTTGTTAGTGTGTAAACTTTTAAGTGTGGTTTTAATCACATGATTACTCAACTTCTTTTAATAAGGCTCATTGTGATGCAAAATTCGTCTAGGGGTTTAACTTTTGCTAACGATTAGAGAAGGTTTGACTAGGTGCGATCGATTAAGGTTTGTGAAGTATGGTTTTGGCTTTTGATTGGATAAAGGAGTTCTTTGTGCTAATCTAGTGACTAACTGTTAGTCTTCATTGCGATAGGTTTGCTATTGGGGATTTATCACACACTTTGTATCAAGGTGTGTACACACACCACTCAAACCATAGACTGGCAAAAAGCTAAAATGCCAAAATGCTGAAAATTAGGTTTTCAGCCACATGGGCATGCAAACGCCCATGTGATATTTTGAGCTCACAGAATATAGGCCTATATCGACGAATAGCCACCATGAGCGATTGCATGGGCTTGGTCGAAAAGGGCCATATTGGCCCAATGGGCCTGTGGGCCTCGCACGTGTAAAACTTACCGTTAAATGGGTATTACTATTCTAGCTGAGACATACACATGGCTAAGGCAAATTTTGGGCTTGGTAGGCCACACGGTTGTGTGGGCGCACATGGGCCTGTTTAGTTGGCTTTGGCCGATTCAACAATTTTTGTTCTATTTTCGATTGCACGTGTTGCTAGACAACCGTGGGCTTACTGATGGGCCTAAAAGCACTTAGGCCTAAATTGGTAAACATGTCTTTTTTGACCTTATAGGATATATGGATGACTATGTATGACATGAGATGATTTGTATATGTATACTTGTCCTGTTTACATGCATGATAAAATTTAATAGCATGCCACTGATGTGTGTTGCATAACATGGGGTTGGGTTATGTGATTGGAGGAAGTATCCTGTTCTGGAAGCACTGCTGCATATCTCTAATGGCTATTAACCTACTGTTCAGGCAGCTTTGCTGCAAATTCTGTTTAGTGTCGTATCGGTACTATTATGTGGTGTGTAGGGATGGGTGGGTCGATATTATATCCCCACATGGTATGTAGGGTTGAACGGAGCTGGTGTGTAGAGGTTGGATGGACAGGGTTTTTGCATGCTTAATTTTTCTGATTCTGTTCTGTTTAGGGCTAAGGCCCACACTGCATCTGTTCTGTAATGGGTTTAGGCCCAATTGGACACTGCTTCTAAAATAGGCCTAGGCCCAGACTGTTCTAGTTGATCACTATTTTGATTTGGGATACACACTGAGTTTTTGTAAACTCACCCAATTGTTTTAACTATGCAGGTAATCCCCAGACATAGATGGTTCGGTGCTATGAGGGACTTGGAGCTGGCCACACACTTCAAATTGCTTTGGATTTTATTTACCTTATTTATTATTTTTGGGTTGTAATAAGGCCTTTATAATTTTTGGATTTTAAATTTTGGAATTTTATTTATTGTTTTATAATTTCTAGAAGTAAAACACGATTTTTCCAAAACAAGAACTGATTTTCAAAATATCACGTTTCTGCAACTATTTTAAATTAAGCTTTCTCAACAAATAAGGTTTTAAAGGTAATAATGTTTTACAAGAGATTGAATTTTAATAAATCGTGTTTTAAAAATAAGCAAACGAAATCAAGGGTTTAAAATGGCAAAAATTTTTGAATGGTAAGGAGGGTTTTCAACGAAAACACGGTTTTTAAAAAACACTTCAATGTGACATGCCAGATTTAGCCATAATGTCTAGGTCGGGTTTGGGGTGTTACATGATAACTGTTATTGTAAGCAAATTCAATCAATGGCAAGTATATGTCCTAGTTACCTCCAAATTCAAGTACACAACACCGAAGCATGTCCTCTAGAATCTGTATCACACATTTAGATTGGCCATCTATTTAAGGATGGAACAGAGTACTAAAATGTAAACGAGTGCAATAGCTTCATGTAACTTACTTCAAAATCAAGATGTAAACCGAGGGTCTCTATCTGAGATAATAGAGATTGGCACTTCGTGTAGCCTTACAATCTGAAAGACATATAATGCAGCCAATCTATCTAAGGAAAAATCTATACGTATTGGGATAAAGTGTGCAGACTTTGTCAATCAGTCAACAATTGCCTTTCCTTTTCGGTGATAGAGGTAATCCCATTACAAAATCTATAGTAAGTCTTTCCCATTTCCATTCTGGTATTGTAATTAGTTGCAATAATCCTGAAGGTACTTGGTGTTTAGCCCTCACTTGCTAACATATCAAACACTTCGATACAAATTTTAAAATATCTCGTTTCATTCCCGGCCACCGATACATTCTTTTCAACTCGCTATACATCTTATTACTACCAGGATGGATAGACATGTTACCATTATGAGCTTCATTCAAAATCTTCTGTACTAGTTCTGAACTTTTCGATACGCATACTCTTCCTCTAAATAATAAACAACCATCAGTCTCGATCTGAAGTTCGGAGTGAGACGTCGATTCATATTGTTTCTGTTTTGGTTGCAACTTACTATAATTTTTCTAAGCTTCAAAGATCTGTTGCAAAAACGTCGGTCTAACTTTCAAGTTAGCTATGAGTGAACCATCATCATATAAAGACAATTGAGTGTTCATTGCCCATAAGGCAAATAAAAATTTTAGGCTCAACGCATCTGCCACTACATTAGCTTTCCCCAGATGGCAATTGATAACGAGATCATAATCTTTCAATAATTCCAACCATCTACGTTGTCTCAAATTTAGTTCTTTCTGTGTCATTAAATACTTCTGACTTTTGTGATCGGTAAAGATATGACATTTTTTATCAAAAAGATAATGCTGCCATATTTTTAATGTAGCTGCTAATTCAAGATCATGTACCGGGTAACTTCTTTCATGCAATTTTAGTTGTCTAGATGCATAAGCCACTACTTTACCATCTTGCATCAATACATCCTAAACCATTCAACTAGGCATCGCTATAAACTATAAATTCCTTATCTGATTTAGGTTGGACTAATACAGGCACTTCCGTCAATAAAGCTTTCAATCTATCAAAACTTTGCTAGCATTTATCAGTCCACTCAAATTTCACTTCTTTTTGCAACAATCGAGTCATCGGAGAAGCTATCATTGAGAACCCTTTAACAAATCTCTAATAGTATCCTACTAGTCCCAGAAAACTTCTAAATTCTGAAACATTCTTCAGTGGTTTCCAGCTTACAATAGCTGGAATTTTATTCAGGTCCACCTGAATACCCTCTGCCAATGCAACATGTCCAAGGAAACTAACTTCCTGTAGCCATAATTCACATTTACTAAATTTAGCATACAGCTGTTTCTCATGCAAATTTTGCAAAACAATTCTTAGATGTTCAACATGCTCATTCACATCCTGAGAGTAAACCAAAATATCATCAATAAAAATGACCACGAACTTGTCCAAGTATGGTCTGAAAATTCTATTCATTAAATCCATAAATACTACCGGGGCATTTGTTAATTCGAATGGCATTAGAAAAAACTCATAATGCCCATATATGGTTCTAAAAGCTATCTTCGGCATATCTGAATCTTTTACTCGTAGATGATAGTAACTAAATTGTAGATCAATTTTTGAAAATACAGTGGCACCTCTTAATTTATCAAGCAAGTCATCTATACGAGGCAACAGGTAGTTATTCTTAACTGTGATTTTATTGAGCTTCTGCAATTGATGCATAATCTCAATGATCCATCTTTCTTCTTTACAAACAGTACCGGTGCACCCTATGGTGAAAAGTTGGGTCCGACAAATCCTCTATCAATTAACTCTTGCAACTGTACCTTCAACTCTTTCAATTCAGTAGGAGCCATTCTATAAGATGCTATAGATATCGAAGTTGTCATTAGTACAAGGTCTATGAAAAATTCCACCTCTCTAGTTGGAGGTAAGCCAGGTAGTTCTTCAGGAAATACCTCAGGAAACTCACAAACAACCGGCATTGACTGGATTTTTAACTCTGACACTTTGGTGTCCAATAAAATAGCAAGATAAGCCTCATACCCCTTTTTAATATATCTCTACGCTGATATTGTTGAAATCACATTAGACAATCCATCCAGTTTCTCAGATTCAACCCGGAGTAACTCACCATTCTGACACTTCAATACAATGTATTTATGCTTACAGTTGACCACTGCATCATGTTGGGTAACCAATCCATTCCCAATATTACATCAAATTCATTAAAGGGTAAGAACATCAAATTAGCCAAAAAATAGTAACCGTCTATTATCAATGGACAATTTTTACAAATTTTATCCACCATAACATATGACCCAAGGGATTTGAAACTTTAACCATAAATTCGGTGAATTCAATAACCATACTTTTATTAGACACAAATTTCGTGCATATATATGAATACGTGGAACTGGGATCAATCAAAGCAATAATATCAGTATCAAGTAGAGAGAATGTACCAGTGATAACATCTAGTGCCGAAGCATCTTCCCTTGCACGTATTGCATATGTCCTTACCGGAGCCTAAGCCTCTGATTTAGCTATTGAATCTTTTGCAGCACTGTGACTACCATCGACATTTCCAGAATACCGTGGTGGTCTACCCCTTGAGACAAGATTACTCGGCCTCGGGGTTTGCTCACTATCTTTTTCACCCCTTTCCAGACAATCTTTAAGAAAACAGTTGAGAGAACCACACTTGAAGCAAGTCCCACTTCTCATCTGGCACTCTCCAAAGTGCAACTTATTACAAACATTACATCAGGGTTTGGGGTTTCTAACACTCCCAACACTGATTGTTAAAGGAGACAGAGACCTCAAGTTGGTGCGTTTAGAACTTCGTTCCTTTCCTGAATACTCCCTTGAGATAGCAAAATGCTCATGATAATTCTTTAACTTCTTTGAAGTAGATGATACGCCTTGCTCCTAAATCTTTTGCTCCTAATTCGACCTTCACGTTCTGCTTGTCTCTTTTCTTTGCTTAATTCCTCGGCCTTATATGCCCGTTCAACCAATACCACGAATTCTCTTAATTCTAGAATTCCAATTAACAGCTTGATATCTTCGTTTAGCCCTTTTTCAAATCATTTGCATATTTCGACTTCAGTTTGAACCCAAATACTTGCTCAATCTAACAAATTCTCGTTCATACTCGGACACTATCATATTCCCCTGTTTGAGCACTAGAAATTCCTTCTTTTTCTAGTATAAGAATCTCTGACTAATATACTTCTTTTTAAACTCCGATTGGAAAAATTCTCATGTAATATCTTCCCTAGGTACCACAGAAGATATGGTTTTCCACCAATGGTAGGTCGTGTCTTTCAACAAAGATACTGCACATTTCAGACATTCGACTGGTGTACATGACAACTCATATAGAACTCAAATAGTATTTTCCAGCCGGAACTTGACCGTGGATTATCATCGGTCATGGCCCTAAATTCTTCCTCTCCATGTTTTTTGATTTTATCTACTGGAGCCTTACCAGTTCTAACAGGTCTAGCATCATGTGGCGTTTCATCATGTTGTGAATCAGGTGAGGAGGTCGTTGAACAGCGGGATTTGTTCTTATGTATTCACTAAACCATTCATCCATCAATTCAAAGAAGGTTGCTTTTGCCACCTCATTTCGGCCCTCAGATACGGGCCTTCTACTACCACTAGATGCAGCTCGCTGTACAAAAGCTTGAGCAGCGCTTTCAGCTTCCTCAGTCTCGGGTCTAGCTTGGTTGTAAGACATTACTATATGAAAATACATTTAAAAGTGGTCAGGAGATATCACACTATCATAATTTATATAATGGCATGTATAGTTAGACTCGTACTTGCTATGTTAGTCAGAGAATCAGCTAAACAGAAGCTCTGATACCACTAAATGTAACACTCTTACCTGTATCCGTTGCCAGAACAGGGTTTCAGGACATTAGCAAAACATTCAGAAATATTTACAATTATCATAGAGAAATTACTATTTAATTACCAAGGTCATTCCTAACGTCGCTTGATTGGACCCTCGAGGCCCCATACGTAGAATCAAGTTGGGACTTAATCGGAAACTTTAAGAACTTTTCGTGACTTATCAAAAATTTTCCTAGGTGCAGGGCTCACACGCCTGTGTGATCTGCGAACACGCCCGTGTGGTCAGGCTGTGTACTAGACATGCCCGTGTCCCTAACCCGTGTAACTCCTTGACTTGCAAGTCATGAACAAATTGGAGCCACACGACCAAGTCACACGCAAGTGTCCAAGGCCGTGTCAACCACACAGCTGAGACACACACCCGTATCTCTGCCCGTGTGCCCATTTCTGAGCATTTTGTTTTGCATTTTTAAGACGTAGGGGACATATGGCCAGACCACATGCCCATGGCACAGGCTGTGTGCCACACACGGCCTAGATACATGCTTGTGTGCCTACTCGTGTAGACAAAATTACGCCATTTCCTAGCCTCATTTTTCACCCAAATTTACCATGTTCCTGCACTAAAATATACCAAATACAATTCAACCATTTCAAGCAAATTTCATCGTTTACAAGGCATACCACCACATGCATACATGTTTATAATTTGACCATGGACTAATCCATTTGATGAAGACACTTAAACATTTACCTAATATATGCGAAGGTAGCATAGCATGACATTACAAGTGTATCAAAATGACCATTTCTAACCATTCCAATGGCTAGATTACAAAACCACTATTACAAGCCATCCTTAGCCAACTAAGCTTATACATGCCATTATACCAAAATGATAAGATAGTGGATAGTGTGATGACAGCTACGATCGACTTCCAACCTTCACGAGCTTTGAGCACTATAAAAAAAGGGGAAAATAAATGGAGTAAGCATTTTATGCTTAGTAAGTTCGTATAACAAAAAAATAAACTTATCGGTCTTATTTATTCACACAAGCAAGCACACATACATACATATTCCATCAATTTTGGGTAAGTTACCAAACAACATACACTTAAACAAGTTAGTCACATAATTTCATATGAATATCAAATAAACATAGATGAGTTCATCACATTACAAGCTTCCATTAATTTCACCTTTCCACTTCTTCAAGAGTCTTTTCCGTCGAACTATTGAAATCTTGATGGATGTTCCAGTAATATACACATATGCAAAAGCACCCATTGGGGTACGTAATAAAAAGGCACACCCTTGAGTCATACATTTTACCGTAGGATTACCAGTCCAGGCTAAATCCTATCCGTAGCATATGCTCTAAAAAACTTAATATGGATTACCCATTCGGGCTAAATCCAATTTATAACCTAACTCAAGAGGGCTTACATTAAAATTACCCGTTTGGGCTAAATTCTATTTGCAACATATGTACTATTATTTTCTACCCATCAAAATTCAACATTCGACCGGAACTCGATAATTTTTCCATATTACACAACTTAAAACTATATCAATATGTATATATATCATCTCATACATAACAGTAAAAATCATACAATTCAATTGAAACATATTAACATAAATTTTTAAGTTACACGAACTTACCTTGAAAATAGGTCATTTTTTAGTTTCTACTAATCTGAAACCTTTTGCATTCCTCGATCTAATTCCGCGGTTGGTCTTTTTGGATCTAAATGGATAAATTTAACCATTAATCAATCACATGTCAATCAAATTTGCACTCTATTACGTCCTAGGTAAAATTACCATTTTGCCCCTATTCTTTTCAAAAATTTTGATTTTGTCCCTAGGCTCGGAAAATGAAATTTATGAAATTTAACCCTCTTTCCAAGCCTAGTCGAAATTCATTTACTGCATCTACAACACATACATTTCACAAATTTTAGAACTTTCCATAGACAAGTTTTCATCAAAAATGGTTTTGTATAAGTTGTTTATGTATGAACAAACTTTCGTTTTCTACCATAAATTTCTAATTCTCAGCATATTCATCCATGACCCAAATTTTATACCTTGATAACTTTTCAAATTAATCCCCTAAATAGGGAGGTTAGGTTATCCTGATTCTAAAAATATAAAAATCATTAAAAACGAGACTTAATTTCACACTTTATTGAGCTTGAAAAGTTTTCATCCTCTCTCCTAGGGTTTCCATAGAAATTTTGGGGATAAAGATGAATAGAAAAGATTATAATTCTTTTTAATCATTTGTCATATTTTAATTTTTGTGATTTCCAATTTAGTCCCTAGCTATTTCTACTTTTTCCATGGATAAGTCATTAAAATATCTACTAACTACCCTTCAATTGTCTAATTACCATTTAGGGACCGCAAGTTTTGAATTCCATAGCTATTTGATACCTATAGCTACTAGAACAAAACTTTTTTCATTTTATGCAATTTAGTCCTTTACTAATTAACCACACAATCGATAAAATTTTCGCATCGAAATTTTCATTTGACCTTCCTATCTTGATGCCAACCATAAAATAAAATAAAGTAAATTTTTAAATTTTTGGCTCAGATTTGTGGTCCCAAAACTACTGTTCCGATCTTACCGAAAATGGTCAGTTACATATGCCATACGACCAAGTCACACACCTGTGTGCTTGGCCGTGTGTAGCATACTGACTTGATTTTTAACACTAGGGGACACACGGCCGTGTAACTTGACCATGTGTCACACACGATTGAGACACACGCCTTTGTAGACAAAAATAGGCTATTTACCAAGCCATCTTGCCACCCAAATTTACATATATCTAGGCCAAACCATATAGCACCAAACAAGGCATAAATAAGCATTAAAATAAAGCATAACCAAGCCTAATTCATGCTAAATCTATACCATCAAGCATAAGAAACTCATGTGTCAAGACAATTGAAACACTTTCATACCAAATTCACATTCATAAATTACCCTAATGGTCACTTTCAATTAAGCATCATTATACCTAAAACCACAAGCATGTCAATTTCAATTTATCAAACATATGACACACAAATTACCAATTCACAAACTACCATTTACCACAAGCATTTGTTTTGTAAATATTGTATGCATAATAAAGGCCATTTACACATATATATATATATATGCACAACCAAATCAGCCAAAACAAGCCAAATTACTTGACTATATACATATCAAACCACTTAACATTTACAAGCCAACTCAATGGATAAATTCACTACTATTATATACCAAAATAACCAAAGTTCCTATACATGCCATATAACTAAAATCATAGATTCAACAGTACCAAAGTGATATCTTAATAGTGTGATGAGGTCTCCGATGATTCCTGAATCCGAGCTAGCTTTGATTTCAATATAAAAACATGGAAACATAAACAATGTAAGCTATAAAGCTTAGTAAGCTCGTATGCTAAATAAGTAAAACTTACCAACCAACAATTCATTAACATCAACATCACATAATACAACTCAAATTTGAAGCATAACTTAACATATATATATTCAATCCAAAGATTAAATACAATTTTCGTCAACTTCTTCAATTCACTGATTGTATAGTTCACGTACATACCTGTATAAGCTCATATCGATCTCACACTCATCCATATCTTTGATATACCCGTTAAACCATTTGGAATACTATCGGATACCTGTTAAACTCATACCCTAAGTGCCACATATATATAGTCGAAGCTATCTCAATCTCATATCACATATAATGCCCACTCTCGAGCTATCAACAGGTCTGCTCACACAAGATGACGATCATGACGTAGCTACACGGTGCTACTCATACAAGCTGACGAGAATTTGCAACACATACCGGATAACATAGCCACCAGTAGGATGTACGGACCAGCACCCAAACATAACCCCTAATGACATATCATTTGTATCCTAATCTATTCCTAAGGTTCAATTAAGATTTCTTGTAGTCGAATCGTCGTCAAATATATCCCCAAGGTGGTATTCACAATTTATGCAATATCAAAAGCATTTAAAACATAAATATAACAATGCTTATTACATACAAACTTACCTCGAATTCAAAAACGGCAAAATAAGTCGATTAATCTGATACTTTATTTTTCCCCCGATCTAAATCTGAATTTCACTTTTCTTGATTTATATGTAATCAAATATAACTTATTCAATTATCAAACTATTCAATTAGCCCAAAATGCATATTAAGGTAGTTTACACTTTTTCCCCTAATATTTCAACATTTTTACAATTTAGTCCTTATCTCATAAAAACATAATCCCTACCCATGCTAACCGAATTTCTATTATTACCATAGCAACCCATATTTTTCATTTATTTCACAATTTAACCACCAAATTTTATCATTTCACAATTTAATCCCTAATTGGAAATTTTACTAAAAATCACTTTACAAATGTTGTTTATCTAACGACAAGCATACATTTTTCTATCATCAAACACCAAAACACACATAGATTCATCAATGACAAAATCCTAAACCTTTAACAATTATGCAAAATAATCCCTGGGCTAGCTAGATTAAGTTACAACGACTACGAAAACATAAAAATCATTAAAAACGAAACCAAAATTCACTTACATGCAAGGATACAATGACCGAACCTTCAAATGCACTTCAATGGAGTTTTTCTTTCCTTATTTTCGGTTGAAGATGGACAACAAGATGATAGGTTTGTTTTTTTATTAATTTTACTAACCTTTATTTATTAAATTACATGTTTAACCTTATTATTAAACCTTTGAAAATTCATAACTAATGTTCATATTTGTCCAGTCAATATATAAATGGTATAATTACCTCATAAATCCCTTAACTAATTAATTTCATAGTCATTTGATGCCTTTATCTTATAGAACTCTAATTTTGTACCTTTTCTGATTTAGTCTTTTTTACTAAATTAAACACTCAAACGATAAAATTTCATTACGAGAATTTCACACAACTATACTATCATGCTGTAAACATTAAAAAAATAATAAAATAATTATTTTGACTTTGGATTTGTGGTCCAAAATCACTGTTCCTATTTGACTAAAAACGGATTGTTACAGTGCATGTATTAGTATGGTAAAATAATATATATTATCATAGAATGGCAAAATTTGATGAGAATTTGCAAGCAAAAGAATGAAAGTGATTGTTGTAAAATTAGTAACATTGCATATAAAATGATTATTATATTTATGAAGCTTGAACTGTATATTATATATTTTGATCCAAAATTAACGCATATAATTATATATTTTGACCCCATTATTTCATTGAAATAGTTCCGTACAAAAAAAAAAAAACTAAATTTGAATACTTCTGTTTACATGCATTCTTCTACTACTTGATGCTTTGTTGTTAAGAGTATCCATAAGTATCATATATCACTGCCAACATTTGAGCATTCCTTGAAATCTAGTATTGATAAAGGAGTTAAAAAGGAATTGAAACGCCTTCCTACCCTAAAAATGAAAACTTTTAATTCAGTATCTTTAAAAATAATAAATATTGTAAATTATTTTATGAAAAAGTGCACTTTAACTCCCTCAAATATAAAAAATAATTTTATTTATCTCTTCAAAAATAAAAATTATAAATTAATATATAGTAAAATTATATTTAAATCTCTTAAAAATTTTATAATTCAATTTCAACCCCTTAATATGTTGATATCAGTATCTCATTCATTCTATTTTTATATTAAATTTAAAATAAAGAATAGATTTCTTGTGGGTAAACATTTCTTTGTTAATATATATATAATACGTTCATATCAGTATCTCAATCGTTTTAGTTTTATATTAAATTTTAATTATTTTTCTACGTCAGCACATATGTCATGTTTATTAATAAATTTAAAAACGTTATTTAATCAACATGATAAGAAACTTTAATATTTAAAAATCCAATTCAAAATATACAATTTTAAATATTATATTTAATATAATAAAATATTTCTTATATTTATTTGTGCTTTTTAATATAATAAAACACTTATTATATTTATGGTAGTATTTTTAATATTGATATTTTTAAATGTGTTACAAAATTTTTATTTTAGTATTTTTAGTGCATTTAGTGTATTACATTTTTTAAATTTCTAAATAAAATTTAATATAAAATTAAATATGGGCATGTCGA
Source organism: Gossypium arboreum (assembly GCF_025698485.1). Taxonomy (NCBI): domain Eukaryota; kingdom Viridiplantae; phylum Streptophyta; class Magnoliopsida; order Malvales; family Malvaceae; genus Gossypium; species Gossypium arboreum. The sequence goes on from NC_069075.1 coordinate 93,801,289, forward strand.
GTTGGGCCAGGGTTTACCTTTTTTAAATTGTGTCGGGCTTGGGCAAAAAGTAAGCCCATTTTTTGGAACGAGCCAGGCCTAAGCTTGAAAATTTGATCTAAATGCCTTGCATGAGCCCGACCCATGAGCACCTCTACTCAAAACTAGTTAATACATAAAATAAGGGACAAATATTTTACAATTAATTATGAACTAAAAGATAAACTGTAGCACCCTTTACACTGTAGCACCCTTTACCCTAAGTGAACCAATTTCTCACGAGTAAGGGATGTCACATTAATACACTAAGCTACTCAATTCAATCATAAATTTTGAAGCTTTGATTTAATATAGTTAGGCTCTTTTGGAGTTATTTAAGTTATTTCTAACCTTTCCCTAAAGTTTGGTTTCAATCAAGAGCCAACCAAGGCTTATTCGGGTCTAGACAGGACAAACAAAGTCAAGTTGCGATATTGGGAAATGGGTGTTACGACGTTGAATCGATGTCGCGACGCTGAGCTGTTGGTGTCACGACACCAAAATCAATATACTCTCTTGAGCCTCACATGCTCTAATGTCACGACACTACAGGTCGAATGTCATGAACTAGGTTAATGTTGCGACATTGAGTTTTGGATGTTACAATATTAGAGACAGATTGACTGGGACATGTTTGAAACAGTTAAAACCAAGTCTGAACAATCACAAATCATTCCATATCACTTCCAAAACATATTCAACATAATTTCCCATCAAACCATCATATAATTCAACTTAAAACTCAATCGAACATAACCAAGTTTACAAAATATATCAAGGAAGATCAAGACTATCATATGCTTCCATTATTCCATAAACATACTTTATATACCCTAAGTACATGCCATGAGCTAAAGCCAAAAATCAATCTATTAGAGTTGTATAACCCAAATTCTAATATACTGCTTGCAAGTTAAACAAAATATGTTTTGTTTCTAGAAGATTTAGTATTTATTAGCATAATATATTCAGTATTTATTCGCATAATATATTTGACATTAATTAGAATTAGGTTTTTTCAACCTATAAATAGATGTAGTCGAAACTCCTCTTTTATCATTCGAATTCAACATTAATGAATTTTCTTCTTCTCTGCCCGTGGTTTTTTTTCCCGAAAGGGTTTCCACGTAAAATCTTTGTGCTCTATCTTTCTTTCTTTTTCTTTGAAGTCTTTCTACATTGCTATTATCGACATTCAATTTTTAACAAATTAGTATCAGAGCTTTTCGGGTTGCTTGTTTTCAATCATGGTAATGGTGACAATGAAGTATGATATTCTGCTATTGGATCGTAACACTAGATTCTCGTTGTGGTAGATAAAGATACAGATAGATTTTGCCCTTATGGATTTGGAGGATGCCCTGCAGGGTTAGATAAGATGTCTTTAACATTAAGGGAGGAAGATAAGAAGCATAAAGATAGAAATGATTTAACGCAATTACATCTGCATCTGTCGAATGAAATTCTATAGGACTTGATGAAGGAGAAGATCGCGCTACATTATGGGAAAAGTTACAGCAACTATGCATGTCGAAAACCCTAACTAGCAAGTTGCATATAAAGTAGAGTTTTTGTGCTCATTATTTGGAGGAAGATGCATCTGTGCACTAACACTTAAATGTGTTTAAAGAAATTCTCTTGGACCTAGAGGCCATGGAGGTTTAGTACGATAAAAAAGATTTAGGGTTAATTCTACTTTGTTCATTGCCTTTGTCTTATTCAACCTTTAGAGATACGATTTTGTATAGCTGCGAACTCTCAAAATTGATGAAGTTTATGATTCCTTAACATCATATGACAAGATGAAACATCTTTTGTCTGGATCTGACTCTCAAGGATAGGGTCTCATTGTTAGTGGGAGACAAGAACGAAATATTGATGATAATCGTGGAAGGACACAAGAGCGAAATTCTCGTGGTAAATCTAAGGGTAGATCAAGAAATTCAAATGAGGTAAAACTTGTAACTTCTGCAATAAGAAATGACACATTAAGTTTGAGTGCTATAAGTTACAAAATAAGATCAAAAGGGAGGCGACAAATCGAAAGGGAAAACAACCAAAACAATTCGATGAAGCTAATGTTATAGAAGACTACAACGATGGTGAATTCCTAGTTGCTTCCGCCAACAACCCCAAAGTGAGCGATGAGTGGATCCTTGATTCTAGTTGCACCTTCCATATGAGTTTTAATTGGGATTGGTTTACAACATATGAAACAATGTTTGAAGGTGTTGTTTTGATGGAAAATAATGTTTCATGTAAAATCACATGTATTGGCATGATCAAAATTAAGATGTTCGATGGAGTCGTCAGAACACTTAGTGGCATATGAAATGTACCAGAATTGAAGAGAAACTTGATTTCGTTGGGTACTCTTGATTCAAAAGGGCACAAGTACACAGCTGAAAGTGAGGTTTTGAAGATTAGCAGAGGTTCCCTCTTTGTGATGAGAGGGCAGAGAAAGACTGCCAAGTTATATGTTTTGCAAGGTTCAACTGTTATTGTTGATGCAGTTGTTTCTTCCTCTTCCTTCTCAGATGATGATGTTACTAGACTTTGTCATATGTGTCTAGGGCATATAAGTGAGAACGACTTGGTAGAACTTAGCAAAAGATGACTTCTTGACGGACAAGGCATTAGCAAACTGAAGTTTTCTGAGCATTACATTTTTGGGAAGCAAAAGAGAGTTTGATTCACTAGAGGAATCTATAACACGAAGGGAACGTTGGTGTGACAACCTAAACCTGACCGGGATATACCATTCCAAATTCAAAGCATTACATTAGCCACCTAAGTGACTCTCCAGATAACGACCACCCAAGACACACCTCGACCTTATAACACCTCAATCTTAGCTAATTATTAGTTATTTATTAATGCGGAAGCAAACTATGAGCCAATTTTAAACTTTTCCTAGGTAATTTAAGCTAAGTGCATTTTTGTCATCTTACCACCTATGGTAAAACTAACCCAAATTTAGATCTAAGTGTTTATCGACCTTCTTTTAGTCAAATTATGCAAGCCTAAAAATTTCAGCTTAATTTGAGTTTGTTTACTATGTCTAATTCAAGTTTTATTATTAGGTACTAAATTGTAACAAATACAAACTATCAGGACCTATTTTGAATTATAAATTAAGTGTGTTCCTATTTAATTTTACCCGTTACGAGACTAATCATAAAATTTTACCAAGTTTCCTTATCATCTAAGGCTCTAATAAGACAAATCAATTTTCAGGACTAAATTGTAACTTAAACAAATTAGAATACCAATTTAAAAAGATAAAATTTCAAACCCCCCAAAACCTACATGACTGAGTCCCCCAGACCGTGTGTCATTAAACAACCATGTTCGCATTGCGAAAAACTTCTAGGCTGATCGCGCACACACGTGTGTAACCACTACACTTATTTTTTTTTTTGAAAAACTTATTTTAAAACCGAATTTTTACATATTTTAATGGCCAATTAAACCCGATTTAACTACGATTAATTAACATAAATATACATACTCCTTCAATTGAAATTATTGACATCAATTAAGCCTCAATTATATAGAATTAGACAATCAATTTCATGTAAAACAAACACCAAATAAATCAAACAAGTGGCGTACCTTAGTCGCTAGTAACTCACTCCATCGAAGCTTCATTTAAACAATCATTAGTATAAATTTCATGCCTCACACACCGTGTTATCAATCATCATGTTATCAAGAAATAATACACCATAAATCATTCAATAATAAAACTCAAACATGCCTCAAAATTATTATAAAACCATCCAAAATAAAATGTCCAATGTCCAAAGTCCAATTACAACCAAAATTAAACTAATTCCTGGGAGTTCCATAGTGCCCGATTATAGTCTCTAAAACATATAATAAAGTCTCTACCAAACCTAAATCTCTTGGCACTCTCTTTCTCGGCTCCTCAGCTCCTCAAGCTTGATGATTATCTGCACGAATTGTGAGGGTGTGAGCTTTAAAAAGCTTAGTGAATGTTAATAAGAATGACTAGTAATTCAACATCCAAATCATGCTTAAATCACATCCAATCAATCACCAATGATCAGCCATAAACAAAAATATGTCAATTTAATTTCTAAATGCTTTATCAATATCAAGAATAAATTATTCATGGCTTACAAACATCGAATGATATAACAATAATTACACATAAATATGTTGGCATACACTTCTCATGGCTTAATTGGGTGATCATACATCGGATAAATGGATCTTCGAACTCCTAAAAATATCAAATAGAGTCCACTGAGTTTAGTGGGCCAAAGCACAAACTCCCTTATAGCACCTCAAATAACCTAATGAGTGGAGACTCATGCTCAACACTCCCTTATCTATTCCAAACAAATCAGTCCATCTAGAGCCATATGCTCACAATGTCCCAAATAAAGGTGAGTACTCAAAAATCCTATGGCATGCCAACTATATCCAATGGATCCACCATGCATGTTGCCAATATATTTAGTCAAACATAGCATATAGATCAATCATTATTATGCTCAATTTAATGTGACAAAATGCTTATGTGTAACATGTAACATAGTTATTTAACATCCAATTAAATCAAGCATTTCATTTGCCATTTTCCAATGTTCAATTACCAATGGTAACACCAATATATCATGATCAAAAACTCCAATAAACATTCTTTAGTCATCAATATAATTAACCTAATTAAATTGCACAAAACCACCTAAATGCTTACTTACCATTATTCAATAAAAATTCAACTCTTGTACTATAATATTAATCTTCCAAAAATTAGTCATTCAACCATAATCAATCAATTGAAATCATCAATTAAGCTACTAATTAAACATAAATGAGGGCCAATTTACCAAATCGCCCTTAAAAACACTTACCATACAATTTATTCTACCACAAACAAGTGATCAACCAAGCAAATCCAATCTTTAATTCCTGTTAGCTCGGTCCCCTTCAAGATTTGGAGATTCAATAGAGATAAAGTAGACATTACCGCCTTTCCAATTCTATAATAAACACTAATTTTAATTAACTATACTAATCGAAATCCTCTCATAAAGATACATTATCGGATTTGTAACATCAAGTCGAAAACTCGATTCCTCACAAAATCGATCTCCTAAACACTTTCAATCATCAATACTAGACCAAATACACTTATAATAAGCATCAATTTCATCTTTAAATCAATTTCAAAAAATTTAGAAAATCGGTTCATGAAGATGATGAAATTCGAATTTCTTAAAATTACCTCACAAATCATGTTTAATCTTGATAAATAAGATCACAAACCTTTTAATAGATCCATTTTGAGTTGGAATATCCATTGATTTGTGAATTTTCTCCCAAAATTCAAGATCTACCATTAAAGAACCATGTGTTCTTGGAAGAAGATGACATTGATAAAAATCCTTTAATTGACTTCCAAATCATATAAAAACATTTCTAATCATCATAAAAAAAGTTTAGGATTGAGGATTACCTTTGACTCGCTTTAAATTCGTTGATTGAAAATCTTAATTCAATAAACTTGAGAAATTTCAGAATATTTTTTGTTACTTTTAAGAATAATTTCAAGTGAATTGGGAGTGTATTTTGAGAAGGAAATTGGTTGGATCTATTCTCTGATGATAGATCTTTAAAATCATGCAAAGAAAACGAATTTTAAAGCTCTCTAATCTGATGTAAAATGTGTGAAAAATGGGCTAGATACGTTAGTTTTAAAACTGAAATCACCTACCAGAAATTTAAAAATTGGGGAATTTGTTTAATGGTCACTACCATTTAATCTTTTCCCTCCAAAATTCCTAATTTTACGGTTTATTTGTCATATAAATACTCTAAGTTTTCCCTTATTTTACAATTAAATCCTATTTAATTAATATTTAAAGTTTGCTCAAATTACCCCCAATAAAAATTATTTTAAAATTATTTTTCAACCCAAATTGATTCTTTTCACAAATAATTATTTAAAATCTTTAAAATTAATTTTTCAAAAATAAATTTTTTAATTTTCCAGATTACTGTTTAATTGATTTTAGATGAAATGAACCTCTTAAATTAAATTAAAAATTACTAAAAACCCTATAAATTCCTTATTTCACACTCGAAACCCGAAAAAATACCTGAAACTACTAGACCCTATTTAGGGATTACAGCTGGATTGTATTCATTCTGATCTTTGGGGACCATCTAGAGTGCCATCGATGGCTGGCGCTAATTATATGCTGACAATCATTGATGATTTTTCTAGAATGGTTTGGGCATTCTTCCTGAAGTAGAAAAGTGATGTGTTTTCCATGTTTATGGCTTGGAAAACTATGATTGAGAACCAGACAGTAAAACAAATAAATCACATCTACACAGATAATGGCTTGGAATTTTGTTCTGGTTAATTGAATGAATTGTACAAATCAGAAGCGATTGTGAGAGACTTGACAGTTTGTCATACTCCACATCAAAATGTGTTGCAGAATGAATGAATAAAATAATCATAGAAAAGGTTCGATGTATGTTGTCAAATGCTTGTTTATAGAAGTCATTTTGGGCTGAAGCGACCTCTACTGTATGTTTCTGGATTAACCGGTCTCCATCCATTGCCATTGAGAAAAAGACTCCACAAGAGGTATGCTCTGATAATCCTACTGATTATTTTAATTTGAAGATTTTTGGGTGTCCTGCGTATGCTCATGTTATAATGGGAAATTGGAACCTAAATCCATTAAATGTGTTTTTCTTGGTTATAAGGCTAGTGTTAAATGATATAAGTTATGGTGTCCTGAAAATAGAAAAGTTGTGATTAGAAGAGATGTTTTTTTTACGAAACTTCTAAGTTGCATAACTTATCACTTAAAGACTCTTCCAATAAAGACCAACAAAGTCCAAGCACACATGTGAAGCAAGTAGAGCTACAAATTGATCCAGAAAGTTAGTACAGAAACTCAGAGTAGAGTTGCTTTTTCACCACTATATTTTATACTAAGAACAGACCTAGAAGAGAAATTAAACCTCCAAAGAGGTACGCCAAGGCTGATCTAGTTGCTTATGCTTTAAATGTGGCTGAAGATATAGATGCAAATCAAGAGCCATCTACTTATTCTAAGGTAGATAACTATAAAGATTCAGGAAAGTGGATGTTAGCCATGTAAAAAGAGACGAAATCGCTCCATAAGAATAGAATATGAGATCTAGTGAAGCTTCCTAAGGGTAAAAAGGTTGTTTGTTGTAAATGGGTGTCCAAGAAGAAAGAAGGGACCTAGGAATTAAAAACCCAGATATAAAGTAAGGCTGGTTACAAAAGGTTACAATCAAATTCCAGGTGTAGACTTCACAGATGTGTTTTCTCCAATTCTGAAGCTTAGTTCGATTCAAGCCTTGCTTAATATTGTGGTCATGTATGATTTAGAGCTTGAGCAATTAGATGTAAAAACAACATTCTTACATGGAGAACATGAGGAAGATATTTGCATGCAACAACCAGAGGGTTTTATAGTCTCAAAAAAGGAGGACTATATTTGCTTGTTGAAAATGTCTCTTTATGGATTGAAATAGTCACAAAGGCATTGGTACAAGAGGTTTGATTCTTTTATGACTACTCATGATTTCAAAAGAAACAGCTTCAATAGTTGCGTTTATTTTAAGAAAAACATTGATGGTTCTTTTTTGTATCTACTCCTAAATGTTGATGACATGTTGATAGTAGCCAAAGATGAATGAGGGATAAGAAAGGTCTAAGCCCCGCTTAGTAAATAATTTGAGATGAAATATTTGGGAGCAACAAAAAGATACTTCGGATGGAGATTCTTAGAGATAAAAACATGTAAATTGTACCTAATTCAGAAAGTGTAAATTGAGAAAGTTCTTCATAGGTTCAATATTCAAAATAGCAAGCCTGTTAGTACTCCATTAGCAACCCATTTTAAACTTTCATCGGCTTTGTCTCTGCAATCAAATGATGAGATTGACTATATGGCACATGTTCCATATTTTAGTGTAGTGGGATCTCTCATGTATGTTATGGTTTGCTTTCGTCCAAATTTATCCTATGCAGTTAATGCAGTTAGTAGATACATGGCAAATCCCGATAAAGAACACTGGAAAGTAGTTCAGTGGATTTTTAGATACTTACGTGGTACTACTGATGTTTGCTTTTATTTTAGAAGAACTAGAGATGGATTCATTGGGTATGTTGATTCTAATTTTGTTAGAGACCTTAATAAAAGAAAATCTCTCACTAGGTATGTCTTTATTATTGGAGGTTGCGTAATCATTTGGAAAGTCACTTTGCAAACTATAGTTGCTTTGTCTACTACTGAAGCTGAGTATATGGAAATTATCAAGGCTTATAAAGAAGCTATTTGGTTAAAATGACTCTTTGGTAAAATCAAGAAAAACCTTCAGATCAATATAGTGTTTTTTGATAGTTAAAGTGTCATCTTCCTTACGAAGTATCAAATGGTTCATGAGAGAACAAAGCACATTGATGTTCGGTATCATTTTGCGCATGATATTATTACTTATAGTGATATTGTTGTGAGCAAAGTGAGTACTCATGAAAATCCTGCAAATATGATGACTAAGTCACTTTCTATAACCAAGTTCGAGTATTGGATGGACTTGGTTGGTGTTCACTGTTGAAGAATACCCTTAAGGGGTTTCATGGAATAGGTGGAGAACTTGCTCATTGAGAGTTCATGGTGAAGAACTTGATCATTGAGAATTCATGTCAAGGTGGAGATTGTTAGAGTTGTATGACCCAAATTCTAAGAGATTGCTTGCAAGTCAAGTTAAACAAACTATATTTTCTTTCTAGAAGATTTAGTATTTATTAGTATAATATATTTAGCATTTGTTAGCATAATATATTTGACATTGATTAGGATTAGGTTTTTTCAACCTATAAATAGATATAGTCGAAATTCCTCTTGTATCATCCGAATTCAACATTAGTGATTTTTCTTCTTCTTTACTCATGGTTTTTTTCTTGAAAGGGTTTCCACGTAAAATCTATGTGTTCTATTTTTCTTTCTTTTCCTTTGTGATATCTCTACATTACCATTATCAACGTTCACTCTAAATCTTCAAAACAATCTTCACCTACACGTTAGAGAAACAACGCATTAAGCTCGTGAACCTTAGTAAGTACATCAAGAATTAAACTTTTCATTTAAATTTATTCATTACTAATGTATATAAACTTATGAATTCTCACCTTATATAAACTTATTAGATAGAATCTATGATAAGAAATTAAAATAACAATCCATAAATCACTTATCCTTGAAATCTAAGCCCAATTGTAGACTCAATAGAACATATAGGATATACAGAAAAGTCAATAATTTGCACCAAAGTGCCACTATTATTTGCACAAGTATGCTACTGTCACTTGCAGTGAAGTGCCACTATCACTTGTATTGTAATGCCACTATCACTTGCGCACATAAAATGTTTCATAATGGCATTCCATTTATATTCTACTAGTTCTCATTTTTTTTTTCTACAAGGGCATTTAAATATAGAATTTCACTACATTTTCTCATCAATAAAAGCAATACAAACTTTACTATTTTTAAGATTTAGTCCTTAATTATATAGAAATCAACAATCAACAAATTCCACTAGCATTTTATTTTAATAACATTGAACACTTCATCTAAATACTTTATCTTACTATCTATTTCACCTATCTAACTTTTACACTATTTGCAATTTAGTCATTCTTCTCTAAATTCACTATACAAACTTTTCAACAACAATACTACTTCACTTACAAATAAATTTCATAATACAATCATCATTTTCATATACAATTAGATCCCATGAGTATTATTAAATCAATATATTAAATTTTCATTTAGGGTTTAAATTAGGTAAAGTAAAATTCTTGATATACTTACAATCTAATACTTGGATGAGTCATTTTCTTCTTTCTTCACTCTTTTGCAACTCTCTTGCCTTTATCCCCAACTTGTTCTTCACTTCACGTACTCTTTAGTAACATAACACACATACATAATATTTAATCTCAAAACAACAATCACATACAATTTCCATGCATTTTAATGAGATAAAACATAAAGTCCTATAAGAAAAACTTCATCACCCTTACCTTAAACCTTTACTCAAATCCCTAACTTCTCTTTTCTCTCTTCAAATGTGAACTCTAGCTAACTTCACAAGAAAATTATCTTGCCATGGAGTTGTTCTAGTGATTTCACTAAAATATATTAAACTTGGGAAAGGTGATAATAGTAAAAAGGGACTAAATTAAAAGAAAATAGAAAATGAATTGAAAGGGAGATGAAAGAGACGTGGGAGAGATATGATGAAGATGATGCTGATAAAAGCTTTTCTACATCTTTATATGTAGAAAAATCTTTCTTTTTTATTTTAAATTGTTAGTAATACTTAATTAAGAAAAATATTTAATCATTATCATACCACACAAGTGGTGCCTATTACTTCCAATCTCATCCACACATTTTTGTACTTCTATGGTTAAATTTCTCATCTAGTCCTCCCTGTTTTTCCCACCCAACTAATCTAATCATTTCTTATTTTTAATTTTACACTTTTTTCCAACACTTCTCAGCCTTTTACAATTTATTCAATACCTTAAATTAATTTCTTTAAATCCCAAAGCCTTTTTAATTTCTTATGATATCCAACTAGCTTTTTCCTTTAATATTAAAAATTCTATTTTATCTACTTCAAAAATTCTAAGGCGTGCAAAATTTGTATTGACATGGTTCTCATTTTATGGAGTGTTAGGGATGTTACATTCTCCCCCTTTAAAATAAAATTTCATCCTTGAAATTTCCCTAACTCAAATAGTTGCGGGTACTACGGCTTTATTATTTCTTCATTTCCCTATGTCGCTTCTTCCATGTTATTATGTCTCCATAATACCTTCACTAGAGGACACCACATATTTCTTAGTTCTTTTACTTCCCAAGTAAGAATACTTATTGGTTCTTCTTTGTATGTCAAATCTGGCTGAACTTCAATAGCTTTTGACATAACCACATGTGAGGATTACATCGATATCTTTACAAAATTAACACATGAAAGACATTAAGAATCATATCCAATTTAGGTGGTAAAGTTAATAGATAAGCCACTAGACCAATATGCTCCAAAATCTCATATAGTCCTATAAATCTTGGACTCAACTTTCCTTTCTTCTAAAACTGAAGAATCTTTTTTTTTCCATAGAGACACTTGCAAATATACTTTTTTCTCCCACACTAAATTCAATATCTTTCCTCTTAATATCAACACATGATATCTGCCTATCAGAAGGCGCTTTCAGTCGTTCTTTTATTAACTACACTTTTTCTTCTTTTTCTATCACATCCCAAAAATCGAGTTAGATGAAAATGGGTTAGTGGAACCAAGAGTGGTTACATCTTGATTTTGAGTTAAGATTGTGAAAATTTTGAAAAGTACATTGATTTGGTTTCATGGTTAATTGCTGTGTTTGTGTGTGTGAGGTCTTATGTTCAAATCCCTTCCCTTGAAATTTTATTATTTTTGCCTAAACCCCTAGTCTACCTTAATTCGATGTACCAGCTTAAACTAGTTTTCAGATTTAAAGAGCTTGAATACAAACATTTTCATTATATTTTAGTTAAAGTTTTTATAGCTTTATTTGTGTTCAATAAAATGTGCAAATTGAGTCTTTTATTGACCTTAGGGGCTGAATGAGGCCTAAGGGTGAGCTAACACACTTTGTGAGTCTACAGGAGACCATTAGAAGGTGCACTAAATAGATATTGGTCACTATGTCACAATACGGATTACTTGATGTCACAACATAGGGAGTAGAATGGAGAAAACTCAAGACTATCATCGATATCGCGACACAAACTAAGGGTGTTATTACATACCCCTGAACATAGCTATAGTGGAGTATATTGATTGCTATGTCGCAACACAAGTCCTGGTGTGTCGCGACATAGACCCTGTGATGAAAAAAACACATGAAACAGAGGTGTTTTGGTCTGCACAATCAAACTTTAAGCTCGGGAATGTCATCTAACCTAGGGTTAAGGACGACAGCCACATAAAGGCTATAAATAGGCTCATTTTTTACCTGTTATGGACATCATTTCTTTAGCCTAGATTCCCTCTTGTAAATTTAGTTTAGCTTTCTTTCTTTCTTAAGGTTTTAGATTTATTTAAATTGTTCTTTTTTATTTCAAAAGATCTGAATTGTGGAAACATTCAAACTCTGTGGATTCGTGCTTAATTTCAATACAATGAGGCTCCTTCATTTACTTTGTCTTGTCGATTTAACTAGCATGCTTTCTCTTTATATCGATTATATATTATCTATGGAAGCAATGAGGAACTAATCCCTCTATGGGGATTAGCGAGTAGAGGTATGATCTGTTAACTTTTTTGTAGGGTTACTCAATAAATCAACTATTTGGGAAAGGAAGAACGTGAAACAAACCTTAGGCTCGACAACCTTGCTAGGGTAGTGACTAGTTGATTAAGTAGGAACCTGAAACGACAGTTGATGGAGATTATCGAAGCGAGCTAATTACCCATAATCATATTTGATTTATTCTCGCTTTTTAATCTCTTAAATTTTTTCTTTTTATGTTATTTTGTTTTTATTACCACCATTATAAAACCAAAAAATCTTTTATTTCATATTTCTCGTACTATTACTGATTTAAAAGTATTAATTAGATCTTTTAGTGTATAGGTTAAAATTGATCTGGCACTTGTCTCCCTTGGATATGATCCTCGGAGTACTCACCTACTTTGTTGTAAAACTATATTACAACATGACCTGTATACCTGCAGGTACTGCCTTGTCTTTTTATATTTTATTATAGTATTCACACTCTGGATGTTAGTACATCCGGAGGTAGTCAAGTTGTTGGTGCCATTACTGGAGAAGCAACGTCACTAGATTGATTTTAATTTTTGCAATAATGAAGAAATTTGTAGGTTATAGTTATGACTTTCAATTTATTTTGTTAATTAAAATTTCTAATATTTGTTTATTTTTAGGAATCCTAGGCACCATCAATCAAATAATCAGTCAGTACACAGTCATAGATGACTGTTATTATAGGTTTGATGAAGACTTCGACTATGACAAAGATATTTACGAAGGAGTCTATAAAGCTTGGGAGATCCAGGAGAACCAATGATTACTAATGCTTGAATTAAGTCAACTCCGAGAAGAAACCCCAGTTTTGCCCCAAGATAATAATGACCACGATGATATACCATCAGAAAGGTACTAAGAGGTCCTAACGTCTGAAATTGAGTAGAGAGGAGAATTCATCACAGACACTTACGAAGAAAGAGAACTACCCGTTTGTTATCCACTTCAGTAGATAGAAGAATATTCAAACAAATCAAATGGAACTTCGGAAAGAGAATATATGAAGCTAATGGAGGAAATGGACGGTGAATTGAATAATCAAATAGACTTGGAACTCATTGTCCTAAAAATTTCAGGTAATGCTGATGAAGCTAAACTATAAGATAAGTATAATGTGGACCCACCAATGAAGACAAAGATATTTAGGACTGAGTTAATAGAAAAATGTCTGTCGATTCAAAAATTCACAGAACAAAAAAAAGTGAAACCAGTAGTCCTGAAGGATAAACCTGAATTGACCATCTTTTTTCACATCCTTAGCTCTAAATCAAGTACCCTAGAAGTTTATAGATCCGAGAATTCGCAAGATGTTGAAAAGAGTGGAAAATATATTTATTGACAGAACTTACGATTATATAGATGGGTTCAATCAAATTAAACAATCGATGTGTATAAGCGTCGAGCTTCAGCTGTTACAAAGAATTCGAGTCTTACGAGAACCATCAAAGGGAATTATTTGCAAGCTGATGAATGAATTTAAAGGCCCACGAAAGCCAAACTTTAGTAGCACAATATGGTGTTTTTTTCCCTATCCCTCTATGAATCGCTTTAAAAAGTAGTTCTGAAAAGTCATACCTCATCAATGATGGAAACACCATAGACAACAATTGTGAATCACAATCCTCAATCTTTTCCTAGAGCACGAATGCTAAACACCAATTAAAGTAGTTGTGTGGGTACGTGGCTTTACAAATCACTAATAGCTATGACCTGTGAAAAGAGTTATCGGTCATTAAAGCTGGCCGAAAAGGTAAATTAAGAGAAAAAGACAACCACAGATGAACAGAATGGCATGATGGGTGTTAGACTAATATAGACAGAAACAATTCACAAGAATCACCCCGGTGCATATTGACTAATCTCATGGATAAGTCCGGCAACAGAACCTAACATCTACTAATCGTTTGATTATTACTAACTATACTAACTACATATTCTACTAATCAAGTTGTTAACGTATTATATGTAAGTCAAATATGGGTCTAATAGGCGTTTGAAGCATGAAGAAGATCGAAAATGTGAGAAACAAGGTTAATGTCGAGACATAAACAATTCTGTGTCACAACATCATGGGCAGTAACAAAGAAGTTCAAAAATCAACTTGATGTCGTGACACAAAAGACTATTTCTTAGAATTTCAAAATTATAGGGTACTTCGCAACAACGAACCCCAATGTCGCGACATGATTAGTCTGCTAGGGATGTTGCAACATGAAAGCCCTGTGTTGCGACATCATTGTAAATTTTTGTATGGTTAACCCGACCCAATTGCACAACTCGGTGGAATAACCTTTATTATACCCAATTTTTAACCCTAAAAAAATCCTTTTAAACATAAAAATACCATTCTAATACAATCTAACTTCATTCTGATATCAAAGCCTCTTTAAAACCTCTCCAAAACCTCTAACCCCTTAAAACTTCTTTTCTCTTCAAAAACCCTAAATCCCAACCCTTTATTCCAAATTCAAAGAAGATACATTGGAGGGAGTTGTCATCCACAATACCAAGAGAAAGCACAACTAAGATTCACAAGAGTTGAGGTTAAAGTATTCTCAATCCTCTCTTACTGTTATATTGAATTTCTTGATTATCTTGATTATAAATATTAGCAAGGATGCCTCTTAGAAATAACAAGTGAGATATGGTCTAAGAAACATTGAATGTTTCGAACTCATCGCGATTTCATAATACGAATATGGAAAAATATTTTCCTGAGTTACAAGGGAGACTACTAATCTAGGAACGAGGGTTCGAACCCTTAATGATTCATTGTAAAGAAATCTGGACGCTGGTCTTTTACCATCAATGGATGTCGTTTTGTGTTACTCGCATGAATAATGCAAACATACCTATGGTCCAGGAGTTTTATGTGCATTAAGGATCAGGTGATTAAGCGAGGCTATAGTGCGGTAATAACTAATGTTGAAGTACGAGGGGAAGACGTTCCAATCTTCCCTAGTGATATCTGTGAATTTTATAACATCTCATTCTATGAGAAAGATTTAATTGATAATACAGATCTAGAGAAATTTCAAAATATTGACATGGAAGATGTCACAAAATATTTAACACAAGACACAAGTAGATGGAACTACATGGCAGACGCTGAGCTTCCCACAAATTTTAATCAGGCTATTATGTTTTTTGTTGTTAAAATATGGATGCAATTTATTAGCACTAGAATTGCACTCGCACTGAATGTCTCTAATGTTAATGTATTTTGAGTAGTTTTGTTATATGATATTCTACAGCACAAACAAGTTTGTGTAGGGCATTGTATCTTTCAAGAAATGAAACGGTGTGTACAAAGCCAAAAAGCTAGACTTTTCTTCCCCCATCTCGTAACAGCACTATGCTACCAGGAAGAAGTGCCAATGAGCAAAAATGAGGAATTTATGAAACTATGGGGAGTATCATCGGAGATACATTATATACCTAGTATGTTGAGCTTCAGAAGAAGTAAATTACTAAATGGAATCAAAGAAGGAAGATGAAAATAGACGTACCAACATCACCAAACAAAAAGGTCAATCAAAGGTTAGAAAGGGAGCTCGATAAGACATTGATGCAAAACTTGACGGAATGATTAGATGGATGCAGGAAACAGGATCAGTACTTCAAAAATTTACAAGGATGAATGGGTTACGAGCTCTGAATTATCCCTTAGATATGTTTAGGCTAACTCCGACTCATTAGGATGAGAGGGCTAATCTTGAGAAAGAAGGTGCTGCTCAAGAGTACCCTGGAACAGAGGATGAATACGAAGCGACATTTTAGCCGTAATTTTTTACACCAAAAGGGCCTGTCATACGAAGGCCAACTCACCATGCACTTTTAACAGGTGGGAGCTCCCACCGAGCATATGTCAAAGGAAAAGGGAAAGCCCTAGAGACGTTCCCATCCCCTCGATGATTCGAAGGAGGATTGAACATTTTTTTATTTTTCTTTTAAAAGACTTAACTTTGTAGTTGGAGTGCCTACATTCCCATCCCCTCGATGATTCCAATGAGGATTGAATGATTTTAAACTTAACTTTGTAGAAGTAGGATAGAAGTAAACTTTTTTTAGTCTTTGTTTTGCATTTGAATTTCTATGGAAGAACCCAACACGAAAGAGACACAAATAGTTCGAGCTTCACACGATCAAAGGAGGAAGCACCCACCATTAGTAGTTGGACTACCCATGACCAGTCGGGTAACTTCTTTCCTCATCTTCTTATGGGCTACACATTAAGGATAATGTGTCAACTAAAGTGTGGGGGTAACATAAGAAATTTCTTTTTAAAATTTTTCTTGTCTTTTGGTTTGCTTGAACTTGTAGAAATACAAGTGATTGGTTAGGAGCATGTAAATAGGTTGCATGTGTTATGAATAAATTTGGCATGATGGTAGTTGATTTTAAATTTTTTAGTACTAGACTACTAAAGTTCTATATGTTACACTATAAATAGGTATTAAGCAATTCAACTATACCAAATGATATAGAAAATACAAGGAAACGAGCATGCTAGTATGAATGATAAATGATTGAATTTGAGTTTGTTTGGTTGATTAATTTTGTGCATATTGAGGTATTTAAAGATGACCTAAGGCATTGTTTTGAACACATCCTAAGCCAAAAATCCAACCTATTAATATTCACCTTTAGTATCAATTTCTGAGCCTTTTGACACTTCTTGAAGAACCTCATTACAAACCTCAAGCTTAAAAATGTTAATTTGTATTTGCCATTTTTCTTTGGTCTTGCACCACACAATTATAGATGTCTGGCCATATGTATTGAGGGTTAAGTAGATACATTGAGACAGAGTTTATAAAAAAAAAGTGAAATAGGAGGATTAGGGTGAGATGGGAATTATAGGTTAGCCTGAAGGTGCAAAACAAAAGAGAAATCCAAAAAGCAAAATTGATACAAGTAGAGTAAGTTCTCGAAAAATAAAGAGAAACTCGTTCATTAGTGCTCAAAAACTTATAGGCTAGCCATAGTTACTATGTCATGCTATGATTTCCTATATACGAAGAGACAAGGAAGGTGAGAGAAGGAGAATAAGGTAATGAACGGATAAGGGTAACTAAGGGAGGAAGAATAAGGATCAATACAATGTGTCAAACTATTTTCATATTTGTAACCTTTTGATGCTTATTGTTTTTGAATTTCATACCTATCCTAAAACTCAAAAGGTTACAAGTCGAAAAGTCCTATATGACCTAAATACCCTTATACATGAATCAATATCATACTAAACATTCACATAAATGGTTATTTGTATTCTGCTCAGACAATCAAAGTAATTGTATGATTTGTTGATGGATTCTTATATGTGAGACCTTTAATACTTGTATATTGTGTAACATACTGAACTTAGGTGTTTAAAATCAAATGTGGTAAACCAACTGTTCATCATGCTAAAATTGTTAGTACGCATAAAATGCCTAATTCATATGCTCTGAAGTTAATACTTGTATCATATTTGCTCAAAGGTCGTCATCTTATTTGTCATTTTTGTTTATGTTGCTTGAGGACAAGCAATGACTTAAATATGGAGGTGTTTTATTTTCCATAATTCGGTGTAGTAGATTAAACTAGTTTTCACATTTAAAGACCTTGAATACAAGCATTTTCATTATGTTTTAGTTAAAGTTTTCATAGTTTTATAGACATTCAATAAAATTTGCAAATTGAGTCTTCTATTTATCTTAGGGGCCGAATGTGGCCTAAGGATGAGCTAACACACTTTTTGAGTGTGCAAGAGACAATTAGAAGGTGCACTAAACGAATACTGGTCGTTATGTCACAACACAAATGACTCGATATCGCAACATAGGGAGTAAGATAGAGAAAACTTAAGACTTCCTTTGATGTCGCGACAAAGACTAGGATGTCATGACATACCCTTAAAGATAGTTGTAGAGGAGTATATTAATTGCTATGTCGTGACATAGGTCTTAGTGCTTCGTGACATTGACTCTATGACGGAAACAATACATGAAGCATGGCCATTTTGGTGTGTAAAATCAAACTTTAAGCTTGAGAACGTCATCTAACCTAGCATTAAGGACGTCTGGCACTTGAAGGCTATAAATAGGCTCATTTCTCACATGTTATGGACATCATTCCTTTAGCTAAGATTCTCTCTTGTAAATTTAGTTTAGCTTTCTTTCTTTCTTAGGGTTTTAGATTTATTTCAATTGTTCTTGTTGATTTCAAGATATTTGAATTGTGGAAGTATTCAAACTCTATGGATTTGTGTTTAATTTCAATACAATTAGGCTCTTTCATTTTTTCTCTCTTGTCGATTTAATTAGCATGCTTTCTCTTTACATCAATTATATATTGTCTATGGAAGCCATGAGAAACTAATCCCTCTGTGGGGGATTAGTGAGTGGAGGTATGATATATTAAATGTTTTGTAGTGTTACTCAACAGATCAACTATTTGAGAAAGGAAGAACTTGAAACAAAATCTAAGCTTAACATCCCAAGAAAGTCATCAAGGTGGGAATTAACCCAAATTTTGTATTGCCTATCTGTGAACACTTTAACCCCAAATCAGTCTGAACTGTGAGGTCAAAAGATATGTAGTTCTTGCTAACTCGTTATGTTAGTGGAAGATCTGAAGATCCTACTAGGGTAGTAACTGTTGATTGATCAAGAACCCGAAATGACAGTTGATGGAGATTATCGAAGCGAGGTAATAACCCTTAATCAGATTTGATTTATTCTCCCTTTTTAATCTCTTGAATTTTAACTTTTTATGTTATTTTGTTTTTGTTACCATTATTACAAAACCCCAATATCATTTATTTCATATTTCTCGTACTATAACTGGTTTAAAAGTATTAATTAGATCTTTTAGTATTTAGGTTAGAATTGAATTGGCACTCACCTCCCTTGGTTATGATCCTCAAAGTACTTACCTAATTCGTTGTAAAACTATATTGCAACTCGGCCTATATACTTACGGATACCGCCTTTTCTTACTATATTTTATTGCAGTATTCACACTCTGGACATTAGTACATCCGGATGTGGTCAACCCCTATCTTTGAAAATCTGGCATAAATATTATTTTCTCTCAACTGATGCCAAGAACGAGCCTGTTGGTTCAGTAAGGCTTTAGCTTACCTTTTGGTCTTGTGTTCAAATCCCTATGTATGTAAAATGGAATTTTTTTTAACTCTGAGAAAAATCTGATGTGGATAATTAATAAAGTTAGTGGGTGTTTTTTTTTTTAAATGAGGGATTTTCTCCTCCTAACCATCCTTCTCCTATTCACCCAATCTCATTCTTTCTCCCACTCACGTCCCAACCCCTTTATGTTTCCATTTCTTTCCCAAATTTCTTTCTAGTGAATTTTTTATGCTAAGTTTTTCTCTGGCACCATTTTTCTTTTTCAATTCTGTCTTGTGCTTCTTTCCATTTTATTCCTATTTTCTATTTTGGTTCCATCGTGTTGTGCTGACAAACGACTGATCGGCTCCAGGCAAGTGTTGGTAGTTTTTTTTTTGTAAAGATAGTGTGTTGTTATTTTTTTGTATAGAGTTAGGGGTTTATGTTTATGGTTTGAGTCAAAATTGGTTTTTATGAATATCATTTTTGGTTTCCAATAGGAGAATAGAGTGGTGCATATGACGTCTCACCGACGACTTAAGAACTGCTTTAGGCTTCTGCTTTGCAAGGGTAAGTAATTAATGTTTTTGGATTAAAAGCTATTTAGTTTGGTTAGGCTTTAGTATGGCGGTTACATTTGATTTATTAATTTTTTTAAGTGTATGATTGATAATTTTCACTTACTAGGATGTTGATTTAAGTATTGGAATTCTCGTGGTTGAGTTTGCTTGAAAAACAAATCAGGTGTGTAACAAAAAACCCAAAAAATAGTGAATGACGTAATGCCAAAAAGCATTCTGTCAACGTTACACAACCATGTGGCAGACCTGTGAGTCACACTACCATGTAGTTGACCGTGTCAGTCACACGGTCGTGTGGCAACCCGCGTAGGTCACACAGCCATGTGGAAGGTTGTATGGCAGCCAATGTGGGTCACACGGGCATGTGTAAGGCCATGCTTCAAGCCGTATAGACCATACGGTTGTGTAGGCCCTTTTTTAAAAAATTTCCACTTAGGCCCGTTTGACTCCAAAATTCTTAATTAGACCTCTCATGATATCTGTAGATATGTGTCTATATGTGATATAGGTTGGGTATGTAATAAATACATGTATGTTCGGTGTTTTGATAACTCTGAAAGCATGATTACGTATGGAAAGCATGCATGACAACTATTAATACGATATATGTGTTAGTTTATTTATGCATATTTTGGCAGTATTTCTGCCATTTTGGTGGCTAAACCACAATATATGTCTTGTATCTCAGCTGCACCTTATATGAGTGGCATACCACCACGACCTAATGTGATTGGATGATGGACTGTTGTAGTCCTAATTGGTGTGATTGGTTGGACGAAATCGGTGTGTAGCGAATGGAGGTAGGATTTGTGAATACTTCTGTATCGGAATCTGTGTCTGCATCGACATCTAAATCTACGTCTGTATCCACATCTAAATCTGATTATTCATTTGTATCTTATCATGAAAATCCATTAGATTTTGTATATGAGAATATGTTTGAATCTGTTTCTGAAAACATATCTATATATTTATGTGTATCTAATTTGTTGCTTGGGATGTGTTACATACTGAGCTCGTAAGCTCACTCTTTGTTTGTTTTCCACTCAGGTGACCAACAAGTTTAGGATCGGACGGTGTTTAGGAGCTCGGATTGGTTTTTCGCTTAAGATGGTTTGAATCATTTTTTATAAGTTTTCTGGATTTTTTATTTTGGACTAAGTTTTTAGATTTGGTTTTTGTTTTTGGTTTTGTTATTTGCTTTATATTTTCTGCATGTTTTATGTTAAGTTGATGGAAGTCTTGCTTATTAAAATTAAACAAATATGGGTTTTTTGCTACAAAATTTGAAATAAGTTTTACATAAGTTAACATCGAAAGTTTTAGATTATGCACAGCTGGTAAATATATTTATATACATTTTCTCTAATCTAAATCACGGTTTTCGAATTCGCTACTCCAAAATTTTCGCTGCAAATATAGATACCAAATTAAGAGTTTTTCCATAAAATAAATAAATTATGTGTGTGATTTTCATAATGAACTTGTAAGTGTTTTAACAAATAATATTTTTAGAATTTTCGATTTTTGAAGCTAGATTTAAATTTTTGAGTTTTAAAACAAACTAATGTAATTCCTTCAGATTCAGTTATATCGACTAGGCCAGTTTGGGGTGTTACCTTTAGTTGTATCAGAGCTAGTTTACAAAAATCGGGCTATGATTTTTGGGTTTAAAAAAATTATGCATAATTTGTTTGTGAAATTTCTGATTTTTAAGAAAATTTTTGAAATTTTATGTGGGTGCATTTGTACAAAAATTTACTAAGAATATAGAAATGTGAATCCAAGTCTCCAATGCCTATCCAAGTAAGTATGTGTACTTTAGTTAACTATACTTTACTTATATTTACTTTATTACTTTAGTAAAATTGTTAGATTTAGAGACTGTAAAACACTCTTTACTGTAGATTAGTTAAATATGTTAAACTTTAGACTTAGGATCTAAAGAAAACCTATGCTAAACTTTAGAATTCTAAATTGTAGATAAGTAAAATAAGTTTACGTGGTATCTGTAGTCATGGTGGGTAATGACATGGTGGACGTTGTTAAGTGGCTCACGTCGAGTTCTCTTCTCCGGGCAGTGTGCCCAATTTGGAAATTAGTGAGTCAGCTAATACACTCGAATCTGAGGGAGGTAATCAAGAAGCTAGGGATGTTGTTGTATTCTAGGTTGTGTTTAGAAATCTGTAAAGTTCTGCTGGAGTCCAATCTGGATTTGTGGGTCAAGGGTTAGTGACTGAGCAACTCCGATCAAATAAGTTCAAGAAAGAAGAAGAGAGTAATCATTTGAAGAGTGAGGAAAACAAAAGGGATAAGGTACGAAATAAGAGGAGTTCTAGTTTCGATGATTTGGATCATGACCTAAAAAACGAGTCAAAATAGTTAAGCCCCAACGGGTTGAGGCAGTTGTGAGCATAAGGTTAGATTTCGATTTGTGCTTACTGTGATAGTTTTCATCCGGGCGAATGTTAGAGGAAACGAGAGCGTGTTTTAGATGTGGGTCCAATTAGCATCATGTTAGGGATTGTTCATGTCATTTTCTTAGTCGGATGCAAGCTTCGACTCATAGAGGGAATCAGAGGCTAGTTTGTGTAGTTAGGCATCGAGAAGGTCGAGACACATCTGGCAACAATATAGGTACTTTTGCAATCTATTCCAAATGTACCTTGTGTTGATAAGAATTGGTTGTATCCAAGTGCATGTTTTTAATGGTGTATTTGAGAATCTAGGGCAGAGGGGTCGTTTGTAATATTTTCTTTATAAAAAGTTTCTTGATGCTATTCAAGGTAGGGAATAGAAAGTTCATTAGAAATATTGACTGGATTTGGAGTGAAATATTATTTGGATTGTGTCACATCCCACCTTACAATTAATTATACAAGAGTGATAATGTCAACTCCTATGTTTTAAATTAATTGCGCAATAGTGAAAACAAGGAAGTGTTGTGGCTTAGTGGTAGGAAGCTTCTTAACTATCCTAGAGGTCCCTAGTTTGAATCCCCTTGCTCCCTTGTTTTATTTTTCTATTTTTGGCACAATTCCTATGTGCACAATAGATGCTAACTGTCCACCCTCTTGTTGCCTTATGTAGAGGATTCCTTTCCTCCTTTAGCAAGTTAAACTTGCCATAAGTTGTTAGACACATACCCCTTTTTACTTCTTTGTTCCCACTCCTTACTTACACTAATTTCTTTCCAAAACAAAGGTGTTGGCCACCCCAAAAGCCTCTAAAAATGTCCACCACCCTCATTTCCTCACTTTTTCTCTTTTCTTCTCTTTTCCTCTACCATTTTCTCTCTTTTTTGGCAACCACCACCATTTCTCTTCATCCTGGCTTCCATTCCTCCACCGTGAGCCTTAGTTGCACCACCACCTCACCACCGTCCATACCCCTCTTCTCTCCTTCTTCTCTTCCAATCGCTACCCCTCACCATTGCTATCGCCACCAGACCATCACCATTGTCATTGTCGCCAACATCGATTGTTACTGAGATTTGGGTTTTTCTCCATTTTTACTCTCCTTTTTGATTTCTTTCACCTTTTTTTTTCCAATTGACTCATTCTTTAATTTTTTTTGCTCCTCTTATTTACAAATCTCACCAATCACATGATCCATTGTAGATCATTAAACCTTCAAACTTTTCTCTGGGATTCATCTCCAACTTTGTTGTGCTATTTAGTAGTGTAAGTTATGCAAAGTGATGGAATCATTATCTTTCCTTATTTTTCCCTCCTTCTCAAATAATGAATCAACTATAATTACTTTCTTGATTTTAACTTTCAATATCCATATGTTATGAAGGATCGAACAACAACCCTCTGGGAAACCAATAGTGTGGCATTGTGAGAGTAACGGATCTGAGCATTTGAATTAAAGAAAAGTATTGGTAAGATTTCCTGCATTAGATCTTATATTAAAGGACTTGTTTTTCATTAAATCATGCCTAAAAAGAGATATTCATGGGATTAGATTTGTGATTGGGACTAGATCCAAGCGAAACCTCTACAAAGGGAGCATACAGTTTAGTTATACAATAAGGTGTGGGATCTTTAACTTATGTCACGTGATGAGTGTTTACTTTTATTATATTAGTATGTTAATAAATGTTTGTGCACGGGTACGCTATGTACTCATAAAGAGGGTTGAAAACCCCATCGATGAGAAACCTAAGTGACACTATCCATTGTTTTTGAAAAGTATATTGTGTGATGTGATAATATTATGTGATTGTGATGCTTGTGCAAATTACATCTATGTGATATTGATATATGTGTAGATTTCATTCTCATGGCATATGATGTATGGCTTGTGTGTTATCGTTATGATTTCATTATACGAATATGAAAATATGAATATGACCATATGATATGTAATCCTATGTGTAAAGCATGCTTACAACATGCCAACGTGAATTGATTAAAATGAGAAAATGGCCATATCATATGCATAGGGCAAGATTTGTGAAAGGAGGAAGATATGTGGCAGTTTATATGCAATTATGTGGTCATTTATTGGTAATTATGTGGTGGCTTGTCCACAATGTGCTATGTGGTCATTTTCTGCATTTATATGGTGGCTTGTCCAAAAAATGGTGTGTTATTGGATGGACGAGTTTTAGGGAACTCAATATTAGAGTGTAGTTGAGATAGGTAGGAAATTATTCAAAAGGTACATTGTTACAAAAGCATTTCTCCATATGTTCTTTTATATATGATATTGATTTCTGTTAAAATTGTATATACATTGTTTTGGATGTGTTATTTGGTGTGTTGAAATTTTTGTCATAATGTATGTGTATATATTTTGTATCTATCTCACACTGAGCCTTTTAAAGCTCACCCATGTTACTCATGTGTCTCAGGTAATCTTTGTAACTACAACTCGAAATCGGTCATCGGAGAGGCTCTCGAAATAATGGTTTCTTGGTTATGGATTTTTAAGACGATTTAGGACTTTTATGGACTTTATGATTATATTTTGGACTTTATTTTATGGAAAATTATTAAACCGTGGGATGAGATATTTTGTTTTTAAAACTATGGACATTGAATGTTTCTACATGGATTTTTTATATGGATTAAAAATTTTAATGGTTTTCTTAATAAAATCCACTTTCTGCAAACTCAATTAATCGAATAATTTCTGATGATCAAAATAATGTTTTACAATGATAGGTAAGTCTTCGTTCAAAGTAATGTTTTTACTACAACTTATAAAAAGGGAATATTGAAGCATGTTTTCAAATATTAGATCCATTTTTTGTTCAACTCAAGGTTTTCGCCATTTCTATGGCCCATGTAATCGCTTAGATTAGGCTGTAACATCTAGGCCCGATTTGAAGGGTTACAAATTGCATTGAAATTAGAGTTGTGCAGCGGTAGTGTGATGGTCAATTTGGAATGAAGAGTTTCGGATATTGTGGTTAACCATTTGGTGTGACAGTGGGAATTTCGATGACGAAATTCTTTTAAAGAGGAAGAGTTATGACATCCCAAAAATCGAGTTAGAAGAAATTGGGTTAGTGGAATAAAAAACAATTACATCTTGATTTTGAGTTAGGATTGTGAAAATTTTGAAAAGTAAATTGATTTGATTTCGTGGTTAAGTGTTGTGTTTGTGTGTATGAGGCCTTGTGTTCAAATCCCTTCCCTTGAATTTTTGTTATTTTTGCCTAAACCCCTATCTTTGAACATCTGGCATGAATATTATTTTTGCTTAACTGATGATAAGAATGAGCCTGCTAATTCAGCTTACCCTTTGGTCTTATGTTCGAATCCCTACGTATGTACAATAGAATTTTTTTTTTGAACTTTGAGAAAAATCTGATGTGGATAATTAACAGAAGTTAATGGGTAGTTTTCTTAATAAAAAAAACATGATGGATTTTCTTCTAATTCTTGTCTTCCTAACTGTCCTTTTCCCACTCACCCACTTTCTCTCTCACATCTCGACCCCTTTCTGTTTCCATTTTTTCCCAAATTTCTTTCTGCAGAATTTTTTATGCTAAGTTTTTCTCTAACACCATTTTTCTTTTTCATTCTTTTTCAAATTTGTCTTGTGTTTCTTTCTATTTTCTGTTCCAATTCCATCGTGTTGTGCTGACAAATGATTGTTCTACTCTAAGTAAGTGTTGGTTGCAGCTTTTTTATAGAGATGGTGTGTTACTAGTTTTCGGTATAGAGTCAGGGGTTTATGTTGATGGTTTGAGTCAAAATTGGTTTTTATAAATATCATTTTTGGTTTCCAATAGGAGAAAAGGGTGGTACGTATGATGTCTGCCAACAACTTAGGATCTGTTTTAGGCTGCCGCTTTGCAGTGGTAAGTGATTAATGTTTCCGAATTAAGGGCTTTTTCGTTTGGTTAGGCTTTAGTATGACTGGTGCGTTTGATTTGTGACTTGGTTTTAAGTGTATGATTGATAATTTTCACTTTCTAGGATATTGATTTAAGTATTGGAATTCTCATGGTTGAGTTTGCTTCAGAAACTAGTAAGGTGTGTAATGAAAAGGTTGAAAAACATTTGATGACGTAAAGCCGAAAAGCATTCTATCAACGTTGAACGAGTGCGTGGCAAACCATGTGAGTCACATAGTCGTGTGTTTGATCGTGTAGGTCACACATCAAAGTGGCAACCCGTGTAGGTCACATGACCATGTGGCATGCCGTATGGCAGCCCGTGTGTGGTAGGCAGTATGGCAAACCATGTGAGTGACATAACCGTGTGGTAGGTCGTGTGGCAGTCTGTATGGATCACACGGGTGTGTGTAAGGTCGTGTGGACCACACGAGCTTGTGGACCCATTTTCTAAAAAATCCACCTAGGCCCGTTGTATAAATATAATAGCCTTCCTAAAAATAAAAATAGGCCCCTCCAATATTTTTATAGGATTAAAAATAATATTGAAAAATTTTATTCTTCATAAAAACAAAAAGAAAATCTGCTTGAAGAAGCTAAAGTACTCATGATGACTTTTGTATGATATTTTTGTTAAATAATAAATTAATGTTTATTTAATAGTTTACTTAACATAATAATATTTTATAAGCAATATAATATATATATATATATATAAAGAAGCTAAATTACTCATGATGACTTTTGTTATTTTTGCCTAAACTCCTGTCTTTGAACATCTGGCATAAATATTATTTTTTTTCTCAACTGATAATAAGAATATGTCTATTGGTTAAGTGGTACGGCTTCAGCTTTGTAACACCCCGAACCCGAGACCATCGCCGGTGTCGGACACGAGGGGTTAACAAGCCAAGATCACATGTTTTGCCCACCAATTTGACATTTCCAGTCAGGCTGGAAGACTGCATCACCTTTGCCTTAAAAATCATATCTCGAGTTTCAAAACTCGGAAACTGGTTTTGTAAATTTTCCCTGAATTTAGACTCATATATCCATCCATGGATTTATTTCTAGAATTTTTGGTCAGGCCAATTGGTACAGTTTATTAGTTAAAGTCACCCATGTTACAGGGATCGACTGCTCTGACCTTCGTGAGGTATAACTTGAATATCTCTCTGTACAGGGCTTTAATGCTGGTGCCATTTGCTTCTAATGAAACTAGACTCAAAATGGAATCTGTACATATAAGGTATGTCTCCTAATTCTTTCTGGATAATTTATAGTAAATTTTTAAAGTTGCGACAGGGGACCCAGAAACTGTTCTGGCCCTGTTTCACAATAGCTTCAATATCTCTTAACATGTAACTCCTATGACCATTTCGTTTCTTCCATATGAAAATAGACTCATCAAGATTCATTTACATAGCTTATTCACTATTTAATACCATTCCTACGAATTTTGGTGATTTTTCACATTCACGTCACTGCAGCTGGCAGCATCTGTTTTTAAGGTAGGTCTTACCTATTTGGTAGTCTCCATGAACCAACTAGTCTTGCCATACATAGGTTCATATATGATCATTTTAACCATGCCAATGGCTGATCATGTGACAAACATTCCCATTTCCAATCCATAGCCACATCATGACACCAAATATATACATACAAACCACAAATAGTCTAAGTTCATGCTTCCTTTTACGAGCCATTTTGCATGGCCGTATACATATACATCACCACATTTTTAAACTAACAGGGGTAGTCCTATACATGCCATTTCAAAGTTCAAACAAAATTTATACCAAAATAGAGGCGTTGATAGTGTGGATAACTTCGACTTTATTGATCCCGAATCCGATTGCTATCGAGCGAAATCTATAAAACAGAGAGCCAAAGTAACGGGGTAAGCATTTTTATGCTTAGTAAGTCTCAAGGAATATAATCAACTCTAATTACAGCAATACATTCACATAGCCAAATGCATCATTTCATTAATACACATTCTTACTTCACACTTCATCATTATATTGTAACACCCCGGACCCGAGACCATCGCCAGTGTCGGACACGAGGGGTTAACAAGCCAAGTTCACATGTTTTGCCCACCAATTTGACATTTCCAGTCAGGCTGGAAGACTGCGTCACCGTCGCCTTAAAAATCATATCTCGAGTTTCAAAACTCGGAAACTGGTTTCGTAAATTTTTCCTGAATTTAGACTCATATATCCATCCATGGATTTATTTCTAGAATTTTTGGTCAGGCCAATTGGTACAGTTTATTAGTTAAAGTCACCCATGTTACAGGGATCGACTGCTCTGACCTTTGCGCTGTATAACTTGAATATCACTCTGTACAGGGATTTAATGCTGGTTCCGTTTGTTTCTAATGAAACTAGACTAAAAATTGAATCTGTACATATAAGGTATGTCTCCTAATTCTTTCTGGATAATTTATAGTAAATTTTTAAAGTTGCGACAGGGGACCCAGAAACCGTTCTGGCCCTGTTCCACAATAGCTTCAATATCTCTTAACATGTAACTCCTATGACCATTTCGCTTCTTCCATATGAAAATAGACTCATCAAGGTTCATTTACATAGCTTATTCACTATTTAATACCATTCCTACAATTTTTGGTGATTTTTCACATTCACGTCACTGCAGTTGGCAAGCATCTGTTTTATGGTAGGTCTTATCTATTTTTGTAGTCTCCATCAACCAACTAGTCTTGCCATACATAGGTTCACATATGATCATTTTAACCATACCAATGGCTGATCATGTGACCAACACTCCCATTTCCAATCCATAATCACATCATGACACCATATATATACATTCAAACCACAAATAGTCTAAGTTCATGCTTCCTTTTACGAGCCATTTTCGCATGGTCAGTATACATATACATCGCCACATTTTAAACCAACAAGGGTAGTCCTATACATGCCATTTCAAAGTTCAACCAAAATTTATACCAAAATAGAGGCGTTGATAGTGTGGATGACTTCGACTTTATTGATCCCGAATCCGATTGCTATCGGCGAAATCTATAAAACAGAGAGCCAAAGCAACGGGTAAGCATTTTTATGCTTAGTAAGTCTCAAGGAATATAATCAGCTTTAATTAAAGCAATACATTCACATAACCAAATGCATCATTTCATTAATGCACATTCACATAATCATACTTACTTCACCATCCCAACTCTTATGTTCATACACAAATAACGGCTTCATTAAGGCCGATAACTCGTTCCATCATAGGAGCGGATATTCATACGCTCTTACTCCTAGCGCATAAAGCACACACCGCACTTACCTTGTCATTGGGAAATTTCACAAGTGCATTAGCTGAAATTTTCCAGCAAGCTTATAATTTTCAAATCACATACCTTCGAGTTTAACTGGATGTCGCTACTGTTCAATCGCCTTCGGGACATAGCCCGGTTATGGTAACCCGCACCAAGGCCTACGGGACTTAACCCGGATATCACGATTTGCACAAATGCCTTGGTCTTAGCCCGGATTTAACAACTTGCACGAATGCCTTCGGTCTTAGCCGGATATAGCTACTAGCACAATTGCCTTGGTCTTAACCGGTTATAATTTCCAGCATAATTGTCTTGGGCTTAGCCCGGATATCATTCAATTTCTCATGCACACATACATCAATAATCATTGGACATACATATTTTATTTTCGTTACTAAGGCTCAAACACAATTTTAATCACTAGCATAATCGCCTTCGGGACTTAGCCCGGTATTATTCAATACTCATACACACATAAATCAATAATCAATACATCCATATTTCATTCCACATAATTCAAGTAAGGTCACTTCTTGAGGACTTACCTCGGATGTTGTCGAACGGCTTTTACGGCTATTCGATCACTTTTTCCTTCCCTTGTCCAATTGTGGCCCTCTTAGCTCTTGAGCTAATTCAAACAAATTCAATTTATTAAAACCTCATTGTGCTAGCTTATGGCGAATATGACAAGGAGTTTAAATGGTCATATGGCCACTCTTTAGCTTGAATACACAATGGTCATGCACATTTTATACTACATCAAGCAATTCAATACAATTTATTCGAGCATCAAGGAAAAGCTAAGGCCTTCAATAGGCTACCCAAGGCCGAATATTCATGTACATGTTGAGGCCAATTATGCACTTAATACCTCACAAAAACAGCATGCATTTTACTAGTTAATGCTTTGCATATTGTAGCTCAAACTTATAATATAGCATCAAGCACTCATATGTGTGCTAGGCGAATGTGCTTGCAATTTCACAATCATTCTTCAACATCTTCTTCTTTAAACAACCATATTCATCACTTAGTTCATAACCAAAACATCATGTGCAAACATATATATACATATATGAGCATGGCGAATTTCAAGGTGTCCATAGCCATCCAAAACACAAATTTTAACTAACATGCAAGAAGCATGAACCATGCTCATGAATGCATCATGGCGAATATGACAATCATGCCCTTTTCAACTTCAATCATGATTAAACAAAAGAAAACTCAAAATCTTACTCAAAAGTAGACAATCCATCATTGCATGCATCATCATCAAGCTTCACACTTAGCATGCAATGGCTTTATCACCATAACAACTTTGGCCAAATACCATTTCCATGGCATAACAAAGATTTGAGCCATGGCTATCATGCACATCAAGTTAGCAACTAAAACATGCATGAAACTCCTAACACAACCTCATACATACCTTAATCTTGATGCAAACTTAGCCAAATCTCCTTCTAGATCTCTTCCAAACCAAGCATGAAGCAAAAATCCTCCTTCTTCCTTAGTTTTGGCTCAAAGAAAGGATGAACAAAATTTTTCTTTCTTTCTCTACAACTCACGGCAATGGGGGGGGGATACCACACTCACACACATTTTTTTTTCATTCTTTTCTTACCCATACACCTTTGTTTATTATTTCTCCCTAATGCACCAACAAAACATGTTTCATGACATGTTTTGCCCATCCTCTCTTGCCATGGTCGGCCACTTCATGTTGGGGGGGGGGAATTTGACATGCAAATCCCTTATTTTTGCATGCATGAGCAACTAGTCATCACACATTTCCCCATCATACTTTCAAAGTTCACTACTAGGTCCTTTCTAGTGAAATTCGCATTTATAACACTAAATCGAAACATCAAAAATGTCACACACAAATTAACACATATCATAGGTATCAAAATAAATTTTAAATTATTTTTATGCCTCGGTTTTGTGGTCCCGAAACCACATCCCGACTAGGGTCAATTTTGGCTGTCACAACTCTCCCCACTTAAGAAATTTTCGTCCCGAAAATCTTACCGTAAATAGGTTTGGATATCGCTCTTTCATAGAGTTCTCGGTCTCCCAAGTAGCTTCTTCTATCCCGTGCTTGAGCCATAACACTTTCACCAATGGAACCCGCTTGTTTCGCAACTCTTTCACTTTCGTGATAGGATACGAATCGGTTCTTCCTCATAACTCATATTAGCTTGAATTTCAATTTCGATGGACTAATCACGTGCGATGGATCGGATCTATAGCGTCAAGCATCAAACGTGAAAGACATCGTGAACCTTTTGAGTTCGGGGGCAAAATCAAACGATATGCCACTTGGACCGACTCGCTCGGATATCTCATATGGCCCAATGAACCTCGGGCTCGGCTTGCCCTTACGGTAGAATCGAGTATCTTTTTCCAAGGCGATACCTTGAGAAACACTTTATCACCCACGATACTCGATATCCTTACGCTTCAGATCCGCGTCACGACCCGACGATCGGAGGCTATCTTGAGACTTTCATGGATTACTTTCACTTTCATTCAGCATCTCTAATCAAATCCACCACGAAAATCTTGCTTTCACCGAGCTCGGTCCAAAACAATGGTGTACGGCATTTACGACCGTACAAGGCCTCGTAGGGTGCCATCTTAATACTTGATTGAAAGCTGTTGTTGTAAGCGAATTCAATCAACGGCAAATACCGTTCCCATGAACCACTAAACTCGAGGACGCAACATCTTAACATATCCTCAAGTATCTGAATTATCTGCTCGGATTGACCATCGGTTTGGGGGTGAAAGGCGGTGCTGAAATGCAACTTGGTACCCAAAGCTTCTTGCAACTTTTCCAAAATCGTGAGGTAAATCTCGGATCTCTATCCGACACGATGGAAATAGGCACCCCGTGTAATCTCACAATCTGAGAACCTTACAATTCGGCTAATTTGTCCATTGAAAAATCCGTGCGACGCGGGGACAAAGTGGGCCGACTTAGTCAATCTATCTACCACGACCCAAACCGCATCCTTCTTACTTGCGACAATGGCGGTCCGGATACAAAGTCCATTGTGACTCGATCCCATTTCCACTCGGGTATCGTGATTGGTCAAGTAATCCTCAAGGCACCGATGTTCCGCTTTCACTTGTTGACATATTAAACATCTCAAACAAAGTCGGAGATGTCTCGCTTCATACCATGCCACCAAACCGACGTTTCAAATCATTGTACATCTTCGTACTCCCGGGTGGATTGCCATTCAGCTACAATGGGCTTCATTCAGAATTATCGAAATGAGTTCCGAATTCTTTGGAACACACAGACGACTTTTGAACCTCAAACAATCGTCATCGTCGATTTGAAATTCCGAGTCCTTGTTCGGAACACACTCAGCCCGTTTTGCAGCCAACTCGTCATCGACTTTCTGAGCTTCTCGAATTTGATGTATCAATAGTGGTTTGGCTTTCAATTCAGCTACTAACACACTATCGGATCGAACAGACAAGTGCACGTTTATCGCTCGTAAAGCGAATAATGATTTACGACTCAAGGCATCCGCAACCACATTCGCCTTTCCCGGGTGATGGTCAATGACCAGCTCATAATCCTTTAACAGCTCGAGCCAACGTCTTTGTCGCAGATTTAAGTCTCTTTGGGTCATCAAATATTTGAGACTTTTGTGATCCGAGTACACATGGCACCTTTCACCAAATAAGTAATGTCGCCAAATCTTTAAGGCAAATACGATGGCGGCCAATTCAAGATCATGGGTCGGATAATTTTTCTCGTGTGGCTTTAATTGCCTCGACGATAGGCCACAACTCAACCTTCTTGCATCAATACACAACCTAATCCAAGTAGGGAGGCGTCGCTATAGATGACAAACTCTTTGCTTGGGACTCGGGTTGCACTAGAATTGGGGCTTCAGTCAAATAAGTTTTCATTGATCGAAACTTTTTGGCATTTCTCGTCCATTCGAACTTAACATCCTTTTGGAGTAGCCGTCGTCGGCGTGGCTATCGTTGAGAAGCCTTTACAAATCGTCGGTAATAATAAGCAAGCCCCAAAAGCTCGAACCTCGGTAATATTTCTGGAGGCTTCCAATTAAGTATGGCTGAAATTTTATTTGGTTCGACTCGAATACCCGATGCAGATACCACATGACCCAAGAAGCTAACCTCTCTAACCGTAACTCACACTTGCTGAACTTAGCATATAATTGCTTATCCGTAAGATTTGCGGCAAAGACTAACCGCAGTGTTCAAAGATGTTCGGTCTCATTTCTTGAATAGACCAAGATGTCATCAATGAACACGACTACGAATCGATCCAAATATGGTCCGAAGATCCGATTCATTAAATCCATAAATACCGCGAGGGCATTAGTGAGCCCAAACGGCATCACTAGGAACTCATAGTGACCATATCTTGTTCAAGGCGGTCTTGGGTACGTCAGAATCTCGGATTCGCAATTGATAATAGCCCGATCTCAAATCTATTTTCGAGAACACCGAGGCTCCTTCAGTTGATTGAACAAGTCATCGATACGTGGTAACGGATATTTGTTCTTTATCGTCGCTTTATTAAGTCGACGATAGTCGATGCACAACCGCATGGTTCCATCCTTCTTTTCACAAACAACACCGGCGCACCCTAAGGCGAACAACTCGGACGAGCAAAACCTCTATCCACCAATTCTTGCAATGAGCTTTCAACTCCTTTAATTCGTTGGTGCCATACGATACGGAGCTATCGAATTGGAGTGGTACCGGTACCAATTCGATGCCAAATTCTATTTCCGAGCAGTGGTAAACCCGCAATTCTTGAGGAAAACATCCGGTATTCACAAACCACGGCACAGATTCGGGTTTCTTTTCGATTCCTTGTCATTGAGCACGACGCAAGGTGCGCCGCACCCTTTTCTTACATATTTACGGGCCAACATCGCCGATATTACGGTGGCAACCCTTTAAGTCCGTAGACTCAACCCGAATTATCTTGTTATTCGCGCTCCTCAAATCGATAGTCTTGCTCTTGCAATTTACAACCGCATCGTGCATGGTCAACCAATCCAACCCAAGAATAACGTCGAACTCATCGAACGGCAAAAGCATCAAGTCCGCCGGAAAACAAGAACCTCGGAACACTAGGGACTTTTCTTGCACACTTTGTTGACAAGCACGTAATGACCCAAGGGTTTGACACCGAATTACAAACTCGAGACTCAATAGGCAAAGTCTTCTTTGGATGCTAAGGTTTCACATATATATGAATGAGTAGAACCGGGGTCAATCAAAGCAATCACATTTGTATTGAAAAGAGTGAAAGTACCGGTAATGACATCCGGAGAGGCGGCATCCTCGGCGTGCGCGTATGGCATAAGTCCTAGCAGAGCACGAGCCTCGGATCGATGGTAGCATCTCTAGATCCTCTCGACCGCCAACGACATTGCCCATATTTCTAGGTGGCCTACCTCGGCAAATGGTAGCACCGGGTTTCCACTCGACTTACATTCTGCTTATGCATCCTCGGGCAATCCTTCATAAAGTGGTCGGCCGACCCACACTTATAGCAGAGCGATCACGAAACCAACAGCTCCCGAATGCCATTTGCCACAATGTGGACACTCCGCCCTCTCTCGGTGATCATTTCCACCATGGCGATCAAGTGACTCGTGTGGCCAGGGGTCGATCGCGTCCTCGTCTAGAAAAGCCCAAACGCCTCTAGACCGACTCGCATCATCTCGAAATCTCTTTGATGCTTGTTGAAGAGACTTTCCGAGGACCTCTTTCGAATTATCCGGTTCACATCACTTTTTGTTTCTCCTTTCTAAGCTCTTGACTTTACAAGCTCGCTCAACAAGTACTACGAACTCTCGTATCTCGAGAATGCCAACGAACATCCTTATATCATCATTCAACCCATCCTCGAAGCGTTTACATAATGGCTTGGACGAAATGCATTCTCGCGTCTGGCTAAGCCTCACAAATTTTCGTTCGTGGCCAGAATCGACATAGAACCTTGCTTAAGGTTAAGGAATTCCCTTCGCTTTTGGTCGATGAATCTCGATTGATATACTTTTTGAACTTCGGTTTGAAAGAATTCCCAAGTCACTCGCTCTCTAGGTACCACGAAGTCGAGTACTCCACCAATAGTAGGCGGACTCACGTAGCAAGGAGATGGTACACTTTAAGCACTCATCGGGTGTCAGGATAGCTCATCGAGCACCGGATAGTGTTATCCAACCAAAATTCAGCTCGCTTCGGCATCATCATCATCCGTAGCCTTAAATTCAGTGGCCCCATGTTTTGAATCCTATCGACCGGGGCTTACTTGACCTTATTTGGTCGATCACCGGAGGTATTGTAGGTCTTGGGGTTGCATTTGTCGGGAATGGAGGTTGTGGAACAGCCGTGTTAGTTCGAATGTATTGATTAAACCATTCGTTCATCACACTATAAAAGGCTTGCCTAGCCTCGTCATTCGGATTGCTGGCCATAGGTTCAGAGTCTGCCGGCGCTGTCCCTTGCGCGGGAGCAGGCGCCACACTCTCCACATCATCAGCTATCGCTCGGTTGGGATCGGGAACCATTGCTATAAACAAACACAAAGTCAAATTGTCAAAAATCACCACACTATCGAGTCATCATTTAATGGCATGTATAGCTAGACTCCAAACACATCACGGTAGTCCTAGAATCGACTAAACCGTGACTCTGATACCAATAAAATTCTAACACCCCGGACCCGAGACCATCGCCGGTGTCGGACACGAGGGGTTAACAAGCCAAGTTCACATGTTTTGCCCACCAATTTGACATTTCCAGTCAGGCTGGAAGACTGCGTCACCGTCGCCTTAAAAATCATATCTCGAGTTTCAAAACTCAGAAACTGGTTTCGTAAATTTTCCCTGAATTTAGACTCATATATCCATCCATGGATTTATTTCTAGAATTTTTGGTTGGGCCAATTGGTACAGTTTATTAGTTAAAGTCACCCATGTTACAGGGATCGACTGCTCTGACCTTCGCGCGGTATAACTTAAATATCTCTCCGTACAGGGCTTTAATGCTGGTACCGTTTGTTTCTAATGAAACTAGACTCAAAATGGAATCTGTACATATAAGGTATGTCTCCTAATTCTTTCTGGATAATTTATGGTAAATTTTTAAAGTTGCGACAGGGGATCCAGAAACCGTTCTGGCCCTGTTCCACAATAGCTTCAATATCTCTTAACATGTAACTCCTATGACCATTTCGCTTCTTCCATATGAAAATAGACTCATCAAGGTTCATTTACATAGCTTATTCACTATTTAATACCATTCCTACAATTTTTGGTGATTTTTCACATTCACGTCACTGCAGCTGGCAGCATCTGTTTTATGGTAGGTCTTATCTATTTTTGTAGTCTCCATCAACCAACTAGTCTTGCCATACATAGGTTCACATATGATCATTTTAACCATACCAATGGCTGATCATGTGACCAACACTCCCATTTCCAATCCATAATCACATCATGACACCATATATATACATTCAAACCACAAATAGTCTAAATTCATGCTTCCTTTTACGAGCCATTTTCGCATGGCAGTATACATATAAATCGCCACATTTTAAACCAACAAGGGTAGTCCTATACATGCCATTTCAAAGTTCAACCAAAATTTATACCAAAATAGAGGCGTTGATAGTGTGGATGACTTGACTTTATTGATCCCGAATCCGATTGCTATCGGCGAAATCTATAAAACAGAGAGCCAAAGCAACGGGTAAGCATTTTTATGCTTAGTAAGTCTCAAGGAATATAATCAGCTTTAATTAAAGCAATACATTCACATAACCAAATGCATCATTTCATTAATGCACATTCACATAATCATACTTACTTCACCATCCCAACTCTTATGTTCATACACAAATAACGGCTTCATTAAGGCCGATAACTCGTTCCATCATAGGAGCGAATATTCATACGCTCTTACTCCTAGCGCAAAGCACACACCGCACTTACCTTGTCATTGGGAAATTTCACAAGTGCATTAGCTGAAATTTTCCAGCAAGCTTATAATTTTCAAATCACATACCTTCGAGTTTAACCGGATGTCGCTACTCGTTCAATCGCCTCGCCGGGACATAGCCCGGTTATGGTAACCCGCACCAAGGCCTCACGGACTTAACCCGGATATCACGATTTGCACAAATGCCTTCGGTCTTAGCCCGAATTTAACAACTTGCACGAATGCCTTGGTCTTAGCCCGGATATAGCTACTAGCACAATTGCCTTGGTCTTAACCCGTTATAATTTCCAGCATAATTGTCTTCGGGCTTAGCCGGATATCATTCAATTTCTCATGCACACATACATCAATAATCATTGGACATACATATTTCATTTTCGTTACTAAGGCTCAAACACAATTTTAATCACTAGCATAATCGCCTTGGGACTTAGCCCGGGTATTATTGAATACTCATACACACATAAATCAATAATCAATACATCCATATTTCATTCCACATAATTCAAGTAAGGTCACTTCTTGAGGACTTACCTCGGATGTTGTCGAACGGCTTTTACGGCTATTCGATCACTTTTTCCTTCCCCTTGTCCAATTGTGGCCCTCTTAGCTCTTGAGCTAATTCAAACAAATTCAATTTATTAAAACCTCATTGTGCTAGCTTATGGCCGAATATGACAAGGAGTTTAAATGGTCATATGGCCACTCTTTAGCTTGAATACAAAATGGTCATGCACATTTTATACTACATCAAGCAATTCAATACAATTTATTCGAGCATCAAGGAAAAGCTAAGGCCTTCAATAGGCTACCCAAGGCGAATATTCATGTACATGTTGAGGCCAATTATGCACTTAATACCTCACAAAAACAGCATGCATTTTACTAGTTAATGCTTTGCATATTGTAGCTCAAACTTATAATATAGCATCAAGCACTCATATGTGTGCTAGGCGAATGTGCTTGCAATTTCACAATCATTCTTCAACATCTTCTTCTTTAAACAACCATATTCATCACTTATTTCATAACCAAAACATCATGTGCAAACATATATATACATATATGAGCATGGTCGAATTTCAAGGTGTCCATAGCCATCCAAAACACAAATTTTAACTAACATGCAAGAAGCATGAACCATGCTCATGAATGCATCATGGCCGAATATGACAATCATGCCCCTTTTCAACTTCAATCATGATTAAACAAAAAGAAAACTCAAAATCTTACTCAAAAGTAGACAATCCATCATTGCATGCATCATCATCAAGCTTCACACTTAGCATGCAATGGCTTTATCACCATAACAACTTTGGCCAAATACCATTTCCATGGCATAACAAAGATTTGAGCCATGGCTATCATGCACATCAAGTTAGCAACTAAAACATGCATGAAACTCCTAACACAACCTCATACATACCTTAATCTTGATGCAAACTTAGCCAAATCTCCTTCTAGATCTCTTCCAAACCAAGCATGAAGCAAAAATCCTCCTTCTTCCTTAGTTTTGGCTCAAAGAAAGGATGAACAAAATTTTTCTTTCTTTCTCTACAACTCACGGCAATGGGGGGATACCACACTCACACACATTTTTTTCATTCTTTTCTTACCCATACACCTTTGTTTATTATTTCTCCCTAATGCACCAACAAAACATGTTTCATGACATGTTTTGCCCATCCTCTCTTGCCATGGCCGACCACTTCATGTTGGGGGGGGGAAATTTTACATGCAAATCCCTTATTTTTGCATGCATGAGCAACTAGTCATCACACATTTCCCCATCATACTTTCAAAGTTCACTACTAGGTCCTTTCTAGTGAAATTCGCATTTATAACACTAAATCGAAACATCAAAAATGTCACACACAAATTAACACATATCATAGGTATCAAAATAAATTTTAAATTATTTTTATGCCTCGATTTTGTGGTCCCGAAACCACATCCCGACTAGGGTCAATTTTGGGCTGTCACATATATACTTTCACAAAGTATCAATCAAGTCAATAACTGAAATTCATTAGTCGATTGAGCGAATGTTGCTCAAATGTGTCGACTTTCCAATGCACATATAAACGTACCTTATTCTTTGGGCTTTTCGGGTGTACTAATTGAATTTATTACAGCAACCAACACTTACCTCCAGCCCAAGATTCTTCGGAA
This sequence comes from Gossypium arboreum, assembly GCF_025698485.1. Lineage (NCBI taxonomy): Eukaryota > Viridiplantae > Streptophyta > Magnoliopsida > Malvales > Malvaceae > Gossypium > Gossypium arboreum. Next base: position 93,841,277 of record NC_069075.1, read on the forward strand.
CAAAACCGGATATAACCATGTGCACAAATGCCTTGGTCTTAGCCGGATAGAATGACTTCGCACGAATGCCTTGGTCTTAGCTTGGATATAGCCACTTGCACAATTGCCTTGGTCTTAACCGGATATAATTTCAACATAATTGTCTTGGGCTTAGCCCGATATCATTCAATTTCTCATGTACACATACATCAATAATCATTGGACATACATATTTCATTTTCGTTACTAAGGCTCAAACGCAAATATAATCACAAGCATATTCGCCGGGACTTAGCCGGGTAGAATTCAAATACTCATACACACATAATCAATAATCAATATACATCCATACTTTATTTCACATAATTCAAGTAGGGTCACTTCTTGAGGACTTACCTCGGATGTTGTCGAACGGCTTTTTCGGCTATTCGATCACTTTCTCCTTCCCTTGTCCAATTGTGGCCCTCTAAGCTCTTGAGCTAATTCAAACAAATTCAATTTATTAAAACCTCATTGTGCTAGCTTATGGCGAATATGACAAGGAGTTTAAATGGTCATATGGCCACCCTTTAGCTTGAATACACAATGGTCATGCACATTTTATACTACATCAAGCAATTCAATACAATTTATTCGAGCATCAAGGAAATGCTAAGGCCTTCAATAGGCTACCCAAGGCCGAATATTCATGTACATGTTGAGGCCAATTATGCACTTAATACCTCACAAAAACAGCATGCATTTTACTAGTTAATGCTTTGCATATTGTGGCTCAAAACTTATAATATAGCATCAAGCACTTATATGTGTGCTAGGCGAATTGTGCTTGCAATTTCACAATTATTCTTCAACATCTTCTTCTTTAAACAAACTTATTCATCACTTCCTTCATAACCAAAACATCATGTGCAAACATATATATACATATATGAGCATGGTCGAATTTCAAGGTGTCCATAGCCATCCAAAACACAAATTTTAACTAACATGCAAGAAGCATGAACCATGCTCATGAATGCATCATGGCGAATATGACAATCATGCTCCTTTTCAACTTCAATCATGATAAAACAAAAGAAAGCTCAAAATCTTACTCAAGAGTAGACAATCCATCATTGCATGCATCATCATCAAGCTTCACACTTAGCATGCAATGGCTTTATCACCATAACAACTTTGGCCAAATACCATTTCCATGGCTTAACAAAGATTTGAGCCATGGCTAACATGCACATCAAGTTAGCAACCAAAACATGCATGAAACTCCTAACACAACCTCATACATACCTTAATCTTGATGCAAACTTAGCCAAATCTCCTTCTAGATCTCTTCCAACCCAAGCATGAAGCAAAAATCCTCCCCCTTTTTCCTTAGTATTTTCGGCCAAGAAGTGAAAATAGATGAACAAATTTTTTTTCTTTTCTTTCTTTAGGATATTCGGCCAAGGCTATGGAGAAAGATGAACACTTTTTTTTTTTTTGTTTCTCATCCTACTAACATTAATTTTTTTCCATACTCTTATTTTATTATTTCTAACATCATCCATTAGTAAAACATGTTGGGAACATGTTTCCCTTGCCCATAATTTGTCATGGCGGCCATCCACCTTAGGAAATGAGATAATTGACATGCAACTCCATTTATTTCACTTCATGCATTATTAGGCCACTTAAAAATACTCCTATCACATTTTCAAGTCCTAGCACATGGGTCCTTTCTTATAAATTTGCACCTAATTAATAAAAAATCGAGACACGAAATATTTACGCATACAAATTCCACATACAATAAGCACGGAATATAACACCTAATTATTCTTGTGACTCGGTTTCGTGGTCTCGAAACCACTCTCCGACTAGGGTCACATTAGGGGTGTCACAACCTTACCCTTTAGTCTTGTGTTCAAATACCTACATATGTAAAGTGGAAATTTTTTTTAACTCTAAGAAAAATCTAATGTGCATAATTAATAGAAGTTAGTGGTAGTTTTTTTAAATAAAAAAATGAGGAATTTTCTACTAATTCTTCTCCTTGTAACCGTCCTTCTCCCACTCTCTCTCCCTCCTCTCTTTTTCCCCCTCTCCTTCCCCCTCTCTCTCCCTCTCCCTCTCCCTCTCCTTCTCCTTTCCCTCTCCCTTTAACGCCTCCGTACCCGAGACCATCGCCGGAGTCAAGCACGAAGTGTTACTAAACTTAATTCATCAATTAAACAACTTAAACAACTTATTACCAACCATGCATGACAACCAAGCATATGCACATCACCAATACCAAACCTAACATAAATAGCTAGATTTATAAGTCAGAATCATTAGCTCACTGAAGACTAATATATTTGGCGAAATAATAATAACACATGTTATAAAATTAGGTCCCTATACATGCCACTCACTTGATAAATCTAGCATATGTGTTTATATTGTTAAGGTGTTGGCTTGATAGTGTGATGCTGCCTCTGACAGTCTCCAACCCTGAGCTAACCTGACAACACTAAAAGAAATGGAAATGAGGGGGGTAAGCTTTATGCTTAGTAAGCTCACATGAAATAATAATAAACAATTTACTAACATGCTTCCTACAATAAAACTAACTCATTTGTACATTTACACATGTTCTGGTTAAGCTGTTTTCTTGAGTAATAGTCACTAAATCATTTATATTTAGAGTTATAGAACTCAAAATTAAGATCTGTAAATTTTTCCAAAAACTAGACTCATATATATTTCCACCATAAAATGTTCAGAATTTTTAGTCCAGCAAGTAAGTACAGTTTATTATTCAAAATCTCCCCTGTTTTGCTGTTTAACAGCTTCGACCTTTCTTCACTAAAATTTATTTATCTCATAGTAAAAAACTCAGATGATGTTCTCGTTTGTTTTTATTAAAAGTAGACTCATACAAGATTCTAGAAATATAAATTATACCCCAAAATTATTTTTCTATAATTTTTAACAATTTTTCCAAGTTAGAACAGGGGATCTCGAATTCATTCAGACACTGTCTCACAAGAATTAAAATATCACATAATATGGAATTCTTTTGCTTCCCCTGTTTCTTTTATGTGAAAAGAGACTCAATAAAATTTAATTACATATTTTATTTGAAATATAATTCAACTTACACAATTTTTGGTAAATTTTCAAATTCATGCACTGTTGCTGTCCAACACTGTTTTACTACTAAAGTTCACTTTTGCACAATTTCACTTAATCCCTTCCATTTTACCGAGGTTCGCTCAAATATCGAGCATATTGCTCATAAATTCAAATAAACATATACTTGCACTTGTTCATCACATAATCACTTTCACATTTATTTTAACTTAATCGATTTCCGTTGAACTCATCGAATAATAATGATACACAATTACCGCACATTTTCTCATTTCCACACTTGTAGCGAAGCTATCTGGCACGCATAGTAGCTTCGCACTTAGTACTACACATGCGACCAATTATCCAAGACACGTAGTAGCCTCGCACTTAGTACTACACACGTGACCTAACCATCGATACACGTAGTAGCCTCGCACTTAGTACTACACACGTGATCGAAGTTATCGCACGCATAGTAGCTCGCACTTAGTACTACACATGCGACCAATTATCCGGTACACGTAGTAGCTCGCACTTAGTACTACACACGTGACCTCACAATAGCTCATTGGTATCGTTTCTATTCCGAAAGTTCAACCGGGAAATTCTTCACTTTTCAACATTTTACTAAATTGTCTGTAATCAATTTAAATTCATAATTTAGATCAAATAATCATTTGATAGGCAGCCACATTTCATATGATATCAAAATATATTAACATAAAAAGAATCAATAGATTATTTATATACGAACTTACTCGAAGTGTCGATCTCACTATCCATAGTACCAATTGTCCCTTCATAGTATAATAAGACACAACTCACATAGAAAATCAGCTTTTAAGAATTTACATAACATAAATCACATATTTCATATATCACTTGTCATGTATCATCATTTTCTTGCACTTCATGTAGCATTCTTTCATGTCATATTTCCACATCATAAACACCATTCCATCAACTTTTCCAATATATTAAATCATACAATATATGCAATAATAGTAAGAAATATAATTCAAACATAACATTGCATTATTATTATCATGCGAACTTACCTCGATACAAAATATTAGCAATCGGGCTTATTCCTTGTAAACTTTGTTTTTCCCTCGATTACGACTTGAATCTCGTTTCTCTTGATCTATAATACCAAATTAATTTATTTAATACATACATTCATCAAAACAGCCTTTAGTACGAACTTTGGCAAAATTACCATTTTACCTCTAAACTTTTGCATAATTACACTTTTGCCCCTAGGCTCAGGAATTAAACTTCATCCCTTATTCTTATGTTTTATGACATTCTGATCATTTTTCCCTTCTATGACAACATCAAATTCTCACTCTAACATGCACTTATGACTATTAGGTATTTTTACCGATTAAGCCCTTTTACTCGTTTTCACTTAAAACCGAGTAGCACAAGTTGTCTAACATAATTTAAAACCTCATATTCTATCATAAAACACCAAAATACAAAAATTTCACCTATGGGTATTTTTCCAAATACGAACCCTAGGTTGAATTATTCTAGCATAAGTTTAATCAAGTTACCGGGATTCTAAAAACGTAAAGAACTTGAAAAGCAGGGCTAGAACGGACTTACTATTGAGCTTGGAAAGCTTGAAAACCCTAGCCATGGCTTCCCCCATGCTAATTTCGGCCTCCATATGGAGAAGATGACCATTTTGTGTTATTTTTCCCATTTTATTTCATTTAATATACAAATGACCAAAATGCCCTTACTACTAAACTTTCAAAAAAATTCCATCCATATCCAATTTTTGTCCACAAACTTCAAAATGGTCTAATTACCATTTAAGGACCTTTGATTTAAAAACTCATAACAATTAAATACTTCTAACATGTAAAACTCAACTTTTGCACTTTTTACAATTTAGTCCTTTTGACCAAATTGAGTGCCCAAACGCCAAAATTTTTGAACGAAATTTTCACGAAATCATTCCATGAAATCATAGACCATAAAAATATAATAAAAATAAAATTTTCCTCGTCGAATTTGTGGTCTTGAAACCACTGTTCTGACTAAGCCTAAAATCAGGATGTTACACTCCCTATCTCGCTTCCTCTCTCCCTCGCTCTCTCTCCCACTCTCTCTCCCTCTCTCTTTCTCCCTCCCTCTCTCCCTCATTCTCTCTCTCGCTCTCTCTCCCTCTCTCCCTCCCTCTCCCGTCCTCCCTCCCTTCCTCCCTCTCCCTCTCTCCCTCTCCCTCCCTCTCCCTCCCTCCCTCCCTCCCTCTCCCTCTCTCTCTCTCTCTCTCTTTCCCTCTCTCCCTCTCCCTCTCCCCCTCCCTCCTTCTCTCTCTCCCTCTCTCCCTCCGTCTCTCCCTCCCTCCCTTTCTCTCCCCCTCTCTCTCTCTCCCTCTCCCTTTCCCTCTCTCTCCCTATCTATCCCTCCCTCCCTTTCTCTCTCTCTCTCTCCCTCACTCTCTCATTCTCTCTCTCTTTCTCTTTCTCTTTCTCCCTCTCTCCCTCTCTCTCTTACTCTCTCCCTCTCTCACCCTCCCTCCCTCTCTCTCCCCCCTCTCTCTCTCTCCCCCTCCCTCTCTCCCTCTCCCCCTCTTTCTCTCTCTCTTCCCCTCTCTCTCCCTCTTTCTCTCCTTCTCTCTCTCCCCTCTCCCCCCTCTCTCTCTCTCCAATATTTTTATAGGATTAAAATAATATTAAAAATTTTATTCTTGATAAAAACAAAGAGAAAATCGTCTTGAAGAAGCTAAATTACTCATGATGACTTTTGAATTATATTTTTGTTAAATAATAATAGGTTAATGTTTATTTAATAGTTTACTTAACATAATAATATTTTATAAGTAATAAAATAATATATATATAAGGAAAAGAAAAGATGAAGAGACTATTATCATCTTTCTTTTTCATATTGGTGCTTAGTAAGAAAAGAAGAAAAAATTTCTTTATCATTTTCCTCCAAATTTGAAATATAAGGTATGTTTTTCTTCAAACTTTTCATAGGTTTTGAATATTTGAAACTTGTTTTACATATATGCACTAATAGATTTTTGTTTTATCAAGTATATTAAAAGTTGACATTAAAGGATATTGATGGAACTTGGAAACTTATAAAATTAAGTGAAATGTGTATGTTTTTGGATGGAAAATGATTAGGAGACGGTTTCTACATTGTTAGAAGTGTAAAAATGAAACAAAAATAGTTAGATAATGTTATAGTAAGTTTCGGCTAAAGTGAAGGGGAGGAAGAAAACCTTGGTCACTTTGTTTAAAATTATGTCAAATGATAGCTTGTGAAGCAGTGAGTATTCCTATGAAAACGAAATAAAAAATGGTTAACTGAGTAGAAAGTAATATGAATATAGGAAACTTAAGTTGTCAACTTGATAGACCATGTATATTCAAGCTTGCCATTAGTAGTTGATTTACTATATCTAGCCATATTAATTTTATTTTTATGATTTTGAATGATTTAATTAGTATTTAAAAGATTATGTTTTGAATTGAAAACTATGATTTCAATTATAAAATTAGTAAATTCTTGATTTTAAATTGAATTTGAATATTATGATTTCAAGCGGTTGAACAAGCACAAGCATGAGTTTGTTTCATTAAAAGTAAAAATTTTATATTATGCGATTTATGATTTGAATATGAAATGAAATTGAAATGAGAGTGATATGAAAATGGAAATGAAATGGATGTTATAGTCATTTTATATTTTTATAATTTTATAAAATTACATTTCAAGTCGATTGCTGAAATTGATGAAGGTAAAGACAATTGATACTTTTTTTAAGAGGAAAAGTAGTGATACTCATGATGCTAGTTGACTAGTGAACAATGATGATTCTACAACTATTGAAGTTAATACTTCTAAATGTCCAAGACTTGTAAGTGAAAATCATCCAAATCTTCCTTTTGATATTAATAATCTAGAGCGGGATCCGGGATTATGTCCTCAAATATGGGAATATCCTGTTAATCAGTGAGATGATGCCATTCGAGCATATTTAGAAATAGGGCCATATCAAATATTATAACACCCTAAACCCGTCCTCGACATCCAGATCAAGTCTAAAGAGTTACATCAACGATACTAAAAGCATCACATTTATAATTGTTAGAATTAAATGACCCGAATCCTTATTTAAATAAAATACAGTGGTAAATTAAAATAAAAGTAAAATCGATATAGAACTACATTTTTTTATTTTATTTTAGAATAAGGTTTTTTAAACCTTATTAAACTCCATCTATTTTTTATTGATTGGAATTAGGTGTTTCAATATTACTAGAATATGGCTTTACAAGCCTATAAATAGACATAGTCTATTCCTCTTGTAATCATTCGAATTTGACATAGTGAATTTTCTTCTCCTCTGCCTGTGGTTTTTTCCCGAAAGGGTTTCCACGTAAAAATCTGTGTGTTCTTTATTTTATTTTATTTTATTTTTCACAATAATGCAATCAAAATGAACCATTCATCACATAATACCTAACACAGCAATTAACAAAGTATATAATCTTTCCAAACATCATAATATCATAGAATACCGAAATTCATAATAGTAGTATTTAAAAGAACGATAAAAGCTTGACCAAGCTTCTGGGGCGTCGACCCGTTCAAGTCTGAGAACCACCTAAAATCTAATCAATAACAAAGTGAGTTGTGAAATCAGTGCGTAAATAAAGTTTGTTCAATTAGAACACATTTATAAAATAGTTTCTGAATTCAAAGTCACAAACAAAGAGTTACATGGCCTAGACACACGCCTATGTCCTTTCCCGTGTGAACCCTGCACTAACATGGCCACACATAACCTGGATACACGCCCGTGTACCTTGCTCATGTGGCTCCAAATCGATGAATAGTGAGTTATACAGCCACCCACATGGCCATGTGACATCGACTGTCACATTTTTCGGCGTCTGAAATTTATAGAATTTAAGGTTTTCGGTATGCACCTAAAGGAATTTTGAAGCGGTAACAGCGTGGAGAGTCTCTGAAGCCTTAAAAAAACTGTACAATCATTCAATCGACCAATTTCAATGACAACGAAGTAAAATTATACAGGAAACTTATGTTGAAAACTTCGACATGTAAACCTTCAACGGAAATAACACTTACCGAAAGATTAACTGAAGTTAATCGGATTGTCCTGTTGAGACTCGTTACTTCCAACTCCTATTCCTAAAATAATGAGCCAACATCGCTTAATAATGAGAATTCATCCACTATCACAACTATCAACCATTTCAAACCATTGTTTCTTAGAACTTTAACAAAATAACACAATTAATGTCACAGAGGACTTACTTACCCGACCCATGCAACAAATCAGAATGAGAAGTTCAATAATCGATATGGTACGCTCAAACGATGTAAAACGAAAGCAAAAGGAGAGAAAAAGAAAAAGAAAACAAAAAAAAAAAAAGCGAAAGGAGAAAAGGATGAAAGGATGAAAACAAAAAGAGAACATTTTAAAAAAAAAAAGACTTTGTCTTAATCACCAACATATTTCTGAGAACAGGTAAAATTTTCCCCTAACACACACGATGGGATTCGAAGTCGAGGCTAGATAGAATACGCTTAACCAGTGAACTAGTTGGCTCATTCTTAACACGGATTTACACAAAATTGCACTGAACTACGTAACACATTGATAGGGTTGTTTTAAAAGTAATAAAACTTTTAACTATGCAACTCGAACTTTAGACCTTAAACACAATAGATAAAACACAGAGCCATAGATACAAAAATTAATTATTGCAAATTCCACAATTAAATTCTCAAAATTTTGAGGCGTTACAACTCTCTCCTCCTAAAAGAAATTTCGACCTTGAAATTTAGTTGACTCAAACAATACGGCTATTGTTGCCAAATTAAATCTTCAGGTTCCAAAGTGGCTTCCTCAGTCCCATGATTTTGCCACAAAATCTTAACCAGAGGAACATTTTTCTTCCTTAATACCTTAACATCATGATCTATGATCTGAATAGGTTCCTCCTCGAATGCTAAATCTAGTCGCAACTTGATTGCATCGGCAAGAACAATGTGCGACGAATCAGATCGATACCATCTCGACATCGAGACATGAAACACATCATGAATTCGCTCTAACTCCAGCAGTAGTTCTAGCTGATACGCAACAGGTCTGGCTTATTTGTAATAGCCCGTTTTTAGGTCAAATCAGAACATTGGTTTCGGGACCACAAATCTGAAGTCAAAATATTTATTTTATTATTTTAATAAGGTTTACAGAATGATAGATTAATTATGAGAAATTTTCGTTAACAAATTTTATCGTTTAAATGCTTAATTTAGTAAAAAGGACTAAATCGCGTAATGCATAAAAGTTTAATTCTATTGTTTAAAATTATTAAATAGCTATGGTTTATTAAATGAGAAGTCCTTATGTTGCAATTAGACCATAATTAAATTGAATGGACATTAATGGGCATAACATCATGATTTTAGTGGTTTTTTAATTACGGTTAATATGGTAAAATGTTAAATAATGTTATAATAAACAAAAACAAAACAAATTAAAGCTTAATTCTCATCTTCATGCACCAAATATTGAAGGAAGAAAAAGCTAACCTAGTGTTTTAAATTCGGCAACCTTTGATTCTTCAATTAGGTACGGTTTTTGCTTGGTTTCTAGTGATTTCTACGTTTTTGTAATCGTTGCTTCGTATTCTAGCTAGCCTGTACCTCAATTTTTGAATTTTTCCATAATTTTGAAAAGTGCCATTGCTGAATACTTGAACTCTTGATGTCTAATGATAGATTATGGAAGCTTGATGATAGTTTTACTAGTTTTATAAAGTGATTTTTGATAAAAATGTCAAATAGGGATTAAATTGTGAAAATGTAAAATGTGGTTGTTAAAAGTGTGAAATAATGAAAGATATGGGCTGTTAGTAGTTTATAAGAAATTCGGCTAGACATGGGTTTGTATTAAATTGCATGAATTTGCAATTTTATATGTTAAGGACTAAATTGCAAAGTAGTCAAAAGTCCAGGGGTAAATTTGTAATTTAGCCAAAATGAATGTTTTAGGCTAAATTGAATTGAATGAAAGTTTGAATGAGTTAATTTGATATCATATAAATCAAGATAAGCAAATACCAAAACTAGATCGGGGAAAAAGAAAGGTTGGCGAATAGACAATAGTTTTCATCCGAGCAACTCAAGGTAAGTTCGTATAATTAGAATCGAACTTTTCTACACTTTTAATATTTGAAATGAATGTATATAATTGAAATATTTGATGTATAAATGTCTTATTGATATATTGTAATTGTTATTGAGCTCTGTTTGAACTGTACAGATTCATTGGATACGAGGGACATGTTACTGGGATTACCTTTTTTGTTGAGCTCTTGCGTTTGTTGCAAACTCACCACATCTCGTATGAGCTTACCGATATATCAGCTCAAAAGAGCTTACTGTTTTCAGCTCATTGGAGTTTACCGTTTCAGCTCGTATAAGCTTACTGTTCAGCTCGATAGAGCTTATCATTTCAGCTCAATAGAGCTTCCTGATTCCGTTCAATAGAGCTTACTGTTCATTAGCTCAGGAGGAGCTTACTGATTATGGCTCGAAAGAGCATATATGTTAATGAATTGGCAGATTACTATTGATGTTCACTCAAGTATCTTTTGACTTTCTAGTAGGTTCAACAGGCCTAAATAATGTTATACGGATGAGTTACAGTTTGTAAATGTTATTAATGTTATACATGATATATGAATCTAGAATGATGAGAAGCATTGTCTTAATGGATGATTTCATGTATGTTTACAATGACTAACATCTGATGAATACTTTTGATTAGGTGTTGGTTAATTGAATTGGTTGAATATTTGTATTGCTTTGATTATGTATAAATGGTAAGTTTAACTCTGAATTATACGGGCTAACAAAGTTATAAGCTATAATATCCTGATTTTCGGGTTTTGTCGTGATTCTCAATATTTTTGAAAAGTTTTTAAAATTAGGTATTTGGCTGTGAAATTCATAATTGGAGGGTGTAAATGGGCTTATGGAAGGCCCATGTGTTGGCCAAAACTCGGTAGTACTTTTGAATTTTGGACTTAAGAAGTTAGGGGATCTGGATAGGTGGCCTTATTAGAAATTGTGGGTAAAAAGTATCACAAAAGAGCCTCTGGTAAAGTGGCTAAGTGACGCCACTAGGGAGCTAAAAAGGTGGCGTGTAAGTGGTTGGGGGAAGACCTGGGTTCGATTCCCTGTGATGGCAAATGTGATGTTAATTTTTATGCTTTGAGCATGCAGGAGTTGTAGCTGAATGGAACTCTGTGGGAGAGAGTTTGAATCAGTCAAACACATGGATTAAGGAGTGATAAAGGGGAGAGATTTTAGGGATTTGAAAGAGGGATTAGATTAGGCCAAATAGGGGGGATTAAGGAGAAGAAATCGGCTAGGGGGAAATTTGAGGGTTGTATATTCGGCATTAGGCTATAGTTGTGCCGATTTTCCTCTGTTTGAACACCGTAAAACCATTCTTTTCTTTTTATTTTCTTCTCTAACCGAAACTGCCACCCCCCATTCATCTTTCTATATTTTCTTTTTCGAAAACAGTCCATTATTCCCTTTCGCTTCATCTACTACTCCAATTCTTATCTTCACCTTTGCCGAAAAGCCGCAAAAGTCGAAACCTGTGAAGCTTGGTTGTGCCAATTCCATTGTTGACCAGCAACCTTCTTTTCTCTTCCCTTTTTGGTGGCCAATTCCTTCTTCTGTCGAACTCTAAGTGCTACAAAGGAAGACAGTGGTAAGTATTCGTACTCTAATCAATTCAGTAGTAACTGTTGACAAAAGCCAAAACCCCCTATATTTTAGGGAGGTTGTCGATTTGAGATATAGGCCTTATTGGGCTTTTTCATTTGATTCGTATGGTTTGTATAGTGGAGTAGATAACGTTGGAGGAGTAGCAAGGCTTGGGGTTGGAGGAGTAGCAAGGCTTGGGGTATCGATTTGGATAACTTGGATCGAGCATCGGACTCGGTGAAGGTAAGTGATCTATGGCCATTAGGGGGTTCTTTGGCCGAATATGGCAAGGTGGATTTTGGGGTTGATAAGCATGATTTGTACACTAAGTATGGCGATGGTTAATTGTTGGTTGGCATGGGGGACTTTGCTAGTGAACGCCACAAAGCAGGTGTGTAACGAACCCTCTTTCATAGCTTAACTCGATATTTGCCGAAAAGACGAAATGCCAAAATTCTGGCATTTCGAGGACTCGTGAGCATGCAAACACTTATAGGTTAGTTAGATTGGCTAGGTTCGATGATCGGGATCGTTAGAACAAGTAAGGGCACGATTTGATGCACGATGGTAAGTTGGGCCTCGAGAGGTGAAATCGGGCCCAATGGGCTTCCGGGCCCATTTGAGTAAAGTTGGTAGAAAATGGAATCCTGTCAGTTTGCGCATTAATACTGCTAAGACCATTAGGGAGAATAGGCTAAATGGGCCTAGATGACTAATTCGGCTATGTAGGGCCCATTAGGGGTTTTTGGCCCAATAACTTGGTTTCGCTAAGAATGGGCTAGAATCGCTGTCAAAACACATGGAATTGTTAGTAACTGATAATGAACATGGGAAACCCTAATATTTGGTAAAATTACAAAATTACCCTTATAATATGAAAATGACTGTTTTGCCCCTAAGTAAAAATAACCATTTTACCCCTAAGGTTTAATTATGAGTTTGATGCATGAGATTTTGATATATATATGATTTGATACAATATGCACATGATATGTATGATATGCACATGATGGATTCATTTATGCATGGGTTGAGTTTATATGGATGGAGGAAGTGCAAAAGGGTTATGCCGTAGTTTACTGAAAAGGGCTTTTGCCCCAGTTATTAAAAGAGGCTAGGCCTCCAGTTATATGATAAAGCAGCTATGCTACCAGTGGAGAGTTTGGTTGGGTGGGTTGAGTTATTCCCTACATGGAGAGCTTGGTTGGTACGAGTGGAGATTAGCGGTTGGTGGGTTGAGTAGTCTCCCCAAATGGGCTTGCATATGTTCATTGATGTTGCATGTATTACTGAAATGGGCCTATGGGCCATATCATTACAGTAAAGGCTTCGACCCAGTGATATGAATAATGAAAAGGCTTCGGCCCAGTGATATGAATAATGAAAAGGCTTCGGCCCAGTGATATGAATAATGTGAAGGCTTGACCAAAGATATCTCGAGATTGAATTTGGGCTTATTACCAACAGTGATATTGTTTTGGGCTCTAAAAGGGGCTTGTTGCACACTGAGTTTCCAAACTCACCCATTTTCCTTAACCTTGCAGGTGAGCCTTGATGTGGGGGCTTGGAGCCGGAGGGGATTCAGAATGGCCACGGTGATCGCTTTTGGGCTTTGAAATAAGTGATTGGTTTTCTTTAGTTTACCTTATTTATTACTTATTTTTGGGTTGTAATAAGGCCATTTTAACTTTATTTTCTTTTCTGGGATTGTTTTATTTTTTAATAACTTTAAACTAGTTGATAATAATTCAAATGGGCTAGACTTAGAACGCGGTTTCAAAATGATACTTGCTTTCAAAATAACACAACGTCACGATCATTCGATTTATCAAACATATCTACTCAAAGAGATTTCAACCCGTTATAACCAAGTGTGGCAATGCTTGTGGGCATGTCTAGGATTGGATCCAATCGAAGAGCTTGGTACTTAAGCAGCCTTCATGGCTCACCTCCTCTGTTACGGATTCCTACCTGGTGCCCAGCTTCCATTTACTTGGTTAAGCTTAACAAAAGATGGTTTTAAAGCACTAAAACAAAACGTGGATTTTTAACTTCAATGTGGCACGTCGGATTCGGCTGTAACGTCTAGGCCGAGTTTGGGGTGTTACATTTAGTGGTATCAAAGCTCGATTGCAACAACTCGGCTTTGGATCAGGTTTGAAAATCTTTTCGAAAACTTAGGCCTAAGAGGGGTATTTTTGGAAATGGTTTTGAAAAGTTCTTTTCAAAGATGTTTTACAAGGTATACATGATAAAATGATTCAAGTTTTTTCTAGTTTTTTAAAACAAGGCTAAAATTAAGAGTTTCAAAACAGGGGTGTGTCAAGTCAAAATTAAAATTTCTATTTGTTGTGGCCAAATGCATGTTTTTTTTTTTTGGAGAAAGAAGTGGCACACTGAATCCCCAGCACCAAGTCTGTAAGTATACTCTCTTTTACGTTATGTGATTATGGTATGATGCTATGAATAGAACTGAGACCCTACTATGATACTTTAGATAGGGTAGAGCTGTAAAACGGTAGGAATGAAACTATAGCTAGGCTACGACGTTGCGAAAACAATCCTTGAACTACTATATTTCCATAAGACATCTCGTAATAAACAATTGAACATTATACTAATATCATAAAATCCGTAATCAGATAATTCGATATGAGTACAAGAGAAACTCATGGACGAGGCCGTGGACATGGTCGCGGAAGGGTGCAAGCGGAATCTTCATCCTCAGGGCATAGGCCAACTGAGGAGCCATCTATGCCATAGGCAACTGAGACTGGGTCTTATGATCTGGCTGCGGGGGATGATGCTTTGTCCCAAGCAATGTTAAGGGTTTTGGAAAGGGTTGCTGGAGCTAGCATCGGGACAGTAAATAAGGGATCCATCTCGGAGCGACTCTGGGCTAACGGAGTAGAAGTTTTTAGGGGCGTATCTGGAGTAGCCCCAAATGTGGCCGAATATTGGCTAGAGGCAACAGAGCGGATTATGGAAGATTTAGATTGCTCTGTGGAGCAAAAGTTGAAGGCATACCGATGGTGAATCACCGTAAGGGAGAGCACCCCGATTGAATGAGTAACTTGGGAATTGTTCAAGACTGCTTTTAAGGGGAGGTATGTTGGAGCTAGTTATATGGATGCCTGTCGAAAGGAATTTTTGAATCTGACTCAGGGTAATAAGACTATTGCGGAGTATGAGGTAGAATTCTTGAGGCTGAGTCGATACGCCAGCAGGATAGTTGCGACTGAATATGAGTGCAGTGTTCGATTTGAGGATGGCCTCCGCAATGAGCTTAGGATACTGATAGCTCCACAGAGGGAGCGTGATTTTGCTGCGTTGGTAGAAAAGGCTAAAATAGCCGAGGAAGTAAAGAGAACTGAACGGTAGAATCGTGAGAAAGATCGACCCAGATTTAGGAGGGATTCTGGACCCTCGAGTGCTACAAATAGGTATGTTAAAAGAACTAGAATGGAAGAACCGGTTCGAGTAGTTCCAGTGAATACTTTTAGGCTGCAGGCTTGTAGGGACTATGGTAGGGTGCATATGAGGGAGTGCTGGAAACATATTGGAGCATGTTTTCGTTGTGGGTCAAAGGAGCATCAGTTCAGAGAATGTCCTCGGAGAGCAGCTCAGGAACTAGCTGCGGAACAAAGGGATGTTCAACCACAGCGAGGAGGACCAACACCACAGAGAGGTCGTGGGCAAGGTAGAGGTGGCAATGGAGGTGGATGAGGACGTGGGCCACCTGGCAGGGGTACTGGGCATGCTGAAGCTCGACAGTCGGCATTGGTTTATGCTGCATGACGTCGTGAGGAGGGTGACGCTCCTGATGTTATAACCGGTACGTTCTTCATTCATAGCACGCCTTACACTGCTTTGATTGATGTGGGTTCCACTCATTCGTATGTTGCTTGTGATGTATCTGGGGCTTTGGGTGTGCTTTCCGAGGAGACGGTGAGTGGGGTATCGATGATAAGCTCTTTAGGACACTCGGTTAAGGTAGATAAACTCTTTAGGGCGGTGCCTTTAGAGACACAAGATAAGATATTTGTAGGAGATTGATGGAGCTGCCATTTAGGAATTTTGATCTTATCTTAGGAATGACTGGCTAGCTAAGCATAGGGCGACGTTGGATTGTGCTGCTAAGAGAATGGTACTAAGAACTGCCGAAGATGAGGAGATAATGGTCATGGGGGAACGAAGGAATTATTTGTCCAATGTTGTTTCGGCTTTAAGAGCCGAAAAGTTGATTCGAAAAGGTTGTGAGGCGTACTTGGCATTTGTAAGTCAAGTTGAACCTGAGGGGATACTTGCAGAGTCGGTTAGGACCATTAAAGAGTTTCAAGATGTATTTTCGGAGTAACTTCCTAGATTACCTCCGAACAGAGAAGTCAAGTTCGGAATCGACTTGTTACCTGGAACAGCTCCTGTGTCAATTGCGCCTTATAGGATGGCACCAAAGGAGTTGGTAGAATTGAAAGCTCAGATTCAAGAACTGTTGGATAGAGGGTCATTCAGATTTTAGAAGACATGTTGAGAGGTTGTGTTATTGAATTTAGAGGTAGTTGGGAGGACTATTTGCCATTGGCGGAGTTCGCGTATAACAACAGTTACCAAGCAAGTATTCAGATGGCTCCTTATGAGGCACTATATGGGCGAAGGTGTCGTTCGCCTACGTGTTGGGCAGAGTTGGGGGAAAGGCAAGTACTTGGTCCAGGGTTGGTAGCAGATACTGAAGACAAAATTAAGGTGAACAGGAATCGGTTAAAGGAGGCAGCGGATCGACAAAAGTCTTATGCTGATCTGAAGCATAAGGATATTGACTATGCTGTGGGGGATATGGTCTTTTTGAAGGTATCACCTTGGAAGAAGATATTGAGATTTGGTAAGAAGGGCAAGTTGAGTCCACGGTTTATTGGGCCTTATCGAATTATTAAGCGGATAGGGCCGGTACCTTATCAGTTAGAGTTACCTTCAGAGCTGGATCGTATTCACGATGTTTTTCATGTGTCCATGCTAAGGCGATATCGCACTGACCCAACTCATATCGTGCCAGTTGCAGAAATCGAAGTACAGTCGGATTTGACCTTCGAAGAAGAACCTGTGCAAATACTTGATCATGACGTCAAAGTGCTAAGAAGGAAGTCAATCCCACTAGTGAAGGTACTTTGGAGAAACCATAGCAAAGAATAAGCTACTTGGGAGATCGAGGGAGCAATGCGTCAGCAATACCCTCAATTTTTTGGTGCAGGTAAAAATTTCGAGGTCAAAATTTCTTTAAGAAGGGTAGAGTTGTAATATCCTGATTTTCGGGTTTTGTCTTAATTCCCAATATTTTGGTAAAGTTTTTAAAATTAGGTATTTGGTTGTGAAGTTCATAATTGGAGGGTGTAAATGGGTTTATAGAAGGCCCATGTTTTGGCCAAAACTCGGTAGTACTTTTGAATTTTGGACTTAAGAAGTAAGGGGATCTGGATAGGTGGCCTTATTAGAAATTGTGGGTAAAAAGTATCACAAAAGAGCCTCTGGTAAAGTGGCTAAGTGATGCCACTAGGGAGCTAAAAAGGTGGCGTGTAAGTGGTTGGGGGAAGACTTGGGTTCGATTCCCTGTGATGGCAAATGTGATGTTAATTTTTATGCTTTGAGCATGCAGGAGTTGTAGCTGAATGAAACTCTGTGGGAGAGAGTTTGAATCAGTCAAACGCATGGATTAAGGAGTGATAAGTGGAGAGATTTTAGGGATTTGAAAGAGGGATTAGATTAGGCCGAATAGGGGGGATTAGGGAGAAAAAATCGGCTAGGGGAAATTTGAGGGTTGTTTATTCGGCATTAGGCTATAGTTGTGCCAATTTTCCTCTGTTTGAACACCGTAGAACCATTCTTTTCTTTTTATTTTCTTCTCTAACCGAAACTGCCACCATCCCCATTCATCTTTCTCTATTTTCTTTTTCGAAACCAGTCCATTATTCCCTTTCGCTTCATCTACTACTCCCTTTCTTATCTTCACCTTTGCCGAAAAGCCGCAAAAGTCGAAACCTGTAAAGCTTGGTTGTGCCAATTCCATTATTGACCAGCAACCTTCTTTTCTCTTCACTTCTTGGTGGCCAATTCCTTCTTCTTTCGAACTCTAAGTGCTACAAAGGAAGACAGTGGTAAGTATTCGTACTCTAATCAATTCAGTAGTAACTGTTGACAAAAGCCGAAACCCCCCTATAGTTTAGGGTGGTTGCCGATTTGAGATATAGGCCTTATTGGGCTTTTCCATTTGATTCTTATGGTTTGTATAGAGGAGTAGATAACGTTGGAGGAGCAGTAAGGCTTGGGGTATCGATTTGGATAACTTGGATCGAGCATCAAACTCGGTGAAGGTAAGTGATCTATAGCCGTTAGGGGGTTCTTTCGCCGAATATGGCAAGGTGGATTTTGGGTTTGATAAGCATGATTTGTACACTAAGTATGGTGATGGTTAATTGTAGGTTGGCATGGGGGACTTTGCTAGTGAACGCCACAAAGCAGGTGTGTAACGAACCCTCTTTCGTAGCTTAACTCGATATTTGCCGAAAAGCCGAAATGTTGAAATTCTGACATTTCGAGGACTCGTGAGCATGCGAACGCTTATAGGTTAGTTAGATTGGCTAGGTTCGATGATCAGGATCGTTGGAACAGGTAAGGGCATGATTTGGTGCACGATGGTAAGTTGGGCCTCGAGGGGCTGAAATCGGGCCTATGAGCTTTCGGGCCCATTTGGGTAAAGTTAGTAGAAAATGGAATCCTGTCAGTTTGCACGTTAATACTGCTAAGACCGTTAGGGAGAATGGGCTAAATGGGCCTAGATGACTAATTCAGCTATGTAGGGCCCATTAGGGGTTTTTGGCCCAATAACTCGGTTTCGCTAAGAATGGGCTAGAATTGCTGTCAAAACACATGGAATTAGTAGTAACTGATAATGAACATGGGAAACCCTAATATTTGGTAAAATTACGAAATTACACTTATCATATGAAAATGACTGTTTTGCCCCTAGGTAAAAATGACCATTTTACCCCTATAGTTTAATTATGAGTTTGATGCATGAGATTTTGATATATATATGATTTGATACGATATGCACATGATATGTATGATATGCACATGATGGATTCATTTATGCATGGGTTGGATTTATATGGATGGAGGAAGTGCAAAAGGGCTATGCCCCAGTTTACCAAAAAGGGCTTTTGCCCTAGTTATTAAAAGAGGCTAGGCCTCCAGTTATATAATCAACACTATCTTTGGCGGCAAAGTGATGATTTGGTTAAGTGGGTTGAGTTATTCCCCACATGGAGAGCTTGGTTGGTACAGGTGGAGAGTAGCGGTTGGTGGGTTGAGTAGTCTCCCCAAATGGGCTTGCATATGTTCATTGATGTTGCATGTATTATTGAAATGGGCCTATGGGCCATATCGTTACAGTAAAGGCTTCGGCCCAGTGATATGAATAATGAAAAGGCTTCCGCCCAGTATATGCTGAGTTTCCAAACTCACCCCTTTTCCTTAACCTTACAGGTGAGCCTTGATGTGGGGGCTTGGAGCCGAAGGGGTTCCGGAGTGGCCACGGTGATCGCTTTTGGGCTTTGAAATAAGTGATTGGTTTTCTTTAGTTTACCTTATTTATTATTTATTTTTGGGTTGTAATAAGGCCATTTTAACTTTATTTTCTTTTCTGGGATTACTTTATTTTTTAATAACTTTAAACTGGTTGATAATAATTCAAATGGGCTAGACTTAGAACGCGGTTTCAAAATGATACTTGCTTTCAAAATAACACAACGTCACGATCATTTGATTTATCAAAGATATCTACTCAAAGAGATTTCAACCCATTATAACCAAGTGTGGCAATGGTTGTGGGCATGTCTTGGATTGGATCCAATCGAAGAGCTTGGTACTTAAGCAGCCTTCATGGCTCACCTCCTCTGTTACGGATTCCTACTTGGTGCCCAGCTTCCATCACTTGGTTAAGCTGAACAAAAGATGGTTTTAAAGCGCTAAAACGAAACGTGGATTTTTAACTTCAATGTGGCACGTCAGATTCGGCCGTAACGTCTGGGCCGGGTTTGGGGTGTTACATAAGCTTACTCTGTTTCTTTTTCCATGTTTTATAGAGGTTCGTTAGCTCACTCGTTCCGAACAAGTCGGGGTTGCACATCACACTTTCCAAATTCTGATTGGTACTTTTGAAATTGTGAAATTGTAAATATGGCATGTATAGGCTAATTTAAGGGATGATAGTTATGCTACTTGATATATTGACTTTGGCATATTTTTGTGTATAAGTTAAGCCATGTGATTTGACTTATTTTGAGGTTATATTTTGGTTGATTTGAAGTGTTCAATTATGGTATGTTTTAGTAAGGAAAGATGGAATGAAATTATGCAAATGAAGTCTTGATATAAAGATGTTAGATGAATGGATTATACATGTGGTTAGATAGGTATTTGGATATATAAATGGTAAGTTTTGATATGGCTTATAATGTGTATTGAAATGGTTATTTTGGTTGCGAATTGAGTTGCATAAATATGGTCAATTATGTTTGTAAATGCTTGTATTTATAGGGTGGAAAAATGGCTTTGCAAATGGCCTATTTTTGTCCACACGTGCAGAGGCACAGGCATGTGTCTCAGCCGTGTGCGACAAACAGTTATGTTACACGGCCGTGTGTCCCTTGGGGTACCTACGAATTAAATCAATATACGCTACAGGTTTGACACGGCTTAGACACACGGGCGTGCCTATTGGCCGTGTGTGTCACACAGACTCATACACGGGCGTGTGACTGACCCTGTGACATAAGTCAATATACCCACCTAAATGGCACATGGTCTAGCACACGGGCGTGTGTGGTCATTTTGAAGGGCACACGGGGTGGACACACGGGTGTGTGGTTGGCCGTGTGACCTAAGCCAGTATCCTCTCCAATTTTAACACGGCCTGGCACACGAGCGTCTTCTCTGTCGTGTGATACAAGTCAGTATGTATGCCTTGTTTTCACACAATCTAAGACACGGGCGTGTCTATTAGTCTGTGAGGCACACGGCCTGTTCACACGGGCGTGTGGCACTTGAAAAGTGGAAATTTTTATAAGTTTTTAAAATTTTTAATATGTTATGATTTAGTCCCGAATGCATGATTAAAGATTTATATGCTTGTTTAAAGTACATATTGAATGTGAATGAATTATATAGACTGAATATAGATGTTATCGAATAAATAATTATTCTAAACTGAGTTACAAGTTTGGTAATACCTCTTAACCTATTCCGGCAATGGTTACAGGTTAAAGGTGTTACATTTGTTGGTATCAGAGCTACGGCTTAGTCGATTCTAGGACTAACGTAGCGTATGTAAGTCTAGCTATACATGTCATATATATGAAATTTTGATAGTATGTTGACTCTTGACATTTTTGAATGTGTTTTTATATAGTAATGGATCCCAAATGAGCTGTAGCGGACTACGTAAAATGTAATGCGCCAGCTCCCGCTCAAGGGACAGCGTCTTCTGAATCCAGACCTGTGACGAGTAGTCATGGGGGTGAGGCTAAAGAAGCCTTTTTCAGTATTAAATGAGTGGTTCATACAGTACATTCATACGAACCCAACTGTTCCTCAACCCCCACCCCCACCTGTTACTCAACTGATCCTTGTAATTCCTCAAGGTATTGATCCTTTACGATTGAATAAACCACCTGTCGATAAGATACATAAATATGGAGCTAAAGAATTTAGAGCTATTGTTAATGATGACACTAAGAGAGCTGAGTTTTAGCTTGAGAACACGATTCGGGTATTCGATGAATTATCTTGCACACCTGAAGAATGCTTAAAGTGGTAGTATCACTATTGAGAGACACTGCGAATCAGTGGTGGAATACCTTGATATTTGTAGTTCTGCAAGAAAGAGTCACTTGGGATTTTTTTCAAGTTAAATTTAGAAAGAAATACATCAGCAAAAGGTTCATTGATTAGAAGAGAAAAAAAATCCTTGAATGGAAGCAAGGTTGTATGATAGTTACAGAGTATAAGAGGGAGTTTGTACAACTCGACAAATATGCTCATGAATGTGTTTATTCTGAAGCTATAATGTGTAAAAGATTCGAGGATGGATTGAATGAAGAAATCAGAGTGTTGGTTGGAATTTTTCAGTTGAAAAAGTTTTTTATTCTGTTTGACCAAGCCTGTAAAATCGAAGAGCTTTGTAAAGAGAAAAGAAAAGTCGATTCTAAGGCTAGAGTGTTTTCAGGGAAATCACATCAATCAGCATCAAATAAATTTGGAGAATATCATCCTCGTTCTACGGCTTCTGTGGGAATTTCAATTAGAGATAGAAATGTGAGACAATCAAGTTCTAAACCTCAGGCAACATCTGTTGCTAGTGTAGGAAGTGTTAGAAATGCTGGACCTGAATGTAAACATTGCAATAAGTGACATTACAGTGAATGCAGATTAGTGAGTGGAGCTTGTTTTAAATGTGGATCTTTTGATCATTATCTCCGGGATTGTCCAGAAAAGTTTACAGCAAATAGAGATCAACCAGTGAAAGCAAGTAACACGGCTTCTAAAGGGAGTTCACCCAGAAATACTGGAAATATGAGTGGTAATCGAGGTGTTACAAGGGATTAGATAGTGAGATCTGAGGCACGAGCACCTGTCAGAGCTTATTAGCAGCGGATTGACGATTTATTTGATCAATTAAAAGGGCTACTATATTTTCAAAGATTTATTTAAGATCAGGTTATTATCAGCTACAAGTCAAAGAGTCGGATGTGCCAAAAATTGCATTCAGAACGAGGTATAGACATTATGAATTCCTTGTCATGCCTTCCGGTTTAACTAATGCTCCTACCATTTTTATGGATTTGATGAATCGAATATTTAGATCGTATTTAAATAGATTTGTTGTTGTATTCATTGATGATATTCTAATCTATTCACGAGATGAATCTGAGCATACCAAGCACTTGAGAATTGTGTTACAAACTCTACGTGATAAGTAGTTATTTGCAAAGTTCAATAAATGTAAGTTCTGGCTCAAAGAGGTTGGATTTTGGGGCATATTATTTCAACCGACGGTATTAAAGTTGACCCAAGCAAGATTTCTGCTATTGTTGATTGAAGATCTCTGAGAAATGTATTTGAAATTCGTAGTTTTCTGGGCTTAACGGGCTATTACTGAAGATTCATGAAAGGATTCTCAATGATTGTAACAATGATGACATGACTGCAACAAAAAGATGTAAAGTTCGAATGGTCAGAAAAATGTCAGCAGAGTTTCGAATAGTTAAAGCACTATTAACAGAGGCACCAATTTTGGTTCAACCTGAATCGGGTAAAGAGTTCGTGATCTATAGTGATGCATCATTAAATGGATTGGGTTGTGTTTTAATGAAAGAAGGAAAGGTTATAACTTATGCTTCTCGATAGTTGAAACCGCAGGAAGGAACTATTCGACACATGATTTAGAGTTGGCTGCAATTGTGTTCGCATTAAAGATTTGGCGACACTACTTATACGATGAGAAATGCCATACTTATATGGATCACAAAAGCTTGAAATATCTGATGTCAGAGAAGGATTTGAATTTGCGACAACGAAGATGGCTCGAGTTATTGAAAGATTATGAGTTTGTGATTGATTATCACCCGAGAAAAGCTAATGTAATTTTTGATGCCTTGAGTCAAAAATCATTGTTTGCGTTATGAGCCATGAACACTTAGTTGATGATATGTGATGACGGGTCTATTTTAGCTTAATTAAGAGCTAGACCGGTATTTCTTCAACAAATTTTTGAAGCTCAGAAAAATGATCGTGATTTATAAGCTAAACGAATTCAATGTGAGTATAATTCTGATTCAGAATTTCATATTGGAACTGATGACTGTTTAATGTTCCAAAATAGAATTTGTGTACCGAAAAGTACAGAGCTTATTCAAAAAATCCGGTATGAGGCACACATTAATTATTTTTCTGTTCATCCAGGTAGTACCAAGATATATAACGATCTAAAACAGTTGTATTGGTGGTCGGGTATGAAACGGGATATATCAAAATTTGCATCAAAATATCTGATTTGTCAACAAGTAAAAGCTGAACATCAAGTACCATCTGGGTTACTACAAACTATAATGATTCCTGAGTGGAAATGAGATAGAGTTTCAATGGATTTTGTGTTGGGTTTGCCTCAAACTCTGAAAAAGAAAGATGCTATCTGGGTTGTCGTTGATCGACTAACGAAGTCTGCTCATTTCATATTGATACATACGGATTACTCACTTGATAGATTAGTTGAATTGTACATTTATGAAGTTGTTCGGTTACACGGAGTGCCATTATCTATTATCTCTGATAGAGATTCGAGATTTACGTCACAATTCTGGAAGAAATTACAAGAAGCCTTAGGTTCGAAATTGAATTTCAGTACTGCTTTTCATCGTCAAACTGATGGTCAAACTGAGAAATTTTACTGTTTAAATGCTTAATTCGGTAAAAAGGACTAAATCGCGTAACGCGTAAAAGTTGAATTCTATTGTTTAAAAGTATTAAATAGCTATGGTTTATTAAATGAGAAGTCCTTATGTTTCAATTAGACCATAATTAAATTGAAGGGACATTAATGGGCATAATATCATGATTTTAGCAGTTTTTAATTAATGTTAATATGGTAAAATGTTAAATAATGTTATAATAATTAAAAACAAAACAAATTTAAGCTTAATTCTCACCTTCATGCACCGAATATTGAAGGAAGAAGAAGCTAACCTAGTGTTTTAAAATTTTCAACCTTGGATTCTTCAATTAGGTACGCTTTTTGCTCGGTTTTTAATGATTTCTACATTTTTGTAATCGTTGCTTCGTATTCTAGCTAGCCTGTACCTCAATTTTTGAATTTATTCATAATTTTGAAATTTTACATTTTTGAATACTTGAAATCTTGATGTCTAATGATAGATTATGGAAGCTTGATGATAGTTTTACTAGTTTTATAAAGTGATTTTTGATAAAAATGTCAAATAGGGATTAAATTGTGAAAATGTAAAATGTGGTTATTAAAAGTGTGAAATAATGAAAGATATGGGCTGTTAGTAGTATATAGGAAATTCAGCTAGACATGGGTTGGTTTTAAATTGCTTGAATTTGCAATTTTATGTGTTAAGGACTAAATTGCAAGGTGGTCAAAAGTCTAGGGGTAAATTTGTAATATAGCCAAAATGAATGTTTTAGGCTAAATTGAATTGAATGGAAGTTTGAATGAGTTAATTTGATATCATATAGATCAAGATAAGCAAATAGCGGAACTAGATCAGGGAAAAAGAAAGGTTGGCGAATAGATGATAGTTTTCATCCGAGCAACTCAAGGTAAGTTCGTATGATAAGAATCGAACTTTTCTATACTTGTAATATTTGAAATGAATGTATATAATTGAAATAATTGATGTATAAATGGCTTATTGATATATTGTAATTGTTACCGAGCTCTGTTTGAACTGTATAGATTCATTGGATACGAGTGACTGGTCACTGGGATTACCGTTTTGGTTGAGATCCTACATTTGTTGCGAACTCACCATAGCTCGTATGAGCTTACTGATATATCAGATCAAAAGAGCTTACTTTTTTCAGCTCATTGGAGCTTACCATTTTAGCTTGTATGAGCTTATTGTCATCTCGATAGAGCTTACCATTTCAGCTCAATAGAGCTTACTGTTCATCAGCTCAGGAGGAGCTTACCGATTATGGCTCGAAAGAGCATATATGTTAATGAATTGTCAGATTACTATTGATGTTCACTCGAGTATCCTTTGAATTTCTAATAGTTTGAACGGGCCTAAATAATGTTATACGGATGAGTTACGGTTTATAAATGTTATTAATGTTATACATGATATATGAATCTAGAATGATGAGAAGCATTGTATTAATGGATGATTTCATGTATGTTTACAATGACTAACATTTGATGAATACTTGTGATTAGGTGTTGGTTAATTGAATTGGTTAAATATTTGTATTGCTTTGATTATGTATTAATTCTGAATTATACGGGCTTACTAATCTATAAGCTTGCCCTGTTCCTTTTTCTATGTTTTATAGAGGTTCGTTAGCTCGTTCGTTCCAAACAAGTCGGGGTTGCAAAACACACTATCCAAATTTCGATTGGTACTTTTGAACTTGTGGCATTGTAAATATGGAATGTATAGGCTAATTTAAGGGATGATAGTTATGCTACTTGATATCTTGACTTTGGCATATTTTTGTGTATAAGTTAAGCCATGGGATTTGGCTTATTTTGATGTCATATTTTGGTTGAATTGAAGTGTTCAATTATGGTATGTTTTAGCAAGTAAAGATGGAATGAAATTATGCAAATGAAGTCTTGATATATAAATGTTAGATGAATGGATTATACATGTGGTTAAATAGGTATTTGGATATGTAAATGTGACAGCCCTAATTTGGCCCTAGTCAAAAAGCGGTTTCGGGACCGTTAAACCGAGTCACCAAAGTATTTGAATATGATATTTATTGTCTAAAATATGTGAATATGAATGTGTGAAAGTTTTACTTTTGAAATGTGATAGGTTAATCTATAAGGACCTATTAATGCATGTTGTATAAATGATGGGTTTGCATGTCAAATTACCCAAGTTTTAGATAGTGGCCGGCCATGCAATGGGTTAAAACATATTATAAACATTTTGTGTTAATGTGTTGTGTTAAAATAATAAAATAAAAGGTTAGTAATAAAGTAATGAAAAGGGAGGGTGATGAAAACAAAGTTGTTTCATCCATGCTCCTCCATTCTTAGTGACTTGAGGAAGGAAGAAGAAGAGGATTCTCTTGCTTCATGTTCGGTTGGTTGATGTTTAGGAAGAGGTATGTTTGATGATTATTCCATAAAACTCATGCATACTTTTAGTTGTTAGTTTGAATTCTACCTAGCCCATGGTTTAAATTTTTGCTATTTGAGGAGATGATACTCGGCCATGGAAGTCGCCTTCCTTAGTTGGTGTTTAATGTTGTGGTAATGAGGCTTGAAGATGATTGAGTTTGAGTGCTTAACAAAAAGGATTGGATGTGAGGTGTGTGAGAATTAGAAAAGGATGGGTCTTAGCAACTTCATGAAGTATTCGCCATGGTACTAGAATGTTGTAATTGTGTTTAAACTTAGAATTATGTAGTTGTATGGTTAGTATAGGTAGGGATGACCGAATATGAGAGCATGAATAGATGAAGAGTTTTGTAATTATAAAAAAATTGGTTAATTGATATGTGGTAAATGTTAAGTGTTAAATGAAATAGGAATGATATCATGTCGGAATAGGTGTATTCAGCCTTTGATTAAGTATGTAGATGATAGTGATAGATTGATGTTGCACATTCGGCTATAGGTAAGCATATTGATGATCTATCTTGACTTAGATAATCGGCTAAAGGAGAATATTAGCTAATATGTTGAATTTGAATCATGATTTCATATATATGACTCTAATGTCTGATATATATATGGGCTAAGTACCTTGAATTTCTCTCGATGTTCAAGATGATTAAATCAATTTATTTGTTAAATTAAGCTCAAGAGCAAAGGGGAACTAAATCCGATAAAGGGAAGGAAAAAGTAATTGAATAGCCGTTGGAGTCGTTCGACAACATCCGAGGTAAGTTTTCGAGTAATGGAACTTAGTTTATGATTTGTTTAAGTCATGACATATAAGCATAACAAATAAACGGTGATATAATGATTCTATTTGAGTTATATATTGAGGTAATTAGTTCATACTTATGACGGGCGTAGAATGCGTATAGAGATCATGTTATAAAGCAAATCAAAATCATGTTCTTTGTATGTGGCTATTGAGCCGAAAATGGTAATGGTTGATAAATGTCTTGTGTTTGAATTCTAGTATGAAAATGAAATATAGATGTGTTATGACTTATTGATATATGTGCATGATTATTCGGATGATATCCGGGCTAAGTCCCGAAGGCCTTTGTGCTAGTGACTATATCCGCGCTAAGTCCCAAAGGCCTTTGTGCTAGTGACTATATCCGGGCTAAGTCCCGAAGGCATTTATGCTAGTGACTATATCCGGGCTAAGTCCCGAAGGCATTTGCGCTAGTGACTATATCCGGGCTAAGACCCGAAGGCATTTGTGCGAGTTGCTATATCCGGCTAATTCCCGAAGGTACTTGGGTTTGGAAATGAGTGATCTTACTGTAATAATTTCAATTAACACGCTCATAAAATCCAAACGATAAGGTATGTTCCGTATATGCATCGGAAAGGTTGATTCCTTTCAAATAGTATTCGCTCAATTGATTAACGAGCTTCCGGCCTCTAGTTAGGTTTGATTCCCTGTGTATGAATATAATGGTTGAAGCATGAAGTAAGTATGATTTTGAGAACATGCATATATGAAATTATTCATTTAGTCATATGAACACTATACTTTAGTCGTAAATAATTTCATTACTCAAAACTTACTAAGCATTAAATGCTTACTCGTTTCTTTAATTCTCTGTTTTATAGATTTTGTTCGTCACTATCGACTCGGGTTGTCAAAGTCGAAGTCGTCCACACTATCTAAGCCCTTTTGGTACTCTTTTAGTTGAACTTTGATAGAGGCATGTATAGGACTGACCTTGTTGTTAATTAAGTACCTTTTGGTAATGTATATATTCGGTTGGCCATGCGAAAATGGCTTATATATTTTGAGCATAGCATTATAATCATTTTGTATATATATGGTTATTGAGAGGTGTGGAATTGCTTGGCAATGATTAGCCATTGGAATGGTTAATCACGATCATATTTGGTGCTATGAATGTCAAATGGCTAGTTGAATCATGAAAACTATGAAATAGGTGAGATTTGCCTTAAAATAGATGCTGACAGCAACAGTGATGTGAGTTTGAAAAATCACTAAAAATAGTAGGAATGTAATTAAATAATGAATAAATTATGTAATTGAATCTTGATGAGTTTATTTTCATATGGAATAAGCAAAATGACCATATGAGCCGTATTTTATGAGATGTTTAAGTTTTCGTGAAACAGGGCTAGAGCGATTACTGGATCCCCTGTTCTGACTTTGGAAATTCACCATAAATTAACCAGAGATAATTAGAAGTCATGCCTTATATTTACAGATTCCTTTTTGAGTCTAGTTTCATTAGAAACAAACGGAATATGTATTGGAGCCATGTACAGGGAGATATCTAAGTTGTAATTCATGAAGGTCATAGTAGTCGAACCCTAAAACAAGGGAGACTTTAACTAATAAACTGTACTAATTGGCATGACCAAAAATTCTAGAAAAAAATTTGTAGATGGATATATGAGTCTAGTTTCATAAAAAATTTACAGAATCAGTTTTTGAGTTTTGGAACTCGAGATATGATTTTTGAGGTGACTGTGACGCAGTTAGCCAGCTTGACTGGAAATTTTAAAATAATCTGTGTATATAAATGAATTAAATCCGTTAACACCTCGTGTTCGACTCCAGCAACGGTCTCGGGTACGGGGCGTTACAGTAAATGGTAAGTTTTGATATGGCTTATAATGTGTATTGAAATGGTTATTTTGGTTGCGAATTGAGTTGCATAAATATGGTCAATTATGTTTGTAAATGCTTGTATATATAGGGTGGCAAATTGGCTTTGCAAATGACCTATTTTTGTCCACACGGGCAAAAACATAGGTGTGTGTCTCAGCCATGTACGACACACGGTTATATTACACGGTCATGTGTCCCTTGGGGTACCTTACGAATTAAGTCAGTATACCCTACAGGTTTGACACGGCTTAGACACTCATCCGTGTCTATTGGCCATGTGTGTCACACAGACTCACACACGGGCGTGTGACTGACTGTGTTACATAAGTCATTATACCCACCTAAATGGCACACGGCCTAGCACACGGACATGTGTGGTCATTTCGATGGGCACACGGGCTGGACACACGGGCATGTGGTTGGCCATGTGACCCAAGTCAGTATCCTCTCCAGTTTTCACATGGCCTGGCACACGGGCTTATTCTCAACTGTGTGATACAAGTTAGTATGTATGCCTTGTTTTCACACAGTCAAAGACACGGGCGTGTCTATTAGCCGTGTGAGGCACACGGCCTGTTCACACGAGTGTGTGGCACTTGAATAGTGGAAATTTTTCTAAGTTTTTGAAATTTTTAATATGTTATGATTTAGTCTCGAATGAGTGAGTAAAGATTTGTATGCCTGTTTAAACTACATATTGAATGTGAATGAATTATCTACACTGAAAATAGATGTTATAGGATAAATAATTGTTCTGAATTGAGTTACAAGTCCGATAATGCCTCTTAACCTATTCTAGCGATAGTTATGGGTTAGGGGTGTTACATCATTTCAAAATGCGGTAAGTCTAATAAACCTCGGGCTCAGCTTACCCTTGCATCCAAATAAGAGAATCTTTTTCCATGGTGATACCTTCAGGAACACCTGATCGCTTATAGAAAACTCGATATCTTTTCTTTTTAAATCAACGTAGGACTTTTATCAATCAGAGGCGGCTTTCAGTCTATCTTGAATCAATTTCATCGTATTCTCAGTTTTAGAAACTAGATCGGGACCTAAAACCCTGCGTTCACTTAATTCTGTCCAACATAGAGGAGTACGGCAACTACAACTATACAAGGCCTCGTAAGACGCCATCTAAATATTAGATTGGAAACTGTTACTGTATGCAAACTCAACCAATGGTAGATGATCCTTCCAACTACTCCAGAACTTTATTACACAACCCCAAAGCATGTCCTCTAGAATCTAAGTGCCTCGCTCAGACTGTCCGCCAGTCTGAAGATGATACGCAGTACTAAAATTAAGTCGGGTGCCGAAAGCCTCATGGAGCTTCTTTCAGAACCTAGAGGTAAACCGCAGATCTCTATCAGAGATGATTGAGACTAGAATCCCATGTAGTCTCACAATTTTGGGAATATACAATTTAGCTAACTTTTGCAGGGAATAATCTATTCTGGTAGGGATGAAATGAGCAGATTTGGTCAATCGATCAATAATGACCCAAGCTAAATCTTTCTTAGTGGGGGTTAAAGGCAACCCACTAACAAAATCCATCTTTACACGCTCTCACTTCCACTAAAGAATCTTAACTGGAGGAAGCAAACCGAAGGGCAATTGATGTTCAGCCTTAACCTTTTGGCATGTCAAACAGTGGGACACAAAAGCAACTACCTCTCGTTTCAGTCCGGGCCACCAATAGAGTTCGCGAAGGTCCCGATACATTTTATTCCCACCAGAATGCATAGCATAAGGACTACTATGCGCCTCCTATAGGATCGACTGCCTTAACTTTTTATCATTAGGTATGCAAATTTGACCTTTGAAACACAAAACCTTGTCGTTGCTCAAGCTGAAATCGGAATTTTGTTCGGACCAACCTGTTACAGTCGCTGAACTAAGGTCTCATCACTCAACTTTTTAGCTCAAATCTGCTCAACCCAAGTCGATTTAACCTGTAATTCACCTGTAATTCGGCTAACAGCTCACCATCCTTAACTAAACTCAGACGAGCTACTATTGCTCTCCGATCAGTCATTGCTCTACGCCTAAGAACATCAGCTACCACATTATCCTTACCTAGATGATACTATATCTTGCAGTCATAATTTTTAAGTAGCTCAACCCACCTGCGCTGCCAAAGATTTAACTTTTTCTGAGTTAATAGATATTTGAGGCTCTTGTGATCGGTGTAAATGATACATCTTTCACCATACAAATAGTGCCTCTAGATCTTCAGAGCAAACAGGATCGTAACCAGCTCAAGACTATGTGTAGAGTAGTTAACCTCCTGTGTCTTAAGCTATCGTGACGCGTAAGCGACCACTTTACCATCTTGCAT
The DNA here is from genome assembly GCF_025698485.1 of Gossypium arboreum. Lineage (NCBI taxonomy): Eukaryota > Viridiplantae > Streptophyta > Magnoliopsida > Malvales > Malvaceae > Gossypium > Gossypium arboreum. The sequence goes on from NC_069075.1 coordinate 93,873,071, forward strand.
CAAGACACACCTTAGCCTTACGTGTAATGCATCATTGTATACCACAGACTCCTGACTGATTCTGGTTAAACTAGAACAGGAGCTTGTGTCAGAGCGAACTTAAGCTTATCAAAACTAGACTGTTGTGCCTCAGACTACACAAATGAAGCATTCTTACATAGCAACTTCGTAGAAATGATGCAATCAGTGAAAATCCCTCGACGAACCTTTGGTAGTAACTGGCTAAGCCCAGGAAACTATGAAGCTCAGATACATTTTTCAGTTGCTTCCACTCAGCTATAGCTTCTATCTTCTTGGGATCGACTCCGATCCCTTCCATAGTTACGACATGACCCAAAAAAGCAACTTTCTCTAACCAAAACTCGCACTTACTAAACTTAGCATACAAATATTTTTCTCGGAGTATCTGGAGTACAATGCAAAGGTGAGTATCATGCTCAAACTTAGTTTTAGAATAGATCAGGATGTCGTCAATAAAAACCATCACAAATTGGTCCAAGTATGATTGGAACACCCGATTCATTAAATCTACAAATGCTGGCGAGGCAGTCATCAAGCCAAAAGGTATCACCAGAAACTTGTAGTGTCCAGAACGAGTCCTGAAGGCGGTTTTGTAGACATGAGTCTCTTTGACCTTGAGTTGATGGTAACCAAAGTGCAGACCAATTTTGGAGAAAATAGATGCCCCTCGAAGTTGGTCGAATAAGTCGTCAATCCTCAATAACTGGTATTTATTTTTTATTGTCAACTTGTTCAACTGTCAGTAATCTATGCACATCCTCATCAATCTATCTTTCTTCTTAACAAATAACACTGGCGCTTCCCATGAAGGTACACTCGATCGGATGAACCCTCTATCAAGAAGCTGCACTTTTAGTTCGATCATCTCCTTCGGTGCCATACGGTAAGGTGCAATGGACACCAAAGCGGTACCTGGTAATAGATCAATACCAAATTCCACCTCCCTATCTAGAGGCACTCCGGGCAATTCCTCAGGGGAGAATCCAAGAATTCTTTCACAATACGGATATCTCCAACAGAAAGCTTTGTGGAAATAGAATCGGATACGTAGGAAATGTATGCCTCAAACCTCTTTCGGGCTAATTTGTCCGCTACAAGGGCGGAGATTACATTAGAGAGGTAATCTCGATGCTCACCAATCATAACCACCTCGTCATTCTCATTCATTCTCAAAGTAACTTTCTTAGTTGCACAGTCTAGACTGACCCGATATTCTACGAGTCAATCCATTCCTAGAATCAAATCAAACCCATTAAAGGGTAGGTCCATTAGATCAGCTGGAAATACTGTACCCTGAATCTCTATGGGTACCCGTCTGTATACTCTAGCAATCTAAACTGACTGACCCAAAGGACTAATCACAAAAAACTCTCTAGCAGTATTTTCTGTAGTTAAACTCAGATTTGCAGAAACAATACTAGCTATATACGAGTGAGTAGATCCAATAACAATGAGAGTATTTTATGAAATAGAATGAATAAAGAATGTACCTACAATGATATCATCATCATCGCTATTCTCGCAGTGTCTCACTGCGTAAATTAGTTGGCTATCAAGTCTGACTGGCACCTCTACTCGGTGCTCTTTGTACTCTCCTCGAACCATTACCCCCTCTACAAGTACCACGACCTCTGAACCACTCTTGAAGGCTGAACAGAACCTGGACCTGGAGTCTGTACAGCAAATGGAACTTGATCTGGTCGATGGGGACAATCCTTAACCCAATGCTCCATCAACCCGCAATGGAGGTACGCTCCTAACTTCCTCCAGCACTCGTCCGGATGGCGTTTCCTACAATCATTGTATAGCTGAACCTTAGTCACTACAATTGGTGCCTTGGGCCTCGAGGGATTATCAAATCTCCCCCATTTCTTAGGGCATTGTCCAGAACCAGAGGGACCTGAATCACTCTTAATCTTACTCTAATCCCTCTCGTGGTCACACCACTCACACTCATTGTGCTTCACCTCTTCCACTATTTTTACTTTATCAAACAGAATCGCAAAAACCCACTCCCTTTGAGGAGCTATTAGAACCCGTAGATCATATCACAATCCTTTTTTAAACCTCACACACTTTTCATAGTCAGATGCTACCAGTGTTTGTGCATACCTACTCAAGCATAGAAATTCAGCTTCATATTCAACCACAGATCGATCGTCCTGAACTAGGCTCACAAACTCGTGTCGGCAACCCTTGACATAACTCGCCCCAACATACTTACTCTGGAAGGCATTCTTGAAATAATCCCAATTGATCTGTTTGGGCTAAGCACCTTGCTCAATCGTAAGCCACCACTGATAAGCTTGTCCCGAAGTAGGGATACTGCACCCCTCAATTTCTAAGTGGCATTTCAATCAAGATCAGTCACGATACGCTCGATAGCCTCGAGCTAATATTTAGTAACTGACCCTCATCCTCCTGATCTAGAATGGCTCCCTACGACCCTCTTTAGTACTCGAATCATGGCCTGGGATAGTGCTTCGTCCCCAGTCATCGGAGTCTGGGACTCTGTCTCAACAGTGGGAGTACCAACTGTCTCGCTAGTCTCTAGGTTAGGCATACTACCCATAGAGGAAGACTCTGTTCGAGCTCCTCCTCGGTGTCCTCGACGCTCATGAATTCCACGTCCACGACTATCGCACGAACTCATTTTACCAATCTAGCTACAATATTAGACTGCACAGATCAGTTTAAACATCCAATACGATAATTTCACTAATTCACGTCAACATATTTTACCAGATAATAGTTCCGTTAATACAATCATTATAACAGAATAGAAATACTTATAGGTTCGATGTTGGAGGCTCAGTCATTTACTATTATTTTAGTTTTTATTGACTCAGACATTATGTTTTCATGTAACCACTTTTTATCACAAATTATGAGCCCAAACATAGTCCGAGTGATGAGTAACTTGACTCTGATACCATTAAATATAACACCCTAAACATGGCCTAGACGTCCAGACCAAGTCCAAAAAGTTAATTCAACAATACTAAAAACATCACATTTATAATACAATTAAAATGAACCATTCATCATATAATACCCAACACAGCAATTAACTAAGTATGTAATCTTTCCAAACATTATAATATCATAGAATACTGAAATTCCTAATAGTAGCATTTAAAAGAAAGATAAAAGCTTGATCGAGCTTTCGCGCCACTGACACATTCAAGTCTAAGAACCACCTGACATCCAATCAATAACAAAGTGAGTTGTGAACTCAGTACATAAATGAAGTTTGTTCAATTAGACACATTTATAAAATAGTTTCCAAATTCAAATATTCAGTTTGGTAATAGAAGCAATTTCAGTTTAGATTCAAGACAGATTAGTTACACATGCAGAAGCAATACAGAACAGATTAGATGCAGATATTCCTAACCCCCTTCCGCTACATACCATCTTCGACCATCCCAACGCACCGTTAAGGGCGTCCAATGACCAACCAACATTGCATACCATAGAGTGTCTGTCTGACACATTTACAAAGACACAGCTTAGCTGCTACACCAAAATGCGACAAAGTGCCAGAATCAGATATATACGCATTGTGGCTTAGCTACTAATTTAAGAGCAGGTAACTTCCTTCTTTATAATATCCCAACCTATGCAAATGCAGAGTACAATATCCATAATATGTATTCAGTCATTCTAAATTGTTTCACAAGTAAATAATATAGTTCAATATTAGAATAAGTATTACAGTACACATGCAGCTATGCTATTCATATGTCAGTCACAAGGTATCAGAGAGTTCTCATACAATCAAATTCAGATCATTCATACATTGGGGAAGTCAATATCAGCGTTAGGCCACCCTCATGACCTCAAAAATTGGTTACGGACCCTATTTATATGCCACACAGCCTGGGCACACACCCATATCCTCTACCCATGTGGTTCTAAAGCATAAACAGTAAGTTACATGACCTGGGCACACACCCATGTCATAGGCCGTGTGGTCCTAAGTCACAAATAGAGAGTTACAGGCATAGACATACGTTTGTGTCCTTACCTGTGTGAACCCTGCACTAACATCGCCATACACGGCCTAGACAAACGTTTGTATACCTTACCCGTGTGGCTCCAAATCGATAAATAGTGAGTTATACAGCCACCCATACGGCCTGACACATGGCCCTGTGGCTCATATGGCTTGGGCACACGCCCATGTGCTGTAGTGTGCTTTGGTTGTCACATTTTTAAGTCTAGAATTTCTGAAATTCAAGGTTTTGATGCCTTTTGAAGGGATTTTGAAGTGATAACAGTGTGGAGAGTCTCTAAAGCCTAAAACAACTGTACAATCATTCAATCAATAAATTTTAACAACAACGAAGTACAATTACACACAAAAACTTATGTCAAAAACTCTGACATGTAAACCTTCAACAGAAACAACATTTGCGAAAAGATTAACTGAAGTTACTCAAATTTTCCTATTGAGACTCATTACTTCCAACTTCTATTCCTAAAATAAGGAACCAACATACCTTAAAAAACGAGAATTCATCCATTATCACAACTATCAACCAATCCAGACCATTTTTTCTTAGAACTTTAACAAATTAACACAATTAACATCACAAAGGACTTACTTACCCGACCCATGCAACAAATTAGAATGAGAAGTTCAATAATCGACACGGTACGCTAAAAAAAATGTAATGAAAGCAAAAAGGGAGAAAAAGAAAAAGAAAACAAAAAAAAAGAAAAAGGAGGAAATGAAGAAAACAAAAAGAGAACATTTAATAAAAAGTCTTTGTTTTAACCACCAGCGTATTTTCGACAACAATCAATTTTTTTCCTAACGTACTCAATAAGACTCGAACTCAGGAGCAGAAAAAATACAGATGCTTAACCAGTGAACCAATAGGTTCATTCTTGACATAGATTTACACAGAATTGCACTTAACTATGTAACGTATGGATAAGGGCTGTTTGAAAAAAAAAACTTTTAATGATGCAACTCGAACTCTAGACCTTAAACACATTAGCAGAATACAGAGCCACAGATACAAAAATTAATTACTATAGATTCTCACACTTAAATCCTCAAAATTTCGTAGCACTACAAATACGTTCGTCTAAGTACCCACTTTCTGGTGACAAGCATCCCTGAAGATTTTAGTCTTCTTGGTTTTGAAAATGTCCTTGGTTGGAGTATTCCCCTATTAAAGATGTAGCATATTGTTTCTCATGTTATCTTTTTTCAAAACAAATTGTTCGTCAAGGAACGGATGCATTCACTATTAAAGGTTTTAATAATTGGAAAAAAGTTAATGATGGAAAAAGTTGTGCTTTCTTAAATCATGTTGGCCAAGATCCATGCTTCCACATAATAATGTTGAGAAAATTTGTCACGATTTGTTAAATCAATCTCAGAAATTTGACAAGGCTATTAATACACAAAGTTTATGAATCAAGACTTCAATTGATGTTTTTTTATGGTTAACTTTGCAAGGATGTGCTTTTAGAGGTCATGATGAAACCTCTAATTCAAGAAATCGAGGTAATTTTCTTGAATTGATTACATTTTTAGCTTCCTATAATGATAAAGTTCCCAAAGTTGTTTTGGAAAATGCTCTAAGAAATGATAAATATACTTCTTATATGATCCAAAAAGAGATTTTACATATTCCTGCAAATAAAGTGTGTCATAAGATTCGTGAAGAAATTGGAGATTCTAAATTTTATATCATTATTGATGAGGCATGTGATGAATCTAAAAGGGAGTAAATGGTTATTATTTTGAGATATATTGATGAGAAAGGATTTATAAAAGAGCGTTTCTTTGATCTTGTACATGTCCAAGATACTACAGCAATAACTTTGAAAGAGAAAATAAGTGTTATTGTTTCTCGACATTGCCTTGATGCTCAAAATATCTGAGGTCAAGGATATAATGGTGCTAGCAACATGTGGGGTGAATGGAATGGTTTCCAAGCATTGTTTTTAAATGATTGTCCCTATACATGTTATGTTTATTGCTTGGCTCATTGACTCTAGTTAGTATTAGTTGCTACTTCTCGAGAGGTAATTCCTATTCATAATTTTTTTCTATGATTTGAATTTCATTATTAATAAAATTAGTGCCTCTTGAAATTGCCATGATCAATTACAAGTTTCCCAAGAACTTGAAATTGCAAATATGTTAGAAATTGATGAACTTGAAACTAGTAAAGGACTTAACCAAATTAGCACTGTGAAACAGGCTGGAGAAACCCGTTGGAGCTCTCATTTTAGTTCTATTTATGGCTTGATAAGGATGTTTAATACTACTTGTTCTGTTCTAGAAAATATTATTGAAAATGGTTCTAATTATTCTATCCGTGGGGATGCAGCTGCAACATATAAGAAGATTACATCTTTTGATTTTATTTTTATCTTACATCTAGTGAAAGAGATAATGGGTATTACATATATTCTTGGCCAAAATCTATGACAAAAATCTAAAGATATAGTAAATGCTATGTACTTAGCCTCAAGCACCAAAACTTTGATACAAAAGTTGAGAGAAGATGGTTGGGACAATTTGTTGGAAGTTGTTAAAGCATTTTGTAAAAAGCACAATATTGAGGTTCCTGATATGGATTTTCCATATGTGGTAAAATGTGGTTGTCACCAACATGTTGATTTCAATATAGAGCACCATTATCAGGTTGAGATATTCAATACTACTATAGATTCTCAACTTTTTGAGCTAAATAGTAGATTTAATGAACAGGCAATTTATCTTCTTACACTTAGCTCCACTTTGGATCCGAAGGATGTTTATAAATCCTTTAATATGGATGATATTTGTTTTATTGTGGAAAAATATTATCCTTTTGATTTCATTGAGGAAGAGAAAGTAATCTTAAAGTATCAACTACAGCATTATAAGCAAAATGTTCCAAATCATCCGAAATTGTAGAATTTGTCCACAATTTCAGATCTTTAACAAGGATTAGCAGAGACACAGATTTCAAAGGTATATTTTCTTATTGATAGATTAATTCGTCTTCTGTTGACTCTTCTGTTTCAACAGCAACTATAGAAAGAGCATTTTCAACGATAAAAATTGTCAAAACAAGACTTTTCAATAAATTGAAGGATGAGTTTCTTATAGATAATCTTGTTGTTTATTTTAAGAGAGATATTGCTAAAACTTTTGATTTAGACTCTATATTTATTGATTTTATTTCCTTGAAAGAACATCGTGCACAATTTTAAGTAATTATATGTTATTTCCTCTTAATTGTTGGAATACTGCTTCTTTTGAATATATTTTTATATGTTTAAATCGATTGTCATGTTGGAAAACTGTTACATAGCACTTCTAATTTTATCTTGGCCCCCCTAAGATTAATATCTTGGCTCTGTTACTAGCTCCAAGTAAATGTTGGTTTCAGTTTTTTTATAGAGATGGTGTGTTGTCAGTTTTCGATATAGAGTTAAGGGTTTATGTAGATGGTTTGAGTCAAAATTGGTTTTCATGAATATCATTTTTGGTTTCTAATAGGAGAATAGGGTGGCGCATACGACATCTCACCGACGACTTAGGCACTATTTTAGGCTGCCACTTTGTAAGGGTAAGTGATTAATGTTTCCGGATTAAGGGTTGTTTCATTTGGTTAGGCTTTAGTATGGTGGTTGCATTTGATTTGTGACTTGGTTTTAAGTGTATGATTGATAATTTTCACTATCTGGGATGTTGATTTAGGTATTAGAATTCTCGTGGTTGAGTTTTCTTTAGAAACTAATCAGGTGTGTAACGAAAAACCCCAAAAATAGCAAATGACATAAAGCCAAAAAGCATTGTCAATGTCATATGACCGTGTGCCAGGTCGTATGGGCCACACGGTCCTGTGGTAGGCCGTGTGGCAACTTGTGTGGGTCACACGGCCATGTGTTAGGCTGTGTGGGTCACACGGTTGTGTGGTAGGCCATGTGGTAGACTGTGTAAATCACACAACCATGTGGTAGGCCTTGTGGTAGCCCTTGTGGGTCACACAGTCGTTTGGTAGGCCATATGGTAGCCCATTTGGGTTACATGGGCATGTGTGAGGCCATTTGTCAAGCCATGTGGACCAGACGGGTGTGTGGACCTATTTTTTAAAAATTTCCACCTAAAGTCGTTTGGCTCCGAAATTCGTAATAAGACCTCCCATGATATCTATGGATATATGCCTATATGTGATATAGGTAAGGTATCTAAAAAATACATGTACGTTCGGCGCTTTAATAACTCTGAAAGCATGATTATGTATAGAAAGCATGCATGACATCTGTTTATGGGATATATGTGTTAGTTTATTTATGCATGTGCATCGGGGTGGGTTTGAAATGTGATAGAAGCAGTGTATTCTGGAAATATTACTGCAATTTTGGCGATTAAACCAATATATATTTCTGGCAACTTAGCTGCACTTTATCTGTATGGCATACCAGCATGATCCGGTGTTATTGGATGGATGGACTCTTGTAGTCCTAAATAGTGTGATTGGTTGGATAGAGTTGGTATATAGTAGATGAGGGTAGGATCTGTGACTGCATCTGTATCTGAATCTACGTCTACATCCGCATCTAATTCTAAATACACACCCGTATCTGATTATGAAAATACTTTTGATTTTGAATAGGAGAATATGTTTGAATTTGTATCTGAAAATGTATCTGCTTATTTATGTGTATTTGGTTTGTTGCTTGGGATGAGTTACACACTGAGCTCATAAGCTCACTCTTTGTTTGTTTTCCTTTCAAGTAACCAGCAAGTTTAAAACCGAACGGCGTACAGGAACTCGGATTGGTTTTTCACTTAAGATGGTTTGAATCATTTTTAATTAAATTTTCTAGACTTTTGATTTTGGACTAAGTTTTTGAATTTGGTTTTGGGTTTGGGTTTTGTTATTTGTTTTAAGTTTTATGCATTTTTTCTATTAAGTTGATGGATGGATTGGTTTTTAAAATTAAGTAAATATAAGTTTTCCCTTGCAAATTTTGAAATAAGTTTTATGTAAGTTAATATTGAAAGTTTCAAATTATGCACAATCGGTAAATATATATATATATACCTTTTCTCTAATCTAAATCATGGTTTCCGAATTAGCTACTCAGAAATTTCCGCTGCAAATCTAGATATCAAATTAAGCATTTTTTTCTAAAATAAATAAATTTTGCGTGTGAATTAATAATGAACTTTTAATTTTTTGATGTAAATAAAATTATCAAAATTTACAATTTCTAAAGGTAGAATTAAATAATAACGTCTAGGTCGAGTTTGGGTGTTACAATTTATCTGATCAAATCTGATCTTACTAACTTATTTTCACTCAATTCTTTCTAGCAAACAATAGTTCTACACTTCCTTGCATATAACATTTCATATGCTGCGATTTTAGTGTTGGAGTAATAGCTTTTATTATAAGTGACTTTTACTAATGGAAAATATCTTTCTCAACTTCCTCCAAATTCAATGACACAAATTCTCAACATGTCTTCCAAAATATGAATTACCTGTTCGGATTGACCATTAGTTTGAGGATAGAATGCAGTACTAAAATTTTGTCAGGTTCCTAGAGCTTCATGTAACTTCTCCCAAAATCTTGAAGTAAGTCTTGGATCTCTGCCAGAAATGATAGATTTCAACACTCCACGAAGTCTTACTATTTCATCTATATATAATTATGCATATCTCTCCATCAAATAATATTTTCGAACAGGTGGAGAATGAGAAGATTTTTTCAATCTATCTACAATCACCCAAATTACATCTTTCTTAGTTGGTGTGAGTGGTAAACCAACAAAAAAATCCATTGTAATCCTCTCCCACTTCCATCTGGGTATTGTTATATGTTGTAACAATCTCGATGGAACTTGATGTTCCACTTTCACCTGTTGCACGTTAAGCACTTGGGGACATATTTTGCTATATCCTTTTTCATTCTCTTCCACCAAAAAAAAGGCTTCAGATCATGGTATAATTTACTTCCTGGATGCATAGCAAATGAGCTACAATGAGCTTCCCATAGTATAATTTACTTCAATTCATCATTTTCAAGCACACGAAGCCTACCTTGAAATCATAAATTTCCTTTGCTATCCACCACAAATCCACTGCTCTTTCCATATTCAACTTGTTACCTGATCAAATCCATCTTCATATATTCTTTTGGGCATCTTTCACATCTTGCAACAAAGTTTGTTTCTGTAACAGCCCAATTTAGGGCTTAGTTGGAGTAGTGGTCTCGGGACCATAAATCTGAAGTTGGAGAAATTATTTTATTATTTTTTTGGAATCATAGCATGTTTATATTAGTACATGAAAAATTTGGTGAGTTAATTTTGACGTTTGTGAGCCTAATTGTGAAAAATGTCTAAATCGCATAAAATGTAATAGTCCTAAATTGATAGCTAAAGGTGTTAATGATGTAAACAAATCACGATAAGTTTTATAATTTATGAATGTCTGATCTTGAAAACTAACTATTATCATGACAAAGGCAACCGCACCTTATCAAATAGTAGTATAGGATATGGCAAGACCAGGATGTCGAACCCAAAGGAACTAAAAGTACTAGTATTAACTCTCTTTTTATCATCTAGCCTCAAAATAAAGGGGTTTGTTTTATCTAAACTAATTACTAAACTAAGAATGCACTGGAGGAAAATTAGGAAAATACTTTTGGGAAAAGCTGATTAACTTGGACAATACCCAAAGGAAAAATCCACCTAGACTTCACTTGTTATTTGACTCTGAATCAAACGATTTATTCACTTGACTTGATCGTAGAAATCCCTAAGTTATATTATTATCTCTCTCAAGACTAACAACATCTAACCCTAGGTTCATTAACTGAAATCTCTTTCTAATTAAAACCCCTAGTGTTGCATTAACTCGATCTATGGATTCTTTTATTAGGTTTCACCCTAATCCAGCAAAATTATGTCACCCTATGTCTAGGCGTGCAATCAACTCCGCTCCATTATGCTAGATCAACTCTCAGACAGGGACTTTTGCTCCTCTGAATAAGCACGTCAATACTTGAATCAATATCCTGGAATATTAAAGCAAGAATTAAGAACTCATAATTAAGAACAAGTCAAATATTTATCATATAATTCAGAAAATAATAATAAGATTTGTCTTAGGTTTCATTCCCCTTAGGTATTTGGAGATTTAGTTCATAAGTGTAAAAGAGAACATCTCAGAAGAATAATGATAACAAAACATAAAGAAAACCCAAAACTCCTGAAGAAAATTGAAGGGAGATATTCAGTCTTGAAGGATAATCCGGCTTTTGAAATGGATCTATCAGCTTTCTTCGAGTAATTCCTTGCCTCCTACTCTGTGTGTCTTTTCTAGGTACCTCCTAGGGTGTTTATATAGGCTTTAGAATGCTTCAAAACCCTCAAGAGTGGCCTTTTCTGAATAGGACTAGACTTAGGCTTAACAGGGACACGCCCATGTGCAAATGCTTTGACTCGTGTCCGAGTCTATTGAATAGACACGGGCATGTGGTATACTCGTGTAAGGAAGTCCAGGCCATGTTGATTTCCCACGTTGACCCATTTTCTCTATTTTTTGCCCGTTTCTCACTCTTTTTACTCGCCTATGCTCACCTAAGTATAATACATGAAATTAAAGGATTAGAAGTATCGAATTCACCAAATCTAAGGATAATTCGTCCAAAAATATGCTAAGCATGAGACAAAAATATGTATAAATTATGGCTTATCAAATACCCCCACACTTAAGCATTTGCTTGCCCTCAAGAAAAATCCTCAACTTACAATCAAAATAAATTCTTCTCAACTTATAATTCTCATCAATAGTATCTCAAAATAATCCATAAGTAATCGTACATTGAAAATTCAACTCGAAGAACATCAAAGTTTCAAACATTCCAAGTTGAGCATTTTATCACGAAAACCTAGGTGTCTCCCCTTATCTAAGTAATCATCTTTGATTCAAAATATCACAGGATTTCACATCCTCACTAAAGATTCACTCAAATCACTCGAGATGTTTAAAGACAAGAAATTTAGCACTCAACAATCAATATGAAAAGTTATTACCATAGGCTTGCGTGAAAATCAAATCTCCACCACTATATATTGAGACGATTCATCAATCAAAAGGTCTTTAAGGGGTTGTAACGTGGCTTTGGTTAGGGGGTGTGGTCACAAGCTAAAACAAAAGGTTAGAATCGAGATTGAATTGAAAAATTACAAAATGATAAACCATAATTTATACATATTTTTACCCCATGCTTAACACATTTTATGGATGATTTTCCATTAGAATTGGTGAATTCGATGCTCCTAATGCCTTAATTTCATGTTTTATACTTAGGAGAGCATAAGAGAGCGAAAGGAATGAGAAACGAGCCAAATATGAAAAAATGGGCCAAAGTACAAAATCAACACGACCTAGACTTCCTCACACGGCCAAACTACATGGCCGTGTCAATTTGACAGAATCGAAGCACGACTCTCACGGGCATGTCCCTGCCGAGCCCAAGTTGAGTCCAATTCGAAAAAGGCTAATTTCAAGGGTTTTTAGGCATTCCAAAGCCTATAAATACACCCTAGAGGAGGAAGAAAGAGAGAGGCATAGAGAGGGAGGAAGGAATTACTCAAAAAAAGCCGATTGATCCATCTCAGAATCTAGATTCATCATCAAGACTAAAGATCTCCCCTCAACTTCCCTTCCAGAGTTTTGGGTTTTCTTATGTTTTGTATTCGTTATTCTTCTGAGATGTTTTCCTTTTTAGTTATGAACTAAATCCCCTAAATACCTAAGAGGAATGAAACCTAAGACGAATCTTGTTATTATTTTCTGAATTGTATGATAAATATTTAACTTGTTCTTAATTATGTGTTCTTAATTCTTGTTTTGATATCCCAGGATACTGATTCAAGATAAGATCTTATTCAGAGGAGGAATAGACCCTGTCTAAGAGTAAAATTGTCATAATTAAGCGAAGTTGATTGCGTGCCTAGAGATAGGGTGACAAGATTTTTTCAAATTAGGGTGAAACCTAATAAGGGGATCCATAGGTCGAGTTAATGCAACCCTAGGGTGTTAATTAGAGAAAAGTCTCAATTATTCAATCTAAGGATTAGACGTTATTAGTCTTGAATAGGGATAATAACATAACTTAGGAATCTCTACGGAACAAGTTAAATGAATAAATCGTCTGATTCGGAGCCAGAATAACAAGTAAAGTCTAGGTGGATTTTTCCTTAGGTATTGTCTTAATTCAATTGTTTTCGAAAAATTAATCTCCCAATTCTATTTTCTATGAATTCTTAGTTTAGATAATTAGTTAGTTAAAACAAAACCCCCTTATTCTTAGGCTAGATAATAAAAAGACAGTCATTACTAGTACTTTTAGTTCCTTTGGCTTTGACAATCCGGTCCTGCTAAAACTGTACTACTTTTCGATAGGTACACTTGCCTACATTGTGATAATAGTTAGTTTTAAGAACGATTAATTATAAATATATAAAACTTACCTGTCACGAAAATCGCGATCAAGTTTTTGGCGCCGTTGCTGGGGAACTAAGATATTAGGAACGCTCAATTTTTTATTACTTTAGCCATTTATTTTTCTTACAATTTAATTTTAGTTTATTTTTATTATTATTTATTAGTTTACATTTTATTTCTCTTGGCAGGTTTTTATAGTTTATGACAAGAAGAAACCCGTCAGGACCACTACTTTTTTGACGAAGAAATCGATCGTACAGTTCGCAGAAACCAAAGAGGAATAAGGCGAAGCTTAAGATACACAGAAAAGGAGCAAGAGGACGATACTCAACCCCCAACCGAAGAGATGGCTGAAAACCAAGACAATCAGCTACCTCCTGCAATTGTGGTTAATCAAAATTCTACTCCACACACTATGTATGATTATACTAAACCTTCTTTCACAAGAACTAAATCGAGCATAGTTAGACCTGCTATAGTTGTAAATACTTTTGAACTGAAACCTAACACAATTCAAATGATACAACAGTTTGTTCAGTTTGATGGTTTGCAGGATGAAGATCCCAATGCTCACTTAGCAAACTTTTTGGAACAATGCGATACATTTAAAATCAATGGCGTTTCTGATGATGCCATACATCTTCGGTTGTTTTCCTTTTCATTGAGGAACAAAGCTAAACAGTGGTTGAACTCGTTACCATGAGGGTCAATTACGACTTGGGAACAAATGATGAAAAATTTTACTAAAATATTTTTCATGGCTAAAATGGCTAAATTACGTAATGATATCTCTTCTTTTGTACAGATGGATTTAGAAACACTCTACGATGCATGGGAGAGATACAAGGACCTTTTGAGAAGGTTCCCTCACTTTGGGTTACCACTTTGGCTACAGGTTCAAACGTTCCATAATGGCCTGAATCTTTCGACTCGGCAAATGGTTGACGCAGCTGCTGGCAGAACCATCAATAATAAAACACCTGAAGATGCTTATGAGTTTATAGAGGAGATGTCACCGAATAACTATCAGTGGCAAGTCATGAGGACAAAGCCAACCAAAACAACCGGTGTTTATAATGTCGACTCGGTCACCATGCTCTCTAATCAAGTAGAACTCTTGAATAAGAAAATTGGAACTCTTGAATATGAAAATTGATGGTTTTCTTAGTTCTTCACAGGTTCACCCCGTAATGTAGTGCCAAGCAAGTGGAGGTGGATCAAGCAATTTGAAATACCAACCTTATGGCCACAACATGGATAACAAGCAGTTAAATTACATGGGTAATAATCCTCGATCTCAAAACAATCCATATAGTAACACTTACAATGCAGGTTGGAGGAACCACCCAAATTTCTCATGGGGAGGTTAAGGAAATCAGAGACCACCTCTAGGCTACCAACAACCACCCTACCAATAGGAAAAGAAGCCAAACCTTGAAGAGATGCTCTCAAATTTTAGATCGATGTCAGAAAATCCTTTCCAAAATACTAAGACAGCACTAAAGAATCAACAAGCATCGATCCAAGGTCTCAAAACTCAGATAGGCCAGCTGTCCAAACTAATCTCCGAACAACCACAAGGCAGCTTGCCAAGTAATACTGAACCCAACCCAAGGGAATAGCTCAATGCAATTAATATTCAAGATGAAGAAGGAGTTGTTGAGCCTGAGCCAGAACCGAGACAAGAAACTATGGTGAGCAGAGGTCAAGGTGAGGTAGGTCATAATAAAAACAAATTAGTGAATGTCGAATATAAACCTCGTGTGCCATACCCCAACGCGATAAGGAAACACCGCTCAGATGAACAATTTGGTAAATTCCTTAAACTCTTAAAAAAATTACATATTAACTTACCGTTTATTAAAGCTCTATCGCAGATGCCGAACGCAATGAAATTTTTAAAGGAGCTTTTAGCAAATAACTGGAAGTTGGACGAGGCATCGCATGTGGAGCTAAACGCAGTTTGCTCAGCTATTCTCCAGAATAAACTACCCAACAAACTAAAAGATCCAGGGAGTTTTATGATTCCTTGCTTAATTGGTAGTTTAGATGTTAATAATGCATTAGCTGATTTAGGGGCTAGTATTAACGTCATGCCCTACAAAATGTTCAAACAGTTAAGTCTTGGGAAACCCAAACAGACTAGGATGAGCATTCAATTAGCAGATAAAACTATAAGATTCCCTAGGGGTATTATTGAAGAAGTGCTCGTTAAATTCGATAAATTTATATTTCCCGTTGACTTCATTGTTCTAGACATAGAGGAGGATAGCAACACTCCTTTGATTTTGGGATGGCCCTTTTTATCAACTACTAAAACGATTATTGATGTTGGCACAAGTGAGCTCACACTCCGTGTGGGAGACAAAATAATCACCCTTCAAGCTCACAATTCTGGCACCACATCGGAAATTGAAGGTGATCTTCTAAACCATTCTACTCAAACTAACAATATGGTACAACCTACTTTGCAAGAAATGAGTCTGAAAGAAGCACATGAGTCATTCTTAAGCAGTATCAAAGGACCTATTCATGAAGATCGAAGGCTACAAATTGAGGAGCTAGATGAATGGCGAACGCATAAACCAAGAACACATGATAAACCAAAACTATGCTAGAACGAGCTCAACACCTTTCCACATCAACTTAAGGTTGGAGATAAAGTCTTATTAGATGCCGCAGATCCTCACATTGTCACTACCACACCGAATGAAGAAATCCCTCTTATGGTACTTAGCATTTTCCCATTCGGTACAGTCGAGGTAAGTCATCCCAAGTTCGGTACTTTTAAGGTAAACAACACCCATCTAAAACCTTATTTTGATGAGAATGATAGCAGGAATGAGAAGTATAAACTCCTTAAACCACCATGACCATTCAATGGAGAGGTAAGTCAAGCTTAGACTATAAATAAGCGCTTCTCGAGAGGCAACCCGAGCACAACAATATTAATTTCTTTAAATTTTAGTATTTAACACCTAACTTACTAACAGAGATCTTGAATACAGGTTTTTCCACACAGAAACGGACAAGCACACGGGCGTGCTTAGGGCCGTGTGAAAATAGGGCAAAGATTTCCCCAACACGGGCTACGATAAATTGCCACGACTGTGCGATGTGGCTGTGGACGAACCTGTCAAAACAACACGGGCATGCGACACACCCGTGCTTGGAAACTGTGGCCAAACCTGTCAAATTAACACGGGCGTGCGACACGCCCGTGCCAAGCAACCGTGGGCGAACCTTCCAAAAACAACACGGGCATGGGCTTACATACACGGGCGTGGGAGAAGTGAAAGAAGTCAGGCACGGTCGTGCGACATGGCCGTGTGCACCCACATGCCCAAGGAACATGGGCATGTACTAAATGTCAGACATACCCAAAATTCAAAATTCGCGAATCACACGGGCTGAAATTGGGGAACACGGGCGTGTTCACTGGCCGTGTGCCCCAAAATCTATAAATAAGCTGCACTATTCATTCTTTTCTTCACCCAAAAACCCTAACCCTAGCCACTACAAGTCCACACGTCCTCCCCACCACGCCCGTGTGTCGCTTCCAACAGTATTTTCGACACCCAACCTCTCTCATTTAGCATTTGTTTACTCCTTTCTCTTTTATTTCACTGATTTATAATGCTATTTATCATAATAATCTATATTTTTTTCATCTTTCTATCACTCAAATGTCATTTATAGAACAAGTTATCATCTTTTTCCTGTTCAAATTCTTACTCATTACATGATTTCTCTACTTCACTTGATTAGTTAGAAATGCATATTCATGGTTAGGATAGTTGAAATATTCATGCCTCTTGTGTTGACATTTATGTTCATTTGTATAGTATGATGCATTCCATTCCTTGCCATTTTTACTTATATCACCATGCTAATACCACAAAAGTAGGCCATTAAACTTATTATTTTAGCTAAACTTAGTAGTTGTGGCTGACCATATTTATGGATTAACCTCTTCGAATTTAGTCGCATTTTCCCCTGTCTACTCATCAAGACGAATTAATGTTTCCAATTGTAGGCATACAATGTCGTCTTCAAGTGGTAAAAAGGTCGTTGTCCCTACTTCAAATAAAAGGAAGGGAGCGTCATCTTCTTCGGGTCCTATCGCGAAAGCTCGTCACCCTTTCCTAAGGTTCCCCATCAGGCCCCAAGAAGAACTTTTCTAAATACTCCGGGCCAGACCTTTAATTGCGGACCACTGCATCGACTGGGTTGTAGTAGGACAAATTCAGTTGGCTGATGCGATTCAGGCCCTCCTAACCATTGACCCTTGGGAGCTTTTCTTTAGGATCATCGAGCTGATGTATCTCCAGCTCACGATGGAATTATGCTCCACATTTCATCTTTAGACCATGATGATAAACTACGATGATCCCGACACAATGCAATTTTGCCTAGGCAGATTAGTCCGCCAACTCAGTGTCTTAGAATTCAGTACTGTATTGGGTTTATATACGGAGGAACTCAAGGAGGAGAATGACTTACATGCTCTCAACCACCATATCCATCATTCTCCTTCATAGTGCTGGGATGCACTAGTACCAGGCATAGCCACCTACAATCCTAGCCGCTCCAAGGCATCGGCTCTCCCTCCATCTCTGAGGTACCTACACGCCTCTTGGCTCACATGATAACAGGAAGGCGAGAGAGCACTGGAGTCGTCAATACTCACGACGCCTACTTTCTATGGTGTATGCCGCACGGGCACGTCATCGACCTTGCCTATTTCATTGCCTTCGCCATTCAACACCAAACAGAGCGGCATAGGAAGGGGATCATCTCTATTGGCCCCTATGTGACGCGATTGGCTCGACACTTTAGGCTCCTCAACACCGCGGCCCAAGAATCATCCTTGACTCTCATTGGCTAGATGTTTCGACAAGGCATGTCGAGCATGCTTAGTATGAGGATGATCGAAAAGCACCGAGGAACCTACCCTCCTCAATATCGTCTCGCCCAATCTACTGAGGAAGAGGCCCCCGGGGACATTACTGATGATGTCCTCTCACAGTACGAGGACCCATCGTCTCATCCACCACCACCCTCTCGTCCAGTTCATGCAACAACTTCATATGTTGACATTTCTGAGCACCTCACTCGATTCGAGCAGCAGTGTTTTTAACAATTTGACAACATTGATGCTACTCTATAGCAGATCTGTCAGTACCTCCACATGCCATCGCCACCCCCACCTCGTGAAACATCTAGTGATGAAGATGTTTAAATACTTTTATTTATTATTTTATGTTTTTACTTTTGTTTTATTTTAAGACTACTTTTTATTTTTCTTTCATCTTATTTTTATTAGGATTTATAATTTTTATTTAACAATTTTGAATTCCGGCTATTTCCTACTGAGTAATCATTCTTCCTTATATATTTTCTAAAAGAGTTCCTGATGCTATCACAATTATAAAAAGCTCCAAAGCTCATCATCACATAGGAACTCAAAACTCCACAAGGAAAGGTTCTCCACGACTGCCATGTCCTGCTCAACCACGACTATAACCAATTTCGGATATAATATTCTTTTGGCACAGGACTCATGGACTAATGAACCTCTACCACCACCGAAGTATCCTCCTCCACCCTCATGCCGATTATTCTCCGACACTCCAGTTCAAGGAAATTTATTTTTCACTCAGGAAGTTTCACTTCTCTCCCTATCTTATTTTGGAATTCTTTTCTATATATCTATCTTTGTACATTTAGGACAATGTACATCTTAAGTGTGGGGGGTATCCATTTCATTATCAAAAAAATCCCTGAATGACTACCTTGTTCTCTTGAAAAGTTCTCATGTCGTATTTAGGATAAAATTCGATTGATTTATAATTTTGATTGATATATCTTGAATTAAAACATAGGCACTTATTCATTGATTGTTCAAACTTTAAGACATTAAGAGAATCAAGCATGATAAGTTGATTTTTAAGAATTTAAAATTTTAGGTTGTTTCCCAAAAGTTTAGGTATTACTTTGAGTTCGAATTCACAGGTTTTAAACATCAAAAAGCCATAATTTTTGTGAGATTTTTGAGCCTTTTGAGCGTCTATTAATTTTTTCATGCTCACTTTTATTATTGCTTTGAGTGCGTCAGTAATTGAAACTGTTATTCTAAAACTTGCTTGATTATGCATGTCAAGACCACACCATTTGATTTGATATGTCAAAATGATTAAGGCACTTAGGATTAACCCACTCATGCCATGAAAAGCCTACCTCCATGATTAACCCCTAGTGAACCCCCTTGAGCCTAACAAGCCATTTCTTGTATTACCCTTAATATTAACCCTTAACCCATTATTGTTGAAATCCCCTAAATTAAATTTGATCCCTATTTTTGTCGAGATTTGAATTGAAATAGTTGCTCAGCTATGTCTTGTTCTTAATAATTCGTCTATGTTTTTTTTTTATTTAACTTGTTCTTAAAAAAAATTGTGTATATACATTAGTAGTAATCTTTTTTTTTTTTGAGCTTAAGTGTTTAAATTCCATATTCTAAGAAGAAGCTCTGTTGTATGCAAATGATGATTAAATCTTTTTCTAGTTAAGTGATTTTTCAATTCAATCTCGATTTTAACTTTATCCTTCAACCTGTAACCACACCCCCTTGAGCCTAACCAAGCCTCATTACAATCCTCTAAAAGACCTTTTGATTGATGTATCATCTCAATTTATAGTGGCGGAGATTTGATTTTCATGCAAGCCTATGGTAATGACTTTTCATTATTGACTATTGAGCGCTTCATTTATTATCCTTAAACACCTCGAGTGATTTGAGTGAATCTTTAGTGAGGATGTGAAACTCTGTGACATTTTGAATCCAAGGTAATTACTTAGACGAAGGGAGAGACACCTATATTTTCAAGATAAAGTGCTCAACTTGGAATGTTTGAAACTTTGATATTCGTTCAGTTGAATTTTCAATGTATAATTACCTATACATTATTTTGAGATATTATCTATAGAAATTATAAGCTGAGAAGAATTTATTTTTTTATGAGTTCAGAATTTTGCTTGAGGACAAGCAAATGTTTAAGTGTGGGGGTATTTGATAAACCGTAATTTATCCATATTTTTACCCCATGCTTAACATATTTTATGGATGATTTTCCGTTAGAATTGGTGAATTCGATGCTCCTAATGCCTTAATTTAATGTTTTATACTTAGGAGAGCATAGGAGAGTGAAAGGAACGAGAAACGGGCCAAAAACGGAGAAAATTGGCCAAAGTATGAAATCAACACGGCCTGGACTTCCTCATATGAGTAGACCACACGGCCGTGTCAATTTGGCATAATCGAAGCACGACTCACACGGGCGTGTCCCTGCCGAGCCCAAGTTGAGTCCAATTCGAAAAAGGCTAATTTCAAGGGTTCTTAGGCATTCCAAAGCCTATAAATACTCCTTAGAGGAAGAAGAAAGAGAGAGGCACAGAGAGGGAGGAATGAATTACTAAAAGAAAGCCGATTGATCCATCTCAGAAGCTGGATTCATCATCAAGACTGAAGATCTCCCCTCAATTTCCCTTCAGGAGTTTTGGGTTTTTTTATGTTTTGTATTCATTATTCTTCTAAGATGTTTTCCTTTTTAGTTATGAACTAAATCTCCTAAATACCTAAAGGGAATGAAACCTAAGACAAATCTTGTTATTATTTTCTGAATTGTATGATAAATATTTAACTTGTTCTTAATTATGTGTTCTTAATTCTTGTTTTGAAATCCCAGGATACTGATTCAAGATAAGCTCTTATTTAGAGGAGGAATAGACCCTGTCTAAGAGTACAATTTTCATAATTAAGCGGAGTTAATTGCGCGCCTAGAGATAGGGTAACAAGATTTTGCCGGATTAGGGTGAAACCTAATAAGAGGATCCATAGATCGAGTTAATGCAACCCTAGGGTGTTAATTAGAGAAAAGTCTTAATTATTCAATCTAGGGATTAAATGTTATTAGTCTTGAATAGGGATAATAACATAACTTAGGGATCTCTACGAAACAAGTTAAATGAATAAATCATCCGATTCGGAGCCAGAATAACAAGTAAAGTCTAGGTGGATTTTTCCTTAGGTATTGTGTTAATTCAATCATTTTCCAAAAGTAATCCCCCAATTCTACTTTCTGTGAATTCTTAGTTTAGATAATTAGCTACTTAAAATAAAACCCCCTTTATTCTTAGGCTAGATAATAAAAAGACAGTCATTACTAGTACTTTTAGTTCTTACGCTAAAAGAATATTATATCTAGTGGTAGCTATGGTCGTGGTCGAGTAGAACATGGCAATCGTGGAGAACCTTTTCCAGTGGAGTTGCAATTACCTAAGTAATAGTGAGCTTTAGGGCTCTTTAGAACTGTGATAGAATCAATAACTCTTTAGGAAATATAAAGTAGCATGATTATTTGTAAAGAAATAGCGAAAGTAGGAATTATTTAATATAAATAATAAAACCTATGAATACAGTAAAAATAAAATTAAAAAAATAAAATAAAAAGTAGTTTTAAAAAGATAAAAGTAAAAACATAAAAATAATAAATAAAATTCTTTAAACATCTTCATCGCTAGATGGGTCGCGAGGTGGGGGCGGCGATGAGATGTGAAGGTGCTAACAAATCTGATGTAGAGTGGCATCAATGTGATCAAAGCGCTAAAAACATTGTTGCTTGAATCGAGTTAAGCGCTCAGAGATGTCAGAGAGTGAAGCCACCGCATGAACTGGACGATGAATAGGTGGTGGCTGAGAGGCTGGATCCTCGTGAGGTGGTGGGACATCATCAGTAATGTCCTCTAGGTCCTCCTATTCTGCTGACTGGATGAGGCGGTACTGGGGAGGATCAAATCCACATCGTCGCTCGATCATCTTCATATACAGCATACTCGAGATACCCTGTGGGGACATTTGACCAATGAGAGTGAGGGAGGATGCTTGCATTGCCGTGTTGAGGAGATCGAAGTACCGTGCCAAGTGAGTCACATAAGGGCCTATGGAAACAACTCCCTACCATCTCGCTTCGTCTGATGGCGAATGGCGAGGGTGATGAAATAGGCGAGGTCAAACACGTGCCCATTCACCATGCTCGATAAAAAGTAAGAATCGTTAGTGTTGACGATGACGGTACTCTCTCACTGCCCTGTCAAGGTGTGGGCTAGGATTGCATGTAAATATCTCAAGGATGGGGCGAGAGCTGATGCCTTGGAGCGATTAGGGTCATAAGTGGCCGAAGTAGGAACGAGGGCCCTCCAGCAGTTTGAAGGCGAGTAGTGGATGTGGCGATGGAGGTTGGCGAAGTCGTCGTCGTCCATGAACTCCTCTGTGTATAGCCCAAACGCGACTCCGAACTCAGGCACACTCACATTGTGCACTAAACCCCCGAGACGAAACTGAACCATTCCAGGATCATCGAACTCTGTCATAACAACTTGAAGGTGAAAGGTGGAATAGAGTTCAAGTGTGATTTCGAGGTATGTCGGCTCGACGATATCAAAGAATAGCCCTCATGGGTCAGTCGTCAGGAGGGCCCGAACTGCGTTAGCCAGTTGGATTTGTTCTAGTGCGACCCAGTCAATGCAACGGCCTAGGTGGGCCTGTAATATTTGGAAAAGTTCCTCCTGTGGTCCCGGTGGAAATTAGAGGAATGGTTATCTGATCTTAGTGGTAGGACCCGAGGATGATGCTGCTCTTTTCCTCTTCTTCGAGGCGAGGACGGTAGCTTTCTTGCCGCATGGATTGGACATGATATACCTGCAAGAAACATATATTAACAAATTCAAAAAGAAATTAACAATGAATTAAACTAACAAATGCAATCAGAAATTTCTAACATTAATAGGACTCAACCAAAAGCAATCAAACTTGACAGATATTTTATGGAAAATGGCAAAGTGATAGCATGACTAAATTAAAAGCAAACTAGATGGAAGTAGCTAAGCATGGTCAGGGTATGGTACAAAGTTTGTGAACTAAATCCTAAGAATGAGGATGATAATATATACAATCAGTAGCAATATGTAAATAAAAGAATTAAAATTAGGACTATCATGTTAGTAAGCATCCAAAGAAAGTAAAAGAGAAGAAAAAACCGTTAAAAGAGGACCGATGGTTGGAGGAGCGACGGCGTGAAGGTTGGGTTCGGTTGGGGTCAGCCACGGGTGTGGGTGGTGGGCCATGTGAGTCACGCAAGGGGAGAAGAGGAGAGAGGGGAAAGAGAGTTGAGAAAAAATGAGAGAAGAGAAAAGGGCTAGGGGTGGCCGATCAGTGGTAGGGAAGAGGATTTCGGTGCCTAGGGTTAGGTTTTGGGGAAGGAGATGATGAATAGTGAAGGGCTTATATAGATTTTAGGACACACGGGCGTGCTCCAGCCGTGTGTTTCGTGATTTTCAAATTTGGGGCTCATCTGAAATTCGGCCCACGCCCGTGTTCGTTGAGCGTGTTGGTGCACATGGCCGTGTCGGACGGTCGTGTCCTACTTCATTCGCTTCTACCACGCCCGTGTATGGATGCAAACACCCATGTTAATTTCACAGTCTCGAGCACGGGTGGTGGGCACGGGCGTGTCGCACACCCGTGTTAATTGCTCAATTTCAACCACCGCTTCTAAACACAGGCGTGTCACCCGCCCGTGTTGTTTTGGTAGAATTGCCCGCGGCCATGTCGTACTGCCGTGGCAACTTGTCGAATCTCGTGTTAGGAAAATTTTTGCTCTGTTTTTACACAGCCGTGTTGCCTCCCGTGGTATGGGCACAACCTAAGGTACGCCCGTGTGCCTGGCCGTGTGGTTTCTGGAAAACCTGTGTTGAAGGACTCAGTTAGTGAATTAGATGTTAAAAACTAAAATTCAAAGAAGTTAACACTATTAGTGCTCGGGTTGCCTCCCGAGAAGCGCTTATTTATAGTCTAAGCTTGACTTACCTCTCTGTTGCGTGGTCATGACGGTGCGAGGAGTTTACACTCCTCCTTCCTGTTATCATTCTCATCAAAATATGGTTTTAGTCGAGTACTATTTACTTTAAAAGTGTCGAATTTGGGATGAATTACCTCTATTGTACCATATGGAAAAATGCTAAGTACCGTAAGAGGGATTGCTCCAGTAGGTTCAGAAGTGGCAATACGAGGGTCTGCTGCATCTAATAGTACTTTGTTTCCAACCTTAAGTTGGTTTGGTGAAACATTGAGCCCCTCATGGCGTGGTTTTGGTGTATCATGTGCTCTCAGTTTTTGTGTCCGCCATTCATCTAGTTCCTCGATTTATAGCCTTCGTTCTTCACAGATGGGTCTTTTTTTGTTACTTGAACAAGGCTCATGTATGCTTTTCGAGCGTGTTTCCTGCAAAGAAGGTTGCACCACATGATCAGTATTAGTAAAATTTTGAGCTTGAAGAGTGATTGTTTCATCCCCCACACGAAGTGTGAGTTCACCTGTACCAACATCAATTATAGTTCTAACAGTTGCTAAAAAGGGCCTTCCTAAAATTAAATACACGTCACTATCCTCTTCTATGTCTAAAACAACAAAATCGATTGGGAGCATAAATTTGTCAATTTTAACGAGTACATCTTCAATAATGCCCCTAGAAAATCTATTTGTTTTATCTGCTAACTGAATGCTCATCCTAGTTTGTTTGGGTTTCCCAAGACCTAGTTGTTTAAACATTTTATAGGGCATGACATTAATACTAGCCCCTAAATTAGCCAAAGCATTACTAACATCTAAGCTACCAATTAAACAAGGAATTGTAAAACTCCCTGGATCTTTCAATTTGTTGGCCAGCTTATTCTGCAGAATGGCTGAGCAAACTACATTCATCTCCACATGTGACGCCTCATCCAACTTTTGCTTATTTGCTAAAAGCTCCTTTAAAAATTTAATTGCGTTTGGCATCTGTGAAAGAGCTTCAATAAACGGTAAGTTAATATGCAATTTCTTTAATAGTTTAAGGAATTTACCAAATTGTTCATCTATACGGTCTTTCCTTGTCGCATTGGGGTATGGCAGCCATGGTTTGTACTCTTTACTTACCGGTTTTTGCTCACTGTGGACTACCTCACCTTTACCTTTACTTATCACAATTCCTTGCCTTGGTTTTGGTCTAGGTTCAACTAACCCTTCCTCGTCTTGAATGGTAATTGCATTGAGTTGTTCCCTTGGGCACGATTCAATGTTACTCAGTAGGCTATCTTGTGGTCGTTCAGAAATTAATTTAGCCAGTTGTCCTATCTGAGTTTCGAGTCCTTGGATCGATGCTTGTTGATTCTTAAGTGTTGTTTCAGTATTCTGAAAACAAGTTTTTGACACCGAGATAAACTTTGTTAGCATCTCCTCAAGGTTCGACTTCATTTCCTATTGGTAAGATGGTTGTTGAAAACTTGGGGGATGTTGTGGCCTTTGCTTTCCTTGACCACCCCATGAGAAATTGGGATGGTTCCTCCAACCTGCATTATAAGTATTACTGTATGGGTTATTTTGAGGTCTAGAATTATTGTTACCCATATATTGAACTTGTTCTTCCTCGGTGTTAGGGTTGAAGGATTGATGTTCTGTGTGTACTCCTCCTCCATTTGAATCGCATCTCATTACTGGACATACCTGAGTAGAACCATATAAATCGTCAACCTTTTTATTTAAAAGTTTTACCTGGTTAGATAGCATAGTAACCGCGTTGAGGTTGAAAACACTGGCTGCTTTTGTCGGCTTTGTTCTCATGACTTTCTACTGATAGTTATTCAGTGACATCTCTTCAATAAATTTGTAAGCCACTTCAGGTGTTTTGTTAGTGATAGTCCCACCAGTAGCTGCGTCGGTAAGTTGCCTTGTTGAGGGGTTCACACCATTGTGAAACGTTTGAATCTACAACCATAAAGGTAATCCATGGTGAGGGCACCTTCTCAAAGATCCTTATATCTCTCCCATGCATCATAGAGTGTTTCTAGATCCATCTATACAAAAGAAGAGATATCATTCCTCAATTTAGCTGTTTTAGCCAGCGAAAAATATTTAAGTAAAAATTTTTTGGTCATTTGTTCCCAAGTAGTGATTGAATCTCGTGTTAACGAGTTCAACCACTGTTTAGCTTTGTTCCTCAATGAAAAGGGAAATAACCGAAGCCGAATGGCATTATCAGAAAAGCCACTGATTTTAAAAGTGTCGCAAAATTCCAGAAAACTTGCCAAATGAGTGTTTGGGTCCTCGTCTTGCAAACCATCAAACTGAACAAACTGCTGTATCATTTGAATCATGTTAGATTTCAGTTCAAAATTATTTGCAGAAATAATAGGCCTAACAATACTTGACTCAGTTCCTGTTAAAGTAGGTTTAGCATAATCATACATAGTGCGCGGAGCAGGATTCTGATTTACTGGATCAGCAGCAATCGCAGGAGGTAGCGGGTTTTCCTGATGTTCAGCCATCTCCTCGGTTGTGGTGGAAATATCATCCTCTTGTTATTCTTCTGTGTATCTTAGGCTTCACCTTATTTCTCTTCGGTTTCTATGAGCTGTGCGATCGATCTCACTGTCAAAAAGTAATGGTCCCGATAGGTTTCTTCTAGTCATAAACTATAAAAACCTGCTAGAAGGAAAAAGAAAATTTAGTAACAAAAATCAAAATAAAATTTAAATTGCAATAAAATAAATGGCTGAAGTAATAAAAATTAAGTGTTCCTAATATCTTAGTTCCCCGGCAACGACGCCAAAAACTTGATGTAAACAAATCGCGATAAGTTTTATAATTTATGAATGTTCATTCTTGAAAACTAACTATTATCACGACAAAGGCAAGCGCACCTTATCGAACAGTAGTATAGCTTATGGCAAGACCGGGATGTCGAACCCAAAGGAACTAAAAGTACTAGTATTAACTCTCTTTTTATTATCTAGCCTAGAAATAAAGGGGTTTGTTTTATCTAAACTAATTACTAAACTAAGAATGCATAGGAGGAAAATTGGGGAAATACTTTTGGGAAGAGCTGATTAATTTGGACAATACCCAAGGGAAAAATCCACCTAGACTTCACTTGTTATTTGACTCTGAATCAGACGATTTATTCACTTGATTTGATCCGTAGAAATCCCTAAGTTATATTATTATCTCTCTCGAGACTAACAACGTCTAACCCTAGGTTGATTAATTGAAATCTCTTTCTAATTAAAACCCCTAGTGTTGCATTAACTCAATCTATGGATTCCTTTATTAGGTTTCACCCTAATCCGACAAAATTTGTAATATCCTGATTTTGGGCCTAGTCGGAATAGCAGTTTCGTGCCCACAAAATCCGGGATAGAAATAATTATTTTATGATTATTTTGAGGTCTATGATATGATTGCATGATTGTGTGAAAATTTTGTGAAGAAATTTTATGCATAAAGTGCTTAAATTGAAATTAGGGACTAAATCGAATAATTTGTAAAACTTGCATTCTAGAAGTTTCTAGTATGAAATTGTTTTGAAATATTAATTAGGAGGTCTTAAATAGAAATTTTACCAATTTCTAAGTCTACGGACAAAAATTGGACATGGATGGAATTTTTGGAAAGTTTAGTAGCAAGGGCATTTTGGTCATTTAGGGGTAAAATGAAGTAAAATACAAAATTAAAAGCCAATTTTTCGCATCTTCAACCCCATGGCCGAATATAGCAAGGAGAAACCATGGCTAGGGTTTTTCAAGCTTCCAAGCTCGATTGTAAGTCCGTTCTAGCCTCATTTTTAATGATTTTTACGTTTTTGGAGTCCCGGTAGCTCGATTAAGCTTATGCTAGCAATAAGTCAACCTAGGGTTCATATTTGGAAAAATACCCATAGGTGAAATTTGTGTATTTTGGTGTTTTATGATAGAATATGAGGTTTTAAATTATGTTAGACAACTTGTACTACTCGGTTTTAAGTGAAAACAAGCAAAAGGGCTTAATCAGTAAAAATATCTAATAGTCATAAGTACATGTTAGAGTGAGAATTTGATGTTACCATAGAAGGGAAAAATGATCATCATGTCATAAAACATAAGAAAATAGGCTAAAGTTTAATTTACGAGCTTTGGGGCAAAAGTGTAAATATGCGAAAGTTTAGGGGCAAAACTTTAATTTTTCCAAAATATGATTTTGGGTCAATTTGTATAATGTGAGTCCTAATTAGACTATATTTTAAATGATAGAGCAAGGAAAACTAAAATTTGGGCTAAAATGGGGAAAATACCAAGTTGTGGACGAAATGGTAAAAGTAGCCATTTTCGCATACAAGGTAAGTTCATATGTAAATGTTGGAAACATAGTTATTATTTTAAATGTTTTAATGTTATTTAAATGATATGATAATTATTATGAAATATTATCTTGTGATAATTGTTTGTTAATATGTCAAATTATGTGATATACTTGGAAAATGTGAAATACTACCGAGTATCAGAACGGCATTCCGTAGAAGATGGTTGAGACACATGATTAGGAAAAGGTCCGTTGAACCTTAGGAATGGATTAGGATACAAGTGACATGTCACTAGGATATTTGGGCATCTGAACTCCTTGAGTTGAGTCCGAGTTCACTTATGGATGCGAATGTCCGAACTCGTTGAGTTGAGTCCGAGTTCGAGAGATGTAACTAGGCATCCGAGCTCGTTGAGTTGAGTTTGAGTTCACTTATGGATGCGAACACCCGAGCTCGTTGAGTTGAGTCCGAGTTCACTTATGGGCGGGTTACATGGTAGCTTGTCTACATATGTGGCACTTATGTGCAAACTTTCCATGTATCCGAATTATATTCCGATGTGTTCAATGGGTAAAATTCTACTCAAATGGAGGAATACTCGAGATGAAAGGGATGTATTGGTAAGTGTTGTGAAATGAATACTTTGAATAGGTATGTACTTAACCCTCGGGTTGAAAACTCGATATAACAACAATATGGTAAGATGATAAATGAAAATGTGATATGAATGTCTCGGTGATGATTATGCAAATGATGTTTTATGTTTGCGTATATAGTTGTGTTACTTGCTATTTGCATGTGAGCTTACTAAGCATTTATGCTTACTCCCTCCTTTTCATTCCTTGTAGTGTTGACAAGCCAGCTCGGAAATCGGGAACGGTCGGAGGCACACTCACACTATCCGTATACCATCTTGGCATAATGGCTTGTATATTTTGAGTATGGCATGTATAGCATTAATCATTTTGTATATATGGTCTTATGATAAGGTTATTGAGTGGTATGGAAATGCTTGGTAATGATTAGCCATTGGAATGGCTAATCATGATCATATTTGGTGTTATGTATGCTAAATTGCTAGCTAATCCATGGAAACCATGAAATAGGTAAAATTTACCATAAAATAGATTCAGACAGCAACAGTGATGTGAGTTTGAAAAATCATTAAAAATAGTAGAGATACAATTAGATGATGAATAAAATATGGAATTGAATAATTATGAGTATATTTTCATATGGATGGAACAAAACAGATATATGAGTTATATTTTATGAGATGTTTAAATTTTTGTGAAACAGGTCCAGAGCGATTTCTAAATCCCCTGTTCTGACTTTGGAAATTCACCATAAATTGTTCAAAGATAATTATAAGGTATGATTTATATTTACAGATTCGTTATTGAGTCTAGTTTTATTAGAAAGAAACGGCATAGTCATTGAAACTCTGTACAAGGAGATATCTTATTTGTAATACACAGAGGTCAGAGCAGTCGAACCCTGAAATAGGGGAGACTTTAACTAATAAACTGTACTAATTTGCTAGACCAAAAATTCTAGAAAACAATTAGTAAATAGATATATGAGTCTAGGTTTAGAGAAAATTTACGGAATTGGATTTCAAGTTTTTGAACTCGAGATATGAATTTTTAAGCAACTGTGACGCAGATTGCTAGCTTGACTGAAAATTTTAAAAATAAATTGTTTGAGCTGTTTAAGTAATGAATTAAGTCTGTTAACACCTCGTGTTCGACTCGTGACGATCTCGAGACGGGCGTTACATTTGGTGGTATCGAGCAGGTTTAGTCGGTTCTCGGACTAACTTAGCATGTGTAAAAGTTTAGCTATACATGCCAGCGATCCGTGATAGTGTGATGTCTTCGACGCGTATGAGTACCGTCTTATTTAGGCAGGTACTCTCCAACCGAAGCTGCGCCAACCATGTTCAATGTTATGTGAAGGTATTTGAGTAAAATTATGATTATTATAAGTCTCGATTCAGAAAAGTATGAATAAAAGTTTATGATACATATGTGATAACTATCCATATTTGCTTAATGCTTATATGATGTAGTGTATATGGCTTACTTGATAAGATGAACGGAATAAATAGAAAGTAGTAGAGGTATGAATAAAAGTCATAATATTATGATCTGAATGAAAATGTCCTTGTCTTGATTTGGACGTCGAATGTTGATGAAGGCTAATGATATATAATTTTTATAAGATAAAGGATTATAATGAAATGAACTTATCTATGTTAAATTGTTGGACTGAATTATATGATTGTAATGATATGTACATGATGATGCATGAAATGAATGTTGTGATTGTGATGCAAATATCTATGTTTGTTTGGCCTTATATGATGTCATGAGCATGAAATTTGTGATGGCAGAACTAGTTGGGGAAATGATATTTGAAATGTGAACTATCTGAGTGTGACAGTTATGACTGGACAGATTTAGCAGTCTCTTTTGAGATGTTCTATGTGTTTACCCGTTCTTAGAAATATTTCTATGGCTATTGATCTTTTGAAGAAATTCTTGTTATATAGGAATGTCTTCTAATTCTAGTGTTGGATGAAAGCATTGGTAGTCTAATTGGTTTATAATTTATATTGCTCTATTTCATCGGGTATTCTATTCCATTTCGTCTGATAAGAATTGATGAGAGAATACATATGATATTATGATTCTGTTTCTTCTACTTGATGCTTCATCTGATATATATGTATGGGAATGTAACACCCCGTACCCGAGACCGTTGCCGGAGTCGAACACGAGGTGTTAACGGACTTAATTCATTAATTAAACAGCTCATACAATTCATTTTAAAATTTCCAGACAAGCTGGCTAACTGCATCACAGTCGCTTTAAAAATCATATCTCGAGTTACGAAACTCGAAATCCAATTTCGTAAATTTTTCCTGAAACTAGACTCATATATATATCTACTAATTTTTTTCTAGAATTTTTGGTTGGGCCAATTAGTACAGTTTATTAGTTAAAGTCTCCCCTGTTTCAGGGTTCAACTACTCTGACCTCAGTGTATTACGAATCAGATATCTCCCTGTACAGAGCTTCAATGACTATGCCGTTTATCTCTAATAAAACTAGACTCAATAAGGAATCTGTACATATAAAGCATGACTTCTAATTATCTTTGTAAAATTTATGGTGAATTTCCAAATTCAGAATAGGGGATCCAGAAATCTCTCTGGCCCTGTTTCACAAAAATTTAAACATCTCATAAAATATAGCTCATATACCTGTTTTGCTTATTCCATATGAAAATAGACTCATCAAGCTTCGATTCCATAACTTATTCATTATTTAATTCCATTTATACTATTTTTAGTGATTTTTTAAACTCACGTCACTGCTGCTGTCTGAATCTATTTTATGGTAAATTTTACCTATTTCATGGTTTCCATGGATTAGCTAGCAATTTGACATACATAATACCAAATATGATCATGATTAGCCATTCCAATGGCTAATCATTACCAAGCATTTCTATTTCCATACCACTCAATAACCATATCATAAGACCATACATATAAAATGATTATAATGCTATACATGCCATACTCAAAATATACAAGCCATTATGCCAAGATGGTATACGGATAGTGTGAGCGTGCCTCCAACCGTTTTCGATTTCCGAGCTGGCTTGTCAACACTACAAGGAATGAAAAGGAGGGAGTAAGCATAAATGCTTAGTAAGCTCACATGCAAATAGCAAGTAACATAACCATATAAGCAAACATAAAACATCATTTGCATAATCATCACCAAGACATTCATATCACCTTTTCATTTATCATCTTACCATATTGTTGTTATATCGAGTTTTCAACCCGAGGGTTAAGTACATACCTGTTTAAAGCATCCATTTCACAACACTTACCAATACGTCCCTTTCATCTTGAGTATTCCTCCATTTGAGTAGAACTTTACCCGTTGAACACATCGGAATATAATTCGGATACATGGATAACTTGCACATAAGTGCCACATATGTAGCCAAGCTACCATGTAACCCACCCATAAGTGAACTCGGACTCAACTCAACGAGCTCGGATGCCTAGTTACATCTCACGAACTCGGACTCAACTCAACGAGTTCAGACGCTCGCATCCATAAGTGAACTCGGACTCAACTCAACGAGTTCGGATGCTCAACCATCCTAGTGACATGTCACTTGTATCCTAATCTATTCCTAAGGTTCAAACGGGCTTTTTTCCTCGAACACTTATCCTTGCTGTCTTAGTAGAATGCCGAAATCAATACTCAAGTACCAATTATATTTAACAAGTAGTTCACATAATTTACATATTATTTGAAATTAACCACAAAGCATACATTTCATAATAAAATTCAGCTTAACATATAATTAACATCAATAACTTAAAAATAATCATTATGCTACATTATTTACACATGAACTTACCTCGTATGCGAAAATGGCTATTTTTACCATTTCGTCCACAACTTGGTATTTTCCCCATTTTAGCCCTAATTTCAGTTTTCCTTGCTCTATCATTTAAAATATAGTCTAATTAGGACTCACATTATTCAAATTGACCCAAAATCATATTTTGGAAAAATTACAATTTTGCCCCTAAACTTTTGCATATTTACACTTTTGCCCCAAAGCTCGTAAATTAAAATTCAGCCTATTTTCTTATGTTTTATGACATGCTGATCATTTTTCCCTTCTATGGCAACATCAAATTCTCACTCTAACATGTACTTATGACTATTAGGTATTTTTACCGATTAAGCCCTTTTGCTCGTTTTCACTTAAAACCGAGTAGCACAAGTTGTCTAACATAATTTAAAACCTCATATTCTATCATAAAACACCAAAATACACAAATTTCACCTATGGGTATTTTTCCAAATATAAACCCTAGGTTAAATTATTGCTAGCATAAGCTAAATCGAGCTACCGGGACTCCAAAAACGTAAAAATCATTAAAAACGAGGCTAGAACGGACTTACAATCAAGCTTGGAAGCTTTAAAAACCCTAGCCATGGTTTCTCCTTGCTATATTCGGCCATGGGGTTGAAGATGAGCAAAATTGGCTTTTAATTGTGTATTTTAATTCATTTTACCCCTAAATGACCAAAATGCCCTTACTACTAAACTTTCCAAAAATTCCTTCCATGTCCTAATTTTTGTCCATAGACTTAGAAATTGGTAAAATTACTCTTTAAGAACCTCTAATAAATAATCTAATTCAATTTTATGCAAAATACTTCTAGAACACAAGTTTTGCAATTTATTCAATTTAGTCCCAAATTTCAAATTAAGCACTTTATGCATAAAATTTCTTCACGAAATTTTCACACAATCATGCAATCATATCATAGACCTTAAAATAATCATAAAATAATTATTTATATCTCGGATTTTGTGGTCACGAAACCACTATTCGACTAGGCCCAAAATCGGGATATTACAACTCTCCCCTTCGAGGATTTTCGTCCCCGAAAATCTTACCGTAAAAGTGGTCTTCACTTTTAATCTCATATTTGGTGTCAAGAACTTGCACTTAGACTGTACCTCAATACATCTCTTCAATTTCTCATATGATCTAAAAGCTTACAGTCTCAACTCTCAACTGTTCTTAAATTTTCAACCCTTGTTAATTTCCCATGATATCATGACATAAAACCGGATCTCAACTTGATTTAATGGAGACCGAATTCCAAGAAATCCAACAATCAAAGAGACACGAAATTCCATGAATCGATGAGTAGGAATTCATTCAATCTGAGATGTGATTTATAGATCTCGCCAAACATTTAACAATAGGATACATCACATTTTCCTCTTTCCGCCATAGAAATAATTCGATATGGCCTCAAGAATAATCCTTCTCATTTCCATCCCAATATCAACATTGACAAGGATAATTTTGATAGATCCCAATGCTCGGCTTTAACCCTTTAACAACTCCGATTTTATGTAACATCGGATGCTCTAAACTATCACATTACCTCCTTTGTCTTGAAACACATCACAATTCATACAACAATACATTCTTGAAAGTCGAAGTCTTTGCTCAATGTAGACTAGTCTAGTTCGGGACGCTTTGGTTACCAATATTCTCATCTATCCGAACTTTGTCAACATGTAATAAACTTTTCAGCTTTCACAAGATGGAAACCTTATCATTCAGTAGTGACTTAAACTAATATTCAACTCTTTCTAATAAATATAGACTTCTCGTTCAAACTATTTACTCTTTGATCTGTACAAAATGAAATTCTATTATCAAACTTGGGAAAATAATCCGACATAATTGTCACATGAAATCTTTCAAATAAATAATTTACCATACCGACTAAAACTCGCGCTTTTATCACCTATGCCTTTCTTGATGTCAAATCCTTACATAGAAATTAGAAAAATCCCAATACTAAAATCACCACATTACCAAGATCAAATTAGAAGTATAGTCATATTTGACATGATTATCACGAAGTGAAGAACGATACTTGAACATGAGTCATAATTGACAAATTATGGAACAAAGATAACAAGAAAACCGAATAAAGAAATCCAAGATAGAGAAACCCGAATAAAGAAATCCGAATAAAGAGATCCAGGATAAAGAAACCCAAGATACGATACTATGGGAGAATCGAAAACCAAATTCATAGAGAAAATACGAGAATACCACGATAATTCTTCAAAGAAAGAAAGTCCAAAAGAAAACATTATTTAATCACTGAAATCAAATATAACAAGATCAATATATCTTCCCATACATATATATCGATGAAGCATCAAGTAGAAGAAAGCAGAATCATAATATCATATGAATTCTCTCATCAATTCTTATCGACGAAATGAAATAGAATACCCGATAAAATAGAGCAATATAAATTATAAACCAATCGGACTACCAATGCTTTCATCCAACACCAAATTAGAAGACATTCCCATATAACAAGAATTTCTTTAGAAGATCAATAGCCATAGAAATATTTAGAACGGGTGAACACATAGAACATCTCAAAAGAGATCGCTAAATCTGTAGGTCATAAGCTGTCACACTCGGATAATTCACATTTGAAATATCATTTCCCCAACTAGTTCTGCCGTCACAAATTTCATATTAAATCATTCACTAAAGAATGTGGATTCGAATAAATTTTGATTTACACTTTTCTCGACCTTGCACTTGAGTAATTCGATTTACCAAAGAGAATTCCTTCTCTAACTGGACAAAGGCATAATTCCAATAATCTTTATATCAATCGATACTTTTCGGCTCGACTTTACTTATCAGCTCATTTTCAATCTCGGATCATACTTATAATTATTCTATCTTTGAACTCTTTGGGTTTTCAACAAGAAACTTATTCAATACAAATCTCATGAAATTCCATTATAAGTACCACTTTGGTAAGGGGAGGGTTGTAGGACCTCGACTCGACTTTCTTATACATACACATATGACACAACTTCCATCATCATAGTAACATCATCAAAATCATGTCATTCATTCATGTTGGCTTACACCAATTTTCCTATTGTCCCATTTAGACAATATACTTATGCATACATTCTATGTTTTCTAGATAGCTTTACTTATCCATTCATTTAATTAAATTAATTCATGCTCATGACATTATATAAGGCCAAACAAACATAGATATTTGCACCACAATCACAACTTGCATTTCGTGCATCATCATGTACATATCATTACAATCATATAATTCAGTCCAACAATTTAACATAGATAAGTTCATTTCATTATAATCCTTTACCTCATAAAAATTATATACCATTAACATTCATCAACATTCGACATCCAATCAAGATAAGGACATTTTCATTCGTATCATAATATTATGACCTTTATTCATACCTCTTCTACTTTCTATTTATTCCGTTCATCTTATCAAGTAAGCCACATACACTACATCGTATGAGCATTAAGCAAATATAGATATTTATCACAACATGAACTTTCATCTCACATATTATCACATATGTATCATAAACTTTTATTCATACTTTTTTGAACCGAGACTTATCATAATCATAATTTTACTCAAATACCTTTACTTAACATTGAACATGGTTGGCGCAACTCGGTTGGAGAGTACCTGTCTAAATAAGACGGTACTTATACGGCGTCGGAAGACATCACACTATCACGATCGCTGGCATGTATAGCTAAACTTTTAAACATGCTAGGTTAGTCGAGAACCGACTAAACCTGCTCGATACCACTAAATGTAACACCCGCACCGAGACCATTGCGAGTCGAACACGAGGTGTTAACGGACTTAATTCATTAATTAAACAGCTCATACAATTCATTTTAAAATTTCCAGACAAGCTGGCTAACTGCATCACAGTCGCTTTAAAATCATATCTCGAGTTACTGAAACTCGAAATCCAATTCCGTAAATTTTTCCTGAAACTAGACTCATATATATATCTACTAATTTTTTCTAGAATTTTGATTGGGCCAATTAGTACAGTTTATTAGTTAAAGTCTCCCTATTTCAGGGTTCAACTACTCTGACCTCAGTGTATTACAAATCAGATATCTCCCTGTACAGAGCTTCAATGACTATGCCGTTTATCTCTAATAAAACTAGACTCAATAAGGAATCTGTACATATAAATCATGACTTCTAATTATCTTTGTAAAATTTATGGTGAATTTCCAAATTCAGAACAGGGGATCCAGAAATCTCTCTGGCCCTATTTCACAAAAATTTAAACATCTCATAAAATATAGCTCATATACCTGTTTCGCTTATTTCATATGAAAATAGACTCATCAAGCTTCGATTCCATAACTTATTCATTATTTAATTCCATTTCTACTATTTTTAGTGATTTTTTAAACTCACGTCACTGCTGCTGTCTGAATCTATTTTATGGTAAATTTTACCTATTTCATGGTTTCCATGGATTAGCTAGCAATTTGACATACATAATACCAAATATGATCATGATTAGCCATTCCAATGGCTAATCATTACCAAGCATTTCTATTTCCATACCACTCAATAACCATATCATAAGACCATACATATAAAATGATTATAATGCTATACATGCCATACTCAAAATATACAAGCCATTATGCCAAGATGGTATACGGATAGTGTGAGCGTGCCTCCGACCGTTTCGATTTCGAGCTGGCTTGTCAACACTACAAGGAATGAAAAGGAGGAGTAAGCATAAATGCTTAGTAAGCTCACATGCAAATAGCAAGTAACATAACCATATAAGCAAACATAAAACATCATTTGCATAATCATCACCAAGACATTCAAATCACCTTTTCATTTATCATCTTACCATATTGTTGTTATATCGAGTTTTCAACCCGAGGGTATCCATTTCACAACACTTACCAATACGTCCCTTTCATCTTGAGTATTCCTCCATTTGAGTAGAACTTTTCCCGTTGAACACATCGGAATATAATTCGGATACATGGATAACTTGCACATAAGTGCCACATATGTAGCCAAGCTACCATGTAACCCGCCCATAAGTGAACTCGGACTCAACTCAACGAGCTCGGGCGTTCGCATCCATAAGTGAACTCGGACTCAACTCAACGAGTTTGGATGCCTAGTTACATCTCACGAACTCGGACTCAACTCAACGAGTTCAGACGCTCGCATCCATAAGTGAACTCGGACTCAACTCAACGAGTTCGGATGCTCAACCATCCTAGTGACATGTCACTTGTATCCTAATCTATTCCTAAGGTTCAAGCGGGCTTTTTCCTCGAACACTTATCCTTGCCGTCTTAGTAGAATGCCGAAATCAATACTCAGTAACAATTATATTTAACAAGTAGTTCACATAATTTACATATTATTTGAAATTAACCACAAAGCATACATTTCATAATAAAATTCAGCTTAACATATAATTAACATCAATAACTTAAAATAACCATTATGCTACATTATTTACACATGAACTTACCTCGTATGCGAAAATGGCTATTTTACCATTTAAATCCACAACTTGGTATTTTCCCCATTTTAGCCCAATTTCAGTTTTCCTATTCTATCATTTAAAATATAGTCTAATTAGGACTCACATTATTCAAATTGACCCAAAATCATATTTTGGAAAAATTACAATTTTGCCCTAAACTTTTGCATATTTACACTTTTGCCCCAAAGCTCGTAAATTAAAATTCAGCCTATTTTCTTATGTTTTATGACATGCTGATCATTTTTCCTTCTATGGAAACATCAAATTCTCACTCTAACATGTACTTATGACTATTAGGTATTTTTCTGGATTAAGCCCTTTTGCTCGTTTTCACTTAAAACCGAGTAGCACAAGTTGTCTAACATAATTTAAAACCTCATATTCTATCATAAAACACCAAAATACACAAATTTCACCTATGGGTATTTTTCCAAATATAAACCCTAGGTTAAATTATTGCTAGCATAAGCTAAATCGAGCTAGGGACTCCAAAACGTAAAAATCATTAAAAGCGAGGCTAGAACGGACTTACAATCAAGCTTGGAAGCTTGAAAACCCTAACCATGGTTTCTCCTTGCTATATTCGGCCATGGGGTTGAAGATGAGCAAAATTGGCTTTTAATTGTGTATTTTAATTCATTTTACCCTAAATGACCAAAATGCCCTTACTACTAAACTTTCCAAAAATTCCTTCCATGTCCTAATTTTTGTCCATAGACTTAGAAATTGGTAAAATTACTCTTTAAGGACCTCTAATTAATAATCTAATTCAATTTTATGCAAAATACTTCTAGAACACAAGTTTTGCAATTTATTCAATTTAGTCCCAAATTTCAAATTAAGCACTTTATGCATAAAATTTCTTCACGAAATTTTCACACAATCATGCAATCATATCATAGACCTTAAAATAATCATAAAATAATTATTTATATCTCGGATTTTGTGGTCACGAAACCACTATTCTGACTAGGCCCAAAATCAGGATATTACAGGGAAGATATATTGTTCTTGTTATATTTGATTCCAATGGGATTAAATGATGTTTTCTTTTGGACTTTCTTTCTTTGAAGAATTATCGGGGTATTCTGTATTTTCTCTATGAGATTGGTTTTCGATTCTTCGGCATAGTATCGTATCTTGGATTTATTTATTCGGTTTTCTTGTTATCTTTGTTCTATAATTTGTCAATTATGACTCATGTTCAAGTAACGTTCTTCACTCGTGATAATCATGTCAAATATGACTATACTTCTAATTTGATCTTGGTAATGTGGTGATTTTAGTATTGGGATTTTTTCTAATTTACGTAAGGATTTGACATCAATAAAGGCATAGGTGATAAAAGCGCGAGTTTTAGTCGGTATGGTGAATTATTTATTTGAAAGATTTCATGTGACAATTATGTCAGGATTATTTTTCTCAAGTCTGATAATATAATTTCATTTTTGTACTGATAAAAGAGTAAATAGTCTGAACAAGAAGTGTATATTTATTAGAAAGAGTTGGATATTAGTTAAAGTCACTACGAATGACAAGGTTTTCGTCTTGTGAAAGCTGAAAAGTTTATTACATGTTGACAAAGTTTGGATAGATGAGAATATTGGTAACCAAGCGCCCGAACTAGACTAGTCTACATTGAGTAAAGACTTCGACTTTCAAGAATGTCTTGTTGTATGAATTGTGATGTGTTTCAAGACGGTGAGGTAATGTGATAGTTTAGAGCTTTCGATGTTACATAAAATCGGAGTTGTTAAAGGGTTAAAGCGAGCATTGGAATCTATCAAAATTATCCTTGTCGGTGTTGATAATGGGATGGAAATGAGAAGTATTATTCTTGAGACCATATCAGAATTAATTCCATAGCAGAAAGAGGAAAATGTGATGTATCCTATTGTTAAATGTTTAGCGAGATCTATAAATCATATCTCAGTATTGAATGAATTCCTACTCATCGATTCATGGAATTTTAGGTCTCTTTGATTGTTGGATTTCTCGAATTCGGTCTCCATTAATCAAGTTAAGATCCGAGTT
Source organism: Gossypium arboreum (assembly GCF_025698485.1). NCBI lineage: Eukaryota > Viridiplantae > Streptophyta > Magnoliopsida > Malvales > Malvaceae > Gossypium > Gossypium arboreum. The sequence continues at coordinate 93,913,829 of NC_069075.1, forward strand.
TTATGTCATGATATCATGGGAAACTGAGAAGGGTTGAAAATTTAAGAACAGTTGAGAGTTGAGACTGTAAGCTTTCAGATCATATGAGAAATTAAAGAGATGTATTGGAGGTATAGCCTAAGTGAAAGTTTTTCGGCACCAAATATGAGATTAAAAGTGAAGACCACTTTTCTGGTAAGATTTTCGGGGACGAAAATCCCTAAAGGGGGGGAGAGTTGTAATATCCTGATTTTGGGCCTAGTCGGAATAACAGTTTCGTGACCACAAAATCCAGGATAGAAATAATTATTTTATGATTATTTTGATTCTATGATATGATTGCATGATTGTGTGAAAATTTCGTGAAGAAATTTTATGCATAAAGTGCTTAAATTGAAATTAGGGACTAAATCGAATAATTTGTAAAACTTGCATTCTAGAAGTTTCTAGTATGAAATTGTTTTGAAATATTAATTAGGAGGTCTTAAATAGCAATTTTATCAATTTCTAAGTCTACGGACAAAAATTGGACATGGATGGAATTTTTGGAAAGTTTAGTAGTAAGGGCATTTTGGTCATTTAGGGGTAAAATGAATTAAAATACAAAATTAAAAGCCAATTTTGCTCATCTTCAACCCCATGGCCGAATATAGCAAGGAGTAACCATGGCTAGGGTTTTCAAGCTTCCAAGCTCGATTGTAAGTCCGTTCTAGCCTCATTTTTAATGATTTTACGTTTTGGAGTCCGGTAGCTCGATTAAGCTTATGCTAGCAATAATTCAACCTAGGGTTCATATTTGGAAAAATACCCATAGGTGAAATTTGTGTATTTTGGTGTTTTATGATAGAATATGAGGTTTTAAATTATGTTAGACAACTTGTACTACTCGGTTTTAAGTGAAAACGAGCAAAAGGGCTTAATCGATAAAAATACCTAATAGTCATAAGTACATGTTAGAGTGAGAATTTGATGTTACCATAGAAGGAAAATGATCAGCATGTCATAAAACATAAGAAAATAGGCTGAAGTTTAATTTACGAGCTTTGGGGCAAAAGTGTAAATATGCAAAAGTTTAGGGGCAAAACTGTAATTTTTCTAAAATATGATTTTGGGTCAATTTTTATAATGTGGGTCCTAATTAGACTATATTTTAAATGATAGAGCAAGGAAAACTAAAATTCGAGCTAAAATGGGGAAAATACCAAGTTGTGGACGAAATGGTAAAAGTAGCCATTTTCGCATACAAGGTAAGTTCATATGTAAATGTTGGTAACATAGTTATTATTTTAAATTTTTTAATGTTATTTAAATGATATGATAATTATTATGAAATATTATACTGTGATAATTGTTTGTTAATATGTCAAATTATGTGATATACTTGGAAAATGTGAAATACTACCGAGTATCGGTAACGGCATTCCGTAGAAGATGGTTGAGACACATGATTGGGAAAATGGTCCCGTTGAACCATAGGAATGGATTAGGATACAAGTGACATGTCACTAGGATATTTGGGCATCTGAACTCGTTGAGTTGAGTCCGAGTTCACTTATGGATGCGAATGTCCGAACTCGTTGAGTTGAGTCCGAGTTCGAGAGATGTAACTAGGCATCCGAGCTCGTTGAGTTGAGTCCGAGTTCACTTATGGGCGGTTTACATGGTAGCTTGGCTACAAATGTGGCACTTATGCGCAAACTTTCCATGTATCCGAATTATATTATGATGTGTTCAACGGGTAAAATTCTACTCAAATGGAGGAATACTCGAGATGAAAGGGACGTATTGGTAAGTTTTGTGAAATGAATACTTTGAACAGGTATGTACTTAACCCTCGGGTTGAAAACTCGATATAACAACAATATGGTAAGATGATAAATGAAAATGTGATATGAATGTCTCGGTGATGATTATGCAAATGATGTTTTATGTTTGCGTATATAGTTGTGTTACTTGCTATTTGCATGTGAGCTTACAAAGCATTTATGCTTACTCCCTCCTTTTCATTCCTTGTAGTGTTAACAAGCCAGCTCGAAATCGGGGAGCGATTCGGAGGCACACTCACACTATCCGTATACCATCTTGGCATAATGGCTTGTATATTTTGAGTATGGCATGTATAGCATTATAATCATTTTGTATATATGGTCTTATGATATGGTTATTGAGTGGTATGGAAATGCTTGGTAATGATTATCCATTGGAATGGCTAATCATGATCATATTTGGTGTTATGTATGCTAAATTGCTTGCTAATCCATGGAAACCATGAAATAGGTAAAATTTAAAATAAAATAGATTCAGACAGCAACAGTGATGTGTGTTTTAAAAATCATTAAAAATAGTGTAGATACAATTAGATGATGAATAAAATATGGAATTGAATAATTATGAGTCTATTTTCATATGGATGGAACAAAATAGGTATATGAGTTATATATTATGAGATGTTTAAATTTTTGTGAAACAGGTCCAGAGCGATTTCTGGATCCCCTGTTCTGACTTTGGAAATTCACCATAAATTTTTCAAAGATAATTATAAGTCATGATTTATATGTACAGATTCCTTATTGAGTCTAGTTTTATTAGAAACAAACTTCATAGTCATTGAAATCTGTACAAGGAGATATCTGATTCGTAAAACACAAAGGTCAGAGCAGTCGAACCCTGAAATAGGGGAGACTTTAACTAATAAACTGTACTAATTTTATAGACCAAAAATTCTAGAAAAAAATTAGTAAATAGATATATTAGTCTAGTTTTAGGGAAAATTTACAAAATTGGATTTCGAGTTTTGGAACTCGAGATATGAATTTTTAAGCGACTATGACGCAGATTGCTAGCTTGACTGAAAATTTTAAAAATAAATTGTTTGAGCTGTTTAAGAAATGAATTAAGTCTTTTAACACCTTGTGTTCGACTCCGGCGACGGTCTCGGGTACGGGGCGTTACAAAATTATGTCACCCTATGTCTAGGCGTGCAATCAACTCCGCTTAATTATGCTAGATCTACTCTTAGACAGGGACTTTTGCTCCTCTGAATAAGCACATCAATACTTGAATCAATATCCTGGAATATTAACACAAGAATTAAGAACTCATAATTAAGAACAAGTCAAATATTTATCATATAATTCAGAAAATAATAACAAGATCTGTCTTAGGTTTTATTCACCTTGGGTATTTAGGGGATTTAGTTCATAAGTGTAAAAAAGAACATCTCAGAAGAATAATGATAACAAAACATAAAGAAAACCCAAAACCTCCCGAAGGAAATTGAAGGGAGATCTTCAGTCTTGAAGGATAATTTGGCTTCTGAGATCGATCAATTGGCTTTCTTCGAGTAATTCCTTGCCTCATACTCCGTGTATCTTTTCTAGGTACCTCCTGGGGAATAGGACTAGACTTGGGCTCGACAGGGACACGCCCGTGTGCAAGTGCTTTGACCCGTGTCCGAGTCTGTTGAATAGAGATGGGCGTGTGGTATATCCGTGTAAGGAAGTCCAGGTCGTGTTGATTTCCTATGTTGACCCATTTTCTTCGTTTTTGGCCTGTTTCTTGTTCTTTTTACTCTCATATGCTCACCTAAGTATAAAACATGAAATTAAAGGATTAAGAGCATCAAATTCACCAAATCTAAGGATAATTTGTCCAAAAATATGCTAAGCATGGGATAAAAATATGTATAAATTACGGTTTATCAGTTAAATAGCTAGAGAACCTAAATTGGGGGGCCTTTAAAGGGCAATTAGACCCCTAGAAATAGGGTGGCCTGCCATAGGAGACATGTGTGGTCAAACATTTCAATTTTTGGTGGGATTAGGTGACCAATTTTGACTAAAATAGAAAATAGAAAAAGGAAATGATATCACCCTATTTCCCATTTCTTCTTAGCTAAAAATATCAGCCATTGTTGGGGTTTTAAGCTTCAAAAATTTGCAGCAACTTGAAGCACTCACAAGTAAGTGATCCTAATGGCTTTCCTAAAATATTTTTGTACTTTTGAGACCCTTGAAGCATGAGTTTTCAAATGAGGGTGCTATCTTGCAAAATGATAAAGAGTTTAGGGTTTTTCCATAAAAGAATTTTTGTTTTTTGCTGAGTTTTTATGGAAGAAAATGAGTCTTGGTTGTCTTATAAACAACTTTTGTGAAAGGTGTTAGCATGAAAACACCTAAAGGGACTATTTTGCATAAGTTGCAAAATAAGTGATAAGTGTGTGAAATAGTGGGAATTTTAGGTTGCTATAGCAGTAAAAAGAGTTCAACTAAGCTTAAGAGGTGAAGAAATTCGATAAAAATCAATTTTTGGGCATAGGGCTAAAATGGTCATTTTGCCAAAGTCTAGGGGCAAAATGGTCATTTTACTGAAAATGTGAATTTTCAATTGCCTAATTGTAATTAGTGACTAAACGAGTGTATTTTGCTAATATTGATCAAGAATTGTCAAATCCGAACCAAGACCGGGGGAAAGCCAAGCAAATCGACTAAACCGTATAGTCGTTACATTTTGAAATCTGAGGTAAGTTGTATGTAAATAATATAACTACATTTCTACTCTCCCTATTTAAATTGTCATTGAATAGATATGGCATGAATTGCTTGATTTCAAGATTGAGAATATGTAATGATCATTGAGATAGTAGAATTCTCGTTGGGACCTTAGGAAGTAAATCGAATATTCCTGCCGTATCACTTGGGTCATTTGTGTGAGCTAGTGTAAGACATGTCTGGGACATGCATTGGCCACATTATGAGAGCTAGTGTAAGACCATGTCTGGGACATGGCATCGGCATTGAGACGAGTGCTAGTGTAAGACATGTCTAGGACATACATCAACCTCGGGATGTAATCCAGTATAAGACATGTCTGGGACATGCATCGGCTACGAGATGTGTTAGTGTAAGACCATGTCTGGGACATGGCATCAAAACTTTACCCATGATTGAGGCCTATGGAATGTCCAGTAGTGTTCCGAATGGTTCAACGGCGAGAGTTATAAATTTAAGTTAATGAGAAAAGTATAATTGTATTGTAAGTATTACAGGTACCTAAGTGATACATATGTATAAGATGTGAACTCATTGTATATGCTATGTGATTTGTATGAAGTAAAGAGTAAGTAATGCTTATGCCGACTATGGTTTTATAAGTTGTTGGCAAATTGTAGACTTATTGTTGTATATTTATATGCAACTTACTAAGCTTTATGCTTACTCCCTTTCCCTTGCATTTCTTTCAGTGCCGCCTAACTAGCTTAAGGATCCCGAAAGTCAGAGATATCGATCACACTATCAGCTGAAACATTCGGTATAGTTGGATTTATATTTTTGAATATGGCATGTATAGGATTAGAACTTATTATTTTGAGTCTTGGAGATTTGGCCAAATGTGTTGGCTTGGGATAGATCCCACACTTAGTATTAAGCCATGAATAATGGTTAATATTTATTTTAAGTTTATAAAAGTTGCATCTACATGGTTGAATGAATGTCTATTGTGGCTGATTTGATTTTGGAAATTATGCTTGTTTTGGTATTGGCTGGTATTTGCATGAAAATAGGTATGCAAGGGTTGCAATGAGGTTTGGTAAATAGCCTTATATTTCCCACACGAGTAGACACACGGGCATATTTGTAGGTCATGTGTGACATACAGTCAACCCTATGGGCGTATGGTCCGGCCGTATGACCCCTGCACGTAAAAATTTCAAGTCAGTATGCATGATAATAAACACACGGGCAGAGACACGGCCGTATGTCTCAGCCATGTGGAGGACACAGCCTAGTACACGGGCATGTACCTTAGCGTGTGGTAATTTAGGAATGCTGACGTCAGAAATAGAATACCCAGGTTTTTGTACACGGGTTAAGACACGGGCATATCGTGGCCGTATGAGGAAGACGTGACATTGACATGGGTGTGTGTCTGGCCATGTGAAAACACCTATAGGTGTGAATTAGAATTTAATTCCACACGGGTGTGGGACACGGTCGTGTCCCAAGGTGCTTAGGCCATGTGAGCCACACGGACCACCAGCACGACCATGTCGAAATGGTCACACGGGCGTGCTACCCTTCCATAAGGACGTGTGCCCTATTTTAAGGCAAATTTCTTAAGGTTGGTTTAAGGATCCAGAATGGTTCCGAATAGTTTTTAACAGTCGATTTGGGGCTCGTAGGCCCATAATAAGAAGTTTAAAGTAGAAATTGAAAAAGTTTTAATTTGGACCAGGTCTCGGTGACTTGAGACTGTTTGTATGCATGAGATAAAGTTAGGTAATGCCTCGTACTCTGACCCAGCGTGGGTTACGGGTATAAGGTGTTACATTTAGTTGTATTAGAGCTATGGTTTAGTCAGTTCTAGGACTAACCTAGCGAGAGTACGAGTCTAGCTATACATGCCATAATTGTACATTGATAGTGTGACGAATTCTGACAATTATAAATTATGTTTTTATATAGTAAATGGATCCTGATAGAGCCATGGCAAATGATGTGGAAAGTAATACGTCGGCCCCCGCCAAAGGGACCGCGCCAGTTGAGAGTGAGCCCGTGACTATGGGCCAAGGTGGAGGGGCTAGAGAAGCCTACCTCCGAATGATGGATGCTTGGTACACGGATTTCGTTGGTGCAAACCCGAACTCCACCTCCCCCGATTCCTCAGTATACCCCAGTAGCTCTGTAAGGCACGGACATGTTTAGAAGAGAGAAGTCTCCGGTAGACAAGATCCAAAAACAAGGGGCTGAGAAATTTCAGGCTAGCATTAATGATGATCCGGAGAGAGCAAAATTTTGGCTAGAAAATGCCATCAGGGTATTTGATGAATTATCATGCACACCTGAAGAATGAGTGAAGTGTGTGGTGTCACTGTTATGGGATTCGGCATATCAGTGGTGGAATACTCTCATGTCTGTGGTACCAAGAGAAAGAGTAATTTGGGATTTTTCTAAGAAGAGTTTCGAAAAAAGTATATTAGCCAGAGGTTCATGGATCAAAAAAGGAAGGAATTTTTAGAGTTGAAGCAAGGTAATCAGACTGTAACAGAGTATGAATACGAGTTCGTGAAACTCAACAAATATGTGTGGGAATGCGTATCCACTGAAGCTACCATGTGTAAGAGGTTTGAGGATGGGCTTAATGAAGACATCCAAGTGTTTGTTGGCATCTTAGAGATAAGAGAATTTGTAGTACTCGTCAAGAGAGCATGCAAGGCTAAGGAGCTAGTAAAAGAAAGGAGAAAAGCAACTATTGAGTCATGACATTCAAAGAAAAGACAGATGGGGAAATCATATCAGTTCTCATCTAAAAGATCAAAAGAGTTTGCTACCCGATAGAATGTTTTGGTGGGGTTTTCAAATAGAAACAAGAATCGGAATAACGCAACTTCTAAAGCCCAAATCGCTTCTATTGTGAGTGTCGGTAGTGCTCAGCCAAATAGGCTAGAATGCTTGCGGTGTGGTAGGCGTCATTTTGGTGAGTGCCGAGGAAACAAGAGGGGTTGCTACAAGTGTGGGTCACTAGACCACTTTATTCGTGATTTCCCTGAGATAGGAGAGAGAAAGCAAGAAGTAAAGGCAAGCAATGCTCCATTGAGAGGTAGACCACAAAAGAACCCGAGAAGTGGGGCTTCTAGTAGAAGTGCACCCAGAGACGTTGTAGTGAGGTCCAAGGGCAGAGCACCTACAAGGACTTATGCTATTCGAGCTTAGAAAGAGGTAAAGTCTCCCGATGTGATCATAGATACTTTTTCTATCCATGATATATCTGTTGTTGCATTAATTGACCCAGGATCTACCCACTCTTATATTTGTATGGAATTGGTACCTCATATGAGCATGCTAGTAGAGTCCACTAAGTTTGTGATCAAAGTGTCTAACCCTTTAGGCAAATATGTATTAATGGACCAAGTGTGTAAGGATTGTCCCTTGACAATTAGAGGTCATTGTTTTCCAGCTAACTTCATGTTATTGCCGTTTAATAAATTTGACGTAATCCTTGGGATGGATTGGTTGACTTCTCATAGTGTTGTAGTGGACTGTGGGAGGAAAGTTATTGAGTTGAAATGTGAATACGGGAATGTTCTTTGAGTTGGACCAGATGGATTAAATAATCTGCCCGTAGTAATATCGTCTTTAATTGCTGAGAAATATTTGAGGAAAGGATATGAGGCCTATCTAGCTTTTGTGTTGAATACTCAAGTGTCTGAGTTGAAGATTGAATCGGTACCAATGGTATATAGGTTTACAGACGTGTTCTCGGAAGAATTACCTGGATTACCTCCAGTGAGGGAAATTGAGTTTGGAATTGAGTTGGTTCCAGGTACGACACCCAACTCGATTGCTCCGTATAGGATTGCTCCAACCGAGTTGAAAGAGTTGAAAGCACAGTTGCAAGAGCTAACGGATAAGGGCTTTGCGAGACCAAGTTTTTCACCATGGGGTGCTCCGGTACTTTTCGTGAAAAAGAAAGACAGGTCGATGAAATTATGTATCGACTATAGACAGCTCAATAAGGTGATGGTGAAGAACAAATATCCTTTGCCAAGAATCAATGATTTGTTCGATTAGTTGAAGAGGGCCACTGTATTTTCCAAGATTAATCTAAGATTCGGGTACTACCAGTTGAGAGTAAAAGAGCAAAATGTACTAAAAACTACTTTTCAGACGAGATATGGGCATTATGAATTCCTTGTTATGCCTTTTGGTTTGACTAATTCCCCGACGGTATTTATGGATCTGATGAACCGCATTTTCAGGCCATATTTGGATAAGTTTGTCATTGTCTTTATCGATGACATATTGATTTATTCGCGTGATGAGAGCGAGCACGCAGAGCATCTGAGAGTTGTGTTGCCAACCTTAAGAGACAGGAGATTGTATGCCAAGTTCAGTAAGAGTGAATTTTGGCTTGAGGAGGTCGGTTTTCTAGGACATCTTGTGTCAAGAGACGGGATCCGAGTTGACCCAAGTAAGATCTCGGCTATTGTTGAATGGAAACCTCTGAAGAATGTGACAATTGGGGTTGGCCGGGTACTATAGATGGTTTGTAAATGGATTCTCTATGATAGCTACGCCGATGACGAGACTACTACAAAAGGATGTCAAATTTGAATGGATAGAAAAATGTCAGCAGAGTTTCGAGAAATTAAAGGCTTTGTTGACCGAAGCCCCAGTGTTAGTGCAACCAGAGTTGGGCAATGAGTTTGTATTATATAGCGACACCTCCTTAAATGGTTTGGGGTGCGTGCCTATGCAAGAAGGTAAGGTCATAGCTTACGCTTCAAGACAACTGAAGTCACATGAGAAAAACTACCTGACCCATGATTTAGAGTTGGCCGCCATTGTGTTTGCACTGAAAATTTGGAGACACAATTTGTATGGGGAGAAATGTCGGGTACTCATCGACTATAAGAGCTTAAAGTACTTGATGACTCAAAAGGAATTGAATTTAAGGCAACGATGGTGGTTAGAGCTGATAAAGGACTATGAATTGATTATCGACTACCATCCAGGAAAGGTGAATGTAGTCGTCGACGCTTTAAGTAGAAAATTGTTATTTGCGCTGAGAGCAATGAATATCAATATGACATTGTCTAATGATGGTACAATTCGAATAGAGATGAAAGCTAGACCAACATTTCTTCAAGAGATCCGAGAAGCTCAGAAAGGTGATGAGAAATTGCAAGCCAAGAGAACTCAGTGTGAGTCAGGAATTGAATCAAATTTTTGTATTGGTACCAATGGATGTTTAATGTTCAGAGACAGAGTGTGTACCCAAGGACAATGAGCTTATTCAGAAGATTCTGAGAGAAGCACATAGTGGTTGTTTGTCTATCCACTCGGGCAGTGTGAAAATGTACAACGACCTTAAGAAAATGTATTGGTGGTCAGGTATGAAAAGAGATATTTCAAAGTTTGTGTCTAAGTGCCTGGTATGTCAACAAGTAAAGGCTGAACATCAAGTGTCTTCGGGTCTACTTCAGCCTATCATGGTCCCCGAGTGAAAGTGGGATAGGATCACTATGGACTTTGTGACGGGTTTGCTGGTAACCTCGAAGAAAAATGATGTTGTTTGGGTTATTGTGGATAGGCTAATAATTCGGCACATTTTATATCAGTACGTATCGATTACTCTCTTGAGAGATTAATTGACTTGTACGTTTCTGAGATTGTGAGACTACAAGGAGTTCCCATATCGATTGTTTCAGAAAGAGACCCGAGACTTACCTCGAGGTTTTGGAAAAAGTTAGAAGAGGCTTTGGGAACAAAGTTGAATTTTAGCACAGCTTTCCATCCGCAAACCGACGGTCAGTCAGAGAGAGTAATTCAGATATTAGAGGACATGTTACGATGTTACGTCCTTGAGTTCCAAGGTAGTTGGGAAATGTATCTACCGTTGGTTGAAGTCGCATATAATAACAGTTATCAGACAAGTCTAAAAATGGCACCTTATGAGGCATTATATGGGCGAAAGTGTCGAATGCCTTTATATTGGACCGAGCTTAAAGTGGGTCAGATTCACGGGGTCGAATTAATTAAGGAGATTGAAAAGAAAGTTAGAGTGATTCGTGACTACTTGAGGGCAGCCTCGGATAGACAGAAATCTTACGCGGATTTGAAATGAAAGGAAATTGAGTTTCAAGTCGGTGTTAAGTTATTTTTAAAAGTATCTCCGTGGAGGAATGTGACAGCCCAAAATTGACCCTAGTCGGGAAGTGGTTTCGGGACCGCTAAACCGAGTCACCGAAATGTTTGAATGTAATATTTATTGTCTAGAATATGTAATTATGAATGTGTGAAAATTTCAAGTTCCGATTTAGCCGATTGCATGTGAATTCAGTTAGTAGGACTTGTGTGACACTTTTGAAAAGTGAAAGGCTAATCTATAAGGACCTAATAGTGCATGTAGTCAAAGGGGAGGACTTGCATGTCAAATTCCCCTCCCCAAGTTGTAGTGGCCGGCCATGACAAGGAATCATGGGCTAAACATGTCATGAAACATGTTTTGTTGGTGCATTAGGGAGAAACAATAAACAAATAAGTATGGGTAATAAAGAAAGAAAAAAAAATGTGTGTGTGTGTGTGAAACCCCCCCATTGCCGTGTATTGTGGAAGAAAAAAAGAAAAAAATTGTTCATCCATCTTTTCATTCTCTCTTGACCGAAAGTACTAGAGGAAGGAAGGAATTTTGCTTCATGTTTGTTTTGGAAGAGGATTAGGAAGAGATTGGCTATACTTGCATCAAGATTAAGGTATGTTTGAGGTTGTGCCATGAGATTCATGCATGTTTTTAGTTGCTAGCTTGATGTTCTTGGTAGCCATGGTTCAAATCTTTGCTATGTCATGGGAATGAAATTTGGCCAAAGTAAATGTGGTGTTAATGCCATTGCATGCTAAATATCAAGCTTGATAATGATACATGTGATGGTGGATTGATGGCTCTTGGACTTTCTTTTTTGTATTTTTGAGTAAGACATTAAGTGCTTTGCTTAATCATGACCAAAATTATAGTGTTGTGATGTATTCGGTCATGGTATATCCATGAGTATGATTCATGCATGTTGCATGGTAGGTAAGATTTGAGCTTTGGATATGTGTTTATATTTGGATATAAACAACTTGAGATTCGCCCTTGCACCTACATGAATATATGTTTGCACATGATGAATTGGTATGACACATATCTGTTTTAAGGTGTATATTTGCTTGTGATGTTGTTTGGTTATGAAGTAAATGAGAGATGTGTATTGAGCTACAATATGTAATGCCTTAGTTAGTAAAATGTATGCTGTTTTTTTTGTGTAGTATTAAGTGTAAAATTGGCCTCAACATAGACATGCATATTCGGCCAAATGAAGTAGATTGGTGTGCATGTATTCGGTTAGAGGCAACCATATTGAAGCCTTATCTTGGCTTGGATTGTTGACTAAATGGGTAATAAGTGAGGATGGTTACCGAATATACAAACATACATATGCATGTGTAATTGAATTATGAATGTTTAGCAAGATGGTTAAACTAGTTGATTTATTGATTAAGCTCAAGGAGTTAAAGAAGGAGAATCAAGCAAGGGAAAGACGAAGGTCATCGAGTAGCCGACTTGGACTGTTTTACCCAACACAAGGTAAGTCACTAAGCATATATTTTGTATTGATTTGAATAGACATAATGTCTATGTAATTATGCCAAAAGGAATGATGAATTTATATACATGTGTGTATGTGGTGATGGAAGTATTGAATGATAGGAGAAGAGGTGAGATGTATTGAGTTGTTGATTTCGGCACTAAGTGTGCGGGTATAAACAATTGTGATCATGAGAATGGCACTAAGTGTGCGGGTTTAAAACTTGTACAGCACTAAGTGTGCGAGTTTGATCATATAGCACTAAGTGTGTGAGTTGATTATATAGCACTAAGTGTGCGGACTCACTATATGCTTTTGAATCACTATTGACACCGAGTGTGCGACACTATTGAGTTGTTCACGGACAGACGGATCGGGTAAGAGCCTTGAGTTCATGGCTAATAGGCACTATGTTTATATTTGGGGTTGAGCTTGGTAAGTTTGAACCTATGTGACAATGTAAATTGAAGTCACGTACATAAGAATTATCGTGGATTGAGTGAAAGGTCATGTAGATGTATGATTGTGACGAAAACAAAATGGTGTATAGAGATGCTTCAATTATCCTATTGATTTGTATATGGAATGTGAATGTGTAACTTGTATGTGATTGAGTCGAAAGGTCTAAGGAACTATGGTATAGTTCGGTTTGAATGGAGTAATTAGCCTCGTTCCATTTTGTTTCCTCTTGCGATAATGTTATTAATGATTGGTAGTGCATTGCTTATGACTTACTGAGTTATATACTCACTTGGTGTTTGCTTGTCACCTATTTTAGGTTTCTTGAACTCGACTTTTTGCGTATTCGGGACCGTCATCGAAGTCATCACACCGGTTAACAACTTTTGGTATTTTCTTCGTAGTTGGTCTTGGAGTACATTTCGGCATGTATAGGCTATTATGTTTGTTTGAGCTTGGTATGTAAATATTTTGAATAGCCATGCGAAAATGGCTTATAAATTTTTTGAGCATAATGTTATAATCATTTGGTATGTATATGCTCATTAAGAAGTACGGAAATGTTTGGCAACGACCAGCCATTAGAATGGTTCATCATGATTATATTTTGGACTATATATAAAAAAAGGGGGTGGTTGAATCATAGAAACTATATGTTAGAGAAAGTCGCCTAGAAATAGATGTGGCAAGAATAAAGGACGTGGATGTCAAAAATCACTAAAAATAGTAGGAATGGAATTAAATAGTGAATAAATTATGTAAATGAACCTTGATGAATCCATTTTCATATGGAAGAAGCAAAACGGTCATATGAGTTGTACGTTAAAAGATGTTTGGGTTTTCGTGAGATAGGGCCAGAACGGTTTCTGGATTCCCTGTTCGACTTTGAAAATTCATTATAAATTAACCAGAGATATTTAGGAGTCACCATATATGTATAAATTCCTCTTTGAGTCTAGTTTCTATAGAAACAAACGGCATCGATATTGAAGCCCTACGGGGAGTTATTCGGTTGTAATGCACGAAGGTCGATGTAGTCGACCCACGTAACATGGGAGACTTTAACTAATAAACTGTACTAATTGGCTTGACCAAAATTTCTAGAAAAAAATCTGTAGATGGACATATGAGTATAGTTTCAGGGAAAAATCACAAAATTGATTTTCGAGTTGTAAAACTCAAGTTATGATTTTTGAAGCGACTAGTACACAGATTGGCAGCTTGTCTGGGAAATTCTCAATAAGTGGTTTGAAGTCTGTCAACACCTCGTGTTCGACTCCGGCGACGGTCTCGGGTTCGGGGTGTTACAAGGAAAGTCCTCAGATTTGGTAGAAAAGGCAAGTTGAGTCCTCGTTTCATAGGACCTTATGTAGTTACCAAGAAAGTAGGGCCAGTTGCCTACCGATTGGATTTGCCACCGTAATTGGAAAAGATTCATGACGTGTTTCATGTGTCCATGCTACGTTGATATAGATCAGACCCTTCTCAAGTGATTAAGCCGACAGAGGTTGAAATTCTTCCAGACATGACTTATGGTGAGAAGTAGGACAAGATTTTGGCTCGGGAAGTCAAACAATTGAGAAATAAGAATATAGAACTTATGAAGGCTTTGTGGCATAGACATGGACTCCAGGAAGCCACATAGGAACTCTAGGAGAATATGAGAGATCAGTACCCAAACTTATTCGCTAGTAAGATTTTCGAGGACGAAAATCCCTAAAGGGGAGAAATGTAACAGCCCAATTTAAGGCCTAGTCAAAATAGTGGTCTCGGGACCACAAATTCAAAGTTGGAGAAATCATTTTATTATTATTTTGGAGTCATAGCATGTTTATATTAGTACATGAAAATTTTGGTGAGTTAATTTTGATTTTTGTGAGCCTGATTGTGAAAAAGGACTAAATCACATAAAGTGTAATAGTCCTAAATTGATAGCTAAAGGTGTTAAATAGATAGAGAACCTAAATTGGGGGCTTTTAAAGGGAAATTATACCCCTAGAAATAGAGTGGCAGGCCATAGGATACATGTGTGGTCAAAAATTTCAATTTTTGGTGTGATTAGGTGACCAATTTTGACTAAAATAGAAAATAGAAAAAGGAAATGATATCATCCTATTTCCCATTTTTTCTTAGCAAAAATATCAACCATTTTTGGGGTTTTAAGCTTCAAAAATTTGCAGCAACTTGAAGCACTCACAAGTAAGTGATCGTAATGGCTTTTTTAAAATATTTTTGTACTTTTGAAACCCTTGAAACGTGAGTTTTCAAATGACGGTGCTATCTTGCAAAATGATAAAGAGTTTAGGTTTTTTCCATGAAATAATTTGTGTTATTTTTTGAGTTTTTATGGAATAAAATGAGTCTTGGTTGTTTTATAAACAGCTTTTGTGAAAGGTGTTAGCATGAAAACACCTAAAGGGACTATTTTGCATAAGTTGCAAAATAAATGATAAGTGTGTGAAATAGTGGGAATTTTAGGTTGCTATAGCAGTAAAAAGAGTTCATATAAGCTTAAGAGGCGAAGAAATTCGATAAAAATCGATTTTCGGGCATAGGGCTAAAATGGTCATTTTGCCAAAGTCTAGGGGCAAAATGGTCATTTTATCGAAAATGTGAAATTTCAATTGCCTAATTGTAATTAGTGACTAAACGAGTGTATTTCTCTAATTTTGATCAAGAACTGTCAAATTCGAACCAAGAACGGTGGAAAGCCAAGCAAATCGACTAAACCGTATAGTCGCTACATTTTGAAATCCGAGGTAAGTTGTATATAAATAATATAACTACATTGCTACAATTCATATTTAAATTTTCAATGAATAGATATGGCATGAATTGCTTGATTTCGAGATTGAGAATGTGTAATGATCATTGAGATAGTAGAATTCCCGTTGGGACCTTAGGAAGTAAATCGAATATTCATGCCGTATCACTTTGGTCATTTGTGTGAGCTAGTGTAAGGCATGTCTGGGACATGCATCGGCCACATTATGAGAGCCAGTGTAAGACTATATCTAGGACATGGCATCGGCATTAAGATGAGTGCTAGCGTAAGACATGTCTGGGATATGCATCATCCTCTGACGTAAGCCAGTATAAGACATGTCTGGGACATGCATCGCTACGAAATGTGTCAGTGTAAGACCATTTGTGGGATATGGCATCGGCCTTGAAGATGATATCCAGTGTAAGACCATGTCTGGGACATGGCATCAAAACTTTACCCATGATTGAGGCCTATGGAATGTCCAGTAGTGTTCCGAATGGTTCAACAGCGAGAGCTATAAATTTAAGTTAATGAGAAAAGTATAACCGTATTGTGAGTATTACAGGTACCTAAGTGATACATATGTATAAGATGTGAACTCATTGTATATGCTATGTGATTTGTATGAAGTAAAGAGTAAGTAATGCTTATGCCCACTTTTATATCATAAGTTGTTGGTAAATTGTAGACTTATTGTTGTATATTTATTTATATGCAACTTACTAAGCTTTATGCTTACTCCCTTTCCTTTGCATTTCTTTCAGTGCCGCCTAACTAGCTCAAGTATCACCGGAAGTCAGAGATATCGATCACACTATCAGCCGAAACATTCGGTATAGTTGGATTTATATTTTTGAATATAACATGTATAGGATTAGAACTTATTATTTTGAGTCTTGGAGATTTGGCCAAATGTGTTGGCTTGGGATGGATCCCACACTTTGTATTAAGCCATGAATGATGGCTAATATTTATTTCGAGTTTATAAAAGTTGCATCTACATGGTTGAATGAATGTCTATTGTGGCTGATTTGATTTTGGAAATTATGCTTGTTTTGGTATTGGCTGGTATTTGCTTGAAAATAGGTATGCAAGGGTGGCAATGAGGTTTGGTAAATAGCCTTATATTGCCCACACGGGTAGACACAAGGGCATGTGTCTAGGCCGTGTGTGACACACGGTCATCCCTATGGGCATATGGTCCAGCCGTGTGACCCCTTCACGTAAAAATTTCAGGTCAGTATGCATGATAATAAACACACAGGCAGAGACACGGCTGTGTGTCTCAGCCGTGTGGAGGACACGGCCTAGTACACGGGCGTGTGCCTTGGCCATGTGACAATTTAGGAATGCTAACGTACGAAATAGAATACCCAGGTTTTTGCACACGGGTTAAGACACGGGCATGTTGTGGCCGTGTGAGGGATACGGGACATTGACACAGGCGTGTGTCTGGCCATGTGAAAACCTCTGTAGGTGTGAATTAGAATTTAATTCCACACGGGTGTGGGACAGGGGTGTGTCCCAGGGTGCTTAGGCAGTGTGAGCCACACGAACCACTAGGACGACCATGTCGAAATGGTCACACGGGCGTGTTACCCTTCCACAGGGGTGTATGGCCTATTTTAAGGCAAATTTCTTGAGGTTGGTTTAAGGACCCAGAATGATTCCGAATAGTTTTTAAAGGTCGATTTGGGGCTTGTAGGCCCATAATAAGAAGTTTAAAGTAGAAATTGAAAATTTTTTAATTTAGACCAAGTCTCGGTGTCTTGAGATTGTTTGCAATCATGAGATAAAGTTAGGTAATGCCTCGTACTTCGACCCAGCTTGGGTTATGGGTATAGGGTGTTACAGTTTCACCTTTACCTCAACTATTAACACTCTATTTTGTTCCAACTTTAAATGCGCATTAATTGCTTACAAGGCCATTAATGACATCATACTCAACGTATTGGCACTATTTTTGCGTTTCCCATATGGTAGTCGATCTTCCAATAATTTGATCCATCTTCTCTGTCTAAAATTTAATTCTTTCTGAGTCAAAAAATATTTCAAACTTTTTTTATCTATAAAAATATGAAATTTTTCTTCATAACGATAGTGTCTCTAAATCTTCAAAAAGAACACTTCTACTGCCAACCCTAAATCGAGTTTGGGGTAATTTCTGTCATGTGGTTTCTATTGTCTAGAAGCATACACAACCGCTTTTCCGTATTGTATCAATACACATCCCAAACCACTGTAAGATGATCCTTTGTAGACTACATATTCTCTTCTTGGCTTAGGTAGTGCTAGTACTAGAGTTTCTTTCAACGCTAATTTTAACTTTTCAAAACTATACTGGCACTTTTCTTTCCACTCAAATTTGACATCGTCTTGTAGTAATTTAGTCAATGGCAATATAATCATAGAAAGTCATTCTACAAATCTTCTATATTCACCCGCCAATCCAAGGAAACTTCTCACTTCAATTACATTCTTTGGTGGCTTCCACTTTTTTCGTGTTAACCCAAATACCATCAGTTGACACAATATGTCCTAAAAAAGCCACTTCTTTCAACCGAAATTTACATTCTTTTAGCTTGGCATACAATTGTTTTTCTCTCTAAATTTGTAACACAATTCTCAAATGTCTATCATGCTCTTCTTTATTCTTCGAGTACACCAAAATTTCGTTAATAAACATCACAACAAATTGGTCCAAGTAAGGTTGAAAAATTCTGGTCATTAAGTCCATGAATGTAACAAGTGCATTAGTTAGCCCAAATAGCATAACTAAAAATTCATAACGACGATACCTAGTCCTAAATACGATTTTGGCACATCTGATTCTTTAATCTACAACTAGTAATACCTCGATCTAAGATCAATCTTTGAGAGTATTTGCACCTTTTAGTTGATCAAATAAATCATCAATTCTAGGTAACAGATATTTATTTTTTATCGTTACCTTATTTAATTGATGATAGTCAATACACAATCTCAGTAATCTGTATTTTTTCTTCACAAACAACACCGGTGTAACCCAAAGGGATAGACTAGGGTGTATGAAACCCTTATCAAGCAACTCTTACAACTATACTTTCAATTCTTTTAATTTAGTAGGTGCCATTCAGTAAAGTGCAATGGATATTGGAGCAGTTCTAGGTATCACTTCAATAGCAAATTCTACTTCTCTATCGAGTGGCCAACTTGGCAACTCTTCTAGAAAGACATCAGGATAATCTCATATTGTTGGTATCTCTTCCAACTTAGGATTTATCATCCTAGTATAAAAAATGTATGTAACACCCCTTACCTGTATCCAACGCCGGGACAGGGTTTGAGGCATTACCGAACTTAACATTCACAAACATGCAAAACCAAGTCACAAACTTTCGTCCAAAATTAAAACTTTTCAAACACATGCATATCGTCCCTTATGCAGACCTTCGAAGCCTAAAAAATACATCGGGGTGGTTCGGGACTAAACCGAGAACTTTAGAAAGTTTTAGGAAAACTTAAAGAAATTTTCATGAAATAGGGTCACACACCCGTATGTCTCCAACATGTCCGTGTCCTCAGGCCATGTACTCTCTGTTTATGACATCAGTAAAACAAATTTAACCACATAGCCAGGCCACACACCCATGTGCTAGGCTGTGTCCTCCACACGGTTGAGACACATGGCCGTGTCTTTGCCCGTATGGCTAGTACTTAAGTTATTTTCCAAGACCTTTTTATTACCATTAATCCCTTACATCTTTACACACATCAAAGATATACATCATGGCATCATTTTAATGATTTAACATACTTCACTAAGGTATATTCTTAACTTTAACATGCTATCATTGACTTATTACACGTACTCATATAATATCAAACCTAGACACAAAAATTCTATATTCATTGACCTTATCATTTGATGACCACTTTTACC
This sequence comes from Gossypium arboreum, assembly GCF_025698485.1. Lineage (NCBI taxonomy): Eukaryota > Viridiplantae > Streptophyta > Magnoliopsida > Malvales > Malvaceae > Gossypium > Gossypium arboreum. The sequence goes on from NC_069075.1 coordinate 93,933,083, forward strand.
AAACTTTCGTAACCATAAATTTATCAAGTAGCTTCAATCAACATCAAGTATTCATGTTCAAACATTATCAACTTATTTCCATATTATACATTTACCACGTGGCTATGACTATTTCGATCGGTCAAGAAGCACCTATCATGCATATATGTCATAATACGACCCATACATATCCCACAAGCATAAACACATCATCGTATCACAAGCTTTAGAACTTATCATGGATAATTAAGCTTACAAGCCACAATCATTATAAGCCACATCTCATGGCTATATACAATGAATCAATATAAGACAATACATATGGCTAATCATAACAGCATCTATCATAAAACTAAGTCCTTATACATGCCACTCACTTGAAGACATTAAGATTCATCAATACTCCAAAGGAGGTAGCTTGATAGTGTGAGGTTGCCTTCGACGATCTCCAACCCCGAGCTAACCTGTCAACACTAAAGAAATGGAAAGGAGGGAGTAAGCTTAAAGCTTAGTAAGTCCATATGAAAATAATAAGCAAATTATCAACATGATTCCATGGAAATATAATCATAATTACACTTTTACTTATTTTCTGGTCATGTTGTTTTCTCAAGTTATAGTCACTAAATTATTTATATCTAGAGCTACAAAACTCCAAATTAAAATCCCGTTAATTTTTCCAGAAACTAGACTCAAATATCTTCTTACCATTAAATTTTTAGAATTTTTTATTTAGCCAATAAGTACATTTTATTCTTTAAAGTCACCCATGTTTTGCTGTCCAACAGTTTCGACCCCTCTATACTAAAAATTAATTATCTCTTCGTAAAAGATTTGAATAATGTTCTCATTTGTTTCTTTCGAAAACATACTTATTAAGGATTTTAATAATATAAATTACAACCCATAATTATATTTTTACAATTTTTAATGATTTTTCCAAGTCAAAATAGGGGATTCTAAAATCATTTTGACCCTACCTCACAAAAATTCAAATATATCATAATATGAAATTATGTTCCTTACACCATTTCCTTTATTTGAAAATAGACTCAATAAAATTTAATTTCATATCTTATTCAACCTCTAATTCGATTTTCACGATTTTTGGTGATTTTTTAAAGTTACACAACTACTGCTGTCCAAAACTGTTTTATTACAAATTTCACTCTTACATAATTTCACCTGCTCCATTCCATCTTACCGAAAGTTTGCTCAATTATCGAGCACATTGCTCATAAATTTCCGCAAACATAAACCTTCACTTATTCATCAGATGGTCATGTTCACATGTATTTTCACTTAGTCAATTTCCCATTGAACTCATTGGAATAATAACAGATACACAGTTGCCTGCACATATTACCACCCTTGTAACTGAAGCTATCTGGTACGCATGTAGCCTACACTTAGTACTACACATGCAACCAACAATCTGGTACACATAGTATCCTTCACTTAGTACTACGCAAGTGACCTATCCATCTAATACACGTAGTAGCCTGCACTTAGTACTACACACGTGATTGAAGTTGTCGGGTACGCATAGTAGCCTGCACTTAGTACTACACATGCGACCTAACTACCTGGTACACGTAGTAGCCTGCACTTAGTACTACACATGTGACCTAAAACCATTTTAAACACATAGTAGCCTGCACATAGTACTAAACATGTGTTCTCACAATGGATCATTCGTATCATTTCTATTTTGAAGGTTCAACCAGGAAATTCCTCACTTTTCAACATTTAACAAACTCATTCATAGTCCATTTTGATTCGTAATTTACATCAAATGATCATTCTATATGTAACATGTTGAAATAAGGCCTAGTCAGAACAGTGGTTTTGGGACCACAAATCCGACGATAAAATATTTATTATATGATTATTATGAGGTTTAGAATATGAGAATATGCATGTGCTAAAGTTTCATGAAGAAATTCTATGAGAAAGGTGTCCAATTAGAAAATAAGGACCAAATTGAATAAATTGCAAAACTTGGATTCTAGAAGCAATTTGCATGAAATTTCTTTGCGTCATTTTAGAAGGTCTTAAAGAGAAATTTTCCCAATTTCTAAATTTTTGGACAAAAATTGGCATGTATGGATGAAATTTGAAAGAAAAGGTTTAAGGGCATTTTGGTCATTTGGCTAATTAATGAAATAAAATGGGAAAAATAAGGCAAAAATCAGCCATTTTTCTCCCTTGTCCAGCCAAATTTCTCAAGCCTCCATAGCTAGGGTTTTCAACATTTTCAAGCTCAATAGTAAGTGCTCCCAAGCGTCGTTTTTAATGTTCTTCATATTTTTGAAATCCCGGTAGCTTACTCTCTCCATTTCTACCCATATTTTGAGTTAGGGTTCATGTTTGAAAAATGACCCATGTGTGACATGTTTATTCCTTGATGTTTTATAGAGGAATATGAAAGTTGGATGTGTGTTAAACATCTTTTTCTAGGTGATTTTCATGAAAAACCCCTAAAATGACCTTTTTGCAAAAGGTGTAAAATATGTGGTAAAAATGTGAAATAATGGAAAATGTGGGCTTCCATAAGAGGGAAAAACATTCGGCTAGGACTGGGTAAGGTAGAAATTGCATGCATTCATTTTACGAGCCTAGGGCCTAAAACGTAAAAATGTGAAAAGTTAAGGGCAAAACAGTCAATTTGTTCAGGGGTGAAATTTAGACTCGAAAAGTCTAATGTGAGATGTTAATGATTCTAATTTATTGTTATAGACCCCGAGGAACAAATTTTGGAGGTCGATCGAGGAAAACGGAAGGTTTCGGAATAACCGAAACACGATACCGAAACGAGTACCAGGTAAGTTCAAATAACTATAAGTAAACTATTAATATGCCTAATTACGTGTGTTATGAATGCACGATATTTAGTTATAAGGATGGCATGAAAATCCATGAAATATGTCAATAATAATGATATGATAACAAATGTCCCGGTTGAAGTAAAAAAAAAAAGGGAAATTCGATGGATAAACCATGACTTACATGACTTGAGATCCTGCATGTGTTGCAGAAAAGGATTTAGCCTGGACGGGTAATCCTTTGATCTCAAATGTAGAAAGGATCAAGCCCGGACGAGTGTTCCTTGAGTGATCAAGCCTCCCAAGAATAAGTGTGCATTGTGGATTTAGCTCAGACAGGTATTCCGATTAGGGTCTGAATTTAGCCTAGACTGGTAATTCAAATTCGAGCTCATTACGGGTGTTTGTCGCTATAAGGGGTTTATCCTAGACTGATAATCCCGACATCACCTTATGAGTTTACATTATGGGGGATTTACCCCAAACTGGTAATCCCGCCGTAAGATGTGAGGTTTGCGGGAATGCATACATGAGATGATCGCTCTTACCACTTGACGGTAAATGGATAATCTATCGAGATTTTTTGAGTAACTCAACGGGATTAATATGTGATACAAAAATGAAAACATTGAATGATGAGCTCATCTTAGATAAGTTACATGGTGTGATGTTATGTGACTAACTTGTTGATGGAGTACATGTGATAGGGAAACCATTCCATACTTGTTGGTTTATTTGCCTAATATGGTTGCATGCTAAATAAATCGAGCTCAAGGACTCGTAAAGATTGGAAGATGGTCGGAGAGTCAACACACTATCAACTAGTCCAGCTTTGGTATGTAGACACTTTTATTTTGTTCAATGGCATGTATAGGGCTTTTGTTTATTTTGTTATATGTGTCATTTGATTTGCAAAAATGAAGGCATGTAAAGGTATACATATTCATTTGTATATGGTCATAGGAATTGGCTCATTTTGAAGTAGGTTATGCCATACAAATTTATGCATGCTTATGTTCAATTGTTCTAGTGAGGATCAGATATGGTATTTCATATTTAGACACATGAAATGTGACCAAATCACATGGGATGGCTAGGTCACAATTGGCAATAAGTTATAATAATGAGCCAATCTTAGAGGTGTAATAAGGCATAGAAATCCTTAATACAAAGGAAATAACCTAGCATGAGTAAATCGATGAGATGAGGTTTACATGTAATGAGGTTTATCAAGGTCATGTGAGTGCATAATCAGGGCTTGTTAAGTATTATGGTAACCTATAAGTGTGAGTGGTTGATAAAGGGCGACCAAAGGCTTGGAAAATAGCCTATCAAGGTCCACACTGGTAGACACACGGGTGTGTGTCTAGGCCGTGTGTGACACATGAACCACCCCATGGGCATATAGCATAACCGTGTGTCCCCTGCACCTAAAATTTTAAGTCAGAATGCATGGTAGTAAACACACGGGTAGAGACACGGCCGTGTCTCAACCGTGTGGAGGGCACGGCCTAGCATACGGGTCTATCTCTTGGCTATGAGTCCCTAAATACACGCTGACGCCATAAACAGAATGCTTGAGTTTTTAGACACGGGCGTGTCTAGGCCGTGTGAAGGACACGGGCCAAAGACACGAGCGTGTTCCTGGCCATGTGAAAACCCCTATAGGTTCAAAGTAAATAATAATTTTCATAAATTCAACACGGGTGATGGACACGGGCTTGTCCCAATGGCACACGGGCGTGTGAGGCATTAACCTAGAAATTTTCTTGAAGTTTTCCTAAGTTCTCAGTTTAGTCCCAAACCTTTCTCAACATATGTTTTGGGTCTCATAGACCCATAATAGGGACATTAAGATGCATTTTGATTGATTTTACATTGGAATGAAATTTTATAACCCGTATTTCCCAAAAATGTTCGAGTACATGTCTAGTAATGCCTCGTACCTAGTCCCAATCTTTGGTACGAGTAAGGGGTATTACATTTAGTGGTATCAGAGCTACAGTTTAGTCGGTTCTAGAACTATCGTAGAGTATATTGAGTTTTGCTATACATGCCATTATGCGAACGTTGATAGTGTGATATCTCTTAACTGTTTAATTGTTTTTGAATATAGTAAATGTCCTACAATCAAGAACAAGATGAGTCCAAGGGAGCCGAGAGCTATGCTCCAGCTTCCGTACAAGAGTTGTTTCTAATAGTAGAAGGCCTGTGTCTGAAGTCCAGGAAGAGGCCAGAATCGCCTTATTTAACATGATGGACGAGTGGTTTAGGGATTATTTGAGAAATCGCCCCAATATGCCACGACCTCCCCCGCCCCCTAACCAACCTGATGAAGATTTGCCATGAGGTATGGCACCTATAAGAATTGGTAAAGCCCCTGTAAATAAGCTTAGAAAGTATGGGGCTAAGGAATTCAGAGCTAAGATCAGTGATGATGCTGAAAGAGCTGAGTTTTGGCTCGAGAATACTACACGAGTATTGGATGTGTAAGGCCCCGTACTCGAGACCATTTCCGGAGTCGAACACGAGGTGTTAATGGACTTAATTCATTTATATACACAGATTATTTTAAAATTTCCAGTCAAGCTGGCTAACTGCATCATAGTCACCTAAAAAATCATATCTCGAGTTCCAAAACTCGAAAACTGATTCTGTAAATTTTTCCTGAAACTAGACTCATATATCCATCTACAAATTTTTTTCTAGAATTTTTGGTCGTGCCAATTAGTACAGTTTATTAGTTAAAGTATCCCCTGTTTCAGGGTTCGACTACTCTGACCTTCATGCATTACGACTTAGATATCTCCCTGTACAGGGCTCCAATACATATACCGTTTGTTTCTAATGAAACTAGACTCAAAAAGGAATCTTTAAATATAAGGCATGACTTCTAATTATCTCTTTTTAATTTATGGTGAATTTCCAAAGTCAGAACAGGGGATCCAGTAATCGCTCTGGCCCTATTTCACGAAAACTTAAATATCTCATAAAATACGGCTCATATGGTCGTTTCGCTTCTTCCATATGAAAATAGACTCATCAAGATTTCATTACATAATTTATTCATTATTTAATTACATTCCTACTATTTTTAGTGATTTTTCAAACTCACATCACTGCTGCTGTCAGCATCTATTTTAAGGCAAATCTCACCTATTTCATAGTTTCCATGATTCAACTAGCCATTTGACATTCATAGCACCAAATATGATCGTGATTAACCATTCCAATGGCTAATCATTGCCAAGAAATTCCACACCTCTCAATAACCATATATATACAAAATGATTATAACGCTATGCTCAAAATATATAAGCCATTTTCGCATGGCCAACCGAATATATACATTACCAAAAGGTACTTAATTAACAACAAGGTCAATCCTATATATGCCTCTATCAAAGTTCAACTAAAAGAGTACCAAAATGGCTTAGATAGTGTGGACGACTTCGACTTTGACAATCCCGAGTCTGATAGCTGACGAACAAAATCTATAAAACAGAGAATTAAAGAAACGGAGTAAGCATTTAATGCTTAGTAAGTTTTGAGTAATGAAATTATTTACGACTAAAGTATAGTGTTCATATGACTAAATGAATAATTTCATATATGTATGTTCTCAAAATCATACTTACTTCACGCTTCAACCATTATATTCATACACAGGGAATCAAACCTAACTAGAGGCCGGAAGCTCGTTAATCAATTGAGCGAATACTATTTGAAAGGAATCAACCTTTCCGATGCATATACGGAACATACCTTATCGTTTGGATTTTATGAGCGTGTTAATTGAAATTATTACAGCAAGATCACTCATTTCCAAACCCAAGTACCTTCAAGAATTAGCCGGATATAGCAACTCGCACAAATGCCTTCGGGTCTTAGCCCGGATATAGTCACTAGCGCAAATGCCTTCGGGACTTAGCCCGGATATAGTCACTAGCATAAATGCCTTCGGGACTTAGCCCGGATATAGTCACTAGCACAAAGGCCTTCGGGACTAAGTCCCGGATATAGTCACTAGCACAAAGGCCTTTGGGACTTAGCCCGGATATCATCTATATTTCATTTTCATACTAGAATTCAATCACAAGACATTTATCAACCATTACCATTTTCGTCTCAATAGCCACATACAAAGAACATGATTTCGATTTGCTTTATAACATGATCTCTATACGCATTCGGCTGCCCGTCATAAGTATGAACTAATTACCTCAATATATAACTCAAATAGAATCATTATATCACCGTTTATTTGTTATACTTATATGTCATGACTTAAACAAATCATAAAAAGTTCCATTACTCGAAAACTTACCTCGGATGTTGTTGAACGACTCCAACGGCTATTCAATTACTTTTTCCTTCCCTTTATCGGATTTAGTTCCCCTTTGCTCTTGAGCTTAATTTAACAAATAAATTGATTTAATCATCTTGAACATCGAGAGAAATTCAAGGTACTTAGCCCATATATATATCAGACATTAGAGTCATATATATGAAATCATGAATCAAATTCAACATATTAGCTAATATTCTCCTTTAGCCGATTATCTAAGTCAAGATAGATCATCAATATGCTTACCTATAGCCGAATGTGCAACATCAATCTATCACTATCATCTACATACTTAATCAAAGGCGAATACACCTATTCCAACATGATATCATTCCTATTTCATTTAACACTTAACATTTACCACATATCAATTAACCAATTTTTTATAATTACAAAACTCTTCATCTATTCATGCTCTCATATTCGGTCATCCCTACCTATACTAACCATACAACTACATAATTCTAAGTTTAAACACATTTACAACATTCTAGTACCATGGCCGAATACTTCATGAAGTTGCTAAGACCCATCCTTTCCTAATTCTCACACACCCTCACATCCAATCCTTTTTGTTAAGCACTCAAACTCAACATCTTCAAGCCTCATTACCACAACATCAAACACCAACTAAGGAAGGCAACTTCCATGGCCGAGTATCATCTCCCTCAAATAGCAAAAATTTAAACCATGGGCTAGGTAGAATTCAAACTAACAACTAAAAGTATGCATGAGTTTTATGGAATAATCATCAAACATACCTCTTCCTAAACATCAACCAACCGAACATGCAGCAAGAGAATCCTCTTCTTCTTCCTTCCTCAAGTCACGGCAATGGAGGAGCATGGATGAAACAACTTTGTTTTCATCACCCCTCCCTTTTCATTACTTTATTACTAACCTTTTTTTTTATTATTTTTAACACAACACATTAACACAAAATGTTTATAATATGTTTTAACCCATTGCATGGCTGGCCACTATCTAAAACTTGGGTAATTTGACATGCAAACCCATCATTTATACAACATGCATTAATAGGTCCTTATAGATTAACCTATCACATTTCAAAAGTGTCACACATAAGTCCTATTAACTAAATTTGTGACAGCCCAAAATTGACCCTAGTCGGAAGGTGGTCTCGGGACCACAAAACCGAGGCATAAAAATAATTAAAAATTTATTTTGATGCCTATAATATGTGTGTGCTCATGTATGACATTTTATGATGATTGATTTAGTGTTATAAGGGTGAATTCCACAAGAAAGGCTTAGTAATGAACTTTGAAAGTATGATAGGGAAATGTGTGATGACTAATTAAAGCATGCATGCAAAATAATGGACTTGCATGTCAAATTCCCCCTTTTATAGGTGGTGGCCGGCCATGACAAGGGAGGATGGGCTAAACATGTCATGAAACATGTTTTGTTGGTGCATTAGGGTGAAATAATAAACAAAGGTGTATGGGTGATAAAAAAATGAAAAAAAAATGTGTGTGAGTGTGGTAATCCCCCATTGCCGTCGGTTGTAGAGAAGGAAAGAAAAAATTTTGTTCATCCTTTCTTTGAGCCAAAACTAAGGAAGAAGGAGGATTTTTGCTTCATGCTTGGTTTGGAAGAGATCTAGAAGGAGATTTGGCTAAGTTTGCATCAAGATTAAGGTATGTATGAGGTTGTGTTAGGAGTTTCATGCATGTTTTGGTTGCTAACTTGATGTGCATGTTAGCCATGGCTCAAATCTTTGTTAAGCCATGGAAATGGTATTTGGCCAAAGTTGTTATGGTGATAAAGCCATTGCATGCTAAGTGTGAAGCTTGATGATGATGCATGCAATGATGGATTGTCTACTCTTGAGTAAGATTTTGAGCTTTCTTTTGTTTTATCATGATTGAAGTTGAAAAGGAGCATGATTGTCATATTCGACCATGATGCATTCATGAGCATGGTTCATGCTTCTTGCATGTTAGTTAAAATTTGTGTTTTGGATGGCTATGGACACCTTGAAATTCGCCATGCTCATATATGTATATATATGTTTGCACATGATGTTTTGGTTATGAAGGAAGTGATGAATAAGTTTGTTTAAAGAAGAAGATGTTGAAGAATAATTGTGAAATTGCAAGCACAAATCGGCCTAGCACACATATAAGTGCTTGATGCTATATTATAAGTTTTGAGCCACAATATGCAAAGCATTAACTAGTAAAATGCATGCTGTTTTTGTGAGGTATTAAGTGCATAATTGGCCTCAACATGTACATGAATATTCGCCTTGGGTAGCCTATTGAAGGCCTTAGCATTTCCTTGATGCTCAAATAAATTGTATTGAATTGCTTGATGTAGTATAAAATGTGCATGACCATTGTGTATTCAAGCTAAAGAGTGGCCATATGACCATTTAAATTCCTTGTCATATTCGGCCATAAGCTAGCACAATGAGGTTTTAATAAATTGAATTTGTTTGAATTAGCTCAAGAGCTAAGAGGTCCACAATTGGACAAGGGAAGGAAAAAGTGATCGAATAGCCGTAAAAGCCGTTCGACAACATCCGAGGTAAGTCCTCAAGAAGTGACCTTACTTGAATTATGTGAGATGAAATATGGATGTGTATGATTATTGATTATGTGTGTATGAGTATTTGAATTCCACCGGGCTAAGTCCCAAGGCGAATATGCTAATGATTATAATTGTGTTTGAGCCTTAGTAAGGAAAATGAAATATGTATGTCCAATGATTATTGATGTATGTGTGCATGAGAAATTGAATGATATCCGGCTAAGCCGAAGACAATTATGCTGAAAATTATATCGGGTTAAGACCCAAGGCAATTGTGCTAGTAGCTATATCCGGGCTAAGACCAAGGCATTCGTGCAAGTTGTTAAATCCGGGCTAAGACCAAGGCATTTGTGCAAATCGTGATATCCGGGTTAAGTCCGTGAGGCCTTGGTGCGGGTTACCATAACCGGGCTATGTCCCAAGGCGATTGAGCAGTAGCGACGTCCGGTTAAACTCGAAGGTATGTGATTTGAAAATTATAAGCTTACTGGAAAATTTCAGCTAATGCACTTGTGAAATTTCCCAATGACAAGGTAAGTGCGGTGTGTGCTTATGCGCTAGGAGTAAGAGCGTATGAATATCTGCTCCTATGATGGAGGGAGTTATCGGCCTTAATGAAGCCGTTATTTGTGTATGAACATAAGTGTTGGGATGGTGAAGTAAGTACGATTATGTGAATGTGCATTAATGAAATGATGCATTTGGTTATGTGAATGTATTGCTTTAATTAAAGCTGATTATATTCCTTGAGACTTACTAAGCATAAAATGCTTACCCGTTGCTTTGGCTCTCTGTTTTATAGATTTCGCTCGATAGCAAACGGATTCGGGATCAATAAAGTCGAAGTCATCCACACTATCCACGCCTCTATTTTGGTATAAATTTTGGTTGAACTTTGAAATGGCATGTATAGGACTACCCTTGTTGGTTTAAAAATGTGGCGATGTATATGTATACGACCATGCGAAAATGGCTCGTAAAAGGAAGCATGAACTTAGACTATTTGTGGTTTGAATGTATATATATGGTGTCATGATGTCATTATGGATCGGAAATGGGAGTGTTGGTCACATGATCAGCCATTGGTATGGTTAAAATGATCATATGTGAACCTATGTATGGCAAGACTAGTTGGTTGATGGAGACTAGAAAAAATAGATAAGACCTACCTTAAAACAGATGCTGCCAGCTGCAGTGACGTGAATGTGAAAAATCACCAAAATTGTAGGAATGGTATTAAATAGTGAATAAGCTATGTAAATGAACCTTAATGAGTCTATTTTCATATGGAAGAAGCGAAATGATCATAGGAGTTACATGTTAAGAGATATTGAAGCTATTGTGAAACAGGGCCAGAACGGTTTCTGGGTCCCCTGTCGCAACTTTAAAAATTCACTATAAATTATCCAGAAATAATTAGGAGACATACCTTATATGTACAGATTCCATTTTGAGTGTAGTTTTATTAGAAACAAACGGCACCAGCATTAAAGCCCTGTACAGAGAGATATTCAAGTTATACCGCGAGAAGGTCAGAGCAGTCGATCCCTGTAACATGGGTGACTTTAACTAATAAACTGTACCAATTGGCCCGACCAAAATTCTAGAAATAAATCCATGGATGGATATATGAGTCTAAATTCAGGAAAATTTACGAAACCAGTTTCCGAGTTTTGAAACTCGAGATATGATTTTAAGGCGACGGTGACGCAGTCTTCCAGCCTGACTGGAAATGCCAAATTGGTGGGCAAAACATGTGAACTTGGCTTGTTAACCCTCGTGTCCGACACGGCGATGGTCTCGGGTTCGGGTGTTACAATTTTATTGGTATCGAGCCACGGTTTAGTCGATTCTAGGACTACCGTGATGTGTTTGGGGTCTAGCTATACATGCCATTAAATGATGAATCGATAGTGTGGTGATTTCGACAATTTGACTTTGTGTTTGTTATTAGAATGGATCCCGATCCCAACCGAAGCGATAGCTGATGGTGTGAGAGTGTGGCGCTGCTCCGCGCAAGGGACAGGTGGCGGACTCTCAACCTATGGCCAGCAATCCGAATGATGAGGCTAGGCAAGCCTTTTATAGTGTGATGAACGAATGGTTTAATCAATACATTCGAACTAACACTACTGTTCCACAACCTCCATTCCCGACAAATGCAACCCCGCACCCACAATACCTCCGTGATGACCAAATAAGGTCAAGTAAGCCCCGATCGATAGGATTCGAAAACATGGGGCCACTGAATTTAAGGCTACGGATGATGATGATGCCGAAGCGAGCTAAATTTTGGTTGGATAACACTATCCGGTGCTCGATGAGCTATCCTGTACACCGATGAGTGCTTAAAGTGTACCATCTCCTTGCTACGTGAGTCCGCCTACTATTGGTGGAGTACTCGACTTGTGGTGCCTAGAGAGCAAGTGACTTGGGAATTCTTTCAAACCGAGTTCAAAAAAGTATATTAGTCGAGATTCATCGACCAAAAGTGAAGGAATTTCTTGATCTTAAGCAAGGTTCTATGTCCGATATCGACTACGAACGAAAGTTTGTGAGGCTTAGCGATGCTGCGAGAATGCATTTCGTCCGAAGCTATTATGTGTAAACGCTTCGAGGATGGGCTGAATGATGATATAAGGATGTTCGTTGGCATTCTCGAGATACGAGAGTTCGTAGTACTTGTTGAGCGAGCTTGTAAAGCCGAAGAGCTTAAAAAGGAGAAACAAAAAAGTTGATGTGGGAACTGGAGAATTCCGAAAGAGGTCCTCGGGAAAGTCTCTTCAACAAGCATCAAAGAGATTTCAAGATGATGTGAGCCGGTCTAGAGGCGTTTCGGGCTTTTCTAGACGAGGACGCGATCGACCCCCTGTGACCACACGAGTCACTTCGATCGCCAGTGGTGGAAATAATCGCCGAGAGAGGGCGGAGTGTCCACATTGTGGCAAATGGCATTCGGGGAGCTGTTGGTTTCGTGATCGCTCCTGTTATAAGTGTGGAACGGCCGACCACTTTATGAAGGATTGCCTGAGGATGCTTGAACAGAATGTGAGTCGAGTGGAAACCCGGGTGCTACCGCTGCTCGAGGTAGGCCACCTAGAAATATGGGCAATGTCAGTGGCGGTCAGAGAGGATCTAGAGATGCTACCATCAGATCGAGGCTCGTGCTCTGCGAGGACTTATGCCATACGCGCACGCGAGGATCTTGCCTCTCCGGATGTCATTACCTGGTACTTTCACTCTTTTCAATACAAATGTGATTGCTTTGATTGACCCCGGTTCTACTCATTCATATATGTGAAACCTTAGCATCCAAGAAGACTTGCCTATTGAGTCTCGAGTTTGTAATTCGGGTATCAAACCCTTGGGTCATTACGTACTTGTCAACAAAGTGTGCAAGAAAAGTCCCCTAGTGTTCCGAGGTTCTTGTTTTCCGCGGACTTGATGCTTTTGCCGTTCGATGAGATCGACGTTATTCTTGGTCCGGATTGGTTGACCATGCACGATGCGGTTGTAAATTGCAAGAGCAAGACTATCGATTTGAGGGCGCGAATAACAAGATAATCTGGGTTGAGTCTACGGACTTAAAGGAGTTGCCACCGTAATATCGCGATGTTGGCCCGAAATATGTAAGAAAAGGGTGCGGCGTACCTTGCGACGTGCTTTCGATGACAAGGAATCAAAAGAAACCCGAATCGTGTGCGTGGTTTGTGAATACCGGATGTTTTCCCAAGAATTGCAAGCTTACCACCTGTTTGGGAAGTAGAATTTGGCATCGAATTGGTACCTGGTACCACTCCAATTTCGATAGCTCCGTATCGTATGGCATTAACGGAGTTAAAGGAATTGAAGGTCCAATTGCAAGAATTGACGGATAGAGGTTTCGCTCGACCGAGTTTTTCTCCATGGGGCGCACCAGTATTGTTTGTGAAAAAGAAGGACGGAAGCATGAGGTTTTGCATCGACTATCGTCAACTCAATAAAGTGACGATAAAGAATAAATATCTGTTGCCACAAATTGACGATTTATTTGATCAATTAAAGGGAGCCTTGGTGTTTTCAAAGATAGATTTAAGGTCGGGGTACTATCAGTTGAGGGTTCGAGAATCGGACATACCCAAAACCGCTTTTAGAACGAGGTACGGTCACTACGAATTCTTGGTGATGCCGTTTGGGCTCACTAATGCCCCTGTGGTGTTTATGGATTTAATGAATAGAATTTTCAGGCCATACTTGGATCGGTCCGTAGTTGTAGTTATCGATGACATTTAGGTCAATTCGAGAGATGAAACTGAACATGCTGAACACCTGAGGCTAGTGTTGCAAATCTTACGAGATAAGCAGTTATACGCAAAGTTCGGTAAATGTGAATTTTGGCTGAAAGAGGTTAGCTTTTTTTGGGGCACGTGGTGTCCGCGATCGGTGTCGGTGGACTGAACAAAATTTGACCATAGTCAATTGGAAACCTCCAAGGAATGTTACCGAAGTTAGGAGCTTTTTGGGGCTTGCCGGATACTATCGACGATTTGTGAAAGGTTTTTCGATGATAGCTGCGCCGATGACGAAACTACTCCAAAAAGATGTTGAGTTCGAGTGGTCGAACATTTGTCAAGAAAGTTTCGATCGACTAAAACTTGTTTAACCGAGGCCCCGGTGCTAGTACAGTGAGTCCGGTAAAGAGTTTGTCATATCTGATGGACGCATCCTTGCTTGGGTTAGGTTGTGTGTTGATGCAAGAAGGTCGAGTTGTGGCTTACGCGTCGAGACAACTAAAGCCGCATGAGAGAAACTATCCGACCCATGACCTTGAACTAGCGACCATAGTGTTCGCCTTGAAGATATGGCGGCATTACTTGTTTGGAGAAAGGTGTCATATTTATTCGGACCACAAGAGTCTAAAATATTTGATGACTCGAAAGATTTAAACACAGGACAAAGACGTTGGCTTGAGTTGTTGAAAGACTATGAACTCATCATTGATTATCACGGGAAAGGCCAACGTGGTGGCCGATGCTTTAAGTCGCAAGGCACTGTCTGCTTTGAGAGCGATGGATGCTCATTTATCCATTTCACCCGAGGAGGTGCTAGTAGTCGAATTAGAGGCCAAACCGTTATTGATTCATCAAATACTTGAATCTCGGAAGGTCGATCTTTGAATTGGTCGCTAAGCGAGCGAATGTGTTTCGGATAAAGAATCGAATTTCAGATTGACGACAATGACCGCTGACGTTCAAGGGTCGATTATGTATTCCAAGGAATTCGGAACTTGTTTCGATGATTTTGAGCGAGGCTCACAGTAGTCGAATGTCAATCCACCCGGGTAGTACTAAAATGTACAATGACCGAAATGCCAATTTTGGTGGCGGTATGAAATGAGACATTTCAATTTGTTTCAAGGTGTCGATATGTCAACAAGTGAAAGCGGAACATCAAGTGCCATCGGGATTACTTGACCAATCATGATACCGAATAGAAATGGGATCGAGTGACAATGGATTTTATATCCGGATTACCGGTGTCGGCAAGTAAGAAAGATGCGATTTGGGTCATTGTTGATAGATGACCAAGTCCGCTCATTTTATCCTGTCGCACGGATTTTTCGCTCGATAAATTGGCGAATTATCGTCTCCCAAATTATTCGATTGCATGGGGTGCCTATTTCTATCGTGTCGGATAGAGACCCAAGATTACATCGCGATTTTGGAAGAAATTGCAAGAGGCTTTGGGTACCAAGTTGCATTTCAAAGACCGCCTTTCACCCCCAAACCGATGGTCAATCCGGCGAATAATTCGAGATACTTGAGGATATGTTAAGATGTTGCGTCCTCGAGTTTAGTGGTTCATGGGAGCGGTATTTGCCGTTGATTGAATTCGCTTACAACAAACTTTCAGTCAAGTATTAAGATGGCACCCTACGAGGCCTTGTACGATCGTAAATGCCGTACACCATTGTTTTGGTGAGCTTGGTGAAAGCAAGATTTTCGGGTGGATTTGATTAGAGATGCTGAGCAGAAAGTGAAAGTAATCCGTGAAAGTCGAAGATAGCCTCCGATCGTCGAAGTCGTGACGCGAACTGAAGCGTAAGGATATCGAGTATCGGTGGGTGATAAAGTGTTTCTCAAGGTATCGCCTTGGAAAAAGATACTCGATTCACCGTAAGGGCAAGTTGAGCCCGAGGTTCATTGGGCCATACGAGATATCCGAGCGAGTCGATCCAGTGGCATATCGTTTGATTTTGCCCCCTGAACTCGAAAAGGTTCACGATGTCTTTCACGTTTCGATGCTTCGACGCTATAGATCCGATCCATCGCACGTGATCATCCATCGAAATTGAAATTCAAGCTAATATGAGTTATGAGGAAGAACCGATTCGTATCCTATCACGAGAAGTGAAAGAGTTGCGAAACAAGCGGGTTCCGCTAGTAAAAGTGTTATGGCTCAAGCACGGGATAGAAGAAGCTACTTGGGAGACCGAGAACTCTATGAAAGAGCGATATCCAA
Organism: Gossypium arboreum; assembly: GCF_025698485.1. NCBI lineage: Eukaryota > Viridiplantae > Streptophyta > Magnoliopsida > Malvales > Malvaceae > Gossypium > Gossypium arboreum. The sequence goes on from NC_069075.1 coordinate 93,949,292, forward strand.
ACCTATTTACGGTAAGATTTTGGGGACGAAAATTTCTTAAGTGGGGAGAGTTGTGACACCCAAAATTGACCCTAGTCGGAAGGTGGTCTCGGGACCACAAAACCGAGGCATAAAAATAATTAAAAATTTATTTTGATGCCTATAATATGTGTGTGCTCATGTATGACATTTTATGATGATTGATTTAGTGTTATAAGGGTGAATTCCACAAGAAAGGCTTAGTAATGAACTTTGAAAGTATGATAGGAAATGTGTGATGACTAATTAAAGCATGCATGCAAAATAATGGACTTGCATGTCAAATTCCCCTTTATAGGTGGTGGCCGGCCATGACAAGGAGGATGGGCTAAACATGTCATGAAACATGTTTTGTTGGTGCATTAGGGTGAAATAATAAACAAAGGTGTATGGGTGATAAAAAATGAAAAAAAATGTGTGTGAGTGTGGTAATCCCCCATTGCCGTGGGTTGTAGAGAAGGAAAGAAAAAATTTTGTTCATCCTTTCTTTGAGCCAAAACTAAGGAAGAAGGAGGATTTTGCTTCATGCTTGGTTTGGAAGAGATCTAGAAGGAGATTTGGCTAAGTTTGCATCAAGATTAAGGTATGTATGAGGTTGTGTTAGGAGTTTCATGCATGTTTTGGTTGCTAACTTGATGTGCATGTTAGCCATGGCTCAAATCTTTGTTAAGCCATGGAAATGGTATTTGGCCAAAGTTGTTATGGTGATAAAGCCATTGCATGCTAAGTGTGAAGCTTGATGATGATGCATGCAATGATGGATTGTCTACTCTTGAGTAAGATTTTGAGCTTTCTTTTGTTTTATCATGATTGAAGTTGAAAAGGAGCATGATTGTCATATTCGACCATGATGCATTCATGAGCATGGTTCATGCTTCTTGCATGTTAGTTAAAATTTGTGTTTTGGATGGCTATGGACACCTTGAAATTCGCCATGCTCATATATGTATATATATGTTTGCACATGATGTTTTGGTTATGAAGGAAGTGATGAATAAGTTTGTTTAAAGAAGAAGATGTTGAAGAATAATTGTGAAATTGCAAGCACAAATCGGCCTAGCACACATATAAGTGCTTGATGCTATATTATAAGTTTTGAGCCACAATATGCAAAGCATTAACTAGTAAAATGCATGCTGTTTTTGTGAGGTATTAAGTGCATAATTGGCCTCAACATGTACATGAATATTCGGCCTTGGGTAGCCTATTGAAGGCCTTAGCATTTCCTTGATGCTCAAATAAATTGTATTGAATTGCTTGATGTAGTATAAAATGTGCATGACCATTGTGTATTCAAGCTAAAGAGTGGCCATATGACCATTTAAATTCCTTGTCATATTCGGCCATAAGCTAGCACAATGAGGTTTTAATAAATTGAATTTGTTTGAATTAGCTCAAGAGCTAAGAGGTCCACAATTGGACAAGGGGAAGGAAAAAGTGATCGAATAGCCGTAAAAGCCGTTCGACAACATCCGAGGTAAGTCCTCAAGAAGTGACCTTACTTGAATTATGTGAGATGAAATATGGATGTGTATGATTATTGATTATGTGTGTATGAGTATTTGAATTCCACCGGGCTAAGTCCCAAGGCGAATATGCTAATGATTATAATTGTGTTTGAGCCTTAGTAAGGAAAATGAAATATGTATGTCCAATGATTATTGATGTATGTGTGCATGAGAAATTGAATGATATCGGGCTAAGCCCAAGACAATTATGCTGAAAATTATATCCGGGTTAAGACCCGAAGGCAATTGTGCTAGTAGCTATATCCGGGCTAAGACCCGAAGGCATTCGTGCAAGTTGTTAAATCCGGGCTAAGACCCGAAGGCATTTGTGCAAATCGTGATATCCGGGTTAAGTCCCGTAGGCCTTGGTGCGGGTTACCATAACCGGGCTATGTCCCCGGCGATTGAACGAGTAGCGACGTCGGTTAAACTCGAAGGTATGTGATTTGAAAATTATAAGCTTACTGGAAAATTTCAGCTAATGCACTTGTGAAATTTCCCAATGACAAGGTAAGTGCGGTGTGTGCTTGCTGCGCTAGGAGTAAGAGCGTATGAATATCTGCTCCTATGATGGAGGGAGTTATCGGCCTTAATGAAGCCGTTATTTGTGTATGAACATAAGTGTTGGGATGGTGAAGTAAGTACGATTATGTGAATGTGCATTAATGAAATGATGCATTTGGTTATGTGAATGTATTGCTTTAATTAAAGCTGATTATATTCCTTGAGACTTACTAAGCATAAAAATGCTTACCCCGTTGCTTTGGCTCTCTGTTTTATAGATTTCGCTCGATAGCAAACGGATTCGGGATCAATAAAGTCGAAGTCATCCACACTATCCACGCCTCTATTTTGGTATAAATTTTGGTTGAACTTTGAAATGGCATGTATAGGACTACCCCTTGTTGGTTTAAAAATGTGGCGATGTATATGTATACGACCATGCGAAAATGGCTCGTAAAAGGAAGCATGAACTTAGACTATTTGTGGTTTGAATGTATATATATGGTGTCATGATGTCATTATGGATCGGAAATGGGAGTGTTGGTCACATGATCAGCCATTGGTATGGTTAAAATGATCATATGTGAACCTATGTATGGCAAGACTAGTTGGTTGATGGAGACTAGAAAAAAATAGATAAGACCTACCTTAAAACAGATGCTGCCAGCTGCAGTGACGTGAATGTGAAAAATCACCAAAAATTGTAGGAATGGTATTAAATAGTGAATAAGCTATGTAAATGAACCTTAATGAGTCTATTTTCATATGGAAGAAGCGAAATGATCATAGGAGTTACATGTTAAGAGATATTGAAGCTATTGTGAAACAGGGCCAGAACGGTTTCTGGGTCCCCTGTCGCAACTTTAAAAATTCACTATAAATTATCCAGAAATAATTAGGAGACATACCTTATATGTACAGATTCCATTTTGAGTGTAGTTTTATTAGAAACAAACGGCACCAGCATTAAAGCCCTGTACAGAGAGATATTCAAGTTATACCGCGAGAAGGTCAGAGCAGTCGATCCCTGTAACATGGGTGACTTTAACTAATAAACTGTACCAATTGGCCCGACCAAAAATTCTAGAAATAAATCCATGGATGGATATATGAGTCTAAATTCAGGGAAAATTTACGAAACCAGTTTCCGAGTTTTGAAACTCGAGATATGATTTTTAAGGCGACGGTGACGCAGTCTTCCAGCCTGACTGGAAATGCCAAATTGGTGGGCAAAACATGTGAACTTGGCTTGTTAACCCCTCGTGTCTGACACCGGCGATGGTCTCGGGTTCGGGGTGTTACAAAATTCACATGCAATCGACTAAATCGAAGCTTAAAACTTTCACACATTCATATTCACATATTTTAGACAATAAATATCATATTCAAATACTTTGGTAACTCGGTTTAGCGGTCTCGAAACCGCTTTCTGACTAGGGTCAATTTAGGGCTGTCACAGGATGAATTATCATGCACACGTGAGGAGTGCTTAAAGTGTGTCGTGTCTCTTCTAAAGGATACTGCATACCATTGGTGGAAAACCGTATCTTCAGTGGTGCCAAAGGAAAACATTACGTGGGAATTTTTCCAAGCGGAGTTTAAGAAGAAATACATCAGTCAAAGGTTCTTAGACTCGAAGCGAAAGGAGTTCCTGGAACTCAAACAAGGAAATAAGACTGTAGCAGAATACGAAAGGGAATTCGTGAGGCTAAGTCAGTATGCAACTGAATGGGTTCAAACAGAGTCAGAAATGTGTAAACACTTCGAGGAAGGTCTAAATGAAGAAATTAAGCTGTTGATTGGGATTCTTAAGATACGAGAGTTTGTTGCATTAGCTGATTAGGCCAAGAAGGCCAAAGAGCTTAATAATGAAAGAGAGCAAGCAAAGAGAGAAACTCGAGTTTCGAGCAAGAGATCCAGTGGTAAGACGCTCTCATTTCCCATAATGAAATCAAGCAGCCACCATGAACACTCCACTTCATCGGTAGGATATTTGGGTAGAGCGAGAGGCTCCAAACGATGTAATCAGAAGTCTTCCTTCCCAACGGTGACTAGTGTGGGGAGTGTAGATGACCAAAAGCCGAAGTGCAAAAGCTACAATAAATCTCACTTCGGGGAGTGCCGAATAAAGGGTGGTGCATGCTACAGATGTGGTTCTCTTGACCACTTCCTTAGAGATTGCCCAGAGTGAACTGATAAAGAGGTGGAAGTAGCCCTAAAGTCGAGTGTTCCTATTTCACGAGGTAGGCCTCCGAGGTATCCTGGATGTGCTAGTGGCAGTTGAGTTGCGGCTAAAGACACTACAAAATCAGAGGCTCAAGTCCCAGCAAGAATGTATGTAATACGCGCTCGAGAGGAAGCTTCTGCTCCTACCGTCATTACAGGTACCTTTTCTCTTTTTAATATTTGTGTTGTTGCCTTAATTGATCCGGGGTCGACGCATTCATACATTTGCATGAGATTGGTTTCCAGTATGAATATATCCATTAAGCCTACAGAATTTATTATTAAAGTGTCAAACTCATTAGGCAAGTCAGTCCTGGTTGATAAAGTCTGTAAGAATTGTCCTTTGACGATTCAGGGTCATTGTTTTTTCTGCTAACCTGATGTTATTGCCATTTGATGAGTTTAATGTGATACTTGGTATGGATTGGTTAGCCCTGCATAAGGTAATTGTAAACTGTGGTAGCAAGTATATTGAATTGAGGTGCTCAGATGGTGAGATTCTACGGATTGTTTCAAGAGAATTGGATACACCGCCAGTTGTAATTACTTCAATGATGGCTCGGTGATATATGAGAAATGGGTATGAAGCCTACCTTGCTTTTTTCTGAACATTAAGGAAATGGAGTTGAAGATTGAGTCTGTGCCAATAGTATGTGAATATCCAAACGTGTTCCCAGATGAATTACCCAGATTACCTCCCGAAAGAGAGATAGAGTTTGGTATTGAACTGGTTCCAGGGATAGCTCCTATTTCTATTGCTCTATACAGGATGGCACCAACTGAGCTGAAAGAGTTGAAAGCACAGTTACAAGAGCTGAAGGATAAAGGTTTTGCAAGGCCGAGTTTTTCACCTTGAGGTGCTCTCGTATTATTTGTAAAGAAAAATGATGGTTCAATGAGGCTGTGTATAGATTATTGACAATTGAACAAGGTAACTATTAAGAATAAGTATCCTTTTCCAAAGATCGATGATTTATTCGACCAGTTGAGGGGAGCCACTGTATTCTCTAAGATAGACCTGAGATCTGGCTACTATCAGTTGAGAGTTAAGGAATCGGATGTGCCTAAGACAGCTTTCAGAACAAGGTATGGTCACTATGAATTCCTTGTAACGCCGTTTGGGTTAACGAATGCACCAGTCGTATTTATGGACCTAATGAATAGGATATTTCGGCCATACTTGGACAAGTTCGTCGTTGTGTTTATTAGCAAAATTTTGATTTATTCCAAGGATGAGACAGAGCATGCGAAGCATCTGAAAACTATGTTGTAGACCTTACGGGAAAAACAATTGTATGTTGATAAACCGTAATTTATACATATTTTTACCCCATATTTAATGCATTTTATGGATGATTTCCCATTAGAATTGGTGAATTTGATGCTCCTAATGCTTTAATTTCATGTTTTATACTTAGAAGAGCATAAGAGAGCAAAAGGAATGAGAAACGGGCCAAAAACGGAGAAAATTGGCCAAAGTACGAAATCAACACGGCCTGGACCTCCTCACACGGGTAGACCACACGGCTGTGTCAATTTGGCAGGCTCGAACATGGGCGTGTCCCTACCGAGCCCAAGTTGAGTCCAATTCAGAAAAGGATAATTTTAAGGGCTTTTAGGCATTTCAATGCCTATAAATACACCCTAGAGGAGGAAGAAAAGGGACATGGAGAATAGGAGTAAGGAATTACTCCAAGGAAGCTGATTGATCCATCTCAGAAGCTGGATTCATCATCAAGACTGAAGATCTCTCCTCAATGTCCCTTCAGGATTTTTGGGTTTTCTTTATGTTTTTTATTCTTTATCATTCTGAGATGTTTTCTTATTTAGTTATGAACTAAAACCTCTAAATACCTAAGGGGAATGAAACCTGAGACGAATCTTGTTATTTTTTTCTAAATCATATGATAAATATTTAACTTGTTCTTAATTATGTGTTCTTAATTCTTGTTTTGATATCCCAAGATACTGATTCAGGATAAGCTCTTATTCAGAGGAGGAATAGACCCTGTCTAAGAGTACATTTGTCATAATTAAGCAAAGTTGATTGCGCGCCTAGACATAGGGTGACAAGTTTTTGCCGGATTAGGGTGAAACCTAATAAGGGGATCCATAGATCGAGTTAATGCAACCTTAGGGTGTTAATTAGAGAAAAGTCTCAATTATTCAATCTAGGGATTAGACGTTGTTAATCTTGAATAAGGATAATAACATAACTTAGGGATCTTTACGGAACAAGTTGAATGAATAAATCGTCTGATTCGGAGCCAGAATAACAAGTCTAGGTGGATTTTTCCTTAGGTATTGTCTTAAGTCAATCTATTTTCCCCAAAAGCAATTCCCCATTATTTTCTTTGTGAGTTCTTAGTTTAGATGATTAGTTAGTTAAAACAAAAACCTCTCTATTCTTAGGCTAGATAATAAAAAACAGTCATTACTAGTACTTTTAGTTCCTTTGGGTTCGACAATCTGGTCTTGCTAAAACTATACTACTGTTCGATAGGTACACTTGCCTACATCGCGATAATAGTTAGTTCAAGAATGAGTAATTATAAATATTTAAAACCTATCACGAAATCATGCGATCATATGCTAAGTTTAGCAAGAGTGAGTTTTGGCTCCATGAAGTAGGGTTTTTCGGTCATATTGTTTCGACTAAAGGCATTCGAGTTGATCCAAGCAAGATCTTTACCATCACTGAATAGAAACCACCTAAAAATGTAACCGAGGTTAGAAGCTTTTTGGGCTTAGCTGGGTACTACCGAAGATTTGTGAAAGGATTCTCCATCATAGCGACTCCAATGACGAGATCACTATAGAAAGACGTTAAGTTTGAATGGACAGAAAAGTGTCAGCAGAGTTTCGAAAAGTTGAAGACATTACTAACTGAAGCTCCTGTTTTGGTATTACCCGAGTCGAGAAAAGAATTTGTGGTCTACAGTGATACATTCTTAAGTGGACTGGGTTGTGTGCTTATGCAAGATGGTAAGGTGATAGCCTATGCTTTGCGGCAGTTGAACCCACACGAGAAAAATTATCCGACGCACGACTTAGAGCTTACCGCCATTGTTTTGCCTTGAAAATCTGGAGGCATTACTTATATGGTGAGACTTGTCGTATATTCACTGACCACAAGAGTTTGAAGTATTTAATGACTCAAAAAGAATTGAATCTAAGACAGAGGAGATGGTTAGAATTATATAAAGATTACGAGCTGATCATTGATTATCACCCGGGAAAGGCGAATGTGGCCGTCGATGCACTAAGAAGAAAATCTTTATTTGTACTGAGGGCCATGGACGCTCGATTGGCATTGTTTGATAATGGTTCGGTCTTGGCAGAGCTGAGGGCTAGACCTACATTTCTTCAGGAAATTTATGACGCTCAGACTAATGACAGTGACCTACAAGCTAAAAGAGCTCAATGTGAGCCGAACATTGAATTAGACTTTCAGATTGGTTCTGATGGATGTTTGATGTTCAGAGATAGAGTTTGCATACCGAGGAATGATGAAATTATTCAGAAAATCCTACAAAAAGCACATGATAGTTGTTTTTCTATTCATCCGGGAAGTACCAAGATGTACAATGATTTGAAGAAAATGTATTGGTGGAATGGCATAAAGAGAGACATCTTCAAATTTGTATCGAAATGTTTGATATGTTAGCAAGTCAAAGCTAAACATCAAGTACCTTCAGGTTTGTTACAACCTGTTATGGTCCCCGAATGGAAGTAGGACAGAATTACTATGCATTTTGTGACAGGATTACCATTGACCCCGAAAAAGAAAGATGCCATATGGGTTGTAGTGGATAAGTTGACGAAGTTGGCTCATTTTATTTCGGTAAGGATAGACTATTCTCTTGATAAATTAGCCGACTTATACGTATTTGAGATTGTGAGATTACACGGGGTACCACTGTCGATTATTTCAGATAGAGGCCCGAGATTCACTTCGAGATTTTGGAAGAAGTTACAAGAAGCCTTGGGAACAAAGTTGAGCTTTAATACAGCTTTTCACCCACAGACCGATGGTCAGTCTAAGCGGATGATTCAAATTCTTGAGGATATGTTGCGATGTTGCATCCTCGAATTTTAGGGTAGCTGGGAAAGATACCTACCATTGGTAGAATTCGCCTACAACAACAGTTTTCAAACGAGTCTGAGGATGGCGCCTTATGAAGCCTTGTATGGCAGGAAGTGCTGAACTCCATTGTATTGGACGGAACTCAAGGATAGTCAGATTCACGGAGTTGATCTGATCAGGGAAACTGAGGAAAAGGTTAAAATGATACGTGACTGTTTAAAAGCGGCATCGGATAGAAAAAAGCCATATGCTGATCTAAAAAGAAAAGAGATCGAATTTCAAATTGGAGATAGAGTATTCTTGAAAGTATCTCCATGGAAAAAGGTATTGAGATTTGGCCGAAAAGGCAAACTGAGTCCATGATTTATCGGGCCATATGAGATCATTGAAAGAATTGGACCATTAGCCTATGTTTTGGCATTGCCACCCGAACTAGAAAAGGTTCACGATGTGTTCCATGTATCCATGTTAAGGCGATATCGATCAGATCCCTCTCATTTGATTTCACTGACAGAGATTGAAATTAGATCAGACATGACTTATGGTGAGGAACCGGTCAAGATTTTGGCTCATGAGGTTAAACAGTTGAGAAACAAAGATGTGGCTTTAGTAAAAGTCTTATGGCATCGATATGGTGTGGAAGAGGCTACATGAGAGCCGGAAGAAACCATGAGGGGTCAATATCCAAACCTATTTACTGGTAAGACTTTCGAGGACGAAAGGCCCTAAGGGGGGAGAAATGTAACATCCTAAAATAAGGCCGAGTCAAAATAGTGGTTTCGGGACCACAAATCTGACGTTGAAATATTTATTATATGATTATTATGAGGTTTAGAATATGAGAATATGCATGTGCTAAAGTTTCATGAAGAAATTCTATGAGTAAGGTGTCCAATTAGAAAATAAGGACCAAATTGAATAAATTGTAAAACTTGGATTCAACACGGGTGATGGACACGGGTGATGGACACGGGCGTGTCCCAATTAGAAAATAATTTTCATAAATTCAACACAGGTGATGGACACGGGCATGTCCCAATGCCACACGGGCGTGTGCTATATCTCCACACGGGCGTGTAAGGCATTAACCTAGAAATTTTCTTTATGTTTTCCTAAGTTCTCGATTTAGTCCCGGACCTTTCTCAACATATGTTTTGGGTCTCTTAGACCCATAATAGGGACATTAAGATGCATTGTGATTGGTTTTATATTGGAATGAAATTTTATAACCCGTATTTCCCAAAAATGTTCGAGTACATGTCAGGTAATGCCTCGTACCTAGTCTCAGTCTCGGGTAATGCAGCCACATCTCATATAATAATGAAATATAGTAACATAAAAAGAATCGATATATTATTTACATACAAACTTACCTCGAATGCGAGCACGACTATTTATTCCGATTTAGTCCATAATCACATTCATTCCCAATCTATGCCCGAATCTCATTTTCCTTGATCTATAATATCAAATTTAGCTTCATAATTAGTCACATTATTCATATGGGTCTAAAAATCATATTTTTACAAATTTTCATTTTGACCCCTAAACTTTCACATATTTGCACTTTTTCCCAAGGCTCGTAAAATGATTTTTATCCAATTTCCTTGCATTTTAAGCCTAAACGAATCATTTTCATAACTATAGCAGCCCCTAATTTCCACTAAATCACACTTTTATGATAAATTTTGTAACTTTTGTAAAATGGTCTTTTTTGACAATTTCACCAAAATCACTTAGTAAAAGTCGTTTATTACACACCGAGCATTCCTTTTCTACCAGTAGATATCAAAACACATGATTGTCATCCATGGGTAAATTTTTAAACACAAACCCTAGCTCAAAATATGGGTAGATATGAGTAGATCATGTTACGAGGATTTCAAAAACATAAAAATCATTAAAAACGGGGCTAGAATGGACTTACAATTGTAAAATCATTAAAAAAAAGGGTAGAATGGACTTACAATTGAGCTTGGAAGCTTGAAAAACCCTAGATATGTCTTCTCCATGTAAGTTTCGGCCATGGGGTTGAAGATGGACAAAAATTGGCTTTTAATTTTGTTTTTAATTCATTTTAATTACTAGATTACCAAAATGCCCCTAACTTAAAAATATTCTATTTCACCCATTTCATGTCCATTTTTGTCCAAAAAATTATCCAATGGTCTAATTACCATTTAAGGGCCTCCAATTTAAAATTTCATAACAACTAGACACCTCTAACATGTAGAACTCAACTTTTACACTTTTTACAATTTAGTCCTTTTGACCAATTTGAGTTCCCAAACATCAAAATTTTCAAATAAAATTTTCACGAAATCATCCTGTGAAATTTTAGACCATAAAAATATAATAAAAACAAATTTTACTATGTCAAATTTATGGTCCCGAAACCACTGTTCCGACTAGGCCCTAATTCGAGATGTTACAATGTAAGCCAAAAAGGCATTACACCCTTTTCTCACTATTTTAAAGGCTTCAATTTCTGACACTACATTCAAGAAAGAACTAAATTTTTCACCAATCATTACCACTTCTTCCCCCTTGTAATGACCTGAAAGTCAGTAGTGTCGAAAAATACGATTTCAAAACCTCATTTTCAATGTTCGAGTCCATAAATATTGATATTTTCAAGGTTAGTATAAATATTAATTAAAGTTTGGTCCCTCAATTTTGTCAAATTCATAGTTAATTAAAGTATAAAGACAAAATTTTAAAATTTGTAAAAGTTCATCGCTATGAATTTTTAACTAACCAATTGACCAATGAACAATTGGACCACTATAGTATGACCAAACAATGGTGGATGTTTGGTGTAGTCACTAAATTTACTAATTCATATTAAGGTTAGTTAATCATAATCAATTAAGTTAATGAAGATTAATTAAAAATTAAAAAAACTAAAAAAGACAAATTAAAATAAAACATAAGTTATTTCTTCTCCTAAACATCTTTACCACTGAAACAAGAAAGAAATAAATAGCGTTCATGCATTCAACATTTAGCTCTAGATTTGTAAGCTCAATTTAGTCATTTTCTTGTAATTTTTATGTTTCTGAGGTCGTGAGAGCTTGATTTATGTAACACCCCTAACCCGTATCCATCGCCGGAATAGGTTACGGAGCATTACCAGACTTATTACATAAACAAACATACATTTCTCATACATTTTTCATATCCAAATAAAAGTCATTCACATTTAATCATATTGTCCCTAATACGAGCCCTCAAGGCTCAAATCAAACATTAGAAATGGTTTGGGACTAAACTGAGAACTTAGAAAAAAATTTGGAAAACATAGAAAATTTTTCAAACACAGGGGACACAAGCTTGTATGGCCCAGGCATGTTTCTCGCAAGCCCAAAGACACGCCCGTTTCATAAGCCGTGTGGACATTCGTAATGGGATAACAAGGTTGTGTCTCAGCCTGTGTCCTACCCCGTGTAACTCTTTGACTTGGGTCACAAAGCCAACCACATGCCCGTGTGACTAGCCCGTGTACCCTTCGAAATGGCCTCACATGCCCGTGTGCTAGGCCATGTGCTAGGCCTTGTGAAAACTTTAGGGTATACTGACTTATGCCATGTAACACCTCGTACCCGAGACCGTTGCCGGAGTCGAACACGAGGTGCTAACTGACTTAATTCATTTACTCTCACAGTCCATTTAAAAATTTTCCAGACAACTAGCTAACTGCGTCACTGTCACCTTAAAAATCATAACTTGAGTTCCACAACTCGAAAATAAGTTTCGTAATTTTTTCCCCAAAACTAGACTCATATATCCATCTACAGATTTTTTTCTAGAATTTTTGGTCAGGCCAATTAGTACAGTTTATTAGTTAAAGCCTCCCCTGTTACAGGGTGCGACTACACTGACCTTCATGCATTACAATTTGGATATCTCCCTGTACAGGGCTTCAATACTGATACCGTTTGTTTCTATAGAAACTAGAATCAAAAAGAAATCTATACATATATGGAATGACTTCTAAATGTCTCTGGTTAATTTATAATGAATTTCCAAAGTCAGATCAGGGGATCCAGAAACCGTTCTGGCCCTGTCTCACGAAAACTTTAACATCTCATAATATACTGTTCATATGAACGTTTCGTTACTTTCCTATGAAAATAGATTCATCAAGGTTCGATTACATAATTTATTCGCTATTTAATTCCATTCCTACTATGTTTAGAGATTTTTCACATCCACATCACTGCTGCTGCCAGCATCTATTTTTAAGGTAAACTTTACCTATTGCATGATCCTCCATGGATCAACTAGAGTTTGTCATACATATACCAAAAGTGATTATGAATAACCATTCCCGTGACTAACCGTTACCAACATTTCCATACCTCTCGACGGACGACATACAAAACGATTATAATGCTATGATCAAAGTGTACTTAAGCCATTTTCGCATGGCTATCCAAATTTACACAAAACCGAAAGGTACATGACCTACAACAAAAGGGTAGTCCTATACATTAACCAAAATATCCTCTCACTACTAGTCTATTCTATACATGCCATAAGATATTCCAAAACGTAGCAGTACCAAACAGTGGATGGTGATAATGTGACTAGTTGCTGACGATCCCCGAGCCTGTAGCTTCCAAATGAGATCTATAAAACAGAGGAAACAAATTACACGGAATAAGCATTACAATGCTTAGTAAGTTTTAAGCCGTGTCAACGGATAACAATCAAATTATAACATAGTTGTTCGTATTTTTATTTCACTCTTCCTTCGGGCATACCATCCCCTTTTCCGAATATGCACGTCTCATCATATGTAATAGGTAGATAAATTCTCACTTGATGGTGACCTCTTATGATCATAGGTACATTACATATTTTTTTACCTGACTTTCCACATTGACCAAATGCACAATAATCATAGAACAGTCTCATTGCTTTACTCACATGTGCATCACATAACGACCTTGTGATTTAGTCTAAATCAAACTTAAATATAATCTCAAAATACATACCTGACCAACTTAACGCATTGAACGTATTTATTACTAATTGTCACTGTGAAGTCGCATAATCTTACGCTTTACTTGAATCTTCAGCAAAACCTTTAGTTCGGGGCTTACCCGGACAAAATCTCCACACGTAGTCATCGGGTCATTAGAGCTCGGATATAGTACGAGCACGAAGCCTACGGTCATTAATCGGTGATAATATTCTCGCATAAAGCCTGCAGGGTTTTAACCCGGATATAGTACTAACACAGATGCCCTTCGGGACTTATCACATTTATACACTTCCACATCCATCACATTGGCCACTCGGCCCTATCACATATATACACTTTCACATTCATCACATTGGCCATTCGGCCTTATCACATATATACACCTTCACATTCATCACATCGGCCATTAGGCCTTATCACATATATATACACTTTCACATTCATCACATCAGCCATTAGGCCTTATCGCATATATATACACTTTCGCATTCATCACATCGGCCATTAGGCCTTATCTCATATATGCACTTTCACATTCATCACATTGGCCATTCGGCCTTATCACATATATACACTTTCACATTCATCACATCGGCCATTCGGCCTTATCACATATATATATCTCATACATATTTCATATTTTTCTTGTACATCAATTTCAGCAATAGCTTATAAGCAACTCAAATAGTTTCATCAAAGTTTACAACAAAATCACATATTCACTACAAGTAGTTTTCCTGAGCAATAGTCACTAAATTGTTTATAACTGGAGCTACAAAACTCAAAATCAATTGTCGTTAATTTTCCCCGAATGTAGACTCATGTATCTTTCATCCATAAAATTTTCAGAATTTTAGGTGTGGCCAATCAATACCAGATTTTTCTTAAAGTTTTCCCCTGTTTCACTGTTCGACTAATCTGACCACTCCTCACTACGAATCAGATTTCTCATTGTACAGAATTCAAAATGTGTTATATTCAATTTAATTTGAAACTAGACTCATTAAGGATTCTAAGCATATAAATTTTACCTTATAACCATTTTTGTGCAAATTATAACGATTTTCTAAAAATAGAACAGGGATTTGAGTCATTCGACACCGTCTCACACAACTTTAAATATCTCTTTATAGGAAATTTCTTTGCTCACACGGCCTCTTTTATAAGGAACTAGACTAATTAAGCTTTGATTACATATTTTATTCAGCCTATAATTCCACACCAACAATTTATGGTGATTTTCTAAAATCACGTTACTGCTGCTGTCCTAAGCAAATTATTACAATTTGCTCTTAAATTTCAAGTCCAAACACTTATGAACTTACCATTTGAGTTTAAAACATATCATGGCCACATCATATCTTATTAAATCAACTCATTATGTTCTATTATGATTGAATTTACTCAACGTTTAATCACTTAAAACTTACCTCGGATATTTTGAATAGTTGCGGATAGGCTACTCGATTGCTTTTTCTTTTCCTTTATCTGATTTTGACCCTCTTAGCTTTTGAGCTTGATTCAAACAAATAGATCTTATTTAATAACTTATCAAATTAGCTATTCGATTAAATACATGTATATTATACAATTAAGTGCAAATGATTTTATTAACTAGTTATTCAAGCATTATACATATGCTCTACTCATGCCCCATCGAACATAATACTAGCTTAATACCTTGCATATTAGGATTTCATAGACATCATTTAGTTTCACATAGTACACATATTGTCCCAAATCGACACAAGAGTCAAACGCATCACTCAAAATGCTGAAATCCAATTAAGTCTACC
This sequence comes from Gossypium arboreum, assembly GCF_025698485.1. Taxonomy (NCBI): domain Eukaryota; kingdom Viridiplantae; phylum Streptophyta; class Magnoliopsida; order Malvales; family Malvaceae; genus Gossypium; species Gossypium arboreum. Next base: position 93,964,421 of record NC_069075.1, read on the forward strand.
ATTATAGCATTATCATATTTATGTACTTGGTAAGTTGGGTTTGAACACGTTTGGCACTAGGTGTCCAACCAAATATTCCTTGAACACTAAACCCAATTTATAATCTTTCCTAATTAAAACATTTAACACCGATTAGACATGTTTACAAGCCTAGGCTGAATATTATTTTAGACATTAGAAATCATTTCTCAACTCGTGATTCACTAACTTGGGAGTTATTTTCTAACAAATTTTAACTTACTATAATACCGAATGCTACTCAAGCTTTAAGCTCATGTCCTTTCATTATTAAGCAAATGTTATAACATAACTAACATCCCCTTTTCAATTTGAACATCAACACATAAAGAAATTAAACACAAAGATTCATAGCCGAAACCTATACATAACATCATTCAAGGTTTAATCCCCTAAATTCATGCACAAAGCCGAACCTATTGAGAGATGTATATAAAACAATATCTAGTTAGTACATTCAAGCACCTACGGCATTCCCTTCAATTTAATACTAAGACAAACCAAAAGATTTATTCATGTAAATTCAAAAATTTCAAGTTCATCTCTTTCACATATAAATACCAAAAATTAAGTATTAGTAGCTTAAACTCTATTAAACCTTAAAACATCAATCTATCCCTACCATTTTCCCCATGGCCGAATGCTCAAGACACCATAAAACTAAAAATTTTGTCATGGGCTATGTAATGAACTTAACATCTAACTCAAAATATGCTAAAAAATCCATAAGCTAACATGAATTTCTCACCTTATTCATGACTTAGAATCACCGAATGGTTGCTCCTCCCTCCCTCTTAGAATCGGCCAAGAAGAAATAAGAATAAAGACTTGTTTCTTTCACCCTTTCCTTCTTTCTTCTTCTTCTTGTACGGCTAAGAAGAACAATGTGATGCCTTTTTTTTCTTTCCTTCACCCTTCATCCCCTTATTTTATTACTATCTCATTATTTTATTCTTTCCAACATTAACATTAGCACACCATGCTTAAAATATGCTATGACCCATAGCATGGCCTACCACTAGCTCAATTTTTGGGCAATTTGACATGCAAACCCTCACTTCTATAACATGCATTAACAGCCACTTTACATTTGCCTAGCACACTTCTAAATTTTCTCACATAAGTCCTATTTACTAAATTTCACCTACAATTAGCAAAATTCAAATATGAAATTTTCACACATGCATATATACATATAGTAAGCATCAAACATGACAGCTAATTATTTTTATGACTCGGTTTTGTGGTCCCGAAACCACTTCTCGACTAGGGTCATATTAGGGTTGTCACATGCCACACGGCCAAGTCAACGCTCGTGTGCTGAGCCGTGTGGAGCTACTGACTTGATTTCTAATTACGTACCAGGGGACACACGGCCGTGTCACCTAACTGTGTGTCACACACAACTAAGACACAAGCCCGTGTCTCTACCCGTGTGGACAAAAATAGGCTATTTTCCAAGCTATCATTCTCACCCAAAATTCCATCAACCTAAACATGTTAAATGGCATATAACATAGCATCAATAGGCATTCAAACCAATCTCAACCAAGCCTAAATCATGCTATTTCAATACCAACAACTATAATGCTCATAACATCATGTTTTGCCAATTCAAAACATACCAATTTCATATTCAAAAATCACCTAAATAGTTAACTTCAACTATGCATTATTTTGCCTAAAACCACATGCATACCATATCTCAAATTTCAACTATTTGATACTCAAAATACCAATTCACAACAAGCATTAACATAGCTATTATAAACCACATAACAAAAAGCCATTTACACATTCATACACATAACTAAGTATACCAAAATAAGCCAAATCACATGGCTATACACATTACAAACTTATGGGCCATACTATCCACAACACCTATACATGCCATATAACCAAATTCACAAGTTCATAAGTACCAAAACTACAGCTCGATAGTGTGATGAGATCTCTGACAACTCCCAATCCGAGCAAGCTTTGAAATCACTATAAAACACGGAAAAATAAACATAGTAAACTATAAATCTTAGTAAGCTCGTATAGTTAATAAGTATAACTTACCATTCATTCACCATTAAGTAATATAAACATAATATACTACAAATTCATTTAATCACAAAGCTAACATATATTCATTCACATAATTAATCATGAAGCTTACAAATTTCATGGATTCGATGCTCATATGATTTACGTACATACATGTACTTATACGTATCTATCTCTTACCCTTTCATATCCTCAATATACCCGCTGAACCATTTGGAATAATATCGAATACTCAGGAATCTCGCACCCTAAGTGCTAATACATGGTCGAAATCATCTCAATCTCATATATCATATGTAAATGCTCACCTCGAGCTATCACCGGATCTGCTCACACAAGCTCAGGGTCAAGACATAGCTACACGGTGCTGCTCACACAAGCTAATGAGAATCCACAACACATGCTGGAAAACTCAGCCATCGGCAAAACGTACGGTCCAGCACCCAAAACACAATAACCCCTAATGACATGTCATTTGTATCCTATCTATTCTTAAGGTTCAACCAGGATTTCAAATGTCGCCAAATCTTCGTTGAACATTTCCATAAAGTCATATTCATCAACAATACAATTATAAAGCATTTAAAGCATAATTACATTAATGCTTATTAACATACGAACTTACCTGGATCACAAAAACGATGAAATGGATCAACTAGTCCAAAACTTTATTTTTTCCCCGATCTAGATCTGTACATTGCTTTTCTTGATCTATATAATCAAATTTAACTCATTTAAAACACATTATATTCTATTCAATTCAATCCAAAATTTCATATTATGGAAATTTTACACTTTTACCCCTAATATTTCAACTTCTTTACAATTTAGTCCTTAGCTCATAAAAATGCAATTTCATGCAATTAAGTCCATACCCATGCTAGCCGAATTTCACCTACTCATAGCAGCCCATATTTTTTCATTATTTCACACATTTACCACACAAATTACCACATTTCTAAATTTAATCTCTAATTTACAATTTTATCAAAAATCGCTTAACAAATATTGTTTATCTAACAACAACCATTAATTTTCTATCATCAAACATAAAAATAAAAAAATATTCATAAATAGTAAAACTCCAAACCTTTAACAGTTTTGCAAATTAGTCCCTGGGCTAGACTCTAAAAACATAGAAATTATTAAAAACAGGACGAAAAATACTCACATCAAAGGCTAGGATAAATAGCCGAATTCTTCAAGGTATTCCCATGGTGTTTTAGGTTGAATTTTAGGCTAAGGGAGAAAAACAAAGATGATAGAATTTGTTTTATCATTTTTACTAACTTTAATTATTAAATTACTTAAATAACCTTTAATTAAGCCATTAAAATCACTTAAACCATGTACATAAATGTTCACTCATACTTCAAATGGTCTAATTACCATTCAAGGCCATTCATATTCAAAGTCCATAGCAATTTGATACCTTTTTCTTATAGAACTCAAATTTTGCACCTTATGCAATTTAGTCCTTTTTATCAAATTGAGCATGCAAACGATAAAATTTCTTAACGAAATTTTCATACAATCAAACTATCATGTTGTAAACCTCAAAATGATAAATAAAATAAATATTTTGACCTTATATTTGTGGTCCAAAACCACTATTTTGATTTGACTAAAAATAGGCTATTACAATTTACCTAGCCCATGTACCAATTTTCAAAATTGTTAAAGTTTCTAAAATTTCAATTTATGAATGCTTGAAGAAATTGGTATTAATTTGTTAGATTTTAATCTTATATATGAAAAATGACTCATTTGTAAAGTAAAAATTGTTAGTTTTGAACATAGGAATTGAAGTGTAAATATTTCAAACTTGGTATGAAATTTCTATAATTTTGGATAGTAGAGGGTCTTAGAAGGATGTAATTGAGATCAATTTCGAAATTGAAGCTCAAATTTGAAAGATATTGCAATTTCAATTTTAGGGACTAAATTGAGTAAAATGTAAAAATTTTGGGACATCCAAAAAATGAAATTGTATTGATATATACATATGATAGGATGATATAAGATATTTGGAATTGAAAATTTGAATTGAATTATTATATTGATCGAGCATTGAACCAAACTGAGGATAATTAGGGAAAAGACAATTATTGTTTAGTTCTTACAATTCAACATGTTTGCTTATTTAACTAGGTAAGTTCATATGGTATGATTATATTTAAATTTTTATATTTGAATTATGAATTTCTATATGTTTGATAGTAATTTGAATTGTTTAGAATTTGGTACAAAAGATGAGATTTGGACTAAATCGTAGAAAATGATCAATTGATTGATAAATTAAATATGATGGATTTCAATTTGAGATAATTAATGAATTGATAGTTTTTATGATTTATCGAATCAGATTGGTGTGAATTTTATTGAGATTGAGATAGAGGATTAAATTGAATAAAATTGGAAATTGTATAACTCGGTGAAATTGTGAAATTGACTTGGAATTGAGATGAATCATGATATTCTATGTATGAAATTATATTTTGATTGATGAATTGATGATATTGAAATCGATAGAATGGGAATCGAACTTAAAATAAAATTGTATTATTGGTTACCCTATTAATTGTTCGAGCAGAGTCGAATATAGTTGGCATGCCATAGGATAGATAGAGTACGGGTTACTTCGACTACGTGTCGATGATTGTTGGGCACAAATTTTACTTTGGTTATACTGATGAGCACTGGGCACAAACTATTTACTTTGAAATTGTCTAATGAGGCAATAGGTGCCAAAATGGTGTGTTGGTCAGATGCATGTATCCATTCGAGTCTAAGTCAAGTTAATAGGGATATAAAATGTAAATTGGATAAATGATATTTGAATTGTGTTGATATTATGACTTGATGATACAAATATATATTGCAATATACGAATATCGATAGCATGTGAAAGTGTAACACCCCAAACCCGGCCCAGACGTTATGGCCAGATCTAACGTGTCACATGGACTTACGACTTAGTATGCATTCGCTGGTTTAAGTGATTGGGGTGGTCTTTGTAAAAACAGTGGTTGAATAAAAAGCCAGTTTATCAATCTTTAGGCTATCCATTTGTTGTGCTTGTTGAGTCTTGAAAACGTTCATTAATTTTGAAAACCCGCGCAGCCTAACACTAGCAGTTTCGTCATAGTATAAATATAATCAGGAAATAAAACCATAATGGGAAAAAGAAATTTAAATAACAGCCTTATTACAACTTAAAACCCAAAATTAAATCAGAATATAAAAATAATAAAAATAAACTAACTTAGAAAAACCAACTTTGCGAGATGATGTGGCCACTCAAATCCTCATGGCTCCAAGCCCACTATGGTTAGGGATTTCTGCAGAGATGAAAATAAAGGGTGAGTTCGGTAAACTCAGTGTGTAACATAACCCAACCATAGCCCAAAATAGATCAACCTCAGAGTCAGACTTATCTGGGCCTTGGCCCAGTACAGAAATCAGAATGAAACCCATAGGCCCATAGCAGATACAGAACAAATATATCATGAATGCAGAAATCTCAACCTAGAGCCATCCATAACACCCCCGTACCAGCCTTACACCATATAGGGAGACTACTCGACCCACCCAACTGCTACACACCACAGAAATTACAGCGAGGCTGCCAGATATTGTGACAAAGTACCAGATACAGATATTGTGGCTAGGCCACCATAATAGATATATATATATATGTGGCGAAGCCACCAAATTGTAGCGAGGTTGCCAGAACGCTTCCTCCATCAATATAAACCCATGTCCCATGCAACATAAATAATATGTCATGGCATACGTATACAGAAATAGAACATCATGCTTTTCAGAAAAAAAAATAACCCTAACGGTAAAATCGTAATTTTGCATGCATAAGGGTATTTCAGTAATTATTACCTATTGCTAAGGTTTCATGCTCATTCTAACATTTACCAAGTAATCAGAAGTAATTACCTTGTCTTTTTACCAAAGTGGGCCCGTTGGCCCATTAGCCCGTTTTCGGCCCATTAAGCCCAAAAATACCGTTGTGCACAAAAATGCACACTCTGCACTCTAATCATCCAAATGCACCAGATTCATTAACAACTGTCTCACGAGCCCTCGCACGCTCACAAGTTCATAAAATACCAACGTTTCGGTATTTCCGCTTTTACCGATTCTGTCTAAGGGAGGGTGTCATTTACACACCTGGTTGATGACGATTGATGACGGTATCTCCCACGTGATAATCCTACAATCGATCACTAACACATTAGACTTACGAATTAACGATAACTAACATAAATCCATGTCAACTAACCCAATCATCACACAAGTTAGTCATTTACGCACGAGGGGCAAAATAGTCATTTTACCCTCTAGGGGTAAATCGGTAGTCCTACCTTACAGGGGTATTTTAGTAATTCTACAACTTATCCACTTGGGCCTACGGACCCATTTGGACCACATAGCCCATTTCAGCCCATCGTGGCCCGAAATAGCCGTCCTACTGCTAGAGTAATGAGAAATACACACCTGTTAGGAGACTACAGTTAATCCGCGCTCCAAACACTCTTAGCTGACGCCCAACCCAAATGAGCACGTCACAAAGCGAAAGGGATCAGCCAAGAAGGGTATGCCTACTCTCCTTATGGTTTGCTCTATTTAAAGCCAGCTCTCTATCTACTCTTATGTTAGCTTCCCGACGTGGGATCCCTCCATCACCAGAGTTTACAACCAACACCAACTCTTGCTGTCCCAACATAGCAAAATAATCAACCTTTGCGTGCCAAGGGATTCGGACCAAAGTCCTCTCACATGCCAACTCACGCCACCACCACTAGGCCATCAACTCATTTGTGTCATAAATCCAACACATTAAACTTTAAAGCGTACCTACTTGCTTCCAGATTTATTGAAAAGAAAAACCAATATATATTGCAAGAGCCAAGACTTGAACCTTGGACCCCTTGCTTCCTCTATGGCGTCACTTCCTTGTCCCCTAAATGGCGCCACCTTGCCACTACACCACACTCCTTTTTGTGTCATCTTTTACCCCTTTACTCTTAAAAGCCCAAATGCCAATTGCATCACCTATTCATAAAATTAAAATTCTGAAGACTACCACGGATTTAACTTAAGTTTGGGCCTTCCAAAGGCCCACTAACCTACTAAAATATATATTTAACCAACCAGAACACACACAAATTTTAAAAATCACAGAAACACAGAAAACCCAAAAATTGGGGCGTTATAGAAAGATCATGCGAACCTATTATCTAAGCCCGTAGGACCGATATGGAAATATGATGAATCAATGTATTCAATTCAATATTCAAATAATGAAACAAAATAGTGATTGAAATTAAATTGAAATTGGATATATTATTGATGAATAGATGGAAACTTATAATAAATTGATATTGAATTGAATAAACGTTGATTTATTACGTGAACAACATTGAAATGTTGAATATAAGGAATTGGAATGTTATACGCTTGAATTACTATATGATGCGATATATGTTGATACTTGCCTTGTTGATATGTGGTTACCATATTTAGGCAAACGTGTCAAGCTAGTCGCTCATAGTAGTAAATTGTAAATTGAGATAAGTTGTTCTGTAATGCCTATGAGCTTACTAAGCATTTGATATGCTTACCCTATTATTTCTCCTTTCCCTTTGTAGATCACTTTGCGGAACACGTCAAGCAGATCTTACAAAGCTCACAATGTCCAACTATTGAATTGGTATCTTTTTGTAGTTTTAAGTTCAGAGTTATGGCATGTATATAGGTGTATTGATGTATATAAGTCCTTGTGATGTGTTTATAGCAATGAATTTGATATACACATATATGTGATCTAATGGTTGATTTTGCATATGGTTTAAAGATGCATGAATTGGCTATTATGATTCCTAGATAAATGAATATCTTGGTTAGTATGTTTAAGGTAAGCATAGTAAAGGCATTATCATGTGAATAGTTGGATTGGTATGCAATGACATGATAAAGGGTCTATTTGGTTGATAGGGTTGAAACATATGTAATGAATGGTTAATGGTATAATATGTTTTAATTGTGTGGTATAAGGTAATATGTCATAGGCATAAATTAAATTTTGGAATGGTTAGATTTGTTAGTTAAGTACGTACTATAATTAATATGAGGATGTTTATACGTGTTTTGGTATTTGTTTGAGATGTTTTTGTGCATGAAAGGTTGTACAAATATGCATCAATTAGTAAATTGAGTGTTGGTTAGAAGATAGGTACCAAATGGCCTAATTTGTACCAAAAATAGAGCCTAAGTTGTGACATCAAGTGATGGTCGTCGCGATGAGCTTTGGACTCCAGGCCATGGCATGATGAAGAATCCATCATCACATGAGGCCAAGTCAGTATGCCACATCGTGGTGAAAAACTCATTCACGCCACGACGTCGAATTAAAGTTTTGAAACTATACAATTTAATCCTATTTTGTTCTTGAGTCAACAAATGAGCTTTCCTAAGCTCGATTAAGGCTCGAATTTGATTATGTATCATATTATAAATGTGTTTATGAATTTTTTTTATACTGTATAAGTTATTGTAGTTGCTCTGACAATGAATGTGGCATCCTGTTGTTTGAACCCGGTGATCAGATCAAGTAAGGGGTGTTACATCCCTCAGGAGTCCTCAATGATTTTTTTTTTTACTTTACAATCAACCACTAATCCATGCTTTGATAATCAAACCATTCCAAGTATCACATCAAATTCATGTAATGGAAGAACCATCACATTGGTCAAGAATTTGCGGCCTTGAATATCTAAGGGACAATGTTTATTTACTTTATTTACTTTCTCATTCTATCCAAAAAGGTTGATGACTATAACATCAATATCAATAAACTCTATTGGTAACTCTCTTTCTTTTACTAATGTAGTGCAAATGTATGAATATGTTGAACCATGATTAATTAATGCAAATACATGAGAGTCAAATAAAGAGAATGTAACAGTGATCACAAATGGTGCATAAACTTATTCTCTAGTTCTGATAGCTTAAGCTTTAGGTTTTCGAGACTCATTTCTATTGGTCCTATATCTTCTACTCCTTTGTTGAATTAGGGCATTCTTTGACGACTGTTCAATAGTATTCTCTGCAGCCTTCGGACAATCTCGAATCATTTGGTCTTTGGATCCACATTTAAAACACGCCCCAGTAACTAGCCAACATTCCTCAAATAATTCTTACCACAATGCTCACATTGTGGTATAAGTCTCCTTCTCGACCTCCCAGTACTAGCAACTGAGGTTATCTGTTGAGTTTTCCTTCCTTGACCCTTCGATTTTCGTCCCAATGTAGGAGATGAATATCTAGAACCTCTAAAGGCTTTGGTTCTCTTTGTGGATGGTGGGGGTATAAAACTAACAGGCACTCTCTTTCTCGAACTCTTGTCTTTCTATCTATTTATTCCCTCTTCAATTCTATGAGATTTTTCAACTAAAACTGAAAAGTCTTGTAAATTCAAAACTATGACAAGGACAAAAATGTGTTCACCTAATCCCCATTCAATACTTCTGCACATCTTAGCTTTGGTGGTCACCAATTCTCTAGCACACTTTCTCAACCTGATAAACTCCTTTTCATACTTTGCCACTGACATGCTATTTTACTTCAAAGTAATAAACTATATTTTCTTCTTTTAAACATACAATGAGCCAACATACTTCTTTATGTACTTAGTGAGAAAGAAATTCCAAGTAATCTATTCAGCAAGATTTACACTTCTAACTATGGTCCACCACTGATACACTACATCTTTCAATAAAGATATACCATACCTTAACTTATCTTCATAGGTGTATTGTAGTTCTTTGAATGCCCATTGGCTATTTTCTAGCTAATATTCAGCCTCTACATGGTCATCTTCCTTCCTTCCCATAAATTCCTTAGCCCCATGTTTTCTTATCTTTTTAAGGGGAGATTGATTACTAGGAGCAAGAGAAAGAGGTTGAGGTATTGTTATAGGTGAAGGCTGAACATGAGGTAGAGGTGGAGCTGGAGTTGGTGGAGTGGTAGCAGCTTTCATGAACTATTGAAGTAACTGATCTAAGGTTTGCAAGAAAGCCTCATGAGCTACCATTTCTTCCCAACGTGGCATTTTTTCGAGTTCCACTCCTATGTCTCCACTGAGTTCAGGTCTTTGTTCTATCCTGCCTTCGCTAGTAGGGCCCAATTTACATGCTCTCCCAGCTCATTTCGAGCTTAGGGTAAAGGTCTATTGCCTTCTAAATTTGCATTCAAGGCTCTGCTTTCTACCTCTTCATCTGTTGCTTCTCGAGAATTGTTCGACATCTTCAATCTATAATTCAAATTTTTAAACTTTGTTAAAAGAATCTCATCTCATTACCTTGATATATCATATATGGCATGTACTTCTAGAATCATTTTTGGCCCAGGAATTAGAAATCTTAGACTCAAATATCACTAAATGTAACACCCCTTACCCAAAGTGAACCAATTCCTCACAAGTAAGGCATGTCACATTAATAACTAAGCTAATCAATTCAATCATAAATTTTGAAGCTTTGATTTAATGTAGTTAGACTCCTTTAGAGTTATTTAAGTCATTTCTAAAGATTTCCCTAAAGTTTGGTTTCAATCGGGGCTAACCAAGGCTTATGCAAGTCTAAATAGGACAAACAGAGTCAATATCGTGACACTGGGAAATGGGTGTCGTGACATTGAACCGATGTCATGACGCTGAGATGCATCTATTATATATAAAATTATGAATTATTACCTTTATATATATGTATAAACTTATTAGATAGCATCTATTATAAGCAATCAAATGAAAAATCAAAAAATCACTTATCATATTCATTACTAAATTCACTTACCTTGAAATTTAAGCCCAATTGTAGACTCAATAGAACATATAGGATATACAGAAAAAGTCAATAATTTGCACCGAAATGCTACTATCACTTGCACTGTAGTGCCACTGACACTTGCACCATAGTGCCACTATCACTTGCGCATATAAAATGTTTCCTAACGGTATGCCATTTATATCCTACTAGTTCTCATTTTGTCTACATCCACATTTAAATATAGAATTTCACTACATTTTCTCAACAATAAAAGCATTACAGACTTTACTCTTTTTACAATTTAGTCTTTAATAATATAGAAATCAACAATCATCACATTTCACTTAACATTTTATTTTACTAACATTTAACACTTAATCTAAATACTTTACCTTACTATCTATTTCACCTATCTAAATTTTATACTCTTTGAAATTTATACACACATCATATTAGCTCCAGGTTCTTACAACCTAACACGTTTAATGATTCATCAGTTATTTTCAATTTATAATTCGAATACGAATAAACCTCGTCAACCTCCAACCTGAGGCGTGGCTTTTGTGGGTGCTCCTCTATATACATGAACAGCTACTGCGCCCACTTATTCTAGCAGAGTCTGGCTTGGTCCCTCTTGATTTTTTCGAGTCTTTATCTAACTTGAATTCAAGCAACAATTTTATAAGTTCGGAAGAACTTAGTGAAATCTGTACATAAAATGAGTGTTGCATAAATTTTAAGAAATTGAGATTCCTGGAGCAGAATAAAACTCTCCAAATTTCATAATAGAATTCGCGAACTTAGTTGGCAAGGCTCGTGCCTTATACACTCTAAGCTATTTACTGGCAGACTTAAACCCTTATCTAGTTCTGACCATGTTCCCTCATGGGTCTCACCCTCTCCCCATATCTGATTATTTTACATCCCTAATACTTGTACTCACTATTTCTGGTTGGCGACGCTTAACGACTACCCAACTAATTGCCATAATTGTTGTCTATACCAGAATATATACCCTTACTAATTTAGAGAAATCGTGCCCACAACACAGCAACGTAGTACCTGGCTTTTCAATGTAACACCCCTAACCTGTATCCGTCGCTGGAACAAGGTTATGAAATATTATCGAAGTTTACAGAACAATTACAGCTAATTCATGTCATTTACTATTCATGTCCAAAACTATTCATATCATCCCTTGATTGGACCCTTGAGGCCTAATTTAATCATTAGAATCAAGTAGGGACTAAATCGGGATATCAAAGAATTTTTTGCAAAATTTAAATTTTTTTTCTTTAACAGAGAGTTCACATGCCCGTGTGAGTAGGCCGTGTGACATGCCCATGTCTCAGGCTGTGTAGGCATTCGATGTGAGGCACACGGCCATGTCCTAGCCTGTGTCCTTACCCATGTAACTCCCTGACTTGTGCCACACAGTCTGCCACACGCTCGTGTGCTAGGCCGTGTGATCAATTTAATTTTCACAAATTAGGTGCAGGTTTCACACGGCCAAGACACATGCCCGTGTACCCAATTCTAAGCATTTTGTTTCTAAATTTTAAGATGCAAGGGACACATGGCCAATCCACATGCCCATGTGCCAGACCGTGTGTCACACACGGTAAAGACACATGCCCATGGCCATTTCCTAGCCTTATTTCTCACCCAAATTTAACCTTCAACCTACAACAACATTTTCATATATTTACCAACCAATTCAAATCATATAAATCAAGCAAACATGTAACACCCTTAACCCGTATCCATAGTCGGAATGGGGTTACGAGGCATTACTGATTCTAACACAATTCAGAACAGAATTTTTTTTTTTACACTTAAATAATTCATGTCAGATCTGTACAAATTAATAACCCAAATTCATAAGCAAATTCCACATTATCGAAGGTTATATATAAAACCTATATCATTTCCTTACTTATTCGGCTAACATAGATCATTTGTACATATTCGTAAATTCACAAATAACTAATGAATTTATGTAACTTTACACATATGCATAACAATCATAATATAAGCGCATATATAAATGTAAAACATATAAAAGTACAATTAACCTATCATCATATACCATATAACCGAAATACATAGCAAATCTTACAAACATTATATATTTAAGATACATTTTCAATATAAGCTCAAACCAAGACTAAATATATATACATATATAATCATTGGCTTTATATTCAACCATAGTTCTCATAAATATGAATATAATACCAAACTAATAATCAAATATGTTCAATATCTCATATCAAATTTTATTCAAATATACTTATTAACTCATTTTAAATCTTTATTAACACATATAAAACATAATTAATCATCTTAACCAAAGGCAGCATAACATCTATAATTCATTCGATATATATATATAAAGACACCTAGACACATTCGAATAAGATTTATAACGAGTCACATTTACAGATTACCAAACAACCAACACATATCAATTAACAACTTCTGCACAATCTCATAATAAAATTAATTGAAATCATGTTACATAAATTAATAAGCAATCACATATGTAAATTTAATACATTATACCATGGCCGAACATGCTAATAATGCATATATAATGCGCAATTTACCCTAAAAATAAAGATCACACTTAGCATTGAATACATACCAAAACCATCGACCAAAATAATCGTGAAACACATGCAATACTTAACACTTAGCAACCGAACCAATCAAGCTAGTATACAATCATCCATCACTTTAATTATATCACATTTCATATTCCCATCATGAACTAATTAATATACCAAATACATATTATGCTATTTATCTTCATAGTCGAATCTTGTTACCTAAAACCATATACACATCTAGAGCTTCCATCATCAAATTACCAATAATCAAGCTCATTAAGCATTTTAATTAAGAACATATAAAACCAAATTTAAACATAATAAGTAAGTCATTTTCAAAGCATATAATACCTACCACAAATATTATACATTCATAGCACATAACTATATAACCAAGATGAACATAAACCATACTTAACATAACCGAATTCAAACATAAAAGTTTAGCCATTTTCGCATGGCTTAGATTACACATAACCAAAATCCAGCATTTCAAACCAAATCCAGCCTATACATGCCATAATTCAAGTTTAACTTATTAAATACCAAAATAGTAGATAGTTTGATGAACTTTGCTGACGATCCCGAGCTCATAACTTGATCCAAAATTTGTAAAACAGAAACACACATATACACAGAGTAAGCTTTTATAGCTTAGTAAATAATAAGCAAATAAACAACTCAATATTATAATCAACACATTTTAAGCTAAACCGAATTACATTACCATTACCAAGCCCAACCTCAAACCTACAAATGAGATAAATAATACATTTTCATACATAATTTCTACCTTGGTCGAATGCTCACCTAATCAAATTAACCAAATGTCATTCAAATTCAAATCCAAAATGTCATTATATAATTAAACATACATATACCACATTCACATATAGTCATTTTTAGCATCTCACATGATTCGTAACAAATATCAAGTTGCTTACTTACCTTATTTCAAGTAGGTAACAAACTAATTCTTACTTGGTCATTCAGCTCATTTTACATATTCGTTCACAACTTATCGTTGCCAGATGAACCATTCAGAATTGGATAGGACACTGGGATAATCACACATATCGTACAATGTCAGGGTCTCAGACGTGGTCTTACATGTATTCACATATTGATGCCACTGTCCCAGACAGGGTCTTACTCACACACATATATCGATGCCATGGTCTTCCTCATACATCACATATTGGAATCCTATGTCATGACATATGTATCCTAGCTATTCCTAAGGTTCATACGTGGCTTTCGGACATCGTAACTCGGTCGAAACGAACACATGAACATGGTTGCCAAGCTTATACACATTTGAAAATTGCATATATAAATTCATATATTTCATTTCAGCATATATAACTTGCATTTAATTAAAATTAAGTACGTCAATTTGCTTATAAACTTACCTTGGACGATGTAAAATGGAACAGGACGACTAGTCGACAACTTTCATTTTCCCCCGATCCAAATTGATTTCTTTGGTTCTTGATCTAAACTATATTTTCATTCAATTTAGTCCAAAAACATATAAATAGGAAAATTACCATTTTACCCCTGACATTTTACACTTTTTACAATTTAGTCCCCATTGCACAAAACACAAAATATGAAAAATTTCAATATACCCATGTTTCGCCGAATGTTCCTAGTGTCCATACAAGTCCACATATTTCATTTATTTCATATTTTAGTCCCTAAATTTATTATTTTTTCAATTTAGTCCTAATTACTCAAAATCAACAAAAACTCCAATACAAAACATGTTAACCCAAAACATATCTTTCATATTTCATCATTAAACAACAAAAATCACAAGCTTTGAACAATGGCATAACTCAAAATATTCACCAAAATCAAAAATTCAAGCATGGGTCTTGTAGATAATTTTGCAACGATCTCAAAAACGTAAAAATTATCAAAAACCGAGCTAAACACATACCTTGATTGAGCTTAAGAGATGATCGAACCCTAGCTTTTATTATTTCTTTTTCTTTGTGTATATTCAGAAATGAAGAAAGATAATGAACAAATGGTTTTGATTATGTTATAATATGATATATTATAACATGTTTTTCAATTTACATTTTTAACCTTTATTATAAAATTATACTTTCATATATATTATGTTTATTGCCGTCCACCTACATTAATAATGACCCAATTACAACATAAAGGCTTCCTATTATAAAGACATCCATAATTTGGTCCTCACACATTAAACTATCAAGTTTTCACTTTACGCGATTAAGTCCTTTTATTTAATCGGGCACTCAAACGACAAAATTAAATCATGAAATTTTCACACACACAAATTCACACATAACAAACACAGAAAATAATTTTTAAATATTTTTTTGACTCGGATTCGTGGTCCCGAAACCACCGTTTCAATTAAGGTCTAAATCGGGCTGTTACAAAGCATCATTAGTATATATGAAATAGTATTACATATTCATATGATCAAACTTACCTGCTTGTAATGATTTATATTTTACTATAATTCAATCAAACCAACCACATACATATATGTTAAACATGACATATATAACCTTATAATATCATATCAAAACAATCCATTTTAGTCATTCCAATGGCTAAGTTACAAACTACTATTTATATGCCAACATAGGCCAAGTTAACCTATACATGCCATTATATCAAAATAAGATTACTTTTTATACCAAAACAAGCTAGAGGATAGTGTGATGATACTCTGACCGATCTCCAATCTTTACGAGCTTCCAAGCACTATAAAACAGAGAAAAGAAAACCAAGTAAGCATTTAATGCTTAGTAAGCTCGTATAACAGGAATTTAAATTACCATATATTTACATTTAAGATAAACATACAATAATACATCCAAACAATTTGGCTTATAGCCTAAAACACAACTTCAAAAATCATGTTAGTCAAGTAATTCATATAATACCAAGAATATGGATGAGCTCATCATTTAACATCTTTCATATACATATGCTTTCCATAAACATTTTAATGGCAACTTATTTCAAGTTCAGTTTAGCCATGTCAAAACTTTAACCGTTGAATTTATTTGAAATATCGATAGATACGCTCATATAGTATACTTTAGTATACACTACTATAAGTCATCAATTCATATCCAGGGGTACCCAATTAGGGTACATAATCGGGAAGCACACTCTTGAGCCTTGTAACGGGAAGCTCACACAGAGCCATTCTGGGAAGTTCATACAGAGCCTATCAGGAAGCTTATCCGGGCTATATAACGGGAAGCTTTTAAGAGCCATAATCGGGAAGTTCAAAACGAACCTTGTTGGGAAGTTCAGAAAGAACCATATCAGGAAGCTTCGGATAGCCAATGTCGGGAAGTTCAAGTGAGCACTATCGGGAAGCTCACAAAGAGCCAATTAATAAGAAGTTCACAAAGAACCTTTAATTGGGATGTTCATAAGAGCTAAGGTTTTTCCACAACAAATGTAGGATCAAAACCTATTGGGACGCTCTGAAGAGTTATAACTATAAACTCATTGAACCATATAACGGGAAGCTTGAGAGGGCTTATAATGGGACGCTCATAAAAGCTATAGTGTGTATGCAACATATGTTGAACCAGAACCAATACGAGAAATCCTGTATCCATCGACTTTCATTTATTCAAACGGGATTTGACATTTATCGAGCATTATTGGATATTAAATAAATTTCATATACATGGCAATTATACAATTCACATATATAACATTTAATTCAAACATATAAATGCACACAATTTAGTTACACAAACTTACCTCGATACTTGTTCGTACACAAAATCTACTAATTTGAAACTTTTTGTTTTCCTCGATCCAACTCGGTATTAGGTTTTTCAGGATCTATATAAATAAATTTAACATCAATTTAATCTATTTTGTACTCTAATTCAATTCACATCCTAGGTAAAATTACTATTTTGCCCCTATACTTTTCACAAATGGCGATTTCATCCCTAGGCTCGGAAATTAAAATTCATGCAATTTAATTCTTATTCCGAGCCTAACAAAAATTTTCATATAACTTTTATAGTACATGTATTTCACAAAATTCAAAATTTTTCCATAACTTTTACATCTTTACAATTTAATCCCGAAATCATATTTTCATCAAAATTCACTTTGTAAAAGTTGTTTATCTAGCAACAACCTTTCATTTTCTACCATAACTTTCAAAATTTCAGCATATTCATCCATGGAAAATTTTTGATACTTTGATATCTTTTCAAATTAATCCTCAAAATGGATAGATTAAGCTATCCTGATCTTAAAAATATAAAAATTACTAAAAAAGAGATAAGAAAACATACCTAATTAAGCTTGATTAATTTCTTTTCTCTCTCATAGGGTTTCCATGGAATTTTTAGGGATAAAGATTATATATAATGATATTATTTCTATTTAATTATTTATCATCCATTAATTTTTTTACTTTTCAATTTAGTCCTTGCCTTTTTCTAATTTTCCATTGATGGTTCATCAAAAATATCTACTAACTTTTCTTTAATGGTCTAATTACCATATAAGCATCTCAAATTTTGAATTCCATAGCTATTTGATACTTCTAGCTACTAAAATTAAACTTTTGCATTTTATGTAATTTGGTCCTTTCCCTAATTAAACACATAATCGGGAAAATTTTCTTATCAGAATTTCCATATGACATTCCTATCATAATGCAAATCATGCAATAATATTAAAATAAATTTTCTTTTCGACTCAGATTTCTGGTCCCGAAACCACTGTTCCTATTTTACTGAAAATGGGTTGTTACATTCAGTCTGTTCCTTTAAGATGCTTCATTAGACATGTGGTACCAACATACTATTTCTACTAAGATGTTTCATTAAGGTTTCCAACCTTGGGTAGTTCAATAAGACTTTAACCTTGTTTTCTGGTCTAGACGAGCCTTCGTTTTTCACTATTTTCTGGCGGACTTTATTGAGCATTCAGCCTTGGGTTGGCATTTCCTTTCATAAATACTCGTATAGGTCTACCCAATCTTTTCCCTACCTTTTTCCAAGTTACAATTTAAGATTGTTCCTATTATAGCCTATTTCGTATCTGCTCAAATATTGTGGGATTTGTGGCTTCCATGACGAACTCACTTTGATCTACATTACATTTACCTTTTAACCTCAGGAGACTCTCTCATTATCCCATTGGTTTGTGTTTCCTAGGTGTACCAAGTTCATTTGTTCTTGTGCATTATCACACCCACCACACCGCAACTTTTACTTTACACCTTGGCGGGTCTCCTTATATACTAATTTGCGAACTTCACACATGTAACCCCGTGTTTTACTTCCTGATGTACTACCTCATGTTTACTGAGCCAACAAACTCTCTATGTTGCCATAATTGAGCTATGGTCTTATACATGTAACCCTATGTTCAATGTCCTAACGGGCTACCCCGTATCTACTGTCCCGACGAACTCTCTATGTTGCCATAACTGAGCTATGGTCTTACGCACGTAACACCATGTTTAATGTTCTAGCAGACTCCATTGGTTGTTATAGCCGAGCTATGGTCTTACACCTTAAACCTCTTTGATTTGTTGCCCAAAATGACATTACTGTTGTCGTGGTATCGCCCCATAGAGCCTGTTGACCACTATCACGGTGTTTTTCTATGAAACCTAATTACCGTTGTTATGGGGTCACACTAACGAGCCAGTCAATATCATTCTAATCCATTTCTAACATTGATGCTCGAACACCACAGTGTCCCCTCTGCAAGGCACGAAGTTTCACACATCATGATTTGCACTCAGCAACACCTGATTGTTAAAATTTCATTTCACTATCCATCCACCCATTCCTCCATTTTGCCATTTCTAACATTAATGCTCGAACATTGCAGTGTCCCCTCTGCAAGGCCCAGAGCTTCGCACATCACGGTTTGCACACAGTAGCACCGTATGGTGATACACAAAAACTCTATTTTGCAAATCCTAAACTCATCTAACTCGTCAATGATTTCCCTCCGCACTACGCATACATTATTCAAGCATATCATTCAATTTATCATTACACATACATCACGCTAGTTTACCTATCATCAACTATCTACCATAAAAGAACCAGTAGATAACAACAAGAGCTCTGACAGTATTGTGAACACACATACAGCCTAGTCTTTCTTCAAGCACATACAAACCATAAACTTAGGAAACCTCAGTACATCATCAACGTGATACATGCAACTCCTATAACATAATCTATCATCCAGAAGACAAGATACAAGGACTCACTTCTTATCTTTGATAGCTTAGCTTGTCTGAACACCAGAGCCTTCTTATCTTGGCAGGTAAGCATGACAACAATTTATTTGTTAATTTAATAGTGGTAAGTCCCTAGAAACCTAGAATTATAAAAAACTTTTAAGAATCTTTACTCTTCTCCCTTTCATCTACGAGTACAGAGAGATGAGGAAGCTTACCAGTTTTCCCAATTTCTCTACTCTAAGACTTTAATCCACACAACAATAGTAACATGCAAACTTTTCTTCAACCACATCCCCTTCTTTTTCAAAATGGTCAAAGAAGATGGTGCTGAGAGGAAAAAAATTTGGAAACGGAATTGAAAAGAATTATATCTCCACGCATACCTATATATATATACTCCATTGGCACGGTTTCTATAAGCCAATACAACCACTCCTTCCAAATCATTTTGCCTCTCACTATGGAACTAGCCAATTCCAATCTAACTGAACAAAAATTAATATCTAATTATTTCTTCGATAGTCAAGAGTTTCTCCCAAAATTCTTGGTAAAGTACGCCAACTTTCTATGAGTTCAATTTATCCCAAAATTGTTCTAAATTAGGGTTTATAAAGAGATTCGGGTGTGGCAACTCCCCCGCCCCCTTAAATAAAATTTCATCCCTAGAATTTCCCTTATTACCTGGATTTTTGAGTCAGACTCCAAATTAGTTTCCTCTTTTATTAGATAATTCATGGCATACCTAGAAGCAAACACTTTCACCATTCCCTCTTGTCTTAGCGCTTACCTAATGTGAATTTATCAAACATTTATAAATTCATTCTAAGCTTATTCTGCTCGGATGAGGGTTTTACCCTTACTCTACAAAAGGTAGATCATTGATCAAGGATTCTTCTGCAACTATTCTCGCAAATTCTTGGATTGACATACATTATCTGGTGGGTATTCCAACTTTTTTGGTTACCGAAGGGTTTATGAAAACCCCTTCCGATAGCTAATGTGTGTCAAACACTAGTTAGGAGACCTGAACCATTTTTTGAATTTTAAGATCTAACTCTCATTGACGTCTGGTTATTTGAAACCGAGATATATAGAGAAAAGGAATTCCTTTTACTTGATTTCAAGTTTCTCTTCAAAATTTCCTTGTCGATTTAGTTCTTCTTCAAAACCTTTAACCGTTCTTCTCTTCCTCCTCTTCTCCTCCCACGGTTTCCCTCTCTCGAGCTTACAACACTAAGGCATTACCCATCTTCTAGGTAAGTCTTCCTTAATCATTTTTGTCTTTCATAACCTACTACAACTTCATCATGCTCCGATTTAGGCCATCATCAAGAGAAAAAAATGGAATACAATGATTGGAATCAGCGGGATTAGGGTGGCAATAGGCCCACTTTAGCACGTGCGCATAGGTCATCCGACCACAAACTAGAGCGTCCATTGAATCATTATTTTATAATGTACAACTACTCATGAGGACATGTTCAAGCGTTTATCAGCCAGAGGAATCAGATTGCCCAATTTTGCCTACTATTTTGAAATCTTGGATAAAGATTGCCAGTTGAATGACTTTCGTAATGGGTTTATCCTCCCAGTATACTTATTGGAGGCAGACTTCCATCTCAATTTACATCATTTCTTTTGTAGAGTGTTGAATATCTACTGTATTACAAACTTGTAGCTAAATGATTCTTCCTAGTAAACCATGGTATCTTACTTCATTGATTGTAGTAAATAATATGAGCCTCCATTCCTTGGCGTATTTCAGAATTTTTACCAACTAGAGGTCATTTCCTAGGCAATCTCAGCCGGAACGGTCTACTTCCACACTCGCAATGGCCACAAGTCTATAGTTCAAAGTTCCTCTTTGATTTTCCATTTAAACCACCATAAGTTCATATGGGTGAGAAAAAAGTTTGATGGCAGCTTTGGCTTTCCTACGAGGTGGTCTATCCCTCAAAAGTTTGTTTTTCTTCAATGACAACCAATTGTCTCTGACCTCTCTAGGTCACAGTATGAGTGCTTAAAGCTGGGGCATCCTCTGAAGCTATACAAACTCTTACCAGTAAGGAACATTTTTTGTTACTGTTAATAAGAATGAAGCCCTAATGGCTTTAGATTAGCGAATTTAGCATTGAGAGCGAACCCTCAAAGAGTCAAGCCTATCAGTGAAGCATGGCCTTATAGAGCATTTATCGAGTTGGCCCAGCCCTTAGTGAGGAAAAGAAGGGAGCCCTCCATCCCGCAAAGTATGCTTATCTCCCTCAACACTTGAACTTAAGGGTCTCATTTCTCACAAACCCTTACTAACCCTACTGTTGACTTCTAATTTTCATTGTAGGCTCTTCTGCTTCCCTTGACTTATTCCAACATCCTCCATACATAAATTTGGAGGCACTTATGGGAAGTGCACAAGAAGCTGCGGCGATAGTTGACATTCCGACTCGGGCAGTTAGAAGTAACTATAAGAGGCAAACGCTAGAAAGAAAGTCCTCCAATGTCGGGGAAAAGAGCAAAGTTGGTTTGATCCGCCATAGACCTAGTAAAAAACTTTGATCCCAGAGAGGGAATCACTCGTCTCTCCCCTAGTCATCTTCGTCCCTCCCACTAAGCCAGATTTTAGTGTAACTCTTTTCCCACACCATCGGTGTCTCAACTTGAGGCTCCAGTCTGAGATTCTACTAGCTCCAACCCTGCATACATCACTAATCAACACTATCAATTATATCTTTTCCTCTAGCGAGGTACAAGCCTTCTTCCCACAGGCACATCGGTAAATATCAATACCACTTTTCCCTACTCCTAATTTAGCAAAAACAAGATAGGGACTTGTTCCCGAAGCTGAAGAAATTCATCTACCCATCATCTTTTTCTGAGGGTATTCACAAGCCTACCCTTACTGAGCTGACGGGTTTTTTTCTCTATAATGGTTACGGAGTGGGAAATTATGAGTTGGGCTCTCCAATAGGCCTGCAAAGAGGTTAAGGCCAATTGGACTGATTCTGGGAGAACCATCCTTTCGGATAATAATCATTCACCCAACTTTGTCAATCCCATAATGCCCTTTTTCTCTAAAATCATGAATTTACTCAATCCATCTCAACATGGAAAGCTAAATACCAAGCATTTGCGGCTAAACAAAAAGAGTTAAATAAAAGGGTCCGGCATCTGGAGACCTTAGAGAAACAGCACCTCGCTAATAAATGGCAAATACAAGAAGAGAACAACATGGCCTTGAAAAAATTTATGGCAAATACCAACAAAGGTATTGAGGCACATTTGCCAATTTTAAGGTCTAACTTCATACTGCCCTTGCAAGTAGCTATTGGTCCCTTCGATCTATGCTACATGAACTTCAAACGCTTGTAGCCTCTCATCAAAATCGACCTTAGCTTCGACGTCCCAAATCCCAAAGGAGATGTATGGAGGAAATTCAAAAAATAATGGAAGGAGTCTGGTGAACTCTTCTATGACCATGATTCAAACACGTCCAACTCGGATTCCTCAGATGGTAATGCCTGAACACCCGGTGGTGCCTCCACCTCTTTAGCCCAAAGGAAAGCTAATGGTGAGAGGGAAGAGACCACAGAGGAAACGACTAATTCGTCAGTTGAGATAAGGCTTAATATTTACTTGTACTTGTACTGATCTTTCGAATTAATAGAAGCTCTCATCTTGTCTGTAACACCCCTTACTCGAATCTAAGACTGGGACTGGGCACGAGGCATTACCATACTTAATCACATGCTTACAATCGTTTCTAAGTCACCAAGACTTGATCAAATTTAAAGCCTATTCGAACTTTGTTTAAACTCCTTAATGTGGGCCTACGAGGCCTCAAACTTTCATTGGAAACCATTTGGAACCAACTCTGGTCCTAAACCGACTATATAAAAATAACTTTTAAAACAGGGCACACGCTTGTGTGGAAGGGCAACACACCCGTGTTGTCATTATAACATGGCCATGCTGATGGCCTGTGTGACACACACGGCCTAAGCATCTAGGGACACGCCCGAGACCTATGCTCGTTTGAATTAAATTTTGAATTTGAACCTACAGGGGTTTTCACACGGCCTGACACATGCCCGTGTCTATGGCCCGTGTCCCTCACACGACCGTGACACGCCCGTGTCTTCGCCCATGTCTAAAAACCTTGACATTCTGTTTCTGACATCAGCACCCAATTTGGGGCACACAGCCAAGGCACACGCCCGTGGCCAAAGGCCGTGTCCTCCACACGGCTGAGACACATGGCCGTGTCTCTGCCCGTGTGTTTACTACCATACATTTTGACTTGTAAATTTTACGTGCAGGGGACACACAGTTGAACAACACGCCCATGGGGCTGAACGAGTGTCTCACACGGCTTAGACAAACGCCCGTGTGTCTACCTGTGTGGACAATATAAGGCTATCTACCAAGCCTTTGCCACCCTGAAACACAATCTAACATCAACCAACATATCAAAGATTAACTTAATAAGATTTCTCAACCAAACTACCATAGTTAAGACCTATATACATTACATATATTCAACCATGCCAACAAATTCACATTCATGACAGACTGGCTTGCATTCATATAATAACTTTCAATATTAGCCATTTTCCATGGCCTTATACAAAATGAATCAAATGCTAAAGCAAGCCAACACATTTGGTCAATTAACAATGACACAAAACTTAAAAGTCAGGGTCCTATACATACCATAATCAAAACAAAAGATCTAACTATACCAAGTGCTGCTGGTGATAGTGTGATCGATGCCTTTGATGTCCGGTGGTCCTCGAGCTAATTAGGTGGCACTATAAGCAAATGGAAAGGAGAGGGAGTAAGCATAATGCTTAGTAAGTTGCATGCAATAAATATAACATCAACTTTAACATTCATCATCATGCTTGTAGTACTAAAGTAGGCATAAGCACAACTTACTCATCACTATCCAACATAATTCAAATAGCATATATTGAGCTCACATCTCTTACATTTCAAATAGGTACTTGTACCACTCACAACATGGTTATACTTTCCTCGTTTAACTTAAACTGTAACTCTCACCGAGGAACCATTTGGAATGCTATCAGATATTCATTAAGCCTCAAACATAGGGTGTAATGTCGATGCCATGTCCCAGATATGGTCTTACACTAGCTCAAATATTCGTGCCGATGCCACATCCCAGACATGGTCTTACACTGACACCTCTATAAGTGCTAATGCCATGTCCCAGACATGGTCTTACACTAACACATCTCGTAGCCAATGCATGTCCCAGACATGTCTTACACTGGCTTACATCTCAAGGCCCCTACATATCCCAGACACGTCTTAAACTAGCTCTCGTCTCAATGTTGATGCCATGTCCCAGACATTGTCTTACACTGGCTCTCATAATGTGGCCGATGCATGTCCCAAACATGTCTTACACAAGTGCACAAATGACCCAAATGTCATGGCATCAACATCTGATTTGTTCCTAAGATTCATCCGAGAGTTCTATTATCTCTATTATCATCATGTATTTTCATTACCACAATTAAGAAATTTATGCTATAAAAATTCATGCACAATTGATAACAATGTAGTTGCATTATTTTTATACAACTTACTGCGGTAATCAAAATGTAGGTGACTAGTCGATTTTGGTCCGTTAGCTTTGTTTTTCCCCGGTCTAGGCCTAGATTGTGTAATTCTTGATCTAAAATGATAAAAATTCACAAGTTTAATTATTTTATCGATCTAGGTAATCAACTATTCATAATTGGGCAAAATGACCATTTTGCCCCTAGACTTTCACAAAATAACCATTTTACCCCCTAAACCCGAAAATCATTTTTTATC
This sequence comes from Gossypium arboreum, assembly GCF_025698485.1. NCBI lineage: Eukaryota > Viridiplantae > Streptophyta > Magnoliopsida > Malvales > Malvaceae > Gossypium > Gossypium arboreum. The sequence continues at coordinate 93,990,037 of NC_069075.1, forward strand.
AAATTTCCTTGTTAGCCAAGCCTAACTGATCGTTTATTTCACTTATGACAACCCCAAATTCCTAATATTTCACAACATTATTATCTATTTTACAAACTTTACGAAATGGTCCTATTAGGGTTTTCATGAGAAGTCCCTTCACAAAAGTTGTTTATTTCACAACCATGATTCATTTTCTTCCATAAAATTTCAGAAAACAACATGAACACTCTCATGATAAAACCCTATACTTTCAACCATTTTGTGAAATAGTCCCCTCATGTGAAAGCTCATGCAACAAGGGTTCTAAAAATACAAAAATAATCAAGAAAGACCATCAAAATCACTTACTTGAGAGGGTTACAAGTTGCTAAAATTTTCAAGCTTTCAAACCCCAACAATGGATGAATTTTTGGTGGAGAAGAAATGGTGAAAATGGATGATATCATCTTTCTTTTATTTTATTTCTATTTTAGCCAAATAAGCTACCAAAACCCACCTAATTTGACTTTTTTACCATTCTTGTCCCCATGGCTGGCCAAACACTCTTTTTAGGGTTTATTTTCCCTTTAAAGGCCCCCAATTTTGGTTTTCTAGCTATTTGACACCCTTAACTATCAAAATAGGACTTTTGCACTTTATGCGATTTAGTCCTTTTTCGCGATTAAGCTCTCCAACGCTAAAATTAATTCACCAAATTTTTCATGCACCTTTATAATCATGTCATCACACATAAAATAATATTAAAGTAATTTATACAGCTTCAAAATAGTGGTTTCTTAACCACTGTTCCGACTAGCCCCAAAATCGGTCTATTACATTATCTTTCCTTATCCCTTTATTTCTACCATACTTACCTTCCTTCTATTCTTTTATAGTTAATCTTACAATGATCCGTCAACCTGTACTTATTCTTGCCACACTTACTACTTTAAAACAGCCAAAGGGACTAAACTAGACCTAATGTTCATGTATATAGGGGCAATTTCATAAATTCCTATGTCTAGATGATCAGCTAAACTAAAGCTCTGATACCACTAAATATGAAACATATGTTTCCCGACTTGATCATCAAGCCTAGGTATCAAATGCCATAACTATCCAAATAATTTAATACATTTCTATTTCAAATTCACACATACTTAGAAAATTTAAACCGTTAAATTTATCTCTGATATTTATAAACACACCATATTAGTTCTATATTCTTAAAACCTGACACATTTATTGATTCATCAGTTATTTTCAATTTACAATTTGAATCTGAACAAATTTAGTCAACCTCTACACTGAGGCATGCCCTTTATGGGTGCCCCTATATATACATGAATAACTATTACCCCCACTTATTCCAGCGAAGTTTTGCTTGTTCCTTGTTGATTTTTCAAGCCTTTTTCTAACCTGCATTCAATGAGCAATTTTATAAGTTTGGAAGAACTTAGTGAGATCTTTATATAAACTGAATGTTGCATAAATTTTAAGAAATTGATATTTCTGGCTCATAATTAAACTCCCTAGATTTCATAGGAGAATTGGGGAACTTAGTTAGCAAGGGCTGTGCCTTATACACTATGAGTCATTTTTTCATGAACTTAGACCATGCTCTGGTTCTGACCATGTTCCCTCATGGGACTCACCCCTTCTCCATCTCTCATTATTCTACATCCCTAATACTCGTATTCATTATTTCTAGCTGGCGACGCTTGGCGACTGTCCAAGTAATTTCCATAATTGTGGTCTTACCATAATACAATACCCTCACTACTTTGGAGAACTAGTGCCCACAACATAGCAAAGTAGTACCCGCCCTTTCAGTCTGTTCCTTTAAGATGCTTTACTAGACATGTGCTACCAATGTACTATTCTTACTCAGATGTTACATGAAGGCTACCACCCCTGGGTAGTTCGACAAGACTTTTACCTTATTTTGTGGTCCTGACGGGCCTCCATTTTTCACTATTCTCTGGTAAACTTTTTTGAGCATTTAGCCTTGAGTTTGCATTTATTCACATAAAGACTCATATCGAATTACCTAATCTTACCTATTGCTGACTTACAATTTAAGATTGCTCCTCTTATAACCTATTTTGTATATGCCCAAACAATATGTGATCTACAACTTCCTTAATGGACTCACATTGATATACATTATATTTGTAGCACCCCTAACCCGTATCCGTCACTGGAATAGGATTACGAGGTATTGTTGGACTAATACACTAGCATTTATATAAAATCGAGTCAAAAATTTTCATTCCAAATAAAAAAACTTTTCATATTTCACCATAAATTCCCTAATATGGGCCTACGGGGCCCAGTACATGCTTTGGAAGTGGTTTGGGACTAAACCGGCAACTTTGGAAATTTTACCTTAAAGATAGGGGCACACGCCCATATGGCCAGCTTGTGGGGATCCCATGGCCGTGTGGCCAGCCCGTGTGGAATTCTGACTTATAATTTCTTAAGTATTAAAGGGGCACATCGCCTAGGCACACGCCTATGTGGCTAGGCCATGTGGTAAACTAATTTTTCACCATTTTTAAGCTATTTTCACATGATTTTGACACACGACCATGCTTGAAACCCATGTCCTTCACATGGCTATGTCTTTTGCCTGTGTACTATCCTGACTTCATATTTAAGGATACAGGGGACACACGGTCATTTCACACGCCCGTGTGCTGTCCGTGTGGACGAAATAAGGTCATTTCCTAGCCCTATTTCTCACCCAAACTTAACCATTTTCCTGCATGAAAACTTACAAGTATATACCATCCATTTCAACCAATTTCCAATTTTCAAATTGATATGTTCCTATTTTCAATCATGCTTTTAAACTTACTCTTACATAAAATTTGACAATTTATGTTCATGGATGGTTTTACTTAACATGATTAACCAAAAACAACTCCTGATATAATACCATACCATAGCATCATTAAAACATACATTACTAGCCATTCCAATGGTTAGATTACAAACCAACGTTTTTAAGTATTACTTGTCTACATTAGTCTATACATGTCATTATATCAAAATAAGTCTAACTTTATACCAGAATCAAGGGATTGATAGTATGATGAAACCTCAACCCCAAATCCAACCTTCACGAGCTTTGAGCACTATGAAACAGGAAAAATAAACCTAGTAAGCCTTAATGCTTAGTAAGTTCATATGACCAAAATACACTTACCATTTATGTTTATCAAGTAATTCATACATTAAGTAATATGTCCATTAACTTATTCAATTAGCAAATAAGGCTTATTCACAATCATTCAACCAATTGATTAGTTTCAAAAATATTAAAATGCATAGATGAGCTCATCATACCATTTCTCTTTATATCACTATGTATGTCGTTACTGCTGAATTATTGAATTTCCGATGGACCTTTCCTTTTCCAGTTGTACACTTAAGGTGTACATTCCTTTCCAAGTGGTACACACAAAGTATACCTTTCCTTTTCATATGGTATACACAAAGTATACCTAACCTTTCAAGTGTACACACAAGGTGTACATAACCTTTTCAAATGGTACTATTTAGGTACACCAATCCTTTTCAAGTATTACGCTTTCGGGTTACATTCCTTTCCATAATGAGATTAAAAGATTATCCTTTCGAAACAACTTTTACTGCAACATATGCAGGATCTCATTTTCATAGTAATCACCTGTCCAGTCGGAAATTAATATTCAAACGGATTCATGCACCATTTAATCATTTATATGTAAATCACAAATCAATATTGGTTTATTTCATGTACATACCAATTATAAATTATGATACATATAATTCAACAATCAATTCAACACATTTACAAGCTTAATTTAGTTATACAAACTTACCTTGACAATTGATCGTATCTACTAATTCGAAACTTTTTCTTTCCCTCGATCTTTTTCTTTGTTTGACACTTCTGGATCTATATAAATAAATTTAATCATCAATTCTATGATTTTTACATTCAATCAAGCCTATTTCACATTTTAGGCAAAAGTAACATTTTACCCCTAATCTTTTAATTAATTTCAATTTCGTCCCTAGGCTCGGAAATTGAAATTCATGCAATTTACTCCTTATTCCAAGCTTATTCAAAATTCCAATATAACTTTACAGCACATGTATTTCACAAATTTCAGAAATTTTCCAAGAATTTCACTACTTTGCAATTTAATCCGTACACATGTTTTCACTAAAAATCACCTTGTATAAGTGATTTATCTATCAATAATCTTCCATTTTTTATCAAAAACTTTCAATTTACAGCATATTCATCCATTGTTTCTAAACTTTGGTTTTCTTTCAATTTAATCACTCAAATAAAGAAATTTAGCTTTTTCGATCTCAAAAATATAAAAATTACTAAAAACGGGACATAGAACTTACCAATTCAAGCTTGAAAAGTTTCATTTCTCTCTCCTAGGGTTTCCATGTATTTTATGAAGAAGAAGAAGATATAAAATGAGTTTTAATTCTATTTAATCATTTATCACATATTATTTAATTCAATTTCCATTTTAGTCCTTAACCTTTTTCAATTTTTCCATGGATGACTCATTAAAAATATCTACATGTTTTCCATCAATGGTCTAATTGCCATATAAGGACTTCTCACTTTTAATTCTATAGCTATTTAATCCTTATAACTACTAGAATTTAACTGACATTTTATTCAATTTAGTCCTTTTTGTAATTAGACACATTATTGATAAAAATTTTCAATAAAAATTTTCATGCAATATTCCTATCATAATACCTATCATTTTATGAAATTTAAATAATTTCATTTTTCAGACTCGAATTTGTGGTCTCGAAACCACTATTCCGATTTCACTGAAATTGGGTTGTTACAACTCTCCCCCTTAAGGATTTTCGTCCTCGAAAATCTTACCAGTGAAGAGATTCAGGTACTGCCTTTTCATGATATCTTTAGGTTCCCAAGTAGCTTCTTCAATTCCATGTCTCTGCCAAAGAACCTTTACGAATGCTATCTTGTTATTTCTCAACTCTTTTGTTTCCCGTGCTAAGATTTTAATTGGTTCCTCGCTATATGTCATGTCAGGCTGAATTTCCACTTCCGTTGGAGATATAACATGTGATGGATCCGATCGATACTGTCTTAATATTGACACATGAAAAACATTGTGAATTCTTTCAAGTTCTGATAGTAATGCTAACCGATAAGCTACCGGTCCAATTATTTCAAAGACCTCATATGGTCCAATAAACCGAGGACTTAATTTTCCTTTACGGCCAAACCGGAGAACTTTCTTCCAGGGTGACACTTTCAAGAATACCTTATCACCAATCTCAAACTTAAGTTTTTTTCTTTTAAGATCAGCATAAGACTTTTGTCTATTTGAAGCTGCTTTCAGTCTGTCTTGTATCACGTTTACCTTTTCTTCAGTTCCCTGGATTAAATCTATACCGTGAATCTCCTTTTCACTAAGCTTTGTCTAACACAATGGAGTTCTACATTTCTGACCATACAGAGCTTTATACGGTGCCATTTTTATGCTGGACTGGTAACTATTATTATAAGCAAACTCAACCAAAGGCAAGTACCTTTCCCAGTTACCTTCAAATTCAAGCACACAACACCGTAACATGTCTTCTAAAAGCTGGATCACCTGTTCTGATTGGCAATCAATTTGAGGATGGAATGCAATACTAAAATACAACTGGGTACCCAATGCTTCTTGTAACTTATGCCAAAATCGAGATGTAAATCGAGGATCTCTATCAGAAATAATAGAAACCGGTACACCATGCAATCTAACAATTTCAGAGACATACAATTCGGCTAATTTATCTAATGAAAAATCCATACGTGCCGGTATGAAATGTGCCGACTTTGTTAACCGGTCAACAACTACCCAAATGGCATCTTTCTTTCTTGGTCACATAGGCAATCCCATTACAAAGTCCATGGTAATTCTTTCCCATTTCCACTCCGGTATATTGATTGGCTATAATAACCCTAAAGGCACCTGATGCTCAGCTTTCACTTGTTGACATATTAAACATTTCGCTACGAATTTAGAGATATCTCTTTTCATTCCCGGCCACCAATACATCTTTTTCAGATCATGATACATTTTATTACTATCGGGATGAACTGACATTGTACCATTATGAGCTTCATACAAAATCTTTTGTACCAATTCTGAGTTCTTCGAAACACATATTCTATTTTTAAACAACAAGTAATCATCAAACCCAATTTGAAACTCTGAATCAGAATTCTTTTGACATTGCTCCCGTTTAACTTGCAACTTATTGTCACTCTTCTGTGCTTCATAGATTTGTTGTATAAATGTCAGTCTAGCTTTTAATTCAGCTACAACCGAACCATCATCTGAACAAGATAACCAGGTGTTCATTGCTCTTAAAATAAACAAAGATTTCCTGCTCAGTGCATCCGCCACAACATTGGTCTTTCCCGGATGATAGTCAATAATCAAATCATAATCCTTTATTAATTCGAGCCACCTGCGTTGCCTCAAATTCAAGTCTTTCTATGTAATTAAATACTTCAGACTTTTATGGTCAGTGTAAATATGACATTTTTCACCATATAAATAATGCCGCCATATTTTCAATGCAAACACTATGGCTGCCAGTTTAAGATCATGTATCGGGTAATTTCTTTCATGTGATTTAAATTGTCTTAAAGTATAGGCAACCACTTTACCTTTTTGCATCAAAACACAACCTAAACCATTTAAAGATGCATCACTGTAAATTACAAATTCCTTACTCGATTTAGGTTGTATCAATACAGGTGCTTCAGTCAACAAAGTCTTCAGTCTATCAAAACTCTATAGACATTTATCATTCCACTCGAATTTTACATCTTTCTGCAACAAGCGAGTTATCGAAGAAGAAATCATTGAAAATCCTTTAACAAACCTCCGATAATAACCAGCTAAGCCCAGAAAACTTCTGACCTCTGACGCGTTCTTTGGTGGACTCCAATTAATAATTGCTGAAATTTTGCTCGGGTCAACTCTGATGCCTTCAATAGATATAATGTGACCAAGAAAGCTAACTTCTCGTAGCCAAAATTCACATTTACTAAACTTGGCATACAATTGTTTTTCCCGTAAAGTTTTTAACACAATTCTCAAATGTTTAGCATGTTCATCTTCACTTTGAGAATAAACTAAGATATCATCTATGAATACCACGAAAAACCTGTCTAGGTACGGTATGAAAATCCTGTACATTAAATCCATAAACACTGCTGGTGCTTTTGTTAATCCAAATGGCATCACCAAGAATTTGTAATGACCATATCTAGTTCTGAAAGCTGTCTTTGGAACATCTGAATCTTTCACCCGAAGCTGGTAATAACCCGAACGAAGATCAATCTTTGAAAATAAAGTAGATCCCTTCAACTGATCAAATAAGTCATCAATTCGAGTCAATGGATATCTATTCTTTATAGTGACTTTGTTGAGTTGCTGGTAATCATTACACAACCTCAAAGATCTATCTTTCTTCTTTACAAATAACACCGGAGCACCCCATGGTGAGAAACTAGGTCGAGTAAAACCCCTGTCAATTAATTCTTGTAACTGAGCCTTGAACTCTTTCAACTCGATAGGATCCATTCGATAAGGTGCTATCGATATTGGTGTTGTTCTCGGAATTAGATCTATAGAGAATTCCACTTCTCTAGCAGGTGGTAAGTCAGGCAATTCTTCTGGAAACATGTTTGGAAACTCACATACAACTAGCACAGATTGAATCTTTGACTCGGTTACCTTAGTATCCAACACATATGCAAGATAAGCATCATATCCCTTACTCATACATTTCTGTGATGCTATTACTGAAATCATATTAAATAATCCATCTAACTTGTTAGATTCAACATGAAGTAACTCACCATCTTGACATTTCAACACTATATACTTCTGCTTATAATTAACCACTATATCATGTTGGGTTAACCAATCCATTCCCAATATCACATCAAATTCATCAAAAGGCAATAGCATTAAATCAGCCAAGAAACATTTACCCATTACCATAAATGGACAATTTTTACAAACTTTATCCACCTTTACATATTGACCCAAAGGATTTGAAACTTCTACCACAAATTCAGTGAATTCAACAGGTAAATTTTTAACATTTACTAAATTTGTGCATATATATATGAGTGTGTGGAACCAGGATTAATTAATGCAGTAATATCAGTATCTAATAAAGAAAAAGTACCAGTAATGACATCTGGCAATAAAGCATCTTCTCGGGCACGTATGGCATTCGTTCTTGTAGGAGCTCGAGCCTCAAATTTAGCATTTGAATCTTTTGTAGCGCTCCGGCTACCACTAACATTTCAGGGGTGCCTAGGTGGTCTGCCCTTTGAAGCAATGCTACTTGGTTTTGAAGTCTATTTAGCATCTCTTTCAACTATTTCTGGACAATCTCTCAAAAGGTGATCATGTGAACCACATTTGTAACATGCACCGGTTTTCATTCGGTATTCCCCATAATAAAATTTGTTACAGTGTTTACATTTTGGCTTCACGTTTCCCACACTTCCAACACTAGTCACTGACAGTAACGAAGACTTGGGATTAAAGCGATGAGAACCACGCTCTTTACAAGAATACCCAACTGAAGTAGTAGATCCTTCTTGATACCTCTTTGATTTCTTTGAAGAAAATGATTGAGACCTACTAATAGGTCTTTTCCCAGAGGATCGGGCTTTTCTGTTTGCCTTCTTCTTTTCTTTACTTAGCTCTTCAGCTTTCTTTGCACGATCAGCAAGTGCTGCAAACTCTCTTATTTCCAAAATACTAATTAATAATTTTATATTTTCATTTAATCCTTCCTCAAAACATTTACACATTTCTGCCCCTGTTTGAACCCATTCACTAGTATATTGGCTTAACCATACAAACTCCCTTTCATATTCCGCAACGGTCCTGTTCCCCTACTTTAATTCTAAAAATTCTTTCCTTTTCTGATCTAGGAATCTCTGACTAATATATTTCTTTCTAAATTCAGATTTAAAGAATTCCCAAGTAATATTTTCTTTTGGAACCACTAAACTTACAGTTATCCACTAGTGATAAGCCGTGTCCATTAACAAAGATACAGCACATTTCAAGCATTCAGCTAGAGTACATGATAATTCATCCAACCCTCGAGTAGTATTTTCTAGCCAGAATTCAGCTTTTTTCGGATCATCTTCGATTGTAGCTCTAAATTCCTCAGCTCCATATTTTCTGAGTTTATCCACTGGAGCCTTACCAATTCTAATAGTTTCAGTACCCGATGGTCTCTCAAGAACAGTCTGACTATTTCGTGGGGGAGGTTGTGATTGGAAAGCAGCAGAATTTCTTCTCAAATATTCAGGGAACCACTTATCAAACATTTCAAAGAAAACCTCTTTAGCATATTCACTTCGGCCCTCTAATTCAGACCTTCTACTACTACCACCTGTAGCTCGTCACACGGAAGCTTGAGAAGTACTCTCAGCTTCTTCGGATTCTGCTCTTGCTCGGTTGGAACACATTTACTATATGAAAAACACATTTAAAATGGTCAGGAGATATCATATTATCATCAATTATATAATGGCATGTATAGCTAAATTCACACCTGCTACGTTAGTCCGAGAATTGGCTAAATCATAACTCTGATACCAATAAATGTAACACCGCTAACCCGTATCCGTCACCAGAATAAGATTACGAGGCATTACCGGACTTATACACTAGCATTTATATAAAATCGAGTCAAAAATTTGCATTCCAAATCAAAACTTTTCATATTTCACCATAAAGTCCCTAATATGGGCCTACAGGGCCCAATACATGCTTTAGAAGTGGTTCGGGACTAAACCGGCAACTTTCAAAATTTTACCTTGAAGATAGGGGCACACACTCGTGTGGCCTGGGACATGGCCGTATGGCCAACCCGTGGGGATCCTATGGCCGTATGGCTAGCCTGTATGGAATTCTGACTTACAATTTCTTAGGTATCAAAGAGGCACACGGCCTGGGCACACGCCCATGTGGCTAGGCCGTGTGGTAAACTAATTTTTCACCATTTTTAAGCCATTTTCACATGATTTTGACACACAACCATGCTTGAAACCCCTGTCCTTCACACGACCAAGACACACGGCTGTGTCTTTTGCCTGTGTACTATCCTGACTTCATATTTAAGGATACAGGGGACACACGGTCATTTCACACACCCGTGGGCTGTCCGTGTGTCACACACAGCCTAGACATACGTCCTTGTGTCTTACCCGTGTGGACAAAATAAGGTCATTTCCTAGCCCTATTTCTCACCCAAACTTAACCATTTTCCTGCATGAAAACTTACAAGTATATACCATCCATTTCAACCAATTTCCAATTTTCAAATTGATATGTTCCTATTTTCAATCATGCTTCTAAACTTACTCTTACATAAAATTTGACAATTTATGTTCATGGATGGTTTTACTTAACATGATTAACCAAAAACAACTCCTGATATAATACCATACCATAGCATCATTAAAACATACATTACTAGCCATTCCAATGGTTAGATTACAAACTAACGTTTTTAAGTATTACTTGTCTACATTAGTCTATACATGCCATTATATCAAAATAAGTCTAACTTTATACCAAAATCAAGGGATTGATAGTGTGATGAAAACTCCGACCCCAAATCCAACCTTCACGAGCTTTGAACACTATGAAACAGGAAAAATAAACCTAGTAAGCATTAATGCTTAGTAAGTTCATATGACCAAAATACACTTACCATTTATGTTCATCAAGTAATTCATACATTAAGTAATATGTCCATTAACTTATTCAATTAGCAAATAAGGCCTATTCACAATCATTCAACCAATTGATTAGTTTCAAAAATATTAAAATGCATAGATGAGCTCATCATACTATTTCTCTTTATATCACTATGTATGTCGTTACCGTTGAATTATTGAATTTCCGATGGACCTTTCCTTTTCCAGTTGTACACTTAAGGTGTACATTCCTTTCCAAGTGGTAGACACAAAGTATACCTTTCCTTTTCATATGGTATACACAAAGTATACCTAACCTTTCAAGTGTACACACAAGGTGTACATAACCTTTTCAAATGGTACTATTTAGGTACATCAATCCTTTTCAAGTATTACCCTCGATCTTTTTCTTTGTTCGACACTTCCGGATCTATATAAATAAATTTAATCATCAATTCTATGATTTTTTACATTCAATCAAGCCTATTTCACATTTTAGGCAAAAGCAACATTTTACCCCTAATCTTTTAATTAATTTCAATTTCCTCCCTAGGCTCGGAAACTGAAATTCATGCAATTTACTCCTTATTCCAAGCTTATTCAAAATTCCAATATAACTTTATAGCACATGTATTTCATAAATTTCAAAATTTTTCCAAGAATTTCACTACTTTGCAATTTAATCCCTACACATGTTTTCTCTAAAAATCACCTTGTATAAGTGATTTATCTATCAATAATCTTTCATTTTTTGTCAAAAACTTTCAATTTACAGCATATCATCCATGGGTAATTTTCTAAAGTTTGGTTTTCTTTCAATTTAATCACTCAAATAAAGAAATTTAGCTTTCCCGATCTTAAAAATTTAAATATTACTAAAAGCGGGACGTAGAACTTACCAATAGCTTGAAAAGTTTCCTTTCTCTCTCCTAGGGTTTCCATGTATTTTATGAAGAAGAAGATGATATAAAATGAGTTTTAATTCTATTTAATCATTTATCACATATTATTTAATTCAATTTCCATTTTAGTCCTTAAACTTTTCAATTTTTCCATAGATGACTCATTAAAAATATCTACATGTTTTCCATCAATGGTCTAATTTCCATATAAAGACTTCTCACTTTTAATTCTATAGCTATTTAATCCTTATAACTACTAGAATTCAACTTTGACATTTTATTCAATTTAGTCCTTTTTGCAATTAGACACGTAATTGATAAAAATTATCGATAAAAATTTTCATGCAATATTCCTATCATAATACCTATCATTTTATGAAATTTAAATAATTTCATTTTTCAGACTCGAATTTGTGGTCTCTAAAGCACTATTCCGATTTCACTGAAATTGGGTTGTTACAATATTTACCTCTTAAGCTTAGGAGACTCTCTCATTACCCCATTGGCCTGTGTTTCCCAGACGTACCAAGTTCATTAGGTCTTGTGGATTATCACACCCACCACACCGTGACTTCTACTTTACACCTTAATGGGTTTCCATGTATATTGATCTTCGAACTTCCCACGTGTAACCTCATTTTTTCGTCCTGGCAAAATACCATGTGTTTACTGTCCCAATGGATTCTCTATGTTGCCATAGCCAAGTTATGGTCTTAAACATGTAACCTTATGTTTAATTTACTGGCGGACTACCCAGTGTTTACTGTCCCTATGGAGTCTCTATGTTTCCATAGTTGAGCTATGGTCTTACACATGTAACCCCATGTTCCATGTCCTGGCGAACTCCATTGGTTGCCATATTTGAACTATGGTCTTACACCTTAAATATCTTTGAGGTATAACCCTGAAAGACCATACTATCATCACAGTGTTGCTCTATGAAACCTAATTACCGTCGTCACGCTGTCACTCTAGTGAGCCATTCGATATCATTCCAATACATTTCTAACCTTGATGCTCAAACATCGTAATGTCCCATCCGCAAGGCCCAGAGCTTTGCATATAACAGTTTGTACTTAGCAACACTTGATTGCAAAATCTTAACAAAAATTTCATTTCCCTATCCATCTGGCCATTCCTCCATTTCTCTATTTCTAACCTTGATGTTTGAAAACCACATTGTCCCCTCCATACGGCCCAAAGCTTCGTACATCATAGTTTGCACTCAACAACACTTGATTACGGAATTTTAATAGTAATTTCATTTTCCTATCCATCAGCCCAATCCTTCATTTCACCATTTCTAACCTTGATGCTCAAACACCATAATGTCCCCTCTACAAAGCCTGGAGCGCACATCACGGTTTACACTTAGCGACACATGATATTAGAATCTTATTGGAAATTTCATTTCCTTATCCATCCGTTCATTCCTCCATTTTTCCATTTCTAATCTTAATGCTCGAACACTATAGTGTCCCTTTTACAAGGCCCAAAGCTTCACACATCACGGTTTGCACTCGGTAACACCATATGTGTAACACCCCTTACCCGTACTCGACGCTAGGATAGGGTTCGAGGCATTACCAGGACTTTACATTTTGAAACGTACCAAATTGGGTCCCAAATTTTACTCAAATTTTAAGCTTTTCATCTATGAACAACTCGTCCCTTATATAGGACTTCGAGGCCTATAACATACCTAGAGGTAGTGCAGGACACATTCGGGTACATTCGATAAACCTTAGGCTCCTTAGGAAATTTGTCCTTCTCATAAAGTGTCACACGCCCGTGTAGGTGGGCCGTGTGGACTCACACACCCTTGTGACTTAGGGCACGCCCATGCCCTTCAGTCATGGGCAACACTGACTTATCAACATGGCCATGGCACACATCCGTGCTGCCTGCCCGTGGACGACACTGTCTTTTTAACACGGCCATGGTGCACTCCCGTGTGGCCTAACCGTATACAACGTTGAGCTAAAATTTTAAGTATAGGGGACACACGGCCATAGCACACGCCCATGGGAGGGAACCGTGTGTCACACACAGCCTAGACACACGCCCGTGTGTCTAACTATGTGGCTCTAATAGGCTATTTTCCAAGCCTTTAATCACCCCTTTCTACTACTTGTGCTTAGTGGTTACCAAATTCAAAGTAAAACACAATTATACACTTGTAAATAATCTTGATTAAATTAGATGTATGGAAACCTCATATCATTGGTTTCATACATGATAGATTATTTCCAATTTAGTGTTTATGGGTTCCCATGTCACTTTAATTCATCCGAAATTGGCTCGTTCATGTGATTCATTGCCAATTGGTAACGACCCATCACTTGTAAATAAAACCATGCATAAATTCGTAGGTCATAGCCTACTTCAATTAAGCCAATTTTCGTGGCCATATACAAAAAGATAAACATATTCTTACATGCCTTCATTTGGAAAATCAAATGACACATATAACAAAATACTCAAAATACTATACATGCTATTGAACAAAACAAACAAAGTCTTTATACCAAAGCTTGTCTAGTTGATAGTGTGTTGACTCTCCAATCGTCTTCCAATCCTTTTGAGTCCTCGAGCTCTGTGAGACAGGGAAAAAGAGAGGGGTAAGCACTTACATGCTTAGTAAGCTCGAATAACTGGAAAGTAAACTTACCGAGTAATTAGCACACATCCATATTTAAATCATGAAATCATCAATAATGAAATGATTCCCTATCATGCACTCAGTCAATGGGTTAGTTACGTAACAAAGCATCATGTAATTCATGTAGATGAGCTCATCATTCATCATCTTATTGACATACATCATATTAATCCCGTTGAGTTTCTAGGAAATCTCGATGGAATACCCATTATCAGTCAATTCTTACGAATGATCATTTCTCATATATGCACTCCCGCAAACCTCACATCTCATGGTAGGATTACCAGTCCAAGCTAATTCCCCCATATCATGAACTCATAAGGTGATGTCAGGATTACCAGTCCAGGCTAAATCCCTTATAACGACAAACACCCTTAATGAGCTCGGATCTGAATTACCAGTCCTGGCTAAATTTAGATCCTAATCGGATTACCCGTCCGGGCTAAATCCATAATGCACATATATTCTTTAGGAGGCTTGATCATTCAAGGAACACCCATCCGAGTTAGATCCTTTTCATACTTGAGATCACGGATTACCCGTCTGGGCTAAATCCTTACTGCAACACGTGCAAGATCTCTTTACACATATCATTGAGGGTTTATCCATCGAATTTCCTTTGTCAACCTCATCCGAGACATTTTTCACATGTTACCATCAAATATGCATTTCTATGATATTTCATGCTAATAATAAATGCAATCATCATGCATTCATAAATCATTCAATTATGCATATTAGGGGTTTACTTTAAGTTATCTGAACTTACCTGGTATTCTTTTCGGAGTTGTGTTTCGGTTATTCCGAAACCTTGCGTTTACCTCGATCAACCTCCGAACACTTTTCCATCTTATGGTGGCCCACATTTTCCATTATTTTCTCATTTCTACCACACATTTACATCTTTTTCAAAATAGTCCTTATAAGGGTTTTTCATGAAAATCAACTAGGAAAAGATGTTTAATAGACATTCATCTTTCATATTCCTTCATAATCTATCAAAATACAAGCAACTCATGCATGGGTAAATTTTTAAACATGAACCCTAGCATGAAATATGGGTAGAAATGGAGAGAGCAAGCTACCGGGGTTTCAAAAATACAAAGAGCATGAAAAACGGGGCTTGGGAGCACTTACTATTAAGCTTGGAAAGCTTGCAAACCCTAACTATGGAAACCCTTGAAGTTTCGACTAGACAAGGAAGAGAATAGGATGATTTTGGTTCATTTTTTCCATTTTATTTCATTAAAATACCAAAAGACCGAAATGCCCTTAAGCCCTTTCCTTAAAATTCCATCCATGCAAGCCCATTTTTTTCCAAAAACTTAGAATTTGGGCAAATTGCTCTCCAAGACCTTCTAATTCATAACCCAAAACAATTTCATACGAATTGCTTCCAGAATTCAAGTTTTGCAATATATTCTATTTAGTCCTTAATTTCCAATTGAACACCTTACTTAAAGAATTTCTTCATGAAATTTTAACACATGCATATACTCATATTCTAGGCCTCATAATAATCATAAAGTAAATATTTTGATGTCGGATTTGTGGTCCCAAAACCACCATTCCGATAGGCCCTATTTCAGGATGCTACATTTCTCCCCCTTAGGGACTTTCATCCTCGAACGTCTTACCAAAAAATAGATTCGAATATTGACTTCTCATGGTTTCTTCCGGCTCCTATGTAGCCTCTTCTACACCATGTCTATGCCATAAAACTTTTACTAGAGGCACATCTTTATTTCTCAACTGTTTAACTTCACGAGCCAATATCTTAACCAGTTCCTCTCCATAAGTCATGTTCGATCGAATTTCAATCTCAGTCGGTGAAATTACATGAGAGGGGTCTGATCGGTATCTCTTTAACATGGATACATGGAACACGTCATGAATCTTTTCCAGTTCGGGTGGCAACACCAAACGATAGGCTAACAGTTCAACTCTTTCGGTGATCTCGTACGGTCTGATAAATCGTGGACTTAGTTTACCTTTTCGACCAAATCTCAATACCTTTTTCCATGGAGATACTTTCAAGAATACTCTATCTCCAACTTGAAACTCAATTTCCTTTCTTTTCAAATCAACATAAGACTTTTTCCTATCTGATGCCGCTTTTACACAATCCCGTATCACTTTGACTTTTTCTTCAGTTTTTTTAATCAGATCAACTCCATGAATCCGATTTTTCTTGAGTTCTGTCCAGTACAATGGAGTTCGACACTTCTTACCATACAAGGCCTCATAAGGCGCCATCTTCAAACTTGTTTGGAAACTATTGTTGTAGGCAAATTCTACCAATGGCAGGTATTTTTCCCAACTACCCTGAAATTCGAGGATGCAACAATGCAACATGTCCTCGAGAATCTGAATCATCCGCTCAGACTGGCCTTCAGTTTGAGGGTGAAAAGCTGTGCTAAAGCTCAACCTTGTACCCAAGGCTTCTTGTGACTTCTTCTAGAATCTCGAAGTGAACCTCAGGTCTTTTCTGAAATAATCGACAGTGGTACTCCGTGCAATCTTACTATCTTAGAAATGTACAAATCAGCCAATCTATCAAGAGAATAATCTGTCCTTACTGGGATGAAATGAGCCGACTTTGTCAATTTGTCCACTATAACCCATATGACATCTTTCTTTTTCAAAGTTAAAGGTAATCCCGTCACGAAGTCCATGGTAACTTTGTCTCACTTCCATTCAGGGACCATTACAGGCTGTAATGAACCTGAAGGCACTTGATTTTCAGCTTTAACTTGCTGACATACCAAGCATTTCGATACAAATTCAGAAACATCTCTTTTCATGTCGTTTCACCAGTACATTTTCTTTAAATCGTTGTACATCTTGGTACTTCCCAGGTGAACAGACAGATGACTGTTATGTGCTTGTTGCAAAATATTCCGAATAAGTTCATTGTCTTTGGGTACACAAACCCTATCTCTAAACATTAAACATCCATCAGGACTAATTCGGAAATCTGACTTCACACTAGACTCACATTGAGCTCTTTTTGCTTGCAAGTCATTATCATTAAGCTGAGCATCATGAATTTCCTGCAGAAATGTTGGCCTAGCCTCCAGCTCGGCCTGAATTGAATCATCATCAAGCAATGTCAAATGAGTATCCATGGCTCTCGAAGCATACAGGGATTTTCTACTCAATGCATCAGCGACCATATTCGCCTTTCTCGGGTGATAGTCGATAATCAGATCATAATCCTTAATTAATTCTAACCATCTCCACTGTCTCAAATTTAATTCTTTCTAAGTCATCAAGTATTTCAAACTCTTACGGTCCGTGAATATACGGCAAGTCTCGCCATACAAATAATGCCTCCAAATTTTCAAGGCAAAAATAATAGCGGCAAGCTCTAGGTCATGGATCGGATAATTCTTCTCGTGAGGCTTCAATTGCCATGAAGCATAGGCTATCACCTTGCCATTTTGCATAAGTACACAACCCAATCCATTTAAGGATGCATCACTGTAGACCACAAGCTCTTTTCACAGTTCAGGTAGCACTAAAACAGGAGCTTCGGTCAGCAATGTCTTAAACTTCTCAAAACTTTGTTGACACTTCTCTGTCCATTCAACCTTAACGTCTTTTTGTAGCAGCTTCGTCATCGGAGTTGCTATCATGGAAAATCCTTTTACAAACCTTCGATAGTAACCGGCTAAGCCTAAAAAGCTTCTAACCTCAGTTACATTCTTAGGCAATTTCCATTCAAGAATTGCAGAAATCTTACTTGGATCAACTCGGATGCCTTCAACTGAAACTATATGACATAAAAATCCAACTTTTTGGAGCCAAAACTCACTCTTGCTAAACTTAGCATACAGTTGATTTTCCCGCAAGAACTGCAACACAATTCTCAAGTGCTTCACATGCTCTGTCTCATCTTTAGAGTGATCAAAATGTCGTCAATTAACACAACGACAAACTTATCCAAATATGGCCGAAAGATCCTATTCATTAGATCCATAAACACAATCAGTGTATTCGTCAACCCAAACGGCATGACAAGAAATTCATAATAGTCATACCTCGTCCTAAAAGCTGTCTTGGGTACATTCGAGTCTTTAACTCGCAGCTGATAATAGCCAGACCTCAAGTCTATCTTGGAGAAGACGGTGGCTCCTCTCAACTGGTCAAACAAATCATCGATCATTGGCAAAGGATACTTATTCTTGATAGTCACCTTGTTCAGTTGTCAATGATCGATACATAACCTCATCGAACCATATTTCTTCTTTACGAACAACACGGGGGCACCCCAAGGTGAAAAACTTGGCCTAGTGAATCCTTTATCTGTCAACTCTTGCAACTGCACTTTTAACTCCTTTAGCTCGATAGCTGTCATTCTGTACAGGGCAATAGAAATGGGAGTCGTCCCTAGCACCAATTCAATACCAAACTCTATCTCCCTTTCAGGAGGTAATCCGGGTAATTCTTCTGGAAACACATCTGAGTACTCACATACTATCGGTACGGACTCGATTTTCAGCTTTGTTTCCTTAGTGTTCAGTACAAATGCAAGGTAGGCTTCATATCATTTCCATCATATATCTCTGGGCAACCATTGCTATGATTACAACTAGTGACGAACCCAATTCTCTTTATTCGACCCATAGAATCTTACCATCCGGTCATTTTAACTTAATATACTTACTACCACAATTCACTGTACATCATGAAGGGCTAACCAATCCATACCAAGTATCACATTAAATTCATCAAATGGTAACAACATAAGGTTAGCCGGGAAACAACGACCTTGAATCATCAAAGGACAATTCTTACAGACTTTATCAACTAGAACTGATCTGCCTAGTGGGTTCAACACTCTAATAATATCTTCCGTATGTTCAACAGGTATGTTCATACTAGACGCCAATCTCATGCAGATATATGAATGCGTCGACCCCGGGTCAATTAAAACAACAACACTTATATTAAAAAGAGAGAAAGTACCTGTAATAACATCAGGAGTAGTGACTTCCTCTAGAGCACGTATTGCATACGTTCTTGTCGGGGCTCGAACCTTTGATTTTGCAGCATCTTTAGTCATGGCTTAACTTCGGAGCTATTTCCACTTCTTTTTCAGCTCGTTCCCGACAGTCTCTAAGAAAGTGATCAAAAGAACCACATCTGAAATACACACCGCTCTTCATTCGGTACTCTCTGAAGTGAAATTTGTTATAGCTCTTACACTTCGATTTTTTATCATCTACACTCTCCACACTAGTCACCATCGGGAGGAAAACTTTTGACCTCATCGTTTAGAGCTTCTCGATCTACCCGAATATCCCACTGACGAAGTGGAGCGTTCATGCAGGCTCTTGGCTTTCTTCGTGAAAAACGAGAGTGTTTTACCGCTAGACCTCTTGCTCGCAACTCGAGCCTCTCTCTTAGCTTTTTTTCGTTCATTATTAAGCTCATCGACCTTCTTGGCTCGATCGGCCAATGCGGCAAACTCCCGTATTTCCCATATCCCAATCAACAACTTGATATCCTTATTTAGACCTTTCTTAAAGCGTTTACACATTTCCGATTCAGTTTAGACCCATTTAGTTGCGTACGGACTTAGTCGTACGAACTCTCTCACGTATTCTACTACAGTCTTGTTCCCTTGTTTGAGTTCCAAGAACTCATTTCGCTTTGAGTCCAAAAACTGTTTGTTAATATATTTCTTCCTAAACTCTACTTGGAAGAAATCCCAAATAATATTTTCTTTCGGCACTACCGAGGATACGATCTTCCACCAATTGTATGCAGTGTCCTTCAAAAAGGACACAGCACACTTTAAACATTCATCGGGTGTGCATGACAAATCATCTAGCACCTGTGTAGTATTTTCGAGCCAGAACTCGGCTCTTTTAGTGTCATCATCAACTTTAGCTCTGAATTCCTCAAGCCCATACTTTCTAAGCTTATCTACAGGGGCTTTACCGATTCTCATCGGTGCCATACCTCGTGGCACATCCTCATCAGGTTGGTTAGGGGGTGGAGGAGGTCCTGGTATATTGGGGCGATTTCTGAGATAATCCCCAAACCATTCATCATCATATCAAAGAAGGTAGCTCGGGCCTCTTCTCGGCCTTTTGATATCAGCCTTCTAGTACTACTAGATACAGCTCACTGTACGGAAGCTGGAGCATGGCTCTTGGCTACCTCGGACTCATCTTGTGCTTGATTCGAAGACATTCACTATATTCAAAACAGTTTAAACAATTAAGAGACGTCAGACTATCAACATTCGAATAATGGCATGTATAGCGAACTTTAACATCCTCTACGATAGTCCTAGAACCGACTAAACTGTAGCTCTGATACTAATAAATGTAACATCCCTCACCAGTACCCAACGCCCGGATAGGGTTCGAGGCATTACCAAGACTTTACATTTTGAAACGTACCAAATTGGGTCACCAAGTTTTACTCAAATTTTAAGCTTTTCATCCATGAACAACTCGTCCCTTATATAGACCTTCGAGGCCTATAACGTACCTAGAGGCAGTGCAGAACACATTCGGGTACATTCGATAAACCTTGGGCTCCTTAGGAAATTTTTCCTTATCATAAAGTGTCACACGCCCGTGTAGGTGGGCCGTGTGGACTCACACGCCCGTGTGACTTGGGACACTCCTATGCCCTTCAACCGTGGGCAACACTAACTTATCAACACGGCCATGGTACACACCCGTGCTGCCTGCCCGTGGACGACACTGTCTTTTTAACAAGGCCATGGTGCACGCCCGTGTGGCCTACCCGTGTACAACTTTGACCTAAAATTTTAAGTGCAGGGGACATACGGCCATAGGACATGCCCATAGGAGGGAACCGTGTGTCACACACGGCCTAGACACACGCCGATGTGTCTAACCATGTGGCTCTAATAGGCTATTTTCCAAGCCTTTAATCACCCCTTTCTACTACTTGTGCTTAGTGGTTACCAAATTCAAAGTAAAACACAATTATACACATGTAAATAATCTTGATTAAACTAGATGTATGGAAACCTAATATCATTGGTTTCATACATGATAGGTTATTTCCCATTTAGTGTTTATGGGTTCCTATGTCATTCTAATTCATCTAAAATTGGCTCGTTCATGTAACTCATTGCCAATTGGTAACGACCCATCACTTGTAAATAAAACCATGCATAAATTCGTAGGTCATAGCCTACTTCAATTAAGCCAATTTTCGTGGCATATTCTTACATGCCTTCATTTGGAAAATCAAATGACACATATAACAAAATACTTAAAATACTATACATGCCATTCAACAAAACAAACAAAGTCTTTATACCAAAGCTTGTCTAATTGATAGTGTGTTAACTCTCTAATCGTCGTCCAATCCTTTCGAGTCCTCGAGCTCTGTGAGACAGGGAAAAAAAGAGGGGTAAGCACTTACATGCTTAGTAAGCTCGAATAACCGGAAAGTAAACTTAAAGAGTAATTTGCATACATCCATATTTAAATCATGAAATCATCAATTATGAAACGATTCCTTATCATATGTACTCAGTCAATGGGATAGTTTCGTAAAAAAGCATCATGTAATTTATGTAGATGAGCTCATCATTAATCATCTTATTGACATACATCATATTAATCCCATTGAGTTTCTAGGAAATCTCGATGGAATAGCCATTATCCCTCAATTCTTACGAATGATCATTTCACATATGTGCACTTCCACAAACCTCACATCTCATGGCAGGATTACCAGTCCAAGCTAATTCCCCCATATCATGAACTCATAAGGTGATGTCGGGATTACCAGTCCAGGCTAAATCCCTTATAACGATAAACACCCTTAATGAGCTCGAATCTGAATTACCAGTCCAGGCTAAATTCAGACCCTAATCGGATTACCCGTCCGGGCTAAATCCATAATGCACATATATTCTTCGGAAGGCTTGATCATTCAAGGAACGCCTGCTCGGGTTAGATCCTTTTCATACTTCAGATCACGGATTACCTGTCCGGGCTAAATCCTTACTGCAACACATGCAGGATCTCTTTACACATATCAATGAGGGTTTATCCATCGAATTTCCTTTGTCAACCTCATCCGAGACATTTTTCACATGTTACCATCAAATATGCATTTCTATGATATTTCATGCTAATAATAAACGCAATCATCATGCATTCATAAATCATTCAATTATGCATATTAAGGGTTTACTTTAAGTTATCCGAACTTACCTGGTATTCTTTTCAGAGTTGTGTTTCAGTTATTCCAAAACCTTGCGTTTACCTCGATCAACCTCCGAAATTTGTTCCTCGGGGTCTATAACAACAAAATTAACATATTAATACACTACATTATAAATTTGAAGTTTAATATCTACCCCCGTCCAAATGACCGTTTTGCCCCTAACCTTTCACATTTTTACGATTTAGTCCCTAGGCTCGTATAATGAAACACATGCACTTTCTATCTTACGCAAGCCTAGCCGAACACCTTTCCTTCTTATGGTAGCCCACATTTTCCATTATTTTCTCATTTCTACCACACATTTACATCTTTTTCAAAATAGTCCCTATAAGGGTTTTTCATGAAAATCAACTAGGAAAAGATGTTTAATACACATTCATCTTTCATATTCCTCCATAATCCATCAAAATACAAGCAACTCATGCATGGGTAAATTTTTAAACATGAACCCTAGCATGAAATATGGGTAGAAATGGAGAGAGCAAGCTACCGGGGTTTCAAAAATACAAAGTGCATGAAAAACGAGGCTTGGGAGCACTTACTATTGAGCTTGGAAAGCTTGAAAACCCTAGCTATAGAAACCATTGAAGTTTCGGCTGGACTAGGAAGAGAATAGGCTGATTTTGGTTCATTTTTCCCATATTATTTGATTAAAATACCAAATGACCAAAATGCCCTTAAGCCCTTTCCTTAAAATTCCATCCATGCAAGCCCATTTTTGTCCAAAAACTTAGAATTTGGGCAAATTGCTCTCCAAGACCTTCTAATTCATAACCCAAAGCAATTTCATACAAATTTCTTCTAGAATTAAAGTTTTGCAATTTATTCAATTTAGTCCCTAATTTCTAATTGAACACCTTACTCAAAGAATTTCTTCATGAAATTTTAACACATGCATATACTCATATTCTAGGCCTCATAATAATCATAAAGTAAATATTTTGATGTTGGATTTGTGGTCCCAAAACCACCATTCTGATTAAGCCCTATTTCAAGATGTTATAATATAGTGATACACAAAAACACTATTTCTCAAATCCTAACTTCATCTAACCTGTCAATGATTTCCCTCTGCATAATGCATACATTACTCAAGCATGTCGTACAATTTATCATTATACATACATCACACCAGTTTACCTATCATCAACTATCTACAATAAATCAGTCAGCAGACAACGGCAAGAACTCCCACAGTATTGTGCATACATACAGCCTACTCTTTCTTTAACCACGTAGACACCATAAACTTAGACAACCTCAGTACATCATCAACATGATACATGCAAGTCACGTAACCTCATCTATCATCAGAAGACAAGGTACAGGGACTTACTTCGCTTCCTTATCTTTAACAGTTTAGCTTGTCCGAATGCTAGAAACTTTTTGTCCTAGCAGTTAAGCATGAAAAACATTTGTTGGTTATCTAATGGTGGTAAGTCCTTAGGAACCAAAAATTACACAGAAACTTTTAAAAATCTTTACTCAACTTCCCCCTTTCATCCTCGAGTATGTAGAGATCAGGAAGCTTACCAGTTTTCCAAATTTCTCCACACTCAAACTTTAATCCACACAACAGCAGCAACATGCAAAACTTTCTTCAACCAAATCCCTCTTCCTCTTTGAAGCAGTTGAAGAAGATGGTGCTATGGGAAAAAAAATTTGTAAATAGAATTGAGAAGAATTCTGTCTCCAAGCATACCTATATATATACTCCATTGGCACGGCTTTCACAGGACAATACAACCACTCCTTCCTAATCATTTTGTCTCCCACTATGGAATAGCCAGTTCCAATCTAACTAAACGAAAATTGAAATCTAATTCTTTATTCAATAGTCAGGAATTTTTTCCCAAAATTCCTGGTAGAATCTACCAACTTTCTATAAGTTCAATTTAGTCCCAATATTCTTCTAAATTAGGGTTTATAAAGGGATCTAGGAATGAAAATTTTCATTATACAAAGCATCATTTTCATATACAATCAGATCTTATGAATTTACTAAATAAATATATTAAATTTTCATTTAGGGTTTAAATTAGGTAAAGTAAAATTCTTGATATACTTACAATCAAATACTTGGATAAGCCATTTTCTTCTCTCTTCACTCTTTTGCAACTCCCTTGCCTTTATCCCCAACTTATCCTTCACTTAACTTCTCTTTCTCTTAATTAACATAAAACACATACACAATATTTCTATGCATTTTTATGAGATAAACATAAAGTACTACAAGAAACTTCATCACCCTTACCTTAAACATTTACTTAAATCCCTAACTTCTTTTTTCTCCCTTCAAATGTGAACTCTAGCTAACTTCAAAAGAAAATTATCTTGCCAAGGAGTTGTTCTTGTGATTTCACTAAAAATCTATGGAAGTAATCTGAATTTTGAGCTTGAGAAAGGTGAAAATGGTAGAAAGGGACTAAATTGAAAGAAAATGGAAAAATGAATGAAAAGGGAGATAAAAGAGATGTGGGGAGATATGATGAAGATAATAATGACAGCTTTTCTATATATTTCTATGTAGAAATATCTTTCTTTTTTATTTTAAATTATTAATAACACTTAATTAAGAAAAATATCTAATCATCATCATACTACACAAGTAGTGCCTATTCACTTCCAATCTTATCCAAACATTTTTGTACTTTCATGGTTAAATTTCTCTTCTAGTCCTCCCTTTTTTTTTCGATCCAATTAATCTAATCTGTTCTTATTTTTAATTTTCACACATTTGCCTAACACTTCTCAGCCCTTTACAAATTAGTCAATAACTTAAATTAATTTCTCTAAATCCAAAAGTCCTTTTAATTTCTTATGATATCCAACTACCTTTTCCTCTAATATTATTCTATTTTATCTACTTCAAAAACGTGCACAAAATTCGTATTGACACGGTTCTCATTTCAAAGGGGTGTTAGGGATGTTATATTCTCCCCCCTTAAAATAAAATTTCATCCTCAAAATTTACTTTACTCAAATAGCTGTGAATACTATTGCTTCATTATTTCTTCACATTCCCATGTCGCTTCCTCCACATTATGATGTCTCCATGATACCTTCACTAGAGGAACCTGCATATTTCTTAGTTCCTTTACGTCCTAAGCAAGAATCTTTATTGGTTCTTCTTCGTACATCAAATTTAGTTGAACTGATGTAACCACATGTGATTACATGCTCCGTTCATGTGCATCATGCGTGTCAAGTTCGATATAAATTAAAAAATTTAACTATTCATTTTATATAAAAAAATTCAACCATTATATATATATATATATTAATATAGAAAATATTTTAAGTTGACATGATAGCGATATCATATCGATGATAAAGATATCAGATTGATTCAAAATTTTACATACATGACAAGTACAAATATATTGATAAATTCAATGGTTGGGTTATTAAAACACTAATCATAAAAAAATTATAGAATGGTGTAAAACCACTTAAGTTTTATACTAGTGTAAGTGGATCTCTTCCCATATCATATATATATAACATAACAAGGTACACAAGCTCATATTGCAACAAGTGGTGCATCTCCTTTTTTTCTATAGTTTTTAAAATAATTTATTTAACTTTCAACATCCATTTAATTTCTACAATTTAAAAAAAAAATTGTTAACTCAATCAGTCAAACCAGAATTGCCAAGAGGGGGTGAATTAGCCTTTAAAAAATTTGGTGGGAGCAAAGAAAGTGTACAAAACAGTGAATGCAAAGATTTAGAGTGGTTCGACCCCAATTGCCTACTCCACTACCTTAGCTTTCCACAACTAAATATTTTCTCAAGTTCACTAATTTGTTTAACCTTTGAGGACAGGATTTAACCTTACAACTCTCTTAAGATTTCTACTCAAATCTTAAGACAAAACTTCTCAAAGAATTGCAAAAAAGCAAACTATGAAATAATCCTTACAAGATTAGAATGTTTTCCAATAAAGCACAAATAAACAAGAATAAACCTGAGCTAAAGAATAACAATAAAATCTTACAAGTGTGTATAAGAAAAGTATAAAATAATTTAGCACTAAGGTTAAATTGTTGATCTTTAGGCTTGATTATGTCTCTTGTTATTGTAGGACCACCAAAAGCTGGTATTTATATCTTCTAACTCATTTCCAACCGTTGTGGTTGTTGGGAAAATAAATAAAGCCATTGGGATGGAAATACCAGACCATTAAATTCACCTGCAACAAAAAGTATTGATGTTTTTTGTATGAGTATCGATACTAGAGACATTTAATGCCTAATTCAATGACCGTTAAAATTAGTTTCCAACGATACCATAGATATTTATCGATACCTAGAAAAAGTTATCGTTATAATTTTATGGGTATTGATACTTTTTGACATTTTTTAATAGATCATGAAAAACAGAATGCAAAATTAGTATCGATAGAAATTTTTGGTATCGTTTAAATTTAATAAGTATCGATATAATTTTCAAGGTATCAATACTTATTGCTTGTGTTCAATTTTTTGTTCAAACCAGAAAGTAGATTTGGTATCGATAAAAAGATGAAGTATCGATAAAATTTTACAAGTATCGATACATTTTGGAAAACACCAATACTTCTTGTAGGGAGCAGTTTTTCAATTGATTTGAAATGGTTTTGATTAAGTTTAAGAGTTGAAATTTATTTTCAAAATTTTTTCAAAAATATTCTAAGTGTTTAAAGAATTTTCTAAGATGTTTAAAAGTTTTGAAATATTATTCATGTTTTGAATTCTTTATTCAAAAACAAATTTATATTTTAAAGATATGTTTGTTATATCAAATAATTTAACAAATAAAGCTAGTTCAACAATCTCACCCTTTTTAATATAACAAAATATTTTGGTAATTAGTTTTTGAATTTGTTACTCCCTTTTAAAGTTCAATTTTGGAACCAAGGATTTGACATTAAAAATAGTCACTTGATGTTGGCTTTAAAAGATTAGTCATAAAATCAACCAAATACCAATGATTAACCTTTCTCTTCTCTTCTCTCCTTTTTTGTTATATCAAAATTAACAAATAAAAATTAAGTGTTTGTCCAATAAAAGAGTAAATAATTAAAAATCAAAGAACTAACATATATGTATCAAAATAAACTAACAAGTATATACAAATAAGATATCAAAATAAACATTAAGTTCTAACATAGAGATGAGAAAATGTACAATGAAGATGAGTGAGATGCATGAGAAAATGACATACATGCATCCTAGTCTCCTTGAGGTGGAGGAGGAGAAGGGAATTGATACATTATAAATGCAATATTTTCTCCATCCTAAACATCCTAGAGTCTAAACCATGAACATTATCATTAATACTCTTAAAGGCATAATCTACCTGAGTGTTGAAACTCCTAAACTCATCAATCAATGAGGTAATTGCGCCAAGGATGACAACAGACATTTCATCAGAGAGAGGCTGAGCAGACGATTGAGTGGAGGAAGAAGCTAGTGAAGGGTCTTGGTCTCCCTCAAGCTCTTCATTATGATCGTCTTGAGGAACATGGTAAACATCTTTAATCCAAGTGTTGGTAGCAGGATCCAATTTAAAACCAACTCTTTGAAGGGTAGAAAAATAATAGGTTTGTGTTTAATGGCCAAAAGAGGATCGATATATGTGGGGATGTTAAGACATTTGAAAATATATGACAAGAATGTACCAAAGGCTAGAGAGAGCTTACTCTCAAGCTTTTGAGCAAGACGTTTGGTAATGTCATTAAATAAAATTAAAGCCAAATTCGGATGCCTATTCCTATGAAATGAATCAATCCACCAATAGTTGGTATATCGAAGAACGACATGTTTTGAAATAAGACGTAATATCCATGTAACTATAAAATGAAAAATGCGATCATAGACATCTAGCTCAGATGCAAATGAGCGTCGAATGTTCAAGGCCAAATTATAAGGGCCTTTCTCATTCAACTCACCCTAAAGAGGAAGTTTTAAAAACTCATCAAAATTTCCTAAAGTGAGATGAATAGGAGTATTTATAAGAAAAGAATATATAGCAACTACCGTCTCACCGGACTCATCACGCTCGAGTCTAGCATTTGAATAAAATGTTTGAACAAGATTAGAATGAGTTGTTGAACAGATTTTGAAAAAAATCAATCCACTATCATTCGGTTAAAGTTTGAAGAAATGGAAAACTAATTTTGGCCAAAAAATCAATATCAAGGGTGCGAGAAACATTAACGTTTCATTTTAAAAAATATTGATTAAAACGACAAGAGTCATGGTTATATCTAAAACAATCATCAAAAGAATTGGGTTGTCCACTAGAAGAAGATGAATGACTAGAACGAAGGCATTTCCTAATTGATATTCTAACTAACTAGACAAGAGTGACCATATGAGCACTTAAAATCTAGTTGGGGAATTTTATCAAACACTTTGTTGGCAATAAGTTTGAAAAAAAAATTTAAGAGTTTGTTTAAAAATAGGCAACCACCTACATGAAAACACATATATATGTTCCAAATCAACCCAAAAATACAATTTCTAAACAACAATTTAAAAAAAAATTCCATAGATTTCGTAGTAGAAAAATAAGAGTTTTACCTCGAAATTTCTTTGAAATTGTGAAAAATGAGAGAAAACTTGAAAAAGATGATAATTTAGGTTGATTTGAGCCAAGATTTTAAAGAGAAGATGAAAAAATTGAAGATTTCATAAATCAGTTCAAAACACATTGCATGTACTTTAAAAATCCCCCAAGTATCGATACTTTTTAAACAAGTATCGATAATTTTTAAAAAGTATCAATAAATTGTATTGGTATCGATACCAAATGCTGAAACTATTCTTCAAAGTGCAAAAAAATTTTCGAACATGAATTTTAAGTTCTAACTAGTTCTATACTAACTTGGGATGACTTAATAACAATTTTTAATGAGTTCATATGCTTGCATATGCCAAAATTGAGTATGATGCATATAAAACATAGAGTATTGTAAGGTATGCAAAAATTGAACATTCTCATGAAACAAAGTCTAATTGAGCACATTCAAAGGTATTCAAAATTTTATGCTAGACAATATTGATCAAAATAGATTAATCATGCAACAACTAACTCCCCTTAACTAATTGCATATAGAAGTCATAAAAATCATGCATAGATACTTTTGTAATCAATTTTCAGTCCTAAAACATTTTGAAAACAACAAAGTGAAAAAAACTCATTTGAACAATAAATTACGGTAATGTAGTAATACCTAATTTTTTCTTAAGTGTCCAAAATATTTCTTTGTCTAAAGGTTTTGTAAAAATATTAGCTAATTGATTTAAGGTGTCAACATACTCTAGAACAATCTCTCCTTTTTGGACATGATCTCTAATGAAATTATTTCTAATCTTAGTATGTTTAGTTCTAGAATTTTGGATGGAATTCTTAGTGAGATAAATAGCACTAGTATTGTCACAATTTATAGGAATGATATCTATATCAATTCCATAGTCCTTAAGTTGTTGTTTCATGCATAAAACTTGAGCACAACAACTACCGACAGAAATATATTCCGCTTCGGTGGTAGACAATACAACACTATTTTGTTTCTTTGAAAACCATGATACAAGCATGTTGCCTAGGAATTGAAAAGTATCGGAGGTGCTTTTCTTATCTAGTTTGTATCCTCTGAAATTTGCATTTGAGAATGCATGCAAGCTAAAGGATGAGTCATTACGGTACCAAATGCCTAAATTAAGAGTGTCTCTAAGATATCTAAATATTCTCTTAAAGGCTTGTAAATGTGATTTTTTTAGGATATGATTGAAATCTAGCACACAAGCAAACACTAAACATGGTATCAAGTCTACTTGTGGTAAGATAAAGCAAAAAGTCAATCATAGACCTATGTAACTTTAAATCAACACATTTGCCATTCCTCATCTTTGTCAAGCTTTGTAGAAGAGCTCATAGAAGTAACTTGTGGTTTGAGAATGTTTATCCCAAACTTTTTGAGCATTTCTTTTGTGTATTTAGCTTGATTGATGAAGATGTCATCCTTTTTTTGCTTGATTTCGAGTCCCAAAAAGAAATTTGGTTCTCTCTATAACATCTTAAAATAGGACCTAGTCGAAACAGTAGTTTTGGGACCACATCTGACGTTGAAATATTTATTTTATGATTATTTTGAGGTCTAGAATATGAAAATATGCATGTGCTAAAGTTTCATGAAGAAATTCTATGAGTAAGGTGTCCAATTGGAAAATAATGACCAAATTGAATAAATTGCAAAACTTGGATTCTAGAAGCAATTTGTATGAAATTGATTTAGATTATTAATTAGAAGTCCTTAAGGATCAATTTGCCTAATTTCTAAGTTTTTGGACAAAAATGGGCATGTATGGATAAAATTTGAAAGAAAGGGCTTAAGGGCATTTTGGTCATTTGGCTAATTAATGAAATAAAATGGGAAAATAAAGGAAAAAATCAGCCATTCTTCTCCTTCATCCAGCTGAATTTCTCAAGCCCTCCATATCTAGGGTTTTCAACATTTTCAAGCTTAATAGTAAGTGCTCCCAAGCCCCATTTTTAATGTTCTTCGTATTTTTGAAATCCTGGTAGCTTACTCTCTCCATTTCGACCCGTATTTTGAGTTAGGGTTCATGTTTGCAAAGTGACCCATGTGTGACATGTTTATTCTTTGATGTTTTATGGAGGAATATGAAAGTTGGATGTGTGTTAAACATATTTTTCTAGGTGATTTTCATGAAAAACCCCTAAAATGACCTTTTTTGCAAAAGGTGTAAAATATGTGGTAGAAATGTGAACTAATGGAGAAATGTGGGTTTCCATAAGAGGGAAGAACATTCGGCTAGGCTTGGGTAATGTAGAAAATTCATGCATTCGTCATACGAGCCTAGGGACTAAATCGTAAATAATGTGAAAGGTTAAAGGCAAAACGGTCATTTTAATCGGGGGTGAAATTTAGACTTGAAAAGTATAATGTGAGGTATTAATAACTCATTTTTATTGTTATAGACCCTGAAGAGGTCAATCGAGGAAAACAAAAGGTTTCGGAATAACCGAAACACGAAACCAAAATGAATACCAGGTAAGTTCGAATAACTTTAAGTAAACTATTAATCCTAATTACATGTGTTATGAATGCATGATATTTGGTTATAATGGTGGCATGAAAATCCATGAAATATGCTAATAATAATGATATGATAATAAATGTCCCGATTGAAGTAAAAAGAAAAAGAAATTCGATGGATAAACCATGGCTTACATGACTTGAGATTCTGTATGTATTGCAGAAAAAGATTTAGCCCAGACGAGTAATCCGTTGATCTCAAATATAGAGAGGATCTAGCTCGGACGGGTGTTCCTTGAGTGATCGAGCCTCCCGAAAAATATGTGTGCATTGTGGATTTAGCCCGGACGGGTAATCCGATTAGGGTCTAAATTTAGCCTGGACTGGCAATTTAGATCCGAGCTCGTTAAAGGTGTTTTTCGCTATAAGGGATTTAGCCTGGACTGGTAATCTCGGCATTATCCTATGAGTTGATATTACGGGGGATTTAGCCTGGACTGGTAATCCCGCCGTAAGATGTGAGGTTCGCTGGAGTGCGTACTTGAGATGATCGCTCTTATGACTTGACGGCAAATGAAAAATCCATCGAGATTTCTAAGAAACTCAACGGGATTAACATGAGATATAAAAATGAAAATATTGGATGATGAGCTCATCTTAGACAAATTTACATAGTGTATTGTTATGAGACAACTTGTTAATTGAGTGCATGTGATAGGGAAAACTAATTCATGCTTGTTGGTTTCATTGCCTAATATGGATGTATGCTAATTAATTGGTAAGTTTACTTTTCAGTTATTCGGGCTTACTAAGCATGTATATGCTTATCCCTCTCTTTTCCCTGTCTTACAGAGCTCGTGGACTCGCGAAGATTGGGAGACGATTGGAGAATCAACACACTATCATCTTGTCTAGCTTTGGTATATAGATACTCTTATTTTGTTCAATGGCATGTATAGGGCTTTTGTTATTTTGTTATATGTGTCATTTGATTAGCCAATATAAAGGCTTATAAAAGTATACATATTCACTTGTATATGGCTAGGGGAAATTGGCTCATTTTGGTGTAGGTTATAACCTACCAAATTGTGTATGTTATGTTCCAATGTTCTTGTGATGATTAAATATGGTGTGTTACAATTAGTCATATATAATATGACCAAATCACATGGGGTGGTTAGGCCACAATTTGGCAATAAGTTAATATAACGAGTCAAGCTTAATTAAGTTACAAGTTATAGAAATCCTTAATAAAAAGGGGATAACCTAGCATGTATGAAAATGGATAAGATGAGGTTTACATGGTATAATTAGACCATGTTAAGTGTTTTTGAAAACTATAAGTGGATATGGTTATTAGAGGGTGACCTAAGGCTTGGAAAATAGCCCAACAAGGTCCACACGGGTAGACACACAAACGTGTGTCTAGGCCATGTGTGACACACGGATCGCCCCATGGGCGTGTGATATGGTCGTGTGTCCTCTGCACCTAAAAGATTTAAGTCAGAAT
Source organism: Gossypium arboreum (assembly GCF_025698485.1). Taxonomy (NCBI): domain Eukaryota; kingdom Viridiplantae; phylum Streptophyta; class Magnoliopsida; order Malvales; family Malvaceae; genus Gossypium; species Gossypium arboreum. The sequence goes on from NC_069075.1 coordinate 94,023,147, forward strand.
GCATGATAGTAAACACACGGGTAGTGACATAGCCATGTGTCTCAACAGTGTGACGAGCACGGCCTAGCACACGGGCATGTATCTTGGCCGTGTACCCCTAAATGCATGCTGATGTCATAAATAGAATGCTTGAGTTTTTGGACACAGGCAACCACACGTGTAATAGCCCAAAATTGGGCTTAGTTGGAACAGAGGTTTCGGGACCATAAAATCTGAGATATAAATAATTATTTTATAATTATTTTGAGGTCTATGATATGATTGCATGATTGTGTGAAAATTTCGTGAAGAAATTCTATGCATAAAGTGCTTAATTCGAAGTTAGAGACTAAATTGAATAAGTTGCAAAACTTGCATTCTAGAAGTTTCTAGTATGAAATTGATTTGAAATATTAATTAGGAGGTATTAAATAGCAATTTGACCAATTTCTAAGTTATGGACAAAATTGGACATGGATGGAATTTTGGAAAGTTTGGTAGTAAGGGTATTTTGGTCATTTAGGGTAAAATGAATTAAAATACAAAATTAAAAGCCAATTTTGCTCATCTTCTTCACCATGGACGTGTATACCAAGGGAGACTCCATGGCTAGGGTTTTCAAGCTTCCCAAGCTCAATTGTAAGTCCGTTCTAACCCGTTTTCAAGTTCTTTACGTTTTGGAGTCCAGTAACTTGATTTAACTTATGCTAGCAATAATTCAACCTAGGGTTCATATTTGGAAAAATACCCATAGGTAAAATTTGTGTATTCTGGTGTTTTATGATACAATATGAGGTTTTAAATTATGTTAGACAACTTGTGCTACTCGGTTTTAAGTGAAAAGCGAGCAAAAGGGCTTAATTGGTAAAAATACCTAATAGTCATAAGTATATGTTAGAGTGAGAATTTGATGTTTCCATAGAAGGAAAAGTGATCATCATGTCATAAAACATAAGAATAAGGGATGAAGTTTAATTCCGACCTAGGGGCAAAAGTGTAAATATGCAAAAGTTTAGGGCAAAATTGTAATTTTTCCAAAGTTTGAGTTAAGGACTGTTTTGAATAGTACATTAATTAAATAAGTAAAATATGATGTTTTAGATCCCGGAAAATGAGATTTGAACCTAGAATGAAAGAAAAATCGAAAATTGGGAAAGTTGGTAAAATGGTCTTTTTAATATCAAGGTAAGTTTATATGTAAGTAATACATCACTATTACTTGTATTATGATATTTTATAAAAATATTGGAAATATGTTTGTGGATAATTACTTGATTGGTGAAATTGTTGGAAAAGAGAGAAATCCGGTTGAACCTTGGAAAGATTGGATGATACAGATGGTATGTAGCTAGGTCACATGTATAGTGCTGAGTGCACATCATGTGTACAAGAGAGCTACAAGACATTATGATGTAGCTAGGTCGCATGGGTGATACTATGTGTACACCATGTAGACAATAGAGCTACAGGATATATGTAGCTACGTCGCATGCGTGGTTCCAAGTGAAGGACACCATGTAGACAAGAGAGCTACGAGATAAACTGGCTAGGTCACATGGGTGGTATTAAGTGTTCACCATGTGTACAAGAGAGCCAAACTATATGATGGGTGGAGCTATGTGCTGAAACCACCAAGTATCGAGGATTGATCTGAAGTGTTCAACGGGAGACTCTCTATGTATTGCTTTGTGAGTTTTGTGATGAATAAGTGCAGGAACTTGGTTATGTGAATGATGTGTTCATTAAGTGACCAGGATGTCGTAAGGTTATAAACAAGTAAGTTATACATGAGGATGATTTTATGGTGACCTTGTGATCATGGGCCTATACTTGTGATGTATGAAATATGGTGAAAATGATTTGTGATATGTATGTTAAAATGAGGTTAATACAAAGAAAGTGTGAAAGAGTGAATTAGCAATAAAACTGTTTTGGACAGTAGCAGTGACGTGATTTTGAAAAATCACCAAAAATAGTATAAATTGAATCAGAGACTGAATGAGATATAAAATTAAAGCTTAATGATTCTATTTTCATATAAAAGAAATATAGAAAGCAAAGGAGTTCTATATTTTGAGATATTTATGTTTTTGTGAGACTGATTCGAATGATTACGTGATCCCTATTCGATTTTGGAAAATCACAAAAATTTGGATAAAAATAATTAGAGTCTCAAAATTATATTTTAAAATCCATAATGAGTCTATTTTCAAGATAAATCAATAAGAACATTATCCGAGTTCATCTTGTGCGATAATTATTTTTAGTGAAGAGAGGTCGAAGCTGTCGGAAAGTGAAATAGGGGAAATTTTAATGAATAAACTGTACTAATTGGCTTAACCAAAAATTATGAAAATTTTATGGTGGAAATATATGTGAGTGTAGTTTCAGGGGAAATTTACGGATCTTAATTTGGAGCTCTTTAGCTCGAATTATAAATAATTAAGTGACTATGACTCGTGTAGACAGTTTGATGTGAACATTTATTAGTAAATTGTGAAATCGTACTTACAAGAATGCTATATACATTAAGGATGTGGAATGGAGAGGAGGAGGAGGAAAATAAATATATGTGGAATACATGGAAACTATGGTATATGAAATATTGATATAATGAAATAAATGATATGTGTTTATAAGAAAACAAAAAGAGAATGTTATGTATCATGACATGTATATATATATATATGACTAGTCTCAATGTAATGCTTGTTGGGTATGGAATTGAATTGAAATGTTTCAGGAAAACATGTTATTTTATGATCTGAATCGTGGTATTTTATAAAGATATGATCTAGCTTTAAATATGAATGCTTGATGATTAAGTGAAGATATTTGGTAAGATGATAATCTTGGTATAAATGTATAAGTGGTACTATAATAAACAAGGTAAAATGAGTATGAGAGACACATGTATGATGACATACAAATGCTATGTTTTTGGTTTAATTGAGGATGTTTAATCATTAAATGAATACCATGTTATATGCTTTTGATTTTGTATAAGTGTGTAAGAGATCAAGGTTGACCAAAGCTTGGAAAATAGCCTAGGTATATTCCACACAGTGAGAGACACGACCATGTGTCTCGGTAGTGTATGGAACACGACTTTGGGACACGGGCGTGTGGAGCCTTAAAGCATGAAACTTCCAAGATTTTCATAAGTTCTCGGTTTAGTCCCAAACCCTTTCTAAAGTATGTTTTGGGCTCCGTAGACTCAAATAAGGGACTATGTGTAAGAGAATGAACGCTTTGAAATATGAATAAAATTTTATGGCTCGTATTTTAGTTTAATGTTTGTATGTTTGTCTGGTAACGCCTCATACCTTAGCCCGGCCTCGGATACGGGTAAGAGGTGTTACAACACGGGCATGTCTAGGCCATGTGAAGGACACGGGCCAGGGACACAGGTATGTGTTTGGCCATGTGAAAACCCCTGTAGGTTCAAAATGAGAAATAAATTCAATTAATTCCACACGGGCAGGGGACACGGGTGTGTCCCAAAGCACACGGGCATGTGCATTGCCTCCTCACGGGCGTGTGAGGCTTAATCTAGAAAATTTTTCAGAAACTTTCTCAAATTCTCGGTTTAGTCCCGTACCATTTTCAATGTATGTTTTGAGCCTCGTGGGCCCATAATAAGAACATTAAGATGTTGTTTGATTAGTTTTAATTTTGAACGAAATTTTATAGCCCATATTTTACAAAAATATCTGAGTACATGTCTAGTAACGCCTCGTACCTGGTCCTGGTCCTGGTCTCGGGTACGGGTAAGGGGTATTACACTCTCATCATACTCATCTCAAATTGACCTTGCATTAGCTTAGAGAATTCTTGACAAAGAAGATCATTAATAGAACCAAAAATGATATCATCAACATAAATTTGAACTACTAATAAATCTTTGTCTTTTCTTTTGATAAAAATGTTGTGTCAACCTTCCCTTTACAAAAACTTTTTTCTGTGAGGAAATTTGATAATATTTCATACCAAGCTGCAGGAGCTTATTTTAAACTATATAAGGCTTTTGAAAATTTGAAAACATGATTTGGAAATTTTGAGTCTTCAAAACCAGGTAGTTGTTCAACATACACTTCTTCATTTATAAAACCATTTAGAAAAGCACTTTTAACATCTATTTGATATAGTTTAAACTCATTAAAATAGGCAAAAGCTAAAAACATTCTAATAGCTTCCATCCTGGCTACGGAAGCATAACTTTCATCATAATCTATTCATTCCTCTTGAGTGTAACCTTAAGCAACAAATCTAACATTGTTCCTCACTACATTACCCCTCTCATCTAGCTTGTTCCTAAAAACCCATTTAATACCTATAATAGATTTATTAAAAGATCTTTCAACTAGGGTCCATACTTCTCTCAAATTGATTAACTCTTCTTGTATAACCAATATCCAATATTCATCATTTAATTCTTCTTTGATATTTTAGGCTCAATGCATGAGATAAATGCAACATAATTATAAGTATTTCTAAGAGAAGATCTAGTAGTTACCCCTTTGGATGGATCTCTCAATATCTTACAATCCTTCACATAGTTGAACTCTCTTGGATGAGCGACTTCCCTTTCTTCTATTGTAAGCTCATCTAGAATATTTTGTGTTTGTTCTTGAATCTTCTCACTTGATGATTTCCACTTTACCATTATTATTAAAAAAAAATTGCATCATCGTCATCATCATAAATATAAGAATCCTTTACAAGAGGAAGGTTAGAGTCATAAAAGATAACATATATAGACTCTTATACTACTAAAGTTCTTTTGTTAAACACTCGAAAGGCTTTAGAATTTAAAAAGTAATAAAGAAAAATTCATTCATCACTTTTTGCATCAAATTTACCAAAATTGTCTTTTCCATTATTTAAAACAAAACACTTGCATCCAAAAGGATAAAAGTAGACAATGTTAGGTTTTTTATTTTTGAAAGGTTCATATGAAGTTTTCATTAAAATAGGCCTAATCATCACTCAATTAACAATGTAACAAGTATGTTTGTGCCTTTCGCCCAAAAATGTTTTGGTAAATTATTTTCACAAAGCATGATTCTAGCCATTTCTTTTAAAGTTATATTTTCCCTCTTAACAACTCCATTGTGTTGAGGGGTTCTAGGTCCAAAAAAATTATGACTAATTCCATTTGAGTTGCAAAAAATTTCAAAACCAAGATTTTAAAATTTAGTTTCATGGTCACTTTTAACACTAGTGATAGAGTAACCTTTTTCATTTTGATTCATTTTTGAAAATGTGATTATTTTTTCAAATTTTTATTTTTAGTACTCAAGAAAAGAACCCAAGTGAATCTAGAATAGTCATCAACAAGCACAAAACTGTATTGTTTTCCACCCATGCTAGTTGTCCTAATAGGACCAAAAAAATTTATGTGAATTAGTTGGAAAATTCTACTAGTTGATACATCATTAATAGGTTTAAAGGAAACTCTTTTATGTTTACCCTTAACACATGCATCACAAACTTTATCTAATTCAAAAATAATATTAGGCAATCCTCTTACTAAATCATTTTTAGCTAGTTTATGCAATATGATCATGCTAGCATGTCCTAGTTTTCTATGTCATAATAAAGAATTATTTTCATTTTTAACAACAAGGTATATGAATAAATCATGCAAATCATCTAAATGCACCATATATATTTTTCTTATCCTATGTCCTATAAGTATAATTTTATTAGACACAATGTCAACTATTTTACATCCATTAGACTCAAAAATAACATTGAGACCACTATCACACAATTGGTCAATACTAAATAGATTATGCTTAAGACCATTGATATAGAGAACATTTTCAATAAGAATTGAAGAGCTTGTACCAATAGAGTTGATTCCTTCGTGTCTTTTAGATTTGTCATCAAATGTATCTACTCCTCTATTTTTTAGCTTCAAATTGTTGAAGTGGCTATTATCACCAATCATGTGCTTTGAGCATCCACTATCAAGGTACCACAAGTTTTTGAATGAATCCTCCACCTTGAAGCAATGCTATTCTTCCTAAAAATATAGAATTAAGCTTTGATTTTTGGTACCTAAATTCTTTTGGATCCATAAGTATTAGTTCCTATAATTTTATTCCCTTAAGTATCCATTTTGAAAAGATGTCTTTATCTTGAGTATTTATAAGTCCTTTAGGGACCCATACACTTTTAATAATCTTTCTTTTGTAAAACCTTAAGGGAACTCTACGTTTATAAAAATTAAAGCTAGTTTTCACAAAGTTTTGTTTTGAGCTTTCTCCTTTAAATATCTTTTTGGTAAAACTTTGTTACAATGAGCTTTTTCACTTTTAACCAACTCAAGTTGTTTTTAATGATCATCATGAACTTTAGAAAGAAAATTATGCAAGTCAAAATTCTTTTTCTCAAAATCATTTATACTAGCTTGCATATCATTTATTTTACTTTCAAGTTCAAGCTTGACTTTGGAGAGTGAATTATTTTCCTCTTTTAGTTTTGAAATTGTTTCTCTATATTTTGAAATCATTAACTCAAACTCCAAACCTAATTCATCTTAAGCATCTTGCAACTCATCAAAAAATTAAGAATTTGAAATAGATGAGTTAGAATTTACCTTTGGTTCATCGATGGCCATAAGGCAAAGATTGGTTACTTCTTCATCATAATTATTAGATGAATCCTCATCACTCCAAGTAGCAACATGAGCCTTGAGTTTTTGTTTGCTTGACCTATTTTTCTTCCATTGGGGACAATCAAACTTGATGTGTCCTAATTTTTTGCATTCGTAGCATATTATTGGTTCCTTCTCCTTTAAAGATTCAAGTTTGAGTCCTTTGTCATTATCATTATCGGATGAATCCTCATCATTCCAAGTAGCAACATGAGCCTTGAGTTTTTGTTTGCTTGACCTCTTTTTCTTTCATTAGGGACAATCAAACTTGATGTGTCCTGGTTTCTTACATTTGTAGCATATTATTGGTTCCTTCTCTTTTGAAGATTCAAGTTTGAGTTATTCTTTCTTTTAAGACATGTTATCTCTTTCATTAGGGACAATCAAAGTTGATGTGTCCTGGTTTCTTACATTTGTAGCATATTATTGGTTCCTTCTCTTTTGAAGCTTCAAGTTTGAGTTATTCTTTCTTTTAAGACATGTTATCTCTATTGAATCTTATAAATCTTTTACATCGTCTAGCAAACATTGTCATCTCTTGATCCTCATCCACATCATCACTAGAATTACCTTCTTCTATTGTGGACTTGAGGGTAATAACAACCTTCTTCTTTTCAACTTTTTCTTCTTCTTTATTCACTCCTTTGAGCCTCATTTCATGAGTGAGCAAAGAATTAATCAGCTCATCTAATGAAAGAGACTCCAAATTTTTTGCTTCCTCTATGACTGTAACTTTGGCACCCCAAGACATTGGCAAGCTTCTAAGCATTTTTAGCACTACTTCTTCATTGGATAGGTCTTCCCATAGGACTTGAGTTCATTGATAATAATGGTAAATCTATCGGACATAGTTTTGATGTCCTCATCGAGTTGCATCATGAACGTCTCATAATTGAAGGTGAGAATTCCATCCTTTGATTTCTTGACTTGATTGGTACCCTTATGAGTGACTTCCAATTTGTCCTAAATTTCCTTGGCATTGGCACATTATGATACCTTACTATATTCTTCTGAGCAAAGTGCACAAAAAAGAGTGTGCATGGCCTTGGCGTTGAGTTGCATGCTTCTCCTATCTTCCTCGTTCCATTCTTCCTTGCTCTTTGGAACTAAGAGCTCTCATTCTTGCTTTTGAGGTATAGATGGACCATCCATGATGATGTCCTATACAATAAGATCATTGGCTTGTATAAACAACATCATTCTAGTCTTCCAATAGGAATAATTGGCACCATTAAAGTAAAGAGGTTTATTAATGAATTAAGACTCACCAACAATAATGGAGCTGGAAGTAGATGTCATCTTGTGTGGTTTGAATAGATGAAAGTTGTGCTACCTCGAGGACCTTCTCTTGGTTATTATATCGTCTTTTAGAGACTAGCTTTGATACCAATTTTTAACTCGATCGATCAAATCGAAATTGCTAAGAGGAAGGTGAATTGGCTTTTAAAAAAATTGGAAGCAAAGAAAGATTATGAAACAGTGAACAAAGAGATTTAGAGTGGTTTGGCCCCAATTGCCTACTCCACTACTTTAGTTTTCCACTACTAAAGATTTTCTGAAATTCACTAATTTGTTCAACCTTTGAAGATAAGGTTTAACCTTACATCTCTCTTAAGATTTCTACCCAAATCTTAAGACTAACCTTTTCAAATAATTAGAAAGAAGCAAACTAAGAAATAATCCTCACAAGATCAGAATGTTTGCCAATAAAGCATAAACAAGAATACACCTGAGCTAAAGAATAACAATAAAATCTCACAAGTGTGTACAAGAAAAGTATGAAATAATTGAGCACTAAGGTTGAATTGATTGATCTTTAGGCTTGATTATGTCTCTTGTTATTGTAGGACCATCAGAAGTTGATATTTATAGCTTTTAATTCATTTCTAATCGCTGTGGTTGTTGGAAGAATAAATAAAGCTATTAGGATGGAAATACTAGACTATTAAATTCACCTGCAACAAAAAAAAGTATCGATACTTTTTTTACGAGTATCAATACTAGAGACATTTAATGCTTGATTTAGTGGCTGTTAAAATTAGTTTCCAATGATACCAAAGATGTTTTATCGATACCTGCTAAAAGGTATCAATATAATTTTATAGGTACCCATACTTTTTGACATTTTTTAATAGATTATGGAAAATAGAATGCAAAATTGGTATCGATATAAATTTTTGGTATCGTTAAAATTTAATAAGTATCGATATAATTTTCAAGGTACCAATACTTATTGTTTTTTATTCAAAAGAAAGTAGATTTGGTATTGATAAAAGATGAAGTATCGATATAATTTTACAAGTATCGATATATTTTGAGAACATCGATACTTCTTGTAGGAATAGTTTTTAATTGATTAGAAATGGTTTTGATTAAGTTCAAGAGTTTAAATTTATTTTAGAATTTTGTCAAAATATTTTTAAGTGTTTAAAGCATTTTCTAAGATGTTTAGAAGTTTTGAAATATTATTTATGCTTTGGATTCTAATGATATATTTATTATATCAAAATAATTTATCAAATAAAGTTAGTTCAACAAAATTATTTTATATATTTCTAACCAAACGATCCTTTCAAAATATTTAATTTTAAAATATCTTTATCTTTATCGTTATCTTGAGGGCTATTTACCCAAATATGCCATTTAAATAATATATTTACGGAAATAGGCTATTTTTTGTGTTATTTATCGGATTAGGCCGATTCCCACGAAAACGCGTCCAAAAAAATCTATAAAACCCCCCAAATCATTTTTTCACACAAATCTCTCAAATTTCTATAATTCTCTCAAAATTCCTTTCCCTTTAATTATTTTTCACACAATTCTCTCATAATTCTCAACATTCTTTCAATATTCCCTTAAAAAATCTATCAAATTTCATTGAAATTTTCTCAAAATTCTATCAAATTTCTATTAAAATTCTTTGTTTAAAATTTTTTTGAATTTAATTTTTTTAAATTAGAAAAATTCGATCGTGTTAGCAATGGCCGGAGAATTAATCCGTCTCGATAATAAGCACATCTACGTTGATCAAATAACAATGGTAAGTGATAATTTTAAATTTTCAATACTATTCGATATTTTATTCATTTATGCAATTATAATTACAATTTCAATACTGCTTGATTGTTTTTTCATTTATGATGTTTGCATTAATTAATTTATGCAATTTTAATTAATTTTTGTTTTATAAATTTTTATAATAGTCTGTAGATCGGGTGTTGCAACGCTACATCCGTAATATGTTTGGTCCTCCATCGCCATTGATCGAGAATTACTTGCAAGAAGCGGGATTTTGGCACGTGGCCACGATAGGCCGAGGGTGCAAGTTGGACTCGAAACTAATCAGTGCATTGATAGAAAGGTGGAGACCCGAGATGCACACTTTTCATCTTTCATGCGGAGAGTGTACTATCACTCTGGAAGACGTACATTTGCAATTGGGATTGTCGGTGGATGGGTACGCAGTCACCGGGTCCGCATCATCTACTGATTGGGGAGCCATATGCTACGAGCTTTTGGGTGCTATACCAGATAAAATTAACGGAGGTTGATTTGAGATAGAATGGTTATGAGACACATTCCCAGAGCCGGATAATGATGCGACTGAACTCAAAAGAATACGATATGCTCAGGCATATATTCTTGAGATGATTGAAGGTTATTTGATGCCGGACTTGTCAAGAAACCTCATACATCTAAGATGGCTGCTGAAACTCGTAGATTTTAGAGCACCCGGCGAATTGAGTTGGGGGTCTACCGTGTTGGCAACATTGTACAAGGAAATGTGTGGGGCGACACGACCAGACAAAGCCAAAAGGAGGCTGCCTATCACTACTGCAATCATGGGCACGGTTTCGCTTTCTATTTTTAGGTTTTCGAGTCGACCACCCATATACATTTCCACTCATAATGAGGTAAGTTTTATATTAGATTTTACAATTATTACGTAGATTTAGAATATAATTTTATGCTAAAAATTTATTTAATTAGGTGGAACCATTCGACGAGTTATGTCGGAATACCTACCTCTCTTGAAGATATACGACTTCTATTATATCAACAACCGGAAGCAGAAGTATTAAATAAAATATATATACATAATAAAATAGTCGTTTCGTATTTAGTATTATGTATTATGTATATAAGTAATATTTTTATCATGTTCATATAGTTTCAATAGACACCACACGAGGATCCAGTAATTCGGGCAGTAATTCCGGATGAATTCTTTCAAAATCCAAACGTTTGGCATGTGAAGGTCCCATTGGTGAACTATGCTATCGTGGAGATGGACCAGTCAGATAGAGTATTGTGGCAATTTAGATTCTGACAATCGATTCCCGTGGCACCCGAGGTGTTTGATGACGAGCACAAAGTCGATTTACGGCAACTGCATACGGATTGGCCTAGATTCTGGTAACACTATATCGAAATGTGGGAAAATCAGTATGATTATATACCTACTCAGGAACCGATCATCATTCCAGAGTTAACATGCGTAGCGGAATACATGCCATGGTTTAGGATCCATGGCAAGCCATATTTATTGTCGAAAGAGGAGAGGCGACGAAAAATTCGTGCCCAAAGGGAGCGACGGGGCCCTTTAAATCCAAGAAGAAGGGACGACAACGCAGGCCCATCAACAGCACCCACACAATCATCAGGCCCAACAGTTTAGCAGATGACACCCACATCACAGCTTTTTCAGATTATGCCAGGTGCATATCCTAGCCCTTATATGTATTCTAACCCTTATATGTTTTCTTTTCCTAGTCCTATGGCAGGTTGGAATCCATGGCCCGGATCATCTCCGTTCCCGATTACTCCAAGTCAACCTCCGATCTATAGGCCGTCGTCGTATGAGGGATCGCACGAGGCACCATCGGGGAGCTCTTCTTTCTACCAATCTCCATCACCTTACGGGATTCAAACACCTCCGCCATAGGTGATGCAAACACTACCGCAATCATTATTCTATCAAGGTGGGTCATCTTCCCAACAGCCACAACCAGATCCCCTACCAAAGGAACCACAACCCTCGCCAGAACCTGATCGAAGGAGGAATTCAGCACGGACCCATCGACGACCCCCATGTGGCACTGATTCCGACCACCACGAACATTTATTTTTTTAATATATTTGTACAAACTTTTTTATATTATTTTATTTAATAAAAATAAAAGTTCTTTTGAATAAGACAATTGTAATACAACATAGTTTCATTTAATAAAATATAAATAATACAACATAGTTTTTTATGACAACTATCAACTATTTCGATTTGGACATGATCTACTTGTATGGCCTGGGTTCCTACATCATCTGCACAACCTCTGATTATTGGTTGTTTCTCGAATATCCATATTGGTACGTATTCTAGTCGAGTAAGGTCGACCCTTTGGTTTGCGACGCAATTTTCTATCCGGTAGCAGCTTAAACAGAGCAAGTGATACAGGCGGCCAGTTACGTTCATCTGAAACAGGTGGGAATACGTGTCTGCACACGTTGTACATGGTTTCTAGTTTGTTCACTTCGTCGATGCAGCTCATGGGATCTAGACGGAGATTCTGACAAGCTGCAATTACATGAGCGCATGGATAACGAAGTGCGTCAAACCTCCCACAGTCGCAAGTCCTATTTCTCAAGTGTACACGATATTGCCCACCAATAATACCTTCGTGCGGTCTGTCAAACTCTGTCACACGAAACCATAGGTTGTCTCGGTCATGACAGACTGTGTGCATGGTGTTTGCCGGCGCCTTCGCCTTGTCAATTTCTTGCAATACCTTTGCGCACCATACACAGCCTTCTTGCATTTAGCCTTTATAACTCGCAGCTCGCTTCAGAAATAATACCGCTAAACGAAAATATGTCTCTTGAACAACTGATGTTATCGGCAAATGATGTGATCCTTTTAGAACAGAATTTATGCATTCAGCTAGGTTTGAGGTCATATGACCATATCGTAGGCCGCCGTTGTATGCTTGTGTCCACTGTTTGAAAGGTATGTTACAGAGGTAGTCTGCGCCTTCTTCGTTAACTGAACGTAAAACTGCCAACATCTCATGAAAACGGTCCTTACTTATCTCATACCCTGCCAATATAAGTTGATAGTGAAAATTACATACCACTTTTCCATTTAAAATAAATTCAATATTACAAACAAAATTATATTAATAGATATTAAATACCCATGTTGGTCACTTGTCATTTTTCACTTATAAATCAAAATTGCCCGTAGTAGTTGGACGCAACGTACCTTAGGAAATACCGATGGTGTGTGTGATGCCATAGGCTTCCCTGTCGCTCAATTGCGGCTAGTATTCCAGTGCCTCGATCTGATATGACACAGATATTAGGTTGGGGGCAGACATGCCTCCTTAACCTATAAAGAAAGAACTCCCAGTCATCAGCTGACTCCCCCGGTGTTATTGCAAACGCAAGTGGAAGGATTCTCCCACTGCCATCCTGTGTCACAGCTAGCAATAGCCGATGGGTATATCTACTGTACATAAAGGTACCTTCAATTTGTACCAATGGCTTGCAATATAAAAATGCGTCTTGGCATTGCTTAAAGGTCCAGAACAGACGCTTAAATACTTGGCATCCACGGAGCAATCGGTCGTTGTAGTACGCAGGTTCAGTTTCAAGGTCTGTTACGCAACCTGGGACATATCTCTCCAGCACCTGACACCACTGCCACACTTCATTATATGAAGCGTCCCATCCACCATGAATCTTTTCCAACACCTTCTGCTTAGCTATCCAAGCCTTGCGGTAAGAGGGTGTATACCTCAACTGGCTACGAATATTGGCAATTAAGACTGGCACTGAAGTTATGGGATCGGCCTTCACCGTCGGTAGTATTAAGGTAGCTAACATATCTGAATTCATTTTGGGATGATCTTCCGAAACACCTGTCAACGAAGTATGTTAAAAAATGCAACAGTACGTAATAACAGTACCATTAAAAAAATCTAAACGGTTAGTGATACTGGCAGCACATGTATGTGGACCTTTGTACTTTTTTATCTCCTACAAGCCTATCTTTTTCCTCAATGAGGCCATAATTTTCCATGAACATGTACCGTCTTACACTATACGCTTGGCCTCAAACTTATTGGATTTGGATTTAACCACGTTATAGTTAACCCCGTTCATGATGCTATGTTATTTTAATGCACTAAGAAAACTATATTTATTGGAAAACTCCTTACCAACTTCTAATTCACCTGAATCCAATGAGGAACTTGTACGGTCACGCCTTCTGTGTGATAGATCTAAAAACTCCAACACATCATCTTTAAATAGATCAACATTATGCATGTGGGCTGGAGGCAAGTACGCCCTGAATCGTGGATCTTCTTCTTCATCATCTGAACCCCCTTCAACATCTTCAGGTATGGTTGGAACAGGCTCTGGTTTAGAAAATAATGCAACTTCTGCACCATCGGGGCCGACCTCTCGAGGTGGATCCGCATCGGACTCATTATTTGACCCATCATCATGTGCAACGTAAAAGGTCCCCTCGCCGGTGGACGTCGTAGGGAGTACATCATTCTTCCTTATGGATGTTTCATAATGTCTCCAATCAGATATGGATTGCCAACCACTAGAAGTTGATGTCATTCCCCAGTACGTATTTTCAGCATCAAACATCGACCTACTGAGGTGCATATCCCATCCACTAACGGAGTGTCGTGAAGGGGTTGAGTATTCCATACTGCTACTAAACATGGGCACTTCCGTGTTTTGCCACCCACTAACGGAGTGTCGGGCAGGGGTCGTGTATTCCTCTCGACCAGCAGTAAATGTTGAAGCTACAAATGCATCATTTGGCGATGAAAATTGTACATATAACTCAAGATAGGGTAATCCACTAGCGAGATGAGTCTGCACCATTGCCTCCAAGCTACGAGCGTCTTTGATGTCGAATGAGTCATATGTCACAAGATCAACTGAAGCACAAAATCGATACTTAATAGACAAAACTTTCATTGGTGTCGTTCCGAAGATTTTGCGCCTAATTCTTTTACTAAGTTCATCAAATCTATGTTCGGTTAAAACCGGTCTCATGTGTTCTCGGATAAAAAACAACAACGTTCTCGTGTTACTGAGACCTCACTATCATAGTAAATAACAAAGACTAATATCGTTCACTCATCTTCAATTTCTTTTCTTTTTAGCCTTTCTAATTTTTTTGTTGTAAGTTATGCAACCTGAGAATAAAATTTAGCTAATTTATAGCCTCATTTTTCTACGAACTACTGTAGCAAAAGAGAATCCACGTGGGAGCTTTTTCTAGAAATTTTGCTAACAGTGCATCCTGCTTGAAGTGTTTTCGGCACTATTTGTTTAGAAATGTCTACTCAAAATTATTTTTCTACGAACTACTGTAGCAAAAGAGCGTCCACGTGGGAGCTTTTTCTAGAAATTTTGCTGACAGTGCATCCTGCTTGAAGCGTTTTCGGCATTATTTGTTCAGAAACGTCTACTCAGAATTATTTTTCTACTAACTACTGTAGCAAAATTGTGTCTATGTGGGGGCTTTTTCCAAAAATTTTACTGACAGTGCATCCTGCTTGAAGCCTTTTCCGACACTATTTTTCCAGAAACGTCTGCTCAAAATTATTCTTGCAGAAACCCTAAACCTTAAAACCTATGACAAAAAAAAAATTATATTGCTTATATGTTTTTTCTAATACCATAAACACAAATTTATTTTAAAAACTAAAGCATAATCCCCGATTTAATGAATTAACCCTAATACACTCTAATTTAGTATTTAGTATTTAAAATTAATAGTTAATTTAATAAATTAACCCTAAAACCCTAAATCCTAATTCAATTAATTTTTCTCGAAACCCTAAATTAGCATAGTACCAGTATGTATATATCTTGCAATCATATTATCTTTGAGAATTTTTTCTTGTATGTATCAATTAACCTTAAATTTAATCAATTAACCCTAGACCCTAAATCAATCTATAATTTAATTAATTAACCTTAATACCCTAAACTCTAATTTAATATTTAGTATTTAAAATTAATACTTAATTTATACCCCAATTCAATTAATTATATTCCTAAAACCCTAAAACCCTTACAAAACCCTATCCTTAACCCTAAACTATAAAAACCCTAGCCCTAAATCAATTAAATAATAAAACCCTAACCTTAAAAATGGGCAAAATGCTTCCCCAGGGGAGTGTTTTGCTGACACGTACTCCGAAATCACGCTTACGTCGACGAGTTTTTATGGGAATCGGCCTAATCCGGTAAATAACGCAAAAAATAGCCTATTTCCGTAATTATATTATTTAAATGGCATATTTAGGTAAAGCGCCCTTATCTTGATATATATATATATAAATTAAGTTTAAATGGTGTAAAATTTTAAAAGTATAAATATGGAATTGGAGTTTTCTTTACAACAAATAAATTTTATTAATATAAATATATATATTTAATGATTTTAATAATTTATTTTTCTATACTTTTTATATTTTTACAACACATAGAAAAAAAAATTTGTCTATGACATATAATTTAATAATACTTGTTATACTTAAATTAAGATTTAATAATATTCATAATATCTTTAAAATTTATTAATAATATTAAATTATAAGATAATATTTTTAATTTTATTTAAAATATTTTAATTAACTAAAAATATATATTAAATAACTAACCCATGCATCACTGGGTAACAAGCCAGTAGTACATATATATAGTTGGGACCTAATTCGATGGGTTAAGGCATAGGGTTGATGGATTAAATCAAATTTCCAACATTTAACAGAGTAAACCGATTGCTGTCCATCGAGCATACGGGGTTGGGTGGTTGAGCAAATTGAGCATTCTATTTCTTGTCTCTTGATGGCCTTTATGGCTCAATAATAAGAGTACAGGGGCAAATTCGATATTTTAGTTTTGAACAGAATCTGAAATAAAGGACTGTCAAGCAAGGGTAATCCTGGAAACTTTGTATGCGCTCTAAACTCTATTAAGAGTTTTTCTTTTTTAATTTCGATGTTCATAACTCTTTCTTCTTTTTCTAAAAAATCAAAATCCCTAATTTCCCCCGCTTGCTACTGCTAGGGTTTCTTTCTCTTCTCTCTCGCAACTCACCAGGTTTAACTTTTAGATCCCTCTTTTACGTTCAATTTTGGCAGTTTATTTTTACATCTATTTCATTGTTAGGTTTTACAATTGTTTTTTCGGGATTTTGGCATTGAAGTCAGACTTGAAATAACGTGAAATTTGTTTTGATAGGTTTCTTTGGAGAAAAAAGGAAATGTCTCGAGTTTACGTGGGTAACCTTGACCCACGAGTTTCGGAGCGAGATCTTGAAGACGAGTTTCGTGTCTTTGGAGTTATTCGAAGGTAGAATAATATTGTTGTACCTCTCTTTTCTTTTTATCTTCTTTTTTACTGCTACATTTTGAACAACAATTGTTTGTAATATGCACCTTTCCAGCACGATTTTTCTGTCATAATTCCATCCAATTTCGTCTTTCTGATTTGATATATATATATATATATATATTTCAGTGTGTGGGTTGCTAGAAGGCCACCAGGTTACGCTTTCATTGACTTTGATGATCACAGAGACGCCGAGGATGCAATTCGTGAATTAGATGGTATTCCAACCAGATTTCCTCATTTCTGATTATGACACTAATTGCATCCTAAATTTTCCGTCTTGTTAGTTGTGGGTTTATTTTTTTTTTTTGGAAACAAATTATGCCAACCTAGTTTTTATTTTTCTAAGTATTCCTCCGTGGTTAGGAGCTAATTCGTTGTTATTGATCTGCTCCTTTATGAATAAGAAAGATTAGTGATGAAAGTCATAATTTGATTAGTCTCATAATTCTTTAGATTTGGATTTTTTTATGAAGAATGTGCCTTTAACAGCGTTTAACCTTCATGTCTATTTGTGGAGGAAGTTTATGTGATCTGTTAGACCAGAATTAAGCTGCCCATGTGGTTGTGTTATGTTTGACATTTCTCCAGTTTAGTTTTATATATTAATTCAAAATTCTGTAAAACTTGTTGGTAGTTTTATCTCATTCATCCATCCAGTTGCTAGTTTCTGATTTTCGTTTTCTTAATGGCATCTTTTAACAAGCAGACGGTTATCATTTGAGATTCACATCCTATACTAGTTTTATAAGTCACATATTTGGATTTAGGCAAGAATGGCTGGAGAGTTGAGCTTTCTCATAATTCTAGAGGCAGAGGTGGACGTGGAGGCGGAGGTGGAGGTGGTCGGGGACGGTCGGGTGGTTCTGATTTGAAGTGCTACGAGTGTGGTGAGGCCGGTCATTTTGCTCGAGAATGTCGTACACGTGGTGGTTCTGGAAGACGTCGCAGCCGCAGCCCTAGATATCGTAGGAGCCCAAGCTATGGGCGCAGGTAAGGCCTCCTAAGCAAAACATTGCCTTCTACTCATGATTGATTGAAGTTTTACAATCGAATGACACTTTTTAATTCCAAACAGAAGTTACAGTCCTCGTGGACGATCCCCTAGGCGTCGCAGTCCCTCTCCTCGTGGGCGTAGCTACAGCAGGTCTCCACCATACCGTGGTCGTGAGGAATTGCCATATGCTAATGGGTGAACTTCCTTGAACTTTATGCTAGTAGCTGGAAAGGCTTTTTTAAAGTTGTCTTTTTGATCAATAATGAGCAAGTGTATCAAACTAGTTAAATTTTGGTTACGCATCTGATTTGATCACGCTCACAGCTTTGTTCATCCTAGTTTAATTTTTTGTTGTACTGTTTGGATTATGATATGTGCATGAAAGATTGCTACTGAATTTGGTATTGCTACTGAATTTGGTGTAGAAATGGTGCAAGGGAACGCCGACGGAGCAGGAGTTAAGTGCTGCAAGGATGTAACTCTTATGTGAAGGGACTGATTAAGTGTGTTTAGTTTGTTGACTTCAGTGCTACTGTTTTAATTGGGCAACGCCCGCAGCATCTTGGATTTGGTTAAGTTACTTTCTGTTTTTCCTTATTTCTATGATGGTTTTATTTGCTTTATCTATGCTAAGTACTTTTTTATGCGTAGGGGGGGAAACTTAAAATGACCTCTATAATTTTATTGAGAAATCATTAAAGAAATTCTGCTAAAAAGTTCATGCTTTTCTTTTGTGTTGAGGTGTCTTCTGGGTCTGCCTCGTTACTTTTCTGCTTCTACACGTCTGGGATTTGCTTCTTTGCTGCCCGTCTATGGGATCTTCAATATTTGATCATTGTGGGTCCCATTTGTCATCATCTGTAGTTGCTACTGTTTGAATGAATCTCTCCTGCTGTGATGAACCTTCGTCAAACTCTAGTGGCTTTACTTACTTTATCTTAAAAGGATTGAGGGAGCTGCCTCAAACGCTGCTTCTGGCAGGTACTATATCTGTTCTACAGAAGTTGATGTTTTAGGGTCCTTACAAGAGTGGGATTGGTAATTTACAGACCTTATTTTTTGTGCAAACTTTTTAGAAAACATGACGGTAAAATATTTTGAAAGATGCAAGGATATTTTGCTTACTGTTTTTCTTCAACATGTTTGTGGTCATTCAGCTGACAAGCAAGAATAAATTTGGAGTCTTCTACTTCTGTTGGGTTGGAAAGTTGGGAAGCTGTACTCACTTTTCTTCCTAGTGTCTGCATCTAGTTCCAGATGATTATGCTTGACAAAAAGTGTGTGCTTGATATTTTTCTTTCGAATATTTTGAGTTTTTTTGCGTGAGTGTCTTTGGCGGTACATAAATTCGGGAGCGTTCTGGGATGGTTGACTCTTAGTTGCAGAACTTGATGATCTCGAACAAAGTCACAATATCCTCACAAGTTAATCATGATTCGCCGACCTTGCTATATATCTTTGGGTCCCTTGGTAGGCTGCAAAACAAGCATAGGTGAAGTGACTGGCCTGTCATCTTTGGTGTGACTGGATGATATTTAACCTACCAAAATAGGTTGGTTTCTTGTCTAGCTGTTTACCATCTTTGAATAGGAAGACTAATCATCATTTGGCGTCATGAATTTTTTTTGCTGTATACGAGATGCTAATGTTGCTCAAATGTCCCAATCATGTTTTTGGCCCTCTGGTTAACTCTGAAACAAGACTTAGGGACAAAGTTTTCATGTCAGATATTTAAGAGTGAGGTCATGTTAGATTGGGTGTTGTTTTGTTTTATAAACAGTTGGAATGATAAAAAGTCCAACAAATTCATTGTTCATGAGTTTAATTTAATTTCTGAAATTATTGTATGCAATGTTGCAATGCAAGTCAGATGGATGCACTTCCATTTGTTCCCGGTGATTAAGTTTTTTCTATGCATGGTTAGAAGTATGACTGCTGCTATGTTCATGGTGAACCAATTTATAATTTAAAATCTCCATAGAACATATTCTCTATTGTGTGATTTGCTTGAATTTTTGGTTTGTTGGAAGAAATATGAACGTAGTGTGTTTGTATGTGTGTCAGCCTCCATTATGGATACTGAATTTGGTCCATCTATGATATTTATATGTATATTGGTACACCGGTGATTACGGTTTTTTATTTTACATCTGACAAGTGGCTTAATTGATAATTTGAAAAATGATTTAGAAAAAAGGGTAATGATTTGGTTTCAAAGTATCCTTTTGATGTCAATTTTTTGTTTGTCAGATGAGATTAGGGTGTACCAGCCGTCCAAGATTTTTGACTTATTTTTCATGGCGATATCTGTAAACATTATTAAATTTTAGTTACAGTGGTTTGTGAAGCCTGAAAAGGTATTGAAAGAAATTAAATTTGAAGGGTTTTTCGTTTTAAAAGAAGAAATTGAATAGTTGTTGATATTAGAAGTAAGCCCTTCCCAATAAAAAATTAACTAATTGCTGCATAGCCAGCTGTTTGAAAGAAAAAAATATTCTTTAGAACTTTGTTATCACTAATTATCAATTGTAGTCCTTTTAATCTGATGTCATTTAAACTGGTTAATACTGGTTAATAGCATTATGAATTTTTTAAAAAAAAATATGTAAATTAAAACAAAAATTTAATCTCAAAACTTTTAATTGGTGAGACTTACCACTGAAAACGCCTGAATTATTTGAGTTTTTAAGTTGTCCTTTTAATTTTTTATTCCTTTTGGAGAACCGAGTTCTGTTTTATTTTTTAGATATTAAAAAATAAAATTTCAAGTAAATAAAAATAATGAATATCTTTTAAATGAACTTTTAGATAAATTTTAATGTTTTAAAATTAAAATTAAAATAGCATTTAGATTTGAATTAGGTGAGGTAAAAGTATGAACATGAAATTAGGAGGGAATCTAAAATAGTGGTAGACTTCTACGGCTCCATCACTGCCGATGTGGCAAGGACCACTCAACTGTGGGATCTAAACGTCCAATAAAGAATCGGGATCCTGCCTGTTTTTATTACAAACACAAAACAGAGAGCCGGCAACAACCCTGTCATCAAAATTGTTATTAAATTTTCAATTATCTTCCAATTATCATTAATATAAAAAATTGTTTTATTAAATGTTGGGTATAATAATAAATTAAATTATTATATAAACAATCAAAGGAAATCAATGAAAATATAAATATTGTTTGATCGCCTCCAATCTCCAAAGTCAATGGTATTTCGTGTGTTTTTTCACATTGAATCCTCTTTTTAATTTCTCCCAACAACACAAACTAGTTAAAAAAAAACACTCTGAGCTGTTCTTCCTTCATTTTGCTTTTACTAGTATTTCTTTATTGAAATTCCTAGTTTTGGGATTTGCTTTCTTTTTTTCCTCTCTTTCTTCTCTTTCAGTCCTCCAAAAATCTTGCATCCGATTACGTCAATATCCTTCTTCCTCTCTTCTTTTCATTTGCAAAAAGAAAACGACCTTTTTGTTGGTATTTTCACTATGTTGGTCGATACGAGGAGGCAATGAAAGATCTATCTTGTTTACTTCTTTTTTTCTAAGCACTTCCACTTCCTTTATGATGGATTTTCAATATAATTTTTGTTGCAGTAAAGCTGCACCCATTTCTTTGCACACTTTACTTTTATGACCAATTTCACAAAAAAGGATGGAGTTCAAAACAGAGAAGCTAGTGAGGTAACCTTAGCAACCCACCTCTCCTCATTTTTCTTCAAATTTCCATTGATGGATCCTTTTTCGAATTCTCAGGTTCAACAACAATGGCACAGCACGTACGGAGAAGCCGCCACTGCCCGTATTCAAAGCAACCGTCCCTTTATTGAAAACCGAAGGAGTTTCCAAATATGGAAAGTCAAAGGTTCTTTTTCCAGAGGATCACGAGCCATGGAGGGAAAGGATTCTAGATCCTGGTACTGAAATTTACTTGCAGTGGAACAGGATTTTTCTCTTTTGGTGCTTAGTGGCTCTCTTCGTCGACCCATTGTTTTTCTACCTGCCTTCATTGATAAAAAAAGACACCACCTCTTGTTTGGAAACTGATTTGAATCTGGGAATCGTTGTAACTTGTTTCCGTACACTTGCCGATGCATTTTACGTGTTGCATATATTCATCAAGTTCCGAACGGCTTATGTGTCGCCTACCTCAAGGGTATTTGGTAGGGGTGAACTTGTTACTCACCCAGATTTGATTGCTAAGAGGTATTTGAGATCGGATTTCTTCATAGATCTTGTGGCTGCTCTACCTCTTCCTCAGGTACTTCATTCTGTAAATGTCCCTATTTAATCAAATGAAGGGCCTTTTTTGAATTGTTTAATTTGCAAGTGATGTTGATGGCGCTTTTGGTAGCTGAGATTGATGTAAATGCTGCAAGCAACCACTGGAATCTAGATATGTTTTTATGCTGTTGTTGAGAGAATGCTGATTTCTTTCGGGGAGGTCTTTTAACTGTCATGTGTTGAAAGTCGAAACATCCTTCAATTGGCCAGTATTATTTACGTCGGGGGATTTTATCTCTCAACTCTGAGAACCTAAGTGCCTAAAGACGGCGAGGTCAAACAGAGCGAGAGATTTTCGTCAGGTGGCTAAGAAGGTAGACCATGTATGTGTGCAAGTAGGTCCAGTGGTTGTGTTGTATCCAACAATGCCTTTTAGGGAACCTTAACCCTTCCAACCTTTAACCCTTCCAAGTGCAAATTTTGAGATTTCTATGGTGGTGACCATGTCACAAGCATCCAACGAGTCATTTCCGCTTTATTGAACCCACAATATTTTTCGGGTAGCTTTTTAAGGCACGCGGTCTCTCATAGAGTTAGGGGATCAATACCAATCCACCAAAAGATCTGTCGATTCTCAATACACAATACTTTAAAATTTTCTCTCAAATAGATCTCCTTTCTAATAATTTTCTTTCACAAGGTTCAATATTTAGTAAGCATAAATCGCCGAAATAGTCACTTTTTTTATCGGGTTATATTTTAATTACTTATATTTGAAATATTACATTTTAGTCATTTATGTTATCGTGTTATAATATTTTAGTCACTGGGCGTTAATTGTCGTTAACGGTGTAATAGTAAGCAGATCTAACACGTTAAATCATCATTTCAAACTAAAAAAAATATAAGGACCAATTGTATAATTTAACTTAATTTTTTTTTTGTAATGGTAATTTAACGTGTCACATCAATTTATCGTTATCCCGTTAACAACAATTAAAGACTCAGTGACTAAAATGTTACAACACGTTAACATAAGTGACTAAAACTTAACATTTTAAATATTAGAGACTAAAATGTAATTTAAAAAAAATAAAAGTGATTATTTTGATAGTTTACTAAATGGGTTTTTGATAAATGATGAAAAAGTGATACAAGTTTTTTCTTTGGTTTAAGGAAAGATATTTTGCTCAAGCTAAAACTGATTTAATATTTTTTTTTTCTTTTTACTTTTGTTCGCAGATTGTGATATGGTTCATTATACCAGCAATTAGAAGCTCCCATGCTGATTATACTAATAATGCACTTGTGCTGATTGTGCTGCTCCAATATGTTCCCAGATTGTATTTAATTTTCCCTTTAAGCTATCAGATTATCAAAGCCACTGGTGTTGTCACAAAGACTGCCTGGGCTGGTGCTGCATACAATCTCTTACTTTACATGTTAGCTAGCCATGTATGTAAAATTTCATACCCCAATCTTGTCTGTGGCTATCATTGTTCCCATTTTGATTGATTGTTCGGCTTCGCTTCTTGCAGGTACTGGGGGCGTCGTGGTATTTACTGTCATTCGAGCGACATGCATCCTGTTTGAAAACTGAATGCAGAAATGAGACTAGCCCTGTGCGATGTGATCCTCGTTACCTCGATTGCGGCACATTGAATGATGCCAGTCGCCATAAATGGGAAAACAGTACTGTGGTGTTTGGTAAATGTGATCCCAATAATGATATTAGTTTTGACTATGGGATTTTCGAGAATGCGTTGACGAAGAAAGTATTCTCCTCGGGCTTCCACCGGAAGTATTTCTATTGTCTGTGGTGGGGTTTGCAGAATTTGAGGTATGCATGCATCATGAACATTCATAAAACATAATTTAGATTTATTGTGGAACTTTTTGATGAAACAACTCTGGTTTCTGAATTTTCAGCTCTTATGGACAGAATTTAGATACAAGCACATTTATGGGGGAAACCCTGTTTGCCATACTGATTGCTATCTTGGGTTTGGTTTTGTTTGCCCATTTAATTGGAAACATGCAGGTATTTGTCTTAAGCCCTAACATATAATTCTTATTTCTTATAACATGCATAGGCTTTGGTCATATATTCAATAACGTTGTTTATCATGTTATGCAGACCTACTTACAATCCATCACCGTGAGACTGGAGGAGTGGAGGCTTAAACGGCGGGACACCGAGGAGTGGATGAGACATCGCCAACTCCCGCAAGATCTGCGAGAGCGCGTTCAGCGTTTTGTTCAGTACAAGTGGCTTGCAACTCGAGGTGTGGATGAAGAATCAATCTTACGTGCTTTACCTCCAGATCTCCGCCGAGACATCCAACGCCATCTATGCTTGGACCTTGTTCGGCGTGTAAGTTCTTCATGCTACTTTCATTCAGATTTTGTCCTATAGGTCTGAATTCCCACATGATTTTTCCCCATATGCATATAGGTCCCCTTTTTCTCAGAGATGGATGATCAGCTACTAGATGCCATATGTGAGCGCTTAGTATCCTCCTTAAGTACTCAAGGAACCTACATTGTTCGGGAAGGTGACCCTGTCACCGAGATGCTTTTTATTATCAGAGGGAGGCTAGAGAGTTCTACCACAAATGGAGGCCGGACAGGTTTCTTCAATTCAATTAATCTGAGACCAGGTGATTTCTGCGGCGAGGAGCTACTTTCATGGGCATTGCTTCCAAAATCCTCTCTGAACTTACCTTCATCCACTAGAACAGTAAGAGCCCTGGTTGAAGTAGAGGCATTTGCATTAAGAGCAGAAGATCTCAAATTCGTGGCCAATCAGTTTCGACGTCTTCATAGTAAGAAGCTTCAGCATACCTTCCGCTATCATTCTTACCATTGGAGGACATGGGGTGCCTGCTTCATTCAAGCAGCTTGGCGTCGACACAAGAAGAGGATGGTGATGAGGAGTCTCAGCACGACAGAGTCTTTCTCGTATCCTCCTGATGAACAAGCTGCCAATGAAACAGAACGAAAGAAAGAACACAGTCTTGCATCTTCGAATTCTTCCCAAGTAAAACAGAACTTAGGTGTCACAATACTAGCTTCGAGGTTTGCAGCAAATACCCGGCGTGGAGCTCAGAAGGTGAAGGATGTTGAAATGCCTAAGTTGCAAAAGCCCGACGAGCCAGACTTCTCAGCCGAGCCAGATGATGAGTAGTTCTCCTACGTCAGCAGCAATGGTGGTTGAAGGGAAATTCCATTTGACTATGCCTGTTCTAAGTACTACAATTCAAAGCTATGCATATACATATATAACTTATTTCAATGTCATGATAGCAATTTCAAACAGGGAAAGTATATATTGCCACTAAAGAACAGCATTTGCAAAGAGCCAAAAGCAGCAAATGTGGCCACCAAAGATCTCTTGGCCCCAGCCATGTCAACCTTTTCAATGAGAAGGTGAATATGATGACACACCAACCGGAACCAGCAGCCACTGTCACATTTGCTTGCCGACACTTTTTAACATTATTGAATCACAACCCACCAAGCATTAACAAAATGCAGACTAAATGCATCCAACATCACTAAAGGACTAAGCTCATTCTTATGCCTCATTCTAGCTTTCTGGCTTTCAAATACAATATGGCTTGAATCTTTAGTGCCTAACCACACTCGAGCAGTAATCGAAAGGTAGAATATGAATCCTTAATTATATATAACAATGAAAATGGTTGAAATGTCTAATGAAGATCAAAATGACTGCTATCCATTGTGAAAAATTATAAACATATAAAATATGAAATAAAATCTGTGACTACAGAAAAGTAGAGTTACTGACTAATAAATAAATAAATAACCCTTATATTTGGCATCTCAAAGCTAGTATGGAAAATGAAACTTCGGTTATTCAACTGGATGGAACCCTTAATCATTTCTCCAAACCTGAAATCCAGCTTTTGTCGATGAATATTGACAGAGTTTTAGCACCTTACGCTCGCTCTCTCTAGCTTCCATGCAGAGCAATATTAGCTCATCTGCTCTCCCATTAAATCAAGACCCACTAGGAGAAAGGTCACCCCTTGGAAGAGGAGGAAATAGAAATGTACTCCTTGGGCTAATAACAGGCTCCTAACAGAAGCTGCGAGAAGGAGGAATGCTAGAGTGAGCTCTTTCCTGTATATCTTATTGACCTTCTTAATCCATATCGGGGCAGCTTCTTTCTGTTCCTTTAATTCATTATATTCAGTGAACTCACTTTGTGAAGCTCCCCTTGGGATATGTTGCTGGTTTGTTATCTTTGATTCCCTCTTGGTAGCAGCCACTAAGTCAGATTCTGATGACCTTCCAGCCTTCTTGGTTACAACCCACTCATAGGAACTACCCAACTGGAACAATCCAGATACCATTGCATTGAATTTGGTCACAGACATGGTGTTCTCAAATAGAAGGTAAGGAACAATGAAAGGGAACGATTTGGGGGACGGAAGAATGTTGAGGAATGATATAAAAACAGGTACGTAACAAATCACCCAAACAGGAAGCTCAGCCTCGGGAACAAACATGGTTAGAGGAAGAATTATGCAAAACAATGTGAAGGAGTAGAAGGGAAGGATAAGTTTCCTCAATAAAAAGAATAGTAGTATTAAGTTTGCTTTCTTCCATATTGCTACCTGCAGAATTACAGCATTGAAAGGTAATTTTATATACCGTAAAAATAGCATGACCGTGAAAGACTCGGGGTTGCCTACAAGTGTACCTTGGAAGTTAAAATTGCTGGAAGGCACAAGCGGAAGAGTTGCATGGGTCCCGAATGCCATCGGTGTTGCTGCTTCCTGTATGCTTCATATGATTCTGGAACTTCACAAAGGACCTAAAAGAAGTTCCACAGTAACTCTCTGTTGTAATCAGTTTAACTTTGATAATTTGTAGCTATGGTTCTTACACTCAAAACTCTTACTGATAAACAGACCACTCAGATTAATTACAAGCTATGTATCGTTTAAATGACGCACTTATCTTGCTCGAGTAGTTCTACATCGAGTCAGTAACCAGTTCAGCCAAATAGGTGAAAACAAAAATGAAAGTCTATTCAAGCAAAAGGAAATGGAAATGTGAATGAGGGTACCTTTACATCATTGAGGAAGATGAATTTCTAACCATTGAGATGTGCACGAATGGCTATGTCCATATCCTCAACGGTTGTCCTTTCAAGCCAGCCTCCAGATTCCCCAAGAGCTTTAATTCTCCAAACACCAGCCGTTCCATTAAATCCAAAGAAATTTAAAAACACACCATTAACTTGCTGCTCAACTTCAAAGTGGAAACACAAATTAATGTTCTGTAGTCGTGTCAACAAATTCTCATCCTTGTTCACAAAAGCCCATCTAGCCTGAACTAAACCTAACTCGGGGTTGTCCTGCAAGACAAAGGAGAGACACAATGTATAAAGCCCGATAAGCTGATTGTAGGCAAGTAACTTAAAACCAAAAACAATTCAGGTTTGTTTCTCCTCACCTTGAAATGTGGCACCGTCCGCTTTAGAAATTTCAGACTAGGTTGGAAATCAGCATCAAATATCGCTACAAACTCGTAAGCCTTTACATACTCGCAGCTCATTGCAGACTTAAGATTCCCAGCCTTGTAACCAGTTCTTTCCAAGCGATGGCAATAAATTATGTTGATACCCCTTTGGCTCCATGTAGCAACCTCTGCCTTAATTAAATATCGGATGCTCTCATCTTGGAACCATCAAGAACCTGAATCAATAACCGATCCTTTGGCCAATCGAGTTGGCAGACAGCAGAGATAGACTGCTCATATACCTGTATGAGGTCGGTAAAGAAGTCGTAATCAACAGAAATAGAATATGCTTAATATTTATTAGATTCCACGCTTCGATGTCTACCATAGGGACTTATTTACTACTCCATTAGTCGGCTAGCCCAAAACAATAGTAATGAGAATTGCAACATGATTTGGCAGTCAATTATTCTCATATGAAACAACAAAAGTATTTACTTCACATGCATGAACTCATGTCCATAATTCTTAAACATTTAACAATCATTATTTGATATGATCCAATATGTTAAAGATGAAGTTCTATAAGGATCAGATTTCCTTTTCCTCATGCATATTTTACTTTCAATGACACTTACCATGTCTATATATAATGCATACCAAGAAAAAGATGAAGCTTTAATAAAGAAACCAGACAAGGCATTGATCAGTTTATTACCTCCCTCTCATTACACATTGGGATTTGAACAAGACCCATGGGGTACTCATAGCTACACTCTTCAACATCAACCGACTCGAATGGATCCCCCTCAATTTTCGGCTTAATCTTCTTGTATTTAATCCAAAAGCAGCCTAAGCTAAGCATGAAACGATCTTCAGATTGGACAAGGAACAGAGCTATACAAAACTTAGACAATGCTTGAATTAATGGTGCAATGTAATCGGCTCTAAACGGCAACCAAGTAACATAAACCAAGTGGAGCAACCCCTGGATATCATCATCACTAGGAATGTGCAAACTGGGATTTTGAAAACAATGCCAGCCCTTGAAATAAGCAACAACCTCAAAAGAGAGAATCGCCAATGAAGTTAGGAGGAAGGCTTTAATGGCTGCAAAGAGCAGTTTCCCTTTCCCCAACTTTTCAGTAGCCATTGCAACTTCTTGCCTGAAGATCAACCTTCTTTTAATGGTTCCAAGCAAATCCCAGAATAGTGTAGCAATCCAAGCAACACGACCGACAGCACGGTGAGCCTTGAGAAGTAAAACCCAAGTCACTTGCTTTGGGTTTTTCCCTCTGGTTTTTTCCATAGGCTTGAATGCAGCATCTGGGTCGTCGATTTCCACCACCGAGTAGCTTGGGTTGTCCATATTAACTACCACCGGCGTGCCTTTTGGAGCCATTCTAATTGTAAATGATGGGTCTTGGTCTTTCTACTTTGACAAAAACAAAATAAAAAATGCTTTACAGCAATGGTTGGAAACTCAGATCTTAAGTACGAAACAAAACTAAAAGAATGTTTGCATTTTGTAGTACCAAAAGGGATACACAACATTGGAAAACAATGTTATGAGGAAACGTATCTGCAGCTGGAAGTAAGAACCCATTTTCCTTTTTTATGGTTTAATAACCAGACAAGCTCTCAGGCACTCCATTTTTACTATATATATGTATATATAGATATTAGCTTTATACAGCAGAACAGAATCTGGTAAACCAGTTAAACGAAAGAAGCGTTCATTAACTGGCCTTCACTTCATCACCGAAAGCGAACTTGCACTCCTTACTAGCTTTCAACAAATCTTTAATGGATAAAATTGCGCAAAATTAAGATTAAAATGACCTAATGGGGTTATTGTTATCTTTATCTACTGAAAAGGAATGTTAACCTTATCTCTCCATTGAATTTCTTTATCAAGTAAAAATTTATGGTTTTCACTTTTTCACAAATATTTATGTGAAAACTCAAATATAGCTGTCATACTCCCAAACACATGAAGGAAATAAATGAAAAATAACTTGTCTGGTGAAGTCATTAATAAGAATATTATATATATATGTATGCTGTAAGGTCACCCTTCTTCAATACATTTGCGCATTCACAATAACAATGTTTTTATTTTTGCTAAAATTTAAATTTTAATCTAATTTATTTTATAATATTATTAGTTAGGTAAAATGTAATTTTCTTAAATTACTACTAATTAATATAATTAAATAGATATTTTGGTACAATCTTGAGTAAAACTAACACCAAACCCACAACCCAAAGCTGAACTTACTAATAAGAAAGATTAAATTTCAAGAAACTAGCCATGTTGCAACATTAAAATCACAATTGAATATTAACGAGAAACACATAGGCAGCTACCAATAGTGTCTAAAATATATTGCGATAAGAAATGTAGTAATTAAAGGGCTGATCTAAATTTATTAGCAAATAAATAGCTAATAATCGCAACCACATTCTTACATTATGTCATTGTCAACCTAAAATGGTTATATGAACCATCTAAAAATTGGTACAATAGCATCTAAGATTTCTGTAAATAATGAAACCCCAGATAAAGAACCCACCCACCACCTTCATCCGTTTCCTTTTGATCATGGGATGATGATTAAATTTTTAAAAATAAAGATAAAAAAAAATATGATTTAACTAGAAATTGCACCCAATTATTGTAAACTGCCATCTGCAATTTCAGCTCTCTTTACCCCATTCCCTTCCAAAAGTTTCTGAACCCTGTATCAACACTTCATGTTTCAGGCTGTTATCCCCTGCTATAGAAGAATTTGATTCAGAATTCGCCATATTTATGTCTTCTGAATCTCCCTTTACATAATTGATCGCTACCAGAGGATCTTGCTCGCAGCTTTTTATTTCTTTTGAAACCGGTAAATATTGCGGCTTCACTTCAACCATCCTTGTATTTTCTGCCTCTCTTTCAGCTTCAGAACTCAGATCTTTATCGCAGCTGGGAACCTCCTTTGTATTAGAAGAACATGGCTGGCTACTTGTCCAGTCCATGTTCTCCACATTTTCTCTCACAGCTATAGAATTAACACTATCCCTATCTTGACCGTTTGTTCTGATAGCTCCCAAATCAATCTGGAAACACGATCCATTCTCTTTGGACGAAACTTCCTTAGAAAGAGATGGTGTTGAGTTAGCCACATCACCATTCTCATGTCCAGGAACAACATCCACATTCATTCCAATAGATGACCCAATTTCACGTCTAGGGACTTCTGAATGCAAACTACCATTCATTGACAGGGACAAACGGCGACTGGGAGAGCTAATGGACTCTTTTCCAGGCACATATTCAATCTGTTCCTTTGAGCAATGATCTGCTTCAGAGTTGATTCCAGAGGTTCTAAGACACGATGGGCGTGCAGAGACCCTGAACAAAAATAGGAAAACAGGATGCCTCTCAGGTTACCAATATAATCAAACACTTAGAAGCCAAAGCACAGGACAATGATATTCATATGTATCTTTCACTTGGTCCCATAAGAGCACACACACAGAATGCATATTTTAGCAACCAAAAACATAGGCATCTGTGAAAAAAACAGAAACCATGTATGGCTCTTTTTTACCATTTTACAGAACTATGACGTATACATGACAAAACAAAGGGTCAGTACATATATATCTACAGTTACAGTTAAAGAGTGATGAAAAGGATATAAAGATGTTAAATCTAACCATAACTGCAAGTTTATCTCAACAAGTTATTTCACATCAAACCTTGGACATTTATAAGGCAGAACCTAAACATTTTTTTTAGTTAATGGCAAACTCTGGTAATTCTTTTATAATTTGAATGGCAGAAAAGTAATAAAAGTTTTAAACAGGAGAGCTGGCTTTCAAGTGCCAATACTGATTTTTTTTTTTTTGTTTGGGGGGGTGGGGGGGGAGGTACCTGCTATATAAAAGCATATATGCTCCCTGAGAAAGTACCTCTTCCAATTCAGCCCTCGCAACCTGGAAAAAGAGGCAAAACAGGTTAAGATAAAAAAGGAAAATTTCAAGTACAATAGACATGGCATGCAAAATTATGCGTCTACCCCATGTTCTAATGATGATTGAATGGGTCTGGGGATGACACAGAGGCCTTGGCATAAAGAGAACTCCACGGAGAGGTTATTGTAATAGGCATGACACACAATAGAAGGGAAATGACAATGACAGAGAGAGAGAATACCTTACAGTCATCAATTCTGTACCAGTTTCCAGAGAAATCTTTGGTATAGCAGATGTAATGACCAAAAAAGGATGCATTCAACATATCCACGTGGACAACAACCGCATAAAGTTTGTAAATATTGGAATCATCCCCATCTTCACTCTCACTCATGTAAGGGCTAAGATCTAACGTCTCAGGAAAGCTGACTCTTTTGTTGAGTTTTCCAAATCGGCCGCTCTGAAAAAAAGTTTCAATATGAATTTCAGTATCATAAAGCAAGGCTTCAATCATCTGGCTTACCAGCAAAAGGAAAAGACATCAAGCATTCACTGCCATGTCAAACAAATTAAACATGCATTTCGGATGTAGGATAAACCTGAAATCTTTTCAAGGCAATTGTAAGAATGTTAGGAGCCCATCGTATGGTAAGGCGCTTCCATGCCTTAACATAGTCATTGCAGCTGAAACGAGAAATGAAATATCATGGTTAACACCAGATCCAAAAACGTGAATAACAATGTAGTTAGAAATCAAAGTACAATAAAAATATATAAAATATGGGTAAAGATTCTGGCTGTATGACTTAAAATCATGCAAACTAAACTATAAACATCTTGAGATCAAATGGAGAGCAATCATACCCATCACATTTGTACATATTATCTCCATGAAGCCACTCTTTAACGGTGAACTGGTCAAGGCATTCCTCCAATGATGAAGCATCTCCATGAATTTCAACAGTCAAATCCATCATATTTTCATACTGATTTGAAATCTTATTGCAATTAGTACAAATCACCTACAGGTTCCAACACAATGATAAGTATTAGATATTAGAGTGCAAACTTGAATTTTAAAACACTAAGCAAGGTGATTATAAAAGACATTAGACCCTAATCATCTGAAATCACCTTTAATTGATTGGATATTTTACTTCCACTAGGTCGAGGAGTAATACTCTTATTTGCTAAAACATAGGTATAATGTTTTGGGGGATAACTTAAACCAAACTTTTCAAAAGTACTTCTCTAAATCACTTTTCCACAGCATTTTTTAAAAGCACTTCTCAAAAGCAATGCTAAACTAGCCCAAAAACTAAATTAAGAAGCAAACTGAAAAACAAAAAATGCTTCAGAATATTCTTCACTAATATGATCCACTGACACTGTATCCTTATCAATGGCCTAGGTTAAAATGGAAAAGGAGAAAGAAAAGTCAATTATTCTAAGCTAATGAGATGCATCACCTGAGACTGCAGATGACCACCAAATATATGCTGAATAAGAGTTGTCTCTTGAGAGTTGCGGTCAACAGCTTTTTCTCCACCGAATTCATCAAGGCAAACTGATTGCATAGTGTCAATAGCAAACCTGAAAGAATAAAAAGAAAAAAAAGATCCAGTAATCCATAATTTCCTCAAGTTAATTTCAGTAGATGTTAAAAGAGAATGCAATCACACATAAAGTAATACCAACCTCATGAATTCATGAGCATCCTCTTGTCTTCCGTAACCGAGATTACCTCCAATATTAGGCAACCGTGACAGAATATTGATTGGTGAAAATGGATGCAAACTTTGTCTTGATCGTTCAACATGAGTTTGAAATTCGCACATAAAGCACCAATCATTGCGTCTGCCTAGAGAATGGAAATAAAAAATATGAAGGTCACATGCTGTTCAAGAACCTAGAGATGAAAACCTATTAGCTCTAGTTTCTCAACTTACATTCTTTCCGATGGCCTTTCTCCAACAAGTAAGCAACAAGTGGTCGAGTGGATACAAGGCATTGCAGAACAACATTAGCGAAGCAACTGCAGAAACAAACAGAAAAAGATAAACCAAATAGAGATGGAACACAAACTGATCTTGTCTAATCATATGTAAAGAAGGCTTCAACTAGAAGAAATAATAAGCATGGTAAACATGAACCTGTTTCCACAATTTAAGAGTCCACATGGAGGGAATCCTGGTTTCTCCCAGTTGAAAAGCTTTACAAACTCATCGTATGGGAAAAGAACCTGAAAATTTTGAATATGAGTTCCATATTTACTTATATTGGTTTTACAAAGGGTCAAAAGATTAACCTTTCTTGGTTTCTTGATAATCTTAGAGGTTCCACTGACAGGAACCAGAGCAACTCCTGAAAACGGTTTGGTGGTTGTAGTTTGTGTTGAATTTACTTTGCACTTTGTCTTATGCCCATCCTTCCAGTCCACCTGTTGGCAGGCTGAGGAGCTGAAAAATGAAGCAAACATAAAGATTAAACCATCCACTTGATAGAAGAATTTATGTAACCATAAGTTGACGAACTTATAGGTTCGCAAATCATAGCCCACTGGCCTGTAAACTGACACGTCTCATTTTCTAATACCAGAAAGCAAATGCAGAACTTTTAAAGTCAAGGCGGCACTGGGACAAAGGGGCTTTTTATTAACTTAAGCAAATATAACTACAATCAAGGCATCTTTTTGTATAATTGACTGATAGACTGATCAAAATTTCAACACTGAAGTAGCTGGGCATTCAGTTTATTGACATAATCAGTGTCAATAAGTAGGCTCAACCTAGATTAAGCACAACAGTACGTTTATAAAGAACAAATTTCAAGCCAAATGCTTTATTAAAAGAAGAAGCTAAATTCCTGGAAAATGTTCTAACATCGACAACAAAAACACTTCTTTCTAACCCATAATTAACAACATGCCAAACTAATAAAAAGCAAAGTAAATTAAGAAAACTAAAATAGATAAAGAAAACCCACGAATGTCAACAATAAGCACTTAAACCACTCTAAACGCAGAATCGAGAAACGCCACCAGTAAATAACAGTTAGAGAAACTTCAAAAAGCAGTTAATCACTAAGATGCTTAAGAGTATTAAAAACATAGAAAAATAAATAAATAACCTTTTTTATCTTTTTTTTTTTTTTACTTTTCGATAATCCGGAAACGTTAAAGAAACAGCTCAAACAATATTAACAACAGTAATTAACAGCCAAAAAGGAAAAGCAATCAAGGAGTACGATCATACAAGGACAACGAATTCTTCTGGAGAAAAAAAAAGCGTGCGTACCAATAACGAACGGATTTGCAACGAGAGCACTTCTTGAAGGCGGGATTAGAGCATACGGCGCAAGGGAAGTGATCGGCATCCATGGGGATGGAAGGCATTGGTTGGTCCTGATCCAAATTGGCGTCGACCTCGAAGTATTTCGACGCCGTGTTCTTCAGCAAGCGAAGAGCCACAAATGCGAAAATGAAGAGCGTGAAAATGAATTGCAGGAACCAATTCAGATCCAACGTTATTCCGCCGACATGCATCTACACAGCCTTCTCGATCCCGGTTCTAGGGTTTTTCTTCATCGATTTCTTTTTTATTTTTTATTTTCCTTTCTGTACCACTCTATCACAGTTCCCCCTTTACCAATTTTATGTTTTCTTTTCTTTTTATTTTTTTATTTTTTTTAATTTATTTACTCTATTTCTCTCGAAACCCCTAAACCAAAATTAGCAAACCCATCCCCTATTTAACAGGATATTTATTTTCTTTTTTCTTTTAATTCTCCACAGGTGTATCTAATTTCTAAAATACTAGTAAGTAATAATATTATTGATATTGTAATGAAATTTATAAATAATTGTGTTAATTAAATTTCGATTGTGCACTCAAATTCATTTTATTTTTCAAATAAATTACATTATTTATATAATTTTTAATATATTTTAATAATTTGTAAGGTGAGTTGATATTCGATTGATTTATCCCAACAATTCAATTAAAGATTTAAATTTAAATAATAGTATAAATACATGTGTATATATTATAAATACTTTTATGTTCATATTTGCTTTTGTATCTCTTTTATTAAATATATACATATTTAAATAGATTATATTATTAAGGCTAACCTAAACTTATGGTGACTTTAAAATAGAGTTTGTCCTATTTTGATTACTTTAAACTTTTTTTTATTAATAATCACTCTAAATAAGATAATTGTATGAACTAGTCACCGTTGTTAAATTTTTTTTTTAACGGAATATTGAAGTGGCACAATAGCACATTAAGTGACTGACATGTGATATTTTTTATTTGACTTTTCATTAAAATTTAGAGACCTCTCTATAAAGTTTAAGGAGAAAATGGACTAATTATAGAGTGGTCCCTAAACTTTTGTAAAAAATCAACAAAAAAATGTCATGTGTCAGTCATTTAATATGCTAATGTGCAACGTCAACAATTTGTTAAAAGAAAATGAAAATTTTAATGGCTATGATTAAAAAAATATCTAAATTAAAAAAAACAAAATGACCAAAATAAGACAAGTCCTATGAATGTAGTTTTTGTAATAAGTTAATATAAAGTAGTCTACAAATCAAGTGATTGTGATATCCCGAATTACGGCCTAATCGGAATAGTGGTTTTGAGACCACAAATCCAAGATAGAAATAATTATTTTATGATTATTTTGAGGTCTATGATATGATTGCATGATTGTGTGAAAATTTCGTGAAGAAATTCTATGCATAAAGTACTTAATTTGAAGTTAGGGACTAAATTGAATAAGTTACAAAATTTGCATTCTAGAAGTTTCTAGTATGAAATTGCTTTGAAATATTAATTAGGAGGTCTTAAATAGCAATTTGACCAATTTCTAAGTTTATGGACAAAAATTGGACATGGATGGAATTTTTGAAAGTTTAATAAGAAAGGGCATTTTGGTCATTTTGATATTAAATGAAATAAAATGGGAAAAATAACACAAAAATGATCATCTTCTCCATAAGTTGCTGCCAAATTTTTCTCTCCACCATAGCTAGGGTTTCAACACTTTTAAGCCTTGATTGTAAGTGATTTCTATGCCTGTTTTTAATGTTCTTTACATTTTTGAAATCCTCGTAGCTCGGTTTACCTGTTTTTTAGCAATATTTTGAGCTAGAGTTTATATTTAAAAAATTACCCATGAATGATATGCATGAATTTTGATGTTTATGGTAGAATATGAAGCTTGAGATTGTGTTAAACAACTTTTGCTAAGTGATTTTACGTAAAAACGACTAAAATGACATAATCGGTAAAAATACCTAATGTTCATAAGTACATGTTAGAGTGAGAATTGGATGTTGCTGTAGAAGGGAAAAATGATCAGCATATCAAAAAACATAAGAAAATAGGATGAAGTTTAATTTACGAGATTTGGGGCAAAAGTGTAAATATGTGAAAGTTTAGAGGCAAAATTGTAAATTTTCCAAAATATGATTTTGGGTTGATTTGAATAATATGAGTCCTAATTAGACTATATTTGAAATGATAGAGCAAGGAAAATCGAAATTCGGGCTAAAATCGGCAAAATACCAAGTTGTGGACAAAATGGTAAAAATGACCATTTTCGCATACGAGATAAGTTCATATGTAAATATTGTAATATAACCATTATTTTAAATCATTTAATGCTATTTATACGATATTATGATTGTTATCATGCAATTCTATGCTTTGTGGTCATTGTTGGATAACATGCAAAAATTTTATGAATTATGTGAAAAATGTGAAAGACTACCGAAGTATCGTCATTGGTATTCCAAGGAGAATTGTAATGGAGTACGAACGAGGAAAGTCCCGTTGAACCTTAGGAATAGATTAGGATATTTGAGCATCCGAACTCGTTGAGTTGAGTCCGAGCTCACTTATGGATGCGAACACCCGAGCTCATTGAGTTGAGTCTGAGTTCGCTTATGGGCGGGTTACATGGTAGCTTGGCTACATATGTGGCACTTATGTGCAAACTTTCCATGTATCCGAGTTATATTCCGATGTGTTCAACGGGTAAAATTCTAGTGAAATGGAAAAATACTCAAGATGTAAGTGACGTATTGGTAAGTGTTCTGAAATGGGCACTTTCGACAGTTATGTACTTAACCCTCAGGTTGAGACTTGATACGACAACAAAAATGTAGTAAGACGATGAATGATGAATAGAAATGTGATGTATGTTTTGGTGATATTATGCTAATGTTGGTTGGTATAATTGCTTTGTTAAGTTATTGTTATTTGCATGTGAACTTACTAAGCATTTATGCTTACTCCTTCCCTTCCATTCCTTGTATTTTGACAAGCCGGCTTGGAGATCAAGACGGTCGGAGGCACGCTCACACTATCAACGGACCATCTCGGTATGGCGGCTTGCATATTTTGGGAATATGGCATGTATAGCATTATAATCCTTTTGTGTATATAATCTTATAATATAAGTCATGGATGGCATGGAAATGTTTGAGAATGATTAGCTATTGGAGTGGCTAATCAAGATTATATTTGATAACACGTATGCTTTATGTGCTAACTAATCTATGGAAATCCATAAAATGGTGAAATTGGCTATAAAACAGAATCACACAGCAGCAGTGACGTGAGTTTGAAAAATCACTAAAAATAGTAGAGATAGAATTAGATGATGAATAAAATATGGAATTGAAGCTTAATGAATCTATTTTCATGTGGAGAAACAAAATAGGTAAAAGAGTTGTATTTTATGAGATATTTACGTTTTGGTGAAATAGGGTCAGAGCAATTTCTAGATTCCCTGTTCTGAATTTAGAAATTCACCATAATTTGTGTAAAAATAATTAGGACTAAAAATTTATATGTATGTATTCCTTATTGAGTCTATTTTTAAGTGAAACAAACGACATAGTCATTGGATTTCTGTACAGAAAGAAATTTGATTCGTAGTGCACAGGGGTCAGAGTAGCCAAACCCTGAAATAGGGAAGAATTTTACTAATAAACTGTACTAATTGGCCCGACCAAAAATTCTAGAAAAAATTTAGTAGATAGATATATGAGTCTAGTTTCAGGAAAAATTTACGGATCTTAATTTCGAGTTTTGGAACTCGAGATATGATTTTTTAAGTGACTGTGATGCAGTTAGCTAGCTTGTTTGGAAATTTTAAAAAATAAATTGTTTGAGCTGTTTAATTAATGAATTAAGTCCGTTAACACCTCGTGCTCGACTCCGGCGATGGTCTCGGGTACGGGAGCGTTACAGTGATACTATTTATAACCCTTTTTTTAACAGGTGACATGAATGGTTTTTTTATGCATTTAACCTAAAAATAATAATTATTTACGAAAATGATTTTAGTCAAATTTATGTACGAAAGTAATTAGTTCTCTATAGTGACCGCCAGTGCTACTTGCATACCGGCGACACTGTCCCCCTTATCATTAGCCAATCAACGACTTTTTAAAAAAAAATTGGGTATTGTCATTGTGTTAGGTTGTATAATATGTAATTTTTCAAATACCCATTACAAATACGAATTTTAGGGAGGAAAAATGATATTAGGAAAGAAAGAGATATGGGAGAAAGATAGAGGGATGAGAGAAGAAAAGTCAAATATGGAAAAGGAAAGAGAATAACAAATATATAAAATAAAAATATGAAAGGAATTAAATATTTTATAAAAACAGAGAATCAAATATACGATAAGAAAGAAAATAAAATATATGGAAAATAAAGAATCAGATATGGAAAAGAAAAGAAAAGAGAATAACAAATATAGAAATATTTATTTTCCATAAAATATTAAATGCCTTTTCATATCTTTATTTTCCATATATGTTATTCTATTTCCTTTCCCATATTTGATTATTTATTTTCAATATTGTTATTCTTTTCTTTTTTCATTCAAATTTCTCTTTTTTTCTCAATTGAAAATTTTAGTCGCTGTACTCAGTAGTCACCAATTTTGCCGTTTACGGTGGCCTTTTGTATTGATTTCAAGACCAAAAAAGAGATTTTCTTCTTCTTATTGACTTTTATGGTTCAAATCTCTCAATAGCCCTGCTCTAAATGTTTTAAAACAATAACTAAAGCTTTGAACTACTTTTTCTACAATGTTTTTTTTTAAATATCATTGATGCTACCTGACATGACAAGGACACCTAAAAAGATATATATTTTTAAAAAATTTTAACGGGTGCTGCCTGATAGACCGACAAAACCCATTCAAAAAATAATTTTTCTTTTTTTTCCCTGAATACCCATATTTTTAACGGGTATTTTGAAAAATACATAGTGGTGTTGTTTGACACAATGGTGACACCCAAAAAAAGTTATGTTAAAAAAAAATGATGATTGATTAATTACAAAGGGGTGGTGCCGCCTTTGTGTTAAGTGGCACCGACGATCACGATAAAAAACAGATTATTTAGGTACATAAATTTTAACTTAAGTCATTTTTATAAATAATTAATTATTTTGATGAGTTAAATAAATGAAAACTGACATAAATAAATGATTACAATAATTACAATTTTAATATAAAGTGAATTAGTGGGAAAATCAAAGGGTAAACATTAATGCATTTAAAATTTTTAAAAATATAAAATTATAAATTATTATAATAATGAAATTTCATTTTGACCCTTAAAATGTATACTTCAATTTTAGTTCTCCAAAAATTATATTTTAGCTTTTGTTTTGATTTTTTTTTAAATTCAAATACTTATTGTAGAAGCAATTTGTTATTAACAGATCACAATTCAAATTCATAATATAAGTGATAAAATGAACATTTATGATCA
Source organism: Gossypium arboreum (assembly GCF_025698485.1). NCBI lineage: Eukaryota > Viridiplantae > Streptophyta > Magnoliopsida > Malvales > Malvaceae > Gossypium > Gossypium arboreum. Next base: position 94,063,716 of record NC_069075.1, read on the forward strand.
TTAAACTAAACAATAGGATTCTAAATTTTACCCTTGATTAAATTCATAATATTAATATGATATAAAATTCTCTGAGACACTATTTTTTTCATTCACAATATTCATATTAAAAGCAAGGGTAAATTTAATAACCTAAAATGAAAAAAAATTTAATCATTTTAAAAATAATAAAATTATATTTTAACATCTTAAGTTCACCCGGTTTAAAATTTCTTATTGCTGGATAAAAAAAAAATTATAAGATCTGTAAAGATGTCTAGAACTGTGGAGAAGTGAGAATATTCTTGGCACTGAATAGAGGTAAGCAAAATGCCTATCCTTTGTTCTGCATGGCTTTAGGTTCATAGCCAATCAACAAATAGCAACAATAAGACCCCAATGCACGACATATCGACCCCACTCACCCCCCCTCCCCCAAAAGAAAAAAACCATTTGGGCTTAACATCCTTCTCTGCCTCCAAAAACATGGGCTTAGTACAATGAGTAAGGCAAATAAAGCGGGAAAATGGCCCAAGTACTTACATGGCTGCCACATTTCAAATAGTACTTTATGATTTAACCCTGAACTTGACATTTTCTCTTAAATTAGTACTTATTATTTTTTAATCCCTGAGTTTTCATTCTGAATACTTTTAGACAGTGAGATATGACAATAATGATGTTATTGTGATGCCATAATTCTTTTTAAATTTAAAAAATTTAAAGAATTCAAAAGTATATGTAAGAAAATTTAAAATCATAATAATTTTATAAATAAAAATAAAAATAAAAATATATTAAAAGTTAAAAACAAAAAAATGATGTTTAATTTTTAATTCAATTTATTTTAAAAAATTTAATATACATTTTATTTTTATATAAAAACTATATATATTTCATAAGGCTAAATTCTTACGTTTGGTAAGAGTATTATATTTTATACATATTTTAGTATATCAATTAGCAATAAACTAATTCAATTAGTAATATTTAATCACTTCTATGACTTATTTTAACAAAAAAAGGAAAATTTTTACTTATTTTTATAAGAATTTTTACCTATCTTTTAATTTCAAGTTTAAAATTGTACAACCTATTTTTAATTTTAAGTCTAACAATTATAATGAATTAGTAACTAAAGGAATTAGATATCGAGGATGCTCTGGAAGAAATAGCATTACATATAACTTGCTAATTACTGGGCACGGTCGATATGGGAATCTAAAGCAAGCACGCAAGCACTATATTTATAAGGAAATGGTTTCACAGGGAATCAAAGAAACTGGTCCTACATTTTCGTCTGTGATTACTGTTTTTTGTAAATGAGGGGTTTTATAAAGAAGGTATTCAAGTTAATTGCAGGGTGATTTCACTTGGGGTTGGATTGAAGTTGTTTACTGGGAGCTCATTGGTTAGCCTTTATCTTCATATGGGACTTATTGATGTGGCTTGAAAGTTGTTCCATCAATTGCCTGAACAGAATTTAGTCGTATGGAATGTATATACTTTATAATAATATATATTATTTAAAAGAATTGAATTAAAAATTAAATAATATTTAAATTACTTTTTTTGTTAATTTTAAAAATTTTAATATATTTTATATTTTATTTATACAATTTTATGATTTAAAATTTTTTGTATATACTTTTAATTTTTATAATTAAAAAATTAAATTATAACATTATAATGACATCATCATTGCACGTGTAACAAATTTAATACTATTACAAAAAAAAAAACACCAAAAGCTTTGACCAAATGATAGTTTAAATATCAGATGGGGACAAAAAAAATCATATGTACCAACTTAGAACAAGGTGATAAGTTTGGGTCCAAATTTATATTTAAGCCTAATATTAATAGGTCAAATTCAAGTTTGGGTCCTTCTACTACACTCCAATTTGAGATTTATTCATGTACTTTAATTCGATATAACATCATCCTTTTACTTTTATAATGTGACTTGTTAATTCAACTAGTCAATATTAGTAACAATCTCGGTTGAAATGTTGGCATGTTAAGTTACAAGTAGACTTGTCCATAGGAAAGTCATCTGGCTCAGCTCGAAAAGTGAGAAGATTTAAGCAAAAATATAGGTCTGAAAAAATAGCTTGGACAAAATAATAAAGCCCATTTAAAAAATGGGTCAGGTCTCGAGTAAGGCTTTTTTGGCCTCGAGCCTGACCCAAATTTGCAAAAAGAAAAAAATATTTTTTCTTGTTGTTTTACTGCTATTTTCTCACTATTTTGCCGTCATTCTACTATTATGTTGCTATTATGTTGTTATTATTATTTGGATATTGTGTAACTCTTATTTTATTATTAATTTTGCTACTATTTTAGAGATATTTGCTTGTTAAGTTACACTTATCTTTATGTTATTTAACTATAAATATTTTTTAATTTATTTTCAATTTATTGGGAAACATTTATTTTAATGTTTTTGTTTTTTATGTATTATATTTTTTAAAATATATAAAATTTAATACGGTCGAATTTGGGTTGAGCCCCGTTTTAGCATTTTTATTCGGGTTGAGTTTGAACAAAAAATTAGGCCCATTTTTCAAACAAGTCCCGGTCGGTACTCGGCCCAACTCGGTCCATGGACAGGTCTTGTTACAAGGACGACTATTTAGAAAAAAAAGTTGAAGTTAGTATTTTTAGGGATGAGCAAATGGTTAATTGAGTCAGGTCTTTTTTCAATTAAATCGACCTTCATATACAATAACCTAATAAAACGACTTATATGTTATAAATTGGTCTAACCGAACTGACTTACATCAGTTAGTTAAATGTTAACCAACTTATTTTAAATATATTATAAAATACATTTAAAATAAACATATCATAAAATATAATGAAAATATAAATATATTTAGCCGACTTAATCAATTTATATATTATAATAAAATATGAATATATTTAAATAATCATAAATATTAAATACTAACTCGATTCAACTATGAAATTCAATAACAAATAACCAATTGACATAATCAAATAAACTGATCCCACAACTAATTCAACCATTAAAACCGTTTAAATCGAAATGATTTATGCTCTCCCCTATGTATAATAACTGAAATAGTTAGTATGGTTAGTTATTTGGACTAAAAAATTGTATATTATATCGAATTATGTCAAATTAAAATACAAATACTAAATTACAAATTTAAACATAATAAAAAACCAAAATTATAATTTTACCATATTAACATCCTTGTTGAAGACTAGCTAAAATTTGATCAACTGGAGGTTCCTTGTAACGCCCTAATTTTCGGGAATCCTGTGAATGTTGGCATAGGTTTAATTATGTTAGTGGGCCTCTAGAAAGCCCAAACTTAAGATAGAACCCGACAATTTTAGTTAATTTTTGTTCCATAACAAAAAGGGGGTGAAATTATGAAATAGAACCTATGTGAACATGTTTGAAAATGCTATAGGCTAAATTGAAGTGGTCAAATAAATAGGAGTGCAAAATAGGAGGATTTGCATGACAAACCTCCCATTTTACATGAAGTGGCCAGCCATCATGTTGTTGTAGACAAAATGTACACTTGATATCCATAATTTATGGTACAAATTGATACAAATTGATAATAGGTTAGGTAAATGTTCCATGATAATAGGTTAGGTAAATGTTCCATGATAATAGGTTAGGTAAATGTATAATGGGTTAGGTAAATGTTTCATGATAAGAATTTCATGTCTTTTGTATTAAAGAATTAAATGGATGAAATATGAAGTTTTATTAAAAGAAAAAAGGGTGAAAAGAACAAAGTTTTGTCCATCTTTGTTCATCATAGCTGAAAGTTAGAGAAGAGAAAGGAGAGGAGAAAGCTCTTGAGTATTTGGTCATTAGGAGGAGGAAAATTGAAGGTAAGTTCTTGGTACCTTGCTTCTATTTTGAGGTTCATGAGTTCTTCTTGATTCTACCTTAACTCTTGAAGTATATTTTGATTTTTAGTTGTGTTGTGAGCATTTAGTCATGAATTAAAATGAAGGAAATGGTTGTTGTTTCATGTTCTTTTGATGAAAAATGGAAGATAGGTGAAGTTGAGCCAAACAAATGAGCATGCATGTGCCTTAGATGTTAAAGGGAAAAATCAGCTAACATGTTGTGCTTTAAAATGATGAAATGGAGATTATACTTAAGTAAAATCATAGATATGTGATGATTGATTGGTGATATACATGTTTAAATAACATGCATGCAAGGTATGTGTGAAAGAGTGATTTGGTAATAAATCGCTTGGGACAGCAGCAGTAATGTGACTTTGGAAAATCACCATAAATTGTGGGAGATGAATTAGAAGCTGAATAAATTATGTAATTAAATCTTATTGAGTCTAGTTTCTAATGAAATAAACAAGAACATATTTTGAATTCTGTACAATGAGAAATTTGATTCGTAATGAAGAGTGGTCAGATTAGTCAAACAGTGAAACATGGGAAACTTTGAGAAAAATCTGGTATTGATTGGCTAAACCAAAAATTCTGAAAATTTTATGGATAGAAGATATATGAGTCTATTTTTAAGGAAAATTAATGGAACTTGATTTGGAGTTTCGTAGCTCCAGTTATAAATGATTTAGTGACTGTTGCTCAGGAAGACAACTTGCAGTGAAATTATGATTATGTGGTAAACATTGACAAAAATTTGTTAATGAGTTGCTTATTGATTTCTTATAAGCTTATTATAATCTGTAGGTGTGGTTGGCGAATATTGTAAGGGGTTAATCGTAGTTTGTATTTGAATAGTTAGATTAACGTGTTAGTAATCCAATTGTAGGCGGTTCGTGTGTGGATCTCGTCAAGATATCGTCGCATAAGCAATGTGTGTAATCGACACCCTCTCATAGACTAGATTGGCAAAAGCGAAAAGCCAAAATGCCGAAAAGTCGATTTTGGGAATTTTGTGTGCGAATGCTCGTAAGATAGTTGGGTTTGTATATTTGGTAATCTAAAGTAATAAAAAGCAGACGCGATTTCGTACATTTTGATAATTTGGGCTTAATGGGCCAAAGATCGGGTTCATGGGCCAACGGGCCTAATTCAGTAAGTATGTGCGGTAAGTGTTCTGATAGTATGTAAAAAGTTAGGATATGCATGAAAACCCTAAAAGTAGCTAAATTACTATAATACCCCTATGTATGGAAAATTATCGTTATACCCCTAGGTGTAAAATTACCGTTATACCCTAGGGTTAATTTTGACCGAAAAGCATGACGATCGATTACGTATGATGTATGCCATGATTATATATCATTGCATGGGGACATGGGTTATATTATGGAGGAAGCGTTCGGTGGCTATGCCACAAATATCGATCCGGTGGCTCGCCACATATATCTGATTCCGTGGCTCGCCACGATTATTCAGATCCGTGACTCTGTCACATTATCTGCTCGCGCCATGCTGCAAATTCGTGGTGTGTAGCGGTTGGGTGGGTCGAGTTGTCTCCCCACACGGTGTAAGGTTGGTACGGGGTGTATACGGTTGGATATGGTTGGGTTTCGCATAAACATGTAATATCTATTCGCTCGCTATGGGCCTATGGGCTTTATTCAATTCGCTCGGCTAAGGCCAACTTATTCTATTTCTGTGGGTTGAGCTGATTTAGACTATGGTTAGGTTATTTTACACATCGAGTTTCCCAAACTCATCCCTTTTATTTTCATCCACGCAGTAATCCCCAACCATAGTGGGCTTGGAGTCGTGAGGAATTTGAGTGGTCACCCGCTCAAAGTTTGATTTTCTTCCGTGAACTGGACATCCTTTTAATTATGTTTGAGGTTTTGGGCTTTTAAATGTAATAAGGCCGCTTATTTATTTTTGATGGTTTTTAATATGTATTACTAAGATAGGTAATACTTATTTTAACTGTTGAAATTAGATAGCTTTAGGGCGCGTTTTCAAAAACAACAGTTGATTTCAAAATAACACGACAACAAGCAAAGCTTCCGCAATGAAAGTATTTTCCAAAATTAATCACTTTTCCTGAAAATGACTTAATCAAATCGGTTTCCTAGAAATATCCATGACGTTAAGGTGTGGCAATGGCAGTATGCATGTCTAGGATTGGATCCGAAGAGAGCTTGGTACTTAAGCAGTCCGATGGACTCACCACCTCTTTTCCGGTTTCCTACCTGGTGCACAGCTTCCATTCACTTTAAACCTTAATGAATTAATCTTTTGAACATCAAGTACGATTTTCTGGACTTAGAATGGAAATTTTTTTTTTAACGTTTTTGATGTGGCATGCCAGATCCGGTCATAACGTTTGGGCCGGGTTTGGGGTGCTACATTCCTACTTACATTTTTTTTGGTTTGTTAGATGACATTCAGGAGTTTGATAGCTACATTGGGTCTTGAATAAATCCGAAGTTAAGTTGGATCAAACTCTTTAAGTGATATAAAACTCTTTTAGCATTATTTTTTTCATTCACAAAACTAGAACTCGAAACTTTAAATAAAAATTATATCATTTTTTACTACTCAACTTAATAGAAAGGTACACAAGTCACCTACTTACATTAATTTTTGCTCATGCCTGTTGATCAAGTTTTGTATTCAGTTAAAAGTTGCCTACTTAATTGCCTTGTAACACCCTTCGCCCGACTTGATAAACGGATCCAATTTTCAGGATGCTATATTTGTTGCTGGAGCAACTACAATCAATTTATAGTAAAATATTATTACACACATGTAATTCAATTCCAAACACATTCATTTATAGATAAACAATCAGAATCGAGTCTTAATCGAGCTTACGAAAGATCTTTTATCAACCTAAGCACAAAATAGGACCAAATTGTAAAGTTTTAAAAGTTCAGGGTCGACGTCATGATGTCACCAAAAAAGTATGTATGTCACGTCATAATCTCAGGCCACTTGACGTCGCAACGTGACTCATTATCGGCCAATGTTGCGACAAAGTAGGTTGCTCATCGGAACGTAACCCTATTTTTGGTAAAAATTAACCATTTGGTACCTATCAAAGCTTCTATACATTCCTGTTATTATGATCAACAAAACTTCACTTTCACTTGATTTCAAACTTTCCAAAATCATGTCAAGCAACTCAAACATTCAATTCAGTATTTAAACAAGCATTCAATACATAATTACCAACTAAACTTAACAATTCAAAGGACATTTCATATCAACATTTAACCATTTAAGTACTATCCCCTACTTATGCCATAACATCTTGATACGTGTCATTCCTTTTTAAATTAATGCATTTATTCCACTATGTGCCATTCCAAGTTCAAACAAGACATCAGCATGTGCCATTTCAAATACGCTTCAACCATTGCCAACTACCATTTTTAACCTATTTGTTGCCATTCCATATGACATATTTATAATTATAAGTCATCACATCTATATACTCGACAACATGTATGATTTAAGTCACAATTCAACATGATAAGTAAAGGCTAAAGTAAACTTGTCATACGAAGCATATTTACATGCTAAGTTGTGCCATAAGACACCTTATATACATGCCACAATCTTTAACTCTAAATGATCAAAAGCTACCAATTCAATAATAGGATAGTGTGAGCTTCGAAATGATCCGGCTTGACGCATTCCACAAGGTAACGATTTACAACGAAAAGGGAAAACAACAGGGTAAGCATATAAAATGCTTAGTAAGTTCATATGCAAACTAAAACTTACCTTGATCAATTCAACAAGCCACACTATTATTCACATTAACATTCAATATCGCTTTACGTGATATACATTGATTCAACTAATGCATATCATCATATACAACCAAGTAGGTTAGTCAAATTGCATATCAAAAACATTAAGCAAGAAATCATATAACATATCTCAATTTGAATGCATATGCAATCCATTTCCAAATCGTTTCAAGTTTCCTCTTTCATTAGATTGAAATTTCACCCGAAGGAACAATAGTAAAACGAACTCGGTTACACGGGAATGTTTTTGTAACACCCCTAACCCACATCCGTCGTTGGAATAGGGTTTCAGAGCATTACTGATCAAACAGACATATTTTCAAAACATTTCATATCAAAACATACTTCCTAGGTGTCTAACCAATGTACCCTTATTGGTACCACAATTATATCATCAAATCATATCATCAAAGTATCATTCAAGTTTAATTTGTAAACATGCCAAATTCAATCTATTTTGCCGATTTCATGTTCATTTAAACATTAACTTAAACATGCCATAATATAATCTCAAACATAACTACATATTTATATGTATATAACCAATCAAAATTAACTTATAATCTTATTCACAATCAATCTAAAAAATGATTAATAGTTAGACACCCCAGGTACAGGCCAACACAAAAGGATAAACATCACCATATTTGAGATCGGGATTATTGTTGGATGCTGAATCAGTGATTAAAATTAAGTACCTAACCTACGCACAGAAAACAAAACTGTACGCTAGTAAAACTCAGTGGTATTTCTATAATTCGAATATCAAAAGATATGAAATCACAAATATACAGTCTAAATATTACAACAACCATATCACATTTCATTTGTTTCACAATATCTCAATTCTCATATTTTCTATATAAATAACTTTTCATAATATAAAAGACATCTCATTTAAACAATAGTTTTGTTCATTCCATATCCAATTCATGAATACACAACTCATGTGTCTCAATCCATATTTCAATTCACTGTCCCATTTTAATTTCACATACAATATCATCTAACATCGACCATAATGCAATTTCAATTAATTACCCCTATTAACACGACTCAGACTCGGATGGATACACAAATCCAACCAAACACACAAGTTTGACACCCAGTGCCTCATCGGATAATTCGAAGTAATAATTTGACACCCAGTGTTTCATCGGCTAAACCGAAGTAAATTGAGACCCAGTGTCTCATCGAGTTAATCCGAAGTAGTAAATTAACACCCAATGTCACATCGACTCAAAGTCAAAGAAATCCCTGGACTCTTCCAATCCTATGGCATGCCATCTATATCCAACTCAGCTCGATATGGTTAATAGGGTTTCAATTCACTTTTCAAATACAACCAATATTCAATTCAATTCAAATAATCAATATATAGTCAATATATATATCAATTCAATCAATATAAATTCAATAAATTCATCACATACTAAATCAATCCAATTCAATTGCAAAACACAATAATTCTCACCTCAACACTTACCATATACATTAATTTGAATTATAACAAAATTTGGATTATAGAAATAAAAACCAGAAATTTTGAGCTATTCCTCATCGACTTTATCTTTTCCTTTTTTAGTCGAGGGTTCCGGTACAACGTTAGCTACAGAATTAAAACAATTAAAAATCATCAATACAACAGAACTCAATTTCATATTGAATATTTCAATTTTTACTCAAATATTGCCTAATTTTCAATTTAGTCCCTAAATCGAGATTAACTTTTAATCTTAACATTTAATTCTTTATTTTCATGCAAATTTCATTTTAGACTAAATTCAACTCCCTATTTTCACATAAATTCCTAAATTTTGAAATTTTCACAATTTAGTCCCTATTACAAAATTTACTATTTGTTCTACAATTTAATCCTTTTTCATTTTTAACTTAAAAATCTATCAATTTAGTCCCTAATACTAAAATTATAACATCTAAAAACTCAATAATTTCTAAAATTTTGACATGGGTCGGGTAGTATTTAATACCAAGATTCCAAAAACATAAAAATTACAAGAAAATGGGTTAAATTGACTAACCAATTGAACTTTGAAGAATTGAAACCCCTAAAGCCTTCGTCTCTTTCTTTCTCTCCTTCCCTTTTTCTTTTCTTTCCTTTCTGTTCCTTTCTTTTTCGTTTTTCTTTCTATTTCTTTCTTTCTTTATTTGTTTTATTATAATATAATATAATTTTATTATATACTTAATACTTAAGTAAATATTATAATAAATATTTTAACTTAAAGTTTTATAATAATATACACTTATGCCGCCTCATTTATGTGCAATAACATAATTGCTTCTTTAGTGATTTTAGTTTTTCTTTAATCTATAATTCAACTTTCACCCTTTATACAATTTCGTCTTTTTACCTAATTATTCTTAATTCATGCAAATTCACCTAACTAAAACCTAATTTACCATACAACTAACTTATGAGTCTAATTTACGGAAACAGAGTCTCGAAAATGCACTTTCTGATACCCGTGACTATCGGGTCGTTACAATTCTCCCCTTAAATAAATTTTGTCCCCGAAATTTACCTGAAAAGAGGTAGGGGTACTAAGATCTCATTGTCTCTTCCGGTTCCCAAGTCGCTTCCTTAACACTATGACTACGGTATAATACTTTCACTAATGGAACTCGCTTATTACGCAATTCTTTCACTTTTCGTGCCAAAATTTCAACTGGTTTTTCTTCGTATGCCAAATTAGGTTGAATTTCAATATCCTCTGTCAAAATAACATGAGATGGGTCAGATCGATATCTTCTAAGCATTGAAACGTGAAAAACATCATGTATTTTCTGCAATTCTCCAGACAAAGCTAAACGATATGCAACTACTCCCACTCTTTCCGTGATCTCATACAGTCCAATAAAACGAGGACTCAGTTTCCCTTTTCGACCAAATCTGAAAATTTTCTTCCAAGGCGAAATTTTAATAAATACTATATCGCCAACAGAATATTCAATATCTCAATGTTTCAAATCTGCATATGATTTTTTTTTGTCAAAAGCTGCATTCAATCTATCTCAAATTTTCTTAACAATTTCTTCCGTTTCTTGAATTAATTCCTGCCCGATCATTTTTCTTTCACTCAATTCCATCTAACAAATAGGTGATTGACACTTTTGACCGTATAAAGTTTTATATAGAGCCATTTGAATACTTGATTGAAAACTATTATTATATACAAATTCCTCCCAACCTGATTCAAAATCAATAACATAAGCACGAAACATATCTTCCAAAATCTGAATAACTCACTCAGATTGTCCATCAGTCTGTGGGTGAAAACTTTACTAAAATTAAGTTGCATACCAAGAGATTCATGCAACTGTTTCCAAAATCTTGAAGTAAACCGCGGATCTCGATCAGAAATTGTCGACATAAGAACACCGTGCAATCTCACAATTTCTTGAATATAAATTTCAGCAAGCTTTTGAAGTGACCAATCAGTCCTGACTGCAATGGAATGACCTGATTTCGTAAGTCGATCAACAATAACCAAAATAGTATTTTTCTTACATGCCGGTAATGGTAATCCCGTTACAAAATCCATTGTGATACAATCCCAATTCCATTCAGGAATAGTTATGGACTGAAGTAATCTAGTAGGAACCTGATGTTCTGCCTTAACTCATTGACAAGTTAAACATTTAGCCACATATTCAACCACATCTCTTTTCATTCCTGGACACCAATAAGATTCTCGCAAATCACGATACATTTTCGTTCCTCTAGGATGCAAAGCAAAATGACTATTGTGAGATTCATGAAGTATCAACTCTGTCAATTTAAAAACATCTGGAACACAGATTCGGTTATGAAATCTCAAGCAACCACAATCATCAATGCTGAAATTTTCTAACATACCATTCTGAACCATTTTTCTTTTCTTCGACCACTTGTCATCTTCTAACTATGCTGACTTGATCCGATCAAACATCACTAGTTTGATTTTTAATTCAGCCAATAAGCTTCCATTATCATTAATACTAAGCTGAGCAAACATTGCTCGCAATTCTATTGCTGCTTTTCTACTTAACGTATTAGCTACAACATTAGCTTTACCAGGGTGATAACCAATAACACAATCAAAATATTTCAGAAGCTCTATCCAACAACGCTGTCTCAAATTCAACTCCTTTTGAGATAGAAGGTATTTGAGACTCTTATGATCAGTATAAATATAACACTTTTTGCCATACAAATAGTGTCTCCAGATCTTTAGAGCAAAAATCACAGCAACTAGCTCTAAATCGTGCGTCAGATAATTACGTTCATGTGTTTTCAACTGACGAGACGCATAAGCAATCACTTTCTCATCTTGCATCAAAACACAATTAAGACCGCTCAAGGAAGCATCACTATGAACAACAAAATCCTTTCCAATTCTGGTAAATCAAAATCGGTGCTTCAGTTAACATCTGCTTTAATTTCTTAAAACTTTCTTGACACTGATCATCCCAGACGAATTAAACATTCTTATGTTACAACTTTATCATTGATAGGACTATCTTCAAAAATCCATTTACAAATCTTTGGAAATAACTAGCTAGTCCAAGAAAACTACGAACCTCTGATACATTCCTTAATGCTTTCCACTGAATAATTGCCTCTATCTTTTTCGAATCAACTCTAATTAAATCTGTTGAGATAACATGACCCAAAAATACAACCTCTAATAACCAAAATTCACACTTACTAAGCTTTCCATATAACTGTTTCTCTTGTAACATTTACAAAACATTTATGAGGTGTTGTTCATGCTTAGATTCAGATTTCGAATAGACCATAATATCATCAATAAATATTACCACAAATTGATTTAAATACAGTTGAAAAATACGATTCATAAGATCCATAAATGTTGCTGGAGCATTCATCAATCCAAAAGGCATCACTAAAAATTCATAATGACCATACCGTGTTCGAAATGTCGTTTTTGGTACATCACTTTCTTTCACTTTCAACTGATAGTAACCCGATCTCAAATCAATCTTTGAAAAGACAAAAACTCCTTTTAGTTGATCAAATAAGTCATCAATATGGGGTAGAGGATATCGATTCTTAATTGTCAACTTATTCAATTACCGATAATCAATACAAAGCCACATCGAACCGTATTTCTTTTTGACAAAGAGCATTGGAGCTCCCTAAGGCGATACACTAGAGCGTATAAAACCACAATCCAATAGGTCTTGCAATTGTACTTTTAATTCCTTCAACTCCGTAAGTGACATACGATAGGGGGCATTGACATCGGAGCCATACTAAGAAACATTTCAATTGCAAACTCAACCTCCTGATCTGGTGGTAATCTCAGTAATTCCTTGGGAAACATATTAGGAAATTCACAAATAGTTTGATTTTACTGCATTGACTATCAACATAATTTGAATTGATAACATAGGCTAGAAAAACTTTACAACCTTGATAAAGAAGTTTATTAGCTCGAATTGCTGAAAATGATATGAGTTTAACCATTCGTTCAAATACCATTTACCTCAATCTTATCACTGTTTTCATTTTGAATAACAACCTTCTTTTTACAGCAATCCAGAATCACCCCGTGCTCTGTAAGCGAATCCATACCCAAAATCATATTAAAATCACCAAACGACATTATCAACAAATCAACATGGAAAGTTATATTCTGTATCATTAACAGACTTCTCCTACACACCTGATTCACTAGCATAGATTGTCCTAATGGGCTAGACACCATTATTGATACTCTAGATGTTTCAAATTTTAAACTTCTCGACTCAACCAATTTAGTATTAACATATGAATATGAAGATCTCGAATCTATCAAAGCATAAACAGATTCTAAATGTAATAAAAATATACCTATTACCACATTATTAGTGTAACAACCCATTTTCGATAAAATCAGAATAGTGGTTTCGGTACCATAGATTCGAGTTCGAAAAAAAATTATTTTAATACTATTTTATGATCTACAATGTGATAATAATATTATGTGAAAATTTCGTAAAGAAATTTTATTGATTACATGTTTAATTTGATAAAATACCAAATTGCACAAAGTGCAAAAGTTGAGTTCTAATAGCTAAAGGGATTAAATAGCTATAGAACTTTAAATTGGAGGTCCTTATATGGTAATTATACCATTAAAAATACTTATTTGTTAAGGATGATAATTCATCCATGTAAAATAAAATTAAAGAAAAGGACAAAATTGGAAAGATGATAAATAAAGATGACAAATAATAAAAAGATGAAAATATCATCATTTATCATCATCTTCCCAAATATTTTGCATGGAAACCCTGGGAAACAGAAAGTAAGCTTTCTTGGCGAAATTAGATCTGGATAGACCAAATTCGGAGCTAGAATGAGGAAAAGAGGAAAATGTCGGATTAGTAGATTTTACGTACACGAACATTTGTCAAGGTAAGTTCATGTAACTAAATTTTGTATATTTATATGCTTGAATTAGATGTTGTGTATGTGAATTGTATAAATATCATATATGTATGACATTGAAAACATATTCGACAAAACTCTATAAAAGATAATGCTCGATAAATGATAAATGATAAAAATGTTACTTTTAAGCTTGAAATGAATGTGAAATGTGTTTATTTGAGTATTGTGAATATTATAAATGTATGAAATAATCACATGCCTGATAATGCCTGAAAATTGTTAAATCCCGTTTGAATAAATGAAAGTCGATGGATACATTATTTTCCCGTATTAATATTAAGGTCCTGCATATGCTGCGGACGAGATTTAGCTCGGACGAGTAATCCTAATAAAAGCCCTCTCGAGCATCCTATTATATAGTTCCTGCGAGCATCCTGATCGGTAGTGGTTTAGCATGTGATCACTACCGCAGCTCTTTGTGAGCGTCTTGACATGTGATCGGTTGTGATCCTGTATATAATGCGGACACAAATACAGCTCTTCATGAGCATCTTGTTAAGCTCATTTGAACTCTCTACTACCTTATCTGGTGTTTCCTGATAGTATCTCTATAGAGATATCTGATAAGCTCTATGAGCTTCCTGAGTAAAACTCTTATGAGTTTCCTGATTAGATTGGATATGTTGTAACAACCCGTTTTTAGTCAAATCAGAATAGTGTTTTTGAGACCACAAATATGAGGTCAAAATAATTATTTTATTATTATTTTAATGTCTATAGCATGTTAGTATGATTGTGTAAAAATTTTGTTAAGAAATTTTATCATTTGAGTGCTCAATTTGATAAAAAGGACTAAATCACGTAAAGTGTAAAACTTGAGTTCTATTAGCTAAAGGTGTCTAATAGCTATACAACCTTAAAGTGGAGGTCCTTATGTGGTAAATAGCCCATTAATATGTTAGTGGATGATAATGGCTTGGTAATTTTGAAATTTGTGATAATTTTTAAGGTTAATTTTGGTATTTAGTAATTAAAGTTAAATTAAATAAAACAAATGAAAATTTTTGGTTTATTCATCTTCTCCAATACAAAATTGGGGCATAGAAAATCCATGGGAATAGCTTGAAGCATTCGACCAAGTTTCCTTTGTGCATGTAAGTGATTTTGACTCAGTTTTTAATGATTTCTATGTTTTCAGAGTCGTTGTAGCTTAATCTAGCTAGCCCAGGGACTGATTTACAAAAATGTCAAAGGTTTAGGGTTTTATCATTGATTAATATGTGTTTATTTTGATTTTTGATGATAGAAAATGAATGGTTGTTGTTAAATAAACAACATTTGTTAAGTGATTTTGGGTGAAATTGCAAATTAGGGATTTATTTGTGAAAAATGAAAATTATGTGGTAAATGTGTGAAATAATGAAAAATATGGGCTGCTATGATAATAAGGAAAATTTGACTAGCATGGTTAGGGACTTAATTGCATGAATTTATATTTTTATGAGCTAGGGACTAAATTGTAAGGATGTTAAACTATTAGGGGCAAAAGTGTAATTTTGCCATAATGTATTTTTGGGCTAAATTGAATAGAATGATAATTGAATAAGTTAAATTTGATATTATATAGATCAAGAAAAATGAAATTCGGATCTAGATCGGGGGAAAAACGAAGTATTGGATTAGTCGATCTATTTCGTCGTTTTTGTGAATCGAAGTAAGTTCGTATGTTAATAAGCATAAATATAATTGTGTTTTAAATGAATTATTATTGAATTAATTGAGAATAATATCTTACGAATATGTTCGACGAAGATTCGGCAATGTGAAATCTTGGTTGACCCTCAGGAATAGATTAGGATACGAATGACATGTCATTAGAGGTTATGTATTTTGGGTGCTGGTCCGTACATCCTACCAGTGGCTGAATTTTTTAGCATGTGTTGAGGATTCTCGTCAGCTTGTGTGAGCAGCACTGTGTAGCTATGTCATGACCGTCAGCTTGTGTGAGCAGACCCGTTAATAGCTCGAGAGTGAGCATTATATGAGATATAAGATTGATATAGCTTCGGGTATGTTTTTGGCACTTAGGGTGCGAGATTCCTGGGTATCTGATATTATTCTAAATGGTTCAATAGGTATATCAAGGATATGGATGAGTATGAAATTGATACGAGTTGATACAGGTATGTACATGAAACATACAAGCATTGAATCGAAGAAATTTGTGAATTTCATATCTAACCTTGTGAATGAATATGTGATAGGTTTGTGGATCAATATAAGTTATATTATGATATGTTTAATTACTTAAATTGTGTATATATGGTAAGTTGAGTTTATTACTATACGAACTTACTAAGTTTTATACTTTACTCTATTTACATTTCTGTGTTTTATAGTAAATATCGAAGCTTGCTCGGATTTGGGAGTCGTTGGAGATCTCATCACACTATCAAGCTATCATTTTGGTACTCTTGAACTTATGTATTTGGTTATATGGCATGTATAGGAGTTGCTGTTATATGGTATATATGTTTGATAATGGATTTAGCCATTTGATTTGGCTTGTAAATGATGGATGTTTGGTTATGTGTATAGCCAAGTGATTAGGCTTATTTTGGTATATTTTGTGATGCATATATATATGTGCAAATGACCTTTTGCTATGTGGTTGATAATGGCTATGTAATGTTTGTTGTGGATTGATATTTTGGGTATCAAATAGTTGAAAGTTGAGATTGGTATGCTTGTGGTTTTAGGCAAAATAGTGCATAATTGAAAGTGACCATTTAGGTGATTTAAGAATGTGAAATCGGTATGAATTGAATAGCTTATTGTGATATTTGAGTGTCTTGTGGTTGTTGGTATGGAAATAGCATGAATTAGGCTTGGTTGAGATTGGTTTGAATGCATATTTATGCCATGTTATGTGCCGTTTGATTTGTGTAGGTGAATGCAAATTTGGGTGAGCAAGATGGCTTGGAAAATAGCCTATTTTTGTCCATACGGGCAGAGACACGGGCGTATGTCTCATCCGTGTGACACACATTCAGGTGACATGGCCGTGTGTCCCTTGGTGTTTAATTAGAAACCAAGTCAGTATGCTCCACATGGCCCAGCACACGTGCATGTGACTTGGTCGTGTGGCATAAGTTAGTATACCCTACAGTTTTGGCATGGTCTAACACACGGCCAGGCACACGGGCGTGTGTGGCCATTTCGAAGGGTACACGGGCTAGTTACATGGGCGTGTGGTTGACCATGTGACCCAAGTCAAGGAGTTACACAGGGTTGGACACGGGCTGGGACACAGCCATGTGATCCCATTTCGAATGTTCACACGGGGGTGTGTCCCCTGTATTTTGAAAAATTTTCTAAGTTTTCCAAAAATTTCTTGAGTTATCGGTTTAGTCCCGAGCCAATTATAATGCATGATTTGGACCTCATAGGCTCGTATTAGGGACAATGTGATTGATTTTGAATGATTTATATTTGGAAATGGAAATTGTATATGAAATGCATGATTCTTTATGAAATAAGTCTTGTAATGCTCTGTAACGCTATTCCGGCGATAGATACGGGTTAGGGGTGTTATAGGATAAATGTCCTGTTACATGGTTGCATGGCTCATCTGAGCATACTGATATGTGGCTCGAGAGTGTGCTCTCTGGTTATGTGCCCTAATGGGTACCCCTGAATATGAATTGACGGATCCTGATTTGTACACCTCGAGTGTACTACCTATGTATCCATCGATATTTCAAATAAATTCAATGGGTAAAAATCTTGACATGAGAATATATGAATAAGAAATGAATTATTACACATATCTGCTTGAAATATATGAAAATGATGATATATGATATATGGAAATATGAGATGATGATATCTGTACATGGAATTTATTTGATGAATACGTTCATTCATGATTATAGATTTGTACACCTTGAGTGTACTATTTGTGTAACATTGATATTTTGAATGATTTAATGAATAAAGTTCCGACATGGAATAATCTGAGCTCGAGACGAATTATTATGCTATTGAACTTGAAATATAGGGATATGATTTGTACATGTTACATGAATACATGATGTGAAAAGCATATGAATATGGAAATCTGATTATTGTTGAGCCCATATATGTTTCTTGATGTTACAGTGGAATGTATAACTAACACAGGTGAGGAGGATATATGTTAGGGCTCGTGATTCAGTTGACTGAATATGCCTTGTATGTTTATATTGAATTTAAATGAATGGTAAGTTTATTACCATGTTATACGAACTTACTAAGCATAATATCCTTACTCTGTTTTATAGTAACTCAAAAGCTCATTGGATTGGAAGCATTGGCGGAGATCACTTACACTATCCATCGGCCCATCTTGGTATATATGGTAAATTAATTATGGTTATAATGGCATGTATAGGTTAATTAGTCAATATTGGCATGTAAATATTTGGGTTAAAACTAGCCATTGGAATGGCTTGTGATGAATGTATTTTGATATGTATTAATAGGACTATAACATGTTGGTGTATGGTTAAATGGTTGAATGATAGAAATCATGTTGGCATATTAATGATTAATTCTAGCATATTTGGTAAAATAAGCATATAGGTGAATTTAATAAGTTAAGTAAGTTTTGTATGTTTGATTACATGATGGTAAAGTATTATTTGAGGTGCTTAAGAGCACATTGGTTGTATGTGATGTTATGTTATGCATGAGATTCGGTTTTGTCTTAAATTAATTGTTTTAAAAATGGCTTGTGAATATGTTAAAGTATTAGTGTAAGAGGAAGACAAATTGGGTGAGAAATGTGGCTTGGAAAATAGCCTATTTTTTCTACACGGGCAGAGACATGGGCGTGTGTCTTAGCCATGTGTGACACATGGCCTAGCACATGGGCGTGTGATCTGGCCGTGTGTCCCCTGCATCTTTAAAATGTCAAAATGAAATGCTCAGAAATGATCACACGGCCTAGCACAAGGGCGTGTAGCTTGGCCGTGTGACCTCTGCACCTATACACGGTCCAGCACACGGGTGTGTGACCTAAGCCAGAGAGTTATATGGCCTAAGACACGGGTGTGTCCCTGGCCGTGTGAGCCATATAACCTGTCCACATGGGTGTTTGACCCCTGCATCTAGAAATTTTTTTGAAATTTCACGAAAAATATTCGGAGTACCCGGTTTAGTCCTGACCTGATTCTAATGCACAATTTAGGCCTCGAGGGCTCATGTAAGGGACTATATGATGAAATTTGATTGGAATCTGATATGAATACTAAAGAATTATGAAATCTCTGTTATTTGTTTTGTAAATTTCGGTAATGCATCGTAACCTTGTTTCGGTGACAGATTTAGGTTAGGGGTGTTACAATTAGCTCCACCATCCTCATGAGTCTGTACAACATAAGATCGAGTTGGCGTTCTGACCTCTGACTATTGAGTAACAATGTCATTTCCCTTTCTAGCACCACCTTTCAAAAATGAACCACTTCGACTCGACCCGCGACCTCTAGAAGCAGGCATAGATCTTTTAGAAGTAATAGGTGTAACATTTTCATTCTTTGGACAATCTTTAACAAAATGTTCCGTAGATCCACAACAAAAACAGCCTCGAGTTAATTTCCAACATTCACCATAGTGCTTTTTCCCGCAATGTTCACAATTCAAAATTTCAGTATTTCGAAATAGACCTGGCACATTACTCTTAGACACAGTCAGTTGTCTATCATGATTTCTATCAGTTCTATCTAATTTAAAATTTGATCTCCAATTACCACGGAATTCTTTTGATCTCTTCGGTGGTGGGTTTGAACTAGCAGCTTTATGACGCTTTCCAACAGTACGAATATTCCCAGTATTTTTATCAAAACACAGAACTTGTTCTACCGTTCTTGCCCGTTCCGCTAAATCTGCAAACTCAGTAATTTTGTGCGATACTAACTGTACTCGCAATTCTTGCATAGACCACACAAAAATCACTTGCAACTGTCAATTTCAATCGGCACAAATTCAACAGCATACCTACTAAGTCGTAAAAATTCTCGTTCATAATCAACTATAGACATTTCACCTTGTTTTAATATA
This sequence comes from Gossypium arboreum, assembly GCF_025698485.1. Classification (NCBI taxonomy): domain Eukaryota; kingdom Viridiplantae; phylum Streptophyta; class Magnoliopsida; order Malvales; family Malvaceae; genus Gossypium; species Gossypium arboreum. Next base: position 94,083,918 of record NC_069075.1, read on the forward strand.
AAAAACTCTTGTTTTCTGTCTTCAATATACAATTCACCCACATATTTCTTTTGAAATTCCTTTTGGAAAAATTCCCAATTTATCTGATCTGCAGGTACATGACGCGTCACTGACTGCCACCAGGTATATGCTTGTCCTTGCAGTAGAGAAAAAACACATACCATGTGGGTTGCATTCAAGTTGTTGCAAGAGACATTTAGTAAATTCAATCCAAATTTTAGCTGCAGAAAGATCAACTCCTTTCAACCCCAAAAATTCTGTTGCACATATTTACGCAATTCTTTTATCGAAGCTCGACGAACAGTAGGGGTAGATGTCATAGTGGATGTAGTTCTCGAAACTCACTGAAGAGCATTAACAATAGCTCTAAGTAACTGTGAATCATCTCTTTCCCCAATACTAACTCGTTCAACATTAGGTTGTTGAGTACTAACTGGATTAACACTTGGTATTGCCAATTCAGTTTCATCTAACTCATTAGAGACATCATCTCTGATATACATCTTTTGATCAACATTATCATTATAATCATCTGACATTTTCAACTATAAAACAAAAATAAATACTCAATTCAACTCAATTATGGCATGTAACTTTAGATTCAATTTCGAGCTCGATTTAGTTCGAGAATCAGCTAAACTTGCAAAGCTCTAATACCATTAAATGTAACACCCCTAACCCACATTCATCGCCAGAATAGGATTTTAGAGCATTACCGATGAAACAAACATAATTTCAAAACATTTCATATCAAAACATAAATCCTAGGTGTCTAACCAATGTACCCTCATTAGTACCACAATTATATCATCAAAGTATCATTCAAGTTTAATTTGTAAACATGCCAAATTCAATCTATTTTGCCGATTTCATGTTCATTTAAACATTAACTTAAACATGCCATAATATAACCTCATACATAAATACATATTTATATGTATATAACCAATCAAAAATTAACTTATAATCTTATTTACAATCAATCCACAAAATGATTAATTGTTAGACACCCTAGGTACATGCCAACATAAAAGGATAAACATCACCACATTTGAGATCAGGATCGTTGTTGGATGCTGAATCAGTGATCAAAATTAAGTACCTAACCTACGCACAGAAAACAAAATCGTACGTGAGTAAAACTCAATGGTATTTCTATAATTCGAATATCACAAGATATGAAATCACAAATATACAATCTAAATATTACAACAACCATATCACATTTAATTTGTTTCACAATATCTCAATTCTCATATTTGCTATATAAATAGCTTTTCACAATATTATACACATATCATTTAAACAATAAATCTGTTCATTACATATCCAATTCATGAATACACAATTCATGTGTCTCAATCCATAATTCAATTCATTGTCCCATTTTCATTTCACATACAATATCATCTAACATCGATCATAATGCAAGTTCAATTAATTACCCCTATTAACACGACTCAGACTTGGACGAATACACGGATCCAACCAAACACACCAGTTTGGCACCTAGTGCCTCATCGGATAATTCGAAGTAATAATTTGACACCCAGTGTCTTATCGGCTAAATCGAAGTAAATTGGCACCTAGTGTCTCATCGAATTAATTCGAAGTAGTAAATTGACACCCAGTGTCTCATTGAATCGAAGTGGAAGAAATCCCTAAACTCTTCCAATCCTATAGCATTCTATCTATATCCGACTCAGCCCGATACAGTTAATAGGGTTTCAATTCACTTTTCAAATACAACCAATAATCAATTCAATTCAAATAATCAATATATATTCAATATATATCAATTCAATCAATATAAATTCAATAAATTCATCACATACTAAATCAATCCAATTCAATTGCAAAACACAATAATTCTCACCTCAACACTTACCATATACATTAAATTGAATTATAACAAAATTTGGATTATAGAAATAAAAACCAGAAATTTTGAGCTATTCCTCGTCGACTTTATCTTTTCCCTTTTTAGTCGAGGGTTCCGGTACAACGTTAGCTACAGAATTAGAACAATTAAAAATCATCAATACAACACAATTCAATTTCATACTGAATATTTCAATTTTTACTCAAATATTGCTTAATTTCCAATTTAGCCCCTAAACCGAGACTAACTTTTATTCTTAACATTTAATTCCTTATTTTCATGCAAATTTCACTTTAGACTGAATTAAGCTCCCTATTTCCACATAAATTCCTAAATTTTGAATTTTTCACAATTTAGTCCCTATTACACAAAATTTACTATTTGTTCTACAATTTAATCCTTTTTCATTTTTAACATAAAAATCTATCAATGTAGTCCCTAATACTAAAATTATTCAACATTAACAACATCTAAAATCTCAATAATTTCTAAAATTTTGACATGGTTCGGGTAGTATTTAATACCGGAATTCCAAAAAAATAAAAATTACAATATAAGAGATTAAATTGACTAACCAATTGAACTTTGAACAATTAAAACCCCTAAAGCTTTCGTCTCTTTCTTTCTCGCTTTCCCTTTTTCTTTTCTTTCCTTTCTGTTTCTTTCTTTTTCGTTTGTTCTTTCTATTTCTATTTCTTTCTTTCTTTATATGTTTTATTATAATATAATATAATATAATATATATACTTAATACTTAAGTAAATATGATAATATATATTTTAACTTAAAGTTTTATAATAATATAAACTTATGCCGCCTCATTTATGAGTAATGGTATAATTGCTTATTTAGTCCTTTTAGTTTTTCTTTAATCTATAATTCAACTTTCACCCTTTATACAATTTAGTCCTTTTACCTAATTACTTTTAATGCATGCAAATTCACCTAACCAAAACCTAATTAACCATACAACTAACTTCGTAAATATTTCTAATAAATATTTACGAGTCTAATTTACGAAAACGGAATCTCAAAAATGCACTTTTCGGCACCTGTGACTATCGTGTCATTACAATTTTGCTGACACAAGTTGACATAGATCAGGGTTGCTCACACAAGCTGACATTTTAATGGAATTGCACACAAAAGTTCACATTATATCAAGGTTACTAGTTTAGGCTAAACCAACAGTACGTATAACCCGAGAATCTAAAAAAAATGCTAGGTCTTGTAACATCATGTAATCCCTGATTAATTACATGTATAACTCTAATGACATGTCATATGTATCCTAATCATTTACCAAGTTCACACGGGCATCGTTGTTATATACATATCATCAACAAACCCTGTACCAATTTACATATTTCATTCCAAGTCCTAGAAACATTCAACATTTCTATTGATACTCCGTACCTTCTTGTAATAGCCAATAATCTCATAATTTTCAATTCAATCCATGTTTAGCCAAATATTCCAAATGCACTAAATGTACTTCAAACTGAACACATTCATGAAATAAAACACAATTCAAAATAGCATAGATAAGATTGTAAGTTCCATATGAACTTACTTGGCAAAAATAAAAAACAACCTGAAACTTTAGAGACTAATCTACAATTTTTGCTTTTCCCTAATTATCTTTGGTTTGATCCAATTCTCGATTTGTATAGTTATTCCATTAAATTCATCAATATTAAACATTTATACATTATACCTTAACATGTATGAACTTATAAATTTTATTTTTTGATACCCCAAAAGTTTTACGTTTTATTTAATTTAGTCTCTCAAACCGAAATAAACATATATTTCAATTTTGAACCTTGATTTTAAAATTGATTTAAATTACATACCTTATAAACCCTCTAATATCTATTATTACTGAAATTTCACCTTAATTTTTAAATTTATTCACTTTAGTCCTTAAATACACAACTAACAATTAAATTTTACGATCTAGTCTTTTTTCACATCTCAGCTTAAATTCTATCAATTTAACACCAAATTCTTTAATAAATCATCAATGAAAACTTTCAAAAACTTTAAAAATTTTACAAATTAGTACATGGCCTAGCTAAATTAAGCTCCCATGACCCACAAACATAAAAATTACAAAAAAAAAACTTTAAATACTTTACCTAAAGTATGGTGGAATGCTTCAAGCTTCAACCATAGAGTTTCTTCATGTTTCTCTTTAATGGACGGTGGAAAAGATGATAAGTCTCATCTTTTCCCACCAACTTAACTCATATACTAACATTAATATTTAATTAACTTAGTTTAGATTAAGTAAACATTATTTTATTAGCTTAATATTTAATTAATTAATTATAATGACACCCACCTCGTCATCCACTATGTACAAGTTTTATAATGGTTTATTGTTCACTTTAGTCCTCTGAATAATTGCTATTTAAGTCCCTAAGTCTTTGGCCAATTAAAACTCTATAGCGATAAAACTTTTACAATTTAGTCCATGTACCTCAATTAATCTATTAATAAACAAAATTGAAGGAGTAAACTTTAATATTATATTATAAAACCCTGTACATATTTATATTTGATATTTACAAATCCGATTTACAGAAATAAGTTTTGAAACCGTCTTTTATGATACCACTGGAAATCAGGCTGCTACATGCCTTCTAAGTTATAATTGTGTGTTTAATAATTGCAAACACATAAACCTAATTAATTTGCTTGGAAAACCTTTTTAAGTGCCTTTTATGTTTAAGAATTAAGACTTAAACAACAAAATGGTACCTAAACTATACTTGTTTTCCCACATCGGTACCTAAACTTTTTTTTGGCCAAAACTAGTACCTAAACTATTAAACCATTACCAATTTTACCCTAGCTGTTAGTCTTGTTAGAAAAATTTTTTTAGCCAATCACAACTTGCCACATAAACGTCTATTTTTTCTTCTTCAAAATAGTAGTAAAATTCATAAATGCATTTAAAAATAGTTAAAAAATTAAAACATATTAACTAAAATTTAAATGGTAAGTAAAATTTTACTCCTTCAAAATATCCTTTAAAAATTTCATTAACTCTATTTCGTTCAAAAAATTTGATGAATCCTATTTCATTCAAAAACATTTCAGCAACTCTCTTTCAATCAAAAAAAATTTCAGCAACTCTCTTTGCTTCAAAAAATTCACCAACCCTTTCAATCATCTTCTGAGAACCTACAACCCCTTTGTAGAATTGATAGGAGGTAAGATTGAAGAACCATTTATTTATTTTTATTGAAACCTTGTTTGACTGAAGAACTTTTTTCTTCTTGGAACCCTTTTTTTTTCCATTTTTATTGTTGAAACCTTTTTAATTTCATAATTATTTGATTTTTATTTTAGGTAAACCAAAAAATCCTAACTAATTTGGGCAAACTAAATGAGTTGTAGAAATGTATGGTCTAGGCTTAAGCTAACGTTATTTGTTAAGTGTTTTTATAGTTAATTTGTATAATCTAATTTTTGTAATTTGTTGGCAGATAATGGGTTCTTGAAATTTTCAGTTAAAAAGTTGTTTTGGGTGCAAAAAGAAAATTCATTAATTTTAGTTATTTATTGTTAAATCATTAATCTATTTTTGTTACTATCGTTTTTCTTCATCTTGACTGAACCAATATATATACCAGATTACTTAACAATGGAGTTTATTTCTTTAAATTATTTAATTAATGTAAATAATGGTTCACCTACTCTGATTTCGTCTCACAATGAAATAGATCTCTTCAAATAGTGGTTGATCAATTCTCCCAATATGATGCCACTCAACATGCAAAACAAGTAACATAACAATGAGCTCCCATGTTTAGTTTATTGTATACTATAATTTATGTAATTTTTTGGTAGATAATGGGTTCTTGAAATTTTATACTAAGAAAGTGGAACACACCTTTTAATAGACAAAATGACAAAAAAGGTACCATATTTGTTGTATAATCTAATTCATATTTTTTACAAATTAATTTTATTTAAATATGGTTTAGGCTGACTGTTTGAGATATTTTTTGACTGTTGGTAAATTAGTGGTATCTTACGTTTTTTAATTTTTTTTTTAGACTCAAGCTATAGGGAAAATGTCTTGGGTTAGTGTTGATAGAGGTTCAATTGAACTTGAGTTAAATGGTGAAGGTGTTAGGCTTGAAACTAAGTTAGAGGGAGAGAGGACTAGTGGTCCTAGAGAATTAAATAAGGAAACTGTTGTTGCTAGTGGGGTAGGAGGAGTAAATACTGTAATAGCCCAAATTTTAGCGATGTAGGAAATAATGGTTTGAGACCACCAAATCTAGAAAATGAACTCGTAAATTATATTATTTAATATTTACGAGCCAAATGTAACTTTTAAAATATTTTTAAAATAGTAAACTGTGTTTTATAAAGATTTATTTGGTTAAGAAATTGAGAAAAAGAGGTATTGAGATCTCAGTGTTATAAACCGAGCCATAAATATTTTTATGAATATTTACGGAGTGTCAATAAGGTAGTATTAAAATTTCGTCAGAAAATTTTAATGTTTCGGTAGTCAATTAGATAAAAAGGACTAAATTGAAAAGATGAAAAACTTGCTAAAGTGATTAAATAGCTTAACCATTAAATAAGGAAGGACTAAAAGGGCAAATGGACCATTTTAAAATGGCTGATGCGGCATAGCGTGACAAAAAAAATCAAAGATTTTTATGTAAAAAGGAAAAAATTGGAATTTTAACAAAAGTTACATGGCCAAAGTTGATTTCAATGATTTCTAGGCCATTTCTTCTTCAAATTTCCGTCAAAAACAGCAATGGAAGAGGGTTTTGAGCTGTTCTTTCATATTTAAGCTTCAAATAAGTTAAATTCTTGCTTTTTCCTTGAAATTTTTATATTTTTGGACTTTTATAATTAGGTCCAACTTAGTATTCTATTAGTTTTTGATTTTTTTGAAAATTTTGGAAGTTACCATTGATAATTTCATATGATTTTTGTTATTTGATGATGAAATTGAGATGTTAATGGATGTTTAAAGGTGTTTTATTAAAGAATTTTAGATGAAAATATGTTTTAGGGGTTAAATTGAAAAGTGTTGAATTTATGGAAAATTATGAAATTTCTTGGAATTCATGGGCTGTGATTGGTATGTATGAGAATAATTAGGCTTTGAATAAGGATTAAATTTCAATAAATTCATTTTCCGAGCCTAAGGATGAAATCGTCATGTGTTAAAAGTTTAGGGGAAAAACAGTAATAATTTTGCACTAAAATAATTTTGGACAGCAACAGTAGTCTAAGTTTGAAAAATCACCAAAAATTTTGGGAATCAAATTATAGGATGAATAAAATAAGAAATTAAAGCTTATTGAGTCTAGTTTCTCATAGAAGAAACGATGTAAACAATAGAATTGTAAATCATGATATATAATAAATTTTGTGAGACAAGGTCAGAATAATTTCGGCTTCCCTTGTTTTGAATTTGAAAAATCATCAAAAATTGGAGAAAAATAATTAGGGACTTAAATTTATATGTTTAAATTCTTAATGAGTCTATTTTGAAGAAAAACAAATGGGAATATCATCCAAATTCCGTATTAAGAGATAATTAATTTTTAGTAAGAAAAGGTCAAAACTGTCAAACAGCAGAACATGGATAAGTTTGAAGGTTTTACTGTACTAATTGGCTAAACTATAAATTCTGAAATTTTTATGGTAGAAGGATATATGAATCTAGTTTCAAAAACATCAAGCGGATCTTAATTTGGAGTTTTTTTAGCTCAAGATAAAAAATAATTTAGTGACTATGACACGGATGGACAGCTTTGAATATACATGTAAGTAAATAGTGAAATTATAGATAATGTTACTTATAAGCGTGATATATACATTAAGGATATGGAATGGAGAGGAGGAGGAGAAAAATATATGAATAACTTGTGTATAAATTGATCACATGTCTGATTAGAATCGATAAATGTTGAATTAGAAATGATATAATGTTTTATTTCAAATATTTATTATGAAATTAAGATTATGAAATGATATAATGTTTTATTTCAAAATTGAATTGTAAGTCTGTGTAACTTGAATTGTATTCTTAAATGTTTGAAATGTATGTTTATGTGATGAAAATGTGATTTGAATGCTCAATGTATGATTATTGATGAAATGTTGATAATATTCAATAAAAAGGGAAATAAATCCCAGTTGAATGGAATGAAATTCGATGGATCACTGAAAAGGATTTGACGGTAAAAAGCGTCTAGCTCGGACGGGTGATCTTGATATAAGCCCTTCCGAAGAATATGTGTGAAAAGGATCTAACCCGAACGGGTGATCCTGATATAAGCCCTCCTGAAGAATATGTGTGAAATGGATTTAGCCCGGAGGGTGATCTAAAGTACATGTGAGTCTGGATTTAGCCTGGATTGGTAATCCAGACAAAGCTATATAGAGTATTTGTCATTGCAGGGGATTTAGCCTGGACTGGTAATCTCGTTGTAAGAAATAAGGTTTGCAGGAGTGTGCTCTCTTACAGGGGATTTAGCCTTGACTAGTAATCCTGCTGTAAGAAATGAGGTTTGCGAGAGTGTGCTCTTTGAAAAGGACTTATATATATGTGTATGAATTGATGGTTAATGAGATTGTACACCATAAGTGTACTACAGGAAATCCATTGAAATTTTGAGGAATTCAATGGGATAAATATGGAAAACGGTAAATACATGGAATTAAGAAATTGGTGAGCTTATGCACAAGAATTTGTCATTTGAAATTGTGATTGACAGGAAGAAATAGCGAATTGCATACTTATGTAGGGTTACAAGTATTTATCTGAAATACAAGAAAATGATGGTTATTGATATATGGAGATATGAGACTATAATATATGAACGTGGAATATGTTTGATAAATATGTTCATTCATAATTATGGAATTATGTACCTCATGTGTACTATTTGCATAAAGATGATATTTCAAATACTTTGATGAGTAAAGCTCAAATATAAAATAGTATAAAATCAAGACAAGTTGTTATGAAAATGTATTTAAAATACAGAGATATGGTTGCTATATGTTATATGATTACATAATGTGAAATTGTCTATATATATGAGAAATTTAATGAAAATTGAGCCCATACATGTTTCTTGGTATTTATATGAAGTGTACGACTAACAATGGTGATGAGTTTATGTGTTAGGGCTCGTGATCAAGATGATTTAATATACCTTGTATGTTTATATTAAATTTAAATGAATGAGTTTTGGAAGCTCGTTGGTTAGGAAGCTCGAGGAGATCACTCACACTATCCATCGACCTATTTTGGTATGTATGGTAAATGGATTATGGTTATAATGACACGTATAGGTTAATTAGTCAATGTTGGCTTATAAATGATCTAACTGTAACTAGCCATTGGTATGGCTTGTATTTAGTAAGTTTTGGGTTACATATAATTATAATTTTATCATGTTTGATATGGGTTTAAAATGAACAAATGATGAGATGGTATAATTATAGGGATGAAGATGATGGTTAAGAATGCTATAAAAATTTATGAATGTGTCTATATATATATATGAATAGTAAAATGACCCGGTTTAATGAAAAATGGTTCTGTAAATTCTGGTAATGCCTCATACCTTATTCCAGCGACGGATACGGGTAGAGGGTGTTATAAATATTAAGAGGGTAAGCAGTGATATAAGTGATGACGCAAATGAGGATGATGATAATGATAGTGACTTTCAAAGCAGTGAACTAGAAGAGGTAGGTATGGAAGGATGGGTTAGTAATGATAATGATAATGAGATAAAGAATATTAGAAATAAGTATAAGGTTTTATAGAGAAAAAGAAAAATAGATCAGTGGGAGCTGAAGATTTGGAGCTTGTTGTTAACCTAAGTGGCTTTCAGAGGGATAGAACAAAGGAGGTTAATAGTGAGGGTATTGGGGATGAGATAGATTATATAGGATTTGATGCTGTGGTAGCTATGATTTAGATTCTAATGGTGAGTTATTTTGTAGGAAAATTTTCTTTAATGAGGGTAGTGTTGAGCCTAGGTTTGAGATAGGAATGATCTTTGAGAGCCCCAATTAATTTAAGGAGTCCCTTTTAGCTTATGTTGTCCACCATAGATTTGATTTTAAGTTAGCTAGAAATGAAAAATTTAGGGCAAGAGCTAAGTGTAAAGCTCAATGCTTTAAGGTCAAGACATTTGATAGTGGACATACTTGTTCCATAATCTTCAAGAACAGAATATCAAATTATAAGTTCATAGGGAAACACTTTCTTAGAAAGGTCAAGATTATCCCTAGGTTAAAGCTATTTGAGATGCAAAGACTAGCTAAGGAAGAGTTGAAAGTAGAACTAAACATGAATGTCTATCAAAAGCTAGGTCTTGGGCTATATAACAGATAAGGGGTAGCTTAGAGAATGAGGTTAACCACTTATTTCATAATGTTTTTGCTTTGAGAGGTATAGATCCAAATGGTAACTTTGACTTATTAGTTTTGAGACCAATTCCTACTGAGAACCCCAAGTTTAGGAGGTTATATATATTTGTTTTAGTGCTTTAAAGGGTGAATTTAAAAACTTTTGTAGACCAGTTTTATCTTTAGATGGTTGCTACCTTAAAGGGTCATTTAGGGGAGAACTCTTAGCTGCTGTGGGTAGGGATGGTAACAACCAAATTTTCTTTGTAGCTTGGGCAATTGTAGAGGTGGAGAACAGGGAATCCTAGGCTTGGTTCTTGAAACATCTTCAATCAAACTTGGACATGGGAGATTTCTATATATATATATATATATATTTTTCTTTATTTGACTACTGCTATATTTGTAATAATATAATAATAATTAATTTTAATTCTTTTAAAGGGTTTGGTAGAAGAATGCTTTTGATATTACCATATGTTGAACATAGATTCTGTGTAAGACACATGTATGCAAACAGGAGAAAATAGCACAGGGGGTGGTGATTTATAGAAACTATTTTGGGCTTGTTGTAAGTCAACAACTGAAGGTCTCTTTCAAAAATATACTGTAAGAATTGGTTAGTTAAAGAAAGTTGCTTTGGAAAGTTTGATGAGGAAGGAACCAAAAAATTGGTCAAAAGCTTTTTCAACACTCATTCAAAGTGTGATGCAATTAATAACAACTTCAGAGAGGCCTTCAACTCCGCACTTGTGACAACTAGGTTTAAATCTATCATTTCTTTGTTTGAGGATATTAGACTCTACGTCATGAATAGGGTAGTGCAAAATAAGAAAAAGTGTGAAGATTGGTCCACTGATTTACTCTAAAAAATAAGTAAAAAAAATTGAAGAACATAAAGATTTAAGTTATTACTGTCATGTGTGTTGGAATGGGCAAGATGGTTATGAGGTTGACTATAAGAGGGATACTTATGTTGTAGATGTTAGGGGCTAGAAATGTACATGTAGACCTTGGGATCTAACAGGCATGTAGATGTTAGGGGTTGTATCTAAAATTTTGTTTTGAGAACAAAGAGTTGAAGAATATGTAAGTGATTGTTACGAAAGATACGTACAAAATGTTGTACAATTGTACACTTTCCACTATCCTAAGTGAGAATTTCTAGAAAGACACTAGAATGGAGCTGATCGATCCCTCTTTGAAAAAGGAGGCTTCCTAGAATACCCAAACAAAAAATGAAAAGAGAAGAGGGTGAGACATCAAATAGAAGAAAGCTATCCAAAAGAGGAATCAAAATGACTGTTAGAGATGCGGGATGGTTGGCAATAACTCTAGAACCTGTCTAGCTCAAAATACATCAGTAAGCCTATTTCAAACTTCTTATTTTCCTTTATACACATTGTTCTCTAATCTTGTTAGAAATGACTTCAATCACTCTTACTTTTTTTTTTTGTAGCAAATGGACCAAAATAAAGGAACTAACTCACAACAGCATCGCCCAACACAGTCATCGATAGATGAAATGGTATTGAATGATATAAACTCTGCAGTTGTTAAACTTTCACTTTTATTCAATTCTTTTGCTGATTTGTTTGTATAGGTACCTCAACGAACAAGTAGAAAGAAAGTTTGAGCCGCAAGGTGAATACATCAACTACTTCTCACTCACATCTTGAAATTGAATGAATAAAGAGTAAATCCTTTGGTGCAAGATGGAGAACAAGAATGAAAGGCATAGGCATCTACACCAACACTACAACAGTAATGCAAATTCTTAATGTAATCCTTAAACCCTCAAAACTTAATTTTTACCACTTTGAGATTGGTTTGTTTGATTTATAAATGTTTCATAGAAAAAAAAAACCTTTTTTGGCAACCTCGGAGATGAGGTCAAATGATGATAAAAAAGCCTCAATCTAAGGCTACAGTCACCTCATCAATTGCTCTAGCATCCCCCCAATTTGTTGCCTCCTCAACACCTACATCCTTTGCTACTTCTTTAATAGCTGAACTGTAACAGCCCGATTTAGACCCTAGTCAGAACTGTGGTTTTGAGACCACGAATTCGAGTCAAAAAAATATTTTAAAATTACTTTCTGTGTTTATTATGTGTGAATTAATATCTGTGAAATTTTCGTAATTTAATTTTATCGCTTGAGTGCCCGATTAAATAAAAGGATTTAATCGCGTAAAATGAAAATTTGATGGTTAATTATAAACGGTCAAATTGTTGTTGTTCTTTTAATATGGAGGTTTTATGTTGCAATTATGCCATTGACCAAATGAATGGACGGCGTTAGGCATATATTATATAGTTTCCATATTAATTTATTAAGGTTAAAAATGTAAATTAAACATTAAGTAATATATGTTATATTATAACATAAAAATTAAAAGCCATTTAGTATTTATATCATGTTCTTGCCAAAAAAAAAGAAAAGAAAATGGGTTTTGAGGCTTTCAAATATTTGGCCACCTTCCAAGCTTGATTCAAGGTTTGTTTTTACTCAGTTTTTGATAATTTTTACGTTTTGAGATCGTTCTTCGAGTACTAGTAAACCCATGCTTGAATTTTTTATTTTGGTGAATATTTTGAGTTATGCCATTGTTGAAAGCTTGTGATTTTTTTTGTTTGATGATGAAATATGAAAGATATGTTTTGGGTTAACATGTTTTGTATTGGAATTTTTGATGATTTTGAGTAATTAGGACTAAATTGCAAAAATAATGATTTGAAGGACTAAAATGTGAAATAAATGAAATATATGGACTTGTATGAATGGGTAAGATTCGGCCTAACATGGGTGTGTTGAAATTTTGCATATTTTGTGTTTTATGCAATAGGGACTAAATTGTAAAAAATGTAAATGTCAGGGGTAAAATGGTAATTTGCCTATTTATGTGTTTTTGCACTAAATTGAATGAAAATATGTTTGAATGAGCTTAATTTGAATATGTTTAGATCAAGAACCAGAGAAATCAGATTTGGATATGGGGGAAAACGAAAGTTGTCGACTAGCTGTTCCGTTCCGTTTTATATTATCCGAGGTAAGTTTATAAGCAGATAGATGTGGTTAAATTTTAATATATATGTGATCAATAAATAACTGTAATAATATGAAGTAAATTATGAATCGGCATTGAGTAATGAAAATAATTTACGTTTGATGATAAAGTAATGAATGAGTTCTGTTTGATGATAAAGTAATGAATGAGTTCTAGTATTAAAAGTGGTGACATGAGCTATACATATTAAAATATTGATTATTTGTATATAAATTGCAAGTTTATATTCGGATAAATAAGATATGTTTATGTATGTGATGTTAAAGTATGAATCATGGACACACACACACACACATATATATGTATATTCGATTATATAATGATATTGTGCTCTTGGTAGTAAATGATAATTTTGTTAATGAACATATGTATGCTCTGACCAATTTAAAGTTGATACAAGGACGTATATGAGGCATCGACATGTGAATTTCTATATGTGATTTGCGAGTCAGACCATGGCATCGATGTGTGATTCCTATATATGTGCGTGAGTAAGACTGTAACACCCCGAACCCGAGACCGTCGCCAGAATCGAACACGAGGTGTTAACAGACTTCAAACCACTTATTAAAAATTTCCCAGACAAGCTGCCAATCTGCGTACTAGTCGCTTCAAAAATCATATCTTGAGTTCTGAAACTCGAAATCTAGTTCCGTAAACTTTCCCCAGAACTAGACTCCTATATCTATATGGTAGAATTTTTGTAGAATTTTTGGTTGGGCCAATTGGTACAGTTTATTAGTTAAAGTCACCCCTGTTTCAGGGTTCGACTACTCTGACCTTCATGCATTACGACTTAGATATTTCCCTTTACAGAGCTTCAATGCTTATGCCGATTGTTTCTAATGAAACTAGACTCAAAAGGGAATCTATACATATAAGGCATGACTTCTAATTGTCTCTGATTGATTTATGGTGAATTTATAAAGTCGGAACAGGGGATCCAGAATTCGCTCTGGCCCTGTTTCACAAGAGTTTAATTATCTCCTAACATACAGCTCATATGGTCGTTTTGTTTCTTCCATATGAAAATAGACTCATCAAGCTTCGATTACATAATTTATTCCTTATTTAATTCCATTCCTACTATTTTTAGTGATTTTTCAATCTCACATCACTGCTACTACCAGCATCTGTTACTAAAGCAAACTATGCCTATTTTGTGATTTTTCCTTAATCTAACTAATAATTCATCATACATATCATGAATTTAACACGAGAATAATCAGCCATGACAACATTATCAAACCAATTTTACTAAGACTTATGACGAAGTATCATAGGACCAAAATTCAACTTAATATTTATGCCATTTTCGCATGGCTAAAGTTTACATACCAAAGTTCAACAAAACATAATAGCCTATACATGCCGAAATGTTCTCCTAGACCAACTAAGAAGAAGATACCCCAAAAAGTTGCAATCCGGTGTGATGACTTAGATGACGGTCCGAGCACGCAAAAAGACGAGTCCAAGGAACCTAAAATAGGTGGCAAGCAAACACCGAATGAGTATATAACTCAGTAAGTCATAAGCAATGCACTACCATCCATTAATAACATTATCACAAGAGGAAACAAAATGGAGCGAGGCTAATTACTCCATCCAAACCGAACTATACCATAGTTCCTTAGACCTTTCGGTTCAATCTCATACCAAGTTACACATTCACATTCCATATACTAATCAATAGGATATTTGAGGCATTTTTATACATCATTTTGTTTTCGTTACAATCATACAACTAAATGACCTTTCACTTATTCCACGATAATTCTTATGTACGTGACTTCAATTAAAATTGTCACATAGGTTCAAAACTTACCAAGCTCAACTCCAAATATAAACATAGCGCCTATTAGCCATGAACTCAAGGTACTTACCCGATCCGCTGTCCGTGATCAACTCAATAATGTCGCACACTCAGTGTCAATAGTGATTCAAAACATATAGTGAGTCCGCACACTTAGTGCTATATAATCAACTCGCACACTTAGTGCTATATAATCAAACTCGCACACTTAGTGCTGTACAAATTTTAAACCCGCACACTTAGTGCCAATCTCATGATCATAAATGTTTATACCCGCACACTTAGTGCCGAAATCAACAACTCAATACATCTCACCTCTTTTCTTTTCATTCAATACTTTCATCACCACATACATACATGTATATAAATTTATCATTCCTTTCGGCATAATTACATAGACATTATGTCTATTTAAATCAGTACAAAATATATGCTTAGTGACTTACCTTGTGTTGGGTAAAATAGTTCCAAGTCAGCTACTCGATGACCTTCGTCTTTCCCTTGCTTGATTCTCCTCCTTTAACTCCTTGAGCTTAATCAATAAATCAACTAGTTTAACCATCTTGCTAAGCATTCATAATTCAATTACACATGCATATGTATGTTTGTATATTCGGCAACCGTCCTCACTAATTACCCATTTAGTCGATTATACACATAATTAAAGGTAACATCACGAACGGGCATACTTATGTATATTTATATATATATATATACACTTCCAAATGGGCATCACAATTAGATTTAACACCACCTTCATACTTAATTAGATGGCCGAATGTATGTATATATATACAATGTCAACTATAACATCTTTTAAACACCTAATTTCATCTCATGAACACTTAATCAAATTTTCCTAATCTAGCATATATTTTCACATCTATTTGTAACATCATGTAAATTCACATATAACTACATTTCTTAAGTTCTACATCTTAATGCCCATTATAGCCACTCCCATGGTCTAAATCTAACAATCGGCAACACCTACCTTTTCACTATGTTAGCGAATACTCATTCTCTTCTTAGTCCTAAATTCGGCACTTCCAACAAATTAGCTTAACAATTCCAACTTTCATGGTAACATCCCAAGCAACTTAACACATCCATATAACTAGCATGCTAATAGCATCAAGGTATCAACCAAAATTTTAGGCTCCTTAGCCAAATTCTAACTCTCCATCAACCCCAAATCCAACCATGAGATAGATAGAATTTAGACTCATCACCCAAAGGTTGTATATACTTCCAAAGATACCCTTGAACATACCTTAATCTAGAGGACCACCTTGGCGAATCTTCCTTCTTCCCTTCCTCTAGTTACGGCAATTGCAAAGAAAGAAAACATGAACACTCCTTCTTCTTCTCAAGTCACGGCAATGGAGAAGAGAGATGAGCATTTTTTTTTCTTTTTCCTTCTTTTACTAACATTATTTTATTTCCAATAACCCAATTTCTTATTATAATATCTAATTAAACATATGTATTGCCCATCAACATTCCATCTTGGCTGGCCACTATAAAGAAATTGGGCAACTTGACATGCAAGTCCACCTTTGTGTTAACATGCACTAATAAGCCATTTAAAATTAGCCTATCATATTTCACTATGTCTCATATTGATCCCTATTTAATAATTTCTCATGCAATTGGCAAAATTAGAGAATGAAACTTCCACATACTCATGTACACACATAATAAGCATAGAATATAGCAATTAATTATTTTTATGACTCGGTTTTGTGGTCCCGAAACCACTTTCCGACTAGGGTCACACTAGGGCTGTCACAAATACCACATTTAATACGTTGGCATCAATATGTGATTCTGATATGTGATGTACGAGTAAGACCATGGCATTGATATGTGATTCCGATATATGTGTGCGAGTAAAACCCTGTCTAGGACAGTGGCATTGATATGTGATTACATGTAAGACCATGCTTGGGACGTTGGCATTGTACGATATGTGTGATTATCCGAGTGTCCTATCCAATTTCGAATGGTTCATCAGGCATCGATAAGTTGTGATCGAATGTGCAAAATGAGCTAAACTGATTAGGTATGAATTGGTTTATCACCTACTTGAACAAGGTAAGTAAGTTACTTAATATTTGTTGAAACTCATATTTGAAGTAAATGAAGAATGTAAGTGAATGTGAAAAATGTATTCGGCCTTGTGAATGAATAATATGAGTATTATTGAAATAATTTTTGAAGATGTGCAATTGGTGGTATGTTCGGCCATTGATATAAATACATATATGTGTAATTGTTATACTTTGACTTACGAGTATATGCATATAAGTGTATGTGTATTTGGTATGATAAAGATGTTTTGGCTTAGGCATTGAATGATAGTTTGTTAATGTATCCATATATATATAAATGTTCATTTGGTCATTGATGTGCTTATGCATAAGAAGCTATATGTAACGCCCCAATTTTCGGGAATTCTGTGAATGTTGGCATAGGTTTAATTATGTTAGTGGGCCTCTAGAAGGCCTAAGCTTAAGATAGAATCTGACAATTTTAGTTAATTTTTGTTCCATAAGAAAAAGGGGGTGAAATTATGAAATAGGACCTATGTGAAAATGTTTGAAAATGCTATAGGCTAAATTGAAGTGGCCAAATAAATAGGAGTGCAAAATAGGAGGATTTGCATGACAAACCTCCCATTTTACATGAAGTGACCAGCCATCATGTTGTTGTAGACAATATGAGCACTTGATATCCATAATTTATGGTACAAATTGATACAAATTGATAATGGGTTAGGTAAATGTTCCATGATGGGAATTTCATGTCTTTTGTATTAAAGAATTAAATGGATGAAATATGAAATTTTATTAAAAGAAAAAGGGGTGAAAAGAACAAAGTTTTGTCCATCTTTGTTCATCATAGCCTAAAGTTAGAGAAGAGAAAGGAGAGGAGAAAGCTCTCGAATGTTCGGTCACTTGGGGAAGAAAATTGAAGGTAAGTTCATGGTAGTTTGCTTCTATCTTGATGTTCATGAGTTCTTCTTGATTCTACCTTAACTCTTGAAGCATATTTTGGTTTTAGTTGTGTTGTGAGCATTTAGTCATGAATTAAAATGAAGGAAATGGTTGTTGTTTCATGTTCTTTTGATGAAAAATGGAAGATAGGTGAAGTTAAGCCAAACAAATGAGCATGCATGTGCCTTAGATGCTAAGGGGAAAAATCGGCTAACATGTTGTGCTTTAAAATGATGAAATGGAGATTATACTTAAGTAAAATCATAGATATGTGATGATTGATTGGTGATATACATGTTTAAATAACAAGCATGCAAGTTAGGTGTGAAAGAGTGATTTGGTAATAAATCTGCTTGGGACAGCAGCAGTAACGTGACTTTGGAAAATCACCATAAATTGTGGGAGATGAGTTAGAAGCTGCATAAATTATGTAATTAAAGCTTAATGAGTCTAGTTTCAAATGGAATAAACAAGAACATATTTTGAATTCTGTACAATGAGAAATTTGATTCGTAATGAAGAGTGGTCAGATTAGTCAAACAGTGAAACATGGGAAACTTTAAGAAAAATCTGGTATTGATTGGCCATACCAAAAATTATGAAAATTGTATGGATAGAAGATATATGAGTCTATTTTAAGGGAAAATTAACGTCACTTGATTTTGAGTTTCGTAGCTCCAGTTATAAATAATTTAATGACTGTTGCTCAGGAAGACAGCTTGCAGTGAAATTATGTGGTAAACATTGACAAAAATTTGTTAATGAGTTGCTTATTGTTTTCTTATAAGCTTACTATGATCTGTAGGTGTGGTTGGCCGAATATTGTAAGGGGTTAATACGTAGTTCGTATTTGAATAGTTAGATTAATGTGTTAGTAATCCAATTGTAGGCGGTTAGTGTGTGGATCTCACAAGATATCGTCGCAAAGCAGTGTGTAACTAACACCTCTTTCTTAGTCTAGATCGGCAAAAGTCGAAAAGTCGAAATGCCGAAAATCGGTATTTTGTAGATTTGCGAGTGTGCGAATGCTCGTAAGGTAAATCGATTAATGTTTTTGGTAAGCTGCAATGTTTGGACGCAAAGTGCATGATTTACGTGCCCTCGATATTTTTGGGCTTAATGGGCCAAAATTGGAATGATGGGCCAACGGGCCCAATTCGTAAGAACCCTCGGTAGTGATTACATTAGTACGTGAAAGGTAGGAATATGCATGAAAAACCCTAAAATAGATAAATTACTGAAATACCTTTAAAAGTGGAAAATTTACGTTTACCCTAGGAAATAAATTACCAAATACCCCTAGGTTAAATTGACCTAAATGCATGTTTGATCGTTGTTATTTACTTCATGCGATGTTGTTATTATCGATGCATGGGATGGGATATTGACGGAGGAAGTACTGAAAGTGGCTTGTCCACGATCTTGGAGGCTTTGCCTCAATTATTGATAAGCGAGCTGACAAAGGTGCAAGCTGTAGAAAGTGTTAAATTTGGGTGGGTTGAACTATTCCCCACATAGAGTGTATGGTTGGTACGGGTGGAGTGTAGTGGTTGGTGGGTTGAGTAGTCTCCCCAAATGGGCTTGCATATGTTATTGATGTTGCATGTATTTTGAAATGGGCCTATGGGCCATACTGTTATCTGAATAAAGGGCTAAGGCCTAGTTTATTGTAATCTGAAAAGGGCTCTGGTCCAGTACCACTGTTACTGAATGGGCTTAGGCCCAATAGGCTTGAGTGACTTGGGCTTTGAATGGGTTTTCCTTACATTGAGTTTCCCCAAACTCACCCCTTTTATTTTCATCCACGCAGAAATCCCCAACCATAGTGGGCTTGGAGTCGTGAGGGAATTCAGAGTGGCCACTGCTCGAAAGTTTGGTTTTCTTCTGGTGAACTGGACATCCTATTATTTACGTTGAGGTTTGGGTTTTAAATGTAATAAGGCCGCTTAATTATTTTTGATGGTTTTAATATGTATTACTAAGATAGGTATTACTTATTTTAAGCTGTTGAAATTGGATAGCTTTAGTAGCGTTTTCAAAAAAAAACAACAATTGATTTCAAAATAACACGACAACAAGCAAAGCTTCCGCAATGAAAGTATTTTCCAAAATTAATCACTTTTCCTAAAAATGAATTAATCAAATCGGTTTCCTAGAAATATACATGACGTTAAGGTGTGGCAATGGCGGTGTGCATGTCTAGGATTGGATCCGAAGGGAGCTTGGTACTTAAGTAGTCCGATAGACTCACCTCCTCTTTTCCGGTTTCTTACCTGGTGGACAGCTTCCATTCACTTTAACCTATAATGAAATTATCTTTTAAAACACTAAGTAGGTTTTTTTGGATCAACAATATAAAATGTTTTGAACGCTTTGATGTGGCATGTCGGATTCGGCCATAACGTCTGGGCCGGGTTTGGGGTGTTACACTATATTTTAATTCATGAGTATATGTTTATGTGTATACATGTACGTGGTCATTTAATGATTGAGTTTTGAAACCGAAAGATGCTTTGATAATTTATATATGTATACAACCATAAATAAGTTATATGTGAAAGTATAAGATAAGATAAATGTTAAATCATAAAATTGAAGTTTAATTTGAATATGATAGGATAATTTGATATAGTTTAAATGTATGGATTATGTCCTTGAATGGTTTATTTGCTTATGACTTACTAAGCTATAAAAGCTTAATTTGTGTGTGTATGTTTGTTTTGTATTTTATAGATTTTGGATTCAAGTTATGAGCTCGGGAATCGCCAGAGAAGCTTATCGCACTATCGACTGTCTTCGGTATTTATAAGCTGAATATTCGGACCTATGGCATGTGTAGGCTGGATTACGTTTTGAAATGTTGGATTTTGGTTGTGTGTAATCTAAGCCATGCGAAAATGGCTAATCTTTTATGTTTGAATTCGGTTATGCTAAGTATGGTTTATGTTCATTTTAGTCATGAGGTTATGTGTTATGAATGTATAATATTTGTGTTAGGTACTATATACTTTAAAAATGGTTGATGACTTAGGATGTGCATGTGAATGGTTCGGCTAAAGTTATTCATGGATAGAAGTATATGTGATATGTGCCTTTGTACGTTGAAGTTGCTTGATGATTTGGATGTGGTTTGAAAGAGTCGGACATGATATACATATGGTATGAATTATGTTGATGTTTCACTCTTAGTTAAAATGATTTGGTTATGACTTATGATGATAGTAATAGTTAAATTTGGTTGACAAGTATATTCGGTGTGATGCTGGATTTATGTATTGAACAAATTGATTGATGATTCGGCTTTTGCATTTATATATCTAGTATATGATGTATCTGTCATGGTACAAATAAATATACCTGTTCGTAAGTATATTAGTTGATTCGGCTATGGTATTTATATATATAAATATGTGTGAAGTTGGTTGATATGCTTTGTTAAAATGAGATAATGAATACGGTTGATTATAATGCTCATGGTTATGTATACAGTTGACCTTGGTTTGGACTTATATAGAAGATATGTCCAATATATGTAATGTTAAGGAGTTTGGTTTATATGCGTCGGCCACAAGGTAAATAATGGTTATTAAGCTAAGTAAGGTATAATATGTATTAGACAGGTGATATTCAAGAGTATATGCGTTTTATGAAATGTTTAAATGTCCAAATTGGTGATAAAAAGACTAGTTGTGTATATACATTTTGGCATGTAAAATGAGTGCAATTCAAGTCGCTACTTGTGTTATAAAATGGTTAATTATAAATAAATGATTAAGTATACTTTTAGTATGTGAACTAAGCTTGATTAACATCATTATTGATGTTCGACAATAGTTCAATTTCATTATGATTAAAATGTGTATAAATTTTATTTATTTATTGAAATTTATTTGACTATTTATGGATTATTAATGTCGTATAAGTTAATGACTAAAATGCCATGTGTTAGATTTTATTTGATTTAATTTATACATTTATAGAAATATGACTTAAAATGATTGATGTTTACGGATATTTGAATATCATTACAATGTTCATTATATGATTTGTATTTTTTATATTAGTATTAACAAATTCATGATTAACAATTAATTGGACATTCGTTTACATATATGAATATAACTTGTGTGAATGTTCAGAGTTGTGCTTTTGTTCAGTAATACCTCAGGACCCTATTCCGGCGACGGATACGGGTTAGAGGTGTTACATGAACCATCTCAACTTGTAGCCTCATCAAGATTTGCGCAACCATCCTCATCAAACCATTGGCCTACTTGAAAGAGACAGTTCGTTAGATTATAGTTCTGAATTGCTCAAAATTTGAGATTTTGGTGTTATGTTCTTTTTGTATTATTGGAGAACATCAATGTTAATATGTCAAATGTTGAGATTTTTAGTATTATATGCTCTTTGTATGCAATGTTATTTACAGATTCTAATATTTCTGTTGCCATGATTTATTTCTTCTAGCTATTACTTCTTAAGGTATCTGTGCTAATAGAAAGTAGTATATAATTCTTTTTTTTACTATTATACTTAATTTTATTTTATTATCAAAATTTTAAATCATAAAGATAGACTGTTGAACTTTCAATTAGAGACATTGGGAACTTGTAGTAGGGATTGAACTTTATGCTTTGGTCCATTGTCTTATATTTTTTTTATTTGTATACGTTGGACAAAACATTAAAATTTATTAATCAATTGTTATATTTTTTAATATGGTGCTTTTTTGGGGTATGTTTTTGTTTGTAAAATAATTGCAGTACGTAGTTGAAAGTCTATGCCTTTATCAAGGCAATATGTTGAACCTACTTTTCAATTCTTGTGGGATTTTGGTTGCTTCTTATCATCACATCTGCAAGAGCGTTGCTGCTAAGTATTTTGACAATTACATCAACTAGACTTGATCATTACTTGCATGTAATCCGACATCTGCAAGAAACTTATGCCTTTCAATGAGGTTTTACATCAATTGTTAATAATTGTAAGTGCAGTTCTAAAGTCTTGTTTGTGTTGTTTTCTAGTAAAAGGGGATGCCAAATTTATATAATTCGACATAAATCTACTCATAAACATACTTCATAAACATATTTTCAAAAGCTAAATCAACTTATTACATTTTATAAGTCCAATAACTTCCATTCCATTCCAAAGTTAATAAACCATGCAAAAGTATTACAAATAATTATTCTACTCTCTAGACCACAAATTTAAGAACAACAAAAATTATCCATAATGTAATGAAAGCAACCTTATAGAAGTACACGTCATTCTCAATCTTTGTCACCAACAATTTATACCCTCTTAATTTCTTTTTGCTTTGCAACCTTCCTCACTAACTTCTCTATTTCATCCACCTTCACCATTTTCTTGAATTCGGCGTTCTCAATCCTAAGTTCTCTATTCTCAATCAATAGCATTTTGATATGCCCTTTTAATTCATTAAGATTTCCATTGCCATCTTGCTTTTCAACCCATTCAAAGAAATCACAGCCACCTTACACCATTTAAATATACAAATCAATTTAATTCAAAAATGAAATCTCTCATTTTAACTAAATAAAATCATCGAACTAAACTTCATTTCAAACAAAAATCATTTAAAAATCAACCCTATAATATTAACGATAAACATTCCTTAGTTAATTTTTAATACATCTCAAATTCGAACAAAACTAAATTTTATCAAATTAAGTCTTCAACATAAAAATCATATATATATATATATACATTTACCCAACATTTATTTATGCCAAATATGGTGCAAAACAAAAACAAATTAAAATACCTGTTTATACTTTGAACAACCATAGGAACAATAAACAGCCCTCAACCCACCATGAGTTTTTGAGCTTTCAGCTGACATCTATTACATCCAACAAAGTTAGAAAGAAAGAACCATAAGTTTTTGCTTTACACAAAAAAAAAAAAATTCTTTAGTCAAACAAGGGTTTGAATAAAAAATCAATTCTTTAAACTTGTTTGACTAAAAAATCAATTCTTTAAACTTACCCACCTATCAAATCCCATATCATGAACTGCTTCAAATGTGGGCTTGAACGATTCGAATCAAACACAGAACTAAAAATAATTTTATTTACTTTTAATGTGAAAGCAAAATCTCTTCTCAATAAAAAGCGATAGAATTTTTATTCCAGAAAATATATTTAATACTTAGAGAATAAACTCACCATTTTCGACCAAAGTAATAATATCTTTAAGTTCTATATTTAGCCCTACCAATACCATTTATTTTTAAAAAGAATAGGTAAAACCCTTATTGAATTGTAGAAAATTATTTCAATAGAAAAACGTACTCTTAGGAGTAGGTTAGGCAACAACCTTGATTAAACAAATTAGGGCTTGTCGTCCCCCTCTTAAACATGAGAGGCTTTTGAGCCTTTCCCATATTGGGTCCAATTATAAATACTTACTGAATTTTTAATCTAACACTTTATAATTCAATACAACACGATATTTTTTTTCTATTTCCCAAAATGAACACCTCCCAATTAAATAATTTTCTGAACCCAATTTTAATTCCATTAATGTAATGACTTGATTTCCAGTAGTATCGAAAACTGTGGTTTTGAAATCCCGTTCTTCGATTATTGAGTTCGTAAATATTATTTATCTTTACAACTCATCATATGGGAAAAGAACCTGAAAATTTTGAATATAAGTTTCCTATTTACTTATATTGGTTTTTCAAAGGGTTGAAAGATTAACCTTTCTCGATTTCTTGAGAATCTTAGAGGTTCCATTGACAGGAACCGGAGCAACTACTGAAAACGGTTGTGGTTGTAGTTTGTGTTGAAATTTCTTTGCACTTTGTCTTATGCCCATCCTTCCAGTCCACACGTTGGCAGGCTGAGGAGCTGAAAAATGAAGCAAACATAAAGATTAAACCATCCACTTGATAGAAGAATTTATGTAACCCAAGGTTGACGAACTTATAGATTCGTAAATCATAGTCCACAGGCCCGTAAACTGACACGTCTCATTTTCTAATACCAGAAAGCAAACGCAGAACTTTTAAAGTCAAGGCGGTACTGGGAGAAAGGGGCTTTTTGTTAACTTATGCAAATATAACTACAATCAAGGCATCTTTTTATATAATTGACTGATAGATTGATCAAAATTTTAACACTGAACTAGCTGGACATTCAGTTTATTGACATAATCAGTGTCAATTAGTGCGGGCTCAACCTAGGTTAAGCACAACAGTACGTTTGTAAAGAGAAAAATTCAAGCCAAATGCTTTATTAAAAGAAGAAGCAAAATTCCAGGAAAACGTTCTAACATCGACAACAAAAACACTTCTTTCTAACCCATAATTAATAAGATGCCAAACTAATAAAAAGCAAAGTAAATTAAGAAAACTAAGATAGATAAAGAAAACCCACGAATGTCAACAATAAGCACTTAAACCACTGTCAATGCAGAATAGAGAAACGCCACCAGTAAATAACAGTTAGAGAAACTTCAAAAAGCAGTTAATCACTAAGATGCTTACCAGTATTAAAAACATAGAAAAATAAATAAATAACCTTTTTTATCTTTTTTTTTTACTTTTCGATAATCCCGAAACGTTAAAGAAACAGCTCAAACAATATTAGCAACAGTAATTAACAGCCAAAAGAAAAAAAAAAGCAATCAAGGAGTACGATCATACAAAGACAAAGAATTCTTCTGGAGAAAAAAAAAGCGTACGTACCAATAACGAACGGATTTGCAACGAGAGCACTTCTTGGAGGCGGGATTAGAGCATACAGCGCAAGGGAAGTGATCGATGTCCATGGGGATGGAAGGCATTGGTTGGTCCCGATCGAAATTGGCGTCGACCTCGAAGCATTTCGACGCTGTGTTCTTCCGCAAGCGAAGAGCCACAAATGCGAAAATGAAGAGCGTGAAAATGAATTGCAGGAACCAATTCAGATCCAACGTTATTCCGCCGACATGCATCTACACAGCCTTCTCGAAAATTTTAATTACTCTATTTCTCTCGAAACCCTTAAACCAAAATTAGCAAACCCATTCCCTATTTAACAGGATATTTATTTTCTTTTTTTCTTTTTAATTCTCCACGAGTGTATCTAAATTCTAAAATACTAGTAAGTAATAATAATTATTAATATTGTAATAAAAATTTAAATAATTAGGTTAATTAAATTTCGATTGTGCACTTAAATTCATTTTATTTTTTAAATAAATTAAATTATTTATATAACTTTTAATATATTTAAAAAATTTAATAACTTTTAAGTTGAGCTGTTAATTTATCGTAACAACTCAATTAAAGTTTTAAATTTAAATTTAAATGATAGTATAGATACATGTGTATATATTATAAATACTTTTAAAATCATATTTGCTTTTGTGTCTCTTTTATTAAATATTTACATATTTAAGTAGATTATATTATTAAGAGTAACTTAAACTTATGGTCACTTTAAAATAGAGTTTATTTAATTTTAATTATTTTAAAACATTTTTAATAGTAACTCTAAATAAGATAATTGCACAAACTAATCATTGCTATTAAAATTTTCGTGTTCTTTTAACAAATTATTGATGTGATACAATAGCCTATTAAATGACTGACATGTGACATTTTTTATTTGACTTTTAATTAAAGTTTAGGGACTTTTCTATAAAGTTTAAGGAGAAAAGATTTTGGGCTAATTATAGGGAGGTCCCTAAACTATAGTAAAAATCAACAAAAAAAATGGCATGTGTCAATCATTCAATGTATTAAAGATAGATGGATGAGAAAGGGAAAATCAAATATGAGAAAGGAAAGAGAATAAAATATATGTAAAATATAAATATGAAAGGGAATTGAATATTTTATGAAAAATAGAGAATCAAATATAGGAAATGAAAGAGAATAACATATATGAAAATAGAGAATCAAATATGGAAAAAAGAAAAAGAAAGAAGATATGAAAATATGTATTTTCCATAAAATATTAAATTCCCTTTCATATATCTATTTTCCATATATACTATTCTATTTCCTTTCCCATATTTGATTCTCTATTTTCAATATTTGTTATTCTCTTTTCTTTTCCCATTCAAATTTTTCTTTTTTTTTTCCTCAATTGAAAACCCTAGTCGCCATACTCAATAGCCATCGATGCTGTCGTTTATGGTGGCATTTATACCAATTTAGACATCAAAGAAGAGATTTTCTACTTCTCATTGACTTTTATGGTTCAGATCTCCAGTAGCCGGCTCCAAATATTCTAAAATAATGACCAAAGCTTTGAACTACTTTTTCTACAATAGTTTTTTTTTTAAAAATATCATTCGTGCCGCCTAACTTGACGAGGACACCTAAATATATATATTTTAAAAAATTTTAACAGATGCCGCCTGACAGACCTGCAACACCCATTAAAAATATATATATTTTATTTTTTTTCCTCCCTGAATATTCGTATTTTTAATGAGTATTTTGAAAAATCTATATTGGTGCCGCCTAACATAGTGGTGGCACCGAAATTTTTTTCAAAAAGTCGATGATTGGCTAATTATGAGAGGGCGGTGCTATCGATGTGTCAGGTGGTACCGGCGATCACAGTAGAAAATAAATCATTTACGTATATAAATTTTAACTAAAGTCATTTTCGTAAACAATTAATTATTTTGATCAATTAGATATAAAAACATGACATAAATAAAAATTTTCAATAATTATAAATTTAATATAAAGTGAATCAGATCAGACTCGTGGGCAAATCAAAGGGTAAACATTAATTCATTTAAAATTTTTAAAAATATAAAAGCATAAATTTTATAATAATGAAATTTCAGTTTTAACCCTTAAAATGTATAGTTAAATTTTAGTTCTCCTAAAATTATTTTTTAGCTTTCACTTTGATTTTTTTAAAGCTCAAACGCTCATCGTAGAAGTAATTTATTATTATTAACACATCACCAATCGAACTCATAACATGACCGATAAGATAAACATTTATGACCAATAAACTAAATAATAGGATTCTAAATTTTTCCATCAATTAAACCAATAATATGAAATAAAGTTCATGAGACGCTATTTTTTTTTCATTCACTATCACATCCCAAAACTCAACCTAGTAGTTTTCGATTAATAGAATCGTGTGTTTCTTTAATCGAAAGTTGAATCAGATATCGAAAAATAGGGTCGTAAATGAGTAATTTAAGTATGTGAGTGTCATAATCAAATTTTTATTTTATTGTTTAGCTCAAAACAAAATTCAATTTTGAGGTCTTGTTTGAAGAAAATGAGTTTTAATTGAGTTAGAACCTATTTGGAAAAGAGAAAAGTTAAGAGGGACCAAAAGGGAAAAAAGCCTAATTTTTGCAATTTGGCTTTCAAAATTTCAGTCATTCACGTCTTCCCCTCCCCTTTGCCGTCATTCAAATTTTTTTTTCCATAAACCTCAAATCCACTTATTTTCTCTCTAATTAAACCTAACCCTTGTGATTTTCTCATCTCCCAAATTCTAAGATCTCTCTCAATTTTAAGAAAACCCCCACAGACATTATCAATTTCCTCATGCGATTACCAAACAAATTTTCTGAAATTCAATCTTTCGTTCATTTTTCTTCTCAATCGCGGTAAAGTTTTGTTTCCTTAATAAGTTTTGATATATTCCAGCTTCTTAAATCAAGTTTTGCTTCGTTGTAAAAAGAATTTCATGTTTTGATCGAGATTGGGATATTTAATGGTGAAATATGGTTTTTTCAATTAAACTGTTGTTTCTAAGTGTTTTTTGACTTGTTTTGAGGATATAAGAAGGTTTTTAAACTCGTTTTAAACATTCGTTAAAAGATTTGAAGGTTTTGTTGAGTTTTCATTAAAAATAACCATGGATATTGAAATTTTCGGAACCATAAGTCTGGGGAGTTTTTGGTGTTTTGAGGGTTGAGATTCATTCCATATTGAATAATTAGATGTTTAGAATCGGTTTTAAGCTATAGTAATGAATTTGGATTAAGATATTCAAGTTTCGACCAATCTAGTAAAAAAATTCAGCTATAAGAGGAGTTAGTCTTAGATTTGTGTTTTTGGTTTGATTAAGATGTGTTTTGGCTGCTAATTGTTTGTACATATTGTATGGTTAATGCTTGTGAAGCTTCGGAACTTTTGAATCCCTCTTCGAGCAAGGCGAAAGGTAAGGAAAAACTAGTTTAAACTTTCGACTTATAAGAGGAAGTGTGAATAGTGCGTGTCCAGAGTCGCTACTAGTATGCACAATTCGTAGTGTTAATTGAGAACTTAGAAATAGCCTAAAACCCTATCCTAAGTTTTGAGCATAAGTATTTGTTATACTTTTTGCCTTGTTGTGAAGTTACGGTTAATGAATGTCGTGTTGTGGAATGTGATGCTAATATGCCAGGTAGTGTAAGTGAATACTTATATGTGGTATGAGATAATCTGATTTTAATGCATACATGTGTGGTTGGATATGTGACAGCTCAATGAGCATAGTTGTGGAACTTAAAGTGAAATTAAATGTGAACTAATGATTATGAATAGAGATTATGTGCATTAAAACATTAATTAAATGTGTTTATTTGCAAATTTTTTTGGCCTTGTGATATCTTGAAATCGTTAGATATAGTTGACATGCCATAGGATTGTGAGTACTCACCTTTCTGTTTTGTGATTTGGGGGTTGAGGCCCTGGGATAGGTTGGAGAGATAAGGGAATGTCAAGCTAAGCTCCATTCATCGGGTCATGTTGGTGTATTGGAGAATGTTTAGCTTTATGCTACACTTATGGGATATGTTAGACTCTTTGAGTCATTGGTGTGGTAGAGATCCGTGTATCCAATGTGTAGTGATAGAGTCCACTTTTATGTTTCGTAATACCAAGTTTCCAAATTATTATTAAATGATTCATGTATGAAATATGTTGTATGTAGGTGCATATGAATACCTAAGCTAGACATGTGAGATAATGTATCATGGATATGATATTTTGACTTGATGAAAATGTGAATGCGAATGAGTCGTAGTATGCTTTTGCTTAACATATGACGTCATGTATGCTTATGGTAATTGTGAACATTCACTGAGCTTGTTGAAGCTCACACACTCCTTACTAAATCTTTGCAAATAGTTAGCATTACTCGTGTGAGCGGTGTGACTAAGAAAGCAATCCAAGCTAAGCAATAAGTTTAAGTAGGTGGCTTCAAAATTATTTTGGACATTTGAAATAAGGGCAATGTGGGATTAGAATTTTGTTTGGTTATCATTATTATTTTATTTTTTTATTATTATTATGGATAATGGAGTTTTGGTATAGCTTGAAATTGTATTTATGAATGTTTTGATGATTATTATTGTGCTTAATGATACATGTTGAAAGGATTATATGTTGAGCATGAGTGTGCCCTCTATTTTGATGGGTTTTTTTCATTTTGTACAGAGGTATCAATACTCGGGGCATAAATATTGATACCTCAATGTTGTAATGTATGTGCTGGAAAATAGTAGCTCAATTTGGTAACGATACCCTTTCATGGGTATCGATACTCAGGGTAAAAATACAAATACCTTTGTTTAGGTATCAATAAAATGTTTGGTTTCAAATTTAAGGAAAAACAAAATGCTAAAATGGTATCGATATTCTCAATAGTATTGATACTTGTCTTGACAAATATCGATACCTGTGTTTGCGTATCGATACCTATGTAGTTTCTTTGTAATCTTTCTAAATGGCCCTTAAGTACGTATTTAAATTGTTTCTAGTAATGATTCATGTTTGTTAAGCCGTGAAAACATATATAATTGATTAAGTTATTTAGACTTGACCTCGCTTGAATGTTATGCGTGTATGTGTAAGTTCTGATGGTTGATGTGGCATCTTGTTACTTGGGTCCAACGATCGGGCCAGGTGTAGGGTGTTACATTTGGTGGTATTAGAGCCTAGGTTCTCTAGCACTTGGACTTGATGTATGGATTAGGGTTACATAAACCATGTATCCAGAAACCCAAGTGTTTAAATTTTCTTAATACTTGAATTGTCTGATTTAGATATATCTATTTGAAATTGTATGAATTTGCTTGAAATTGGGGTAGGATATAGAATGCATTGCCTTTATTTAAATTTTTTTCTTTCAAGAGCATGCCTTGGATCATTTCCCTGCCACTCACACCCTTGGTTTGTGTGTGTGTGTGTTAGAGTAGATAAAAAATGCCTCGTAGACGTGTGAATGTGAATGTGAACACTCTAAGGGATGATACATCCTCTGCACCTCCTGTGCCGTCGCTTAGAGTGAATATACTTGGTGAAGGTGTTGTCCTTCTGATGGAAGCCATGATTGAGGCATTTCAGAGGATTGCTGGTGCTAACCTTACTCCTACACCTGCCAAGCCTGTACCTATTAATTGAGGAACGCCTTTTGAACGTCTACGGGCGTTGGGTGGTAAAGAGTTTATTAGAGTGAAAGGAGTTGATCTAACTATAGTGGAATATTGAGTTGAAGGTGTTGAAAGGATCCTCGAATAGATGTCCTATACTGATGAGGAGAAATTAGGCTGAACCGTGTCCCTACTCTACGGTGAGGCTCATCATTGGTGGAATATTGTAAAAAGAGGTACTACTGTAGACCAGTTGACTTGGGGTTATTTTTTGGAAGTGTTTAAGAGGAAGTTTATGGGAAAACAATACATGGAAGCCCGTAAACTTGAGTTTCTGGACCTGGTTCAAGGTAATTTGACTGTGGTTGATTACGAGTCAAAGTTTGTGCGACTCAGCCAGTACACATCTGGGATGGTTCTTTCTGAGAGGGACCGATGCAAGAGGTGTCAGACCCCATATTTTATTTACTTTAATTCACTAGTGCATGGCAAATAAATTCAAGTAGCCTAGTGGTTAAATGAGTAAAAGGTCCCAAGATCAAGCCCCCACACTTTCAACTTTTTAATTAAATTTTTGTGACAACTTTTGCATGAAGTCAACATCCTTGCCGTCCAACCCATGAGTTGCCATGCTTAGGAAGATTCTTTCTTTGTTTGCATGGTCAACATTCCCTTTTTATTCTTTTATTTCTTCCATGATCCACCATTTGCTCCCCTTTTCCCCAAACTTGCCTTTCTCCCCTCCATTGACTAGTTGATGCTATCCAATGCATGTAGACACATACTTAACTTTTTAATTTTTTTCATTTTGCTCTCCCCTTATCTCTTTGCCGTCCTCTTTATTGCTTCTACCCTTTTCTTTCGTTTTCTTTTATTTTTACCACATAATAACCCATTTTATTCCTTTCTCCTCCACCTAACCGCCACTAGTAGCCAACCGAACCACCAGCACAACACCACTACTGAACTGCTATCGCTGCGCCGTCGCACCACCGTCATGCCACCGCTGTCTACCACTAAATTTCTTTGTTTTTATTCTCTTCTCCTCCTCTACTTGTAATCGATTTTCTTATCATTCAATTTTAGTACTTTGATCTTAAAAGGGATTTATTCATGTCCTATTTCTTTCTAATTAGTTGCGAATCCTCATCCCTAATCAGTTCATTGTGGGAAATCTTTGAACCCTACCCTTTCAATATTGTGTAAGTATTAAAGATCCTCCGATCACAATATATTCTCTTAATTTTATACTCGATTAGGACATTTCTAATAGTTATGATTTATAGTGTATTTGTGAAGTGATATTCGTAAATCTCGAATCCATACTCTACATTTTGGAAGAGTGCATTTAGACAACTGATAAGTAAGTATTTTACTTAATCACTAAAAAGAGAGTTATTCATTAAAATAACATTATTCTGACGTAATACGAAATTTGGTTCAAATTAAGGATTCAAGGATTGATATCTTCTCTGAGAATCAAAAACAAAATTGATATCATAGAAATTCATGAAATCAGGTGTGGAGATTTATCTTTATCAAAATATTTGAAATCATTATTAATTGTAAAAATGTGAAAACATTAAATATTCATTAATAAAGCCCTGAAACACGAAAATGGATGAATACACTAAGTATTTAAATGGATAGATAAATTCATTAAAAATGAGGATTCCAAGTAAATGATTCTGAACTTTCAGATTTGTGATAACATGAATGTGATTGTGTGATTTTTTGATAAATGTGATATTATATGATTTCCCAACACTCATGTATTGTAACATATGGCGTTATTTGATATGCATGAAAATGAACATTCCGCTATTTTTTTTGATATTTTGATTCACATGTTAAGCACGCCATTATATTGATTCTGATTCACATGTTAAGCATGCCACTATACTGGTTTTGATTCGCATGTAAAGCATGCCTGTTGAATTTTTTTTTCTGTATGCCATATCACATTATGGGTTGGGATATGACTGTACGGAGGAAGATTCTGGCAGTTTAATAATCTGCGTATTTTGGTGGTTTAACCGTACTATTTGGTAGTATATCTGCAATTCTGGTGGCTTGACCACAATATTTTGTATCTGGCGGCTAACTGCAATATCTGATGGCTCGACCAGAATATTTTGTTTCTGGCAACTTGACTGCGATATATGGTTACCTGTCTACATTATTAGTGTGATATTGGATGGACGAGTTTTGGAAACTCATTATGGTGTGTAGCAAAGATGGGTAGAAAATATTTTCTGAAAAATCTGCATTGTTTTTGAACAAGTGTTGCATCAACATCATCACTATGCATTCTAATAAATGTGATTCTGTGATTATATACATATGAATATGTGTTCTGTTATACCGAATGAGATTCTATCTTAATTTATGTTGTTATGCCTATTGACCCACACTGGGCTTTAAAAGCTCACCCCTTTAAGTTTTTGATTTTTCAAATAATAATCGATGTTAGGACATGGGCTCAGCTTACGGAGTTGCACTCAAATATTTTCAAATAAGCTATCGTACTTTGATATTTTGTATTTTGGGAATTATTTGTATTATTTTGGACTGTGGCTTGGGACTTTTCTTTTGGATTTTGGGTTTTTGGATGATTTTGCATGATTAGATTTTTAAAACTATCACCTAAGATGATTTATAACTTTAATAAGAAAAACTGAAATTTTCAACCTAACGACAAATTCAACTCACCAATCGTTATTTCAAACTCAGGACATTATTTTTGTGTGATATCTCGAATTAGGGCCTAATCGAAATAGTGGTTTCAAGACCACAAATCTGAGATAAAAATAATTATTTTATGATTATTTTGAGGTTTATGATATGATTTCATGATTGTGTGAAAATTTCGTGAAGAAATTCTATGCATCAAGTGCTTAATTTGAAGTTAGGGACTAAATTGAATAAGTTACAAAACTTGCATTCTAGAAGTTTTTAGTATGAAATTGCTTTGTTCAGTTATTTTTTATTTGCATGTGAACTTACTAAGCATTTATGCTTACTCCCTCCCTTCCATTCCTTGTAGTTTTGACAAGCCGGTTTGGAGATCAGGACGGTCGGAGGCACTCTCACACTATCAATGGACCATCTCGGTATGGTGGCTTGCATATTTTGGGAATATGGCATGTATAGCATTATAATCCTTTTGTGTATATAATCTTATGATATAGCTCATGGATGGCATGGAAATGTTTGAGAATGATTAGCTATTGGAGTGGCTAATCGAGATTATATTTGATAACACGTATGCTTTATGTGCTAACTAATCTATGGAAATCTATAAAATGGTGAAATTGGCTATAAAACAGAATCACACAGCAGTAGTGACGTGAGTTTGAAAAATCACTAAAAATATTAGAGATAGAATTAGATGATGAATAAAATATGGAATTGAAGCTTAATGAATCTATTTTCATGTGGAAGAAATAAAATAGGTAAAATAGTTTTATTTTATGAGATATTTACATTTTGGTGAAATAGGGTCAGAGCAATTTCTGGATTCCCTATTCTGACTTTATAAATTCACCATACTTTGTGTAAAAATAATTAGGACTCACAATTTATATTTATGGATTCCTTATTGAGTATATTTTTAAGTGAAACAAATGGCATAGTCATTGGATTTTTGTATAGAAAGAAATTTGATTCGTAGTGCACAGGGGTT
This sequence comes from Gossypium arboreum, assembly GCF_025698485.1. NCBI lineage: Eukaryota > Viridiplantae > Streptophyta > Magnoliopsida > Malvales > Malvaceae > Gossypium > Gossypium arboreum. The sequence continues at coordinate 94,119,146 of NC_069075.1, forward strand.
AGAGTAGCCAAACCTTGAAATAGGGGAGACTTTAACTAAAAAACTGTACTAATTAGCCTGACAAAAAATTTTAGAAAACAATTAGTAGATAGATATATGAATCTAGTTTCAGGAAAAATTTACGGACCTTAATTTCGAGTTTCGGAACTCGAGATATGAATTTTTAAGCGACTGTGACGCAGTTAGCCAGCTTGTCTGGAAAGTTTAAAAATAAATTGTTTGAGCTATTTAATTAATGAATTAAGTCCGTTAACACCTCGTGCTCGACTTCGGTGATGGTCTCGGGTACGGGGGCGTTACATTTTGAAACTCAACACTATCTGCCTATTTAATTGATATTTTACAAGATATGTCAAAATTACGATTTTAAATCAACGAGTGAGATTTAGCTATGTTATTTTTTGCTGTGACATTTTCTTGAAACATGATGTTTTCTATAAACATTTTACATTTTACAAAATATCAAAATTACGATTTTAAATCAACGAGTGAGATTTAGCTATGTTATTTTTTGCTGTGACATTTTCTTGAAACATGATGTTTTCTATAAACATTTGATACTTGAGTTTTTCTAAAGATAATTGGTTTTGACAAATTTCTTTTCAAAAGAGAATTTATAGACACCATTTGGTTTTTTCTCAAGCAAGTCAAAATGACTATTTTAAATAATGATGTTAGTTAAGAGAAATTAGTTAAATGAATTTTTGCGCCATCATCATGGCCAATATGATCTTCAAGATTTGGCCATAAAGTCTAGGCCGGGTTTAGAGGGTTCTAAGAGGTTTCGTTTTGGGCTTAATTGAGAGATCCAGGTTTATTTGGTAGCTCAAAATACCAATTTGTTCGATGAGATGGTTGAAAAATCCAAAGTTGTTAAAGAGACTTTGGTTAAGCCGCCACGTTCAGTAGTGACTGAATCGGGGAAAAGAACTTCTGATAGTTCTGGTGCATCTAGACGACCGCCTAAGAGAGGCCATGGTACTCAGGGTTATGATAGGAGTACAGGACACAACTTTTAACCAAGTCAGCCTATCTAGTAGAACAATGTTGTAATTAGTACTGTTGGATAGCTTAGAGGTTCTGGACGGTCGCTTTGTGGACACTGTGAGGGTAGGCATCCTGTAAAGTGCTGTAAACTGACAGGAGGATGTTTTAAGTGTGGCTCTAAGGAACACATGTTGAAGGACTGTTTAAAGAGAGTCGAGGTTTCGCAGACTTAGAGTTTTGCACGTGCACCTGTGCCTTTTAGAGGTCGTGGCCGAAGTAGAGGTGGTAATGAGAGACAAGTTGGGAAGTGAGTTGTTGCTCATACTGTTGCTACTCAAGTTGATACCGGAGGACTAGCTTGTGTATATGCTATTAGAGAGCTACAAGATCAGGATTCGATTGACGAGATTAGGAGTATTTTGCATTGTAATTAATCCATTTATTCTCGTTTGTAAATTTAGGTTCTATGCTTTTGTAAATTTTAAGTGAATCAGCTAATAAGTGGAGAATCTCAGTAAATACTATTGAATTAGGAACAACGATTATGGGTTCTTTAGATGAGAGTGTTGTAATGAATAGAGGAAATTGTTACTGTGTTACCGAAGGACAGTTCGTGGTAGTGAATAGGATCTTAAGAAAAATCGTATGAAGCTAAAGAGAATAGGAACCAGAGTTGCGCAACGGAAGCGTGGTGGTTGGTTTAAAAGAAGAAAAATATATTTTGTGATTAAGCAAGTGACGTGTTAGCAGGAATTTCGAGGACGAAACTCTTTTTAGAGAGGGAAAATTGTCATATCCCAAAACTCGACCTACTAGTTTTGGGTTAGTAGAATCAGGTTTTTCTTTAACTGGAGGTTGAGTCAGATACCAAAAAATAGGGTGATAAATGAGTAATTTAAGTATATAATCATATTTTTATTTTATTATTTAGCTCAAAACAAAATACAATTTTAAGGTCTAATTTGAATAAAATGAGTTTTAATTGATTGAAGGCCTATTTGGAAAAAGGAAAAAGTTAGGAGGGACCAAAAGGGCAAAAAACCCAATTTTTGGATTTTGGCTTTCAAAATTTTAGCCATTCACGTCTTCCCCCCCTTGCCATCATTCAAAAACAAATTTCCTTAAACCCCAAATCCACTTATTTGCTCTCTAATTAAACCTAACCCTTGTGAGTTTCTCATCTCCCAAATTCTAAAATCTCTCTCGATTTTAAGAAAAACCCAAAGAGATTATCAATTTCCAAATAGATTTTCTAAAATTTAATCTTTTGTTAGCTCTTCTTCTCAATCGAGGTAAATTTTTTTGTTTTCTTATTAAGTTTTGATATAGTCCAGCTTCTTAAATCAAGTTTTGATTCGTTGTAAAAAAAATTTCGTGTTTTGATCGAGATTGGGATCTTTAATGACAGAATCTACGTTTTTCAATTAAACAATTGTTTCTAAGTGTTTTTTTTTTTACTTTTTTTGATGAGATTAGAGGGTCTTTCAATTATTTTAAACTTATGTTAAAAGATTTGAGGTTTTTGTTGAGTTTTCATTAAAAATAGCCATGGATGTTAAAATTTTTGGAACCATAAGTCTAAGGAGTTTTAGGTGTTTTGAGGGTTGAGATTCATGATTTATTGAATAATTAGTTTTTATAATTGATTTTAAGTGATATGAATGAATTTGGATTAAGATATTCGAGTTTCGCCTAATCTAGTCGAAAATTTCAATTATAAGAGGAGCTAGTTCTAGACCTGTGTTTTTGGTTTGATTAAGATGTGTTTTGGCTGTTAATTATTTGTACATATTGTGTGGTTAATGCTTTTGAAGTTTTGGAACCGTTGGAGCCTTCTTTGAGCAAGGCGAAAGGCAAAGAAAAGCTAGTTTGAACTTTAGACTTACAAGCGGAAGCGTAAACAGTGAGTGTTTGGAGTTGCTGCTGGTATGGACGATTTATAGCATTAATTAAGAGCTTAGGAATAGCCTAAACCTCTATCCTAAGTTCTAACTGTAGGTCTTTCTTATACTTTTTTCCTTGTTGTGAAATTACACTTAATAAATATCGAGTTGTGGAATGTGATGCTATTATGACAGGTATTGTAAGTGAACACTTGTATGTGGTATGAGATAATCTGATTTTAATGCACACATATGTGGTTGGATATGTGATAGCTCAATGAGCATATTTGTGTCTCTTAAAGTGAAATTAAATGCGAACTCGATAAGCATGCATTGTGTACAAGTTTATGATGTGAATTAATGATTATGAACAGAGATTATGTACATTAAAACATTATTTGATGTGTGTATTTGTGGATATTTTGGCCTTGTGATATCTTGAAATCGTTTTATATAGTTGGCATGCCATAGGATTGTGAGTACTTACCTTTGTGTTTTGTGATTTGGGTGTTGAGGCCTCGTGACAGGTTGGAGAGATAAGGGAATGTCGAGCTAAGCTCCATTCATCGGGACATGTTGGTGTGTTGGAGTGTGTTTAGCTTTTTGCTACAATTATGGGATAGGTTAGACTCTTTGAGTCATTGGTATGATGGAGATTCGTGTATCCAATGTGTGGTGATAGACTCCACTTTTATGTTTCATAATCTCAAGTTGCCAAATTATCATTAAATGATTCATGTATGGAATATGTTGTATGTAGGCGCATGTGAGTACCTAAGCTAGACATGTGAGATAATGTAGCATGAATATGATATTTTGACTTGATGAAAATATGAATGCGAATGAGTCGTAGTATGCTTTTGCTTAACATATGTCATCGTGTATGTTTGTGGCAATTCTAAACATTCACTGAGCTTGTTTAAGCTCACACACTCCTCACTAAATCCTTGCAGATAGTTAGCATTATCGGTGTGAGTGGTGCGACCAAGGAAGTTATCCAAGCTATGCAATAAGTTTGACTAGATGGCTTCAAAATTATTTTGGACATTTGAAATAAGGGCAATGTGAGTTTAGAATTTCATTTGATTATCATAATTATTTTATTTGTATTCTATGATTATGGAAAATGGAGTTTTGGTATAGTTTGGAATTATATTTATGAATGTTTTGATGATTGGTATTGTGCTTAATGATGCATGTTGAAAGGATTATATGTTGATCATAAATGTGCTCTCTGTTTTGATGGTTTTTTTTTCATTTTGTATAGAGGTATTGATACTCGGGGCACAAATATCGATACCTCGATGTTGTAATGTATGTGCAGGAAAATAGTAGCTCAATTTGGTATTGATACTCTTTCACAAGTATTGATACTCGGGGTAAAAATACAGATACCTTTGTTTAGGTATCGATAAAATGTTTTGTTTCAAATTTAAGGAAAAACAAAATACTAAAATGGTATCAATTTTTTTGACGGTATCGATACTTGTCTTGATAAATATCGATACTTGTGTTTGGTTATTATTCAAACATCCAGATCGATTAAAATACAACCCTATAAATATGTACCAAATTTGTCAAGTAATCCAATCATTATAAGCATAACATTCATCATTTTCCAACCACTACCCATTCCATATCATACTAGCAAATCACCATTCAAGCATATATACCTAAACCATTCAATAAGTTACCATCAACATGAATCATTGCCATCACACACTTATATATACATAAGTATTAGCTTTTCCAACTTAACCACTTAGCAAATTTTCCACCAAAATTATCATTCAATATATAAATCACATTCAATATTGGCCAAAAAAAAATCACCTATATACATGCCATAAAATCGAGTTTAAAACAATTAGAAGACTACTGAGTCAACAACATAATAGTGTGAGCTTCTCAATGATCCGCCTGACATGTTCCACGAGTTGACAATCTACAGAGAAAAGGAAATCAAGGGAGTAAGCATGACAAATGCTTAGTAAGTTCACAATTATCAAAATAACAACTTACCTCATTTTATGAATTTATACAACTTATTTAACTTGATGATTTTACCTAAATTCAGCAACCCTATATCAACAAGATGAGTTCATTCCGTACCCAACTCATATAATAATTTGAAATTTTAACATTTCAAATAATTTTAATATCAACCGCATGGAAATCAACAACTAAGTACCATTCACAACATTCCCATCAACATTTCAATTTACAAATACAACCAAATGTCTCATTAGTACACATTTATCAATGTATACAAGCTTCAATTAATCAATCTAAAGATTATATCATATCATTTCATTTTGTTGTCAATAGAACACCCAATTTCAATATAATAGTAGTCATTAATACATTTTATTGTTCGAATTCTACGTCTAATTCATACATTTATCACATTTCCATATTGGCCCTCCGGCTCATACATCCAATACGTATGATCATTCAATACTATTAATATTCATATATATATCTTTAATAAACTTTTTATTATCATATCACAATTATCAATCCAGTTTAAATAATTTAAGAAAATATAATATAATTTAAATATAATTATACTATGTGAACTTACGATAAAAATAGCAACAAAACAACTCTCTAAAGACTAATCAACAATTTTTGTTATTTCCTCGTTTTTCTTCAACTTGGTCCAATTTTAAATCTATTCAATAATTTAATTTAATTTATCAATTCCAAACATCTTATTTCATCATATTATAAGCATATTTCAATTTAATTTTATTATTTTAATTCCCTAAACTTTTTCATTTTATTCAATTTAGTCTCTAAACCCTAACTTATCATATCTTCCGATTTTGAACTCCAAATTTTAAACCCACTTCAATTATGTCCATATACAACCTCCTATTAATAAAATTTACAAAAAATTCATATCATTTCCAAGATATTAACAATTTAGTCCCTAATCCAATATCGATTAACTTTTACTAATTTTATGGTTTAGTTCTTTTCCCTTGATTAACTATCAAATCATCAAAAAATTTGGACCACACTTCAATTCACCTATATAACAACTCTATAAATATTTAATAAAAATATTCACAGGCTTGATTTATAAAAACGAGGTCTTGAAACCTCAATTTAAAATCACTTGACTTTTGTTACGCACCATTTGTAACTTGACTAACTAAATAATTAATAAAATCTATTAAATCACGATTCAAATTACACTATTTTAACTCATAAATATTAATTAAATATACTTATGGACTCTCATTTTGGAATTATGGTCCTGAAACAATTATTTTTGACACCACTGAAAAATGGGTTATTACATAAGGTGAGTTTACTGCTTTAGTTCTTATGGACTTACTAAGCATTTGAAATGTGTACTCGGTTATTTTTTTATTTTGTAGTTGTCTTTTGCGGAACATGGTGATTAGATCATACTAGAGCTCACACAATCAAGCCTTCTATTTGGTAATTTTAATCGTTCTAGACCCGATTATGTGGCATGTGTCCAGGTTTAAATGTGGTAAAACATTTATTTTGGATGTTAAAGAAATGATTCTTGTCTATAAAGCTTGTTTTGGGGTGCGTATATGTTATGCATATAGGCATTGCATAAATATAAATGTTTGGTTGATTAATGGAGATTAAGGTCCATATATCATGCTTGATCTTGAGTGCTTATATAATACGTATATAAGCTTTGAGATGAATATGTTAATATGTTCATGATGATGATAAAATGCTTAAGTATTCTAATGGTAGTGAATGTTGAACAATGTGTGAATATTGGTATTAAAATAAATTATAATTGTGATAGATGGATGGTAAACTTTTAGATTGTTATTAAAGTTGGAATATCAAATGGTTTGAATTAGAATGTGAAATGGTAATATTGGGTTATGACATGAATGGTACTAAACTAATTGAATGATTTGAAACTCTTGTTTTGTGATGGTGCCATTGTGGCATATTAGTTAGGCATTAGTAGGATGTTTTTGGTTTGGCTTTGAGATTTTTTTTGTAACACCCCGTACCCGGAACCGCTGCCGGGGTCGGACACGAGGGGTTAACGACTTAAACCATTCATTTTCACAGTCCATTTTAAAAATTTTCCAGGCAGTTGGCTAACTGTGTCACTGTCACTTTAAAAATCATATCTTGAGTTCCAAAACTTGAAAATCAGTTTCGTAATTTTTCTCTGAAACTAGACTCATATGTTCATCTACATATTTTTTTCTAGAATTTTTGGTTGGGCCAATTAGTACAGTTTATTAGTTAAAGTCTCCCCTGTTACAGGGTGCGACTACACTGACCTTCATGCATTACGACCTGGATATCTCCCTGTACAGGGCTTAAATACTGATTCTGTTTGTTTCTATAGAAACTAGACTCAAAGAGGAATCTATACATATATGGCATGACTTCTAATTATCTCTGGTTAATTCATAATGAATTTCCAAATTCGGAACAGGGAATCCAGAAACTGTTCTGGCCCTGTTTCACAAAAACCTAAATATCTCTTAACATACAACTCATATGACCGTTTCGTTTCTTCCATATGAAAGTAGATTCATCAAGGTTCATTTACATAATTTATTCACTATTTAATTCCGTTCCTACTATTTTTAGTGATTTTTCACATCCACATCGCTGCTGCTGTCAGCATCTGCCTTTAAGGTAGACTTTACCTATTACATAGTTTCCATGATTCAATTAGCCCTTTTTGCATACATAGCACAAAGTATAATCATGATTAACCATCCCAATGGCTAATCGTTTCCAAACATTTCCATACCTCTTAGTGATCAACATACAAAATGATTATAGTACTATGCTAAAAAACGTATATAAGCCATTTTCGCATGGCTATCCAAATTTACACAAAATCCATGGGTACATGACCAACAACAAAAGGGTAGTCCTATACATGCCATTTCAAAGTTCAACCAAAATTGTACCAAAAGGGGCTTTGATAGTGTGGGAGACTTCGACTTCCAAATATCCCGAGTCCGATGGTGACGAGCCAAAATCTATAAAACAGAGAAACAAAGAAACGGAGTAAGCAATTTATGCTTAGTAAGTTTTGAGCAAGGATTCCAGCACAACAAAAGCATAGCATTCAGATAGCTAAGCGGATAATTTCATATGCACAAATTCTCAATATCATACTTACTTCACATTACCAACCCTTATGTTCATACACAAAGATCAACTTAGCTAAAGGCGGTAGCTCATTTATCAACCGAGCAAATACTTATTTGTAAGGGCTCGACTAATTCAAAGCACATACGAAACATACCTCATTGTCGGGATTTCACAAGCGTATTAACTGAAATTTTTACAGCAAGTTCATTCATTCCCGAATCACGTACCTTCGGAGTTTAACCGGATATAGCTACTAGTTCAAATACCTTCGGGACATAGCCCGGTTATAGTAGCTCGCACAAATGCCTTCGGGACTTATCTCGGATTTAGTAACTCGCACAAATGCCTTCGGATCTTAGTCCGGATTTAGTAACTCGCACAAATGCCTTCGGATTTTAGTCCGGATTTAGTAACTCGCACAAATGCCTTCGGATCTTAGTCCGGATTTAGTCACTTAGCACAAAGCCTTCGGGACTTAGCCCGGACATCATTCGAAGAACCATGCACACATATATCAATAAATCATGACACATCCATATTTCATTTTCATTACCAAAGCTCAACACAAGACACTTATCATATTTACAATTTCGGCTCAATAGCCACATACAAAGGGCATGATTTTGATTTACTTAAGACATAATCTAATCGAATCATAATTTAAGTTCCATTACTCGAAAACTTACCTCGGATGTTGTCGAACGGCTTCAACGGCTATTCGATCACTTTTTCCTTTCCTTATCCAACTGTGGTCCCTAAGCTCTTGAGCTAATTCAAACAAATTTAACTTATCAAAGTCTCATTTTGCTAGCTTATGGCCGAATATGACAAGGAGTTTGATAGGTCATATGGCCACCCTTTAGCTCAAATACACAATGATCATACGCATTTTAATCACATCAACAATTTAATACAATTCATTCGAACATTAAAAGAGAAGCTCAAGGTACTTAGCCCATATATATACATTAGACATTAGAGTCACATATGTACGAAATCACGAATCGAATTCAACATACTAGCTAATATTTCCCTTAGCGAATTTTCTAAGTCAAGCTAAAGCCATCAATAGGCTACCAATGGCCGAACATACACATCTATGCTAAGGCCGATTGCAACACTTAATACATTCTACAAGTATGGTCACTTGTGTTGACTAAACACCATTTGTTTCAAGTTCAAAACTTGGCTAATACACATATATACACTATTAAAGCATCCTCTCCTTTACACTAATTCAACACATGCATTACCCATAATATACCAAATTACATTCGGCCTTAGCACACAACTTGCTAGCCGATTCTTCTCCATCTAGCAACCAATGCACATACGAGCTCATTTGTTAGACTCTACTTCATCTAACAACAACCTTATTTCTTTTCTATATCCTACCATGGCGAATGCATCACAACACCTTACCATTTCAATTTTTTGTCATGGTTGAACAAGGAACTTAATGTCTCACTCAAGGATGCTAAAAAGGAGATTCAAGAGTTATCAATCCACCATCACATGCATCATTAACAAGCTTCACATTTAGCATGCAATGATATCAACACAAAATCCACCTTGGCCGAATACCATCCCCATGACATAGCAAAGATTTGAACCATGGGCTAATAAGAACATCAAGCTAGCAACTAAAAACATGCATGAATCTCATGGCACAACATCAAACATACCTTAATCTTGATACAAGTATGGCCGAACCTCCTCCTAATCCTCTTCTAAACCAAACATGGAGCAAGAATTTCTTCCTTCTTCCTTAGAATTTTCGGCCAAAAGAAAATGAAAAGGATGAACAAATTTTTTTTTCTCTTTTCTTCAACTCACGGCAATGGGGGGGGGATCACACACCTTCTTTCCTTTTTTTTTTATTCATTTCTTTATTACCCATACACCTTATTTTATTTATTCCAACATAAACCACTTACACAACATGTTTTATGACATGTTTTGCCCATCCCCCTTTGTCATGGCCGGCCACTAGGCTTTAATCTAGGGAAATTTGACATACAAGCCCATCATTTTCACATCATGCATTAATAGGCCACTTTACATTTGCCTAGCACATTTCTAAGTTTTCTCACATAAGTCCTATTTGATAAAATTCACTTACAATTTACAAAATTCAAACATGAATTTTTCACACATGCATATGTACATATAATGAGCATTAACTATGACGGCTAATTATTTTTATGACTCGGTTTAGTGGTCCCGAGACCACTTTCCGACTAGGGTCAATTTAAGGCTGTCACATTTTTAATATGTTTAAAGTTGTTAAAATGTATTTTGGAAGTTACATTAATGGTTGATTTTGATACAAGCTTTTAAATGACAAATTTTGGTGCCACACGGTTTAGCCAAATGGTTGTGTGTCACACATGGCCTTGTGACACGGTTATGTTCCATTGAAAAATAAGGTGCATTTAGATCACATGATCTTAGTTAGTTACATGGCCCAGCCACACAATCGTGTGACTTTTATTGAATTTTTGCATTTAGGTCCCCACAACTTCAGTTAGTTACATGGCCTGGATACACGGCCGTGTGACTCTAATTTCACATTGTCTCCATTTGTAGCATTGTCTAGGCACATGGTCGTGTGACCTTGTTTTGAAAAATTTCCTGACTTTTTGAAAAGTTTTTAATTTAGTCCTTATTTGTACTTGAGTCAACTTAAGAGCTTTCGTAAGCTCGAATAAGACTCGAATTTAATTTACCACTACATTTGAATGTTTATGACGTGATTTATTATTTGAAGAATTTATTTATGCTTTAATTGATTTGTAACTTTGGAAATGTTGCAAATTACTCCTAGTCAAATTCTAGGTAGATATTAGGACATACATATGCTTGTACTGCGTTCCATCCTTAAACAGATGGTCAGTCAGAGAGGGTAATTTAGATACTGGAGGACATGCTAAGGAGTTGCGTGATTGATTTCTGAGGCAATTGGAAGGATTACTTTCCACTAGCAGAGTTTTCTTATAACAATAGCTATCAGTCTAGCATACAAATGGCACCTTGCGAGGCATTATATAGTCGTAGGTGTCGCACTCCTTTTTATTGGACTGAGTTGGGTAAGCGGCGTGTTCTGGGCCCTGAACTAGTTTCTGATACCAAGGATAAAGTTAGACTGATTCGGGATTGATTGAAAGCGGCATCAGATAGAAAAAATTCGTATACAGATCTGAAGCGTCGAGAGATAGAGTATTCTGTGGGGGACTTCGTTTTTCCCAAGGTCTCGCCATGGAAAAAGGTGCTGAGGTTTGGATGAAAGGGCAAGTTGAGCCCTAGGTTTATTGGGCCTTACCGCATACTGAAGCGAGTGGGACTAGTTGCCTATCAGTTCGAGTTACCTCCAAAGTTAGATCAAATTCATGACGTGTTTCAAGTTTCTATATTGAGGCGTTACCGCTCTAATCCCAAGCATTTTATTTTGGTTGAGGAGATTGAGGTTAGGCCAGATCTGACTTTTGAGGAGGAATCGGTTCAGATATTAGATCGTGATGTCAAGGTTTTAAGGAGGAAGTCTATCCCACTGGTGAAGGTTCTTTGGCGTAATCGTAGCTCTGAGGAGGCCACGTGGGAGCCTGAGGATGCAATGCGACAACAATATCCTCATCTATTCTGATCAGGTAAAATTTCGAGGCCGAAATTTTCTTTTAGGGGGTAGAGTTGTAACGCCCCAAAAATCCTTAATATTTATTTTCATATGTTTGTGTTACACAAATAAATGTCTGCTTCAGTGGTTAAGTGTCTTGGGAAGAGTCTGAGAAGTTTTGGGTTCAAGCTTTGGCTTGTGCAAAAGTTTTGTTTTAAATGAATAAACCCCTGTCTCTAGTCAGTAGGTTTATAAAATAAATGTGGGTATAATATGTCAGAATGGGCCTATTGGTCTAGGGGATGAGTGGCGTGTTATTGTTACCTGAGGTCTGTAGTTTGAGTCCTGGTATGTGCAATGGGGTGTTTTATTTTGCTGCTAGGGCCGTGTGGGTGTTTGAGTTTAACCGAACTACTGAAGAGTTGTAGTGGATTTTGAATTTGGTGGTTGAGGGAGAAGTGGATGGTTTTGAGGGATTTGGGGAGGAAAATGTGGGAGTTTGAAGTTAGTGGGAGAGTTGGTGCCGACCTTGAACTGTTGTTTCTCAAGTTTTCAATTTTGGATGGTACTTTCTCCCCATTTCCGTTTCTGTCGACTATTTTTCACTTCTTGGAGGCCGAATATTGCTAAAGGTTCATTCAAATATCTTTCTTTTTCATCTATTTCTACTTTGTTCTTCCCTACGGCAATCGTTCCTTCCCCTTTGCTTATCGATTTTCTCTTCTTCTTTGGCCGAACACTCTTCCTTTCCCTCTCTCAATTCTTTCGGGTTTGGCATTTTTTCTTTCTTCTCATCTTTTTTGCTTCCTGCCATCTTGCACCCTTTATTTTTTCTGGCTGCCGACTTTTTTTCTTGTAGCTGAAAGCTGCCCTTCTCGCCGTTCTCTCTGTGTTCTTCGACGAATCGGTTTTGGTGCTACGGTAGTTTCCTCCCTCTTTGCTGTAGTAGTTGCTTCACCAAACACCTCCCTTTTGCTACCGATTTTGCTACCTACAATCACTATATTCGGTTTCTTTCTTCTTGCTTATTCTTGTGGATTAAGTTTTCGATTATTGCTAGTGGTGCGGTGGTTCCATCTTTTGTCTCTGTTGAATCGTGGTGCTTTTGGCCTTCTTTTTGGGTGTAGGCCAATAGTTTCTTTCCCTATACTTGGATTTGCATTTTTGGTAAATTGATTTTCGTTTTGCTTCAAGTTAGACATGCGAATACTTATTAATAGGGGTTCGACTAGAATATAGGTTCTAACCGTAGAGATAGTGGTCACACCTTATCTACGGTTTAATAGTGCAAGGCCTCAGTTGCTCAAACAAGGCAAGTACCAATCGATCTTTTGGATAAGTGTTATAAAAGGGGTCATTTTAATCCTATTGTTAAGTGATTAATTGTGTGTTATGATTGAATATAGGTTGGAGTGCTCAAGAACGTTGTATGCACTTTTTGTAACCAGGTGTGTGTAAACACAACCTTGCCAACTGAAATCGATAAAAAGCCAAAAATGTGAATCGTCGACGCCACACGGGCATAGGGCTACCCATGTGGTAAACTGTGTGTTCGAACACGGGTGTGTGATCGATAAGGCAGGCCATGTGCGATTCATGAGCTGGGTCGAATTGGGTCGAGTGGGCCCCACACGGGTGAACAACACGGGCGTGTGGGATTAGTGTGCTAGGCCGTGTGATCCACACAACTAAGGCCATTTTTAGGCCTTATGGGCCACACGGGCGTATGGGCCCACCTAGGCAAATGATATGGGCTTATGGGCCAATTTTCACTATTAAACTGCAAGGTTGCGCTGGTCGCCCGAGACGACTGTGGACCTACTTTTGGGTCTGTAAATGTATTTAGACCCCTATTTGGCTGAAATGACTGTTATACCCTTGTATGATATAAACATCTATATGGCTATATATGAGGCATGCTGCTAGAACTGTACTGAATGCATGTATAATACTATGATTTGGCATAACATGTTGTATATTGCATTGCATTAGATTGGGGATTTTATTATTCGGAGGAAGTGCACTAAAAAGCCTCGAGCCTGATTCACTGGCAGCTCAGCTGCATATTACTGTTTAGTGCCGCATTCGGTACTACTTGGAGTGTAGGGTTGGGTGGGTTGATTATATCCCCACATGGAGTGTAGGGTTGGGTGGGTTGATTATATCCCCACATGGAGTGTAGGGTTGGACAGAGATGGTGTGTAGAGGCTGGTTGGGTAGGAATCTTGCGAATTGCATATATGTGACTGTTACTGTACTGAGATGGGCTAAGGCCCAAACTAGACTAACACTTTTACTGAAAAAGGGCATATGCCCAAACTGTGCCTATTTGTATGCTATCTATTTTTGTGCCTGGGGATTACACACTAAGTTTTGTAAACTCACCCCTTTTGTTTCACTGCGCAGGCAATCCCCAGACTTAGGGAGGATCGGTGCATCGAGGGACTCAAAGGTGGCCACTCAACCGCATATATTTTTGTATTTGATTTTGTTTATAAGTATTTTATTTGGGGTATTCTTACTGTAATAAGGCCTTTATGGATTTTTACTTTAATTTTGGGATTTTTTTCGTTGCTTATGATTCATAATCGCTAGTGGTAGGAAAACATGGGTTTTCAAAAGTCACAAATGTTTTTTTTCAAAACACTCATCGCTACGTAGATCATTTTAAAAACTTTCACTAATTATAACGACTTGTAAATAAGTGTATAAGGTTTTGAAAACAAATAACTCAATTTAAAGATAATAAAAGATAACAAAATGGCTTATCAACGACTTAGTTTTCGAAAGCACTTTCATGTGGCATCGCCAGATTCGGCCTTAACGTCTGGACCGGGTTTGGGGTGTTACATATAAGGCCTGAGAAAAGCCACATTTGATGATTATACATTGAATTGACTATCATTGTGTGACTCGTGTTTTATTTGAATGTTAATTTTGTATTATGAAATAGTTTCATGTTTAATTGAAACAATGATTATGAATTATTCTTGTTGTTTAATTGAATGTTTAAAGATGGAATCGTATGTGATTGCTCTATGAATTATTCTTAAGTTTTTCCTCAATGGCTTCCATTCTTTTCATTATCATGTTCATTAGCTTTATTTTTAGCATGAATACCTAAACCTTTTAAGGTTGTTGGTTGATGGAGATGTGGTGAGCTGATTTTTGGATGATGGACTAAATTGTTATAAATTGAACTAATTTGAGGGTACCTAAAAAATTTGGATCGACGACTTTAAGGGAATATCTAGGTAAGTGAGACCGAGAGGAGGTCTTGTTGGGCACCAGTTCATTAGTCCCAGATTAACTGGTGAGATCAAGAGATAATCCAGATTAATTTGTCTAACTTGGTAAAATTGAGACCGAGATGTAATATGGGGTCATTTTGGGAGTTTAAGCAATTTGGATCCCTAATTCAAAGATTAGTGAACTACATCAAGATCAACCAACTATCGTTTGTTATTTAACTGTTAATTCTGTAACTTTGCATGTTTTACAATTTAGTTTTTGTTTGTTAGATCGTAGATTACTTTAATTTATCTTGACTTTATGATTTGCCATAATATAATTTCTTTGATCAGTTGGTTAGACTTTATTTGGATGCACGTTATTTAAAAATTATTCAATCCCTGATTCTCTTAGGTTTGATCCTTGGAATACTTTAGTGTTCTATTGTAACGCTACAAATATTACTACTGACCTATCACACTTGCAGAAAAGCCATAATACTTATATTCGTTTAATCCCAATATTGATTCATATCTCTTTCTTGTCGATCGAGAGGGAGGCTATCAGTAAAACAAGACTAGGCCTCGTAATATGTAAACAATTGGTGTAATCTTACTTTACTAAAAATATATATTTCTTTTTGTATGGAATTTTCATTCCATAGTTGGTACTACCAAAGAAGAATCGATTTATTATAAAGTGTATACTTGTAGCTAGGTTGCCTTCCCCCTCTTTTGGCTTAATGAACTAGTCTGGCAGGTCAGGTAATAATGACATAATAAAGAGACATTTTATCACATCACAACCAACGATAGTTAATTCCAGATCATTAAAAAGGTTGGAAGTTGTGATGCTATATATTTTATGTGTGCTTCCTTTCTACTTGAGAAATTTAAGTTGTTAATATATGTAGATCATACTCTTACTGGTACCATTCTGTGTATTTGGAACAAATTGAGCTAATGTTCTGTCGTCTTACCGTGTCTAGCAAAGTGCATTGTGGTTCTACATTTATGTTTATCTTACCTTACAAGGCTTCTACATCATGTTATCATTTTGATGACTCAAATGACCTCTAAAATATGGATGATCATGATGATATGGAATTGCTAGCTTTTTCCAATTCCAACCATGAATTTTGGTTCTCTATTTTCATCTAATGGATATAGAAAAACACAAAATTAATACCACATAATATTAGCTACAGAAAGACACATAAACTTAATGGGTTCTTAGAGAATTGTAATTTAATTCCCATGAATAATGGGCAAGCAAAAGAGATAGATTCAATTAAGAATGCTTATTTTGGGGCTGAAGAACTACATATATCATTTGAGCCTAGAAGTTCATTTACTCACAGTTCAAAACTAGATAATAGCAGTTTAACTTTTAGATACACACATTATTGGAATGATGCAAAGCCTAAGAACAAGATTTCTACTGCAGATATATCAAGTTGCTGCCTAAGAACAAGATTTCTACTATAGATATATCAAGTTGCTCAGAGACAAGCCTAGTGGTGGAACTGTAAATGAGTATAAGTGAGCCCCAATGCTTTCCTAAAATGTAGGAGAAAATATCTAACATTGTTTTCAAGTCCATATTAAACAACAATCGAGAAGTATCAAAAAATATTACATCAAAGCCAAAAATCCTACTTAAGAAAGACAGTAAGATTAATGTGATGGCATCATATTCAATGATGAAGCAATTGGGCCATGCAAAAGATGTTGTGTAACACCCCAAAATAGGGCTTAGGAGTTTTAGGGGTATTTTAGGAATTTGGCCTATATGAGCTTGAAATTTTGTACGGTTGGTACTCGATAATGTTTTCAACTATGGCATCTTAACTGTTAAATCAATTTTTTAAAAAGTGTTCTAGAAACCCCTAATTTTAGAGAAAGGACTGATTTGTAATAGAGTCAAAACAGTGAGCATTTATGTGGCAATTTAACCAGTTTATAAAATTGAACCTATTTCTTCCCCATCAACATGTTTTCACGTTAGTTTCTTTTCCCCTTCATTGTGCTTGCTGCCCTTTGCCTTTTCCTCATTATTCCATTGATCTTTTATTCTCAAACCAGAATACCCTGATTTCCTATCATTCCTAAGTCATTTGCCATTATAAATCCCTACTAAAAAGACCCAAAACTTATTAGATTTCATCATCTTCTCCAGATGTAGGTTTTTAAAATTTAAGTCAAAACTCATTCATTCATTCAATAAAGGTAATTATTCATGTACCCATTGGTTTTTAATATTATTTAGACACTAAACCTGAATTATTAGCCCTCAAATCGAATGTTTTAAATAAAAGCTGAAAATCGAACAATTAATGGTGGATTTCATGATTTTGAGTCAAAACTTGGTTTCAAAGTGTTTTTCAACTTGTTTTAGAATGATTAGAAGGTTTTAAAACTTATATTGAAGTTTTGTTATGGATTTTTCATGTTTAAATGAATTTTGTAAAAATTGCCTAAAAGATGTATAAAAATGTTGATACCATGAATTGAGTATATTTGTTTAGTTTGAAGGTTTTGAATTAGGCGTAGATGAATAATTAGATGAACGGAACTAATTTTAGGCAAAAAGGTTGAGTACAGATCGAGATATTAGTATTTAAAGTTCGTTATGCTAATAGTTTAAGTTACATGGGAAATTAGCTTAAAGCTTGTGTATTAGTTGGTTTGAGTGAATTCTTAGTTGTTATTTGACTGTGGTTATTGTATGATTTATGTGTGTAAAGCTTCGGATTTGTTAGAGCTTGCTACAAGCTAAGGAAGCGTTAGTTGAGCTTTCAACTTTTCGACAAAAAAATAAAGTGCTGAGTGTATGGAATTGCTACTCGTAAACATGAGTCATGTGTTATTTGGGAATTTAAATGTAGCCTAAAACCTTACTCTAAGTTCCAAGTGTATGTTTCCTTGAATTCATAATTATCTTGTGATTTTATGGTTATGTATTGTGCATAAAATGTGATATGTGGATACAGTGACTGTAACACCCCGTACCCGAGACCGTTGCCGGAGTCGGACACGAGGGGTTAACGGGCTTAATCCACTTACTTTAATAGTCCATTTTAAAAATTTCCAGGCAGTTGGCTAACCGCGTCACTGTCACTTTAAAAATCATAACTTGAGTTCCAAAACTCGAAAATCAGTTTCGTAATTTTTCCCTGAAACTAGACTCATATGTCCATCTATAGATTTTTTTCTAGAATTTTTGGTCAGGCCAATTAGTACAGTTTATTAGTTAAAGTCTCCCCATTGTGGTGCGACTACTAATGACCTTCATGCATTACGACTTGGATATCTCTCTGTACAGGGCTTCAATACTGATTCCGTTTGTTTCTATAGAAACTAGACGCAAAAAGTCTCTGGTTAATTTATAATAAATTTCCAAAGTCAGATCAGGGAATCCAGAAACCGTTCTAGCCGTGTCTCACGGAAACTTTAACATCTCATAATATACTGTTCATATGAACCTTTTGTTACTTTCCTATGAAAATAGATTCATCAAGGTTTGATTACATAATTTATTCAATATTTAATTCCATTCCTTCTATTTTTAGTGATTTTTCACATCCACATCACTTCTTCTTGCCAACATCTATTTTAAGGTAAACTTTACCTATTTCGTGATCCTCCATGGATCGACTAGAGTTTGTCATGCATATACCAAAAGTGATCATGAATAACCATTCCCATGGCTAACCGTTACCAACATTTCTATACCTCTCGATGGACAACATACAAAACGATTATAATGCTATGATCAAAGTATATTTAAGCCATTTTCGCATGGCTATCCAAATTTACACAAACCGAAAGGTACATGACCTACAACAAAAGGGTAGTCCTATACATGCCATTTCAAAGTTCAACCAAAAATATACCAAAAGGAGCTTTGATAGTGTGGGCGACTTCGACTTCAAAATCCGAGTCCGATGGTGACGAACCAAAATCTATAAAACAGAGAATCAAGAAAGCGGAGTAAGCATTTAATGCTTAGTAAGTTTGAGTCATGAATTTAGACATAACCAAAGTATAGCATTCATGTAGCTAAGCAGATAATTTCATATGCACAAATTCTCAATATCATACTTACTTCACATTACCAACCCTTATATTCATACACAAAGATCAACTTAGCCAAAGGTAGTTAGCTCATTTATCAAGCGGCGAATATTATTCGAAGGAATCAACTATTCCAAAGCACATACGAAACATACCTCATTGTTGAGATTTTACAAGCGTAATAACTGAAATTTTTACAGCAAGATCATTCATTCCCGAATCATGTACCTTCGGAATTTAACCGGATATAGCTACTCGTTCAAATGCCTTCGGGACATAGCCCGGTTATAGTAATTCGCACAAATGCCTTCGGGACTTAACCCGGATTTGGTAACTCGCACCAATGCCTTCGGGCTTAGCCCGGGATTAGTAACTCGCACAAATGCCTTCGGATCTTAGTCTGGATATAGTCAGCTAGCACCAAGCCTTCGGGACTTAGCCCGGTCATCATTCGAATAACCATGCACATTTATCAATAAATCATGACACATTCATATTTCATTTTTATTATCAAAGCTCAAACACAAGACACTTATCACACTTACAAATTTCAGCTTAATAGCCACATACAAAGAGCATGATCTTGATTTGCTTAAAACATGATCTAATCAAATCATAATCTAAGTTCCATTACTCGAAAACTTACCTCGGATGTGGTCGAACGTTTTCGGCGGCTATTCGATAACTTTTTCCTTTCCCTTATCCAACTGTGGTCCTCTAAGCTCTTGAGCTAATTCAAACAAATTTAACTTATTAAAGTCTCGTTATGCTAGCTTATGGCCAAATATGACAAGGAGTTCGATAGGTCATATGGCCACCTTCTAGCTCAACTACACAATGGTCATATGCATTTTTAATCACATCAAGCAATTTAATACAATTCATTCGAACATCAAAAAGGAAACCTCAAGGTACTTAGCCCATATATACTTTAGGCATTAGAGTCACATATATATATGGAATCCCGAATCAAACTCAACATTTTAGCTAATATTTCCCCCTTGGCCGAATTTTTCTAAGCTAAGGTAAAAGCATCAATATGCTTGCCTCTAACCGAATACATGCAACCCCAATCTTCTTCCTATGGCCGAATATGAATGTCTATGTTGAGGCCGATTATATACTTAATACCACACATAAATGGCATACATTTTAATAACTAATGCATTACATATTATAACTCAATACGCATCCATCATTTACTCCATAACCGAAACACCATCATATGTAAATATATACCTTGAGATAATATATAGGTCATACCAATACATCGTGTGCAATCATATATATATATATATGTGCAAGAGCCGAATCTCAAAGTTGATTATAACCAAATATAAACATATATCTAAAACATAAATCTTACCTACCATGCAATAAGCATAAGTCATACTTATGGATATACCATGGCCGATACTTCCAACAACACCAAATAAAAAATATACTTCATGGATCTAAGGTAGAACCAAGAAAGGAACTCATAATCATCAAGATGTAAGCAAACTACCATTGTTCATCTAGATTTAGCATGAAACACGACCATCACCCTTATTAATCTCCATAGCCGAAAACCTTACTTATTCCAAAATCACAATTTCAACATGGGTTTACAAAAATCACTTGATATCAACTAAAATTTCAAGAGCTAGTACAATCTTCCTTACCTTAATAGTGACCTAAGATGACCGATTGCTTCACTCCCTTCTTCTTCCTTTCAATTCGGCCAAGAAAAACCAAAGAACACAACTTGTTTTTCTCTCTTCCTTAGAACATTCGGCCAAGAGCTATGAAGAAAGATGGACACTTTTTTTTTTGTTTTCTTTCTTACCTTCACGGCAATGGGGAGGGGGAGAAACAATCTCTCCATTCTTTTCCTTTTTCCATTTCTTTATTACCCATACCCATTATTTTATTGTTCCTAACATACATCACTACATAACATGTTTGTGGCATGTTTCCACTCATAGCATGGCCGGCCATTAGCTCAAATATTGGGCAATTTAACATGCAAACCCACCATTTTTATATCATGCATTATTAGGCCACTTTACATTTGCCTAGCACATTTCTAAATTTTCTCACATAAGTCCTATGTACTCCATTCACATGCAATTAACTAAATCGAAGCTTAAAAATTTTTGCACATTCACACTCACATATTTTAGACAATAAATATCACATTCAAATAATTTGGTGACTCGGTTTAGCGGTCCTGAAACCGCTTTCCGACTAGGGTCACTTTAGGGCTGTCACAGTGACTATGGTGTGAAGTGCAATTATATACATGACATTTATATGTTATATGACTATGATAGTGTTTTGCAAAATATGTTATTCGACAGTGGTAGTGCATGGATAATTGATAAGTAATATGTGTTGTTTTTGAATATTTTGGCCTTATGATTTCAGAACCATTGGATATAGTTGGCATGTCATAGGATTGTCAGTACTCACTTATAAGTATAGTGGTTTTGGGCGTTGAGGCCCTGGGACATGTTTGGAGGGATAAGGGAATGTGAGCTAAGCTCTATTCAACGGGACATGTGAAGAGAAATAAGGAAAGTGTTATCTTTATGCTTCACTTTTTGGGATATGTTTGACTATATGAGTCTATGTGGTGTAAAGGAGATCCACGTATCCGATGTGTGATGATAGAGCTCACTATATGTTTCATAACTCAAGTGTCAATTTATCATATTTATGTAATCATGTGGAAAATGTTCTATGCTTGAATTAGTATGTATGCATTGTGGGAATGAACTATTAGATGATGAATGACGTAATACTATATGATGTTAGATTTAAGATTAAGGTACTTATTAGTAAATGATTGGTTGTGCTACAAGATATAATTTTTACATTGTGGAAATTCAATGCATTCACTGAGCTTGTTGAAGCTCGCCCACTTATTTTAACATATGCAAATTAGTGACATCACGGTGTGGGCAGTGTTGTTTCCGAGGGAGTGATCTAAGGAAGACTGGTTATTTATCGTAGGTTGTCTATCATTTACATTTGTAACATCCCGAATTAGGGCCTAATCAGAATAGTGGTTTTGGGACCACAAATATGTCATTAAAATAATTATTTTATGATCATTATGAGGTCTAGGATATGAGAATAAGCATGTGTTAAAGTTTCATGAAGAAATTCTATGTGCAAGGTGCCCAATTGGACATTAGGGCCCAATTAGAGGTCCTTAAAGAGTAATTTACCCAATTTCTAAGTTTTTGGACAAAAATAGGCATGCATGGAAAATTTTGGAAGTTTAGTAAGGAAGTGCATTTTGGTCATTTGGTAATAAACTAAATAAAAATGGAAAAATCAAGCTAAAATCAACTCATTTTCTTCTCCATGCTACCAAAATTCTAAGAGTCTCCATATCTAAGGTTTTCCAACATTTCAAGCTTGATAGTAAGTCAATCCTAGCCCCGTTTTTAATGTTCTTCGTATTTTTGAGATCCTCGTAACATGCTCTTTCTATTTCTACCCATATCTCATGCTAGGGTTCATGTTTAGAAAACTACCCATGCATGAGATGTTTGTGTTTTGATGATTTATGAAGAAATATGGGAGTTAAAGGATGGTAAACAACTTTTACTAAGTGATTTTTCATGGAAATGGCTTAAAGGACTAAATTGTAAAAGTTATGAAAATGGGTAGAAAAATATAGAATAAAGGAAAAACATGGGCTGCTATAAGTGTGAATAACATTCGGCTAGGCATGGGTAGCCAAGGAATTACATGTATTTCATTATATGAGCCTTAGGACTAAATTATAAATATTGTAAAAGGTTAGGGGCAAAATGTTTTTTTTGCCCGGGGGTGAGTTTTAATCCTAAAATGAAAAATGTGATGTATTAATAGTCTAATTTTATTGATGTAGACCTCGAGGAACCAATTCCAGAGGTCGACCGTGGAAAATGAAAGGTTTTGGAATAACTGAGACACGAATCCGAAACGACTACCAGGTAAGCTCGTATAACCCGAAGTAAACTCTTTATATACTTAAAAATGCATGTTCTTGAATATATGATAATTAGATATTCATTGCATGATAATCCATAAGCCGTGCTAATGTAAATGAAATGATGATAAATGATCTGATTGAAATAAAAAAGGAAATCCGATGGTTAAATTATGACTTACATGACTTGGGATCCTGCATGTGTTGCAGAAAAGGATTTACCCCGAGTGGGTAATCCACTGATCTCAATATAGAAAAGATCTAGCCCGGACGGGTGCTCCTTGAGTGATCGAGCCTTCCGAAGAATATGGGTGCAATTAGGATTTAGCCCGGATGGGTAATCTGATTGAGGACTGAATTTAGCCTGGACTGGCAATTCAGATCCAAGCTCATGAGAGCAATTGTTGTTAAAAGGGATTTAGCCTGGATGGGTAATCTGATTGAGGACTGAATTTAGCCTGGACTGGCAATTCAGATCCAAGCTCATGAGAGCAATTGTCGTTAAAAGGGATTTAGCCTGGACTGGTAATCCCAACAATGCTCTATGAGTTAATACTACTGGGGATTTAGCTTGGACTAGTAATCCTGCTGTAAGATGTAAGGTTCACGAGAGTGCGTACTTGAGATGATCACTTGCATGACTTGACGGTAGTTAGGCTATCCATGGAGATTTCCAAAGAATTCAATGGGATTAGCATGAGAAATAGAAAATGGAAATATTGAATTGATGAGCTCATCTAAAACTAATGACATGATGTATTGATATGAGACTAACTTGACGATTGAGTTCATGTGATAGGGAAACTATTTCATACTTCTTAGAATTATTGCCTAATTTGGTTGTATGCTAATTAACCGGTAAGTTTACTTTCCAGTTATCCCGACTTACTAAGCATGTAAATGCTTACCCCTCTTTTTTTTCCCTTGTTTTTCAGAGCTCGAGGACTCGTGAAGATTGGAAGAAGGTCAGAGCTTTGTCAACACTATCAACTTGTCTTATTTTGGTATATAGAAACTTTTATTTTGTTATAATGGCATGTATAGGATTTTTGGTTATTTTGTTATATGTGTCATTTGGCTAGCCAATGCAAGGGCTTGAATGATATGCTTACATCATTTTGTATATGGCCATGAGGTATGGCTCATTTTGATGTAGGTTGTAAACCTACTGAATGTACATGGTTATGTGTGAATGTTTCATGTGGATGCTAAATATGTTATACCATGAATGAACATAAGAATGATGGCCAAAACAATTGGGAATGGTTTAGGTCATAAAGGACATGAGTTATAAAATATGATTATTGAAAGAGTGACCTTAAAACAAAGAGGGTATTATGATCATAGTTTAAATTGAGACATATACTAATGTGTATGACCTTCGCCAAGAAAGTTTAAAGGTACAACTATACATTGATAAATGTCCAAAGACCATAGTGGTATGTATTGTTGGGTGAAGGTGACCAAAGGCTTAGAAAATAGCCTCCAAAAAGGGTCCACAAGAGTAGACACATGGGCATGTGTCACACACGGCCAGCCCCATGGGTGTGTGGTATGGCTATGTGTCCCCTGCACCTAGAATTATAGATCAGTTTGCATGGTAGTAAACACACGGGCAGAGACACAGCCGTGTGTCTCAACCGTGTAGAGGACACGGCCTAGCACACGGGCGTGTGCCTTGGTCGTGTGCCCTCAAATGAGTGATGACGTCATAAACAGAATGTCTGGTTTTTTGGACACAGGCGATGACACAGGTGTGTTTAAGCTGTGTGAGGGACATGGGCCAGGGGCACGAGCGTGTCCTCAAGCACACGGGCGTGTGAGGCATAACCCTAGGCATTTTACTAAAATTTTCCATAGTTTTCGGTTTAGTCCCTGACTGCTAATAATACACCATTTGGGCCTTTTAGTCCCATAATAGGGACAATATGTTTTTGTTCAATTGGTTTGAATTTGGAAATGAAATTTTATAACTTGTCTTTCTGAAATGTTAGAGTACGTGTTCGGTAACCCCTCGTACTTTGTCTCGATCTCATGTACGGGTAAGGGGTGTTATATTTAGTGGTATCAGAGCTACGGTTTAGTCGATTCTCAGACAAACGTAGCATGTAACGAGTTTAGCTATACATGCCATTATACAAATTTTGATAGTGTGACATCTCTTAACTTTTTAATTATATTTGAATATAGCAAATGTCTTCCAATCAAGCCCAAGATGAGTCCGAGGGAGCTGAGAGCCATCCTCCAGCTTTCGTACAACGAGCTATTTCTAGTAGTAGTAGAAGAGCTATGTCTGAAGGCCGAAAAGAGGCGAGAGCAGCCTTTTTCAATATGATGGATGAGTGGTTCAGGGTATACCTGAGAAACCGCCCTGAAATACCACGTTCACCTCCACCTGCTAACGGACCTGATGAAGTACCAATGATTGTTGAACCAGTAAGAATTCGTAAAGCCCCAGTGGATAAACTTAGAAAATACGGGGTTGAAGAGTTTAGAGCTAAGGTCGAGGATGATGCTAACGAGCTGAGTTCTGGCTCGAGAATACTGTGCGAGTTTTGGATGAATTGTCATGTACACCTGAGAAATGCTTGAAGTGTGTTGATCTCTTCTGAAAGATACTGCATACCACTGATGGAAGACGGTATCCTCAGTGGCACCAAAGGAAGACATTACATGGGAGTTCTTCTAAGGTAGGATTAAAAAGAAATACATTAGTTAAAGGTTTTTAGACTCGAAGCGAAAGGAGTTCCTGGAACTCAAACAAGGAATTAAGACTGTGTCAGAGTACGAAAGGGAATTCATAAGGTTAAGTCAATATGCAATGGAGTGGGTTCAATCAGAGATAGAAATGTGTAAGCGCTTTGAGGAAGGCTTGAATGAGGAAATTAAATTGCTGATTGGGATCCTTGAGATACAAGAATTTGCCACATTAGCTGATCGGACCAAGGAGGCCGAAGAGCTTAATAATGAATGAAAACAAGCGATGAGAGAAGCTCGAGTTTCAAGTAAGAGCTCCAGTGGTAAGACACACTCGTTTCCTACAAAAAAATCGAGGAGTCACCAGGAACATTCCACTTCATCAGTGGGATATTCGAGTAGAGAAATGAGCTCCAAACGTCATAACCCTAAGTCTTCCTCCCTTATAGTAACTAATGTGGGAAGTGTATATGAACAAAATTTGAAGTGTAAAAGCTACAACAAATTTCACTTCAGAGAGTGCTGAATGAAGAGTAGTGCATGTTTTAGATGTGGGTCTCTTGACCATTTTCTCAGAGACTGCCCGGAGCGAGCTAATAAAGAGGTTGAATTAGCCCCGCAGCCGAATGCTCCTATTTCTTGAGGTAGACCCCTGAGACATCCCGGTAGTGCAAGTGGCAGTCAAACTGTTGTTAAAGATGCAACTGCAAAATCAGAAGATCGAGCCCTGGTAAGAACTTATGCAATACGCGCTCGAGAGGAAGTCTCTGCTTCCGATGTCATCACGGATATATTTTCTATCTATCGTGTCATTTCCTTAATTGATCCAGGGTCAACCCGTTCGTACATTTACATGAAATTGGTGTCTAGCATAAACATGTCTGTAGAACCTACAGAATTTGTGAGTAAGGTGTCAAACCCTCTAGGCAAGTCAGTCCTAGTTGATAAAGTCTGTAAGAATTGTTCCTTGACGATTCAAGGTCATTGTCTTTTGGATAACCTTATGTTACTGTCATTCTATGAGTTTGATGTAATACTTGGCATGGATTGGTTAGCTATGCATGATGTGATTGTAAATTGTGGTAGCAAGTATATTGAATTAAAATGCTCAGATGGTGAGATTCTCCGGATTGATTCAAGTGAGTTGGATACTCCGCCGGTTGTGATTACCTCAGTGATGGCTCAAAGGTATATGAGAAAAGGATATAAAGCCTACCTTGCTTTCTTGTTGAATACTAAAGAATCTGAGTTGAAGTTGGAATCGGTACCGATTGTATGCGAGTATCCGGATGTGTTTTCAGAAGAGCTACTCGGATTACCTCTTGTTAGAGAAGTAGAGTTTGGTATTGAGCTGGTGCCTGGGATAGCGCCTATTTTTATTGCTCTGTATAGGATGGCACCAACCGAACTGAAAGAGTTAAAAGCACAGTTGCAAGAACTGACGGATAAAGGTTTTGCAAGACTGAGCTTTTCGTCTTGTGGTGCTCTAGTATTATTTGTAAAGAAGAAAGATGGTTCAATGAGGCTGTGTATAGACTACCGACAACTTAGCAAGGTAACTATCAAGAACAAGTATCCGTTGCTGAGGGTTGATGATTTGTTTGATCAATTGAGAGGAGCCACTGTATTTTCAAAAATAGATCTGAGATCCAATTACTACCAGTTATGAGTTAAGGAGTCGAATGTGCCTAAGACCGCTTTCAGGACGAGGTATGGTTATTTCGAGTTCCTGGTCATGCCTTTTGGTCTAACGAACGCCCTAGCTATATTTATGGACTTATTGAATCGTGTTTTCTGACCATACTTGGACAAGTTTGTTGTGGTATTCATTGACGATATTTTGATCTATTCCCGTAATGAGTCCGAGCATGATGAACAATTGAGGACTATTTTACAGACTATACGAGACAAGAAATTGTATGCTAAGTTTAGCAAAAGTGAGTTCTGCCTTCGAGAGGTCAGATTCTTGAGTCACATTGTGTCGGGTGATGGCATCCGAGTAGATCCAAACAAAATTTCTGCCATTGTCGAGTGGAAGCTGCTGAAGAACGTAACCGAGGTTAGAAGCTTCTTGGGCTTAGCCGGTTACTATCGATGCTTTGTGAAAGGATTTTCGATGATTGCAACTCCTTTGACGAGGTTGCTGCAAAAATATGGTAAGTTTGAATGGTCAAAAAAGTGTCAGCAGAGCTTTGAGAAGTTAAAGACGTTGCTAACGGAAGCTCCAATTTTAGTACAGCCTGAACCGGGAAAAGAATTCGTGGTCTATAGTGATGCGTCCTTGAATGGATTGGGTTGCGTGCTAATGCAAGAAAGAAAAGTGATAGCCTATGGTTTGAGGCA
The DNA here is from genome assembly GCF_025698485.1 of Gossypium arboreum. Taxonomy (NCBI): domain Eukaryota; kingdom Viridiplantae; phylum Streptophyta; class Magnoliopsida; order Malvales; family Malvaceae; genus Gossypium; species Gossypium arboreum. The sequence continues at coordinate 94,147,073 of NC_069075.1, forward strand.
ATTGAAGCCACACGAGAAAAATTATCCAACACATGACTTGGAGCTAATGACCATTGTATTTGCCCTGACGATTTGGAGACACCATTTGTATGGTGAGACGTGTCATGTATTCACCGATCACAAGAGTTTGAAATATTTGATGACTCAAAAATAATTGAATCTGAGACAACAGAGATGGTTAGAGTTGATTAAAGATTATGAATTGATCATTGATTACCACCTGGGAAAGGCGAACGTGGTCGCAGATGCACTAAGCAGAAAATCCTTATTTTCTTTGAGAGCCATGAACATGCAGTTGGCATTGTTTGATGATGGTTTGGTCTTGGCAGAGTTAAGAGCCAGATCAACATTTCTATAAGAAATTTGTGTAGCCCAGGTCAATGATAGTGATTTTCAAGCCAAGAGAACTCAATACAAGTCAGGCACTGAATCAGGTTTTTGGATTGGTTCCGACAGTTGCTTGATGTTCAGAGGTAGGATCTGTACACTGAGAGACGATGAGCTTCTTTGGAAAATTTTACAAGAGGCACATGATAGCCGTTTGTCTATTCATCAGAGAAGTACCAAGATGTATAATGATTTGAAAAAAATGTACTGGTGGAATGGCATGAAAAGAGAAATCTCTGAATTCGTATCAAAATGCTTGATATGCCAGCAAGTCAGGGCTGAACACCAAGTACCTTTAGGTTTGTTACAGCTTTTGATGGTTCCCGAATGGAAGTGGGACAAAATTGCTATGGATTTCGTGACTAGATTACCGTTGTCACCGAAAAAGAAAGATGTTGTTTGAGTTGTGATTGATAGGCTGACGAAGTCGGCTCATTTCATTCCAGTACGAACAGATTATTCTCATGACAAATTGGCCGACTTGTATGTATCTGAAATTGTGAGATTACATGGGGTACCAATATCGATTATCTCAGACAGGGACCCGAGATTTACTTCGAGATTTTGGAAGAAGCTGCAAGAAGCCTTGGGTACAAATTTGAATTTTAGTACGACTTTTCACCCACAGACCGATGGTCAATCTGAGCGAATGATTTAGATTCTTGACGACATGTTATGATGTTGCGTCCTTGAATTTTAGGGTAGTTGGGAAAAATACTTACCATTGGTGGAATTCGCTTACAACAATAGTTTCCAGACGAGTTTGAAAATGGCACTCCATGAGGCCTTGTATGGAAGGAAGTTTCAAACTCCACTGTATTGGACAGTACTCAAGGAAAGTCAGATTCATAGAGTTGATTTAATCAAGGAAACTGAAGAAAAGGTTAAAGTAATACGGGATTGCTTGAAAGCAACATCGGATAGGCAAAAGTCGTATGATGGTTTGAAAAGGAAAGAGGTCAAGTTTCAGATTGGAGATAAAGTGCTTTTGAAAGTGTCTTCATGGAAAAAGGTATTGAGATTTGGCCGAAAAGGCAAACTGAGTCCGCGATTTGTCAGACCATATGAGATCACTGAAAGACTTTGACCATTAGCCTACTGTTTAGCATTGCCACCGAATTGGAAAAGATTCATGATGTATTCCATGTATCCATATTGTGACAATATCGATCAGACCCCTCCCATGTGATTTTACCTACGGAAGTCGAAATTAGACCGGACATGACTTATGGTGAAGAACCGGTCAAAATTTTGGCTCGGGAAGTCAAATAGTTGTGGAATAAGAATATAACCTTGGTGAAAGTTTTATGGCATCGACACAGAGTGGACGAGGCTACATGAGAGCTCGAAGAAACTATAAGGAGTTAATATCCGAACCTATTTACTGGTAAGACTTTCGTGGGCGAAAGTCCCTAAGGGGGAGAAATGTAACACCCCGAATTAGGGCCTAGTCAAAATAGTGGTTTTGAGACCACAAATCCAACGTTAAAATAATCATTTTATGATCATTATGAGGTCTAGGATATGAGAATAAGCATGTGTTAAAGTTTCATGAAGAAATTTTATGTGCAAGGTGTCCAATTGGACATTAGGGACCAATTCGAATAAATTGCAAAACTTGGGTTCTAGAAGCAATTTGTATGAAATTGATTCGGAATATTAATTAGAGGTCCTTAAAGAGTAATTTATCAAATTTTTAAGGTCCTTAAAGAGTAATTTACTCAATTTCTAAGTTTTTGGACAAAAATGGCATGCATGGAAAATTTAGGAAGTTTAGTAAGGAATGACATTTTGGTCATTTGGTAATAAACTAAATAAAAAGGGGAAGATAAAGCTAAAATCAGCTCATTTTCTTCTCCATGCTGTCAAAATTCTAAAGGTCTCCATAGCTAGGGTTTTCTTAAAACAAATAGGGTATTATGATCATAGTTTAAAATGAGACATGTAATAATGAGTATGACCTTGGCCAAGAAATTTTAAGGGTACAATTATACCTTGATAAATGTCCAAAGACCATAGTGGTATGTATGGTTGGTTGAGGGTGACCAAAGGCTTAAAAAATAGCCTCCAAAAAAGGTCCACACGGGTAGACACACGGGCATGTGTCAAGGCCGTGTGTGACACACGGCCAGCCTCATGGGCGTGTGGTATGGTTGTGTGTCCCTTGCACCTAGAATTATAGGTCAGTTTGCATGGTAGTAAACACACAGGCAGAGACCTGGCCGTGTGTCTCAACCTTGTGGAGGACACAGCCTAGCACACGAGTGTGTGCCTTGGCCGTGTACCCCCAAATAAGTGATGACGTCATAAACAGAATGTCTGGGTTTTTTGACATGGGCGATGACACGGGCTTGTCTAGGCCATGTGAGGGACACGGGCTAGGGACACAGGCATGTGCTTGGCCATGTGAAAACCCCTGTAGGTTCGAAATAGAAAATAAATCAAATAATTCAACACGGGTGATGGGCACGAGCGTGTCCCCAAGCATACGGGCATGTGCTTTGCCTCCACACGGGTGTGTGAGGCATAACCCTAGGCATTTTACTAAAATTTTCCATAGTTTTCAGTTTAGTCCCTGACTGCTAATAATGCACGGTTTGGGCCCTGTAGGCCTATAATAGGGACAATATGATTTTGTTCAATTGGTTTGAATTTGGAAATGAAATTTTATAACTCGTCTTTCCAAAATGTCATAGTATGTGTTCGGTAACGTCTCGTACTTTGTCCCAGTCTTGGGTACGAGTAAGGGGTGTTACAATATTTGTATTGGGGAAATAGGCAATGTGGTAGAACCATTTTGGGTTATTGATCTTTAAACATTGTGATTTGATTTATAAGAATTTCATGTTATCTTTATGTTGGAACTTTTAAACATTGATGTTGGCATAACAATTCCTGCTTGGATGATTGGACACTTTGGATTGATAAATTTAGCCATAGCATGATGAAATAAACAAAGTACTTGATGCATGTTGTTTAGGAACTATTTGAGATGAATTATTTGCTTTCCTATACTGCATTTTTAGCTTCAGGTGCAGAGGTATTGATAGTTGGCTTTGAAAATTGATACCTCTATGAATTAAAATGCACAAGAAAATAGAATAGGGATTTGGTATCGATACCTTATCTCAAGTATCGACACTCAGGACTAAAGTATCTATAATTTATAGCATGTACTGATAATTTTTTATAATTGGGATTTTTTGGTCGGAAAATAGTAAGTACTTTGGTATCATTTATCCAAGTGATATCAATACCACTCAAAGAAAATATCGATACCTTAATGACAATATCGATACCTACGAGCAGTTTTATGAAATTTTGCTAAATAACCCTTATACATGTTTCTAACTGTATGTAAGACCGATTAACAAATTATTTGCATGTAATAATGTTTATTAACTAATTGGATGACTTAAAACTTATACGGGTTAACAAAAGAAGATCGGTTTGCTCGGAGCTAGTCCCTTATTTGATGTACATGAGACGAGACGATGGTGTGGCATCCCGTATTTGGGCTTGGCAACCAGGCTGAGTATAGGGTGTTACATGTTGTGAACAACGGCGCTGATGTTGTCCATGCAGTTCAAAGTCGTTGTAATTAGGATGAAGCAACAAAGGCTGGGATAAAGCAACAAAGAGGGTATGCATTCCAGTCTTAGATGGCCTTCAAGCAACAAGATTGATCCGTTCCCTTGAAAAAAATGGTAATTGGGATGAAGCAATAAAGGCTAGGATAGAGTAACCTTTGCCTTCATCAGATTCATCACAACTAGGTCGTATACCTCTAAGAAATTGTATTTCCACAATTGCATTGAGCTCATCAATTTTGTTTCCTACCTATTTCAATCTCCTTACATATGTTGCATGCTTTATCACATTGAAACTATTGTTGCATTATCTTTGCATCCATCCTTGAAATGGTAGATTAGGTTTATTTAATCAATGGTTGGTTGTTAAGAATAGGCTAATTCAATGGTAAATTTACTCTTATTAACATAGGGTAAGTAATTAAAGCTATATTTTTTTATACGGTTTATTGCATCATATCAACTTTTCAAACTTCAAAACATTTTAATTGAATCATCAAGATATCGATATCATATCAGTCAAGTCATGCCGGCATTTTAGATGCTAAATACTTGCTCGGATTTGATGTGGAATATATTAAAAATATAATGTGCCTATGGCATGGATTAGTTGGGATTTGAAGAAAAAATAGCCTTCCTAAATTTTAATAATAATATAATTTATGTTTCTTTTCAGTTCAAACTGGTAGTGCATAAGCAACATTTAACAAAAGATTTAACTGAAACAACATTGATACTATGATGGCTAAATTAAAACATTTTCAAAATTGAGAACCAATTTAAAATTTAAGCATAGGGTAGGGACATAGTAATTAACCCTTTTTAATAATGCAAATTGTTACATTATGAGGGTAAAAACTTTCTAACCAAGCTTATTTCTGCCATAAAGTTCATTTTTACAACGACTATAATGTTACTCTATATGTACGTAAGTATCCTTGCATGTACGTGTACATACTAAGAAATATTGTTTCACAAATGGTATCGACTGATTTGTTTCAAAACCCAAACTTTCCAAAATTTGAAAGAGTGTCTGCAACAACATTTTCCCTGAATGCTTATTATACTTTTATAAATGACATGTGTACGGAAAAATTGGCTAAATTAAAACATTTTCAAATTTGAGAACCAATTTAAAACCTAAAGCATAGTGTAGGTACATATGATGCAATTAACCCTTTTTAATTATCCAAATTGTTACATTATGAGGGTAAAAACTTTTTGACTAAGCTTATTTCTGCCATAAATTTCATTTTTACAATGACTATAATGTTACTCTGTATGCACGTAAGTATCCTTGCATGTACGTGTGCATACTAAAAAATATTGTTTCACAAATGGTATTGACTGATTTGTTTCAAAACCCAAACTTTCCAAAATCTGGAAGAGTGTCTGCAACAATATTTCCCCTGAATGATTATTATCCTTTTATAAATAACATGTGTACAGAAATTTTGGTAGAAGCATGTATAGTTTAGTTTTGTCAATATATCATCTTCTTCTTCTCAACTATTACCATCTCTTTATAGATTGTATTGTATGTATGTATGTCATTTGTTTTTATCTATACCCCCATAACTTTTCCTACTAAATAAAAATATAAGTTTCTAGAATGAATTTGTTTGGTGGATCAATATACTAATTAATACCAATAGTGTTAGGTGTAATGATAAATTATATTACATTCTTAAAGAGAATTTAGGTTTAAATTTTAAAGATGAAATTGTTAGGAGGAGCAGTCGCAAACCCCAAAAGGATTAGTCTTCATGAATTGTTAAACAAGCATGGAGGATGCCTTGATTCCACCACAAATGAAAAAAAAAACTATGTTAATGCAAATATCAAGTTTTGGGCCGTTGAGTGTCCAGAAATTATTTTATGATCTTTCTCTTCACGCCATCTATGGTCACTACTAAAAGAAATCGTTCACCTTGATTTTTCCTTCACGTTATCTACAAAATCAAATTAAAACTTACAAATAGGCATTCATAAAAAAAGTTAAACTACATTAATAGTCATTCAACTATTAATAAATTTCTTTATTGGTCACCAACTGATAAATTACTAATAGGAAGATAACTTGACTACTTTTAAAATTGGCATAATAGTAGCTTTATACCTCAATATTTATACACTGTATCAACTTAGTATTCATTCCAAAAAAATAACCCTAACATTTACACGTTGTGTAATTTGGTCTATTTTGTTTTGCAATTCTACTTTTATTTGTGACATTGAGGGTTAATTTTAAAAGAATGAGAAAAGATGAAAATTATTATCTTGGATTATTGAGTGTTTCCAGTTTTAGTATATTTCTAAACAAATTTAGTTAATAGATTCATTTTTTTAGCTTTTTAAGTGAAAGTGTCACAAAATAAAAGTAAAATTGAAAAAAAAAGGACCAAATTACACAATGTGTAAATGTTGAAGGTTAAATTTTTAGAGTCAAGACTAAATTGATACAATGTATAAATGTTGACATTAAAGTTGTTATTATGCTAATTTTAAAAGTTATCACGTCATCTTCCCTTCAACCATTAATGACTGGCAACCAAAAAAGAAAAAGTTCGAACAGTTTGATGACAATTGTGTAACATTTCATAATTGCGTGACTAAAAAAACTAACCAATAGTGGAGTAACTACAAATGTAGTTGACCCTAAAAAATTGACATGGAGAAAGGGTCAACTTAAGGTGATAATAAAAGACCAACCATTTTAATTCACTCAATCTAAACCCAAAAAATGACACAAGTTAGAAATGATTTAAATTCAAAATGGCTTAAACTTGGAATGATTAAAACCCAGAATCACCTAAACAAGTCTTTTGAAATGATTCCAATTTTAGTGAAAAACCTAAACGAGAAAACTCAAATAACTTGAACCCAAAATTTGTAACACCCCAAACCCTGCCTAGACGTTATGGCCAAATCTGGAGGTGTCACAAAGAATGAGTTTTGATAACGAAATCTTACACATTAAAACCATTTCAGTTTTTCAACTCTTATTTGCTTTTATCTACTGTCAAAACGTTTATTCAATTAATCACTTCGCCCTAAAACGTGTTTTATAGAGAAAGCTTACCAAAAGCATTATATTCAAAGAAAGCAGTTTGTGCTTTTAGAAAACCTTTGTCTTAATAAAAAACCATAGTTTTTAGATATCAGTAGCAAATTAAGTACTAAATCGAAAATCCAAATCCAAAAGAAAATCATCCAAAAAGTCTGGAGAGTCTAATTTTTACAAAAATCCAGAAATGATCCTTAAAATAAAAACCAAAAACCTAATTAGTTTACAAACTCCGTAGCACTGACCCGCCTAAATCTGTGGATTACCTGAACAAAATAGACAAATGGATGTGAGTTTTCGTAAACTCAGTGTGTAACCCAACAGAATTAAGCATGTAAACATATAGATATATAGTTAGGCTCATGCCTATTTTTAGATACAGTAAACAGAATCAGATATACAGAATCCTACCCCCATCCTCTACACACCAACTCCGACCATCCCATCACACTATATGGGGTTAAAAACACCCACCCATCCCTACACACCATATCGTGCCATTACGACACATGTCAAATAATGTGCAGCCAAGCTGCCAAAATATAGGCCATGATCGTAGTATAGAATACTTCCTCCTCATATCCAATTCCCACCCTATAATACTATACAGAAACAGATACAGAATAACATACTTGACATGCTCAACATGCTTGTGTACAGACATTAGAATAATCAGACATGCATAGCAATATCATACTTAGAACAAAATATTAGACTATCAAATCTACAGTTTTAAGGATTGGTTAGCCCTTACCGACATTACAGTAGGCCCACAGTTGATTGGAATGACCCGACGACCCTAGAGGAAATATTAGAAATATGGGCCCAAATGCCCGTGTGGATAGCCAGTGTGGGCCCACATGCCTAGATTGGCCTTGCCTGTGTGGCCCACACGGCCAGGCCTAAAAACCTACATGCACGTGTGGGCCCACTCGCCCAACTTGGCCTAGCCCGTATGACTCACACGGCCACACCCCGGCCACCACACGGCTGTGTCTTGCGAACAACCATGCCCACGTTGATCACACGATCGTGGCTTACACACGGCCAGCCACACGGCCAGGCACACACCCGTGTGGCATTGATAGTAAGGGTTTTTAGCTTTTTTTTAAGCTCGTTTTTCTGCGTTTTGGGTACACACCTAGTTCATTTAAGATGCTACAGCAACTTCGATCCCTCCAAAACCTAAGAAATAGAAATCCATTGATCACTTAACAACCAATTTACGAGTCACCAAAAAATCCTGAAACTACACAAGTAACTTGCTATCAACTAACACAGATAACAACACGATTAGACCATCAGATCGAATTTCCTTCACCACCACCTTCTTCTACACAAGAATTCCGCAAGAATCAAACCCCTAACTATGCTGAAATCACATTACAAGAAAAGGTATATCTAACAGTTACTAAAAATTGAAACAGAAGTAACCCTCTTACCTAAAACCTACGGCTAGCACCACAAAAACGAGTAAAGCACGATGAACAAGAAGAAAATTTGCACAGATTGCCAAAGAGAACAGAAAGGAGGAAGAAATTAATGTCAGAATTCTGAAGGAGAGAGAAAAATAAAATTTGGAAAAAAGACAATAAAAATGGAATAAAGATAATATGATAATCCCCTATCCCACTAACCCACTACTCACAACTACCTTAGAAGTTTTCTAACACCCTTAACCCGTATTCATCGTCAAAATAGGGTTATGAGACATTACCGATCAATACACATCATTCACCTATATAACATATACACTTATGCATTTGTATATAAAACCCATCCAACAAATTCACATCATCTCTTTTATGGCTCTACAAGGCCTTAAAACATGCTTAAAATAGGTTCAAGACTAAACCGAGTAACATTTGAAAACTTTGTGAACTTATAAAATTTTTCATGAAATCAGTGGTCACACGCCCGTGTGAACAAGCCATGTGTCACACACAGCCACCAGACACGCTCGTGTCACAAGCCATGTGAAAATAGGGCATACATACTGACTTTCACTACAAGGCTAGAGACACGCCCATGTGCCATGGCCGTGGGAAAACTGGAGAGGTTACTGACTTGAGTCACACAGCTAGCCACACGCCCAAGTGCCAGCTCATGTGTCTCACATGGTTAGTAGACACGCCCGTGTGTCTAGGCCGTGCCAAACCTGTAGGGTATACTGACTTAATTCGAAGGGCTACCCCAGGGGACACAGAGCCGTGTACCAAGGCCATGTGTCACACACGGTCGAGCCACACGCCCGTGTGGTCAACCGTGTAGAGTAAAAATAGACTTGGTTTAAGCCACATTTCTCACTCTCCTCATGCCTTCCTACGACAAAACATTTCATGCCATTTCAATACATATATAAGTAACCAAAACATGCTATTCCAAACACATATTATACCATGTATAACCATTCTCTCTACTACTCAATTCCATGATCAATTACATACCAAAATAATATGCCACAATCATCAAACTCACATAACTTCTAAACGCGTTCAATAACCTTTCCATCAACTAAATCATGTTTCTCAAACAAATCAAATCATCATCAATAAATCATGTTGAAATATACCATTCTTTAAGCATTAATATATCAATTAATAACTAACCAAAAGAACAACCATTTAGCCATATCAACAACTATGGAAAACATGCCAAATCACAAGGTATCTTTTAAAGCGCATATATCACTTATCAAACACGTAATTCAAGCCAACTTAAATGGCCAAATACACACCAACAATTTACATCAAAAGCTAGCCAAATCTCATGGCTATATCATATCCCAAAACATATTGTAACATCTCAAAATAGGGCCTAGTCGGAACAGTGGTTTCGAGACCATAAATCTGAGATAGAAATAATTATTTTATGACTTTTATGAAGTCCATGATGTGTATGCATGCTTATGTGAAACTCTCATGAAGAAATTCTACGCATAAAATGTCTAATTGAACTTTAGGGACCAAATTGAATTAGATGCAAAACTTGTGTTATAGAAGCTTTTAGCATGAAATTACTTTAGATTATAAATTAGAAGGTCCTAATTAGCAATTTGATCAATTTCTAAAAGTTTGGACAAAAATGGAGTTGTGTAGAAAAAATTTGAAAGAAATGCCTTAAGGGCATTTTGGTCATTTGGTAAATAAAAGAATAAAAAGGGAAAAAGAAAGCAAAAATTTGTCCATCTTCTCCAAGAGCTAGCCGAAATTTCAAGAGTCACCATAGCTAGGTTTTGTTCATCTTTTCAAGCTCAATAGTAAGTGTTCCCTAGCCCATTTTTAATGTTCTTTACATTTTTGAAGTCCTCGTAGCTTGATTTACCTATTTTCACCCTTATTTTGAAGTAGGGTTTATGTATGAAAATTTAACCATGTGTGACATGCATGTATTTTGATGATTTATGGAGGAATATGAGAATTTAATGTGTGATAAACATCTTTCACGAGATGATTTTTCATGAAACCCACTAAAAAGGACTAAATTGAAAAAGGTGTAAAATAAGAGATAAAAATCTAATTTTGATGAAAATATGGGCTTTTATGAGTACAAGGAAAATTCGGCTAGGCTTGGGTAACAAAGAAAATACATGCATTTCATTTTACGAACATAGGGGCTAAATTGTAAATAAGTGAAAAGTTAAAGGTAAAAAGGTAATTTCATCAAAGTATGAATTATGGATTGATTTAGACAATATGATTATTAAACAAATTAAATTTGGCATTATAGATCAAGAAAAACGTGATTCGGGTCTTGATCGAGAGAAGACTAAATTTTTCGACGAATAGGCTCGTGTATCATCATTTTGTACCGAGGTAAGTTCATGTGTAAATAATGTGATGTGTTACATATTTTAATGCTTTAATGTTATATGAATTTAAATTCTTATTTGCTATCATGAATTATATGCCTTGAAATTACATGAGTACATGGTTGGTATTATGGATATTGTAAACGACATTACGGGCAAGTTCGACAGTGATGCGACAAGCAAGAAAACCCCGTTTGAACCTTAGGAATAGTCTAGGATACAAGTGACATGTCACTAGGAATTAAGAAATTCAAACTCATTGAGCGGTCTGGGTTCATGATATATATGTGATATCTGAGCTCATTGAGTGGTCTGAGTTCATGATGTACGAGATACATGTAATTTGGTTTCGGGTACTGGTCTTGTGTGTCCTACAGGTGGTTAGGTAGTCCTGAGTGGTTTGGATACTTGACAGCTTGTGTGAGGAGCCCGTTTAGTTACACCCTGATCGATAGCTTATGTAAGCAGGCCCGTGAGTAGCTCCATTTCGAGCGTTATATGTTATGAGGTAGCTTTAGCTACGTACGTATATGTGGCACTTATGTGCAAGTTTTCTGTGTATCCAATAGTATTCCGAGTGTTCCACGGGAAATGAAATGGATAATGTAATGAAAGTCCCAATGAGGGTATGTTAAAGAAGGTATGATCATATGATATACTACGGGTAAGTACAGGTATGTATGCTAAACTCTTGAGCAATACCTTGATAAAGGATGAATTATGATAAGAAAGTATATATATATATATGAACACTTGATAAACAAGTCAAAATGCTTGAATGATGAATAATCTTTATGGTTATGTTATTATGTCTTTGCATGATAATTGATTACTATCATTGCATATTATTTGCATGTGGACTTACTGAGCTTTAATGCTTACCCCCTTTCCTTTCCATCCTTTGTAGTTCCGCCAAGCTAGCTCGGCGATCAGAAGCTGTCGGAGTATTTGATCACACTATCAAAAGACTATTGGGTATAGTGAATTTGATAACTTGAGTATGGCATGTATAGGGGACTTGGTTATTTTTTGATATGTGTCATGCAAATTTAGCCAAGTTTCAAAGGCCTCTAATATTGATAATTCATTTTGTAATGGCCATGTGACATGGCTTATATTTGATTATTGGGTTGTAATCTAATTACCCATGCATGCATGTGCTAATGCCTTGATGATGTGATATGTTATTGCTTGGTGACTGTATGATGAGGTGTGGAATAGAGGCTAGGAGATAAGAAATGACTTAATGACCTAAGATGATCATGGTCATGAATATGTATTATGGAATTTGGATAACAAATTTGGTTATGCATGAAATTGGTGTGACTAATTGAATGTGCTTTAGGATGATATTTTGAAGGCATGAAAATGTCATGGCATTGGATATGGAGTGTTTAAATATGCTATATTGCATGCTATGAAACATGTTTGAGAATGTGGATGAGTGAGGGTGGCAATTGGCTTAGAAAATAGCCTCTAAATTGTCTACACGGGTAGACACATGGGCATGTGTCTAGGTCGTGTGTAACACACGGTCTGCCCCCATGGGTGTGTTGCATAGCCGTGTGCCCCCTGCACCCTAGTTTTACAAGTCAGTATGCCCAGTGGTAAACACACGAGCTAAGATATGGATGTGTGTCTTGGTCGTGTGAGAGATATGGCCCACCCATACAGGCGTGTGCTTGGCCGTGTAAAATCTACACCATTTTATGAAAAATTCATTTATTTTTTTTGTGTACCATATGGCCTAGAAACACGGGCGTGTGATATGGCCGTGTGACCTTATTTTGATGATGATGTCATAGTCAAAGAGTTACACGGGTTGAGGACATGGATGTATCCCAAGCCACACGGACGTGTGTGACCACACGGCCTACCCCTACTGGCATGTGACTCCAAAACAAAAAAATGTCAAGTTGCCCAAAGTTTTTTGAAAGTTCTCGGTTTAGTCCTGAACCACCCTTGATGTATGTTTTGGGCCTCGTAGGCCCATAGAAGGGACGAATTGCGTATGTATGAATGAAATTGATTTGAAGAAAAATTTTATAGTTTGGTTTTGCATGAATGTCTGAGTACAAGTCCAGTAACGCCTCGTTCCCTGTCCCGGCGTCGGACATAGGTAAGGGGTGTTACATATATCATCGACTTACGAGCCTATACATGCCATATAACCAAGTTAAAATTGTATAAATACCGAAATCAAAACCGGATAGTGTGATGCGATCTCTGCTGACTTCCAACCTGAACGAACGTCCAAGTACTATAAAACATAGAAAAATAACACAAAGTAAGCTATAAAGCTTAGTAAACTCGTATGATAATAAACTCATATTAGTGAATAACCACATTTAGAACCATTATTCAAAACATAATATAATTCATATGATTGCACCATTCTATCTCGAATCCATGCACATAATTAATCAAGATTTTCATGAGTTTATTTATTCAAAACACGTATGGTTTGAATACTTCTTATCAATTCATTCATATTTTCATATGCATAAGCAATTATACTATTAAACTTTATTCAATTCAATATTCATCACCTTTTCTTTAGCCAAGTGATTTATGAGAAATATCATCAAATAACGGTATTTCGCACACTATGTGCCGTATGTATATATATAGTTAAAACAACTATAACTCATATCTCACATATCATTTAATTCTCATTATAGCCAAATAGACACATTTTGGCATGAAACATTTTTATGCATAAATCTTTCTCATTCATATACACGATACACTAATAACTTACCAAATTACTTTTCTTTTCAATACTCGTATGAAACTCGTATATACCAAATCAATTAATTCATTCACATATTCTTTCTTAACTTGACTTTGCCCGTTGAACCATTTGGAATCGTTAAGGATACATGGAAATCATATAAACTCATACAATGCCATATCCTAGATATGGACTTACATGTTATCACATATCAATGCCACTATCCCAAACAGGGTCTTACAAGAAATCATATAATGATGCCAATGTCCCAGACATGGTCTTACACATAATCACAATACAATGCCAATGTCCCAAACATGGTCTTACATGTAATCACATCTCGGTAATCCTAATGTCATAACATTCGTATCCTATATTATTCCTAAGGTTCATACGGGACTTTCGGACGTTATAACTCTGTCGATTGTGCTCGTACTTACTTCCAATCAGCATTGTAATACAATTTCCACAATAATAATATATTTATAGCTTAATTTAACAGCATTTATTAACATACAAAACTTACCTCGATCGTCAAAACGTCGAAATGGATCAACTAGTCCGAAACTTTGTTTTCCCCTTGATATGAACTCGTACGAGGCTTAACTTGATCTAATCAACCAAATTCAGCTATTTCAATTCATATTCTATTCATTACAACCCAATTTCATGTTTTGGTAAAATTACTATTTTACCCTTACACTTTTGACCTTTTTATAAATTAGTCCTTAAGCTTGTAAAATACAAATTTAATCAATTTTATCATAACCCAAGCTAGGTGAATTTCATACATGATCATAACAACCCATATTATTCATCTATCCACACTTTTACCACACAAGTTATCAAATTTCACAATTTAGTCCAAAATTGACACATTTACTAAAATTCACTTTATAAAACTTATATATCTAGCTTCAAACATTAATAAACTATCATAAAACATCTAAATAACCAAGAATTCAACAATTCCATCATTCCAATACTTTAACAATTTTGAAATCGGAGATACAGGCTAGCTAGATAAGCTACAACGATATCAAAAACGTAGAAATTATTAAAACAGGAGTCAAAACCTTATCCATTTGAGTAAAAACACCATGGCCGAATGTCAAGCTCTTCCATGGTTGCTCTAAACCCTATTTTTGGTTGTAAAAAGGATGGAAGATGATGATATTAAGCTTTGTTTTATTTATTATTAACCTAATTACCTAATTACCCTTAAAAAAATTAATAATTTCACCAATTGCCACTCCACTAACATCCACTATCTTATAAATGGGCTATTTGCCATATAAGGACCTTCACTTTTAAGTTCTATAGCTATTTGACACCTTTAGCTTATAGAACATAACTTTTACGCTTTACACGATTTAGTCCTTTTTACCAAATTAAACACTTAAACGGTAAAATTTCTTCACGAAATTTGCACACAACTCTAATATCATGCTATAAATATTAAAAGAATAATAAAATAAATTTTTGACTTCGGATTGTGGTCCCGAAACCACTGTTTCGATTAACCTTAAAAATTGGCTGCTACAAGTTTGGCTCTATCGAAACTCTTTCAGATAACCGAGTAAAAATAATATCTACGCTTGTGCGGGGATTCAAACACAAGACCCCCAACACACCAATTCCCTTACCACTTGAATCAACGGGCTCCTTCTGATATGAATTTACAGGCAATTTAATATAAGCCCACTCAACAAAGATAAGGCTTGGATCCAAAAATAACAAATTTGACAAAAGTGTGACTTGAACCTAAGACCCCCCACACATACACCTAGAAAACTTAACCATTGAAGCAGATAAACATTTGCGTTAAATATTTACAGAAGTTGAAACAGATTTATCAGAATGTTACAACTTTACCCCCTAAAAGAAATTTCGACCTCAAAATTTACTGGTTAGAACAGATGAGGATGTTGCTGACGCATCGAGTCTTTAGGTTCCCACGTAGCTTCCTTAGTGCCATGATTCTGCCACAGAACCTTCACTAACGATATGGATTTCCTCCTTAAAGTCTTAACATCTTCATCCAGAATCTGAATTGGTTCCTCCTCAAAAGTCAAATTTGGCCTAACCTTAATCTCATCAACTGAGACATGAGATGGGTAAGACTGATACCACCTCAACATCGAGACGTAAAACATATCATGGATACAGTCTAAATCTGGAGGTAGCTTGATTCTTGCATATTAGTCCAAAAAAAAAGGAACACCCTTACGCAGAAGCTTAGTCAAAAGAGCTGCAATTAGAGAGAACCCCCCAACAAATCGTCGATAATAACCTGCTAGACCCAGAAAACTGTAGATTTCAGATACATTCTTAGGCTGTTTCCAATCCAACACAGCCTCGATCATTATAGGATCAATTCGGATCCCCTCAGTAAAAACCACGTATCGTAGAAAAGTCACATCACACAACCAAACTCATATTTGTTCAACTTAGCGTAAAGCTGTTTCCCACGGAGAATCTGAAGCACTACTCCAAGATACTTATCATGCTCATCCTCAATCTTAGAATACACCAGAATATTACCGATGAAGACCACGATGAACTAATCCAGAAATGGCTAAAAGACTCAGTTCATCAGATCCATGAATGCAGCTGGAGCATTCGTCAGACCAAAAGGCATAACTACGAACTCGTAATGTCCATAACGAGTCCTAAATGCAGTCTTATGAACATCCGCTTCTTTAACTCCCAACTGATGGTACCCAAAACGAACATCAATCTTCAAAAATACTGAAGCCCCATGGAACTGATCAAACAAATCATCGATCCTCAGAAGTGGATACTTATTTTTCACAGTCAGCTTATTCAGTTACCGATAATCAATGCACATCTTTATGGTGCCACCCTTTTTCTTCACAAACGGAATTGGTGCTCCTCAGAAAAACACACTAGTGCGAATGAAGCCATGATCCAATAGCTCTTGAAGTTGAGCCTTAAGCTCTGTAAGCTCCTTCGGTGCCATTCGATAGGGAGCGATAGATACCAGAGTTGTACTCGATAGAAGCTCAATTTCAAACTCAACTTCTCAATTTGGAGGAAATCCAATTAACTCCTCAATAAAGACATCCGAAAAATCTCTTACTGTTCTGATATCCCCGACAGAAGAGTTCCAAGAAGTAGAAAAATTGACGTAAGCCAAATATGCCTCACACCCTTTTCGAACCAATTTCTCAGCCACAAGAGCGAAGATCACGTTAGACAGATAATCTCGGCGCTCACCTATCACCACCACTTCTTTATCATTCTCAATCTTCAGAACAACCCTCTTAGATGCACAGTCCAAGCTAACACGATGCTCAACCAAATAGTCCATACCCAGAATTAAATCAAACTCCCTAAACGGAAGCTCCATCAGATTTTCCAAAAAGACAACCCCTTGCACTTCTAATGGAACATCCCTATAAAGCTTACTAACCTAAACAGATTGCCCTAACAGACTTAATACAGCGATCTCAGTAGAAGTGCTATCGACAGAAATTCCCAAGTTTTCAGATACAGAACTAGCTACAAAGGAGTGTGTAGAACCTATGTCTATCCAAGCAGTATAAGGTACATCAAAAATTAAGAACGTACCGGTGATAACATCTGGAACATCCCTATCCTCTCAGCGTTGAGCGGTATAAACAAATGCAGGCTGCTTTGCCTCAGTCTGACTATCACTTCTGCTCGATGCTCTCTACCCATGACCCATACCATTACCACCCCTAGCCGGTCCATGGCCCCTAGATGGCTGTTGAACTACCCTCTGAGGCTATACAAAACCTGGTCCTAAAGCTTGCATCTGATTTACCCACTGTGGACACTCTCGAATCTGATACTCTAAAGACCTACACCTCAGACAAGCCCCAATCCTCCTCCAACACTCGCCCGGATGGCACCTACTATAGTCTCCACAAGGCTAAATCCTAGTAGTAGCAGCAGGAGCCTCTACTCTAACTAGCCCATCAGGTCTGGCCTTTTTTCTTAGGCCTTTGAACATAACTAGAGGGCTTTGAATCCCTCTTATTCTTACCTCTCTCTCGATCCCTATTCTAGCACTCGATGCGCTTAACATCCTCGGTGATTTTCGCCTTTTCAACCAGAACCACAAAATCCCCCTCCCTCTGTGGAGCAATCAATACCCTCAAATTATCTCTCAAGCCATCCTCAAATCGAATGCATCTCTCATACTCAGACACCACCATGCCTCGAGCGTAGCAGCTCAGCCTTAGAAACTCGGCCTCATACTCGGCCACTGATCTATCGTCTTGCGTGAGCTTCATGAACTCACGCCTACAAGGATCCACACAGCTTGCGCCCATGTACTTACCCTAGAAGGTGGTCTTAAAGAAATCTCAGTTCAGATGATCCGACTGAGTACCCTCCTCAAACGTCAACCACCATTGATATGCTTCATTGCGAAGCAAAGAAACTGCACCCTTAAGTTTTTGCTCGGGGGTATAGTCTAAATCATTCATAATCCTCTCAGTAGCCTCCAACCAATACTCAGACACAGTAGGGGCGACTCCAATGACACCCCTGTATAGCTCATCTTGTAACACCCCTTACCCATATCCAATGTCGGGACAGGATTTGAGGCGTTACCGAAATTAACCATACACCATTTCATAAAACCGGGCGATAAAATTTCATTCGTATCAAAGCTTTTCATACACATGCATAATGTTCCTTACACGAGCTACCGAGGCTCTAAACATGTATTAAAGGCAATTTGGGACTAAACCGAGAACTTCAGAAAGTTTTGGAAAAACTTAGAAAATTTTTCAGGAATCAGGGTCACACGTCCATGTGTCTTCAACACGCCTGTGTCCTCAGGCCGTGTAACTCTCTATTTAAAACGTCAGCAAAATAAATTGAACCACACGGCCAGGCCACACGCTCGTGTGCTAGGCCGTGTCCTCCACACGGCTAAGACACATAGCCGTGTCTCTGCCCGTGTGGCTAGCACTTGGCTCTTTTCCAAGCCTTTTTGTTGCCTTAATCTTTCACAAACTTAACCACTTTAAAAACACATATCATAGCATCATTTTAATGATTAAAGACTCTTTATTAAGACATATTCACCACATTAACATGTCCTCTTATATGTAATGCATCTACTCATGCAATACCAAGTCTAGATTCCTTAACTCATATTCATAAGACTTGTCATTTTGATGATCACTTTTACCATTATGCTATGGTTACTGACTCATCGTGCAATTTTTACATGGCTATGACCACCTCAATTGGTCATATAGCATACATCCAATGCACATGTCATATTACCCACCAAACATGTCAAACAAACATAATCACATCATAAACATTAGACATGACATGAATAGCTAGGTTTACAAGCCGTAATCAATCTGAGCCACATCCCATGGCCATATACATATAACTCATTATAAACCAATACATATTACTAAAGCATAATAACACATGTCAATAAACTAGATCCCTATATATGCCATTCACTTGAAATTTCTAATATATGCTTCATTATTCCAAGGGTAGGGACTTGATAATATGATGCTGCCTCTGACGATCTCCAACCCCGAGCTCACCTAAAAACACTAGATAAAAGGAAAGGAATGGAGTAAGCTTTAAGATTAGTAAGTCCATATGAAAAATAATAACCAATATATCTTCTTACAGCATGTTCTTAAGGTAATACCATCATAATTGTCTTTTTACCTATGTTTAGGTCAAGCTATTTTCTCGAGTCATAGTCACTAGATTATTTATATCTGGGGTTACAGAACTCCAAATTAAGATCCACTAATTTTTTAAGTAACTAGACTCACATAACTTCTTACCATAAAATTTTCAGAATTTTTGGTTAAGCCAATTAGTACAGTTTATTCTTCAAAATCACTCCTTTTTTATTGTCTGATAGTTCCGACCCTTCCTCACTATAAATTAATTTTCTTATAATACAGAACTTAGATGATGTTCTCATTTATTTCCCTTGAAAATAGACTCATTAAGAATTCTAAGAATAGAAATTATAACCCATAACTATTTTTTTATAATTTTCAATGATTTTATCAAATTAGAACAGGGGATTTCAAAGTTCATTTTGACTCTGTCTCACAACAATTTAAATATCTCATAGTATGAAATTTTTTTGCTCACACCATTTCCTTTATAAGAAACTAGACTCGATAAGCTTCAATTCCATATTTAATTCAATCTCTAAATTACTTTTTACTATTTTTGGTGGATTTTCAAAGTTGGTCTATTGTTGCTATCCAAAACTATTTTAATGCAATATAATGATCACTAAGTTAATAACACCTTTACAAATCATTTCTACCATCATGGTAAAAATACATATTTATACATAAGCATGAATCCATAATCTCAGGTCATCGTAACATGACATAATAAACATGAATTTACATATCATTCAAACCTTCTTAACTTACTCTGCATGTATTCTCATTCTTGCCAAAAACATGTATCAAGGCCATTACACATGAGTTTAGCGTACATACCTGTACGACGTGAAACGTAACTTACAACTATTCTCACCATTGACTTACCTCAATGGGACCGTCGTCAAATCATACCTCAAATTACCCGTTGAACACTCGAAATACTATTGGATACATGGGAATGTTATACATAAGTGTCATATACACAGCTAGAATCAACTCATAATGCGCCAAGCATGTAGCCAAAGCTACCACATATTATGTAATGCCTGCATTTGAGCTACTCATGGGTCTGTACACAGAGTCAGCACTCGGACCCCAAAGCATTATCATGCAATGCCCACTCATTGAGCTACTCATGGTTCTAATCACAAAATTAGTACTCGGACCCACATTACATATATCACTTATCTCATGAACTCAGACCACAATCTCATGAGTTCAGATCACATTGTTTCACATGACATATCACGTGTATCCTAGACTATTCCTAAGGTTCAAATGGGATTTCTTGCTTAACACATTGTCGTCGCACTTACTCATAATGTCATTTACACTACCAACATACATTTCATACTTTCATAATAATCAAATAAGCATATAGGTATACTCTTGATATCAATAAAACATCTCAATACTCATATTATCAAAACATTAACGTTCGGCATCACTTTCTCATACACAATATCACCAACATATAACTCAATTCAATCTTAGAAAGATAAGTTTCAAATATATTAGCAATAATATGGATAACATGCTTAAATTTGTCACACGGACTTACCTCGAATGCAATTTCGGCTAATTATGCCATTTTAGTCCATAACCTTGTACTTTCTGATTTAAGCCCAAATCTCGATTTTCTCGATCTATCATGATGAAATTCACTCATTTAATCATTACATTAATTAAAACATTCTAAAATTCACAATTTGGCAAAATGACTGTTTTGCCCTTAGACTTTACAAAAATTATGATTTTTCCCTTAGGCTTGTAAATCCGATTTTTATCAAATTTCCTCCTTTACCAAGCCTAGCCAAATTCTTTTTATAACTATAGCAACTCATAATTTCAATTATTACACATTTACTCTCTATTTTACAACCTTTATAAAATGGTACTTTTTGGTGTTTTCATGCTAACACCTTTCACAAAAGTTGTTTATTACACAACTAAGATTCATTTTCTTCTATAAAAATGCAGCGAACAACATGAATATTATCATGGTAAAACCCTATAATTTTAACCATTTTGCAAAATAATCCCCCCATTAGCTAAATTAAGCTACAAGGGTTCCAAAAATACAAAAAATTATCAAAAATAAGCATCTAAATCACTTACTTGAAAGGGATAATAATGGCTGATATTTTTGAGTCTTTAAAACCTCTTCTTTGCTGGTAATTTCGGTGAGGAGAAGATGAGGGAAAAGATGATATCTTTTTCTTTCTCTTTTATTTCAATTTTATTCAATTTTAAGTCACCAACCCACCTAACATTGACAACTTGGTCAAATCTTGTCCCTATGGTTGGCCAAGCTTCTTTAAAGGGCCTATTTGCACTTTAAACACCTCCAATTTTGGTTCTCTAGCAATTTAGCATCTTTGGCTAGTAAAAACAAAACTTTTTCCCTTTATGCGATTTAGTTCTTTTTCAAAATTAAGCTCATAAACGCTAAAATTAATTCACCAAAATTTTCATGCACTCATATAATCATGCTATAACACATAAAATAATATTAAAAATAATTTCTCCAGCCTCAGAATAGTGATTTCGAAACCATTGTTTCGATTAGGCCTAAAATAGGGATGTTACATAGCTCCATTAGACCGGAGTTGTTCAGTTACCGACCCACAGCCCCCAGATCCAGAATGGGGTCCAACAACCCTCTCCAATATCCTCAACATGGCCTGGGACAATGCGTCGTCCCCAGCCGAATGGCTTTGAGACCCAGTCTCAGTAATAGGCGAAACCGGTGTCTCACTCGTATCTAGATTTGGTATGCTGCCTAGAGAAAAAGACTCAGCTAGAGCCCCCTACGACCTCTACCAAGACCATGAGTACTACGTCCATGAGTTCCACTAGCGCTCATTGTATAATTCAAATTTATCAACATTTTAAAGTTTTATGCATCAGTTCCAGTATTTGTTAGCAAATATTTTATGC
The DNA here is from genome assembly GCF_025698485.1 of Gossypium arboreum. Lineage (NCBI taxonomy): Eukaryota > Viridiplantae > Streptophyta > Magnoliopsida > Malvales > Malvaceae > Gossypium > Gossypium arboreum. The sequence continues at coordinate 94,169,268 of NC_069075.1, forward strand.
AATAATTATCAGAAGTTCAAAGATGTTTTCAGAAGTTTCAATCTCTAACTATTTCAGTACAATGTCAGAAGGTACTACCTACTATGTTTCAGAATAATTCTATATAAGTATAGAGATACTTATAGGATTGGCGCCGGAGACTCGATATACCACATACTTTTTCAAATTATCCAAAATATTTGAAAACCAAATCCTTTTAAATCACAATTTCGGAACCCAAAATTTACAGCCCAAGTTTTGTAACTTGACTCTGATACCACTAAATGTAGCACCCCAAACCCGGCCTAGACGTTATGGCCAAATCCGGAGGTGTCACAAAGAATAGGTTTTGATAACGAAATCTTACACATTAAAACCATTTCAATTTTTCAATTCTTATTTGCTTTTATTTACTGTCAAAACATTTATTCAATTAATTAATTTTCCCTAAAACGTGTTTTATAGCGGAAGCTTACAAAAAACGTTATATTCAAAAAAAACAGTTCATGTTTTTAGAAAACATTTGTTTTAATAAAAAACCATAGTTTTTAGATATCAGTAGCAAATTAAGTACTAAATCAAAAATCCAAATCCAAAAGAAAATCAACCAAAAAGTCCGGAGAGTCCAATTTTTACAAAAATCGAGAAATGATCCTTAAAGTAAAAACCACAACCTAATCAGTTTACAAACTCGTGGTCACTAAGAGACTCCGTCACACTGACCCGCCTAAGTCTATGGATTACCTGAAGAAAACAGACAAACAGATGTGACTTTTCGTAAACTCAGTGTGTAACCCAACAGAATTAAGCATGCAAACATACAATGTAATACCTCTAGCCCGTATCCGTCGCCGGATTAGGGCTATGAGGCATTACCGATCATATTACAATTCACACAGATATGCATCACATAATATAGTTCAAAATTTTAATTACATCAATGATTATAACTAAATCAATTATCAAAACTTAAGAATAAATGTCATTCATAGCATAGTATAAATTTCAGAACCATTTATACATATACTGAATATTTAATACATCAATAATTTCAATATTGAATATTAGACCTATTTTTATAAAAGCCTTGCAATTTCAAAAGTTACACACCATTTGAAATAAAATTTACTTGTCAACTCTTTTAACCTAGTATGCGACATCAACTATTTAATCTAAATGAAACTTATATATATTTTTGCATATTAACACCAATTAAAACAAACTTTCGGTTATAAGTAAACTCATTTCATTTCCTAGTCTATTCGGCTATCACAAATCTTTTGTACCTATTTGCAAACTTATAGGTAACTAGCAAATTTATATATATAACCACATGCATAGATATACACACATAATATCCATAATATAAACACCTTTATACACAAGTAAAGCATATAAAAATTCAACTAATATAATAAGGTCGAATATCATATACACATAACTTAGTATAAATTATAAGTGAACACCAAATTATATCATGTATAAGTCTTAATTTTTACTTAACAAACATATGGCCAACCTTAGCTTAATTAACATCTATTATAAACATATAGCCGAAACATAAAGTACCTTCACAAGCTTCATATACTTAGATACACTTTCAAAATAACGTAAAGATTATGATCAACCATGACATGCGACATAATAATCAAATGGACTTTAACCATGATTCAACTAAAATCGAATTCAAGCCTAAGAATAAAGCCATTTTCAATGCATAAAACACTTACCTCGAACGTCATCCATTCATAAAACTACACACTTCAAATAAAATGAATTTAAACCACAATCAAGCATAACTGAATTATCAAAACCAAGCTCACTAAACATTATGACTAAGTACACATAAAACCAAGTCTGAACATAAATAGCAAGCCATTTTCGCATGGCTTTAAATGCATAACCAAAATCAACATTTCAAAAGTATGTTCCAGCCTATACATGCCATAATTTAAGTTCGACTATTTAAATACCACAGTAGTAGATAGTGTGATGAATTTTCCTGACGATCCCCGAGCTTGTAATGTGTATCCCAAAATCTATAAAACAAAGTAACATGAACACACAGAGTAAGCTAACTTAGCTTAATAAGTTTTAAGCAAATAACAACCCAACAATATAGTCAACTAATTAAATTTAAACTAATCCAATTTACATTATCATTGTCACATTTAAAACAATTTATACATTCCATAACCTCACATTTTTAAACATAACTATCACTTTGGCCGAATTCTTATAAGGTTAAAGTTTTGCAAATTTTCATTCAACTTCCATAGCCAGATATCATTATACATTCAAATATACTTCCACTCATTTACACAAGCTCACAAAACAAGGTTTAACTTCATCTACATACATCACTTATTTGGCCGAATACACAAGGTCATATATATAACATCACATATGTACATTACCTATATGGCCGAATATACATGGTCATATATAAGCAAATAATTAAGAATAATTTCATTGATGTTCAAATTATTTAGGCACATGACCGAATATACATACTAATCTCACATATATTTTCCATTTCTAACATACATGATTTTGAACAAATATTCAAAGTACTCATTTACCTTATCTCACATGGGTAACAAGTTAACTCATACTTGGCCATTTAGCTCGTTTTACTTATTCGAACACAACTTATCCTTGCCCAATGAACCATTTGGAATTGGATAGGACACTCAGATAAGCACACATATCGTACAATGCCAACGTCCTAGACGTGGTCTTACATGTAATCACAAATCGATGCCACTGTCCCAGACAGGGTCTTACTCGTACACATATATCGGAATCTCATATCGATGCCATAGTCTTACTCGCACACATATATTGGAATCCTATGTTATGACATATGTATCCTAACTATTCCTAAGGTTCATACGGGGCTTTCGAATGTCATAACTTGGTCAAAACGAATTCGGAAACATTGTAATCAAGCCTATTCATATTCGGCTATAACATATAATAATTCATACATATCAATTCATCATATATAATTTGCATTTATTTAAAATTGATTATGACTATTTGCTTATAAACTTACCTCGAACGATATAAAACGGAACGGGACAGCTAGTCGACAACCTTCGTTTTTCCCCGATCCAAATCCGATTTCTTTGGTTCTTGATCTAAACATAGTCAAATTAGGCTCATTCAAACATATTTTCATTCAATTTAATCCAAAAACACATAAATGGTAAAATTACTATTTTACCCTGACATTTATAATTTTTACAATTTAGTCCTATTGCACAAAACACAAAATATGCAAAATTTCCTATACCCATATTTGGCTGAATATTCCTAGTGTTCGTACAAGTCCATATGTTTCATTTATTTCACATTTTAGTTCCCCAAATTTTTATTTTTGCAATTTAGTCCTAATTACTCAAAATCATCAAAAACCCCAATACAAAACATGTTAATCTAAAACATATCTTTCATTTTTCGTCATCAAACAACAAAAATCACAAGCTCTCAACAATGGCATAACTCAAAATATTCACCAAAATAAAAAATTTAAGCATGTGTTTTGTAGTACTCGAAGCAACGATTTCAAAAACGTAGAAATTATCAAAAATCAAACAAAAACGAACCTTGATTGAGCTTGAGTAAGTGTCGAACCCTTGCTTTCTCTTATTTCTTTTCTTTATTTTTTATTTTGGTGGATGAACAAATGAAAATAATGTGTTTATTAACTTTAGTTTTATTTAATATAAGTTTATTAACTAAATTACCTATATAACCTTATTAATATAACATAAAACTATTATAAAATATGGCCACTACCGTCCACCAATATTAAATATGGCCTATTTACAACATAAATACTTCCTATTTAAAAGAAAACAAACAATTTGGTCCTCCCATATTAAACCATCAAATTTTCATCTTATGCGATTAAGTCCTTTTATTTAATCGGATACCTAAACGACAAAATTAAATCACGAAATTTTCACAGATATAAATTCATACAAATTAAACACAAAAAATAATTTTAAAATATTTTTCTGACTCAGATTCGTGGTCCCAAAACCACCTTTCCGATTAGGGTCTAAATCGGGCTATTGTATACAGAGACATAGTCAGGCTCATGCCCCTTTTTAGTTATAGTAAACAGAATCAGATACACAGAATCCTACCCCCATCTTCTACACATCAACTCCAACTATCCCATCACACCATGTGGGGTTAAAAACCCCCACCCATCCCTACACAACATATCGTGCCATTACGGCACATGTCAGATAATGTGCAGCCAAGCTGCCAGAATATAAGTGATGACTGCCATACAGAATACTTCCTCCTCATATCCAAATCCCACCCCACAATCATATAAAGACACAGATACAGAATAACATACTTGACATGCTCAACATGCTTACGTATAGACATCAAAATAATCAGACATGCATAGCATTATCATACTCAAAACAGAATATCAAACTATCAGATCTATAGTTTTAAGGTTTGGTTAGTCCTTACTGACCTTACGGTAGGCCCATAGTTGATTGGAACGACCCGTGCGACCCTAGGAGAAATTTTAAAAATATGGGCCCACATGCCCTTGTGGCTTGTCTGTGTGGGCTGACACGCCCAGACTGGCCTTGCCTGTGTAGCCCACATGGCCTAGCCCAAAAACCCACACGCCCAACTTGGCCTAGCCCGTGTGGCTCACACAGCCACACTCTAGCCACTACAGGGCCGTGTCTTACGCATGGCCAGCCACACGCCAAGCACAAGCTCGTGTGGCGTTGACAGTGAGATTTTTTTGCTTTTGCCAAAGCTCATTTTTCTGCGTTTCGGGTAGACACCTGGTTCCTTTAAGATGCTACAACAACCCCGAGCCCTCTGAAACCTAAGAAACAGAAATCCATTGATCACTTAGCAACCAATTTACGTGTCACCAAAAAATCTCGAAACAACGCAAGTAACTTACTATCAACTAGCACAAATAACAATACGGTTAGACCTTCAGATCGAATTTCCTTCACCACCACCTTATCCTATAGAAGGATTCCACAAGAATCAAACCTCCAACTATGCTGAAATCACATTACAAAAAAATGTATATCTAACAGTTACTAAAAATTGAAACGAAAGTAACCCTCTTACCTAAAACCCATGGCAAGCACCACAAAAATGAGTATAGCACGATGAACAAGAGGAAAATTTGCACAGATTACCAAAGAAAATAGAAAGGAGGAAGAAACTCACGTTAGAATTCTGAAGGAGAGAGAAAAATGAAATTTTGAAAAAAGAAAACAAAAATAGAATAAAGATAATATCACAATCCCCCATATCTCTCCCAGTAACCCACTACTCACAACTACCTTAGAAGCTTGGCTCCACCGAAACTCTTTCAGATAACCGAGCAAAAATAATATCTACGCTTATACGGGGATTCAAACAAAAAACCCCCCAACACACCAATTTCCTTACCACTTAAACCAACAGGCTCATTGTGATATGAATTTACAAGCAATTTAATATAAGCCCACTGAACAAGGATAAGGCTTGGATCTAAAAATAACAAAATTAACAGAAGTAGGACTTGAACCTAAGAGCTCTCACAAACACCTAGAACACTTAACCACTAAAACAAATACACATTTGTTTCAAATATTTACAGAAGCAGAAACAAATAGAGGTGTGCATGGGCCGGGCTACCCGGCCTGGCCCGAAGGCCCTCCCAAAAAATGGGAGGGTTCGGGTAAAAATATAGGCCCGAAATATGGGTTTGGGTAAAAAAAAGAGGCCCGTTTAGAAAACGGGCCGAGCTCGGGTAAAACTTTTTTGGCCTGACCCAGCCCGAATTATGTACTAAATATATATTTTTTTTATTTTTAATCATATTTACATTTTATTTTTAATTTTAGTATAATCACTTTTTATTATATTTTTAATTTGTGTATTGTTTTAAGAATTGTTTTAATATAATTTTTATTTGTTTCTTATTTTAATATTTGTTTTAAATGTATTTGATGATTTATTATATTTTAAAATTTTTATTTAATGAAATAAGTTAAAAAAATTAATATGGGTCGGGCCAGGCTCGGGCTTGGGCTTAATAATTTTATTTTGGTTCGGGCTTAGACAAATTTTTAGGCCCATATTTTGGGCCTGGCTAGGCCAGAGCCTAAAAAATAGGCCTAAATTCTTGTATGGGCCCGGACTGGCCCATGCACACCTCTAGAAACAAATTTATCAAAATGTTACAAAATCTCTCAACTTAAAACCCCTGATTGATAAACTCAATTAATAACACAAAATCGAAGCTGACTCAAATCAAAATTGATATGAATCTAAAATGACTCCAATTGAAAAGATTCAAATATAAAATAACACAAAATTTTTAAAATCGAAAATGATGTAACCTAAATTCTCACAACCTGAAATGGACCCAACCTCTTGATTTTTGAAAAATATGAAAACCAAATGGGAAACGACTAAAAAGAAACAAAGCATAATAGTGTTGTAGTTAATAGAGCCACTAAATAAAAGCAGCTCAGAGTGGAATTGAAGCTTCAATCAGGTGTGACAGTAGGGTGGTGAGAAAAGGAGAATATTAATATTATATATATATCGTCACTAATTAAAGGGTCGAGTGATTCTAACTACATTTAAAAACAATAACAGATAGATTGGAACACAAATATATGAAAAATCTAAGAGACAAAGAATAAAGAAACATGGTAGCTTTATTGTTGCAAATGCGCTATTGGTTTGTTAGGTCCTTTCCCTACAAAGATATTCTCAATGTCATAAACTCAATCTCTTAATGTAACTTCACAATACCTTGCAATGAAAGCGACACATGCACATCTGCATATATGCTCCTTTCCCATGTGTTAAGAAAGAGGAGGAAAATTTTAACTAATAACCCCAAGTATATTGTATATAGAGTTTCAGCTAATCCAATCCATGAGTTACTTCTTCATAAAAATTATTGATTCCATTAGTGTTATATCAACTGGTTAAATTAAAAATTAGTGGTTTGACTAATGACTTAAAGTCAAATATATATATCAGATTGTTTATGAATTTGTAAAAACTTAGAAATCGAAAAAAAATTTGTTGAATTGAATTTTTTAATATTTTAAAAATTATTATTTTTATAAATTTTTAATTGTTACTCGAAAAGGAGACCTGACCGATCATTGGTCCGATTTTTAAAATATTGGATTCAACGTCTACTTTTCAATTACATATATGGGTTAATTCCACCAAATGATCCTAAGTTTAAAAACATTTTAATTGAGTGTTTACTATTAACCTAGTTATCAAATAGTTTCTTATTCAATGCAATGCACGGATTTAATTATATATCAATTAAAATATACTATATTTATTTATTAAAAATCATTGTAAATTTTGTAACTTTTCAAAAATATTATGATTAAAAAAGTAAAAATGAAATATAAAATTTTAATTTTAGAATATTGATAGCCTATATTATGATAATTTGTATCAGTTTTATTTTACTTTAAAAAGAATTTGTAGAGTAAAAATAAAATAATATACAAATGTGTTTGCAATTGCGAATACTATGCAAGTCCACTATTTATAGGATTAAAAGATATGAAGTTATTCAAATTTCCTTAAATTATAGAATATGTTTGATATTATTTTTATTCAAATTTCTCTTAATTTGTATTTATTTTAAATTACCAAATATGTGAAGTTATATTTGATATTATTGAATATATTTACAATCAATTCAAAATTTTCAAAAATTTAGTTTAATCCGTTACTAAGAAAAATAAAAGAAAAAAATTTAATGCATTTAAGAATTATTTCATTATTTTTTCACTAGTTTCACTAATTGTTGCCATTGTGAATATACAATATTTAAATATTTTCACATATAAAACATTTTTATTCTCAGTTTTACACTATTACATTTAATGAAACCCATAAAATATAGTATAAATTATATCAATAGTTATTCAACTTTGGGGTAGATGACAAAACAATCACTCAGGTTTCAATTTAGTCACTCAACTTTCGAAAAATAACAAAACAGTCATTAACGTTATTAGAAACTGACAAATCAGTCACTTATTAAAATTTTTCATCACAGACTTAACGGGATAGCTGACGTGGCCAGTTAACTTGCCACGTTGGACAAGTAGTCAAAGGGTCAAAAAGAAAAGAAAAAATGATTGGTTAAGGGTAGAAACAAGAATAAGAGAAATAGAGAAGAAGAAAAAGAGAAAATGGAAAATTATCCATCGGGTATAATCGTCAGTGGTGGTTATCGATTGGAAAAGCGATAGTATTCGAGGGATTGATTGGCAAATTTGTTTTGGCTTTTGGTCCACGCAGTGTCATTGCCGCTATATTGTAAGCTCGAGTCGCTTTTTTGGTGGAATCAAAAGTACCTAACCAAACCCGGGTTTTTTTCCACGAGTCTCAGATCTCAACTACAAATCTACCCCATGGTCTTTTTCGAACACTTCTGTATTTGGGTTCTTCTCTATTAAGGACGATGGCGGCGACAGGACCCCTCCCTCTCCTCATCGCAAAATAAGTTAAAAACTTGGGATATTTTTTTGAATCTCACAAAAGGGTTATCCAAAATTAAGTGTATAAGCCCAAAATATTAAATAAATGGTAATAATTGTTACAGAAATACAAAAGGAACCCACCGAAATCGCCTAGACATCTCTGCAAAAGCTGTGAAAAAAGCTATATTCGGGAACCCACCGAAGGTAAATAGCTTCCTTTGGTTCAAGTTCCCAAAAAAGGAACACTGCATTTTAGCATGGACAAGGTTGAGGTACTTGTTTTTGGTGTAACAGCCCAATTTTGGTGAAATCGGAACAGTAGTCTCGGGACCACAAATCTGAGCCGAAAAATAAAGTTTATTTTTATTTTATAATATGGTCCGTATTATGATAGATATGTTGTGTGAAAATTTTGATACGAAAATTTTATCGATTAACTGTTTAATTAAGAGAATGACTAAATCGCATAAAATGTGAAAGTTGAATTCTAGTAGCTATAAGGATTAAATAGCTATGGAATTCAAAAATTGAGATCCTTATATGGTAATTAGACAATTAAAGAAAGTATGTATATATTTTTGTGACTCATCCATGTAAATTTAGAAAAAGGGCAAGGACTAAATTGGAAAGTAAAAATATTTAATTAATTAAAAGATGATAAAAGAGATATCATCTTCTTTTCTCATCTCCTTCCAAAAAATAATACATGGAAACCCTAGGAGAGAGAGAAGAAACTTTCATGGCCAAATTGGGTAAGTTTCCTTGACCCTTTTTTAGTAATTTTTATATTTTTGAAATCGGGATAGTCTAATCTATATATTTAGGGGATCAATTTGAGAAGTTATCAAAGTATGGAAAATAGGTCATGGATGTATATGCTGAAAATTAGAAATTTATAGTAGAAAGTGAAAGGTTGTTGATAGATAAACAACTTTTACAAAGTGATTTTTGATGAAAATGATTTTGGGACTAAAATGTAAAGTTGTGAAATTGAAGAAAAATGTTGAATTTTTATGAATACATGTGCTGTAAATTTTGTAATGAGATTTTGGTTAGGCTTGGAATAGGGAGTAAATTGCACAAACTTTATTTTCTGAGCCTAGGGACGAAATGGGAATTTATGAAAAAATTAGGGGCAAAATGGTAATTTTACTTAGGATAAAAATTAATTCCACTTGAATCTGAAATAAGTCATTCATATTATTGCACAATGGTTTCAAATAGAGACACCAAGATGCTATTGGATTGGCTTCAAATTGGAACGAAATTTTATAACCCGTATTTCCCGAAAATGTTCAAGTACATGCCTGGTAACGCCTCGTTCCTGATCCCAGTCTCTGGTACGGGTAAAAGGTGTTACACCTAATCAATGTTCCATCATAGATACTTCATATCAATTATCAAAACAATCCATTAAAATTTCATTCAATCTAATTCTGAAGTCATGTCAATTTCAACCCAAATATACCCATATCGTACTCACTTATGCATTACTCATACTTCCCATATTAAACTTCAACATATCACATATATACATAAGCAACCAATATCATCTTATAATATCATTTACAATCATTTCTCAAAATGGCAAACATAAGACATCCTAGGTACATGCCATTGCCAAAAAGAAGTATACTTCACCACGTTTTGAGACCGGGATTGTTGTGGATGCTGAATCAACGATCAACTTTAATACCTAACCTGCGTACGAAAAACAAACTGTACGCTGAGTATGAACTCAGTGGTATTTCTATAATTCGAATGTGTAATGATAAATTTATATAACATATACATTAAATCATACAAGAACCAATCAATTCATAAGAATGCATTTATAACACATTCAATTCTTATCATTTGCTATCCCAAATAGCTTTTCACAATGTAAACTCAATTCATTTGAGCAACAATATTTTTTATTTGTAACCAATTCATAAATTCACAATTCTTATGTTTCTATCCATATCTCAATTCATCATTCAATATCAATCGTGTCACTGATTAATTCAATTACCCCTATTAAAACAAATTAAGCTCGGATGGATACACGGATCCAACAAAAACACACCAATTTGGCACTCAGTGCCTCATCGAATAAATCCGAAGTAATAATGTGACACCTAGTGTCTTATTGACTCGAAGTCGAAGTATCCCTAAACTTTTCCAATCCTATGGCATGCCACCTATATCCGACTCAGCTCGATACAGTTAATAGGGTTTCAAATCACTTTTCAATTTTAATCAATAATCATATCAATATCAAAATATCATACACTCACCTTAACTACTTACCATGAACATTAAATCAAAATACAATAATTTAATATTAGATTCGGATTATAGACATACAAACCGTAATTTCTGAGCTACTCCTCGTCAACTTTATCTTTTCCTTTCTTAACCAAGGTTTCCGGTACAATGTTAGTTACGGAATTGAAACAATTAAAATTCATCAATACAATACAATTTCACATTGAATATTTCAATTTGTACTCAACTTTTGCCTAAATTCCAATTTAATCCCTAAACCGAGACTAACTTTATTTCTCCAAAACTAATTCCATATTTTCATTCAATTCCCACTTTAAACTAATTTCAACTCTCTAATTTCACTTAAATCCCTAAATTTCAAAATTTTCTCAATTTAGTCTCTATTACTCAAAACTTATAATTTATTTTACAATTCAATCCCTTTTCATTTCTAACTTAAAATTCTATCAATTTAACCCGAAATACTTAAATTATCCAACATGAACAACATCCAAAATGTGATATTTTCTAAAATTTCAAAATAGATTAAGTAGTATTTAACTCTAGAATTATAAAATTACAAGAAAATGGACTAAATTAACTAACCAATTTAAGCTTGAACCCTTGAAACCCTAATTTTCCTTCTTTCTTTTCTCCTTTCTTTTCTTTACTTTTACCCTCTGTTTCGTTTCAACCTTCTTTCTATTTTCTATTCTTTTCTTTTATTTATTTACTTTGTTTATTCTTTTATTTACTTTATTATTATAATATATTATATATAATATATATATTACTTAAATTTTAAGTAATACTTATTTATTATTTTATACATGTGTATATTATTTATACATATGTATTCATTTATTGCCATACACTTGTTAGATATGGTTTAATTACTTATTTAGACCCTTTACTTTTCTTTAATCTATAATAAACTTTCACCCTTTATTCAATTTAATCCTTATACCTAATTACTCTTGATTCAAAGTAATTAACTTAACCAAAACTTAATTAACCACACAACTAACTTCACTAACTTCGTATTTACGAAGTTTGTTTTACGAAAATGGAGACCCAAAATTACACTTTCCAATACCCATAACTATCAGATCATTACACCAACTTTACAAAAAAATTATTTTAACCCTTTATTTAATTTTTCACCTTTTTTAGCCCTTGAACTTGTATTTTTTGTCAAATCAGCCCAAAATGGGTAGAAAAATTTACGTAGAATTTAATTAAAATTTTAAAAATATTAAAAATATTTTTATAATTTTTATATATTTCAATAGTTTTAATGATTTTTAATTTTTAAAAAATTAATTAAATGTTGATGTGTCACCCACATGGCAATCCACGTATATGCCACATTAGCATAGTTAAAAACATTAACTTTTCCATCTATTTTGGGATAGTTTGCCAAAAAAAGAAAAGAAAAGCAAGTTTAAGGGCTAAAAAGACAATAAATTAAATGAATGACTAAAATGACATTTTCTTTGTATAACGTTGAAAAACCAAATAAATTATTATGCCTATTTATTTTGGATATGTTATTTAAGATATTGTGTCTCAAATGCTTTATATGACTTTTGTAAAAATAGTATTACTACATTTTAATCATAATTAATTCTATTCATTTAAAAATGTTTAAACTAACCCAAAAACTATAAACTAAAATTTTTAAGTTTTCCTAAAAAGCCAAAAACAAAAAATTGAAAAATTCCGTTTATTCAAAATGTAATGAGACAATATTCAAGTTAATAAATATTTTAAAATTTTATTCAAAATCATTGTTACTAATAAGGGATTATTTCAAAACTAAAGGCAACAATTTAAATTTAATAAGGACTAATATCATAATTTTAAAAAGTTATTAAGTAGATTGATTTCAATAATATTTGAAAGAAGGATTAAATTGTAAAACTATTAATATTTTAAAATTTTATGAAGCAAAAAAGGGTATGAATATTTGTTTAATTAGTTTAATGCCAAATGTAAAAAAAATTACTATGTGAACATAATGCTTATTTTCATTTTTAAATCCAACCTTGTAATGTATAATAAGCATGTATGTCCGTACGATATACATGTTAGTTGTATTTATTTTAATAAATTTTTAAAATTAATATGAAAATTGTTAAATTGTTTCGTAATTGAGGATTGAAAAACAATTAGAATATCAATTTTTCATAAAGAGTGTATATCTTATTATGTTAAAGGAAAATAATCAGTTATAATAAATATTTTTAAAAATAAGTTTTTATAACTAATTAAAAACATGAGGGATTAACTTTGTAATTTCACGATCCTTATAAAATCAAATTAAAATAAAATTAAAATGGAAAGGCCTTTTATTGGAAATAAAAGTAATATATATCGATTTAGGCATTAAGTATTAGTTTGTGTCTAACTGCAGCATATTTAAAATACGTAGATCAAGTTATAAATATATATATATATATATATATATTAGTTATTATATAGATAACTAAGATCTGTCGTGTTAAAAAAGAAACAAATAGTGTCAATAAAATTTAGTTGGAAATGAACAGGTTAGATCCAAGTTGTCTATGTTGTAGGTACCTTCATATTTATAATTTGATTATGTATTTTACATATATTTCATGTCAGATTCAAATTGTCATTTAATGCCTAAATTGAAAGTTGGGTTAAGGAAAGAATTTGATTTATTCAAAATTAATGTTTTAAAATTGAAGGACCGATTTAAAATTTAGGTGATAGTTTGGTGCAATTAAGCATTTATTATGTTGGCAAAAAAAAAAGCATTTATGAATAGGAAAGAGAACAATAATAAATTAGAGGTAAATCACCTATTAAAATGCATAAAGAAGGATATGGTTTTAATTAATTACATTGTAATAAAGTACTTAAGATTTGGTCTAAAACTTGATTGATATTTCTGGTTTTAGTGCAACAATCCATATATAGAGAAAAGATTCCTTCCCTTGTTTTTAATTTTGCGTTGTGACAAAAGATTCCTAACCCCAAAATGTTTCAAGGATTGAATTGGGTCGGATGGGACCACAATTTGATTTTTTATCATCTGAGGGTTAGTATAAAAATAAAAATATTAAAAAATATAAAATGGTTGGATGATAAAAAAATAATAAAATTAAATAGTTGTGTGAGTAAAAGGAAAAAATATTAATTGTTAACTGATCATTTTGTAATTATTTATAGTTGGATAACAAAAAAAAAATGTAATTGAATCACTACTAGTATAATTTATCTTTAAATTTATTTAATCTAAATTGATCAAAATGATTTTAAATAAAAATCTGTATTTAAATCTAATCTAAAATAAGTTTATTAAACCAGATCAACCACTCGACAGAAAGTTGAATAAACTGTAAATGTAGGAGTAGTTTAGATGATAACCTCTTTAATTAAAACCCTAAATATATGTTGCCCATTCCGAGTGGCCTATCCCCTACTTTGGGCATTGTCTTATATAGTTGGGAGGGAAATCATACTACGTTACTATTCATTTTTTTATCAGGTTTATTTTAGGGTTTTAATATCAAACCAGTTCAGTTTCGCTTGTTTTATTGTCAAAACGTAATAAAAATAATTTTATATTAATACTTATATATACTTATAAATTATTTAAATAAAATATTTTATTATTTCAAATAATAAAACGTAATAAGAAATTTTGAAATACAACGTTAGCCCAACTTCAACTAAGAGCACCTACTATCTTTATTTGTATACAAAAATATATTTGTTGAGGACAAAATGAAGTATATGCAAAAACATATTTAAACCGTTAAGATTAATTGCTTTGTGGTCCAAATTTTAAATTAATATGTAAAATTTAAAATATTTTAATTGTATTCTCAATATATCAAATATTATATCAATTTCAAGCATATATATATATATATATATATATATATATCAAATAATAAAAGAATCATATCAATTAAGTTTTTTGTCCATCTAATTCATTAGTTTATGTCTCAAATGTTACCTCAAATCCAAGTGAAATATATGTAACATACTTTAATCAAATTATAAATATGTAGACCTTCTAAAATTTTATTAAAATTATTTTTTAATATGTCATATTTAAATTATTTATATAATAAATACAATTTCATATTGAAATTAAATTCACCTGATTAAGATATTCTGTCAGCTCTAATCTCAAAACCCGTTGGCATTTCATAAGGACAACAATCATTGCATAAACAAATATCATCATACAAATTTACTCTATAATAAATAGATGTCATCGTACAGATTATATTCCAAATGCTCTTCAATTAGTTGCAAATCAGTACATAATTAGTACTGCCAATGATTTTGTTATCTAGCTAATTAAATTGACCAAAGCTGGATATGCGATTGGTGCATGCATGATATGGTTAATTTAAGACTCCTTACCACAGGCAGCAGCTGAAAAATATTTCTAAATATGTGCAATTGTAGCTAGTAAGGGTTTTGCCCCAAAAATTATGAAATTGTTTTATACACCTTTTTTTAAATTGTAAGATTATAATTTAGTATATTGGTAGAATCTTATTTTCACTTCTTCAAAATTTATAATTTAAATAGAATTTATTCAAGTTTTAAAACTTTTGAATTATTTTAATTTAGACCTTTTGAGTTTAAGTTAATTTTATAAGCAAATTGTTTTGAATTTGTATCATTAGAATTCAAGGCTTGAGTTTTTTAATTTTGATCATTTAGGATTTTGGTCATTTTGAAATTAGATTATTTTGGGTTTTAGATTATTTCTAATTCAAATCAATTTAGATTTAAATCAAACGGGCTTAAGTCTTTTAATTATTTATGAATAAAATTGAATTGAGTTTAAATTAGAAGCGATCATATTATATTTTAAATTCAGATAAAAAATTAATTAGCAGGTTTAGTCCATTCCATTCCCATTCTACTCATTTTCCACCAAATCTGTCCAAATAAATTTCAATAATAAAGGGAGTAAGGTCTATTCAAGACTAAATGATAAATAACTATACAAGTTTTTTACTATTACATCAATTATGCATAACTTAATGCATATAGTTGAAAACTAAAAAACTTGATAACAGCACAAGTATTTTGATGCAATATTAATCAATATACTTACATATATTATATTAAGTTTAAACTTAGGAAGGGCATGCACTAACATATCCTCGGCTTGTGTTTAGGGTGCCAGACTTGCTTGGGGAAAAATTTGTGAACTGTTATATGCCGAGGGTATATGTACTCTTTAATAAATTCGAGTATAAACACTCCGGGCTCAATATCAGATCTTTGAAGGATTCGATGGACAACACTTTGTAAACTGTTTCCTAATCGAGTCCGGCCTCCCCTCAACAGTACTAGAAAAAGATGTACTCTATTTCAACAGTATTTGAGCTGTTGTACGGATCCATAACAGATAGGAATGAAGACGCCATTGCCAAATTTCATGTTTTGTTACTATCTCTAGGACAACGGCCCCCACCTCTCAATTATTTGAAGATGAAGCCCCCATACAAGAAAGCTAAAACTTCAAAGTATAGTCAAATAATCCTCAATAAAAGCATTGGTATAGTAAAAAAAAACAACATACGTTAATATTAAATTTTCATTAACATCTAATTCCGAGTTCAAACTTTAAACAACTCTTCGTGACTTTACTGTAGAGGACTAAATACATCATCATGATGTTCAACTTGAAAACCCATTTAATCAAATTGCCTTTTAGATGACGATTGATGAAAGCTTGTAAAAGACAAGGAATACCACACCAAACATACTCCAACCCAAGAGCCAAATCGGCCTAGCTTTTGCATCTGGTTTTCCACATGCAATATGGCCATAACAATGCTGCAACTTTTGTCTTGTGGAGTGTTTATAAATACACAATCTTATAGTCTCCAAAAAAGGTCATATCTGCCTCTGTAGATACGCCTATGAATTGGGATTCCCATCACTTTTATATGTTATTCAATTATGCCCCAAATTGATTCATCACCAAATAGAGGGCACCTTGTCCATACAGACAGCAATTTGCAGCCATGTTGATATTATAGTTCTTTTTTCCGATGAGAAAGTACGATCTTTTGCGTAATAAGGATTTGATTATTTAATTAAATATAAGCTATGGAACATAAAGGTCTAATTGTTGTTTTAATCCTTTTATTTATTTATTTTTCAAACATAATTCCTTTATTTTAATTTGATTTGATCACTCTTTCTTATAATGTTATTAGCATGTTGAAACTGATAAGGTTATTTAATGTAAGAAAGTTATCAACAAAATAAATCTGCATCTTTTAGGACTCCAAGTTATCAACAAAACAATATTAGTAAGACTAACATTATCAATTTGAACTTACTAATAATATTATAAATTATAATTATTTTTTAAAAATGATACTTATTAGTATTATCAATTTAGAGTTACTAATAATATTATAAATTAAAAAATATATATTATATTAAATCAGAGTAAACAAATTTAATCTTAACTTAAACATAAAAAGAGATTAAAACCAGAACACACATGAAAACTGTAAACAGAGAAGAAGACGGTTTTGGAAGAAAGGAATATAGTAGATATGGTGAGTATTAATTGGTGCTGTTTTTCGAGTATTTGAATTAAATTTAAATCTTAAAATTATTACTTAAACTTCACCTAATTCGAATAAATAAAATTAATTTCAACATGTGTGATTATAAAATAAAATAAAATCTGAGAGAGTAGTTGATTCAATGAATGAAAAAGAAAAGCAATAATTCTATAATAATGTCGTCAGCCACTACCAACAAAAGCTTATGCTTTTTTTTTATCTTTTATTAAATGATTATCAAACTCAGTGGGTTTTCAATGTAGCCAAAGATAAGTGCTTCCCTCTCTTGAATATGGGTTATTTCAAGTGTTTTCAGAGGCAAGGCACAAAGACAAGATATTACACCATAATCCCACAATATATTCTTCTTCCGGCCACCTTAGTGGAGACTTTGAATCAAAACTCTTTTTCCTGTTTTTATAATTAATGTATTGTATTAAGATAAATTTTTGATGTTATCTATTAAGTATCAATGGGAAGTGGATACTTTCACTATTTCATGTTACTTGTTTGGAGTTGGCAATTTATTAAAATAAAATCTTTGGACTTTAAATTATGCAAATATTTTGAATGTATACAAGATCGGCTTTGAAGATCAATCTATTTAAAGCAATTATCCCTGAAGATCGTATTGGAACAAATCAAGCAATTGAATCCTTTAGATTGTGGAGAACGGATTGGATCGCATTGAAGATATCATTGAAGAATGAATCTCAAATAGCCCACTTTACATTATTCTTTATTATTATATTGTATTTTGTTATTTTGTAGCCACTATTATTAGGAGGTTAGATTGTAATTGATCTCTAGTTTGTTAGCGAGTCTTGAAAACTTCTATATATTGAAAGTCTTGTATAAGTTTATGTACTAAGTTGAGAAAGACTTTATTGCTCATTGAATAACTTATTTGGTGAGTGCATTTGAAGAGTAAACAGATTGTGTTTACAAACTAAAATTTTCAGGGGGAGAATTTAAATGTGAGTGATATGATCTTTAAGCACAAAAGGGAATATTGGTGAAAAAGATAGTAGATTAACTTATAACAGCCTGTTTTCAGTGAAATCAGAACAATGATTTTGGGACCACAAATCCGATGAGTAAATATTATTTTATTATTATTTTAATGTCTATGGGATGTTAGTAAGGTTGTATTAAAATTTCGTTAAGAAATTTTGACGTTTGCATGCCTAATTAAGTAAAAAGGATTAAATGGTAAAAGGTGCAAAGATGGAGTTCTATTAGTTAGAGGTGTTAAATGGCTATGAAACTTTAATGTGAAAGGACTTAGATGGTAATTAGACCATTAATGTAGTTAGTGGGTGTTTATGGCAAGGTTTTATTAAAATTATTAATGTTTTTAAATGGAAAAATGGTAAAAGAGTAATTAAAACATAAAACAAAAGTAAAGAAAAAGATGGTATCATCTTCTTCATTTGAGAATTCAATCAAAAATAACCATGGAAGCTTTCTAGGGTATTTGACCAACTTATTTTGCTTGCATGGTATGCATTTCAATTTCGTTTTTAATGATTTTTATGTTTTCAAGATCGTTGTAGCTTAAACTTGCTAGCCCGAGGATCAATTTGTAAAACTATTAAAGATTTAGGGTTTTTCCATGAATTTTCTTGCATGATTTTTTATGTTTAATGGAAGGTTATGAGTCCTTGTTGATAAATAAACTAGTTTTGCAAAGTGATTTTGGATGAAAATGACATTTAGGGACTTATTTGTAAAAGTGATGAAAGCTCATGGTAAATTTGTGAAGTGATGATTTGTATGGATTGATATAGTTCCCTAGAGAAATCGGCTAGCTTGAGAAAAGGATGAAAATGTTTAGATTTCAATTTATGAGGTTAAGGACTAAATTGTAAAAAAGTTAAAATGTAATGGGCAAAATAGTAATTTTGCAAAAATATGAAATATGGACTGAATTGAATAATAGAAGTATTAAATGGACTGAATTTGAAATGTGCCATTGTTAAGTCTGTGAAGTTTTTGATGTTTGATGATTGTTTTAGAAGCTTAATAGCTAAATAGGACTATTTTGTAAAGTAGTTTTTAGTGATTTTAATGTTTAAGGGCTAAATTGTTAAAGTAGTAAAATTTCATGAAATTATTGTGAAGTTGTGAAATATATGAGCTTTTGAGGGACTATATGAAATTCGGCTAGCTTGGGTTAAGTTTAAATGTGTTCAAATTGAAAGTTTCTAGTTTAAGGACTAAATTGCATAAAGCGTAAAGTTTAAGGGTAATTTTATAAAATGTGAATAAAAGGGTTTAAATGCATAAATTTGATTGTTTATGTTGTTTAAATTGATTAATTAAATTAAACTATACTTTAGATCAAGAATCTCAACTATCAGAGTACGTACGAGGAAAAGGAAAAATTACCAACTAATCCTTGATAGTTAAACCGTTACCATTTCGACAGGTAAGTTCATACGAATTATGTGATTTCAAATTGTTGTTAAATTATGTTAATATATATATATATATATATATATATATATTGTAATAGCCCAAATCTGTCTGACCATAATAAAATAAAAACAAATAATAAACAAATAAAAAGTCCAGTCCATTTACAAGCCCAATTACCTAAACTACCCAAAAGCCCAAATACAGACCCAAGCCCACTATCTTAAACACATCTGGGAAACCCTAAAACCCTAAAGCCACCAATGTCGCTACCTTTACCATGTCAGCAGACATGCCTCCAGCTGTTACAAGTACCCCTCCTTCCTACCACCGCCTACAAAAAGAACAAAGACAAAGAAATAGAAGAAGGAAAAAAACAGAGATAAACAAAAAAAACAAAAATAAAAAGAAAATATGTTGTAATATTCGGCTATAAAGCTGAAACCACTATGTAACACAAAATGGGAAGAGATCAATAGAATACAAAAAAAAAAAAAAACCAACAACAACAACCAAGTTAAAAAAAAAAAGGTAGTTCTTTTATGTGATCTTTTATTTTATTTTTCAAAAGAACATAAAAAAATAAAAAAAGGTTTAAAAATTTTACTTCTCGTCGCTTCATCTTCCACCGCCGTCATGGGTTGCTCCCCGTCAATTCGAAAAGTCTCTAAACCTATTAGTGTTCGTCGATGGCTACATCGGAAAAGAGAAATCAAAAGGTTTCTTGACTTCCAATCAAATTTCGACTGGGTTTTTGGAGAATCTATCACCAAATTCACCATCTATGCAAAAAAAAAAAAAGGCTCGAGTGAAAATTTTTCGAACTTCTGGCCACCGAAGGCAGCAATTGTCATTGCAAATGATAGGTGGCCATTGCGGAGCCATGACGGCCCGATGGTTGGATACAAGGGAGGATTTGAGAGAGAAAAAAAGGGAGCAAGAAAGGTTTTTTTTTAAGAAACAAGGTTAAAACGATTTTTTTATTAGAAATTTTAATTTTTATAGGTCCTTAAAACGGTGCTATTTTGGGCTCGGCTTTAGACGCCCAAAATGGCGTCGATTTGATGCGACCCGAAGACCCGACCCGAAATATCATTAGAATCCGCGTGTTTTTTGAAGGAGGGGTCTAATTTCCATTTTGGTCCTTCCACTTTTTTGCCCATTTTTATTTTCGTCCTATTCTCTTATTATTTGTTTAAATTTCACCCCCTTTAATTTTATTTTCTTACAAGTCAGTCTCTTAACCTACTGTTGACCCACTAAGGGGATGACATGTGTACTAGGGTGGGGAAAATAACTTTTTGGGTCCTTACATTTTTCTATTTCATTTCATTTTAGTCATTTATTTGCTTCTCTATTTTTTTAATTTGCATTTTAAATTTCGTTTAAATTTCAATTTAGTCCTCTATTTATTTTATTCAGCATATTTATTTCCTTTTAAAAAATTCCTTGCACTTTTATTTTTTATTTATATTTCTACCCATTTTAATTGCACAATTTGTTATTTGGTCCTTAATTATTATCATTAATTATTATTAGCACTAATTGACACTATTTTTTACAACATTCTTATTTTTTATGATATATTTTATTATTTATGTACTTATGATATCATATAACATGTTTATACATACTCGTGTATCCCATATAATGTATTATGTTCGAATAAGTCTATAGTATGTCATGTTAGAAGTTACTCATTTTCATACAATGTATATTTAGTAATTTGAATGAGGCGGTGTTCTTTAATTAGGGGATTAGAGAAATTGTGCCCCTAACTTTCGGGGTATGATTTTCTTCTTGAACTGAAATAATTGAACGTCCCTTTTTCTTTAAAAACAAATAAAAATGTATAAGATTTAGGTAATAATTAAATGGTGAGCATTTTTATTTTCGACAATTCGAGATTTTGTGCCCCAACTTATGGAACATGACTTTTCGTCTTGATCAACCCGAAATAAGAAAACCTGCTCATTAAAATTTAATTTTGACGTCATTAAATAACCTCATGTAAAAGGGGATCGTATTTTAAATTTTCTCCAAATTCTCAATTTTCGATGCTAAGACATCAAGTAATCAACTAGGTACCAGTTTTGGGCATTATGAGGGAGCTAATCCTTCTCATATGTAACAACTCTCGAACCTATTTCCTGGATTTTATAGACTAAAAATTATCGTTTTAGTAAATCTAACCCTTTTATTAAAATGACTAAGTTTCGAGGTGATTCAATCACACCTAATAAAAAGGATTGGTGGCGACTCCATTTTCATTTTAAAATAGTCGAGTTACAAAAAAAAGGTTTCAACATATATAAACTATTGTAAGTTGAAACTGAACTATTTGGTAACGAATTGGATTGAATTGATTTGTGATATTATTCCAGTGGACTTAGTAAAAGTCTCATATACAAGATTTTAGATTGATTCTTAACTTGACTGAGCTCCCTCATTTGTTGTGGACTCGGATATACATGTGACACAGATTTAGTCTAAACTAGTAATCTATTGTCATTTTAAAGGTTTAGCCCGAACTAATAACCTTACATGTATTTATAACATTGGTCAGGCTATTTTCTGTGTTGTCAAAGGTTTAGCCCGAACGGGCAACCTGAAACATATATTTCTGTATACGATTAGCTCAGATGAGCATTAGATGTTATCTGCACTCGTGTACTGAGTTCTTTTACGAAGTTCCATCGGTAATTCAAAGGTTATAATGTGAATGAAATATGAACTTTGAATATTTGTATGTCTGCTATTTATTGACCCGGAATTGTTGAACCATGTCATAATAGGGAATACATTTTGAATAGCTAATTGCATTTAACTATTAAATGAGTAAGGTAATTTATTGAATTGAATTGTATGAGCTTACTAAGTATTTTATATACTTACTTTTATTATTATGTTCTTTAGATTTTGGGACATTATGAGCGTGTCGATTGGATCAACGAAAGCTCACATCTACTATCTTTTGACTTGATAGACTTTGAAGTTTGAAAGCTTGGTTACTTGTGGCATGTATATAGGATGCTTATTTTGCAAGTAATAATAATGTTTTGGTACATTAATTATGAATGAATTTATATGTAAATTTGATATATGTAATACTTGTTACGTATTTGGTATTTGGTAATGTGATGATATAAATCAAGTTTGAATGGTACTATAGGTGTTTAGTTGATAGCAAATTTTGGTTTTGGATTTTTTTAATTATTGATGCTAGAATGATTGGGTTGAATGACTTGGATGGTTGTTGTTTCATGATTGTGTTGTGGTGCCTTTATGGGCATATTGGTTAGGCACTTAGGTTGTATGATTTGGTATGTTTTAGGCATGTTTAAATGTATTTTGAATATGTGAAAATGGTTGCAAATGGCAAAACTTGTGTCCTAATAAATGGTGGATGAAATGGCTTGGTCTTGAATGTATTTTATGTGCACACAGCTTGTGACATGGTCTGCCACACGGTCACATCATATGGCCATATGGCCTATTTAATTTTGGTGCAGGTTTTTCCACACGGGCACAATTTGTTACACGGTTTGGCCACATGGCCATGTCCTTAAGTCACACAGTTTAAGCTCTGTCATACGGTCATGTGAACCCTACTTACAGTTTTTACCTTACTTTTATGTTTTAATTTAGATTAGTCTATACTTATTTCTAAATTGATTTAAAGTGTTTCGAAAGCTCGATTCAAGTCTCGTTTTAATAGGTATGCTAAGATTAGTGAATAATATTTATTAACGATGAATAAAATTGACCTATGAATCATTTTGAAATATTATTGAACTTGTTAATCATCTTAATATCCCGTACCCTAATTTAGTGAAATAGATGGGTTAGGGGTGATAAATGGTACATCACACCCGGAAATGTTAAAGGATAAGTACAAAAGTAATTTTGGGTATCTAACTATAAAATTTTTTTATTATGAGGGTATTAGTGTAGTTACGTGAATCTTGCTAACTGATTTGGTAATTGGTTAGATTTCAACTATTAGTCTCGTTACCTTAGAACTGAGTATTTTCTTTAGTGAGAAACATTATGATAAGGAACATTAATTTTGATATTGATGAATTGGTCTTGGTTAACGAGTGCGGGAAGGTTATATAGGAGATAGATGTTATTCTCCTAGGAGCCTCACTCATTTATGTGTTCATTTTCTTTCTTCTATCTTCCTCTCTGGTTTATTCTGTAAGAAAGGAATTTAAGGAGTGGCTCGAATGAAGGGAAGAAACTAGGGTGTTAACCTAAATAATTTAGAATTTTGCAATCTGATAATCTTTTTATCTGATAATCTTTCTAACTCTTCCATACCTTTTGATTAAATAAAAGGAAGGAAAATCTAAGGTTTTTAGCATGATTTATTTTGAACTGTGATGATTTAAGTCGTTAGCATTTAAAACTCCTCCACATGCATATGAATTAAGGTTTTCTTACATATTTATGTCTTCGTTTTGATCTTTATATGATTGTTATGCTTAGTTAACCAAGAAGGATGATGCCCAAGTGATAAAGTGAAGGCTAAGCAGGTGTAAGTTGTGTCAACTCCAGGTATTTTGTTGGCGAGTTTCTGAACTCAAATCCTCAGTGTTTGTTTTATGTATATCAGTATTGTGTTGTTATGGTATGTTTGACTTCATGGTCTACTGATGATTAGGAGTTGAGTTATCGTGGGATATTTGCCGTATGGTTGAAGCATGCAAAGTGATGATCTACAGATGCATGTCTGGTTGTATGTATAAGTTTGTTGTTTTGATGAATTGTCACTAGTAAAGTAATTACTGAAGAGGTTACCATTGAAATGGTTTGACAAGTGATATGTTTGATATGATATGTGTTGTGTTATTAACAATATGATTAGTTGAATTCTTGGTATATGTCAAACGTAAAAATGAATGATATACGGAGTGTGGAGGCATCTAATGGTGGATGCAAGTTGAAGAAATGTCATGTTGTGCACCCTGTGCCACATGTTATCGGGTTTTGCGAAGGTTCGAATGGGTTGTACAGAGAATGTATACGCATGATATTTGGTTTTGCGAATGTTCAATTGGATTGTACAGAGATATATGTGCACATTTTTATGATAGCACTACCTGGGTCTTTCAAGTATGAGACTCTACAGAGTCTAAGGCTTAAAGCCTCATGTTTATAAGCAAGTTCATAGTCATGGCATATGAAAGTTATGAAAGTCTGTTAGACTTGTTCTCTAAGTTTTATATGAAAGTTATATGTGGGACTTCACCATACGAAGTCCACAACACAGTTCGCATGTATTAGTCCACCATATTTATGAATCTTCTTCTATGAATCCGCATGTATGAATCTGCCATATCTATTAATCTTCTTCTATGAATCTGCATGTATGAATCTGCCATATCTATTAATCTTCTTCTATGAATCCACATGTATGAGTTTGTAATATCTATGAATCTTCTACTATGAATCCACATATACAAGTTCACCATATTCATGAATCTTCTACCATGAAACCGCATGTATAAGTTCACCATATCTATGAATCTTCTTCTTCAAGTTTGCATGTATGAGTTATCATATAAGAATAATTACCATTTACGTATATGTTGGATATATTGATGCTCATCCCGCCCCATCTCGATTTGATTTGTTTGCTAATAATTTTAATGTTTTTAATCTTTTCAAAAACGAACAAATAATTGAATATTTCTTTAAAAATTATTTAAACATAAAACATAAAAAATTTATCACATTTTACATTTTACCTTTTAATAATTATAAATATATAAAAGTAAAATAATAATTTTATGTAAAGGAGTGAAGTAAAACGAAACAAATAATTACCATAATTATTACATATCTACTATTTAAAAAGAAAAAGAAAAAGAAAAACCTTACATTTACTCTACTCATAAATCTATTATTGATGTATTGTATAAGCCCCACTGTCATTATAGCGATATGTTGTTTTCAAATGACGCCGTCCATGTTCAGTGTATATGCTGCCCCTTTTATATTCTCTCAATGCCTACTTTTTGTTTTAAATACACCATTTTTAGTGTTAATTAATAAATAGTTTTGTATTCTAGACGCACATATTTTCACTTTGGAAAAATACGGCTCTACCCTTGGCTTCTTATGATGGTTAATGGCCAACTTTAATAAAGGACAATCCTTTGACATTAGATGAACCTTTAGTTGTTTTGGTACAACTAGACATGATATTGGGGTATCAATGACTAA
This sequence comes from Gossypium arboreum, assembly GCF_025698485.1. NCBI lineage: Eukaryota > Viridiplantae > Streptophyta > Magnoliopsida > Malvales > Malvaceae > Gossypium > Gossypium arboreum. The sequence goes on from NC_069075.1 coordinate 94,195,261, forward strand.
GGAAGTGTATCCATCACAAATCACAATCTCATATTTAAGATTCAACATAAAAGAATTTTGTTTTTTCCGTCAAAATCTATTAATTTAGTTTATTAATTTTTGGTACCTCATATATAACGTTATATTTGAACAGTTTAATCAATATGTTAATTTAAAAAACTTTAACAAAAAATATTAATGATAGATAAAAGTACCATGAAGGTCATTATATTAGTAGTCGAATTGCATTTTGTCTTATCTATTCAAAAAATGAGCAAACCAGTCATTGTACATTAGACTAAATAGTAAATTGGTCCATTTTGTTAAAAATTTTATCTATTTATACTGTTAAAAAATTGCATGATTGATGAAATAACTAGATAGTGATATGTGATATGCCAGGTATATATTATGATGACATACATGGATAAATTTTTAACTGATTAACTTGATAAAAATTTTAACAAAAAGACTATTTGCTCTTTAATCTAATATACATTGACTAATTTGCCTTTTTTTTTAGTAGAGGGGATAAAATATAATCGACTCCTAGTATAGAGGATCCATGATATTTTATCGCTAATGATGTTAATGATTGGATTGTGCTTTTTATTTTAGAAAAAAGTAAAGAGGATATATCTTTTAGCTTTTAAATACATATATTAAATCTCAAATATTGTATTGACGGTATATTTTAACTCAAAAATTCACAAACAGTTTAAAATACAACTATTTATTTTATTTTATTAATATATGGATTAATATTTAGTATACCAAAAGTATTATTTTTAGTTCACAAGCAGCTTTAAGAGATTATTTCTTTTTAAATATTTTACTATACCTCTATAAAATACTTGTTAACCTCTCACCTTATTTGTAAAGTTTAAAACATTAAATATTATTCCTTAATATATTATAAAGACATAGTAGGATCCTAAATTTATTTGTGAACTTTGTTTATTCTATTGATAATGCATACAATAAATATTCTAAATAAATAAAATTAAATTTCAAAAAAGAAAAGAAAAGAAAAGAAAAGAATATTGATTCACAATCAAGTGAAATGGAAAAACTTAGGTTTAGGATCAGCAAGTTGAAGCAATAGGGATTAGATTCAAATGGATTAATTATTGATTCCAACTTAAAATCCAGCTTGGGATTTGTCACTTTGATCCCATTTACGTCTATTCATGTGCAGAAGCAACAATTGGATGTTGAAATAATTATAATATAGAATCAAAATAAGAGATAATGGGTTAAGAAATGTTTAAATATGATGAGACTCATACATTGAAAGTTAGAAATTTTCACTTGAATTAATAATACCAAAATCTCATTATTTTTTATATATATATATAAATATAAATATTGGAAACATCAATATTTTGTTTTAAATGATTAAAGAAGTAGGGGGAATGAAATTAAAAAAAGAGCATCCAGGAGCTTTCGCATCAGGTTAAGTTTGGTGTATCTTATTGGCAAACACCAACACCATTTTATCCAAAAGCAAAAATGCTATGCCTAATATTCTATATATAAACACCCGTGAAATGGTGTTGCCATTCATGATTCCTGCGGACCCACACAAAACAATGGGTCCAATAGTTTTCGGCCCGACATGGTCGCACCAAGTCATCGTTTATTTGCCTCCTCAGATATTTATACTTGCTAACTGTTTTAAATTTGAACTCAAATGGTTGGAGTATCCAGCAAATTAAATTTAAGCATCTTAATTCAAGCTTATAGGCTTAATTGGATTTTATTTTTTTAAAAGTGTGAATTTTTATTTATTAAATTTTCTTGTGAAATTATATATTCTTTAAAATAGTATATAAAATGTATAGAGGTAAAAACTTAATTAAAACTCAAATTCGAATAATGGATATTAATTAAATGAATTCAGCCAAACTCGAAGAAATATCAAACAAGATGGTTAAAGAGCAACATAAACAAAACTTAACCTTAAATCAAAAGAATTTTGTCTTTTTCATTAATTAATTATCACGCTTTAGCTACTTATAAATAACAATCCTGGTTTTCTCTGTTTCTCAGGTTGAATCACAAATTAACCTTCCATTTCTGAAAAGAAACCAACCCACAACCCTGTTTCCATTAAAGCAATACTCAGACCCATTAGTCACGTCAACACAATGAAAGAAGCACCAAAGCCCTTAATGGCGCAACCACGCTCCCCATGGCACTCACCCGTGCCTTACCTCTTCGGAGGCCTAGCAGCCATGCTGGGTCTCATTGCTTTTGCTCTCTTCATCTTAGCTTGCTCCTACAGGCGAATCCCCGACAACGATGGCGGTGAAGAAACAGACGTTGAAAGCGGCGATTCAGTGAAGGAAGTAAAGGTTTACGAGGAGAAAATATTGGTGATAATGGCTGGTGAATTCAAGCCTACGTTCTTGGCTACCCCTGTTTCAAAACAGGCTCCCTCGTTTGGTGATAAAAATGGTGGATTCGTGGGCGAACAAGGATCGGAGAAAGGTGAAAGCGGCGAGAGAGTGAAACCAAATATGAGCAGTGATGATTATCATCAACGATTGCCAACAACAATAACAGAAAATTCTGCCAACCCAGTGAACAATGAAACAGGACAAATCCAACACCAACATTAAAAACTTGTTTTGTTTTGTTTGGGTTTTGGCTTATCGGTCCCGAGAAAATTGTTGTTTTTAATTTGATCATGGGGGAATGTATATTTTGCTGAGAACGTAAAACAGAATTTTGTTCCTAAATTTTCATAAATTCTGATTTATTGTGTACATTGAGATTTCAGTTGTTTTGCAGTTGGCCTAACCAGCCCTGGCTGTTTTTTTTTTCATGTGCCATCACAACAATAATGCAAACTCGATCCCTTCACGGAGGATTTTACCGGCAGAAAAGGGCGTGGAATTAGAGTTACCCGACCCCCAAAATTTCACCCATTCCTCAATTTAAACTTATTTGCAGCTCAAAAATAGTTTTTAACTCAAATTAAAACTGATTTAAACCCTAAATATCATGAGCTTAGAACAATTGTGAAACAACCCAATCTTGAATAGAATAAATTTATAATGACCCCAATTTCAAATTAGAATAATTCGATTCTAAAATAACTCCAATTCAAAATAATTTAATTGCTTCATATTTTAAATGATTTAAATTTCAAAATTCACCCAAATTAAAATTATTCAAAAATTTATAAAGCTCGATGAGAGTGGGAACAAAAGCTAAAAAAGGTATAATTTAATTGCTAGTACAATATAAATTTTGAAGGAATAATTTTCTTATAATGAATGACGAATTTAGACTTTAATTACAAAATGGAAGAATAAAGCAAAGGAAATGCCTCAAAAGGACATTGAAATCACCAATTTCTCTATTTCTTGGGCACCAAGCAGATGTGAGACGCATGCTGCCTATTACTAAGATTTGTTAATAAAAAGGCAAACCTTAAACAGCTGGCTGTCAGAACTGCGCCGCGACTCGACGCCACCATTTCTTCTTAAATTTAAGCGCAAACTATTAAAGTATTCATTCCTATTTGTTTTAACTTACATTTAAAGTAATATTTTAATTACTTATATTATCATATTATAATATTTTAATCACTAAATATTAATTATTATTAATAGTGTAATAATGAATTAACGTAATATATTAAATTATTATTTTAGATTAAATTATATAATCGGTTCTTATATATTTTTCTTTTAAGTAATTTAATTTTTTTCTTTTATGTTTTTAAAATTTTTCTTTTTGTTGTTTATTTTCTCTTCTCCTTTTCCTTTATTTTCCTCCTTTCTTCAATTTTTTAACATAATTTTTAATTTTTATTTGTTAAAATTAATTCCTGTACTTTCATTTTTTTGAACAATTTATTTTTGTTTTTTTATTTCTTTATTTCTTTTCTTCTTTCCCTTTATTTTTCTCTCTTCTCATATTCTTCACTATAGAAACATAATTTTTACCCACCAAATTATATTCTTCACGGCAAAAACATAATTTTTACCCACTAAATAAACTAAATCTTTATTTTTTCACATGATTCCTAAATTGAACTTTACTCAAAACCAAATATCAATCATTCTTAATCAAATCTCGATTTGAATATAACATAATTTTGAAACTAAAATTAGATTTAACTAATCAATATAAAAATCATATCCCTAATCAAATTTAAACATAAATTGAATTCTTTATATTCAAAACAATTTTTTTTTCGTTTTCAAAGCATTACGTAATCGTTTAGATTATTTCTTTCCTTTTCTTTTCTTTTTTGACGAATAAAATTAAGAAAACAATAAAATTGATCTAAATTTTCTTGTATATTCTTAAGTAAGCTTGATTGAAAACAGAGCATGGATGAACCGAAGAGAGAAATGGAGCATGAAACCAAATTGGTTTGGATAAAGTTGAGGGTAAGTTTAGTCATTGAGAGTGTAAAACTCGTTTAAAGAATCTGAGAAACAACGTAGTTTCGAGAAGGCGAGAATGTTGCAGGTAAAATACATAAGGTGTTCAGTGGAGGTTGTTGGTTAGGAGGTTAAGGTAGCGGGCTCTGAAAACTTTGTTAAGGGTAGACTGTCAAAGTCACAGCTAGCAAGGTCTTCGAGTGAGGCAAGCTTGTGGACTAGGTCATTGAGAGATCAAAATTGGTTCGTTAAAATGATAATAGACGATGAGGGTTTATAATTTTGGGGGTGAGAATATACGAAACAAGTTCAATTTTGATTTCAACTTTCGTCTTTTCTTTTTTTATAAAAATAAAAAATTGTAACAAATGAAGAACATAAAAAAAAAACTACTTTAAAAGATGGAGAAGAGAAGAAAGCTGAGAAAGAAACAAAAGGGAACGAAAAAAAAGTTAAAAGAAAGCTTAAGGGTATAAAAAGCTCTCAAACTTTTAAAAAAAAAATTAAGCTTCTTTTTTTTTTTTTTGCATTCAATTGAGCTCTTGAACTTTCAAAATAGATTAAAAAAGGCCATTAAGTTCTTCAAAAAACATAATTAAACCCCTGCTCTTTTTTTTCACTCAATAAGGTAAAACTTTCAAAATGCATTAAAAGACGTTAAATTTTTTCAAAAAGTAACTAAGCCCCGCTTTTATTAAAAATTAGAAAAAATATAAAAATAAAAATTTTAGAAAAATATTAAATTTTAGTAAAAATATAAAATTAAAATTTATTAAAATTAATTTTTTATAAAAATTGTAAAATTTTATAAAAATTATAAAAATCAAGTCATCACATATCACACCACCACGTGACATGTGACGAAAAATGATAAAAATAAAAATCATTAAAAGTTATAGTAAAATTATAAAATGTTTCTTTTGATATGATAATTTTTGTAATTTTTTTACTTAAATCTATATTTCTTTACATTATGTATAATTTTTTACTTAATTTATAAAATTTAATAAATTTTTTACATTTCTATATATTTTATAATTTTTTACAATTTTGTGCTTTTCTAATTTTTATAAATTTTAATATTTGAATTTCTTTATTCAAATTTAATAATATTTATAAATTTTTTGATTATAATTTTTTTAATTTTAACAAAAGCAGAGGCTTAATTGTTTTTCTTGAAAAATTTGAGAACCTTTTGATGCATTTGAAAGTTAAAGTACTAATTGAGTGTAAAAAAAAAGGCTTAATTACTTTTTTTAAAAAGCTTGAAGGTTTTTTGATAAATTTTGAAAGTTTAAATACCCAAATGAGTGTGAAAAAAAGTAAATTTTTAAAAGATTTAAGAGCTTTTACACCTTAAGTCTCAAAAGAACAAAAAAAAAGAAAAGAAAAGAAATTGCTCAAAACAAACATTAAAACCAAGTGTATAATTTGACTCTAAATTTTTATTTAAAATGATATTTAATGTACCACACCAATTTACTGCTACATTATTAACGGTAATTAAGGATTCGATACTTAAAATGTTACAACACATTAATGTAAGTGATTAAAGTGTAACAATCTCAAACATAAGTAACAAATATAACCTAAGGTAAACAAAAATGAATATTTTAATAATTTATCTTAAATTAAATTGTACTATATTTATATTCACTTTTATGATTAATAATAAGAACTATTGCCCAGATGTTTTGACTTTTGACCAGCATGACAGCCTTACTACAATATCCGATCTTAAGGAAAAAAAGATGATGTCCGCCCAAAGCCAACTCAATTGGTAGATACTTGCACTAATGCTTCATTTAAGGTATGGATTTTAAATCCCATCAATTGTGAATTCTTAAAGTTTTTCTGTTGGTGATGTTCCCATTCTATAAACTCAATGCCTCTTTAGCAACTCAGGTTTTTGACAAAACCAAGAGACAACTTTCAAGGGGTTAAAGATCCCTCGATAAAAGACCACCGATAACAAACTCTTCAATTTTTTCAATCACCTGATGAGACACTCTTACTCTATGACCCTGCCGCCGAAAATACTACCCAACTTGTTGAGCAGTCAATAAGCTACATTTCACATATTTCCCCAAAAGAATAAAAAAGATCTCTTGATAATATATCAAAATTGATCACGATTAAAAAGATAAAAAAAATTAAATACCAAAATGAGAGAAAAAATTCACATCCACATATAAACGATTTTCCATTAATTATTATAATCAAACAGATATTATATTACTCTCATTATAATGCATTCAAACTTCAAAGCTGCATTAACAAGTATGTGTTAACAGAGAAGCTTTGCATTTGCATCCTATAAAACGGGCATAACTACTATTTTTCTGAAAGAGGACATCACAGACATCGAATTATTCGAAAGTGAACTAACTAGAAGAGAAGACATGTTTTACTACAATTTACAACATACAGGAGGACTTAAGTCTCAACATTTCTTTACACAAATTCACACGTGCATACCCGTTCTATGTGCATGACTGGAATCGTGGAGAAGCTAACTCAGATGCATATCTTTTCTTGAGGCTTAGAAGATGTAAAAATACAGATCAGCAGGCTGACACATTTGTTCATTGCTTCTATGCTTCGCACAATAATGTGCTGTTTATAGTTTCATTTTCTATGACTAGCTATTACCATGGAGTTTATTTTGACTTACTTTGTTTCATCGGCTAGAAGAACCAAAACCTAAAACCATGCTGAGAATGGATGGATTATGCAGGAACAGTACGTGAGGAACCACCTTGATTGGCCAAGAAACGGACGACAACACAAGTGATATTATCTGCACTGCCTCTCTGGCATGCCTCCTGCATAAGCCGCTTGGCTGCCTGCTCAGGATCCTGTATTGGCTTTACCATTGCCACAGCCTCCTGCAAAAGATAAATGAAAGTTATGATGACTCACTTCAATTAAATAGGTTAGGAGAGTACTATGCTACCAACCATTTTCAGAACCAAAAAGCTGATGATTTTACTCAAACCACTACCAAGATTCTGGGGTGCCAATAAGATGAGATGATTTCCATACCTCGTTTGTAACAACATCCCATAGTCCATCACTTGCAAGAATAAGGAACTCAAGTGAGCTGTCAATTTTTTCCTCCTGCAAGCTCAAAAGAAATAAAAGAGTTTGAGTAGGCTCATATTACCGTCTCTTAAGTAGAGATCCTATAAAGTTTTTAAGCGATAGGGCAGAAATCTAACAAGAAAGGCTACTTGCAAAATTTTTATGCTGGGTCTCGTTCTTTACAGGTTTCTTCTATCTTAATTAGGACAACCCAATCTTCCAAACAGACCTGAATTTCAGGATCAGCAACAACATACTGCTTCAAGAGCCTGTCACCAAATGCACGAGAAACAGCAAGGACACCTCCCACTCTCCAAGTTCCTACAAAGATAATTTCCACCACAACGAAAGGAAGAAATTTAACACGATGAAAAGCTTATAAAGAAAATAGAGGATGATAATAGAGGGAAAGAGAACAGCTAGATGTAAATCCGCACCAGCCCACATGACAAATCCTCCAGCATCCTCAATCCGTTGTCGCTCATCACTTTGATCTGGCTTGTGGTCACGGGACACAGCAAAAGCTGCAAGAGGAATATCATAGATCAGCCAGCAATAAAATGATCCTTCAACAAGATTTCTAAAAACCTGACAAATTCACACCAACACTTCTAACGGGTGAAGAAGCAATTACATAAGAATGCAAAACATTAACTTGTCAAAGTAAAACAGAACATATAGAGCATTTATGTTACAGCAAAAGCTAATGGCAACTTCATAGTGTCAGACATCAGATGAATATAAGTTAAAAACAATAATCATACCATTGCCTCCTCTGCAGATAACAGCTCGGGAATCTCCAACATTTGCAACTAGCAAACGATCTCCAACAAGTATAGCAGTAGAAGCAGTTGATCCAGCATCCCTATTCTGGTTATTTTCTGATTTTAAAAATTCAGAATCTGTATGGTTGTATGCATCGGCTGGCATTGCAAACAATTTAAAAAGACAAGTTAGGCCAGCCCACAAGAAGAGGCACAACTGTCAGATACAGTCATAGCGTGAATAACCTATAGCAGATTTGGTATCAGATATGAACTTTGGATGCCTGATCAAATTACTGAAAAGGTTTTGCTTCACATATTCGGCTGCCCGTGCACCTCCATGACCTGAAACAGCCGTGCTTGTAAAGATCAAGTAAACAAATTTTAACTAAGCATGACTAGCCAGCAACAGATTCCTTTTATGATGTGGCAGTTATGATCTTAATTATGCATGGTAAAAGAAACTATTCTACGGCAGAATATAATGAACTGCCACAGCATAGAATTTACAGTTTACCACAGTACTGTCCTGAGCCAATAACAGCCCATCAGAAATGGCTTCCAATACTGCTACTGCATTGGAGCAGATAATTAATACCAGAATCTGCCTGAAATCCTTTCAGATACTTTCTCTACGTTGAGACTTGAGACTACACTTGTATTGTCCAGCAAATAACAGTGTATCTTGCTCTAACCAGAGGGATTAGAGCAAAATGAAGGAACAAAAAGCTTGATTTTATAACAGAAAAGAAATTATTAAATGAAGAAAGGCAACAGCAGAGGAAAACAAAAAGAATGATACACGCTTTAACAAAAATAATGATCACCATAAATGTTACAAGAAGTATTTAACTATATGTAGGTCATCTGAAGTATGTATAAACCATTAGGAAGTTATGTGTACATGCATGTGTGCAAAAATGAGGGAGAGATATAGAGAGTAATAGAGAAATATACCATCAAAAACTCCAAAAAGACCAACTATCTCTCCATCAACACCGTCAATCCTTGTTTCATAAAAATCTTCCATTGAAGACCTCTTTCCAGGAGAGCTTGCATAGCCGTAGCTAAACTTTCCATTCTGGCTGTTGCCAGAAAACAGGGAACATTTGATTTAGACATTGTACAAATCATTGCATTTTTCAGCAAAACTTGTAAACTCAATAACCATAGACATCTTGTTATTGTCATATTTAAGCAGAACATATTTCAGGACTTCCATTCTAATTGTTTTTTATGCTTGATCATAATTACAAATGATATTTCTTCAGGCATGCTATTTATTTACTTAATTCATTCTAGATAAAAATTTAGCAAAATCCAAATTTCCTATCATTACAAATAAACGACTTAAATCACGTGACAAAACCATGCAGTAAATTTTCAATGCACAAGATGCAATAAATTTAGGTCAAAGCCAGAAAGGTCCAAAAATTGCCTTGTCGGAATTAAGAAAAACAGATCCTGCAAAACAGAAACCAAAATAACAATTTGTTCTTTCCAGCGTAACATCAGCAACACAACAAACTGTGTTACTCCTACCTATAAAGAATGGAAAAAACTAGAAATTAATTCATTCCCAATAACGACAATTGAAAATTCATCACATTGCACGCAGAAACGACAAATCAGAGGTTCAGTTGTAGATTTCTCCCACATGATGCAGTGAAATACCATTAAAAGGTAATGATCCACAATAATTTCACATGACAAGCTAATCCAAGTTCGAGAGTATGTACGAACTTTCCAAATTTATGGAGGTTAAGCATGCATTTCTAGCATACATCCATTTGTTTCCATTCCCTCCATTTCTTTTTGTCTACTTTTGCTAATGATGATGATTACCAATCACAGGCCCTATCTAATAGAGATGAACCCCAAGGTTTAACTTAAAGCAAGCTAAACAATAAGCAGGGATCTTTGTCCAAAAGGAAAGTAAATACCGAATATATCACAAATTCTAAATATTAAAGGTGATGTTTCCATTTTCAATGAAAATTCATACAAAAAATAAATAACAATAAAAATCGAATAGATGAGTAAAAATCGGACAAAGGCGTGAAGAACAAAACACGTGTATTGGATTGAACTATATGGAATTGAATAAGGAGTAACTTGCAAAGCAAACACAAAAAAAGAAGCAATCGAAGAAATTCAAGATCTAAGCAAAGGATGATGAAAGAAGGGGGAAGAAAAGGCAGAAACCTAAGGCCTCCGCCGCTAACCGGTCCATATTCAGCATGAACCTGACTTGAAGATTGCAAAACCGAATTCAAATATCCCATATTACAGCTCGAGCATTCAAAATTTCCAGTTGTTATCACTAAAATCAAAATCAGGAAACAACAAAAAGTACAAGCGTATTCGATAACAGATATTTCAGGCGATGGATTATAACGAAAAGGCCTAATTCGCATGCTAATGGAAATCAAAAACAGTCTTCAAATCGTAGCCTGCAAAGAAACCAAAATTTGCAGATCCAATTTAAACCAAATTCCAAACACAATAAAAATGAAAATAATAATAAATAAATGAAGTTGATGGGAAAGGGAGAGGGAAAAGGTTTACCTTCATGAAGGAGAAGGAAAGGAGATGATCCCATCCATAAAAAGAGAGAGAAAGCAAAGCGCTTAAAAGGCGGTTTTTAAAGGGGGAAAGGAAAAAGAGAAACTAGACTTACAAAGGAAAAAGTGCGTTTTAGAGAGAGAAAATAAAAACTGTTAATAGTAAAAAATCAGACGTGGCTGACCTCATTGTTTCTTTTTGGTCTAACTCTTCTTTCAGTCCCTGAACTCTTCACACTTTTTAAATTTAAATCCCTTTACTTAAAAAAAAAAAAAAGAAAAGAAAGAAACTTCAATCCTTTACTTTTTGTTTAATGGATGATTTAGTCTCTTTATTCGTACGATTTAAATTTTATTTACAACTGATAATACTATTAACTGACATAATCAAATTTTAATTTTTAAATCAAATATCTGAATATTAAATATAAATTGTGTTATGGGTTGGTATATTTTTCCTGAAAGATTTAGTATTAGAGTACATTGATAAATACAAATACAAGCATCAATACATGTTCTTAGCAGTTACAATGTAGAACTAAACCAGTACAAAGTAGAACAAATAAATAAGTGAAAAAAATTGTTTTAGAAGCGGATTTAATGTGTATATCTACAACAAATAAATAAGGAAAAATAGCTTAGCTTCACATTTGGCTTTGTACTATAATGACAAGTGTCAATTGAATATTTAAAAAAAAAAAAAGTCAGGCAAGCAATCTGCAAATAATTTATAGCGTAAATTTGGTAGCTTATTACGTTTCCACTTATAATATACCTTTTTCTTTTATTCCAAAGTAATTTTATAATTTTCGCAAAAATCAATTAAGTTATTATGTCAGATCATAAATTATGCGGCTAAATGGAAATGGTAATTCAATATTACAAATTATCTTTTCCTAATATTACAAACCTATCTACTACTTCAGATTTCATTCTCCTATTTCCACAAAGTTATGCTTCTTTAGTAACTAATACTCTAATTTATTTTCTTTTACATTTCACATTTGACTCAGTCGTCAAATTCGAGTCTATATTATCACATTACGTTACTGAAGCAACTTAGACTATTTCAACATAATTTTATATGATTTAGTTCCCATTTAACAATAGCATAACGAATAAATCATTTAATAAAATTATTCACATATTTAAAATCTTATTTCATCTAATTATTCATAAGGTTTAAATGTAAGTTAAACAATAAAATTCAATTCTTTCTAAAATAATATCAACTATATTATTTTAAAAATTAAATTTTTATTTTTAGCTCTTTGATTTTACTATGTTTTGTTATTTTCATACGTTAAACTAATTTCATCTCTATCTATTTTATTCATGTTATGCTGCCTTTTGGCATTTATCAAATTTATTCTTTACTTACATTTTTTTTTGGTCAAAAAAAGGAAAATTACAAAAAAAAAGGAAAAAAAACTAGAGGAGAAGCTGCATATAGCTATAATCCTTCTTCTTTATCAAAAGTCAACTCAGTAATTTGATCAGCTTCCATGTTATCCTCTCGAGGATCATAATTTATAGACCAGTTTGCCTCATTCCGTAAGAGTTGATTAATGCGCTTGATTAAGGTTGAGTTTGACCCCTTCAAAAAGGACTCTTTAATAGCCTCAATAACTTCCATATTATCAGTCTGCATCAAGATTCTGTCATGAAATCTTCCTTGTGCCAATGTCACACTATCAAGAATATTCCACAATTCAGGTTCAAAAATTGAATATATCCTTAGGTTCAAAGATCGAACATATCCCTACTCTACGATTAAAACCAAGGATCCAATCGCCATTTTGGTCTCGCAAAACTCCACCTACTAAGGCAGAACCAGTGTTGACTTTAACAGCTCATTCAACGTGTGTCTCACAGAACTCCCTCTCTTGCAAATAGAATTGTATTGTCTAGACCAACTGTAAGCACATTTGACAATCTCCTCTATACTCCATGGCACTTCTTGAAAAATGTGTATATTTCAGTTCTTTCAAATTCGCCAAGCAACAAGGCCAAAGAAGCACGGCCAATCAACATTCCCCCAATCACTATTAAGGTGACTTTCCAATTGGACTCAAGCCACTCCTACAAATTACCTGAAAAGAAAGCAGTTAGTTTATTAGGGGGAATGATTCGATACCATACCTTCTTCGCAGTATCGCAATCCTTTATAGCGTGAAGCACATATTCAATTCCTTGACCACAGATTGAGCACATTGCATCACTACTCACACCATTGTTTAGCCTTTCTGCCTGAGTAAGCAACCTTTGTTTAAGGACCAACCAGAGAAAAACCCAACCCTTTGAGGTCCCTCAACCTTCCAAGGTAATTTCCAAGACTCCTCCGTAGGATTCAATGATTCCTCCTTAACCTTACGATAATCACTTTTAATAGAAAAACATCCTGATGATGTTCCCATCTAAGCAATTTTGTCAGGACCCACTAAAGGATGCGGATAAGGGATGCTAGTATTTCTTTCAATTACTTCTTCTGGTAACCACACCCAAAATAAAATGAGATTCCAAGATCCCTCTTCAGTAATCATCTCCTTAAGACAACAATTCGTTGCAATGTTAGCATTAGCTGGGATAAAATTAACCAAGGGACCAACATGCGGAATCCAACTATCCTTCCAACATCTAACATTATTACAATCTCTTACAAACCAGAAAATGTTTTCTCTAAGTAGGGGCCATATATTTGAAAGAGCTATCTAGAGAAAAGAGCAATTGCTGTGATTTATACTAAGAAGTAGTCCATCCTTAACACCGTACTTTGCACGCAAAACCCGTACCCTAAAGCCTCACGTTTCGTAAGAATAATAAAGCCCAACTTCAATAAAAAGAAGGTATTCTAATCTTCAGTTGACGAAGCCCAAGCCCACCACAAACCTTAGGCTGACAAACTGAATTCCAATTAACAAGGGCCATTTTTTTACACCCTCTAGACGAACCCCACATAAATTATCTAATAATGCTATCAATTTCATCACAAATTCCTTGCGAGATTCTCAAGGATTGCATAAAATAGCTAAGAATAGTAAGAAGAATCGATTGAGCTAACGTAACTCTGCCAATAAGGGACAACTGCCTTGCATTCTACCTTTGTAACCTCGACTTGACTTTTTCCACTACGAATTTCAAAAAACTGATGGTAACCCTATCATAAAATAGGGGAACCCCCAAATACGAACCTAAGTTATTGATTTTGAGGAAACCAAGCATATCACAAACATGCCCCGCCAGATTTTATCCACTCATTTGGTAAAGAAAATGTTTGTCTTCTGAGCGTTCACCCAATGTCCAGAATAACTACAAAAGTTATCTAACAATTCCTTAATTAACCTTAGCTTATCTAACATAAGCTTTTCCAAAGATAACCAGATCGTTAGCAAAAAAATAAATGAGAAAGAGAAGGACCATACCTAGATAAACAAATGAGAGACCAACTGTCTGAACTTATAGAAGAATTGATGCTTTGACCCAACCAATCCATACAAATAACAAAAAGATAAGGGGAAAGGGGACATCCCTATCTGATTCCTCTAGCTAGACTGAACTTCTGAGTAGGAACCCCATTCTAGAGAATCTACATAATATAACTCATGATAGCAGACATAATGGCTTTCTTGAGGAAATCAAGAATTTTTGTCGCGTGGAGAGAGGGGTCAATAAAATCCCAGCTCACTCGTTCATAGGCTTTTACTAAATTGATCTTAATAGCCATCCACTTTCTGTGCTTGCTTCTTATTGAATGGATAACTTATTGGGACAGAATAATATTATTTGTAATGTTCCTTCCAACAATGAATCCAACTTGCTATTGTCCTATGATTCTTGGAAAAACCACCTTGAACTTGTTCGCAATAATCTTCATAACTAATTTGTAGAGGATAGAACACAAACTTATTGGACAGAACTGGGTGAAATCCTCAGGAGCTTGAACCTTAGGGATAAGCACAAGCAAGGTATTATTAAGCTCTCTATCAATTGCCCCTCTATCAAAAATTTTCCTAACCCAATCACAAATAGCTCCACTGATAAACTCCCATTGACTCTGAAAGAAAAGAGCGTGAAAACCATCAATCTTTAGAGCTTTCAACGGAGCTATGTCAAACATAGCCACTTTGTTCTCTTAATCTGAAACAACTCTCCTCAAGAAAATCTCATCATCACAATTGATCTTAAGAAAATAGCTAACGGCCAAAGGTCTTGTACAAACCGGGACTTCACCATACAGATTCTAAAAGAATCTAACAACCTTAGACCAGAGCCACTCATCCTAAAAAATCCAATTGCCCTCATAATTCTTCAAGGCAGAAATTTTATTACAATTCATTCTCTGAATCGTGTGTAAATGGAAAAACTTAGTGTTCCAGTCTCCAAACTGCATCCAGTCGCACCTAGCTTTCTGTTTCCAAAACAACTATTCATGATGAAGAACACACTCAAATTCCTTTCGTAACTGAGTTTCCACAAGACTTAAATTCACAGCATAAGATCTGTCTAGTACCTTTTGGACATTAGATAACCTCTGCATCAAATACCTCTTATGAAACCCAAAAATACCATATACAAAATTATTTCAAGCTTTAATCTTATTAGTAAAGATATTCAGGGAATTAGCCATGTTACCTTTAAAACACCACTTTTCTTTAACAAAATCCAAGAAATTAGGATGTTCAACCCTTTCGGCAAGAAACCTAAAAGGCTGACCTTTGGGCAAGATAACACTCAGATTGAGAGATAAAAAAAAAGGTCTATGATCCGGTTTGATCCTCAAAAGGTGAGTGGCTGAGCAATGTGGGAAAGTTCTCAACCAACAATTATTTTTAATTGCTTTGTCGAGTCTCTCAGAAAGCCCGCCATGATACCAAGTGAATAGAGGCCCCCTGAAACCTAAATCCTACAAATTAGACACTTCAAGAAAATCATTAAAAAGAATGAAACCTTTCCCACCTGAACGTCCTCCTTTCTTCTCACTAGAACAAAGAAAAGCATTAAAATTGCCAATAACCATCCAAGGAGTGTTATTTGTCGGAATAACAAGTAAAAGGTCCTCCAAAAGTTTCTTCTTTTTTTGTCTATCAGAACTTCCATACATAAAAACAATATGAATAGGTAAAATATAACCAAATTTAAGCACTTGGATACAAATAAATTGAGGATTATTGCATAAAACCTTAACAGATAACAAGTCCATCCAACCCACCAAATGCCTCTAGAGAAACCAATAGCTTCCACCCTGTAAGAAAACTTAAAACCTAAACTAGAAATAATCTTATCAGCTTTAAATCCACTTACCCTCATTTCCAGCAAACTAACAATATCAGGTTTATGCTCTCTGCTATATTCACAAAAAATGCGAAGAAATTTTGGACTGGCACATCCTTGACAATTCCATGAAAAAACCGTCAAATTCATATAAGATATAAAAAAGAGAATAGAAACTAGCTTACTAATTAGAGCCCAAATGCTCAAGTTTCTATACTCCTTCAGAGACATCTGATCATTTGATATTTTCCTTATCGATATGAGAACTAATTAACTCAACTAAGGAATTCACAGATTTTGATAATAAAACCCGAGCAGTCCTAACTGATTTAAAACTATTCCCATGATTACGGATAGTTTTATTAAGTTTTTTCCGGCCTTGGCTCATTCTATCATTCTCGATAGAACCTTTGCTTTTGGGATTAACCCTAACTTCTGTAACGTTTCCTAGATTTTGTCTTTTAATGGTTACATTCATATCCGTAAAAACTATCGCAGTGTGATTTCTTGGATCCAATACTTTTCCATCTAATTTAACCATAATTTCTTCTGACTCTTCAAAGGTGGGATTATAATGTGACATAGTAAAAATAGGATCATCTATCGAGTTAACAAATTTTACCAAATCCGCTCGAGAAGAATCTATTTTTTTGTTAACCCCTAAATCAACTTCTTATAAAATAGTTTCAACACACTGCTCTTGTGGCTCCACATGAATACCCTCAGCATCGAAATATTGGTCCTTAGTCAAGCAAGACCCCACAGATAAGAGACAAGTAACAGATTCTCTTGGACCGCCCTTATTAACCTGCCTATTAGCTAAATATTTAGTAATAAGCCCCACCAAGTGCAAGCCCAAGTCCTTAACCACTTCTTTAGTCAACCCATCACCACTAACCTTCTTGGCCTAATTTTCTAGACAAAAAAAATAACACTATGGCCTGCATTATTACCAACATCATTTGGGCCTTTCTCACATGAAACCTGGCCATCTTTAAAAAACCTAGCAAATTCATCGGGCCTAGTTTTATTAACTATCAAAATTCACTACCTTTTTTGGAAAAACCCATTGACGATACAAACTCACCCACCTTCTCTTTTCCCAAAAATCGTACAGCTTCTCCCTTAGAATTTTTAATTTCCTTAGAAGCCCCTCGAAAATCCTATCTTTTAGCATCCTGCAACACCCATAACCCGTATCCGTTACCGAAACAGGGTTTCAAAATATTACCAGAATATACAGATCAAGTAAAAAGATATCTCGTTTATACAATATTCAGGTTAGAAATCAAACATAAAGTGCCTTATATGAATTTTCGAAGTCCAAAACATGCATTAGAAACGAGTTGGGACTAAATCGGGTACTTAGAGAATTTTTCAAAAAATCTCAAAATTTTTCTTAGGCGCAGGGGTTACACCCCGTATGGCCAGGCCGTGTGGACACACCTGTGTCTCAGGCCGTGTACCTCTCTGACTTGGGTCACACGGTTAAGTCACATACCCGTGTGCTAGACCGTGTGTAGGTGCAGGGGTCACATGGCCAAGCTACACGCCCGTGTGCCAGGTTGTGTGATCAATTCTGAGCATTTTGTTTTGACATTTTAAAGATGCAGGGGACACACGGTCAGAACACACGCCCATGTGCTAGGTCGTGTGTCACACACGGCTGAGACACATGCCCGTGTCTCTGCCCGTGTAGACATAAATAGGCTTTTTTCCAAGCTACATTTCTCACCCAATTTGTCTTCCTCTTATACCAATACTTTGACATATTCACAAGCCATTTTTAAAACAATTAATTCAAGTCAAAGACGAGTCTCATGCATGACATAACTTCACATCTTAAACACCTCAAATACACTTTACCATCATGTAACCAAACATTCAAAACTTAATTAACTTATCAAATTCAACTATATGCATATTTTACCAAATATGCTAGAATTAATCATCAATATGCCAACATGATTTCTATCATTCAACCATTTAAAGACACACCAAACATGTTATAGCCTCATTTATACACATCAAAACATGTTCATCATAAGCCATTCCAATGGCTAGTTATAACCCAAACATTTACATGCCAACATTGGTTAATTAACCTATACATGCCATTATAACCATAATTAATTTATCATATATACCAAGATGGGCTGATGGATACTGTGAGTGATCTCCGCCAAGCTTCAAATCCAACAAGCCTCCGAATTACTATATAATAAGGGAAAATAAAATAGAGTAAGCATGAAATGCGTAGTAAGTTCGTATAACATGGTAAATAACTTACTATATATTTATGTTCAAAATAAACATGCAAGGCACTATCAACCAATTTGGTTACAATCCATAAACACATATCCTCATCATGTTAGCCAAGTAATCACATATAATAGTCGTTAATCATGGATGAACACCGTCATCAAGCATGTTCCACATTCATGTACCAACCAATTCATGCACCATTATATCAGGTAATGTCATTTCCATGTACTTCATGTATATACGGGTAATAGTTCGTTTCTAAGTCATACTATCTCATATAAACATCAAGAAACATGTATGAACTCAATAATAACCAACTTCCCATATACATATACTTTCCACATCATGAATTCAAATAACATATACAAATCATACCGATGTATTTCAAGTACATTTTCATAATATTTCATCTTAAGTTCAGATTATTTCATGTCAGGAATTTGCTTATTAAATCAATTAAAATATCAATGGAAACACGGGAAAATACACTCGAACTGTACAAATCTTAGATGAACATATTCATCAAACAAGTTCCATATTCATATATTACCATCTCATACTTTCATATATAATGTATCATCATTTTCATGTATTTCAAGCAGATACATCTAATAATTCATTTCATGTTCATATTTTCTCATGTCAGGATTTTGCCCATTGAATCATTGAAAACATCGATGGATACATAGGTAGTACACTCGAAGTGTATAAATAAAAAACTGCCAATTCATATTCAAAGGTACCCATAAGGTCACAAAATCAATAAGCACACTTTCGAGCCATATAATAGGATGCTCATGTGAGCCGTATAGCAGAATGCTTATTTGGGCTATATCAAAAAACTCATAAAAGTCTATAACAAAACGTTCGCAAAGAACTTTTAATCAGGAAGCTCAAGAAGAGCCTATCAGGATTGCTCACAAAGAGCCATGTAACAGGAGCTTCGGATAACATAACAGGAAGTTCAAGCGAACCATGTCAGAAAGCTCATAGAAGCCTATATCAGGATGCTCACGAAGAGCTGTGTTTGTGTCTGCAATAAATGATGTATCACAACCGATCGAATCATGTAACAGGATGCTCACAAAGAGCTGCGGTAGTGCACAACACATGCAGGATCACTACTGATCAGGATGCTCGCAATAACCATGTAACAGGAATGCTCGAGAAGGCTTTTATCAGAATGCTTGTCGTAACTATAATGTCCGCAACATATGCAGGTCTATAATCAATACGGGAAAATACTATATCCATCGCATTTCATTATTCAAACGGGACTTATCAATTATCGAGCAATATCGGCCATGTAACTAATTTCATACATTAAACATTTATACAATTCACACGAATACAACATTCAATTCAAACATATTAATATACATAATTAAGTTACACGAACTTACCTCAATAAATATTCGTGTACGTAAAATCTACTAATTCGACACTTTTTCTTTTCCTCGCTCTAACTCTGAATTTGGTCTATCCAGATCTATACGACTAAATTTAACACCAATTTAATACAATTCATACTCAATTCAGTCCAATTCACATCTTAGGTAGAATTATCATTTTGCCCCTAAACTTTTAATTAATGACAATTTCGTCCCTAGGCTCAGAAAATAAAATTCATGCAATTTAATCCTTATTCCAGGCCTAGTTGAATTTCTCATATAATATTTATAGCCCATGTATTTCATAAAAATTTAGAATTTTCCATGAATTTTACAACTTTACAATTTAATCCTAAAATCATAATTTCATCAAAATTCAGTTTACAAAAGTTGTTTATCTATTAACAACCTTTCATTTTCTACCATAAATTTCAAAATTTCAGCATACTGATCCATGGAAAAACCCTAGTACTTTAATAACTTTACAAATTAGTCCTTGAGATAACTAAATTAAGTTATTACGATCTTGGAAATATAAAAATCATTAAAAACGGGACAAGAAAACATACCTAATTGAGCCAAGAAAGCTTGGTTTCTCTTTCCTAGGGTTTCCATGTATTTTTTGGGGGAAGAAGATGATAAATTGATGATATTTTTATTTTCTTATCATTTATTATCTTTATTTTTTTCACTTTCCAATTTCATCATTTTCTTTATTTTATTTTCAATGGATGAATCATCATCCTTAACAACTAAGCATTTTTAATGGTCTATTTACCATTTAAGGACCTCAAATTTTGAATTCCATAGCTATTTAATCTATTTAGCTATTAGAACTCAACTTTTGTGCTTTGTGCAATTTGGTCCATTATCAAATTAAACATGTAATCTGTAAAATTTCTTTATGAAATTTTTATACGACATTACTATTGTTCTGTCGACCATAAAATAATTTTAAAATAAATTTTCTTTTCGGAATCGGATTTGTGGTCCCGAAACCACTGTTCTAATTTTTATCGAAAACGAGCTGTTTCACACCCCTTCCTTAAATCCTGACTTTCCTTATAACACCCCTAACCCGTATCCATCACCGGACTAGGGTTAAAGAAATTACCGGACAAATCTAAACATCTCACATTCATTTCCCAAACATCAATACATCAAAGTCATACATCATTAAGGAGTCCCTTACGAAGGTCAACAAGACCTTAATCATGCTTTAGAAAGGGGTCAGGACTAAACTGAGCTCATACAAAATTTTTCAAAACTTAAACATTTTTCTAAGTTTAAAGGTCATACGCCCGTGTGAACAGGCCGTGTGCCTCACACGGCATTAGACACGCCCGTGTGTCAAGGCCGTGGCAAAACAGGGCATACATACTGACTTCACCACATGGCCACAAGACACGCCCGTGTGCCTTGGCCATGGTCGAAACTGACTAGGGTCACACAGCTCACCACAAGCCCGTGTGTCTAGCCCGTGTACCATTCGAAATGGCCACATATGCCCATGTATGAAGGCTGTGTGCCTTACACGGCCACTAGACACGCTCGTGTGTCTAGACCGTGCTCGAGACTGACTTGAATAGCTAAATTACAATAGATATACGGTCGAGACACACACCCATGTGCTCAACCGTGTGGGGTGAAATTAGGCTTGATTTAAGCCACATTTTCCACCTATATTAAGCATTCCAAAACCACAACATTTTAGCATTATTTGCATCAATTCATAGGCAACCAAATCAACCAATTTATATATATATATATATATATATATATTTCATGCCATTCAGTTACCATCCAATTCACTACTCAATTTCACAACCAACATATTAAATTAACGTACCAAAATGATCACAACTTGCATAAGTTCCAAATATATAAACTCATTATTTTATCACATAAATCATACCATAAAACTTACCAATTCAACACTCCATATTCAAACCATCACATAAACTTATATTTATCATATAACTTACTATCAAACACATCATTTAGGATAACTTAAAAGGCCATATATACCAACATTTACAAGCCAAATCTCATGGCTAGATATTCACATCACAAAACATACCAAAATACTTCTAGCCTATACATGCCGTATACCATATATAAAACTCTCAAAATGATACCAAAATAGATGTCTGATAGTGTGATTGATGTCACTGATGATCCCTAAATCTAAGCTAGCTTTATAACACTGTAAAATAGATAACATTTTACACAGTAAGCTTTAAAGCTTAGTAAGTCCGTACCATAAATAATCTATAATTTATAATAACGAAACATCAACTAATAAACACTTAGTAATTCACAATTCATCCATCAATTCTATTCTATCTCATTTAATATGTCCATACGAATTCATCAAGCTTCATGCACATAGTATCATCTACCACATAGGTATCGAACATACCTGAACTTTCCCGTATTTATTCATTCCATTTTTAACTCTCGTTCAAATACATTAATTCATTCGGAAGTCTTTCCATGCTTTAAGATTTCGTACACTTAGGGCATCAGTGATTTGTCGAATTCGTAACAATCTTGCACACTTAGTACCATTTCAATAAACCGAAGCTATCTCGGTATCGCACACTTAGTGCCTCTTATAACCGAAGCTATTCCAACTCGCACACTTAGTGCCATTTGTAGCCGAAGTTATTTCAAACTGCACACTTAGTGCCGAACATAGTCGATTATCATCATGCTCAAACCGTAATCAAATATCTATACAATTTATGCATTATCAAAGCATTAAAACATAACTATAACATCATTTATCAAGTATGAACTTACCTCGTACTCGAAATTGATGATTCGGACCGTTTACTCAATAACCTTCGACTTCCCTCGGTTTAAATCTAAATTCCTCTTTTCTTAATCTATATGTATTCAAAATTAACCCTTTTATTCAACAAATCATTCAACTTAATCCATAAACACATATTTATGACATTTTACAATTTAGCCCTTACATTTTCACATTTTAACATTTTAGCGCCTATTTCACAAAAAGACAAAATACACATGGTTTCAATGAACCATGCATAGCCGAATATCAAAAGGACCTTTAGGAGCCCAAAAATTTCATTTATTTCACAATTCAACCCTTAAATATACACTTTTCATGATTTAGTCCAAAATACTCAAATTCATCAAAAATCCCATTACAAAACATAGTAATCTAACACATATCTTCCATTTACTATCATCAAACTTCATAAAACTCACATTATCAACAATGGTTCAACTCAAAATCATCAACAATTTCCAAAATTCATACATGGGCATGATAGTATACAGAGCAACGATCACAAAAACTTAGAAATTATCAAAAATCGAGTTAAAACGGACCTTTAATGAAGCTAGATGTTGGATGAATGCTTCAAACACATAAAAACTAACTTTTTTTTCTTCAATTTCGGCAAACAAGATGATAAATGCACAATTTTCATGTTTTGTTATAATTAATTAACATTTATAATCATTTTGCCATTTTAGCCTTGCTATTTTTATTAGAATTCCACTATCTAATGTCCAACTATGTCATTTAATTATATGGTCTATTTGCATCATAAGGACCTCACATCTAAGAAGACACATCAATTAAGCCATTATTCAAATAGTAGGCCACTTTTACACTTTATACGATTAGGTCATTTTCACAAATTGAGCATACAAACGATTAAATTTTCATACGAAACTTTCACACATGTTAATTCACATATTATTAGCATAGAAAATAATAGTAAAACATTTTTTTAACTCGAATTTGTGGTCTCGAAACCACTATTTCAACTAGGGTCTAAACCTGGCTGTTACATTCCTTCCTATTCAAGACCGAAAATCTTGGACCCAGTCTTGCTTTTCCTTGATTTTCTCCCTTCTGATTTTGTAAATCCGTTTGTCCCCTCTGAGATTTTCGCTCCACCACTATCCACAAACCAAACGCTGATCCCCTCGCCCCCAAACGTCGAATTAACCAACTCTATGTTACCACTGACTTCCCCGAACATGCTAATCTTCTCTGCCACTAGTGAAGTATATTGTTCCTTTAAGTGGCCATATTTTCCACAAGAAAAATAGATGGCCGGTAAAGCTTGATACTCTACCCTTTGCAATTATCCATTCACCATAACTTTGGAAACTAAAGGTTTATCAAGGTCCATTCAACCATTCTAGCAAAACGGCCTCTGGTTTTTCTGTCAGTAGTAAGGTTAAGCTTGACCACCTTGCCCACCAAGCCTCCAACTTACTTTTAGAATTCTCCATTTATACATGAATCCGGGGAGCCCCAGTAATCTAATCCACACCAAAACCATACTCAGGTAAGGTTTATTGGGATTGAAGAACTTTGTCCATGGCTAAACAATGAGATATTGGCCATATATAATTCAAGGCCCTTGCAAAAGGGCTTTATTATATAATCCTTGATGCAGTGTAGTTTAGCCAAAAAAAATCCATTCTCGATGCCTATTAGGTGGAATAGCTTAGTTGGACGCCATAGACTACTAATTCGATTAAACAAGGTTGTGTAACCAATATTTTGACCCAACAATTTCAGCACTACTGTAGTCTCTATATCCTTGAACAAGATCTGTTGAATACGTTCCAAAAATTCTATAGCCGGAATGCCAATAACCATAGTCTTTTTAACATCACCTTCCAGAAAATAAAAAATTTCAGCATTATCATTACCAACAGAACGAAACCTTTTTTCTTGATTATAATCCCTTTCTCTAAAAAGCATTCGTTTCCAAGAGACATTAGTAGGCAAATCCGAACCCTTTGACAAAAAATCCGAATCCTCTAGCATTTTAACATCTGCAGAACCACAGTCTTCTTTAAACCTTACTTTTTTCATTTCCCGATCATCGATCGACTAACATTTAGAAACACTAGCAATTTCCAGAGAAGACATTCGCATTCCTTACTTACATTTTAATAATCACTATAGTAATATTTTTTATTTCATTATTTTAATTTCATTCCACAAAATATACTCTTATTATTATTATTTTTATAAAAGTTACTATTTATTCAATGTCACTTCACTATATTAATAGTGGAAAAATTAATATTTTAAAATCAAATTGAATTGAAATGAATTTAGGTAAGATTATTTGAGTTAAATTTTAAATAGGCAAAAAATGGAAAAATGTATTTATTAATTAAAGCACCGGAAAAAATATTTTATTATGAGAAATAAGAAAAAAACAAATGAATAGTTAAATAAAAGAAAAGAAAAGTTTAAAAGGGAGATAAATGCATAAAATATGGGGTAGTTAAAAAACGTGGCGCAGTAAAGAGAAGCAGGCAAATTAGTTGAGAATAGGACCAAGTCAACCAAGTAGGTGGTTGAGTTGAGGCAGGAGGTTTTGCCTTTTTCCTTTTTTGGCCGTCAAAGTTTGAAGGAATACAAATTTGTATCTCAAACACCAATACCATTTTAGGAGATTTCACCTCAAATTTATTTAAAACTAGAAATATATGAAAATAACATTCAAAATATTTGACTTCTTCATTCAGAATCACTAAACAAACATGAGATTTTAAGATATCATTTCATTTTGCAATTATTATATTTTTAAAATAATTAAAATATTCTTTTATATTAAATATCTAATTAATTGGGATTTCAAACATTCTATTTATTAGATTTGAATCATCATTTTAAATAGTTTGAATATTAACAATACATAATACTTGGTGTCCAAAATATGCCCTCTTTTTTTTTTTAAATTTTATTGATAATTGTCAATTTTATTAAGTAATAATCATTCCCAAAAATTCAAGCGAAAATGTATTTAACTAATTATTATAATGCAACTCACATATTTATTTTTCTTTGATTCTCATAATAATATTTGTTATGAATATCTTATTAAGTAGATGTCAATCAAGATCGGGATAAATTAGATAAGTTTTGATGTATTTTAAATTCTAATAGTCATTAGAAGTAGATTTTTACTTCATTTATACTTCTCATGCGTATAAATAGAGACTTTAGACAAACTTTGTAAATATCCTGATTGATCAATAAAGTACGATCTTTCTTTTGCTCTCTTATTTTATTTTTTCTTTACTTTCTATTTTTTTTATTTTATAACAAGTTATCAGCATGTTTCTCTTTTAATTGTTTTTCCCCATAAGTCACAAAAATATCTCAAAATTTACTGTTGTCAATTGCCTCCTAGAGCTACTACTATTTCAATTGAGGCCAACGAACTATGTATAATCATTAGAGCCTTTAATTAGGTACATATAAATCTCTAAATTTTTATGCCCTTTTATGCAAAGAAATTCATTTAATCCTTACATGATATGTTTTTCTCCTTTATTGGTTGATTTTTGGTAAAATTATTTTATGAAAAAATATTATTACTTTAAGGTTTCTTTTAAACTAAGATTATTTTATTAAATTATAGGATGTATGATTTTTGGATGATTAAAATTTTGATGATTAAATTATTGTTATCAAATATGCTTGAAATTATTGTATTATATCTTTTAAATTGAATTTATAAATATTTGATTAGAGCTTCATAAGATTTTATAACATATATGTGGTATTGAAATTTAGTACAATGTGTATTGGATAACTCTCAAGCATTATACATGAAAATTTTGATTTTGTTTATTAAATGATTTTTTACTATTAGATTATAAATGTTATTACGTAAATAAAGTTGTTTTACTACTTGTAATAGTGCTCGTGATAATAGCTAGGGTCATAACAATGATGTTAAAGAATTTTAAGTATATTTTACTATGATATATTTATTATATCATGTTTATTATAATTGGAGACTAATCATGACAACATGAATAGATAAATTTTGATTTGAAATCCACGCATGTTTGCGATGGTGACTATGAAATAAAGAATATATTGGAACATTTATAAGTTTTTCCTAGTAAGCCTATTGCATTCCCCGAAGTGAACGCAAATATAAAAGAAAATAAAAACCAATATTATTTCAATATTTGGTAGTAAAAAATTAATCGAAAGCTCCAGAAAAGCTAATATATTAATATCTTGTGATGATTACTCCATTGATTTTAAAAGATATTCATAATAGATCTGATATTGAGATTGTGAATGATGAAAATATTATATTTCATATGAACCAAAAGCGGATTGAGTTATTGATTTATAATTATTACTCTTGTTATAAATTGAATTGACCGTGACTATAATTGTGATCTTCTTTTATCATCATCCCCATTAAGAGGTTGAAAGTAAAATATTTGTCTGTGAAAGATCTACTTATGAGCAATAGAAAATGATAATTCTATCTAAAGCTTGTTATAGTTGGATGCACCTGAAGTTGCAAGAGTTTTTTTTTTTAATGTGAGTATAACTTTACAATATTTAGAATAAGTTCTCAATTAAAATTACATGGAAAAATATTACTGATGAGAACTTGCGATAGAGAAAACTTAAGTATGAAAAGTCATTGGTTTTGTACCCGTTGTACACCTCGAAAATAGGATCCACTCTCAAAGTTTGCTAATAATAAATTTTCTTAGATATTTGAAGATTTTGGCATAATCCCTAAAGTAAATATTGCATATAATTATTTGGAAATTATATTTATTGACTTAGTTTCATTATAGACTTCACATTGTTTTAGACAATTCCGAAGTAAATGTCATAATAGTACTTATATATGGATATAAAATAAAAGGAATAATAGTAAAAGTATCAATTTGTTACAATTTAGTACAATTGAAATGCATATTAAAGTAAACCGAAGTTTATTGATACAAATACATTACTACTTGGCATGACCAATTAGACAATCCTGGATCATATATGATGTGAAAATTAATTGAGAATTCATATAGACATTCATTAAAAAACCATAAGATTCTTTAATTTAAAGAATTCTCATTTTTTGTTTATTCTCAATGAAAATTGCTTATTAGAAACTCACTAACTAAATTTGAGATTTAATGTCTTATATTTCTGAAATGAATATGGGTTCATTCATCCACTATATGGATGATTTTGATATTATATGATTCCTCATAGATGCATCTACAAAATAATCATATATGTGTTACCAATTTGCAACCTGTCATTTGTAAGATTGCTTGTTTAAATAATTAATTTCAGATTATGCAATTAAGACAACTCATCTTACTAATGTTGATGAGTTTATATCTCAGTCTTTTATTGATTGAGTTTGAAAACTTTCATAAAAGCTTGTTATTTATGGGTATAATGGTTTAGATAAATTATTGGTTGAACTCATTTGATTAAATCTAAAACATTACTTATGAGAACTAAACTTCCTATTCCAACTTGAGATTATATTGATTTACGTGTTGTACTCATGAAGCCAATCAGTTATAAATACTCCCTATTACAATTGGTTTTTAGTTAAGAGCTAAATATTTCTCATATTTGAATTTTTGTATGTGCGTATATGTTTCAGTTGCTCTACCACAATGCACAAAGATGAGTGAATCCTCAAAGAAAGTTGGGAATATATATTAATTACAAGTCTCATTGTATTATTAGATGTTTTGAATGTATTGGAGATTCAATTATGATATGATTTGTTATTACTATTTTGATTCGATAGTTTTCCCGACATTAGGGGGTGAGAAATAATAACATGTAATGAGTGAGGGTGGAGAGTAATTTGAACCAGAAGTTCAATAAGGATAACTCATTACAAGTTCCTAATATGAAAATTCTTATAAAAGAAAACAATAAAATCTAGATGGTCATATAGTGAAGGCGGGTGCTCTAGAAGAGACACAATAATAACTAATAAGTACAACTCCAGAAGAGATTCAGCTACCTGAAACTTAACATTAAAATAGTAAAAATAAGATATCTTGATAAGTTATGTCAATTCGAGAAAATGTCGAACCGATAATAAAAGTGGTCGAAAATGGTTTTGCATGCAATATTATTGTTGAAATAATGAAATAAAAGGAGGATCTTGAATAAATCTATTGAGAAATATAGACATGGAATAAATTTGTCAAAATATAAAGACGCAACTCAAGTACAATTAAATTTGTGGAGTTTTTGGACTAGTAGTCCAAATACCTAAAGGTATAAAGCCAATGAGGGTACAAATGAAGTAGTTTTGCAAAAGTGGAATAAAAATATGAAGTTTTTCCCTAAGCCCTGACATTGATTATGAAAAGATATAATATTCTTTTTTGGTGGATGCAATAAGCTTTAGATATATTATTTAACCGACAATTTATAAAAGATTTAACTTGATTTTAACGGTTGTTGTTATAACCTTTTATGAATCATTATATAATAAAGTTTGTATTAAAATCCTTTAAGGATTTAGAATGCCAGAAACATATTGAAATTATCGGGAAATTGTTCATTTATATGAATTGAAATAATTGAACACATGTGGTAAATTTGACTTAGTCAATAGTAGTTGAAAGATGATTATAAAATGATCCAAAATACCTATTTGTATTTTTATAGATGGATCATGATTAAAGTTTGTTATGATTATTGTTGAAACTCTTAAAGAAATCAAAATATATTTTCCCAAAATTTCTCCTTGCTCATGACTTTCAAAAGAATGGTGATATAAATGGTTAGCAAATACATTCAAATAGTCATTTGAAAAACTAGTATTCAATATTGAATACATAGAATATGAAAAAGTATGTGATGTTTTCATGAGGGGAAGTAAATACTTAATCGTGGTTCTGGCCCATTGGGTTTTCCTGAAAATATTATACGTATTATAGATATGTGTACTCTTTTTCCTTCACTAGGATTTTTTTCCATAAGATTTTTATCTTAGTAAGGTTTTAACGAGATATATTATCTACCAATAGACATACGAGGGGGAGTATTATGAATATTTTATTGAGTGTCCATCAAGATAAGTTTTGATGTATTTTAAATTCTAATAGTATCTACTTCATTTATACTTATTCCTATAAATAGATACTTTAGAAAAATTTTGTAAATATCTCGATTGATCAATAAAATACAATCTTTATTTTGCTCTCTTATTTTCTTTGTTCTTTACTTTCTTTCTTTTTATTTTATAATAATTTTTTTTTATTTTTCTCGTTTTTATTCTCTTCTATTATGATAATTAACCTTCAATATTTAATCAATTACTTTTATAATTATTAATTTATTAATTTAGTACTTAATTTAATTTATATTATATAGAGATGAAATTCTTACCGCAACTAATCATCTAAAGAAAATGTTATTCATAATTGTAAATATATAAGTATTAAAATTATTAAAAATAACATCTCATATTAACATTTTTAAATATATATAACTAGAAATATAACATGCGGGGTCGAGCTTATACTATATTGATATAAAAGCTTTCCAATACTAATGAAAGTATGTATTGTATAATATATTTATAGAAAACAATAGCAATAACGCAAATAATTAAATTAAAGTATATATTAAAAAAATTCTTTGTACATCACAACGTTTTAGGGAAGGGATTATTATTGATAGGGCTTGGATATTGATGATTGAGGTATTAGTAAAAGCTTCATTCACTTACTTCATTGGATTAGTGATAACTTATAAAAAATGTAATGAAAGACACAAATTGTTAATTTAAAAAAATAAAATTAAAGCAATTCAATAAAAATGGGAATAATATTTAAAATAAATAATTAAATTGAAGTTTAACAATTCAATTATAGGAAAAGGATAAATCCCAAAATTATACATGAACTATGGTTTAATATGCAATTGTATATATGAACTTTGATTTTGTGTAATTTTATACATGAAATTTTGATTTGATCCAATTCTTGTAAATTATTAACACGATTATTGATATAATTTCATTTTATGTTTATACGTTGCATACATAAATAATTATCTTTATCCAATATAAAAATAAATTGATGTATTTATTTCTTTAAATGTGTATTATTAAATCAAAATTAAAGTTTCAAGTATATATTTGAACCACAATTAGAGCTTCACGTATATAATTGCACCAAATTATAGTTTAGGTATACAATTGCACATTAAATCAAAGTTCATGTATAATTTTGAGATTTATCCCTAAAAAAATAATCATAAGTTTTGATTGATGGTAATTATAACGCCCAATTCCCGACCATTAAATAGGATCCAGGAATGGTGCATTATAGTCTTAAAGTCTCTTCCTTTTGGGAATGTAATTGGCAGAACCTCAGGTTTAAAAAAGCAGATAGATATTTGCTTCAACAATAATATTTAAAACATTTAAGCTTAAGGGCCCAAACACTTTTAAAACATAAAACTTCATTTTGGATTTAGGGAATGAGCACAATTTGGAGAATACAAATTTAGTTACAAAATATTGTTCTTCAAATTTCAAGCCTTGACGCC
This sequence comes from Gossypium arboreum, assembly GCF_025698485.1. NCBI lineage: Eukaryota > Viridiplantae > Streptophyta > Magnoliopsida > Malvales > Malvaceae > Gossypium > Gossypium arboreum. The sequence goes on from NC_069075.1 coordinate 94,226,353, forward strand.
ACCCTAATTTTTTATGCATACTACAAAATCACTATAAGCTTCACACAGTGTGTATCCTCTGGCGTAGTCCTTGAGAGTTCTTTAAACGGAGTAAGTTCAAAAAACTTAGTAAGTTCCAAAGTGAACGTTAGAATATCTATTTGTTACACAGACAAAAGGGCTCTTCCCAACACAGTGGGACATATAGTTCGCTCGTTGGCGAAGACACCCCACAAACTAGTTTCATATAGTTCGCCTATTGGCGATGTAACATCCCAATTCCAATGGTGTTGGAAACAGTAGTTTCGGGACTACGATTCTGACGAGTAAGTATATATTTTAATATTTATTTAAGGTCTATAGGATTATTTTAAGGTCGTATTAAATTTTCATTAAGAAATTTTGAAGTTTAAATGGTTAATTAGGTAAAAAGGATCAAATTGTGAAAGATGTAAAAGTGGGTTTCTAATTGTAAAATGGATTTAATGGCCTTAGAAATATAAACCAATGGACTTATTTGGTAAATATGCCATACATATTGTTAGTGGACAATAATGGACAACGTTGTGGTGAATTTTAAGTTAAATTAGTAAGTGTGAATTAGTAATTAGTTAAATAAATACAAAACAAATAAACAAAAGACTATCATCTTCTTTCTTTTATTTTGTTTCAACTAAAATCTTCATGAAAGGAGAAGTTTGAAGTTCGGTTAGGGCTTAATTCATTGCATGGTAAGATTTTGTGACTTGTTTTTAATATTTTTTATGTTTTTGAGCTTGTTTTAGCTTAATCTATTTAGCCTGGGGGTAAATTTGCAAAACTGTTAAAGGTTGAGGGATTTGCCATGAATGAATTTGTAACACCCCAAAATCGACCTAGACGTTATGATCGAATTTGGAGGTGTCACATAAATGGGTTGAAAAATCGTTGTTGTTACATTAAAATCTTTCCAATTCATAAGCTTTTATCACTCTTATCAATTTCAAAGCTCTCTTTCATTTAGTCATTTAGAGATAAAACGTGTATTTAGCGAAAGCTTATAAAATCGTTAAGTTTAGGAAAAACCATTCGATATTTTTAGAAAACATGTTTTTAAGTAAAACCCACGGAGACACACTCGGACAGATGAAGCCACGGTCCAACAACTCTTGCAGTTGATCCTTAAGTTTCGCAAGCTCTTTCAGTACCATTTGATAGGAAGCGATAGACACCAAAGCTGTACCCGAAAGAAGCTCAATCCCAAATTCAACCTCTTGGTTTAGAGGCAACCCCGGTAATTGATGTAGGCCAAGTACGCTTCACACCCTTTTCAAACCAATTTTTCAGCCACAAGCGCGGAGATCACGTTAGACAAATTATCCCGACACTCTCCAATCACAACCACCTCATCATCCACCTTAGTTCTCAGAATGACCCTCTTAGTTGCACAATCCAGACTAACCTGGTGCTTGACCAACCAGTCCATTCCCAGGATTATATCGAACTCTCTAAATAGAAGCTCTATTAGATCCACTAGAAAAATAGTTCCTTGCACCCCTAAGGGTACATCCCTATAGAGTTTACTAACCCGAACAGACTGCCCCAACGGACTTAGTATAGTGACCTCACTCGTAGTGCTCTCCACAGAAATCCCCAAGGTCTCAGATACATTACTAGCTATCTATGAGTGAGTAGACACTATGTCTATCAAAGCCAAGTATGGGGCATTAAATATAAAAAACATACCAGTGATAACGTCAGGAGCATCTCTATCCTCTCGGCATCACGCAGCATAAACTAAAGCAGGTTGCCTCACCTTAGTCTGACCAGCAGCTCTGCCTGGTGTTCTCTGCCCTCGGCCCATACCATTACCACCCCTGGCTTGACCACAGCCCCTAGGTGGTCTTGCCTTGCCCCCGAGGTGCACAAAACCCAAAACTGCGTCGATCGATCTCGCTCATGTGGGCGGGTCTACGATATGGTGCTTTAAAGATCCACATCTCAGATAGGCCTCAATCTTCTACCGACACTTGGGCGGATAGCGCCTACCATAATCACCAAAAGTTGCAACCCAACTGAAGCAGCAGGTGTCCCAACTCTAACTGGCCCCTCAGATCTGGCCTTTTTCTTAGGTCTCTGCATAGAACTCGAGGGCTTTGAATCCCTCTTGTTTTACCTCTCTCTCTATCTCTATTTTGGCGCTCAGCATGTTTAACATCTTCGGCGATCTTCGCCTTCTCCACTAGAATAGAAAACTCATACTCCCTCTGTAGAGCAATCAAAACCCTCATATTATCTCTTAGTCTGTCTTCAAACCAAACACACCTCCCATATTTCGATGCCACCATACCTCGAGCATAGCGGCTCAGCGTCAGAAATTTGGCCTCATACTCGGCCACAGATCTATCACCTTGCGTGAGGTTCAGAAACTCACGCCTGCAAGCAACAACGTAGCTGGCTCCCACATATTTGCTTTGAAATGTAGTCTTAAAGAACTCCCAAGTTAGACGGTCAGGCTGAGTGCCCTCCTTAACAGTCAATCACCACTGGTATGCCTTGTTACGAAGTAAAGAGAATGCACCCTTCAATTTCTGCTTGGGAGTGCAGTCCAAATCCTCCATAATCCTCTTAGTGGCCTCCAACTAGTACTCAACCACATTAGGGGCGACTCTCGTGACACCCCTAAACACCTTGGCTCCATTAGACGGGAGTCACTCAGTTTCGACCCTTGGCCCCCAGATCTAGAATTAGGCCCAGCGACCCTCTCCAATATCCTCAGCATGGCTTGGGACAGTGTGTCGTCCCCAGTCAATTAACTCTGAAACCCAGTCTCAGTAACAGGTGACACAGGTGTCTCACTAGTGTCCAAATTCGACATGTTGCCCAAAGATGAGGACTCAGCTCGAGCCCCATACGGCCTCTACCTCGGCCTCGAATACCGCGTCCACAAATACCTCGTGCACTCATTGTGACTTAGAAGTTTTATCTACATTAAAAATTTTATGCATCAATTTTGATATTTATTAAAAAATGTTTTATGCATTAAGTATCAGAAGTTCAGAGTTGTTTTTGGAAGTTTTAGTCTTTATCAATTTCATTACAATTTCAGAGTGTACTAACTATAGTTTTCAAGTAGGCTATTAATAATTTTTTCAGAATTAGAAAACAGAAATACTTACAGGATCAGTGCCGGAGACTCGGTGTACCACACACTTAATCAAAGTGTTTAAAATCATTTGAAAACCAATTCTTTAAAACCAAATTTTGGAACCCAAAATCCATAGCTGAGTTTTGCAACCTAGCTTTGATACCACTAAATGTAACACCCCAAACTCGACATAGACGTTATGGCCAAATCCAGAGGTGTCACATGAAATGGGTTGAAAAACCATTGTCATTTCATTAAAATCTTTCCAGTTCATAAGCCTTTATCACTCTTATCAATTTCAAAGCTCTCTTTTATTTAGTCATTTAGATATAAAATATGTATTTAACGAAAGCTTATAAAATCGTTAAGTTTAGGAAAAATCATTCTATATTTTTAGAAAACATGTCTTTAGGTAAGATCGACGAAGTAAAAGTGAAAACCCAAAACCAAAGCCAAGCAGTTAAAATAGTCCAGAGAGTCCTAGAAAATACAAACTCTCAAATCTTAACGCCAAACTTAAATAAAAACTAAAAACAAGTAAAATAGTTTTGGCGAGTGGTCACCGTCGAGTCCTCTGCTGCACCAACCTGCCTAACTTTGTGGATTACCTGTACAGAATAAATAAAGAAGGGTGAGTTTACGTAAAATCAGTGTGTAACCCCACAAAATTAAGCATGCACACAGAAAATAGAATCAGTCAAATACAGACTCAGCTTAAGCCCATTATAGATACAGATGCAAAGTCGGGCCTAAGCCCATTTCAGATACAGATACATATATGCAGATCAGAATAAAAAATCAGATATCCTACCCCCATCTTCTACACACCATCTCCGAACATCCCTACACACCATGTGGGGTTTAAAACACCCACTCAGCCCTACACACCACATTGTACCGATACCGCACATAACAGATATATTGCAGCCATGTTGCCAGATAATAGGCGCAAAATACCTTTCAGAACACTTCCTCTAATATACATCAACCCATCCCAAATATTAGATTACATAACATGCTTACAGAATTAATAGATATATCATGCTTGACATGTATTAAATAAAAGATAAAAAATATTCACCTAGCATAATAATATCAAACTCAGAATAAATTTTAGACTATCAGATCACATAAAATTTAGGGTTAGATAGCGATTACCGACCCTACGGTAGGCTCACAGTCGATTAGGATGACTCGTGCGACCCTACAAAAAATTTTAGTATAATGGGCTTACATGCCCGTGTGGGCCTACATTCCCAGATTGGCCTTACCTGTGTGGATCACATGGCCTCACCTAATAATTGACATGCCCGTGTGGCATGCTTGTGTAGGCCCACATGCCCATCTTGGCCTAGCCCGTATGGCCTACACTTATACACTTAAGCCACTATATAGCCATGTGCTGTGCACAACCATGTCTTCGTGGATTACATGGCCGTGTCATCTCACACGACCTACCACACGAGTGACCACACGCCCGTGTAGCGTTGACAGTGGCCTTATTCGGCTTTTACCTAAACCTTGTTTCCTGCATTTCGAGTTCGCACCTAGTATCGATTCGATGCAACAAACACTCACGAGCCTTCCAAAGCCTAAAAATAGAGTACCTAACAAAGATTTAGCGGATTTACTAACGAATTCGATAATGAGAATCGATAGGAAGCTAACTTACCACCACGGACAACCACTGATAACACGTCCTAAACAGTCAGAGCACTAATGATAGGTTCCCTGTCGATTCTTGCACAACTGATCTTATCAGATTACATTTTCCCATAGGTTACTCCATTAATGAAACTTCATGAATCGAGAAATCCCAAACCATTAATAGAACCCAAGCTTGTAGTTAAACAAAAACTTACTTACCAAAAACACACGAAGGACACCGTGTTGTCGAAACACAAGGTTATGATAGTAGAGAACATAATAGAATCGTCAAAATCAAGAAGAAGAAAAGAAAATGGTAGAGAATCAAGAAGAATGGCGTCAAAAAGATTTGGGAGAGAGAAATTTCGAAAAACAAAATAAAATAAAGATAATATCAAAATGCTCCCCAAATCCCTCAAATCTCTCCCTCTAATCCCACTACATCTCAACCGACGCAGAATTTTGGTTTAACCAAAACTCTCACCGTTAACAGGGAAAAATAATCTTCCACACTCGCGCAGGGATTCGAACACAGGACCTCCAACACTCCACCACCCTTACCACTTAAACCAGCAAGCTCATTCTGACATGGAGTTACAGAAAATTAAATATAAGCCTACTGAATAGAGATATGGCTTACTTCCCCAAAATAATAAAATTTTTCCAAGCTAGGGCTTGAACTAAAGACCTTTTACACACACCTAGAACACTTAACCACTGAACCAGATACACACTTATGTAACATTTTCACAAAAGTAGAAATAACAATTTTGGGGCGTTATAGAATTTGTTGTGTTTGTGAAATTTATTGAAGGAATATTATGTTTGGTTTATGAATGAGCTTATTTTTGTTATGATATTTTTATTATTTTTGAATATTAGGGATTAAATTGTTGAAAGTGTAAATCTATTGGTATTAATATGAAATTTTAGTAAATATGGGCTGTATTGAACTTCTAGTAAAAATCGGTTAGTATGGTTTTGGTTTAAAAATGGTGAATTTTCAAGTAAAGGGTTTAAGGACTAAATTGTAAAAAAGATAAATATTGGGGGTAAATATGTAAAGTAATAATGGAAGGGTTTAATTTCATAAAATTACTTTTTTGAGTGCTGGAATTGTAATAATTGAGCTAGATTATTATTTAGATCAAGAAATGAGTCAACCGGAACTATACAGAGGAAAAGTTAAGGTGTCGAATTGGTCGTTGGATCCGTTTTTACAACCGTTTTGTTGAGGTAAGTTCACAATTTATTTTAAAATGTTACATTTGAAATTATGGAATTTATTGATATCTTTATAATATATGTAATTTAGTTTAAAATTGTTTGATTGAGAAAAGGGAATGGACCGTGAATGAAATATATCGTGGTACTATACTTGAAAAAGAAAGACCAAGTTTGAAAGACACCATGACAACATATTTGGTATTTTTGAACAAATGGAAAGGTTGAAAAGGAAGTTATTCGTAAAGGATAACAAATGAAAAGGTTAAAAAGGAAGTTATTCGTAATGGATAACAAATGAAAAGGTCAAAAAAGGAGTTATCCGTAAAGGATAACAAATGGAAATGTTGTATTTGAAAACGAAACTATGGAATGAACCATTATGCAAAGGTTTGTATGTGATTTGGAATGATTATGTACTTTTCAAGTTAAAAGTTTGATTGTGTGATAATGGTTTATACATTGAGACTTTGTATATAGTATGTTACCTATTATGATTATCTTGTTTTTAAGTATGCAATTATATGGTGGTGATTTATAAGGAAATGTGCATTTAGGGATTAAAAAATGCTTGAATGGTTAATCATGGAATTGTATTTGGTAACTTTAAGTTTCTCTTTAAAGAACTTACTAAGCATATCTTACTTATGTTGTTATGTTTCCTTTGTTTAGTAGATCATCAGAAACTCGAATTGGTTGCAATGTTGTCGAAGTCTTATCACATGATCCAACGACCAATTTGGTAGCTTTTGGTCATTTTGTCTATGGTTATAAATGGCATGTATAGGGCTTATATGTAATGAGAGTTCTTGAAAATGCTATTTGGACATCTTTGTGTGATTATGCCTTTTGTGTACATATTTGTTTGGACTTGTAATGTTTTGGCAAGCTTGTGGCTTTTGGTCATTTTTAAGTTCATGGTAATATATGGTTTGAGGCATGTTTATATGTAGTGGAAATGGTTAAGTGATGTGTGTTTGTGGTGATGAATGTTTAATGTACAATATGTTTTTGAATGAAATGAATTGGTATGAATTATGGTGCCTTTGAATGGCATATTGGTTAGAACTTATAGGTGGATTGATGTGGTATATTTTGAGTGTTATTAGAGTGTTTTGGTCAATTGAATGCGTGTGTAAATGGTGTATCTTTTTGGGTAAGGTTTGGTATTAATTTGGCTTGTTTTAAGGGTAAATTTGGGAGCACACGACATAGGACACGGGCTATCACACGACCGTGTGTTATTTATAAGTGCAAGTTTCACAAGGTTTGAGAAACAGCCTACAACACGGTCGTGTGTCTCAAAATAGTTTGTTACATGGTATGGCACACGGCTTGCAACACGGCCATGTGACCCTATTTAGAATAAACACATAAGCGGACACACGAGCTGAGACATGGCTGTGTATGTTTATTTCGAATGACTACACAGTCTGGGCAATGGCACACGACTGTGTGACCCTTGTTTTCACAAATTTTTATATTTTTCTCAAAATTTTCTAATTTATTGAAATTGATCCCCGGTTTCTTTTAAATTATTTTTAGGGCCCCGGAAGCTCGATTTACAGCCTAAATATGTATGTTTGGTATGATTGGAATGAGATATTGAAATTTATACTTAAGTTGAATTATTTGTTCTATTTTGAATTTAAGGTTTTGTTTTATACAGCAATGCTTTGTAACCCTAATCTGATGATGGAGATGGGTTAGAGGTGTTACAGACGAATACTAAACTTACACAGACTATAACAGAATAAGGCTCATTTTGGCGCATACACTACACCTATGCATTCGTACAGACAATCTCTTTCATGCTAGCCAAAAACCCTAGTCCATGTTTAGAGATTGTATCATTTATTTGTTCCTTTTTCCTCTGTTACGTTTTTCCAATTTGGTTTGCATTACACTTGCCTTACCAGAGGCTACATAACATCATTTGTGTATCATGATCTTTCAGTTCAATGCTTTTTGCAATGTAGGCAACACCATGAATTCACTTCTTTGTTCTAACCAGATGGTTCCTTTTTAAGAGTAAAGTGGGTAATAACTAAGCACGAGGTAAGACCCTTTCATTTCTTACTTAGACATGCAAAGCTAGATTTATCACCAGACAGGTAAACTTACCTTGAACCAGAATTGTACAACACACACATGGGGTATGAAGGAACTCACTAGAAGATGCAACAAAGACTAAACAACAGGTCTCTTGCCCTTGTCTCGAGAGATTTTGGAAGTTTCTTGAGTTATAACATAAATAGTTAACTCATCAGATTATATTTTGCAAAAGAACTAAACAAGCTTTCAAGAACACTTAATCAAGAAACCCAGAATCTAGAAGTTTTCTTCCCTTAATCTTTAGTCTATCCCTAAAGCATGAAACCTCAAAGTCCTGTAAATAATCATGAAAAAAACTTGAGTTTAATCATTATTTACAAGGTTTCACGACGGTGAAGTTAGCTAATGACAACAAACTTTAATCCTTCAAATAGGCCTTGGCTCTTAACGCTTTCCCCAGAAAATGTAGAGAGAATTGTTGAAAGGAAGTTTGAAATGCCAGAGAAAGTATATAACTTCTTTAAGAAGCTAAAGTTGGCTTTATATGAGTGCATACAAAAGGAAAACTTAGTGGACAAGCTTATGTCCCTCCACTAACCTTCCTTCAATACCCGTGACTAATAGTTTTCTCTCTCATCTTAAATTCATGTCCTTTCTTTTTTAGAAACTTTGTCCAATCTTGACTGGTCCTTATTAGGCTAACTAAATAATTTAATCAGAGAATAATATAGCAACATTGTAACACTCTACACCCAAGTCCTACGCCGGGATGGGATGCGAGGTATTACCACCCTTAAACACATCATTCCAACATTCTCGAATCATCAAGGCATGACCAAATTTAAAAATTTTTCAAACCATATCTAAATTTCTTAATATGGGCCTACGAGGCCTAAAACGACCATTGAAAAATCATTCAGGATTGGCTCGGGTCCTTAACCAACTTTAGAAAAATAGCCCTTGAAATAGGGCACACGCTCGTACGAAACGGCAACACATCCGTGTGGTCACTAAGACATGGCCGTACTAATGGCCCGTGTGACACACACGTCCTAAGTATCTCGGGACACGCCTGTGTACCATGCCCATGTGAATTTAATTCTAAATTCGACCCTACAGGGGATTTCACACGGGCTGACACACGCCCGTGTCTATGGCCCGTGTCCTTCACACGGCCATGACATGCCCGTGTCCTAGCCCGTATCTGAAAAACTTGACATTTTGTTTCTGACATCAGTATCCAATTTAGGGCACACGGTCGGGGCACACGCCCGTGGCTAAAGGTCGTGTCCTCCACATGGCTGAGACACACGGTCGTGTCTCTGCCAATGTGTTTACTACCATGCATTACTTGAAATTTTTACGTGCAGGGGACACACAGTCGGACAACACGCCCATAGGTTTGATCGTGTGCCACACATGGCCTAGACACACGCCCGTGTGTTAACTCGTGTGGACAATATAGGGCTATCTACCAAGCCCTTTGCCACCCTGAAACACGATATAACAATCTAATTTCTTAATTCAACAACCACGTCTAAGGCATCTACATATTTCATATATATACCAAAGCAACCAACGAATTACTCATTCATGAAAGAACCTCTTGTATTCATATAACAACCTTCAACATTAGCCATTTTCCATGGCCTAATACAAAATGGTGTCAATTACTAAAACAAGTCAACACATTTGGCCCCAAAACAATGTGACACTAAACAAAACCAAAGTTCCTATACATGCCATAATCAAAATTTAAGAACTAATTATACCAAGTGCTTCGATTTGATAGTGTGATCGATGTCTCTGACGTCCATTGATCCACGAGCTAATTGGGCTACACCATGAGAAAAAGGAAAAGAGATAGAGTAAGTATAAAGCGTAGTAAGTTGCATGACAATAAACAACAACTACTTATCATCATAAACTTTCATAGTTTATTTACAAATACTATAAATAGACGTAAGTTCAACTTACTTATCACCATCTAATACAATTCATATTTCATACACTGAGCCCATATCTCATACATTCAATTTGGTACCTGTACCACTCATTATATGATCACAACTTTTCTCATTTTGATATAAATCATAAACCTTTTGTTGAACCATTTGGAATACTACCGAATACTCGATAGCCTTAACATGGGCTAAGATACCGACGCTATGTCCTAGACATGGTCTTACATTGGCTCTCATCTATCGATGTTGATGCCATGTCCCAGATAGGTCTTACACTGACACGCAACAAGCTGGCGCCATGTCCCAGACAGGTCTTACACTAGCTTGTCCATCGCGAGGCTGATGCATGTCCCAAGCATGTCTTACACTAGCTCTCGTCTCAACGTCGATAGATGTCCTAAACATGTCTTACACTGGCTTAAATATCAATAGGTCGATGCATGTCCCAGACATGTCTTACACTAGCACACATATCAGCCAATATCAGGGTACCAATATCCAAGTTTATTCCAAATGCTCAACGAAAGTCCCTACTATGTCAATTTCTCAACATGTATTCTCATATTCAAAATCAAAGCAATTTATGCCATATCAATACAAATACACATAATAAAGATAGAGTTGCATTATTAACATACAACTTACCTCGGATTACAAAACGTAGGCGGCTATTCGGTTTCAGTCTACTTGCTTTGCTTTTCCCCAGTCTAGGCCCGAATTTTGCACTTCTTGATCTATAATGATGAAAATGTACAAATTTAATCATTTTATTAATCTAGATACTCAACAATTTGAAATTGGGTAAAATGACTATTTTGCCCCTAGACTTTTGCAAAATGACCATTTTACCCCTAGGTCCGAAAATCAATTTTTATCACATTTTCTCACTAACCAAGACTAGCCGATTACTTTTTATACTAGAAGTAGTCCAAAAATTCTCAATATTTCACACATTTATCACCTATTTTACAACTTATCCAAAATGGTCATGTTTAGGGTTTTCATGATAAATCTCTTCATAAAAGTTGTTTATTACACTACCATAACTCATATTCTTCCATAAAATTTTGAGAAAAATGTGAACACACTCATGGTAAAACCCTAGACTTTCAACCATTTTGCAAAATAGTCCCTTCATTCGAAAGCTCATGTTACAAGGGTTCTAAAAGTACAAAAATCATCAAGAAAAACCCTCAAGATCACTTATTTGTACAGAGATTTAATGGCTGAAAATTCTAGCTTCAAAAACTCTTCTAATGGCTGATATTTTTGGTCAAGAAGAAAGAGTGGAGAAAAAGATGATAGCTAGGCTTTTGGGCATTATTTTATCACATATTATGTCATCAAATACCTAACATATTGACCATTTAATTTTCTTTGTCTCATGGACGGCCAAGATATAGTCTAAGGGTATATTTTCCCTTTAAAGACCCCCAATTTAAGTTTCATGGCAATTTAACACCCTTAGCTATTAAATTAAGACTTTTAAACTTTATGCGATTTAGTCCTTTTTCTCAATTAAGCTCACAAACGCTAAAATGACTCCACCAAATTTTTCATGCACTAATATAAACATGTTATAACTCTAAAGTAATAATAAAATACTTTCTCTAACCTCAAATTAGTGGTCTTGAATCAACTGTTTTGACTAGGCCCAAAATCGAGCTATTAAAATTCTCTCCCTTAAAGATTTTCGTTCCCCAAAAATCTTACCGGTGAATAAGTTAGGGTATTGATCTTTCATAGTCTCTTTGGGTACCCATGTGGCTTCCTCAACTCCGTGTCTATGCCACAAAACCTTTACGAGTGCTACACTTTTATTCCTCAACTTCTTGACCTCTCGATCCAAAATCTTAATCGGTTCTTCACCATAGGTCATATCCGGGCCTATTTCAATTTCTTCCGGTAAAATCACGTGTGAGGGGTCAGATTGGTAGCGGTGCAACATTGATACATGAAATACATTATGAATTTTCTCTAGCTCACGAGGCAAGGCTAATCGGTATGCTATCGGCCTAATTCTCTCGGTCACCTCATAAGGTCCAATAAACCGCGGACTCAGCTTACCTTTTTTTACCGAATCTAAGGACTTTCTTCCACAAGGATACTTTCAAAAACACTTTATCCCCGACTTGAAACTCGATCTCTTTCTGTTTCAAATTTGCGTAGGATTTTTGTCTATCTGAAGCGGTCTTCAAACAATCGCGAATCACTTTAACTTTCTCTTCAGCCTCCTTGACTAAATTGACCCCGTGAATTTGACTCTCTCTGAGTTCTGTCCAATATAAAGGCGTTCGGCACTTTTTCCCATATGAAGCCTCATATGGCAGCATCTTCAAACTTGACTGATAACTATTGTTGTAAGCTAATTCAACCAATGGTAAATACATTTCCCAACTTCCTTAGAACTCGAGAACACAACACGATAACATGTCCTCTAATATTTGAATCATGTCCTCTAATATTTGAATTATTCTTTCTAACTGACCGTCGGTTTTTGGGTAAAAAGCCATGCTAAAATTCAGTTTCATTCCCAATGCCTCTTGCAACTTCCTCCAAAACCGCGAGGTAAAAGTCAGATCTCTATCCAAAATAATCAACAAGGGTAACCCATGAAGTCTCACGATCTCAGAAACATAAAGATCTGCGAATTTCTCAAGGGAATAGTCGGTACGCACTGGTATAAAATGTGCCGACTTAGTAAGTCTATCAACAATGACCCAAACTGAATCCTTTTTCCTTGGTGTCAAAGGCAACCCTGACACAAAATCCATGGTTACTCGGTCCTATTTCCACTCGGGAACCATCATAGGTTGAAGTAAACCCGAGGGTACTTGGTGTTCAGTCTTCACTTGTTGACAAACTAGACACTTAGAGTCAAATTCAGAAATGTCTCTTTTCATTCCCGACCACCAGTACATTTTCTTCAAATCATTGTACATTTTCACACTACCCGAGTGGGTAGACAAACAACCACTATGTGCCTCTCGTAAAATCTTCTGCATGAGCTCATTATTCTTTGGTACACAAATTCTGCCTCGGTACATCATACAACCATCAGTACCAATACTAAACTCTGATTCGACACCCGACTCACACTGAGTTCTCTTGGCTTGCAATTCATTATCGTTATTCTGAGCTTCGTAAATCTCTTGTAGGAACATCAGTCTAGCTCTCAACTCTGCTAGAATCGAATCATCATCAGTCACTGACAACTGAGCATTCATAGCCCTCAAGGTGAACAATGATTTCCTACTCAGAGCATTGGCTACTACATTAGCCTTTTTGGGGTGGTAGTCAATCACCAACTCGTAGTCTTTTATCAACTCTAACCATCGTCGTTGCCGTAAGTTCAACTCCTTCTAAGTCATCAAATACTTTAGACTTTTATGGTTGGTGAAAACCTGACATCTCTCACCATACAAATGGTGTCTCCAAATCTTTAATGCGAACACTATAACTGCTAGCTCCAAATCGTGGGTCGAGTAATTTCTCTTGTGTGACTTTAGCTGTTTCGAGGCATAGGCTATAACCTTGGCTTCTTGCATGAGCACACACCCTAACCCATTCAAGGATGCATCACTATACACCACAGACTCCTTTCCCGATTTCGGTTGTACTAAAACTGGAGATTCAGTCAACAAGGCCTTTAATTTCTTAAAACTCTATTAGCACTTCTTTGTCCATTCGAACTTGACATCCTTTTGTAACAACCTTTTCATCGGAGTGGCTATCATAGAGAATCCATTCACAAATCTTTTGTAGAATCCAGCCAAACCCAGAAAGTGTCGAACTCTGACACATTCCTCGGCGATTTCCACTCAACAATAGCCGAGATCTTGTTTGGGTCAACTCTGATCCCATCTCTCGACACGATGTGTCCTAGGAATCCAACCTCTTTAAGCCAAAATTCACTCTTACTAAACTTGGCATATAATTGCTTATCTCTCAAGGTTTGTAAAATAGTTCTTAGATGCTTTGCATGCTCACCCTCATCGCATGAATAAATCAATATGTCATCGATAAAAACGATGACGAACTTATCAAGATACGGTCGAAAAATACTGTTCATCAAATCCATAAACACTGCCGGGGCATTAGTCAAACCAAAGGGCATGACAAGGAACTCATAATACCCGTACCTTTTCCGAAACGCAGTCTTCGGTACATTTTGCTCTCTAACCCTTAGTTGATAGTAGCCAGGCCTCAAATCAATCTTGGAAAACACGATGGCTCCCTTCAACTCATCAAACAAATCATTGATCCTTGAAAAAGGATACTTATTCTTCACAGTTACCTTATTGAGCTGTCTATAGTCGACACATAACCTTATCGACCCGTTTTTCTTTTTCACAAAAAGTACTGGGGCGCCCCACAGTGAATAGCTCAGTCTTGCAAAGCCCTTATTCGTTAACTCTTGCAACTGTACCTTCAACTCTTTCAATTCCGTCGGAGCCATCCTACACGGAGCGATCGAGATAGGTGCCGTACTAGGGACCAACTCGATATCAAATTCAACTTTCCTAGTTGGAGGTAATCCGGGCAACTTTTCCAAAAACACATCCGGGTATTCACATACCACAAGCACTGACTCAATTTTCACTTTCGACGTATGAGTATTTAACACAAATTCAAGGTAGGACTCATATCTTTTTCTCAAATATCTCTCCGCACTCATAAACGATATTACTACAGGCAAGTTATCCAATTCACTCTGTTCAACTCGGAGGACATCCCTATTTTCATGTTTCAACTTGATAACTTTTCGTCCACAATCCAATACAACCCCATGAGAAGTCAACCAGTCCATACCGAGGATTACATTGAATTAATTAAACGAAAACAACATAAGGTTACCCGGAAAACAATGACCGCTAATTATCAAGGGATAGTTTCTACATACTTGGTCTACCAACACATGTTTGCCTAACGGGTTAGACACTTTCACCATAAATTCAGTAGGTTCAACTAGCATATTCATACTGGGTACTAATTTCATGCAGACATAAGAATGGGTAGACCCCGGATGAATTAAAGCAATAAAGAAATATCATGGATAGAGAAGGTACCTGTGATCACGTCAGGAGACTCTGCCTCTTCACGGGCACGAATAGCGTAAGTCCTTGCAGGCACTCTGCCCTCTGGCCTCACTGCAGCATCTCTTGGTGCACCTTTGCTGGTAGCCCTGCCCCCAGGGTTCTTTTGTGGTTTAGCACTCAAAGGAGCACTACTTGCTCTCACATCTTACTTTTTCTCTTTGTCATCAAGTTCGGGACATTCTAGGATGAAGTGGTCCAGTGACCCACATTTGAAGCATCCTCTTTCTTTACTTTGACACTTGACGAAATGGCACCTATCACATTGCGAACATTTTGGTCTATTTGGCCGAGTACTGCCGACACTCGCAACAGAAGTGGTCTGGGCTCTAGAAGCCTTGCTTTGCTAGTTCTTGTTCCTATTCGAGAACCCAACCAAAGTATTTGATCGGGTAGTGAATTCCTTATATTTCTTAGATGATGACTGATATAATTTCCCCATCTATCTTTTCCTTGAATCACGCGACTCAATATCCACCTTTCTCCTCTCTTTAATCAACTCTTCTGCTTTGCATGCCCTCTCAACGAGTACCATGAATTCCCTTAACTCTAAAATGCCCACAAATACTCAGATATCTTCATTAAGACCATCCTCAAACCACTTACACAAGGTGGCTTCTAAGGACACACACTCCCGCGCATACTTATTGAGTTTTACCAACTCACATTCATATTCTACTACTGTATACGGCCTTGCTTTAACTCTAGAAATTCCTTCCTCTTTTGGTCTATAAACCTCTGACTAATATACTTTTTTTGGAACTCCTCCTGGAAGGATTCCCAAGTTACTTTCTCTCTCGGTATAACAGACACAAGAGTATTCCACCATTGATAGACCGAGTTGCGTAGAAGTGACACCATACACTTCACGCACTCTTCAAGTGTGCACAAAAGTTTATCAAATACCCTGATGGTATTCTCCAACCAAAACTCTACTCTCTCCATTTTGTTATTTATGTTCGCCCGGAATTCCTCGGCCCCTTACTTTCTAATTCTATCCACTGGAGGTTTCTCTCTTCTAGCGATCTCTGCTTCTTGAGGAGCTATATGTACGGGTTGAAGAATTGGAGGAGGTGGCGTAGGTGGAGTGTTCAGATTCGCACGAACAAACTCCATATACCAAGCATCCATCATTCGGAGGTAGGCTTTTCTAGCCCCTTCTTCTTGGCCCATAGTCACGAGCTCACTCTCAACTGGCGTGGTCCCTTCAGCGGGAGCTGGCGCGTTACTCTCCATGTCATCCGCCGTAGCTCTATCAGGATCCATTTACTATATGAAAATACAATTTATAATCGTCAGGAGTTGTCACACTATCAATATACAGTTATGGCATGTATAGCTAGACTCGTACTCATCTAGGTTAGTCCTAGAACCGACTAAACTATAACTCTGATACCACTAAATGTAACACCCTACACCCAAGTCCTACGCCGGGATAGGATGCAAGGCATTACCACACTTAAACACATGCATTCCAACGTTCTCGAATCATCAAAGTGTGAGCAAATTTAAAACTTTTTTGAACCTTATCTAAATTTACTTAATATGGGCCTACGAGGCCTCAAACGACCATTGGAAAATCATTCAGGACTGGCTTGGGTCCTTAACCAACTTTAGAAAAATTGCCCTTGAAATAGGGCACACGCCCGTGTGAAAGTGCAACACGCCCGTGGGGTCACTAAGACATAGCCGTGCTGATGACCCGTGTGACACACACGGCCTAAGCATCTCGGGACACGCCCTTGCACCATGCTCATTGAATTTAATTCTAAATTCGAACCTACAGGGGTTTTTACATGCCCGTGTACCATGCCCGCGTCTATGGTCCGTGTCCTTCACATGGTCATGACACGGACACGGGTCATGACACGCTCGTGTCTTAGCCCGTGTCTAAAACCCTTGACATTCTGTTTCTGACATCAGCATCCAATTTAAGACACACGGTCAGGGCACATACCCGTGGCCAAAGGCTGTGTCCTCCACACGGCTGAGACACACGACCGTGTGTCTGCCCTTGTGTTTACTACCATGCATTCTGACTTGAAATTTTTACGTATAGGGGACACACGGTTGGACAACACGCCCATGGGGCTGATCGTGTGCCACACACGGCCTAGACACACGCCCATGTGTCTACCCGTATGGACAATATAGGGTTATCTACCAAGCCTTTTGCCACCCTAAAACACAATATAAAAACTTGATTTCTTAATTAAACAACCAAATCTAAGGCGTCTGCACATTTTATATATATACCAAAGCAACCGAAGAATTACTTATTCATGAAAGAACCTCTTGTATTCATATAACGACCTTCAACATTAGCCATTTTCCATGGCCTAATACAAAATAGTGTCAATTACTAAAACAAGTCAACACATTTGGCCCCAAAACAATTTGACACTAAACAAAACCAAAGTTCCTATACATGCTATAATCAAAATTTAAGAACTAATTATACCAAGTGCTTCGATTTGATAGTGTGATCAATGTCTTTAACGTCCGTTGATCCACGAGCTAATTGGGCGGCACTATAAGAAAAAGGAAAAAATGATAGAGTAAGTATAAAGCTTAGTAAGTTGCATGAAAATAAACAACTACTTATCATAAAGCAATATGCTTATAACCTTTCATAGTTTATTTACAAATACTATAAATAGACGTAAGTTCAACTTACTAATCACCATCTAATATAATTCATATTTCATGCACTGAGCCCATGTCTCATACATTCAATTTGGTACCTATACCATTCATTACATGATCATAACTTTTCTCATTTCGATATAAATCATAAACCTTTTGTTGAACAATTTGGAATACTACCGATACTCGATAGCCTTAACATGGGCTAAGATGCTGACGCCATGTCCCAGACATGGTCTTACACTAGCTCTCATCTATCGGTGTCGATGCAATGTCCCAGATAGGTCTTACACTGACACGCAACAAGCTGATGCCATGTCCCAGACAGGTCTTACACTAGCTTGTCCATCTCGAGGCTGATGCATGTCCCAAGCATGTCTTACACTAGCTCTCGTCTCAACGTCGATGGATGTCCCAAACATGTCTTACACTGGCTTAAATATCAATAGACCGATGCATGTCCTAGACATGTCTTACACTAGCACACATATCAGCCAATATCAGGGTATCAATATCCAAGTTTATTCCAAATGCTCAACGGAAGTCCCTACTATGTCAATTTCTCAACATGTATTCTCATATTCAAAATCAAAGCAATTTATGCCATATCAATACAAATACACATAATAAAGATAGAGTTGCATTATTAGCATACAACTTACCTCGGATTACAAAAAGTAGGCGATTATTCGGTTTTGGTCTACTTGCTTTACTTTTTCCTAGTCTAGGCCCGGATTTTGCACTTCTTGATCTATAATGATGAAAATTCACAAATTTAATCATTTTATTAATCTAGGTACTCAACAATTTAAAATTGGGTAAAATGACCATTTTGCCCCTAGACTTTTGCAAAATGACCATTTTACCCTTAGGTCCGAAAATCAATTTTTATCACATTTTCTCATTAACCAAGCCTAGCCAATTACTTTTTATACTAGAAGTAGTCCAAAAATTCTCAATATTTTACACATTTATCACTTATTTTACAACTTATGCAAAATGGTCATTTTTAGGGTTTTCATGAGAAATCTCTTCATAAAAGTTGTTTATTACTGTGACAGCCCTAATTTGACCCTATTTGAAAAGTGGTTTCGGAACCACAAAATTGAGTCACGAAAATAATTAGATGTTATATTCTGTGCTTACTGTATGTAGAATTTGTATGTGTGAATATTTCGTGCCTTGATTTTATCAATTAGGTGTTAATTTATAAGAAAGGACTCATGTGATAAGACTTGAAAATGTGATAGGTGAATTTTAAAGTGGCCAAATAATGCATGAATTATTGACATGGGGGACTTGCATGTCAAATGGACCACTTTTAATTTAGTGGCCGGCCATAATGATGGTTGATAGATAATATATGCATTTTATTTTAGCATTATAATAGTTAATGGCTTTATATTATGAAATAAAGAATAATTAAAATAAGAAAAGAGTGATAAAAATAATGAATGTATGTTAATCTTTCTTTTCCTCATTGCCGTAACTAGTGAAAGAAAAATAGAAGAAGAAGCCAAGGCATTCGGCCATGGTTATTTCATAAATCAAAGGTATGTTAATGTGATTTTGATGTAATTGTTTATGAAATTAAATTGATAAGTGCATTGTATAGTTAACCCATGGTTTAAATTCATGAATTATTGAACATATGTGCATTCGGCAATTTGTTAAATTGTGATAATTTGATAGCTTTTGGAAGGTGTTGTTTAGATGTTAAATTTGCTTATATAATGGCCGAATGAATGTAATGTTAATGAACGATTAGGTTGAATTCATTGTTGAGAAGTATGAAGTTGAAGTTGTCGTATATATATGCTTTTGGGAAAGGAAATTTATTTTTATTTAAATTAAGCATGTTCTTATTAAATTGAACTTTGAATTGATGTAATTAAGTGGAAAATGAATTGATGGAGTTGTGAGTGTATAAATTTCCTTAGTTGGGGCAAAGCATGTATTCGGCCATGTGAGTAAAATGTTAGATTTCGAACGTTTGAAGTTTTAAACTATAAATGGTTATTAGATGAGCCCTAAGCTTTTTAATCTTTGTTTGTGAAGTTGTCAATTGATATCTTAATTAGGGAATTGAATATTTTTTATAATTTGAGGTTATTGAAAGTTGAATTAGATGATAAATAACAATCGGCTGTTGTGTTTATGTGAATATATATATGCTGAATGTAGTCTTGGATAAGTAAATTTTGATGTATTAGATTGGTAACATGGTTATGCCGATTGTGAAAATGTGATAAAGGTGCCAAGAAATAATTTAGTTGTTGGTGTTTTAAAGTAAATTGAAATGAAGTTTTGCCGAATGTGTTTATTGGTGTGTGAAAATTTGAATTGTAACGTTAAATCGTTAGTATGTGTTCTATGATTTCCGAATGTGAATTAAGGTAAATAATGTGGAGAAGGATGAGTTGAGTTGTAAAATTTATGTATATGAATTAGTGGTTAATGGACAATCGGTCAAAGTGGTTAATATGCATTTGTATATGTTATAATGGCCAATTGTAATCAAGAATAATGATGTGAATGAATGGTTGTTAATGAGTTGTCGTATGTTTCTTATTAAGAAAAATTGTTAATGTTTGAATCTAAATAAATTAGTTAAGTAATTAAACAAACTGATTTATTTTACCTAGCTCAAGAGTAAAAGGAACTTAACTCGGAAAAGGAAAAAGCGAAACAAATGGAATAGTCGATTCGTAGTTGTCCGATGACATTTAAGGTAAGTTCTTAAGTGTTTGTGTTTGATCATGTTATATGCTTAAGAGTTGAATAATCATAATTAAGAAGATGTTTGATTGTATATATAGATATACATATGTTCTTTGTGTTGAATGAATATTAAATTAAAGTTATGAGCCATATGTGACTAGCATATCTAGTCGACTTTGATACTATTAAATGATGTACTAAGATATGTGTTCCAATATGGAAATTAAACCCTATGTGGTTGAAAGGATGAAAATCTTTGTTCATAGATATGTGTTTCAGTTATATGTAATTAAAGTATAAGTTATGAAAGTATGAAAGAACAGGTGAATTGTTTATCGAAATGTGATATTCGGGCCTCGGCCTAGCAAGCTTTAAGCTGGTGAATAATATTATCGAGCTTCGGGCCTAGCAGGCTATAATACCAGTAAGATAATATCGGGCTTCGGGCCTAGCAGGCTATAATGCCGGTGAAATGATATCGGGCTTCAAGCCTAGCAGGCGAAATGCCGGTGAATGAGTTCAGACTTAAAGTCTAGCAAGCTTCGTGCCGGTGATGAATTCAGGTTTAAAACCTAGCAGGCTAAATGCCGGTGATTTGATAAAAGTATAAGACTATGAAACCTTGTGTTAAATCGACAATTGAATTCGTTCAATACATTAAGTTGGCCAGTTTTGTGATATATACTTATACATGTTAGATCGATTGGAATTGAATCATGAATGTGAAATGAGAAGCATAGGTGAAGATGTCATATGTGTATGTGTGTATTCGGTCATGGTGAAAGGTTATATGAATTATGTGAAATACCATTTAGATATGAATGACGAAAGTAACTGTGATTATGAAATGGTACAATGGTTAAATTCGGTTGAATTAAAGTTGACACTGAAGTATTTAAATGCCTATGTCATATATGTGAGTAAGGGTAAAACCATCGTAAGGCTATGTGCGGAACCATCTTATAATTGCTAATCTGAACGGTTGTGTGCGAATCATTGAGCATTATGTATTGTATTGAGATTATTCTTAAGTGAAATTATAGATATGTGATGAAATTGATTGGTGATATACATGTTTAAGTAATATGAATGCAAAGAATGTGTGAAAGAGTAAATTTGTAATAAATTTGCTTGGGACAGCAGCAGTAACGTGATTTTGGAAAATCACCATAAATTGTGGGAGTTGAGTTAGAAGCTGAATAAATTATGTAATTAAATATTAATGAGTCTAGTTTCTTATAAAAGAAACCATGTAAGCAAAATAATTTATGATAATGAGATATTTGAAGTGGCGTGAGACAGAGTCAAATGACTTTGGGGTCCCCTGTTTTGTTTTTAGAAAATCATTATAAATTTTACAAAAATTTTTTATAAGATAAAATTTATATTCTTAGACTCCTTAATGAGTCTAGTTTCAAATGAAATCAACAAGAACATATTTTGAATTCTGTACAATGAGAAATTTGATTTACAGTGAAGAGTGTTCAGATCAGTCAAACAGTGAAGCAGGGGAAACTTTAAGAAAATCTGGTATTGATTGGCCAAACCAAAAATTCTGAAAATTTTATGGATAGAATATATATGAGTCTATTTTCAGGGAAAATTAACGGCAATTGATTTGGAGTTTAGTAGCTCCAGTTATAAACAATTTAGTGACTGTTGCTCAGGAAGTCAACTTGTAGTGAATTTGTGATTATGTTGTAAACATTGATAAAACTTGTTAATGAGCTGCTTATTGTTTTCTTGTGAAATTACTAAGCGTAAGGCTTACTCCCCTTTTCTTTCCCATATTTCCTAGGGTTGTCAGGTTAGCTCAGGTTAGAGGCCGTCAAAGATATTATCACATTGTCGAGTCTACAATATCGGCGTAAGTAAATCTTAGTGTTTCGAGTCCATGGCATGCATAGGATTGTAAAGTTGAGTATGTAATATTATGATTAAGCCAAAGACTTTGGCTTGTTATTAAGGTAGTTTGATTATTCATATAGTTGTATGTTATTATCTCCTGTGATGTGGTTTATAGCATGTATATTTAGAATTTGAATTGTGATTCATTGTTGAGTAAGTAAATGATACAAGACTAAGATATTGGTAAATATTTAATAATGCTTCATGAATGTTTTGGGGCCTTGTAAGCCCGATTAAAGGATAACATACGCGTGTATGAAAAGTTTAAAATTGATCAAAAATTTTTTACGGCCTGGTTTTATATAAATGGTTGAGTTTAAATCTGGTAGCACCTCGAACCCTGTTCCGGCGAGGGATACGGGCGAAGGGTGTTACAATTACACTACCATAACTCATATTCTTCCATAAAATTTCAAAAAACAATGTAAAAAAACTCATGGTAAAACCCTAGACTTTCAACCATTTTGCAAAATAGTCCCCTCATTTGAAATCTCATGTTACAAGGGTTCTAAAAGTACAAAAATCATCAAGAAAAACCTTCAATATCACTTATTTGTAGAGAGATTTAGTGGCTGAAAATTCCAGCTTCAAAAACTCCTCTAATGGCTGATATTTTCGGTCAAGAAGAAAGAGTGGAGAAAAAGATGATAGCTAGACTTTAGGGCCACCTAACATATTGACCATTTAATTTTCTGTGTCATGGCTGGCCAAGGTATACTCTAAGGGTCTATTTGCCCTTTAAAGACCCCCAATTTAAGTTTCATGGCAATTTAGCACCCTTAGCTATTAAATTAAGACTTTTGAACTTTATGGAATTTTGTTCGTTTTCTCAATTAAGCTCACAAACGCTAAAATGACTTCACCAAATTTTTCATGCACTAATATAAAAATGTTATAACTCTAAAATAATAATAAAATACTTTCTCTGACCTCGGATTAGTGGTCTCGAAACCACTGTTCCGACTAAACCCAAAATCGGGCTGTTACAAACATGTTTATCATTCTTATCATACTTGGGTTTGAACAATAGGACTCACTATTTTCATCTATCCGCTAGGGCAGTGTATACTCTATCGAAGAGTCCGCAAAACCTCAGAGCTCGCCTTAGTCTGAGTTTTTCCCAAGGACGTTTTCGCAGACATTAAATACTTAATAAATTTTTAATCCTTTCCTTACTCAAGGGTCACACTATAAGCCTTAGTTCAATTAAAATACTCAAGTACTACACTTCGTCAAGCGGGATGTTACAGCAATCTCCAATATACAATATAACAATAATATAAAAATTAAAATTCAAAAGAATTAATAAAAAATTGAAATTTTATCCCTATTTTAAAAGGTCAAATGTCTATATACTACAATTAAGCATTCTAGAAAAATTCAATAAAAATATTAAAATTAACATTTAAAATGAATGAATTAAATTAAAATATAATATTTGAAATAGATTAAAATATTACTTTTAAAAATGAAATTATTTAAAAAAACATTCCCATTTTGATATTTAAAATATAATAGATAAATTAGAAATGATTTGAAACTTTGAAAAAAAAGCATTGTAAATTTGGAAAACAATTAAAACTTAACAAACACAAATAATAAGTTAAAAAATATTAAAATTGTTATGAATATCTTATTATTAAATTGATGTCCATCAAGATCAAGATAAGTTTGATGTACTTTAGGACTTTAATAGTAATTAGAAATAGAGTTTTATCTCGGTTATCGTCTTATGTCTAGAAATATAGATTTTGGAAAAGCATTGTATATATCTCTATTGATCAATAAAATATTGTAATTCTTTTGCTCTCCCAATTTCTTTGTTATTTATTCTCTTTTATCTTTATTTCATAATATGTTATCAGCGCAATGCACTATAAAAAAACCCCCCAAAAAATTACTGTATGAAAACCCACACTACCACTTAAAAATTTTTGCTTTTGCAAAAAAAAAAAAATTGAAACTCAAATCTTTATTTCAGTGTCTTCAAACCACCAAGCCACTCAAAGGCATATGTTAGTTTATGTTAAGAAAATTATAAAACCTATAGCCTCTAGATAGAAGAAAAAAAAAAGGAAAACCATTATTAAGGGGATTCAAATCTACAATCTTTGAATCTCCACACCTTTTAACCATTGAGCTACTTTGAAATTTTGAAAATACATGTATTGAGAAGGTTATAAAATTCTACCTATTTGTATCTTATTAGATTTATTCATTCAATGATAGAAGATAGATTTATTCTCTGAGGTCTTAGACACAAGATGTGGGGATTTACAAGAAGTTTTTTTTTCTTTAATTCATGTTAATTATATTGGATTTGATTAATTTGTTTTGTTTCTATTTTTTCGATAATGTGAAAGATTTGATGTCAACAACGATTTTGGTTCTTGAATGAGTAAAATTTAGAAAGGTATGGGGCTTCAACCATTCAGTCACATCAACTTTTTACACATACTTTTACATCATATGAGTAATATACTAATCATGTTCATACATTGTATGTTTCTAATTTTCTTTTGAGATTATATTTTGTTTGGAAATATTTGATCAATTGGATATGATCCTTCCATAAGAAGGATAAAACCTAAACCTATTAACGTTATTAATAAGTAATTATCCCATGGCAATTTATATATATAAAAAGGAAGTTTTCTTCATATAAAAATAACTTCGACAACTTAAAAAAAATAAAAATGATCATGCAGACAATTACAAAAGCTTAGAATGACATTTTGCTTTTTAAAAAAAAGGCATTTGGCTATTTAAACAAAAATGGGTTTTCACCATTGCTATTTATTTTTAAATGGTTTTTATACTTGATATCTCTTCATTGATGAAATGAATGATAATACTTTCAAATAGAACAATGAGAGTTCTCAAAATAATCCTTCAAAGAGTCAATATAACTTATAGCAATATGATATGAAAGATCATTGATCAATCACATACCTATTATATGCCCAAATATTTTATTTCTATTAATATTCTTGCCTCGTTGACAATGTAGTAATAAATACTATCTTTACAAATAAAAAGTATTTATCTTATTTGATATTGAAACAAAACAATATTATTTCAATATTGGTTGTACAAAATAGTTGAAAGCTCTAGAAGAGCTAATATATCAATATTTGAAAGAACAGAGTTCGTAATGGTTAATGCTAAAGGATATTCATTGTAATGGATCTTATATTGAGATTGTGAATAAGAAAAAAAAGTTATATATTGGAAGGAGAAAAAGATTCAGTTATTGAATTATATCATGCATAATCCATGAATCCTTAAAGATTTGATTTGTATGTTAGAATGATGATTGTGAATTTTTTTATATGAAAAATTGAATTGAATGTAATTATCTGACATTTTTCATTATCATCCCTATGAAGAGCTGAAAGTAGAATACTTGACCATGTAATATCCAATTGAATTGTGATTTTAAGAGAAAAATATTGCACGGATTATGGTAATTTTATCTAAAACTCATTATGGTTTGAAGCATTTGAAGTTGCAAGATTTTAAAATTGTGAGTTTAACTCTATAATATTCAAGATAAGTTCTCAATTAAAATTATGTGAGAATATTACTAATGAGAACTTGTTCTAGCTTTTCATGTTTCAAATGGGTTTCCATAGTAGCAATATCATAAAAATATTTTAAGATATATTCTAAACGTTTACTTGTTGTTGAATAAAATAACAAGATATATTCCTTGAAATGAATATAACAATACATAATCCAAAAGATGTAATCGTGGATGTGGTAGGTTGAACTATAATAATTGTCAAATAGATAATTATAATAATTCTTTTCACCACCAGAAGTGGAAAAATGAAGATAAACAAGAGAAAAAAAAACAATTCCCAAGAGAACCCTTCAACGAATGGAGATAAACAATGTTATCAATGTAATATTTGGTTAAACTCTATCAAGATTCTACCAAATGGAACGGAGATAATGTAAAAATGAACAATAAGAACAATGTTAAATCAAATTTTGCATACGAAATTGATGATTGTGACAAATTTAAATAATAAAGGGATATTGGCATTATCTCTATAATGGTGACCATTTTAAATGTTAGCATGTCAATTTTTAGGATTTCTATAATCCATATTGTAACACCCCAAACCCGGCATAAATGTTATGGCCGAATCCGAAGATGTCACAAAGAATGGGTTTTGAAAACAAGTTGATTCCATCAACTAATCACTAATAAAACTCACATTTCTTCATGTTTGTTACAGAAAACATTATTTTAACAATTCATTTTCCAAAACACTTATTACAGCAGAAGTTGAACAAAACCAAAACACTTTAGGCATCTGTTTCGTATTTTTGGAAAACCTCTTTTTGGCTTAAAATCCGTTTCCGTAAAATATTTTATCAAACATGTAACATATCAAGCATATCAAACCAAATCAAGTTAAAAACCAAAACAATCCAAAGAGTCCCAAAAATTACAAACTCTCAGAATTATATCCCAAATTATTAAATAAACCATAAATTAATAAATCTAAACGGTTTTACGAAAAAATGGTCACCATCGAGTCCTTGTTGCACCGATCCGCCTAAGACTGTGGATTACCTGACAGTACAGACAAACAGATGTGAGTTTACGTAAACTCAGTGTGTAGCCTAGCAGAATTAAGCATGCAATCATACAGAATCATATACACAGTTGAAAATAGATACAAATATAGATTCGAGCTCAAACCCATTTCAGTTACAGATATAGTAAACAGAATCAGACAATTAGAATCTTATCCCCATCCCTTACACACCATCTCCGACCATCCCAACACACTATGTGGGCTTAAAAACACCCACCCATCCCTACACACCAGGTTGTGCCGTTACGACACTTATCAGATATAGTGTAGCCAAGCTACCAGATAATAGGCGATGTTTTCCATACAGAACACTTCCTCCATCAATACAAAACACACCCTAAAACAGATTGAGATATCATATACAAATTTATCAGACTAAACATACTCAACATGCTTTATACAAAAACAGATTTACATATATCAGTATAATCAGGCATATATTAGTATCCTAACCAGACTAGTCTAACAAAATTTCATAGCATACAGATAGGGGTTTAATTAGCCCTTACCGACCCTACGGTAGCTCTACAGTCGAACGAAATGACCCGCGCGACCCTAGGGGATATTTTAGAAATTATGGTCCATATGCGTGTGTGGCCCACACGCCCATATTGGCCTGGCCACACGGCCTGGCCTTAGAATCCACACGCCCGTGTGTCAAGCACACGCCCGACTTGGCCTAGCCACCACACGGTCGTGTCTTGTGCACGACCATGCCTACATCGATTACACGGCCGTCTTCTCGCATATGGCTTACCACACGAGTAACCACACTCTCATATGGCGTCGATAGAAAATTTTTTTGGCTTTTGCTGAAACCTCATTTTCTGCAATTCGGGTACACACCTGGTATTCTTTCGATGTAAAAACACTTTCGAATAGACCAGCACCTAAAATCGATACCACAGACCTTTCAAAATCAGTCATAATTCTCGATTAAACCAAAATCCCAAAATTAACAATAGTCCAAAATGAGCATTCAACACTTACCCCAATGCCTCGAACGATTTCACATATGATTCCGCGAGAGGAGAGCCCCATCCTTCACTATTTGTTGTTGCCAAAACCCAAAATTTAAACTAACGAAAAAAAAAACAACATCAGAAGAATGATACTAAAAGGAAAACCCCCTCTTAACTCGAGTAAAACCTTACCCCAACTTACCAAAGCACAAGTAACTGAAAAGCCAGAATACCGAAGTTGAACAATTGAATTGACAACAAAAGAAGAGGGAGAGAACTGAAATTCTTTGAAAAAACAAAAATTAAAATTAATAACGAAAATATCCTAACCCCCAACTAACATCTCAATCTCAACTACCTTAGAGTTTCAGTGGACTCTTTTAGATAACCGAGCAAAAATAAACTCCCTTACTCGCATAGGAATTCGAACACATGACCTCCATCAAACTGACACCCTTACCACTCGAATTAGCAGGCTCATTCTGATATGAATTTATAGATAATTTAATAGAAGCCCACTGACAAAGATAGGGCTTAGATCCGAAAAATAACATAATTTGCTAAAGGTAAGGCTTGAACTTAGGACCTCTCACAAATACCCAGAACACTTAACCACTAAAGCAGATACACATTTTCAAAAATTTATAGAAGTAGTAATAAATTATTTAGGGCGTTACAACTCTACCCCCTAAAAGAACTTTTGACCTCAAAATTTACCTGATCAGAACAGATGAGGATATTACTGATGCATCGAGTCCTCAGGTTCTCACGTGGCTTCCTCAGTGCCATGGTTCTGCCACAGAACCTTTATTAAAGGGATGGACTTCCTCCTCAAAACCTTAATGTCAAGATCCAGAATCTGAACCGGCTTCTCTTCAAAGGTTAAATCCAGCTTAACTTCGATCTTTTCAATAGAACCAACATGAGAAGGATCAGACCGATATCGCCTCAACATCGAGATGTGGAAGATATCGTGGATATGGTCCAACTCTGGGGGTAGCTCCAACTGATAAGCAACCGATCCCACACACTTCAAAATCCAATACGGTCCAAAGAACCTAGGGCTCAACTTGCTCTTACGACAGAATCTCAGAACTTTCTTCCATGGGGAAACCTTAAGAAACACAAAATCCCCTACAGAGTACTCAATATCATGCCTCTTTATATCAGTGTAGGATTTCTGCCTATCAGAAGCTACCTTCAGATGATCCTGAATCAGCCTAACTTTATCCTCAGTTTCAGAATCCAACTCAGGACCTAATACTCGACGTTCACCCAACTCAGTCAAAAATAGCGGGGTACGAACCATACAAAGCCTCGTAAGGTGCTATCTGAATGCTAGACTGGAAGCTATTGTTGTAGGTGAACTCTACTAATAGTAGATAATCCTCTCAACTACCTCAGAAATTAATCACATAACTCTTAAGCATATCCTTTAGTATCTGAATACCCTCTCAGATTGACTATCGGTCTGAGCATGGAATGCTGTACTAAAGTCCAACCTTGAACCTAAAGCTTCATGCAACTTTTTTCATAACCGAGATGTGAAGCGAGGATTTCTATCAGAAATTATCGAAACAGGTACCCCATGCAGTCTCAATCTCCTAAATGTAAAGCTTCACTAGCTTTTGTGGAGAATAGTCTATCGAATTGGAATGAAATGAGCAGACTTGGTCAATTGATCCACGATGACCCAAATAGAATCCTTCTTAGTGAGTGTCAAGGGAAACCCACTAACGAAGTTCATCGTCACTCATTCCCATTTCCATAAGGGAATCTTAATGGGCTGGAACAAACCCGAAGGCAACTACTGCTCAGCCTTAACCTACTAACACGTCAGACAACGAGCAATGAAATCAGTAACCTCAAGCTTCAAACCCGACCACCAGTACAGTTCATGGAGATCCTGATACATCTTATTACCACTGGGATGCATAACATAAGGGCTACTATGCGCCTCCCTAAGAATCGACTGCCTTAAACCTGAATTATTCGGCACGCAAATCAGACCTCAAAATCATAGCACACCATTATTATTCAACTCAAAATCAGAAGTAGTACCACTCTCAATCTGACGAAACCGCAAACCCAGAAACTCATCCTCTAACTGCTTAACTCGAATTTGATCAATTTAAGTTGGCTTAACTTACAACTCGACTAACAGACTTCCATCATCAAATAGACCAAGGCAAGTAAACATTGCCCTCAGATCAGTCATCGCTCTACGACTTAGAGCATCAGCCACCACATTGGCCTTTACAAGATGATACTCTATGGTGCAGTCATAATCTTTGAGCAGTTCAATCCAACAGCACTGCCTAAGGTTCAACTTCTTTTGAGTAAGGAGATACTTAAGGATCTTGTGATTAGTGTAGATGATACACCTCTCACCATACAGATAGTGCCTCCAGATTTTCAACGCAAAGACTACAGTAGCCAACTCGAGATCATGTGTCGGATAGTTTCCCTCATGTGTCTTAAGCTATCAGGAAGCATAAGCCACAACCTTACCATCCTGCATTAGAACGCAACCCAAACCAACGTGCGAAGCATCATTATAGACCATAAACTCCTTACCGGATTCAGGCTGTATCAGAACAGGAGTCTGAATCAGAACGGACTTGAGCTTCTCAAAGCTCAATTATTGTGAATCAGTCCAGAAAAAAAGAGAACCCTTACGCAAAAGTTTAGTAAGAGGAGCAGTATTTAGAAAGAACCATTCTACAAAACGCTGGTAATAACCTGCTAGACTGGAAAAACTGTGGATTTGAGACACGTTCTTAGGCTATCTCTAATCCAGCACAGCCTCCATATTTCGAGGATCAACTCGAATCCCCTCAGCAGAATCCACGTGCCCTAGAAAAGTTACCTCTCGAAACTAGAATTCACACTTGCTCAACTTGGCGTAGAGCTGCTTCTTACGGAGAATCTGAAGCACTACTCTAAGATGCTTATCATGCTTATCCTCAGTCTTAGAGTAAATTAGAATATCGTCGATGAAGACCATGACGAACTAATCCAGATAAAGCTAAAACACTCGATTCATCACATACATAAATACAACTGGAGCATTCGTCAGACCAAAAGGCATAACTAGGAACTCGTAATTTTCATATCGAGTCCTAAATACAGTCTTATGAACAGCAGCATCCTTAACCCTCAACTAATGATACCCAGATCGAAGATCAATCTTAGAGAATACTGAAGCCTATTGGAACTAATCAAACAAGTTATCGATCATCAGATGCAGATACTTATTCTTCATGGTTAACTTATTCAATTGCCGATAATCGATGCATATCCTTATGGTCCCATCCTTCTTCTTAATAAACAGAACTAGTGCTCCCTACGAAAACACACTCAGATGGATGAAACCACGGTCTAAAAGATCTTGCAGTTGAGCCTTAAGCTCTGTAAGCTCTTTTGGTGCCATATGGTAAGGAGCGATGGATACCGGAGCCATACTCGAAAGAATCTCAATCCCAAACTCAACCTCTCGATTCGGAGGTAAAACCGAGAAGTTCTCAGGAAAAATATCCAGAAAATCCCTTACAGTTCTGATATTCTGAACAAAAGAGTCCTCAGAACTAGCAACACTGACATAAGCTAAGTATGCCTCACACCCTTTTTGAACCAATTTCTCAGCTACAAGAGCAAAAATCATATTGGATAGATAGTCTTGACGCTCACTGATTATGACCACTTCCCTATCATCTTCAGTCCTCAGAATGGCCCTCTTAGTCACGTAGTCCAAACTAACTCGATGCTTGACCAACCAATCCATGCCCAGAATTAAGTTGAACTCCCCAAACAGAAGCTCCATCAGATTTACCAGAAAAATAGTACCTCGCACCTCTAACGGAACATCCCTATAGAGTTTACCAACCCGGACAGACTACCCCAACGGAATCAGTAGAGTGATCTCACTAGAAGTGCTCTCAACAGTAACCTCCAAGTTTTCAGACACAGTCTAGTTACATGAAGTGTGTAGAACCTATGTCTATAAGAGCAGTAAAAGGCACATAAAAAATTAATAGCGTACCAGTGATAACATTTGGAGCATCTCTATCCTCACAGCGTTGAGTAGCATAGACAAGTGCAAACAACCTTGCCTCTGTCTGATTAGTACCTTTGCCTGGTGCTCTCTATCCACGGCCCAAACCACTACCACCACTAGCCGCTTCACGGCCTCTAGGTAGCTGCTGAACTGCCTTCTAAGGCTGCACGAAACTCGAAGCTTGAGTCTAATCTGCTCATTATGGACAGTCTCTAATACAGTGCTCCAAAGATCCATATCTGAAACAGGCTCCAATCCTCCTCCAACACTTGCCTGGGTGGTGCCTACCACAACCACCGCATGGCTGCAACCCAGTTGGAGCAATAGAAGCCCCCACTCTAACTTGCCCATCAGATTTGGCCTTTTTCGTAGGCCTCAGAACAGAACTAGAGGGCTCCGAATCCCTCTTATTCTTGCCTCTCTCTCTGTCCCTACTCTGGCACTCCACACGCTTAATATCCTCGGCGATATTCATCTTCTCTCTCAGAACAACAAACTATCGCTCCCTTTGTAAAGTAATCAATACCCTCAGACTGTCTCTTAACCCATCCTCAAACCGAACACACCTCTCATGTTCCGATGCCACCATGCCTCAGGAGTAACAGCTCAATCTCAGAAACTTGGACTTATATTCGACCATTGATCTATCCCTTTGCGTGAGATTCATGACCTTACGCCTATAAACATCCACATAGCTCACTCTTACATACTTACTCTGAAATGTGGTCTTGAAGAAATCCCAAGTCAAACGATCAGGCTGAGTACCCTTCTCAATCGTTAACCACCACTAGTATGCCAAGTCATGAAGCAAAGAGACTGCACCCTTAAATTTCTACTCAGAGTGCAGTTCAAATCATTCATGATCCTCTTGGTAGCTCTCAACCAATACTCGGCCACACTAGGGGCAACTCTAATGACACCCATAAATAGCTTAGCACTATTGGACCAGAGTCATTCAATTATCGACCCTCGACCCCCAGCTCCAGAATGGGGTCCAATAACCCTCTCCAATATCCTCAGCATGTCTTGGGATAGTGCGTCGTCCCCAGCTGAGCAACTCTGAGACCCAATTTCAGTAGCAGGTGAAACTGGTGTCTCACTCATATCCAAATTTAGCATTCTGCCCAGGGAGAAAGACTCAGCTCGAGCCCCCCTACGGCCCCTTCCACTGCCACGTATACCACGTCCGCGAGTTTTAATGCGCTTATTGTCTAATTCGAGTTTTATCTACATTAAAAGTTTTATGCATCAGTTTCAATATTTATTAACAGATGTTTTATGCATAAATTATCAGATGTTCAGAAGTGTTTTTAGAAGTTTCAGTCTTTAACTATTTCAGTATAGTTTCAAAAAGTGCTAACTACAATGTTTCAGAACAGTTCAGTCTAAGTATTGAAATACTTACAGGATCGGCGCTGGATACTCGGTGTATCACATACTTTCTCAATTATTCAAATCATTTTAAATCCAATATTCTTAAAACAAAATTTTGGAACCCAAAATTCACAGCCGAGTTTTGCAACCTGACTTTGATACCACTAAATGAAACACCCCAAACCCAGCCTAGATGTTATGGCCGAATTCGAAGATGTCACAAAGAATGGGTGTAACTCTCCAAAAATTTAGGTATTTATTTTAGTATATCATGTTGCATAATTGTGTTTGTTTCAGTGGTTGGGTGTCTTGAGGAGTGTGGGAGAGGTCTTGAGTTCAAGCTTTGGCTTGTACAAAATTTTGATTTTTGGCTTGAATAAACCCTATCGCCTGTTGATGAGCTTCTTAACTAAATGTGGGAAGGATGTGTCATAAAATGACTATTAGTTTAGTGGAAAATGGCATGTTGCTATGCTAAGGGGCTTGAGTTTGAGCACTGTTGCGTGCAAAGGGTGTTTATTTTTGCAACTCTACTGTGTGGGTTATTGTAGTTGACCGAAACTCTACTGGTTGAGGAGTGTTTGAATAGGCGGTTGAGGACATGTTGGAAGAGGGATTTTAGGAGGATTTTTTGGAACTTTGAAAGTGGGGAAAGTTGTGCCGAAAGTGGACTCTTGTTCATGAGAGTTTCGGCTGAGGTAGAAAGGGGTTGTTTGAGTTTAGTGTGAGGGTTGTTTAAGGTTTTGCCGAATTAGGGGATTCATTTTGGGCAAGTTGGCTTTGGTTTCTTTCTTTGCCTTTGGTGCTGAATTTGGTTATTTTTTTGGGGTTTGGCTTTCTTGCTTGTTGTGACCAAATTATGCTTATTCATTCAGGTTTTATTCCTTTTGTGTTTCACGGTTTTATCTCTTTAGTTAATAGCTTCCTTTTCCCCCTTTCTTATTTGGTTTTATTTTCTTTTCCCTCATTCTTGGCCGATTGTTGTTTCCTCTTAGCAATCTCGGCTTTGTTCTTCCTCCCCCTCTCATTGGTTTTGCTTGACCAAATACTCATCTTACTTCTTTTCCCTCCTTCTTGGCCGATTGTTGGTTCTACTTTCGATTGGTAAGTGTGGTGTAACCGGTTAGGTTAGGCGCGCGGCTTTGGTATCCTACTCAGGTGTTATTGTGTTAGCCGAACATTATTGGGTAAGCCACAGTTCCATATCGAGATGTTTCACCTTGTGACCCGTCTTCTAACTTTATCTCTTCTTGCCGATTATCTCCTTTATCGTTCAGATCAATTCTTATACGGGCTTTTGTGTGCGTTACTTCAATATTCTGTACTCTGCTCAATTGTTGTGGTAAGTATGGTACGGTTGTGATGATGTTTTTATGTTTCAAATGTGAGTCTGATATAGAAGGTAGTATTTTGATGTAGGTAGTGATCGAAGTTGATTGACACAACCCATTGAGGATCAAGGGTGCGATTATTGTTGGCTTTTGGGTAAGTGATTACGATTGCTTTGGAACTCTGTTAGTTTGCAATCGAGACATAAGTTTAGTAACTAATTAGTTATCGCATTATTTGTTCTTAAGGCGTAAGAGTGTTCAGAGCGTGGGTTTAACTTCAGATTCATAATAGGTGTGTAATCACACTATAAAGTTATTAATCGGCAAAAGCCAAAAAGCATGTTCATACACACTATAGGATTATGCGCTTGCTCGTATGGTGAATCGAATACATAAAAACATGCGTTTGACAGTAGAGGCTACCATGAGCGATCTCATGGGTTTAGGCTGTTTTCGGCCGTGTTGGGCCGAAATGGGTCATGTGGGCCCACGAGAACTACCCTCAACGGTTTGTGTAGCCATAAATCTTATTTTGTATTCAGTGAGATCTGTTGACTTTGTATATCATTCCGTTGTAAATAAACAATCTTATCATAGACCCATTGTGATCTTGAAATTATATAATAATGGGAACAACAACCTTAGTCGCCATCTCTATATCTGGTTTACTTGTAAGTTTTACTGGGTACCCCTTATATACTACTTTTGGGCAACCTTCTCAACAATTAAGAGATCCATTCGAGGAACACGGGGACTAATTGAAGTGAGAATAATCAAAAATGGAAAGTGTTCAATTGGAACATAAAAACGTGACTGAATTTGTCCTAGTTACTTTTCGGGACAGAGTGGAAGAAGGGAGGAGATTCTTGAACGAGGAAAATGACCCAATGACTTCGAAAGAATTAAACAAGGAGCCATATAAGGTGAAAATCTCATGTACGGTTTTGTAGAGTGGCAGTAAGGGTGACTTATCTGTCAACTTTTCCACTATCACCCCCAAATCAACTTGTTCCGACTTAGGATAATAAGCTCATGGGCTTGGTCATACTTCACCAACCACACTATTGTGTGAAGATAATTAGGCTAGCCGTGTAGTTACATGGCCAAGGCCATTATTTGGGCTTATTGGGCCACATGAGTGTGTGGGCCCACATGGGCCTTGTTATGGGCTTGGGCCCATTTTCGCTGTTAAAATTGTTAAGGTTGCACCGGTCACACGAGACGACTGTGGACCTACTGTTGGGTTGGTAAGTACACCTAGACCCTAATTTATGTTATGACTGTTATACCCTTATGAGGTAAATAACGAAAATACCCTTATGTGTTATATGAATGCTTGAGCATGCCATCTTAATTATATATGTACATTTATATTATGTTGCGTTGCATGGGGTGGGACATATGATATTGGAGGAAGTGTATTGAAAGGCTATAAGCCTATTACTGGCAGCTCTGCCGTAAATACTGTTAGTGCCGCAACCGGTACTAGTTTTGGAGTGTAGGGATGGGTGGGTCGATTTTATCCCCACATAGAGTGTAGGGTTAGACGGAGTGGAGTGTAGAGAATGGATGGGTATGATCTTTGTATGCATTTTGGATACTGTATTGAGATGGGCTTAGGCCCACACTGATACTGTTAATGTAATGGGCTAAGGCCCACACTGATATTGCTACTGATATGGGCTCGGGCCCAGACTGTTCAACATTGTATGTTTGAATGTATGATAAATAGGGATTACACACTGAGTTTTCATAAACTCACCCTTTTCTGCCTATCTGTGCAGGTAACCCTTAGGCGGGTTGGTGCTGCGAGGGACTCGAAGATGGCCACACCACTAATTATGACTTTGTTTTGAATTTAATAAAAGTAGGTTTATATGGGTAAATTTTATGTAATAAGGCCGCTTAAAGTTTCATTTTATTTGGGGATTTATTTAAATTGACTTATATCTGCTAGCAGTAAGACTCGGGTTTTCAAAATGATAAATGGTTTTCAACTGCTATGCCACGTAACTGGTTTCAAAAGCTTCTGTAACGAACAACATTTTTAAGCATAATAACGATTTTTGTTCGAGACATGTTTTGTTTAATGAACCTGTAACTTAACAAATAAATTTAATAAGATCGCTTTTCACAAAGATCACCAACAAGGTTTTAAAACAAGCGGACTTTTCCAATAGAATTATGTTTTTCAAAACACACTCCAATGTAACATCGCAGATGTGACCATAACGTCTAGGCCGGGTTTGGGGGTGTTACAATAGGTTTTGAAAACAAGTTGATTCCATCAACTAATCACTAATAAAACTCACATTTCTTCATGTTTATTACAGAAAACATTATTTTAACAATTCATTTTCCAAAACACTTATTACAACGGAAGTTGAACAAAACTAGAACACTTTAGAAATTTGTTTCGTATTTTTGGAAAACCTCTTTTTGGCGTAAAATTCGTTTTCGTAAAATATTTTATCATGCATGTAACATATCGAACATATCAAACCAAATCAAGTTAAAAACCAAAACAGTCCAAAGAGTCCCAAAAATTACAAACTCTCAGAATTATATCCCAAATTATAAAATAAACCATAAATTAATAAATCTAAATGATTTTACGGAAGAGTGGTCACTGCCGAGTCCCTACTGCACCGATCCGCCTAAAACTGTAGATTACCTGATAGTATAGACAAACAGATGTGAGTTTACGTAAACTCAGTGTGTAACCCAACAGAATTAAGCATGCAATCATACAGAATCATATACATAGTTGAAAACAGATACAAATACAGATTCGAGCTCAAGCCCATTTCAGTTAAAGATATAATAAAAAAAATCAGACAATCAGACTCCTACCTCCATCCTCTACACACCGTCTCCGACCATCCTAACACACCATGTGGGGTTAAAAACACCCACCCATCCTTACACACTAGGTTGTGCCATTAGGACACGTATCAGATATAGTACAGCCAAGCTGCCAGATAATAGATGATGATTTCCGTATAGAACACTTCCTCCATCAATACAAAACCCACCCCAAAATAGATACAAATATCAGATACAGATTTATCAGACTAAACATGCTCAACATGCTTTATGTAAATAACAGATTCACATATATCAGTATAATCAGGCATATATTAGTATCCTAATTAGATCAGTCTAACAGAATTTCATAGCATACAGATAGAGGTTTAATTAGCCCTTACCGACCCTACGGTAGCTCTATAATCAAACAGAATGACCCGCGTGACCGTAGGGGATATTTTACAAATTAAGGCCCACATGCCCGTATAGCATGCCCGTGTGGGCCCATAATTCCTTGTGACCCAAACACCCAGATTGGTCTTACCCGTATGGCCCACACAGCCTGACCCAAGAATTCACACCCTCGTGTGTCAAGCCCGTATCGGCCCACACGTCCAACTCGGCCTAGCCCGTGTGGCCCAAATGGCCGCGCTCGAACCATCACACCATCGTGTCTTGCGCACGACCATGCCTATATCGATCACATGGCCGTCTTCTCGCACACGGCCTACTACAAGAGTGACCACATACCCGTGTAGCGTCGATAGAATAGTTTTTTTGGCTTTTGTTGAAACCTCATTTTTTGTAATTCGGGTACACATCTTGTATTATTTCGATGCAAAAACACTCCCAAATAGACCAGCACCTAAAATCGATACCATAAATCTTCCAAAATCAGTCATAATTCTTAATTAAACTGAAGTCCTAAAATCGACAATAGTCCAAAATGAGCTTTCAACACTTACCCCAATGCCTCGAACGATTCCACTTAAGATTCTGCAAGAGGAGAGCCCTGTCCTTCGCGACTCGCTGCTACCAAAACCTAAAATTTAAACTAATGAAGAAAAAAACATCACAAGAACGGTACTAAAAGGAAAACCCCTCTTAACTCGAGTAAAACCTTATCCCCACTTACCAAAGCACAAGCAACTGAAAAGTTGGAATAACGAAGTTAAACAATTGAATTGACAAAATAAGAAGAAAATGTAGAGGAGGGGAAAAGTGAAACCAACGTCAGAATTTTTGGGAGGAAGAGGGAGAGAACCGAAATTCTTTGAAAAAACAAAAATTAAAACTAATAACCATAATATCCTAACCTCCACTAACATCTCAATCCCAACTACCTCAAAGTTTCAGTGGACTCTTCCAGATAACTGAGCAAAAATAAACTCCCTTGCTCGTATAGGGATTCAAACACATGACCTCCATCAAACTGACACCCTTACCACTCGAACCAATAAGATTATTTTGATATGAATTTACAGATAATTTAATATAAGCCCACTGAACAAAGATAGAGCTTAGATCCAAAAAATAGCATAATTTGCTAAAGGTAAGGCTTGAACTTAGGACCTCTCACACATACCAGGAACACTTAACCACTAAAACAGATACACATTTGTGTCAAAAATTTATAGAAACAACAATAAATTATTCAGGGCGTTACACATATTTAGAAATTTGTTGCTATAATTTATTCTTATTGCTATGCATGACTAAACTTTAAGTTTACAATTTGATTTTGATATTTATATGCAATATTATGGTCAAATTCCTTAGGATTGTATGTATTTTGTTAAACACGAAACTTTTAGAATTATACGTTGCACCCTTTTTTTTTTGCATTGTGGTACTCATTGCTTGATTCTTAGATATATTATTAGTAATAATTCTTTTCACCAGAAGTGGAAACATAGAGATAAATAAAAGAACAACAAGACTTCTCAATATAACCTTTCAAAGAAAAGAGAATTTATGTATGAAACATTGTTGGTTACATACGAAAAGAGTGCATATATATGAATGTGTCAACCTAGGGTCAATTAATGCATACACAGTAACATCAAAGATAGAAAAGGTACCAACAATAACATCAGGAGCTAAGGCCTCTTCTGGTGCATAGATTGCATACACACTGGCAGGAGCTCAAGCCTCAGAACGAACCATTGTATCCTTTGTTCCGCTTCTACAAACTCCAGCTGTGCCACTATTTCCTGGTCGTCTGCCTCTCATAGGGGTAACAACAGTTTTACATTACGATCTCTGTTCAAATCAGCTTGATTCAGGAAATCTTTCTTATGGTGATCAAGAGATCCACAAATGAATTAGGATCCGTCTTTCAGTCTACATACCCCGGAATGATTTTGGACACAATGATCACATTCAAGTCTATTCACATTCCGAACATTACCAACATTGGCTACTGAAGTCGTCGGTGGTCTTACATTACTTTGTTTCTTCTATCTTTGCCAGAAAGCCTTGATGGTGCTAAAAAATGACTACTAGATTCTTTAATTTTCTTCGGAGGGGAAACAAAAAATGCTCTGGATTAACTTTGTTTCTTGATATCATGAGCTTTCATTTCATTTTCTTTCTTGTGATTGCAAATTTCTTCCATTTTCTGAGCTCGATCAGATAAAACTATGAACTTAGGCAATTTCATTTCCCCTATAAGCATTTTAATATCATCATTCAATCCGTCTTCAAAGTATACATACATTTCTTCATTAGTCGAAACAAGCTAATGGGCATATTTACTGAGCTGAACAAACTTGCACTCATATTCAGCAATTTTTTTATTCCCTTGCTTCAACTCTACAAATTCTTTTTCTTATCCAGGTAACATTTACTGATGTATTTCTTTCAGAATTTAGTTAAGAAGAAATTCGAGTTAATTCTTTCTTTTGATACTACCGTTGATAAAGTCAACCACCAGTGGAAAGCTTCTTCTTTTAACAATGACACTGCACACCTCAAACAATCCCCGAGGAGAATACAACATCTTATCTAAAACCCTGTGCGTGTGCTTTAACCAATAATCAGCTCTGATCAGATCATTACCTAGTTTACCGTGAAACTTTTCAGCTTTGCATTTTCGAACTTTATCTATAGAAAGCTTGTGAACATTCGGTTGTATAGGGCTTTGAGGACGAGGGGGTTGACGATGTTGAGTCATAGGGTTGGCTCTCATATACGTAGCAAACATTTTATTCATCATATAGAGAAAGGCATCATGAGCCTTTTCTTCGAGCCTTTGAGATAGGCACACTTTGAGTAGCCCCTTGATCAGTGGCTGGAATGTTACTTTGTACTTCATTGGAATCTGCTCAATTAGATTCAGTTGACATTTTTTATCTATAAAAAAATAGGTCAAACTGATTAGGTGTCATCAAACTATCATAGATTATAAAGTGGCATGTACTTCTAGACTCAATACATGCCATTTTTAGTCCTAGAATCGACTAAACTTTTGCTTTGATACCACTAAATGTAACACCTTATACCCGGTTTGAACACTTGACTCGAGCTATAAGGTATTGCAGTTGTTAAACATTACTATCATATAAAGATTTGACATAAATAATCAACAAATCTACTAAACAACATTAACATAAGTATGATGTGATTAACAAGCAAAATTAGACATTAATTTAGCATACGGGACCCTTAAACCAACTTGGAATCAACTTAGGATTCTCATCACACCTATAATCAGTTATGCAACAAGTCATACAATTACATCCATTAAGCCTACATAAAATGCATCAAAAACTTGCCAAAAAATACCAAATAACATCCAACCTAAGTGCCTAACAAATACACCATCATTGGCACCACAATTAAAACATTAAACCTTAACCATTCGAGCATAACAACCTAACATTCCATGCCTCTTCAACCATTAAACTAACATCATTTCCTTATGTTCACATTCATGAAATCAAGTTAACCAAATAACCAAAACTTATGCACATTTCATAGCCAAGGTAGAATGAATAACACCAAACAAATTTATACCATCACAAGACAACAAAACAACCATTATAGCTTACAACATTATACATTAATACATTTACATTCCACTTATAATCGGGCCAAAATAAATAAATAGCTACCGAAAGAGTTGAAGGATGGTGTGATCTCAAAAAATGATCCAATTGATAGCTCGAATCTGACAATCTATAATGAAGAAAACGACCAAGGTAAGCTTATATAAATCTAAGTTTGCAAAATTTAAACATTACATACTGGTTCACGATGAAATGTACAAGTGTACATAGTTGTTATCAAGTAATAAGTAAGTAAAAGAGTTATCATCTCCACAGGGATTGTACCTATTAATCAAATAATTGCAAAATTATGAATTTACAAGTTGGTAAAGAAAACAAAACAATTTGGGGTGATAGATGTTAAAATTAAATTAATTAACTAGATGCAAATTAACCTAAATGCAAGTGAGATGAAATAAAATGCAAGGTGATGGTTTAGCAACAATTCCACAAGCTTAACAACATAACATGAATAAACTAGAATAATACTTGACTCAATTCAATCTTTATCATGTTTAACAATTTTCTGGAAAAATTCTATGGAAACTCGATCATTCGTTAACTTGGAATCTAATATAAGTTCTTTTGAAATCTTATACTTAGAAAAAAGTGCATATTTCTATGTCCATATTTAACTAAGGATTCCTTAGAATTATGTGAAGTAATAGGGATGAGTTAGGTTTGAAACAATTTAATCACACAAATCTAAAAGTTATGCAAGGTAATAGAGCTTTTTCGAGTTATTACAAACCTTTAACGTAATCGGGTTAGGATCTAAATTAAGCACACCTTCCAATTACTGCGTCCATTAATCGTCATCTGGTTAGGATTTATCAGCTAATTCTAATGCATTCAAACATATTTTAATGCATGAAATACATAAATGATTTTAATTGAAAGCATGAACAACTGTGGCACAGAATATCATAAACATGAATCAAATTAATGTCATCAAATTAATGCAATCATTCTACCTAAACCAAAATTAAGTCATCATTGTCAATGGAAACATGTCAAAATAATTTGCAAACATGTTGAATAACTAAGAAAAAAATTAAAGAATAGCGAAAAAGAAACTCTTGATGATTTTAGTGATTCTCCGAAGACCGATCGTGGTGGCTTCCTCCAGTCCTTGTGATTGCTTCTTCATAAATTGCTCCTCGAGATGGTCGGACAAGAGTATTTTCTCAAGGGAAATGCTAGCTAAAGGGAAGTGGAGAAATGGATGGCTTACGCATGGAAGAGAGGAAAGAAAGATGAGGGAAAGATGATAGAAATGTGAATTGAAGGATGAATGAAATAAGAGATGGGAGGTGGTATTTATACTAGTGGGGTGGCTTGGGAGTTTGCTAAAAAGAGCATGGGGATCCCTTGGATTTCTCCCTTACTTGGCCGGTCATAAATTGTGGAGAGAGGGTTGAGTGGTTGCTTGATTCATGCCTGATTTTATGCATGAATCATGCGTAGGGTTGGACAGTTTTCAAAGGTTAATTTGAAGGCTAATTTTTTATTTTTTTCACACATGCAAGGACTTTCAGTTCAAATATTCCAAAGCTTATTTGGCCTGATTTTCATGCCGTAGTCGATTTGGGCTCTTCTCCCCCTTGTTGGATAGTTTTGACAACCTAACTAGCTAGTAGACTAGCGCTTCTCAGCAACCAGCTTTGAACTGGGGTTGATTAATTTTTCTGGGTCAAAATTGTTGTGTTGTCGTCCACATGGAGTGGTTATTAGCTAATGTCCATTTGTGTCTTGGCCCCACATTTATTTAATTCCGTGGTCCAACTACAGGAAGTTGAGCAAAAATTAATATGTAACATAAAATGGTAAAACTAATAATTAATTTCATAAAATTACACACTTTACTAAAAGTATGCCCAATGTTTTAATATAAACTAAAATGACTTAGTTAGCTGTCCATATACTCGAAATTTACATAGATTACAAGTAAAAAGGTGCAAAAAAAAAAACTATATAATTTAGACATATCACATACATGTCATTTAAAGCATGCAATTCAATTTAACATATAGTAACAATCCTTGCCATATTGCACATTACCTACTATGCCAAATGATTAGTAATATACATATAACATGGGCAAGATCACAAGATACATGTTTCACATACCATTTCACAACTAATAAGTATTTAGCCATTCATTCTATGAATTCCATTTATAAAAAATTCATTAACTATTTTCCTAGAGAACTGTAGTAAATTAACTTTGGATACACGGGGAAATAATGCTCACACAAGCTGACAAACGGGACATTAACCATTACACGATGCTACTCATACAAGCCGATGAGAATCTGTAACAAATGCTAGATTCCAGTCATCGATATGGTATCCACTATTGGTACATAGTACCTAGAAATATATCATTAGCATAGAGTGCCTGGAACTGTAACACCAGTACATAGTACTTGGAAACTGTAATCACCGACATCTAGTGTCTGGAATACCCTAATGACATGTCATTTGTATCCTAATCATTCACTAAGCTCACACGGGCCTTAACTAATGTTCCATAATCTTCTCATCTTTATACTATTATACCATGATCAACTTGATCATATACACTTCATAAGATTATGCCATTTAATTCATACATACACATATATCGTGTTTAACAATTCAATCCTTCATTTCCAATTTCATATCTTATCTAAATTAATCATGTTAAATATTCTCACATACATATACATATATGTAATTGAACTCAATTCATCAATAAACATAATAAAACTATACGAACTTACCTAAATGAAGTAACTACCAGCACTACATCGAAGACTACTCGACAACTTTTCCTTTTCCACGATTATTAATCGGTTGATCCGTTTTATCAATGTATAATAATTTAATTTAATTATCCAATTCAATACTTTAAAACATCAAAATTCATATATTTGACCCTTTAATGATATTTTACACTATTACCTTAAACTTTCACCTTTTATTCAATTTAATCCCTAAATTTGAAACTTACACAATTATCACAATTAAGTCCAAAACCAAGCTAGCCGAATTTTCATTTATTCACATATAACCCATAATTATTGAAATTTCACAAGATTTTCATGATAAATTTATTATTTTATCAAATTAGTCCTTAAATTTATAACTATTCAAAATCACTTTACAAATTAATCCAAACTCATCATCAAGCTTCAGACTAAACCATTAACAACTAAAAATCTTCAAGAATAACAATGACAAGTTTTAAAACTTTGGTGGAATCACAAAATAGCCCTTGGGCTAGATGAATTAAGTTAC
Organism: Gossypium arboreum; assembly: GCF_025698485.1. NCBI lineage: Eukaryota > Viridiplantae > Streptophyta > Magnoliopsida > Malvales > Malvaceae > Gossypium > Gossypium arboreum. The sequence continues at coordinate 94,271,196 of NC_069075.1, forward strand.
AATGATCTTAAAAGTATAAAAATTACGAAAAACGAGTTTTAGATTCAGTCACATGCATAGACCGATTGCTTGAGAAGTTTGAAGCTTCCCAAACCCCTCATATGGCTTTCAAATAGTGGAAAGATAAATATGCTAACCATTTTCTCTTTTTTTCTACCTTAATTCAGTTACAATTACTATTACTTTCATTATTTTATTTATCATTTTCAATAAAATTAAAACCATAATCATGCCTTAACCGTCTACCAGACTATATTATGGTCTAATTTCTTTTTAAACCCCTCACATTTCAACTTTTATACAATTTACTCTCTAAGCTTGAAACCTGCATATTTACCATTTTTAGCTAAAATTCATGTTAGCTGATTTTTACCTAGTCTTATAATAGCCCACATTTATCATCAATTCACAATATTTTCCTTGAATTTTACCATTTGCATAAATAAGTCCCTAAACTTTAAAATCATAAAAATTTACTTAACAAAATACTTTTATTTAGCTACCAACTTTAATAATCTATCAATTAAAATAAAAAAAAACCTTAAACTCATTCATGGAAAGTCTCTAGATTTTTAACAGTTTTACAAATTGACCTCCAGGTTAGCTAAATTAAGATAAAACAATCACAAAACATAAAAATCATAAAAAAAAGAGGGTAAAAAACATACCATGCACCAAAGGCAAGCTTGGCCGAATGTTTCTTCACTTAACAATGGTGGCTTCGACAAAAAAAAAAAAGAAAAAGAAAAAATGAAGATGATGTAGCTAATTCTTATTTGTTTATGTTGTTAATTATTAAATTATATTTTTAACCTTAATAATTTAATTAGTAAACAAAAAATCTTTGTCCATAAATGTCCACTACACATTTATATGGTTTAATTACCATCTAACTCTGTAGCAAATTCAACTTCTCACTCAAGCGGTAAATTCGATAATTCCTCAAGAAATATATTGGTGAACTTGTATACTATCAGTACCTGATCAACTTTCATTTTTGATACTCTGGAATCAAGAATATAAGCTAAAAACACATCACACCCTTTTCGTATCAATTTTTGTATGAATATTGTTGAAATCATATTTGAAACACAACCAGATTTATCAGATTCAATAGAAATCACTTCACTGTTCTAACATTTCAAATCAATTTGTTTCTATTTGCAATTCACTACAACATTGTCTATCGTTAGCCAATCCATTCCCAGAATAACATCAAACTCATTAAAAGGTAGTAACATCAAATCAACAAGAAATTCGTAACCCTGAATTCTCAATGGACACTATTTGAAAACTAGATCAACTATGACACTTTGACCTAAAGGGCTCGTTACTTTAACAACATAATTAGTTGACTCAATCGGTAAACTCTTTTCTATTACTAACATAGTGCATATATATATGAATATGTCGACTCAGGGTCAATTAATGCATACACAGTAACATCAAAGATAGAAAAGGCACCAGCAATAACATCAGGAGCTGAGGCCTCTTCTCATGTATGGATTGCATAAGCTCTGGCAAGAGCTTGAGCCTCAAATAGAATTGTTGTATCCTTTGTTCTGGTTCTACTGACTCCAGCTGTGCCATTATTTCCTGGCCATCTACCTCTCGTAGCATTATTTATGGAAAATAAAATATTTTTTTGTGGTGGATGCAATAATTATAGATATTTTATTAGTGTGACATTTCATGAAAGATTTGACATGTGTCTAATGGTAATTGTTACAAACTTTATATGAATCACTATATATAGTGAAGTTAATATTAAAATCCTACAAGGATTTAAAATGCTAGAAACATATAGAAATTCTTGGGAAATTGTTCAATTTGCTTGCTTAAATATTTATTGATTTGATTTGAACATATGTATTAGTATAGAATGATCATGATCAAATTTTTCTTATGATTACTATTGAAACTATAACACCCTATACCCGACCTGATCGTCGAGTCCGAAGCTACAGGATGCTACACTTGTTGCCAAAGCAATTTTATTTAAGCAAGACATATTTTCCATCAATACAATTCTAGTAACACAATTATTAAACCATTAATACAACAAGTTAATTCTAATAATATGATTATTAAGCCATTAATTTAATACATACTTTGAACCGAGGTTTATACGAGCTTATGAAAGCTCTTTTGTTAACCTAAGACTGTTGAGGAACATAATGTAACATTTTCAAAAGATTTCAGGTTGTTGTCACGACATCAGAGGTTCGATGGCACAACCTCTCAAATAGTAGGCAACTTGACTACTTGAGGACCAAATTACAATGTTTTATAAACTATACCAATTGTATGTCACGACCTTAGGGTTTAGTGTCACGATTTCAAAGGTTGGCATCGTGACATCCAAGGAGGGGTGTCGCGACTTTGAAGACACTATACTATGGCCCATTATTTCTATCATTTGGCATCGCGATGTTAGGCAAGTGTCATGACATCCAAGGGATGGTGTTTCAACTTTGCTGATAATCCAATATATGGCAAAATCCTTATTTGGTTTTTCCTATCAAACACATATATGCTTACACATCAACTTGCCAATTCCCAACAAACATCATTTGATCCATTTTACTAATGCATAACATTTTATCAAACGATGTCAAATCATCTTTATAACACTTCTTCATCCATGGATCACAAAACACAACCACATACTCAAACTTAGACATTCTAAGTTACATTTCCCCATTAACATACCAAGGTACCTCATTTAGCAATTTATGACATATAGAGAGCCCAAGTAAGCTTAAAATCTTAAGTTCAAAATAACATTTAGCATGACCAAACTAAGAATCAAATTTGGCCACATACTAAGCTCAAAATGCAACACAATTTTAGTCACAATTAAGTCTTTAGCACACACATTAAATGACATAATGATCCTATATACATGCCACACTATTAAGAATAAAAAATAAACATATTTCTATCGTTTCACCGATAGTGTGATGTCTGCAAAGATCCAATCTTGAGGGTTCTGCAAGTCTATAATTTGCAAATAGGAAAAACATTTAGAGTAAGCATAAAACACCCCTTACCCGTATCCAAAGCCGGAACAGGTGCAAACTGAAAAATATGTAGGATTTTTCCTATATAATTCATCACCTTTTTACTTAAATTTGTTGTTAAAACTAAGTAATTGCTTAATAAATTCATTAAATATATGAAAATATGAAATTGGGACATAGAAATTATTAAAATGTCATTTTATGCTTTATTATATAGTTTTCATGTAGAAAATGGCTTCTTTTATATTAATTTGCGCGTATTATATTTTCAAGCTATAAAGTGGGCCATGCATGATTAAATTAAATAATAAAATATAAAGTTATATTTAATAATTTATTTTAATATGTTTCATTAATAAATTGGGTTTTAATTAATTAAGTAAATTGATCAATTAAAGTGGTTAAATTACATTCTTTGGTCCTTTAAATTATCTACTATTGCTAGATAGATCTTAGAGCTTTATGTTGATTACAAAACCATCCAAATGGAGGACCAAGTCAACCCAAAATTTAGCTGCATGTGGATGTTCATAAATCAATTTTTGTATTAATTACACAAGGTCCTTTAAGAGTTGAAGAAATCGGAGATTTACCCAGAGGTTTGTAATTGACCGAGTCCTGATCCTGATGATGTTGTGGCACTTAAATCTAGCAAAATTCAGCCCCATTTCCACAAATCATGGCCGGCCACCCTTGGATGAATTTTCAAAAGATGGACACTCCTATTTCTATCAAACTAGCCCCCTTGCCTCACCTATAAATAAGACCTCATTTCTCACTTTTCTAATCATCCCTCCCTCATTCATCATTCTTTGTACACTTATTACTTGATAATGAATGTGTACACTTACACAAACCCGAGCATACCAAGTTTTTGGCGCTGTTGCAGGGGATTGTCAACTGTTGCCATAGTCATTTTTTGTAAAATTATTTATTTTCAATTTGGTTATTTCTAACAGTACTAACTTATTTTTTAAAATTTTTGATTTTCTTTTCAAGTGTTTATGAGCATAGATCGGATTATCAATGTACTCCCAGTAGACCCTGAAATTGAGTGAACTTTCAAACAAAGAAGACATGAACGAACAGCTCAAAGACAAGTCGAGATGGACCTTGGAAATCAAAATCAAGACCAAGGTAATAAAGCCGATCATGTATGAAATCCCATCCTCATTGCCAATGATAGGGATTGATGCATTAGACAATATGTCGTGCCACTTTTCAATGAGTTAAATCCAAGAATTAGAAGGCCAGATATTGAGGCAACCCAATTCGAATTGAAACCAGTGATATTTCAAATGCTACAAACGGTGGGCTAATTTAGTGGTATGCCCACAGAAGATCCACATCTCCAACTTCGATTGTTTATGAAGGTGAGTGATTCATTCAAGATAGCTGGTATGATTAAAGACGCACAAAGGTTGAAGTTGTTTTCGTACTCATTGCAAGATCGAGTACGAGTATGGCTCAATTCATTGCCACCAAGTTTCATAACTACATGGCAAGAATTAGCAGAGGGATTTTTGGTAAAGTATTTCACGCTTAGCAAAAATGCTAAGTTGAGGAATGAGATCACAACTTTCCAACAATTGGATGACGAGTCTTTGTATGAGGTTTGGGAGCGATTCAAGGAGTTACTTCGGAAGTATCCTCATCATGGGATTCCTCATTGTATCCAGTTGGATACAGTCTATAATGGTCTCAATGCACATACAAGATTGATGGTAGATGCTTCTACGAATGGTGCAATTTTGTCTAATTCTTATAATGAGGCTTATGAGATCATCGAGAGGATCGCAAGCAATAACTATCAATGGTCAACAAATCGAACGGCTTCAAGAAGATGTGTAGCCGGAGTTCATGAAGTTGATGCTCTCACTTCGTTATCAGCTCAAGTATCGTCTATTTTCTCTATGTTAAAGTAGTTTACTGCTAATAGTGCTAATAATTTTGCACCTCAGCCACAAAGTCCGTTTGAAGTAGTTTTCTGTGTGTACTGTGGGGAAGGTTATTCTTTCAAGAATTACCCATTGAATCTCGAGTCAGTGTACTATGTGGGGAATCAACACCAAAATAGGAGTGGACAAAGACCCCAGTCTAACTTCTGTAATCCTTCATGGTGTAATCATCCCAACTTTTCTTGGAGCAACCAAGGAAATGGACCAAACAACAACTTTATGCAACATAGACCCAACCAATCTCAGGGGTTTAATTAGCAAGCTCCAAAACCAGCCCAAACTGAATCATTAAATATTTTGGAGAACTTGTTGAAAGCATACATGGTAAAGAATGACACTTTAATCCAGAGCCAAGCAGCAACACTGATAAATTTGGAAAACCAAATGGGCTAGTTAGCTACGGAGCTTTATAATAGACCACAAGGAACCTTGCCGAGTGATACTGAGAGTCCAAGAAACTTGGGTAAAGAACATATCAAGGAAGTGGCATTGCAAAGTGGTAAAATTCTAGAACCCTGATTGATTGATGTCGAAGACGAGCCTGTTAGAAAGGAGGAAAGTCAACCAGCTGTTGAAATTCCTACACCAAAGGAATCAAAATCTGCAAAGACTGACAAGGTAAATCCTAACTTAGTGAATTCAGGTACTTTAACATCTTCTTTGGATGCAAATTTACCTACTTAGAAGAGTTGTCCGATTCAACCGAAAGTTCCATCACCTCCATATCCACAAAGATTGCAGCAATACAAGCAGAAACAGGAGGTGAAATTGAAGAAGTTTTTTGATGTTTTGAAGCAATTACACATCAATATTCCATTGGTGGAGGTTTTAGAACAAATGCCGAATTATGTGAAGTTTGTGAAGGATGTACTATCCAAGAAGAAACAACTGAGTGAGTATGAGACTGTTGCCTTGACAAAGGAATGTAGTGCATTCCTGCAGAACAAACTGCCATCAAAATTGAAGGATCCAAGAAGCTTTACGATACCTTGTAACGTTGGTGAATCTTATTGTGGTAAAGCTTTGTGTGACTTAGGAGCAAGTATCAACTTGATGCCTAAGTCTATTTTCAAGATGCTAAGGATAGGAGAAGTAAGACCTAGAACTATGGTGCTTCAGCTAGCGGATCGATCTTTAGCATACCCCGAAGGAAAGATCGAGGATGTTTTGGTAAGAGTCGATAAATTTATTTTTCCTGTTGATTTCATTATTCTAGATTTTAATGCAGATAAGGAAGTTCCAATTATCCTTGGGAGACCTCTCCTAGCCACAGGAAGAACGTTAATTGATGTGCAGAAAGGAAAACTTAGCATACTAGTTCAAGATGATCAGGTAAGTTTTAACATTCTTAAAGCGATGAAATTTCCCGATCTGACAGAAGAGTGTTCAGTTATGGAAGAGTTAGAAACCTTGATTTCTATGGAAAGCAATTTTGAAGAAGATCCATTGGAGAAAGCCTTAGAGTTTGACCCTTTGGAGGATGAAGAAAGTAAAGAAAACATGGTTCGGGTGGAAGCCAATCTAATAAATTTTACTCAATCCACAAGGTTTGAACCGTTGGAGTTGGAAGTTAGAGAATTTGTACAACCCAAATTATCAATCGAAGAACCACCTACACTCGAACTAAAGTTACTTCCTTTCCATTTGAAATACGTTTATTTAGGTGACTGTTCCACTTTGCATGTGATTATTTCAGCAGGACTAACAAAAGATCAAGAGGAGCAACTAATTTCTGTTCTAAAGAAATTTAAGAAAGCAATTGGTTGGACCATAGCTGATATTTGAGGTATAAGCCCTTCATTTTGCATGAACAAAATTATTCTTGAGGAAGGTGAAACAGCTCGAATTGATGGGCAAAGGAGGCTTAATCCTATTATGAAGGAAGTTGTGAAAAAGGAATCAATCAAATGGTTAAATGGATGAATCATCTATCATATTTCAGATAGCTCATGGGTAAGTCCGATGCAGTGTGTACCGAAGAAAGATGGAATCACGATTTTTGAAAATGAGCGTAACGAATTGATCCTAACGAGATCTGTTACCGGTTGGAGAATTTGTGTTGATTATAGACAGCTAAATTAAGCCATTCAGAAGAACCATTTTCCGTTTCCTTTTATGGATCAGATGTTAGATTGACTAGCAGGTAGTGAATTATATTATTTTTAGATGGTTATTCAGGATATAACCAAATAGTTGTAGCCCCGGAAGACCAACATAAAACAACCTTTACTTGTCCATATGGACAAATGGCAAATGCCTTTTGGTTTATGCAATGCACCTGCAACCTTTCAACGATGCATGATGGCAATATTCACTGATATGGTTGAAATTTTTTTGAGGTTTTCATGGATGATTTTTCTGTTTTTGGTAACACTTATGATATTTGTTTGAGTAATTTGGCTAAGGTACTAAAGAAATGCGAAGAGACGAATCTTTTCCTTAACTAGGAGAAATGTCATTTTATGGTTAAGGAAGGGATTGTCTTAGGGCATAGAGTCAACAAAGCAAAGGTGGACGCAATTGAAAGATTACCGGCCCCAATAAATGTGAAAGAAGTCAGAAGTTTCTTAGGCCATGCCGATTTTTTCTAAAGGTTTATCAAAGATTTTTCAAAAATTTATAAACCATTGTGTTTGTTGTTAGAGAAAGATACAGTGTTTGATTTTAACAAAACATGTTTAGAAGCTTTTGAAGAGCTAAAAAAGGGGTTAATCTCAGCCCCAATAATCATTACACCCGATTGGAGCATACCTTTTGAGTTGATGTGCGAATCAAGTGATTATGCTATTGGAGCTATGATGGGTCAAAGAAAAAATAAAGTGTTCCACCCCATTTATTATGCAAGTAGAACCTTGACGGAAGCCCAACTTAATTATACAGTAACTAAAAATGAACTATTTGCTATAGTTTTTTCTTTAGACAAATTCTGATCATATCTTATAGGTGCCAAAGTTACAATATTTACTGACCATGTGGCCATTAAATACTTGCTCACGAAGAAATATGCAAAATCGAGGCTAATTCGTTGGATACTTTTACTCTAATAATTTGACCTTGAGATCCAAGAAAGAAATGGTGTTGAAAATCAAGTAGTTAATCACCTGTCGAGATTGGAGTAAGATGAGGTAACTCAATCACATGTGCCTATCAACGAGAATTTCCCAGATGAACACTTATTTGAAGTGAGTCGAATTCATGAATCACCTTGGTTTGTTGATTTTGCCAATTATCTTACATGTGGAATAATACATTAAGAAATGACATACCAACAAAGGAAGAAATTCCTTCATGATAGTCGGTATTATTTCTAGGAAAACCCATTTTTGTTTAAACAGTGTACAAATAATATAATTCGAAAGTGTGTAGCTGAAAGTGAGATTGTTGAGATCTTATATCATTGCCATTCATCTCCAAGCGGGAGACATTTTGGTGGTGCACGTATTGTAGCTAAGGTTTTGCAACCAGGTTTCTTTTGGCCTACACTATTTAAAGATGCTTATGCATATGTGAAGAACTATGATAGATGCCAAAGAAGCGGAAACATATCAAGGAGGAATGAAATGCCCTTAACAAATATTTTGGAGATTGAATTATTCGACGTATGGGGCATTGACTTCTTAGGACCGTTTCCTTCTTCGTATAGGAACAAATACATCTTAGTTGCTGTGGACTATGTATCCAAGCGGGTTGAAGCTGAAGCGTGCCCTACAAATGATGCTAAGGTAGTCATGCGATTCCTACATAAGCATGTGTTTACACGATTTGGGACACCAAGAGCTATTATCAGTGATGGAGGTTCTCATTTTGTGAACAAGTGACTTAAGTGGTTGCTTGACAAATATGATATGAAGCACAAGATTGCTACTACTTATCACCCCCAGTCGAATAGGAAAGTTGAAAGAGTGAATCGTGAAATCAAAGGTATCCTTGAAAAAGTAGTACACCCTAGCAGAAAAGATTGACTCAAAGGCTCGATGATGCATTATGGGCTTATCGAACAGCACTTAAGACACCATTAGGAATGACTCCTCATTAGTTGGTTTTTGGGGAGGCATGTCATTTGCCATTAGAGTTGGAGAATAGAGCTCACTGGGCTTTGAAGAAGTTGAATTTTGATCTTAAGCAAGCCGGTGAGAGAAGGATGTTACAATTGGATGAGTTGGAAGAGCTGAGGTTATTTTCCTATGAGAATGCCAAAATGTATAAAGAAAGATAAAAAAGATGGCATGATAGTCATATATGACCTCGCGAGTTTAAAGAAGGTCAGAAGGTTTTGTTGTTTAATTCAAGGCTGAATTTATTTCCTGGGAAGCTGAAATCCTGATGGAAAGGACCTTATACCATCTATCGAGTTTATCCTTATGGAGCTGTTGAATTATACGACAATTAGAGGTACGTTTAAAGTTAATGGTCAACGTCTCAAACATTATTGGGATGGTGAAGTTGAGCGAATTGAATCCTCGTTCAAATTAACAGACCCTTAATTTTTCATGAACTTATTTTTTAAATAAATAAATAATTAGAACTTATTTTATTTTTAACGCCCCAAAGGTTGGGCCCAGAAGTATTAAGTTTTGAGTGTAGGTGTAGTTAGGAGACTACACATAAATATTTAGTTGTGCAAGAAAGTGACACAAATGCATGCTTGCCTCAGTGGTTAAGTGTTTTGGGAAGTCATGGGTTCAAGCATTGGCTTCCACAAAATTTTTCTTTTTAAGGATAAAACCCCTATCTTTGGCCAGTAGAGTTATAAGTTTATTTTGGTAAAAACATGAAAGAATGGTCCTGCTGGACTAGTGGATAGTGGCGCGTGGAGTGTGCTAGTGGTCTGAGGTTCGAATCCCTACTTGTGCAAATGGAGATTATTATTGCTAGTGGCATTGGGAGGAAGTTGTGTTTGACCGAAACACCAAGAGTTTGAACAAATTTGAATGGGGTTGTTGTTAGTCAAATTTGAAGAGATGGATGGGAGGAAATTAAGGAGAAAATCAAGCAAGTTCGAATTTGGAGAAGAGTCTTGTCGGGTTTGAACTCTGGCACTTAGTGTTTCGGTTGTGTAGGGATGTTGGGAGAGGTGTTTAGTGTGTGGAGGGCTAAACGAAATTGGGGAGTTCTTTTGGGGTAAAATTCGGCTATGTATTGGTAACTGGTCATTTCATTTTGGGATTTTGCCAAATTGTGGTTTTGCTCACTCTTTGTTTTCTGAAGCCGATTTTTGTAGGAAGTCTTTCGGTATCGGTTGTTTCTGGCTAGTGCTTTCGAGTACTTTTATTTTGGGACTATCTCGATTGATGTTTTTCTCCTTCTACTCTTTGAAAATTGTTTTCCCTTGATACCTTTTGTAGCCGAATAACCACTTTTCTTTTCTCTCTCTGACCCTTTTGATTTTTAGTCTTAGTCTTGATTGAATCTCTCATTCTTCTCCTTGACTCAATTGATCACCTCTTTGATCGAATACATTTTTTCTTCCCTCTTTCAAATCTTTCTGTTCTTCTCACTTGGGCCGAATCTCCTTGATTGACTATTGCCGAAAGTCATTTGACTTATTGGTAAGGGTAAGTACAATTGCTTCATTAGTACTTTTCTAGCCGAATCTTTGTTAGCTCTACTACCAAGTGTCGATTTTTCCCTTCTCTTTCTCTTTGGGGGCGAATGTATGCTTTTCGTCTAAACATCTTATAATCTGTCTAATCTTACTAGGAGTGTGCATTCTATTGTGGAAGTCCAAGCTGATTATTCTTCTCATTACAAGTGGTCTATTCACTTTTGGGGTAAGCGCTTTAAATTAAATGTGTTTTTATTGCACTTTAAATACTTATGAATCGATCAAATGTTTCTTATGAAGGTCGAATTTTTGGAGTGGTACGTGGGTGTTAAGTCAATAAGGATTGCGATTGTTAGTTTGGTAAGTGACAGTGGATCGAACGAATCCTTTTTGATATTGTAGTATGGATTAACGATGGTTTTAGGCTAATGAGGGATTGTTGTTAATCATAGGTGCATTGATCTCAGAAGTATTTCAATTACAACCCCATAACAGGTGTGTGTAACACTGCCATTGGATGTGAAACTGCAAAGGCTGAAAAGCTGAAAAGCCAAAAGGCTGAAAACCAAAAAATTGGGTTGACGACACCACACGGGCGTGTGGGTGCCTGTGTGGTAGGCTATGTGACAAAACATGGCCATGTGGTCAATGAGATGGAGCGTCTTCATGGGTCGAAACGATACTGGGCCATTTTGAGCAAAACTGGGCCATGTAGGCCCAATCGACCTGTGGCCCTTACACGGAATCAATCACATAAAAGTGTGGTTACTATTGGGCTAGGCTGTGTAAACCACACGGCTTAGGCCAATTTGGGCTATGTGGGCCATACGAGCGTGTGGGCCCATATGGGCCCTCAATATTGGCTGTGGGCCCATTATCATCGATTGACTGTTAAGGTTGTACGAGTCGCCCAAGACGACTGTGGACCTACTGTTGGGCCGGTAAGTGTACCTAGACCCTTATTTTTGTTAAGATGATTGTTTTACCCCTATGTGATGTATGACTGTTTAAGCATGCCATTTTTACTGTATGTACATTTATATCATGTTGCATTACATGGGGTTCGATATATGATTTTGGAGGAAGTGTATTGAAAGGCTATAAGCCTATTACTAGTAGCTCTGCTGCAAATACTGTTTTAGTGCCATAACCGGTATGACTTAGTGTGTAGGGTTAGGTGGGTCGATTTTATCCCCATATGGTGTGTAGGGCTGGTAAGGAGGTGGTGTGTAGCGAATGGATTAGGTAGGATTCTGTGTTTGCATATTGTACTGAAATGGGCTATGGCCCAGACTGCCACTGATACTGTAATGGGCTCAGGCCCAGACTGTTACTACTACTAAAAGAGGGGCTAAGGCCCTTAATTAAAACTAAAGGCTTAGGCCTAAATTGTGTCTACTCTGATTGTATGCTTTTTTTTTAGATTTCACATACTGGGTTTTCATAAACTCACCCATCTGTTAACTGTGTAGGAAATCCCCAAGCTTAGACGGATCGAGGCGACGGAGGACTCAGAGGTGGCCACTTGACGAAGTTTCTTTTAAGATGATAATTAAGATTTTATTTTGGGTTTCATTATGTAATAAGGCCTCTATAATTTTTTAATTTTGGGGGTTTATTTATTTTTGATTTATATCTGCTAGTAGTAAGATGCGGGTTTTCAAAAGATATGCATGATTTACCAAAATACCATGAATACGCAAAACCGTTTCAAAAGCTTCCGCAATAAACGAGATTTTTGAATTAATAAGTTTTAAAGTGAATACTTTTTGATAGTGATGAAAATTTTAAAATCATTTTATAGTTCATACAAAGAGGCTAAATAAACATTGGGCTTTTCAAACGATTTCATGCTTTACGAAAAACACTTCAATGTGACATCATCGGATTCGGCCATAATGTCCAGGTCGGGTTTGGAGTGTTACATTTAGTTGTATCAGAGCCGAGTTGCAAAACTGGGCTGTGGATTTTGGGCTTTTACAAAAATGTGGAAATTTTAACAGAATTGTTTCAAATGGTTTAAAGTGATTGATATAATTTGGAAATATTTTATTGAATGAGTAGTATATCGAGTCTCTGCGTCGATCTTGTAAGTCTTCTAACTGTTTATACTGAAATGTTATTACTGATACTACTTAGGGTAGTAAAAACTATACCAAAACTCTCTAGTTAGAGTAAAGTACGTACCGTAGTGAGACTGCGAACTGCAAAATCAAACTTTGAGATAGTATTGTTCATAAGATATCTGTAATAAATACTGGAACAATAAATTGACTGGCATAAAACTGTTAATACAGACTAAGCGCATTCGATATTGAGCACCCGAAGTACTCGTGGAAGAGGCTACGAGAGAGGTCATAGGAGTGCTCGAGCTGAGTCTTCGTCAGCTGGACACCAGCCTAATGAGGAAGCTAGAGAGGCACCAGCTTCACCTATGACTGGGACGGGGTCTCAAAATTGAGTGGCTGGGGATGGCGCATTGTCCCAAGAGATGTTGAGGATTTTGGAAAGGGTCGCTGGGCCTACTATTGGCATTGTAGGCCGTGGGTCGGTTACAGAACGACTCAGGTCTAATGGGGTTGAGATATTCAGGGGTATTGCTGGAGTGACCCCTAGTGTGGCTGAATATTGGATCAAGGCCATAGAGAAGATCATGGATGACCTCGACTGCACCCCCCAAAAGAAACTAAAAGGTACAGTATCACTGCTGAGAGACGAGGCTTACCAGTGGTGGCTTACTGTCAAAGAGGGCACTCAAGCCGATCGTTTGACCTGTGAGTTTATCAAGACTACTTTCCAAGATAAATATGTTTGTTCTAGCTATGTGGATGGCCGTAGGAGGGAATTTTTGAATTTAACTCATGGAGATAAGACAGTGGCTGAGTATAAAGCTGAATTTTTGCGACTTAGCCGTTATGCGCGGGGGATGGTGGCAACTGAATATGAGCGCTACATTCGTTTCGAAGACGGCCTCAAAGATAGTCTACAGGTTTTAATAGCTCCACAAAGGGAGTGAGATTTTGTTGCTTTGGTGGAAAAAGTGAAGATCGCCAAGGATGTGAAGCGCACTGAGCACCAGGACCGCGAAAAGGAAAGGGGTAGGAACAAGAGGGATTCAGAGCCCTTGAGTTCATTAATGAGGCCTAAGAAAAAGCCCAGAATTGATGGGCCGATCAGAGTTGAGGCCCCTATTGCTGTTATTGGACCGCAGCCCTGTGCTGATTGTGGGAGGCGTCATCAAGGCGAGTGCTGGCGAAGGATTGGGACATGTTTTAGGTTCAGATCTTTGGAGCACCGTATCAGAGATTGTCCATAGAGGCCTGATCAGATGCAAGCTACTAGTACGGATACTGTTCAGCAGGTATCGAGAGGCCATGGTCAGACCAAGGGTGGAAATGGTTTGGGCCGTGGTCGTGGAGTGGAGGGTAGAGGTGCTGGTTATACTGAGGCAAGGCAGCCAGCATTGGCTTATGCTGCACATCACTGAGAGGACGGAGATGACCCAAATGTTGATGCGGGTACGTTATTTATCCATAATGTACCTTAGTCTGCACTGAATGATGTTGGGTCTATGCATTCCTATATGACATGTACTGTACTTGAAACCTCAGATTAAATGTGGTAGTGTTTTGGAATTAGAGTGCGCGGCGAAGTGTAGTCTGTGTTTTCTGACTGATCTGATAATTGGAAATTTCGGGGACGAAATTTCTTTAATGAGGGGTGAGTTATAACTCCCCTAAGTTTGGGCCTAGTAGTATTAGGTCTTGAGTGTAGGTGTAGTTAGGAGACTGCACATAAATATTTAGTTGTGCAAGAAAGTGACACAAATACATGCTTGCCTTAGTGGTTAAGTGTTCTGGGAAGTGTCTGGGAAGTCATGGGTTCAAGCCTCGGCTTCCACAAAATTTTGCCTTTTAAGGATAAAACCCCTACCTTTGGCCAGTAGGGTTATAAGTTTATTTTGGTAAAAACATGATAGAATGGGCTTGCTGGTCTAGTGGATAGTGGCGTGTGAAGTGTGCTAGTGGTCTGAGGTTTGAATCCCTGCTTCCGTAAATGGAGATTATTTTTGCTGGTGGCCTTGGGAGGAAGTTGTGTTTAACCAAAACACCAAGAGTTTAAATAGATTTGAATGGGGTTGTTGTTAGTCGAATTTTAAGATATGGATGGGAGGAAATTAAGGAGAAAATCAAGCAAGTTCGAATTTGGAGAAGAGTCTTGTCGGGTTACTCTAACACTTAGTGTTTCGGTTGTGTAGGGATCTTGGGGGAGGTGTTTAGTGTGTGGAAGGCTGAACAAAATTGGGGAGTTCTTTTGGGGTAAAATTTGGCTACGTATTGGTAATTAGTCATTTTATTTTGGGATTTAGCCAAATTATGGTTTTGCTCACTCTTTGTTTTCTGAAGCCAATTTTTGCTAGGAAGTCTTTAAGTATCGGCTGTTTCTGGCTAGTGCTTTTGGGTACTTTCATTTTGGGACTATCTCAGTTGCTGTTCTTCTCCTTTTACTCTTTGACAACTATTTTCCCTTGATACCTTTAATAGTCGAATAACCTATTTTCTTTTCTCTCTCTGACCCTTTCAGTTTTTAGCCTTAGTCTTGATTGAATCTCTCCTTCTTCTCGTCATTTGAGTTATTGGTAAGGGTAAGTACAATCGCTTCATTATTACTTTTCTAGCCAAATCTCTATTCGTTTTACTGCCAAGTTTTGGCTTTCCCCTTCTCTTTCTCTTTGGGGCCGAATGTATGCTTTTCATCTAAATATCTTATGATCTGTCTAATCTTGCCAGGAGTGTGTATTCTATTATGGAATTTAGGCCAATTATTCTTCTCATTACAAGCTGTCTATTCACTTTTGGGGTAAGTGCTTTAAATGAGATGTGTTTTTATTGGACTTTAAATACTTATGAATCGATCGAATGTTTCTTATGAAGGTCGAATTTTTAGAGTGGTACGTTGGCATTAAGTCAGCAAGGATCTGCGATTATTGGTTTGGTAAGTGACAGTGGATCAAACGGATCCTTTTTGATAATGTGGTATGGATTAACGATAGTTTTAGACTAATGAGGGATTGTTTTTAATCATAGGTCCATTGATCTCAGAAGCGTTTCGGTTACAACCCCATAACAGGTGTGTGTAACATTGTCATTGGATGTGAAACTGCAAAGGCTGAAAAGTCGAAAAGCCAAAAGGCTGAAAAGCCAGAAAAGTGGGTTGATGACACCACACAGGCATGTGGGCACTCGTGTGGCAAGTTGTGTGACAAAAAAGGGTCGTGTGGTTGACGAGATGGCCATGAGCGTCTTCATTGGCCGAAACAATACTGGCCCATTTTAGGCCAAACTGGGCCATGTAGGCCCAATACGTGGGCCCCACACGAAATCAATCATATAAAAGTTTGGTTACTATTGGGCTAGGGTATGTAAACGACATGGCTAAGGCCAATTTGGACTATGTGGGCCATACGAGCGTGTGGGCCCACATGGGCCCTCAATATAGGCTGTGGGCCCATTATTATCGATTGACTGTTAAAGTTGCACGAGTCGCCCAAGACGACTGTGGACCTACTGTTGGGTAGTAAGTGTACCTGGACCCTTATTTTTGGTAAGTTGATTGTTTTACCCTTATGTGATGTATGACTGTTCATGTCATTTTTACTGTATGTACATTTATATCTTGTTGCATTGTATGGGGTGGGATATATGATTTTGGAGGAAGTGTACTGAAAGGCTATAAGCCTATTACTGGCAGCTCTGCTGCAAATACTGTTTTAGTGTCATAACTAGTACGACTTGGTGTGTAGGGTTGGGTGGGTCGATTTTATCCCCACATGGTGTGTAGGGCTGGTACGGAGATGGTGTGTAGCAGATGGATTAGGTAGGATTCTGTGTTTGCATACTGTACTGAAATGGGCTATGGCCTAGGCTACCATCGACATCTTGTAATGGGCTCAGCCTGCATCATTATTACTATCGAAAGAGGGCTAAGACCCCTAATTGAAACTGAGGGCTTAGGCCTAAATTGTGTTTACTCTTATTTTATGCTTTTTTTTTTGGGATTTCACACACTGAGTTTTCATAAACCCACCCATCTGTTAACTGTGCAGGAAATCCCTAGGCTTAGACGGATCGAAGCGACGGAGGACTCAGAGGTGGCCACTCGAAGAAATTTCTTTTAAAATTATAATTAGATTTTATTTTGGGTTTCATTATGTAATAAGGCCTCTACAATTTTTTTAATTTTGGGGGTTTATTTATTTTTTATTTATATCTGCTAGTAGTAGGATGCGAATTTTCAAAAGATATGCATGATTTACCAAAATATCACGAATACACAAAACCATTTCAAAAGCTTCTGCGATAAACGAGATTTTTGAATTAATAATTTTTAAAGTGAATACTTTTTGATAGTGACACAAATTTTAAAATCATTTTTTAGTTCATACAAAGAGGCTAAATAAACATTGGGCTTTTCAAACGATTTCACGTTTTACAAAAAACACTTCAATGTGACATCGCCAGATTCGGCCATAATGTCCAGGCCGGGTTTGGGATGTTACTTTCTTAACTTAGTATATTTAATTAATTCTATCTAAGGAGAATGGAACTTAAGCGGGACAGCTCTGACCCTTCCAACCTTCCCTGAGAATTAATTTAATGTAATTTATTGAGAAGAAATTTTCTAATTAAGATTTAAAATTTTTTTTTAGTTTCATTTGTTTTGTTTAAATTTTAAATTTTTATGTTAATAAAGGGGGTCAATTTTGGCCCAAGTACTAATCAGTTCTTTTAATAAGATATAGTCTGAATTTGAGGCCCAAGACAGCAAAAAGAGGGAAAACTCTACACCTATTGCCGCCACTTCTATTGCTTGCTGCCCAAGTAACTCTAATGTAGCTAAGTTTTTGCTATATGTTGCCCTAATTTTTCCCTATATAAACCCCTCTTCATTCTACTATTTTTCATATGTCTCAAAGCTATTTGCTTAAACCCTAAAAATCCTTAAACTTATCTCTTGTGCCGTCAACCTCAAATCCCAAAAAAACCCTAATTCTCCTCCCCTTTTGTCGAAATCTCCTATAACTGCTGCAAAGAGATCCCCAGAGCATCAACGTCACTACTGTACGTTACCTCCACTGCAGCAACCTTTTCACCATCACAAAATTTTTACTCTTAGCAAGTTCTACCCACTTGCCAATTTTTCTTCTTTTCCTGTAAGCAGAACTTTGCTGAATTTTCGGGAAAACACCATGTCTCGCAGAAGAACTAAATCATCGAAGACTACTTTTGAAAACCCAATTGTGATTGATGAAGAAGTGAAGGAGAGATTTGATTCAATTTTCAAGCATTAACCTATGATGCCAGAAAAAGGTTTTAATTTGAAGAGTAATGATTCGATGGTTGTCCCTGTGCCAATTAGAAAGACAATCAATGCTCTCAAATGGGAACAATTTTGTGATGCTTGTTTGCCTCCCAATGATGAAATAGTTCAAGAGTTCTATGCAAGTTTGACCACACAAGATGCTACTGAGTTCATCGTTCGGAAGAAAAAGGTACCTCTTACTTCTAAGTCCATAAATGATTTGTTTAACCTACCTGATGTTGAAGAAGATGAGTAATACCCTATGATGAACAACATCAATTAGGATTTTCTTCAACAAGTATTAGGTGTTGTGACAAATCCGGGATCGCAATGGATTATAAGAAAGTACGGGAGCCATTCTTGTCGAAAGGAATACTTAAAACTAGTAGCAAAGGTATGGTTTTATTTTGTTCGCTATAGTTTTATGTCTATCTCACATAGTTCCACCATCTCGATGGAACAAATTTTCTTGTTATATGCCATCTTGACAGAAAAGTCCATTAATGCTGGGAAAATTATTCTAAAGGAGATTTATGATTATGCTAAAAAGAAGACAGGAAGTGCTTATTTCCCACCATTAATCACTTCACTTTGCTTAAGGGCTCGTATTAAAACACAAGCGAATTTGAAGTTTCAATATGTCCAAGGGTGCATTACAAGTCATGATCTTGAAAGCTTAGTAGAGAAGGTGCATGAGCTAAATCAAAATGAGCAAGAAGAACCAACTGAGCCAAATACTAAGAAGTCAACAAATGAAACTGAAACTGAATCAGTCACAACCACTGAAGAAGAAGTATCTGATAAGGAACCAAACAGTCCTAAACCAGTTGAAGGATCTAAAAACCTTGAACAAGGGTTGAGCCAGAAGAAGAACCAGTCAAGCTACGTGTTGAACTTAAATATACAACTCCCATGACAACTTTTGCAAGTACTTCAAGGAAATCAGAGTTGTCAATGTTGATGGATATGTGCAAGTTCATGCACAATCAATAACAAACTTACTGGAAATATGCAAAAATTAGAGATGATTCGATTTGAAATACTTTTAAGAATATCTCTAAAACTTTTGTTCCTAAGTTCCCAGATGCTATCTTTGTAGACATGGATGGAAGATACTGATTATACAATCGGAGAAGGAGCTAAAGAAGACAAGGGGAATGAGTCAGAAAAATAAAAGGGGGGTTCTTGTCTTTTTACTTATTTGTGTTAGGTCTTTAGGAATTTATTCTTTAGTAACTAGGATTTAATTTCTGCAAAATAAAACATATCAAGACTGAATAAAAGCTTTTTTAAAAAGAAAAAGACTAAGTGATGTGGTAATGGGAATGAACATGTCTAGGATTGGATTATGAGGAAATACTTGGTATTTAAGCAGTCTTAATGACTCACCTCTCTTTCTTTTTAACCCTACCTGGTGTTTAGTTTTCATTCATTACTTTGTTCTTGCAATGAAGACATTGCTTCTTTTTAAAGGGGGGTAAGGCAAATAATTGCTCAAAATCTTTAAAAATTTCAAGTATGTTTCAATCATTTCTTTCATGAGTATGTTTAAATAAATGAATGTTTAGGGAAATTCTTTGTTAATGAGATAGCTTGTATGCGAGCATGAATGATGATTTTATTTGAGTGATTGTATGTTATCATGAAGAATGGAATGATTGTATAATCTTGTTTGCCATGAAAACTTAGTTTCTTTTAAGATTAGATATGCATGAAGGTTTATATCTTTAGAATTGACTTAGTAACTTTCTTGAGGCAAAATCCTAGGAGACATAAAAATCTAAAATGATATAGGCACTATTTCTTTGGATCGTTTGAGCCTTTTCAAGCCCACCTTATGATATTACAATGAACCTACATTACAAGCCATATCTCCATCTTTTGAAGTTACCTTACTTTTGTGCACCCGTCTTAACTAAAGTTGTCTTGGTAAATGACATTTGAGGAAATTTTCAAAGGATGTACTTGTTCATGCTTATAAAAAAAATGAAGAAAAGTTTGCTCGATTTCCACAAAGAAAAATGTATGAGTATGAGTTCAAAATAAGTTTGGGGGTATTCTAAAGGTTCATTTAAAGAAAAAGGTTGTATTTCGAAAAATCCAAGACAAAATTAAAGGTTAAGATTTTTGAAACCGAAATGTCTCATCTCTTAAAATCCCTACCTCTAACTTAGCCCCATTACAACCTTATAAAAGACTATTGATTTGATGATTATGTCGTCTACATTAGTGGAAAGGGAGTTCTAAGTTCAACATATGAAGACCATAAATAAACCTTATGATTGTTTTACTTGATTGAGGAGAAATTATGTTGAATGAATAATATTATCTATGGTTGTGACATATATACATACTATGATTCATGTTGGCATATCTTGAAACTTAGTATAAAATTTTCAAAATGTTTGTGTATGATTTACTTGTTAATAAAGAAGATCTATGAGCATGAATTTATTAATACATGATTATGGGCCAAGGATTGATGCTACTTACACTTTTAGTAATTTTTGCTTTAGCGAAACCTTGTGCTGTGCATGAACATTACTCGGGACGAGCAATGATTTAAGTTTGGGGGTGTGTAAACTGAAAAATATATAGGATTTTTCCTATATAATTCATCACCTTTTTACTTAAATTTGTTGTTAAAACCAAGTAATTGCTTAATAAATTAATGAAATATATGAAAATATGAAATTGGGACATAGAAATTATTAAAATGTGATTTTATGCTTTATTATATAGTTTTCATGCAGAAAATGGCTTCTTTTATATTAATTTGAGCATATTATATTTTCAAAGCATAAAGTGGGCCATGCATGATTAAATTAAAAATTAAATAATAAAATATAAAGCTATATTTAATAATTTATTTTAATATGTTTCATTAATAAATTGGGTTTTAATTAATTAAGTAAATTGATTAATTAAAGTGGTTGAATTACATTCTTTGGTCCTCTAAATTATCTACTACTGTTGGACAGGTCTAAGAGCTTTATGTTGATCACAAAACCATCCAAATGGAGGACCAAATCAACCCAAAATTCAGCTGTATGTGGATGTTCATAAATCAAATTTTGGTTTAATTACACAAGGTCCTTGAAGAGTTGAAGAAATCAGAGATTTACCCGGAGATTTGCAATTGATCGAGTCCTAATCCTGATGATGTTGTGGCACTTAAATCAAGCAAAAATTAGGAACATTTCCACAAATCATGGCTGGACACCCTTGGATGAATTTGAAAAAGATTGACACTCCTATTTTTAGCAAACAAGCTCCCTTGCCTCACCTATAAATATGACCCCATTTCTCATTTTTCTAATCACCCCCATCCTTCAATCATCCCTCACCCACTCATTCATCATTCTCTCCTTTCTGAACTCTCTTAGCCCTCATGTCTATCATCATCTTTGCATAAATATTTTTAGCAAATTAGCCTCTCAAACAGCCCTTGGTCGACCATGTAACACCCCTCACCCATATCCGACGCCGAGATAAGGTTTCGAGACATTACCGGAATTTCACGTTCATAAACATATTAAATCGAGTCACCAAGTTGCTCTCAAATTTAAAACTTTTAAATTATGTACATCTTGTCCCTTAAACAGGTCTTCGAGACCTAAAACATACCTAGAAACAATGCGGGACAAAACTGAGAACATTTGATAAACTTTGGGCACCTTGGAAAATTTCCCTTACTTTGAAGTGTCACACGCTCTTGTGGCTTGGAACACGCCCATGCAGTCACCCTGTGCCCAATACTTGAGCATTCTGTTAAATTTACACGGCCAAGACACACGCCCGTGTGTCTATCCCGTGTTCATTTAATAGACTTACAATTTTAGATGCAGGGGACGCACAGCCATGCCACACGCCCATGGGAGTGACCCGTGTGTTAGACACGGACTAGATACACGCTCGTGTGTCCAGCCGTGTGGACTTTAATAGGCTATTTTCCAAGACTTTAGTCACCCCTTTTTAACACTTATACTTAACGGTTATTAAAAAAAAAGTAAAACATGATCATACTTATACTTAACTATTATTAAAAACAAAGTAAAACATGATCATACTCTCATGAATGATCTTTGTAAAAATTTATTGCATGGAAACCTCATATCATTGGTTTTATACATGCTACATTTTCCCATCTTGTATTAGTGGGTTGTCATAATACTTTAATACATTCAAGATTGGCTCGTTCTTGTGACTCATTGCCAATTAGAATTCAACCATCGCACATAATTATAAACTTGCATGGAAATTTTGTATGTCTTAGCCTACTTCAAAACAAGCTGATCTCTATGGCCATAAACAAAAAGATAGGTTTATCTTTACAAGCCTTCATTTGGCAAATCAAACGACACCTATAACAAAATACTCAAAAGACCTATACATGCCATTGAACAATTTAGAAATGTCTTTATACCAAAGCCGGTCTATTTGATAGTATGCTGACTTTCCAACCGTTTTCCAATCTTTACGAGTCCTCAAGCTCTGTGAGACAGGGAAAAGAGAGGGGTAAGCATTTTTCATGCTTAGTAAGCTCGAATAACCGAAAAATAAACTTACCAAGTAATTAGCATGCAATCAAATTGTGCAATAAATTCAATGAGCATAGGATGGTTTCCCTATCACTTACACTCAATCAATGAGTTAGTCACATAACAATGCACTATGAAAGTTATCTTAGATGAGCTTATCATTCAACATCTCATTTTTATATATATATATCACATAAATCTCGTTGGGTTTTTAGGAAATCTCGATGGAATACCCATTAACCGTTAATTCGTATGAATGACCGTTTCAGATATGCACTCTCGCGAACCTCACATCATATGGCGGGATTACCATTCTAGGCTAAATCCCCCATTTTATGAACTCATAAGGTGATGTCGGAATTACCAGTCCAGGCTAAATCCATTATAACGACAAACACCTTTATCGAGCTTGGATCTGAATTACCAGTCCAGGCTAAATTTAGATCCTAACCGGATTACCCGTCCGGTCTAAATCCATAATGCACACATATTCTTAAGGAGGCTCGACCATTCGAAAAAACACTCGTCCGGGCTAGATCCTTTTATAAATGAGATCAACAGATTACCTGTCCGGGCTAAATCCTTACTGCAACACATGTAGGACCTCATTACACATGTCAATCATGGTTTATCCATCGAATTCCCTTTTTAACCTCAACCGAGACATTTATCACAATATATACTTAAACATGCATTTCATAGAATTTCATGTTATTAATAAATGCAATCATCATGCATTCATAAATCATATAATTAGGCGCATTGAGTGTTTACTTTAAGTTATCTGAATTTCCCTGGTATTCGTTTCGGTTTCGTGTTTCGATTATTCCAAAACCTTTTGTTTTCTTTGATCGACCTCCGAAATTTATTCCTCGGGGTCTATAACAATAAAAATAGATCATTAACCATCCACATTATACATTTCAAGTCTAAATTCCACCCTCGGTCTAAATGACTGTTTTGCCCCTAACCTTTCATATTTTTACGATTTAGTCCCTAAGCTCATATAATGAAACGCATGCAATTTCTACCTTACTCAAGCCTAGCAAAACACTTTTCCCTCTTATGGTAGCCCACATTTCCATTATTTTCACATTTCTACCACACATTTTACAACTTTTGCAAAAAGGTCCCTTTAGGGGTTTTTCATGAAAATCACCTAGGAAAAATTGTTTAACACACCTCAAACTTTCATAGTCCTTCATAAAACATCAAAATACAAGTAACTTATGCATGGGTAAATTTTTAAACATGAACCCTAGCATGAAATATGGGTAGAAATTGAGAGATTAAGCTATCGGGATCTCAAAATTACAAAGAACATTAAAAATGGGGCTTAGGAGCACTTACTATTGAGCTTGAAAAGCTTGAAAACCCTAACTATGGTGGCTTGGGAATTTCGGCTAGACAAGGGAGAAGAATGACTGATTTTTGCCTTCTTTTTCCTATTTTATTTCATTAATATGCCAAATGACCAAAATGCCCTTAAGCACTTTCTTTGAAATTTCATCCATGCAAACCCATTTTTGTCTAAAAACTTAGAAATTGGGAAAACTGCTCTCCAAGACCTTCTAATTTATAATCTAAAGCAATTTCATACAAATTACTTCTAGAATCCAAGTTTTACAATTTTATTCAATTTAGTCCCTAATTTCCAATTGGACACCTTCCTCAAAGAATTTCTTCATGAAACATTAACACATGCATATTCTCACATTTGAAGCCTCATAATAATCATAAAATAAATATTTTGATGTCAGATTTTTGGTCCCGAAACCACTATTCTGACTAGGACCTATTATGGGATGTTACATTTCTCCCCTCTTAGGGACTTTCGTCCTCGAAAGTCTTACCAGTAAACAGGTTCGGATATTGGTTTCTCATGGTTTCTTCTGCCTCCCATGTTGCCTCTTTTACATCATGTCGATTCCATAAAACCTTTACTAAAGCCACATCTTTATTCCTCAACTGTTTAACCTCTCGAGCCAATATCTTAACCGGTTCCTCTCCATAAGTCATGTCCGGACGAATTTCAATCTCAGTTGGCGAAATCATGTGAGAGGGGTCTGATCGGTATTGACTTAACATAGATACGTGGAACACATCTTGAATCTTTTCCAGTTCAGGTGGCAATGCCAAGCGATAGGCTAACAGTCCAACTCTTTCAGTGATCTCGTATGATCCGATAAACCGCGAACTCAGTTTGCCTTTTTGGCCAAATCTCAACACCCTTTTTCATGGAGATACTTTCAAGAATACTCTATCTCCAATTTGGAACTCAATTTCTTTTCTTTTCAGATAAGCATATGACTTTTGCCTATCCGATGCCACTTTTAGACAATCTCGTATCACTTTAACTTTCTCTTTAGTTTCCTTAATCAGATCAACTCCATGAATTTGATTTTCTTTAAGTTCTGTCCAGTACAATGGAGTTCGGCACTTCCTGCAATATAAGGCCTCATAAGGTGCTATCTTCAAACTCGTCTGAAAACTGTTGTTGTAGGCGAATTCTACTAGCGGCAAATATTTTTCCTAGCTACCCTGAAATTCGAGGATGCAACATAGCAACATATCCTCAAGAATCTGAATCATCCGCTCAAACTGACCATCTGTCTGAGGGTGAAAAGCTGTACTAAAACTTAACTTCGTACCCAAGGCTTCTTGTAATTTCTTCCAGAATCTCGAAATGAATCTCGGGTTTCTGTCTGAAATAATCGACAGTGGTACCCCATGCAATCTTACAATCTTAGAAATGTACAAGTCGGCCAATCTATTGAGGGAGTAATCTGTCCTCACCGGAATAAAATGAGCCAACTTCATCAATTTATCTACTACGACCCATACGACATCTTTCTTCTTTGGAGTCAAGGGTAATCCTATCACGAAATCTATGGTAACTCTGTCCCACTTCCATTCGGGGACCATCACAGGCTGTAACAACCCTGAAGGCACTTGATGTTTAGCTTTAACTTGCTGACATACCAGGCATTCAAATACAAATTCATAAATATCTCTTTTCATGCCGTTCCACCAGTACATTTTCTTCAAATCATTGTACATCTTGGTACTTCCCGGGTGAATTGACAAACGGTTGTTATGTGCTTCTTGCAAAATTTTCTAAATAAGTTCATTTTCTTTGGGTACACAAACCCTATCTCTGAACATCAAACATCTATTAGAATCAACATGAAAATCTAATTCAATACCTGAATCACATTGGGTCTTTTAGCTTGCAATTCATTATCATTAGCTTGAGCATCATAGATTTCCTGAAGAAATGTCAGCCTAGCCTCTAGCTCAGCTAAGACTGAACCATCATCAAGCAATGCCATATGAGCATCCATGGCCCTTAATGCAAATAAGGATTTTCTACTTAACACGTCGGCAACTACATTCGCCTTTCCCGGGTGATAGTCAATGATCAGGTCATAGTCTTTAATTAATTCTAGCCATCTCTGCTATCTCAGATTTAATTCTTTTTGAGTCATCAAATACTTAAAACTCTTATGGTCCGTAAATATGCGACAAGTCTCACCGTATAAATAATGCCTCCAAATTTTCAAAGCAAAGACAATGGCGGCAAGTTCTAGGTCGTGTGTCAGATAGGTCTTCTCGTACGGCTTCAACTGTCGTGAAGTATAGGTTATCACCTTGCCATCTTGAATAAGTACACAACCCAGTCCATTCAAGGATGCATCACTGTAGACCACAAATTCTTTTCCCAGCTCAGGCAATACTAAACTTGGAGCTTCAGTCAGCAATTTCTTCAACTTCTCGAAACTCTACTAACACTTTTCTATCCATTCAAACTTAACGTCTTTTTGAAGCAACCTCGTCATCGGAGTCGCTATCATGGAAAATCATTTCACAAACCTTCGATAGTAACCGGCTAAGCCCAAAAAGCTTTAACCTTGGTTACATTTTTAGGCGATTTCTATTCAATGATAGCAGAGATCTTACTTTGATCAACTCGGATGCCTTACTCGAAACAATGTGACCCAAAAATCCAACTTCCTGGAGCCAAAACTCACTTTTGCTAAACTTAGCATACAGCTACTTTTCCCACAAAGTCTGCAATACAATTCTCAAGTGCTTTGCATGTTCTGTCTCATCTTTGGAATAAATCAAGATGTCGTCAATGAACACAATGACGAACTTATCCAAATATGGCCAGAAGATCCTATTCATTAGATCCATGAATACGGCCGGTGCAATCGTCAGCCCAAACGACATGACAAGAAATTCATAATGACCATGCCTTGTCCTAAAAGCTGTCTTAGGTACATCCAATTCTTTAACTCGCAGTTGGTAATAGCCAGACCTCAAATCTATCTTAGAGAACACGGTGGCTCCCTTCAACTAGTCAAACAAATCGTCAATCCTTGGCAAAGGATACTTATTCTTGATAGTTACCTATTCAATTGGCGGTAATCTATACATAACCTCATTGAACCATTTTTCTTCTTTACAAACAATACGGGAGCACCCCAAGGTGAAAAGCTCGGCCTTACAAAACCTTTATCCGTTAGTTCTTGCAACTGCTCTTTCAACTCTCTTATCTCAGTTGGTGCCATCCTCTACAAAGCAATTGAAATAGGAGCTGTCCCTGGCACCAGCTCAATACCAAATTCTATTTCCCTTTCAGGAGGTAATTCGGGTAATTCTTCTAGAAATACATCTGGTTACTTACATACTATAGGCACAGACTCAATCTTCAACCCTATTTCCTTAGTGTTCAATATAATTGCAAGGTAGGCTTCATACCTTTTTCTCATATATCTCTGAGCAACCATTTCCGTGATCACAACCGGCAGCGTAGCCATTTCTCTTGAATCAACTCGTAGAATCTCACCATCCGGGCACTTCAATTTAATATACTTACTACCACAATTTACAATTACATCATGCAGGGCTAACCAATCCATACCAAGTATTACATCAAATTCATCAAATGGTAACAACATAAGGTTAGCCGGAAAACAGTGACCCTGAATAGTCAAAAGACAATTCTTACAGACTTTATCAACCATGACTGATCTGCCTAGTGGGTTCGATACTTTGATAATAAATTCCGTTGGCTCAATGGGTATGTTCATTCTAGATACCAATCTCATGCATATATATGAATACGTTGACCCCAGGTCAATTAAGGCAATAACACATGTATTGGAAAGAGAAAAAGTACCCGTGATAACATCAGGAGCAGAAGCTTCCTCTTGAGCGCGTATCGCATACGTTCTTGCCGAAGCTCGAACCTCTGGCTTTGCAGTGTCTTTAGCCGCAACTTGACTGCCACTGGCACTTCCAGGATATCTCAGAGGTCTACCTCGTGAAATGGGAGCACTCGACTTCGGGGCTACTTCTATTTCTTTTTCGACTCACTCTGGGCAGTCTCTAAGAAAGTGGTTAAGAGAACCACATCTAAAACATGCGCCGCTCTTCATTCGGCACTCTTCGAAGTGAATTTTGTTGCAACTCTTACATTCCAGCTTTTGATCATCAACACTCCCTACACTAGTTACCATCGGGGAAGAAGACTTCTAACTCCGTCGTTTAGAGCCTCTTACTCTACCCAAATATCCTATCGATGAAGTGGAGCGTTCATGTTGGCTCCTTGCTTTCTTCATAGAAAACGAGAGTGTTTTACCGCTGAACCTCTTGCTCGTAACTCGAGCTTCTCTCTTAGCTTGTTTTCTTTCATTATTAAGCTCCTCGGCCTTCTTGGCCCGATCAGCCAATGCGACAAACTCTCGTATTTCAAGGATTCCAATCAACAACTGAGTTTCTTCATTCAGACCTTCCTCGAAGCGTTTGCACATTTCTGACCCGGTTTGGACCCATTCAGTTGTATATTGACTTAGCCTCACGAACTTTCGTTCGTATTCTGCTACAGTTTTGTTCCCTTGTTTGAGCTCCAGGAACTCTTTTCTCTTCGAATCTAAAAACCATTGGCTAATGTATTTCTTCCTAAACTTTGCTTGGAAGAAATCCCAAGTGATATTTTCTTTTGGCACTACCGAGGACAGTCTTCCACCAACGATACGCAGTATCTTTTAGGAGGGACACGACACGCTTCAAACACTCTTCAGGTGTACACGACAAATCATCTAACACCTGTTTAGTGTTCTCAAGTCAAAACTCGACTCTTTCAGCATCATCATCAACTTTAGCTCTACATTCCTCAGCCCCAATACTTTCTAAACTTATCAACAGGGACTTTACCAATTCTTACCGGTGTCATACCTCGTGACACACCCTCATCAGGTTGGTTAAGGGGCAGGGGAGGTTTTGTTATGTTGGGGCGATTCCTCAGGTAATCCTCAAACCATTTGTCCATCATATCTGCAGCTCGGGCCTCTTCTCGGCCTTCAGACATAAGCCTTCTACTACTAGATATAGCTCGTTGTACGGAAGTTGGAGCATGGCTCTCGGCTCCCTCGGACTCATCTTGTGCTTGATTGGAAGACATTTACTATATTCAAAACAATTTAAATGATTAGGAGATGTCAGACTATCAATGTTCGAATAATGGCATGTATAGCAAACCTCAATAGTCTCTACGGTAGTCCTAGAACTGACTAAACCATAGCTTTGATACCACTAAATGTAGCATCTCTCACCCGTATCTGACACCGGGATAGGGTTCGAGGCATTACCGGAATTTCACGTTCATAAACATTTTAAATCGAGTCACCAAGTTGCTCTCAAATTTAAAACTTTTCAATTATGTACATCTTGTCCCTTAAACAGGTCTCTGAGACCTAAAACATACCTAGAAATAGTGCGGGACAAAACCGAGAACATTTGATAAACTTTGGGCACCTTGGAAAATTTCCTTTACTTTAAAGTGTCAAACGCCCGTGTGATGGAGCCGTGTGGTCACACACACCCGTGTGGCTTGAAACACGCCCATACAGTCACCCCGTGCCCAAGACTTGAGCATTCCGTTAAATTCACACGGCCAAGAAACACGTCCGTGTGTCTATCCCGTGTTCATTTAACAGACTTACAATTTTAGATACAGGGGACACACGGCCATGCCACACGCCTATAGGAGTGGCCGTGTGTCACACACGGACTAGACACACGCCCGTGTGTCCAACCATGTGGACCTTAATAGGCTATTTTCCAAGCCTATAGTCACACCTTTTTAACACTTATACTTAACGATTAGTAAAAACAAAGTAAAACATGATCATACTCTCATGAATGATCTTTGTAAAAATTTATTGCATGGAAATCTCATATCATTGGTTTTATACATGCTAGATTTTTCCAATCTTGTATTAGTGGGTTGTCATACTACTTTAATACATTCAAGATTGGCTCGTTCTTATGACTCATTGCCAATTAGAATTCAACCATTGCACATAATTATAAACTTGCATGGAAATTTTGTAGGTTTTACCCTACTTCAAAACAAGCCGATCTCCATGGCCATAAACAAAAAGATAGGTTTATCTTTACAAGCCTTCATTTGGCAAATCAAATGACACCTATAACAAAATACTCAAAAGACCTATACATGCCATTGAACAATTTAGAAATGTCTTTATACCAAAGCTAGTCTATTTGATAGTATGCTGACTCTCCAACCATCTTCCAATCTTTACGAGTCCTCGAGCTCTGTGAGATAGGGAAAAGAGAGGGGTTAGCATTTTCACACTTAGTAAGCTCGAATAACCAGAAAGTAAACTTACCAAGTAATTAGCATGCAATCAAATTGGGCAATAAATTCAATGAGCATAGGATGGCTTCCCTATCACTTATATTCAATCAATGAGTTAGTCACATAACAATGCACTATGAAAGTTATCTTAGATGAGCTCATCATTCAACATCTCATTTGTATATATATATCACATTAATCTCGTTGAGTTTCTAGGAAATCTTGATGGAATACCCATTAACTGTCAATTCGTATGAATGACAGTTTCAGATATGCACTCCCGCGAACCTCACATCATATAACGGGATTACTAGTCCAGGTTAAATCCCCCATTTTATGAACTCAATAAGGTGATGTTGGGATTACCAGTCCAGGCTAAATCCCTTATAACGATAAACACCTCTATCGAGCTGGAATCTGAATTACCAGTCCAGGCTAAATTCAGATCCTAATCGGATTACCCGTCCGGGCTAAATCCATAATGCACACGTATTCTTCGGGGGGCTCGACCATTCAAAGGAACACCCGTTCGGGCTAGTTCCTTTTATAAATGAGATCAACAGATTACCCGTCCAGGCTAAATCCTTACTGCAACACATGCAGGACCTCATTACACATGTCAATCATGGTTTATCCATCGAATTCACTTTTTAACCTCAACCGAGACATTTATCACAATTTATACTTAAATATGCATTTCATAGAATTTCATGTTATTAATAAATGCAATCATCATGCATTCATAAATCATATAATTAGGCACATTGAGTGTTTACTTTAAGTTATCCGAACTTACCTGGTATTCATTTCGGTGTCGTGTTTTAGTTATTCCGAGACCTTTCGTTTTCCTCGATCGACCTCCGAAATTTGTTCCTCGGGGTCTATAACAATAAAAATAGATCATTAACCATCCACATTATACATTTCAAGTCTAAATTCCACCCCCGGTCCAAATGACTGTTTTGCCTCTAACCTTTCATATTTTTACAATTTAGTCCCTAAGCTCATATAATGAAACGCATGAAATTTCTACCTTACTCAAGCCTATCCAAACACTTTTCCCTCTTATGGTAGCCCACATTTTCCATTATTTTCACATTTCTACAACATATTTTACAACTTTTGCAAAAAGGTCCCTTTAGGGGTTTTTCATGAAAATCACCTGGGAAAAATTGTTTAACACACCTCAAACTTTCATATTCCTCCATAAAACATCAAAATACAAGAAACTCATGAGTGGGTAAATTTTTAAACATGAACCCTAGCATGAAATATGGGTAGAAATGGAGAGATTAAGCTACCAGGATCTCAAAATTACAAAGAACATTAAAAACGAGGCTTGGGAGCACTTACTATTGAGCTTGAAAAGCTTAAAAACCCTAGCAATGGTGGCTTGGGAATTTCAACTAGAAAAGGGAGAGGAGTGGCTTATTTTTGCCTTCTCTTTCCCATTTTATTTCATTAATATGCCAAATGACCAAAATGCCCTTAAGCCCTTTCTTTGAAATTTCATCCATGCAAGCCCATTTTTGTCCAAAAACTTAGAAATTGGGCAAATTGCTCTCCAAGACCTTCTAATTTATAATCTAAAGCAATTTCATACAAATTGCTTCTAGAATCCAAGTTTTGCAATTTTATTCAATTTAGTCCCTAATTTTCAATTGGACACCTTACTCAAAGAATTTCTTCACGAAACTTTAACACATGCATATTCTCACATTTGAAGCCTCATAATAACCAAAAAATAAATATTTTAATGTCAGATTTGTGGTCCCGAAACCACTATTCTGACTAGGCCCTATTTTGGGATGTTACAGACCACCTTGGAGAGCCATCAGCAAAAGAGCGAAACAAAGAAACGAAAGAGCCTCGTCCGTCAGAATCTTGGGTGACAGCCACTCTGAATTAAGTTTAACCTTTCTTTTCTTTAATTTAATTTAAAGATGTTTTCTATGTGTTTACTGTTCTTGTTTACAACATTGATAGCTTAATTTTATTTAAGCTAGGATGATTATTTTGATTGAATAATATTTATTTGATTCATGTTTATAATGTTTGTGCCTCAATCTATCATGTTTTCAATTAAAATCGAGTCTATATTTCATTCATACGTGATTGAAATGCACCTGAATTAGTTCAGTGATCCTAACCAGATGACGGCTAATGGACACATAATTGAAATGTGCATGCTCAATTTAGATCCTAACCCAATTAAATTGCAGGTTGCATAACAACCCTAACTAGGCTCTGTTATCTGCATAGTTTTTAGCTTTGTGTGAATAAATTGTTTCAAAGCTAACACGTCCCTGTTACCTCACACAAATACTAAGAAACCCTTAGTAAATAAGGATCAGTAAAATGCGTATTTACTAAGTAAAGGATTCTGAAAGGACCTAACGTGGTTTCCAAACTCATGAATGATTAAGTTGCCATGGAATGTTTTTCCGAATATTGATAAGCATGTTGATAATAAATTGAGTTTAATTAAAGTAATTGTCCTAGCTTATTTATGTTATAATTGTTGCTTATTGTGTTAATTATGCTAAAATTTATTTCATTCATATAGTTGCATGTTAGGATAAATCACATTAGGGATCACTGCATCTAGATTAATTTTACATATTTTTAATCAATACTTCCAAATTATTTACCAAGTTGCTAATAATATTTTTATAATTAATTGACTTAGCACAAATATAATCCTTGTGGAGACGAGAACTCGATACTTACTTATTACTTGATAACAACTATGTACACTTGCACAAACCCGAGCATTACAACAGGGTTCGAGGCATTACCAGACTTAAACATAGCCAATCATACAAAACTGAGCCATAAATTTTTTGTTCAAATCATATTCATTCATACATGTGCAAACTGTCCCTTATATGGGCCTGCGAAGCCCAAAACATACATCAGGGTGGTTCGGGACTAAACTGAAAACTTTGAAAATAATAGGAAGACTTAGAAAATTTTCTTTATTTGGTGAGTCACACGCCCGTGTGGGTAGGTCGTGTGGTCACACACGCCCGTGTGGCTTGGGACACGCCCGTGTCCTCAACCCGTGTAACTCTCAGTTTATGATCTCATCAACTAATTAAGGTTACACGGCCAAGTCACATGCCCATGTGCTTATACCGTGTGGCTAATTAAATTCCAAAAATCAATTGCAGACTTCACACGGCCTGGGCACACACCTATGTCCTAAGGTCATGTCTTTCACACGGTTGAGACAAACGACCGTGTCTCTGCCCACGTGTTTACTACTGAGCATTCTGTTTTGCCTAATTAGGGTGCAGGGGACACACGGCCAGATCACACGCCCATGGGGCAGACCGTGTGTCACACACAGCTTAGACACATGCCCGTGTGTTTAACCGTGTGGACAAATTCTAGGCTATTTTCCAAGCCATTTGCCACCCTTGAACACTCACCTACCTGCACTATCTTCATAGCATGCAACATGGCACCTTTTGTTACTCAAGCATTCACATACATGGTTAATTTATGACTTAGTAGTGTCATTTATGACTTAGTAGTGTCAACATATCACATACTTAAACCATTAGGCTTCATATGGCATTCCACACCAATTTCATGTCTATTCATCATTATACCTCAATTATTGTCATACCCATTGATCATATTTCATACATTAATCAAACATGCTATCCATCACACTCATTAACATAAACAATCACGAGCCTCATCAAACACATACATATAACATGTAAATCACACTTCACCACACATCCATCAAGCAACCACATCAATCATAACACATTTGTATGCATGCACAAATAATTAGTGTTACAACCCAAATAATCTATATGAGCCACCTCTCATGGCCATATACAAAATAATCATAATACCTTTATGAGCCAACACATTTGGCTAATCAAAATGACACATAACAAAAAGAGCCAAGTCCTTATACATGCCATACTCAAAATGATGAGACTAACTATACCCAAATATTCAATTGATAGTGTGATCAAGTCTCCGACGTCTTCTGATCCCCGAGCTAGCTTGGCGACACTATAAGAAAACGAAAGGAATGGGGTAAGCATTAAAGCTTAGTAAGTTAACATGCAAATAAAATGCAACTTAAACAAGTATTAATCATACATTTAATATAATGAACATAATCTTGCATTTTATCAAATCTCTTAAACTCATTCTTCACATATATATATATACATATTCTTACCACAAGTTCATCATATCTCATGTCATTCTCATGAGTTCGATGTACATACCTATGCCCACTTGCACATAATAACATACTTTCTTGTTTTTGACGTATTCATCAAGATTACCTATTAAATTCTCTTAGAACTACCAGTTGAACACTTGGAATATCATCGGATACATCAGAATCTCGCACCTAAGTGCCTCATATGCAGCCAACGCTACCTCATATCACATATCACATGTTGCTCGCTCTCAAGCTACTCACGGGTTTGCTCACACAAGCTATCGGCCAGGATGTAGCTACACAGGCTATTTACACAAGCTATCAAGTATCCGCAACACATGCCAGACTACCCAGCCCCCGGTAAAACATACAAGAATAGTACCCGGAATGCCAAAACATGTGTCACATATATCATGAACTCAGACCACAACTCATGAGTTCAGATTGCATAGTTCCTAGTGACATGTCACTTGTATCCTAAACTATTCCTAAGGTTCAAATGGGATTCGTCGATACCACATTTCTGTAGAACTTGCTCGTAATGTAGATTTCAAAGCTCATAGCACAAATCACATACTCCTGGAATAATCAAAGCATAATTCATGATAAAATTTAGGCAACAAACACATGATACAACATCACATTAAATATGTATGTACTTACCATACATGCAATATTAGAGCATTTAAAGTATGGTACATGTTGCATTATTTGCAAAAGAACTTACCTTGGTACAAAATGATAGAAACGAATCTAATCCTCATAAACCTTGTTTTTCCCCTGATCAAGACCCGAATCACGTTTTTCTTAATCTATAATGCCAAATTTAAATTGTTCAATACACACATTGCTCATATCGACCCATAACACATACTTTAGTAAAATTATCTTTTTACCCCTAAATTTTCACTTATTTACACTTTAGTCCCTAGGCTCATAAAATGAAATGCATGCATTTTCTTTGTTACCCAAGCCTAGCTGATTCATATTCTAATTCATATCAGCCCATATTTCTCATTAAACCACATTTCTACTACCCATTTCTTCATCTTTTAAAAATAAGTCCTTTTTAGGTATTTTCACTAAAAATCACTTAGTAAAAGATGTTTATCACACGTCAAACATTCATATTCCTCTACTAAACATCAAAATACATGCATGTCACACATGGTTAAGTTTTTAGATATGAACCCTAGCCCAAAATAATGGTAGAAATAGCTAGATCAGTTGATGACAACTTCAAAAATGTAAAGAACATTAAAAACGGGACTTAAAAGCACTTAAAATCAAGCTTGAAATGTTGAAACCCCTAGCTATGGAGCCCTTGAAAATTTCGGCTAAGGTGGGAGAAAGATGGATAAGATTTTTTCTTGATTTTTCCCTTTTTATTCTTTTATTAACCAAATGACCAAAATGTCATTAAGGCATTTCTTTCAAATTTTTCCTATTCATGCCCATTTTTGTTTAAAATTTTGAAACTTGGTCAAATTGCTATTTAAGGACCTCTAATTAATAATCTAAAGCAATTTCATGCTTGAAGCTTCTAGAACACAAGTTTTACAACTTATTCAATTTAGTCCCTAAAGTCAAATTAGACACTTTAGGCATAGAATTTCTTCATGAAAATTTCACACAAACATGCAATCATATCATGGATCATCCAATAATCATAAAATAATTTTTTTTTACTTTAGATTTGTGGTCTCAAAATCACTGTTCCGACTAGACCCTAATTCGGGATGTTACAAAGCATTTAAAATGCTTAGTAAGTTTAAATGGAAAATACAAAACTTACCTTGGTAAAATATAAGCATATTAGCTACAATGGTTTGGCATAAGTGTAACAACTAGTTTTTAGTGAAATCGAAACAGTAGTTTCGGGACCACAAATTTGAGTTCGGAAGAAAAACTATTTTAATATTGTTGCATGGTTTGCATAATGATAAAATTTTCATATGAAAATTTTGTAAAGAATTTTTTACCAATTACATGTTTAATTTGATGAAAAGGACCAAATTACATAAAGTGCAAAAGTTGAATTCTAGTAGCTACAAGTATCAAATAGATATGGAATTCAAAATTTGAGGTCCTTATATGGAAAATAGATCATTAAGAGGATTTAGTAGATAAGTATGATTAGTCATCATTGGAAAATTAAATAAAGAAAAGGACTAAATTGGAAAGATGAATTAATAAAAGATGATAAATTAATTAAATAAGAAATATCATCATTATATATCATCTTTCCAAAATTAAGATACATGGAAACCCTAGTTAGAAGGGCTTGAAGGTGGCAAACATATTTGGCTTAATTAGGTATGTATTCTTGTCCCGTTTTTAGTAATTTTTATGTTTTCGAGATCGTAATAGCTTAATCTAACTATCTCGGGGATTAATTTACAAAGTTATGAAAGCGTTAGGATTTTTTCATGGATGAATATAGTAGAATTATGAAGTTTTATGGTAGAAAATGAAAGGTTGTTGATAGATGAACAACTTTTGTAAAGTGAATTTTGATGAAACTATGATTTAGGGATTAAATTGAAAAGATGTAAAATTCATGAAAAATTTATAAATTTTGTGAAATAAATGGGCTACTATTGTTACATGTAAAAATCAGCCAGGCTTGGAACAAGGATTAAATTGCATGAATTTCATTTTCTAAGCCTAGAGACGAAATCGTAATTAATCAAAAGTATAGGGGCAAAATGGTAATTTTACCTAAGATGTGAATTGGATTGAGTTGAATATGGATTGTATTAAATTGATGTTATATTCATTCATATAGATCTGAATAGATCAAATACAGAGTTAGATCATGGAAAAGAGAAAGTAACAAATTAGTAGCTTTTGTGTACACGAACATTGTCGAGGTAAGTTCGTGTAACTAAATTGTATATTTATATGTTTGAATTGAATGTTGTGTATGTGAATTATGTAATTGCCATGTATGAAATTAATTACATATCCGACGATGATCAACAAGTATTAAGTCTCGTTTGAATAAATAAAATTCGATGGATATAGGGTTCTCGAATTGGTTGTAGTCCTGCATGTGTTGCGGACACACCACAGCTCGAAAGAGTGTCTCGTTATTAGCTCTCATGAGTTTCTATTATATGGTTATTGTGAGCTTCCCGTTAATAGCTCTTTCGAGCATCCCAATTGGTTGTGATCCTGTATGTGTTGTGGACACACCGCAACTCTTATGAGTGTCCCGATATATGGCTCTTCGGAGCTTCCCAATTAAAGGCTCTTTCATGATCTTCCCGATTAATGGATCTCGGAAGCTTTTTGATACTGGCTTGCTTAAACTTCCCGATATTGGCTCGTATGAGCTCACCATTAATGGCTCTCTGGAGTTTCCCGTTACATGGCTCACATGAGCTTCCTATTATATAGCTCGAAAGAGCTTCTCGTTTATGTGCTCGTATGAGCATTCTTGAATATGTGGTGACGGATAATACACGAATAGACGATTTACAGTTTTTTACACTTTGTGTATACTACCCATGTATCCATCGACATTTTAAATGGTTCAACAAGCAAAGTTCTAATATGAGATAACATGGGTTCGAAAGGAACTATTACCTGAATAAATCTAAAATATATGTAAATGTTTTGTACATGTTATATGGACACATGATGTGGAAAATAAATGTATATGGAAATTTGTTGATTATTGAGCTCATATATGTTTCTTGATATTTCTATGAAATACATGACTAAAATGATTGGTGAGGATATGTATTTAGGCATTTGGCTAAATTGGTTTGAACATGTTTAGTTTGCTTACCTTTAATGTGAATTAAATGGTAAGTTAATTTCCCGTTATACAAACTTACTAAGCATTACATGCTTACTCTGTTTTATTTTCTCTATTTCATAGTAATTTGGACGCTCGTTGGGTTGGAAGCTTTGTGGAGATATCTCACACTATCCATCAACTCATTTTGGTATATATAGTAAACTAAATTTTGGTTATAATGGCATGTATATGCTAAAGCTAAATTTGGCCAATGATGGCATGAAAATGGTTGGTTGAAAATAGCCATTAGTATGGCTTGTGATTGGTATATTTTGATATGTATAAATACGACCTTAATATGTTTGATGTTTGATTTGTTATGGTTGAATGATGAATACTAATGGACATATTGAAGCATTGTTTGATTTGGTAGATTTAGTACAAATAAGTCTATATGTGTGATTGGGCAAATAGGTAAGTATAATTACTTGATTATATGTGGCATTACGAACTAGATTTTGGTCTGATTTGAATGCTTTGGTATGGCTTGATGATATGTTAAAGTGATAATGTAGGTTGAAGACAAATAGGGTGAGAAATGTGGCCTTGGAAATAGCCTATTTTCGTCCACATGGGCAGAGACACGGGCGTGTGTCTCAGCCGTATGTGACACATGGCCTAGCACATGGGTGTGTGATTTAGCCGTGTGTCCTCTGCATCTTGTGAATTGCAAAATAGAATACCCAAAATTTTTCATACAGCCTAGCACATGAGCGTGTGGCTTCGCCGTGTGACCCAAGTCAGTGAGTGCCCCAATTTGGACACGAGTTGGTACACGGCCGTGTGCCCCTAATTCGAATGCCCACATGCTCTGAGATACGATCATGTCTCTTGACTGTGTGAGCCACATGGCCTGCCTACGCGGGCATGTGTCCCTTGCACTTAGAATTTTTTTTTGAAATTTTGCGAAATTTTTTTGAATATCCAGTTTAGACCCGACTTGGTTCTAATGCATATTTTAGGCCTCGAGGGATCATACAAGGGACAATATAATTGATTATGATTAGTTTCTAATATGAATGTTAAATGGTATGAATTATTTGTATTTGGCCTATAAATTCTGGTAATACTTCGTAACCCTATTTTAGCTACGGATATGGGTTACGGGTGTTACTATAAGTTTGGGCTAGGACATGGCACTTAGATAACAACAAGGTTAGCATAAGTACTCATACACAAAAACCTTATAAGCAAAGCTCAAATCGTAACCAATTTATATCACTATCATATAACTCACTTCAATGTCAAATTCTATTGTATGTTCACAAGATAATGTTAATTTTACTTAATTTATTTCAATGGCATGTTTTATTATCAAACTATAATGTTATTTCAATTTCACATTATTCATTTCAATGCCATATCAAATCATTTTATCAAATCCATTTTCATTACATTTTCAAATTCCCAATCTCAATTATAATGTTTTGCCTGATGGAACCCTAGTAAAATAGACTTAAATACACGAGTTAAATAAGCCACACTAGGTAGCTCATGAGATCTTAAACTATACTACACCAGGGCACTGAAGTGCAAAACCAGTAGGCATCAAATGCATATACATATACAATACATCCCTCCACCACACCAGGGTCTCCATAGAGACATATAATGCTTTACCAAATCAATACCAAACATTTTCACACAATTTCATGATATGCATGATCTTATATAAATCCATTTTTTTATTTCCCCTATATTTTACATTTTATTCAATTTAGTCTTTGAACTCAGGATAAACATAACTTTCAATTCCTAGCTTTAGATTAAAATTTGATTTCACCTATTCTCATTAGGGACTTATATTTTCTATTTCTAACATACTTTCATGAAAGGTTTTTTATTTATTCAATTTGGTCCCTAATGTAACAAAGTTAACAAAAAACTAAATTAACTTTTCAATCTAGTCATTTTTATAATCTAAGCTTAAAATCTATCAATTTCAAGCCTAATTCATGAAAAAGATGATTAAATACTTTACAAATACGTTGAAGTGATAATTTGAAAAGCCAGTTTTCAGGATTGGAATACCTAGAATATTATATATCATGTGATGTTGTCATAAGGGGGAGTAAATACGCGTTGTACTATTTTTCCCTTAACTAAATTTTTGTCCCATTGGGTTTTCTTAGTAAGGTTTTTAACAAGACAGCATGTTATGTGTATACATAGGTGTCCTATTTTTCATTCACTAAGAATTTTTTCCCACAAGGCTTTTTTTTTTAAATTTTTATCTTAGTATGGTTTTAATGAGACACATTATTTACCAATGGACATCTAAGGGGGAGTGTTTGAATATCTTATCATTAAGTGGATGTCCATCAAGATCAATATAAGTTTGATGTACTTTAGGACTCTAATATTAATTAGAAGTAGAGTTTTATCTCATTTATTTTCTTATGTCTATATATATAGAGTTTAGAGAAGCATTGTATACATCTCTATTGATCAATAAAATAGTTGTTCGTTTACTTTCCCAATTTCTTTGTTCTTTATCCTCTTTTATCTTTATTTCATAACAAAATGAATTAATTCAAAATTTAGCATTTTATCTTTATTTTAAAAGACCAAATTAATTATATTTACTTAATTAAAAGATCAAACCCTGTTTATTTCCTTCAAAAATCTTAAGAGATGAAAATATAAGATTAAACTAAAATAAAAATTAGACCATTATTTATACTAATGGCTCAAAAAGGGTTGGGTTTATTTAATTTTGAAGTATATATATTTATATTTATACATACATATAAATATTAAAGCCACTAATCTAATTTAATTTATTTTCAATGTTTTAAGTTGTTTGTAATGTTTATAATAGAATTATTTTTAAATAATTATAATGTAATAATAAATTCAAGTTAGCATTTATATAATAAATAAAAGTAGTTTGTTACATAAATTTCCTTGCTCATACAACTACTAGAATATAGAACTTTTACGATTACAAACAATTATAATTCATTCAAATATCATAAATGAATAGTCGAAATTAATAATGAAAGATAATATGCCTGAAACATTGAAAAAAATATAAAACCCATTAAAATTTTAATATTACATTAATTTCATTTTCTTTCTAAGAAAATATATTATTTAAATGAATCAAACATAGGTTATACATAGACTTTACCATGAGTTAGGTCAAGCCGAGCCAAGTCAATGTAAAATTTTAGATCCGTTTTCTAGGCTTGAGCTCGGCTTTATCCGAAAAATAAATCTAAAATTTTGTCCAAGCCTGGTCCAAATAAAAATTCTAAACTCGAGTTTAGCTCACTACCAGATAGAAAATTATATCATTTTATATAAAAAAATTAAAAAATATATAACACATAATACACTAAAAACATTAAAATAAATATTCCCAAAGAAATTGAAAATACATTAAAAAAGTCTTTATACTTAAATAACACTAAGATAGTTGCAACTTAGCAAGCAAATGTCTCTAAAATAGTAGCAAAATTAATAATAAAACAATAGTTATATAATATTCAAACAATAACAACAAAATATTAACAATATAATAACAAAATGGTAGCAAAACAACATTAAAATGGCAGCAAACAATAGCAAAAAAAAAAAAAGTAAAAATTTTAGGCAAATTCGGGCCGAACCAGGCCAAAAGAATCTTACTTGAGACCTGGATTGTTTAGAAAATGGGCATTATTTTTTAGCCAAACCCATTTTTCGGACTTATATTTTTGTCTAAACCCTCCCACTTTTCGAACGACCTTCGAGTTTGGACAGATCACCCAACAAATGATCAGGTCTAATTACTCTACAACATTAATGTATAAATCATAAATGAAATGATGTATGAAAAAGCAATCAAACAACGGGCTACAACACCCCCCTAAAAAAAGGGTAAATTACACCAACAGTCACTCAACTTTAGGGTAGCTAACAAAATAGTCACCTAAGTTTCATTTCAGTCACCTAGGTTTCATTTCAGTCACCTAACTTTTGAAAAATAACAAAACAGTCACTAACATTATAAAAAAGTGACAAAATAGTCACTGACTAACAGTTTTCGTTACTGTATTAACAGAACCGCTGATGTGGCAAGTTAACTAGCTGACGTGACCAGTTAACTTGCCACGTTGGATGAAAAAATTAAAAAAAAAACCCTAAAAAGCCCTTTAATAGAGAAGAAGAAGATGATGATGATGAAGCAGCAACAGTAGCAGCAAAATAAGAAAAGACTCTAAAAAAAAGTATTATTTGCCTAAGTTAGTGGGCTAGAATTTTCATAGAAACTGTCAAATAGAAGCAGCAGCAACAGAAAAAAAAAAAGAGACTGTAAAAAAAAATGTCTTATTTGCCTAATTTGTTGAAATCCTAGAATTTTCATAGAGACGGGTAGAGATTCATCCCCATATACAATACTCAGCTCATCCATTTCATGCCCATATACAATACTCAGCTCATCCATTTCATGCCCATATACAATACTTAGTGGGAGAGTGATCTTAAAAAATTTCATGCCCTCCAAAATGGAAACAGTACCCAGACTGAAGACTCAAAAGTTGATCGGAGATTGTCATATTTGTCTGCTTATGCCTTAGCCGGTGTTGGTATCAGATGGTGTAATGCTGCTGCAGGGATAACAGCAGCTGGGCTAGGAACTTTGACTCGATGAGACCCTATTTTCTTCAGACTGAAATTTCAGTCTGCTCCACTTGGTATTAAGTTCTGCAATGGCCATGGAAGGTGCCGCATCAGTCTCGTTGAGCTCACAAGCAAGATCACACCCATCATGATAAATAACCTGCAATCAGAAAATTTATAGGTAAATTGTTGTTTCAGTAGTCTCATCCAAACTTCTTTTTTCTTTTTATTTCAAACAAGAAAAATGCAATACAAGTGGCAAGCCACAAGAGAGAACATTCGACGCAGAAATTGTGTAAAGAATAGAATGAGCACTATATACCACCCAAGCAGAAGAGAAAGACGAGTAATTGGTTCTAAAAGTAACCGTTTAGTAGAAGAAGAAGAGATTCATCCCCATATACAATACTCAGCTCATCCATTTTCATAGAGACATGGAGTTTCAATTGCAAAGAATCAGACCCCACCAACTTAGGCAAATAATACTTTTTTTTTACAGTCTTTTCTTATTCTGCTACTACTGCTGCTGCTTCTTCTTCTTCTTCTTCTTCTTCTTCTCTGTTAAAGGACTTTTTGAGGGTTTTTTTTCAATTTTTTCATCCAACGTGGCAAGTTAACTGGCCACGTCAGCTAGTTAACTACCACATCATCGGTTCTGTTAAGACAGTAACAGAAATTGTTAGTCAGTGACTGTTTTGTCTCTTTTTTATAACGTTAGTGACTTTTTATAACGTTAGTGACTGTTTTGTTATTTTTCAAAAGTTAGGTGACTGCAATGAAACCTAGGTGACTGAAATAAAACCTAGGTAACTATTTTGTTAGCTACCCTAAAGTTGAGTGACTGTTGGTGTAATTTACCCAAAAAAAAAAAAAAAATAATAATAATAATAATAATAATAGCTGGCCTACAATACAACAAATATAAAGTGAATTGCCTAATATATGTTGGCTTGCAAATAAACATATCACTTCTGCAGCCGTCCTTTTTTGCCATACAAATCTTGCAGCTTAGCACCTCACTTGACCGGTTTCATGCAAGAGTAAATATTCCCAATATCTCCATGTCTAGCATCTTCCTTTACACACCAAGAAATTGCGGCTATTGAATTCATTCTAATAATGAGTTTAGCTTCCCTTTCCAAAAATATGTTACAGTATGATTGTAGTAGAAATGAAATCAAAAGAATTTTGTTGTAAGAAAGTTGAGTACATGATATGCATAAACTAATAGGTGTTTATAGTAAAAAATAAATAAATTAATAATAGACATTTTATATTAAATAAAGAAACTAAAATTTTAATGATATAACGAAGAAATCATTTAATGCATTGATCT
This sequence comes from Gossypium arboreum, assembly GCF_025698485.1. Classification (NCBI taxonomy): domain Eukaryota; kingdom Viridiplantae; phylum Streptophyta; class Magnoliopsida; order Malvales; family Malvaceae; genus Gossypium; species Gossypium arboreum. The sequence goes on from NC_069075.1 coordinate 94,315,244, forward strand.
ATTTAGACTAATATATGATGCATTTATAATTTAAAAAAACTGAAAAATTCAATGGAATTAGAATTTCAAAGAATTATTAGTAATTTAGTATGCAGAATTAGAATATATCTAATTAAGAATTCTAAAATTCAATAAAAAAAGTACTAAAATATAATATTTTATCGAGAATAAGAAAAATATCTTTTAAAAAATTGAAATTATTTCAAAAGAAAAAAGCATGAGAGATAAATTAAAAGAGAATTGAATGTTACAAAATTTAGTGAGAATTAAAAGCATTGTAATTTCTTTTAAAAATTTAAAAAACACAGTTAATAAGGAATTAATTAAAATTTTAAAATTTTATCTCTATCTTAAAAGATCAACTTCAAAATAGTTAAAAAATGAAACATTTATTTTAATGACTTTAAAAGGTTGTGGGGTTGAATTTATAATAATTGTATTATATGTATTCAAGTGTAAGTACTACTATTTAAATAATTAATTGTTTTAGATTATATTATTCAGTAAAAATATTTTAAAGTAAATGTATAAAAGTATTACTTTCCTTTTATATACTTTTTTTCATTTCAATAAATGATTTTAAAATAAAATAATAGTTATTCAAATTTTGTAATACAATTAAAGTTTTAATATATAAAAATAAACAAAAGATTTTGAATGGACTTTTTTTTTTTTTTTAACAATTTGCTATTGATTTATCAACTAAGTATAAAAGGAATAAAGAACGTTTAAGTTGGGTAGCCATAAGCGTGAAAAGAAAACTGGTCGATTCTTTGATATTTTTCATTACAAAAGGAATAAAACAAATTTCATACGCTAAATGTGCCACAAATTTTTTGTTGCTCATATTTACTCGGCTCTTGCTTATCTATCATTTTGGCTCGTGGATCCATAGCTTCAACCTTTAGTTCTACCAATGGATTTCATAACAAAATATTTTAGAAAGCACAGATATATAATTTTTAATTAAAATACTAAACTAACTTTATATAAACTAAAATATAAAAAAATCAAAAGGATTTTTAACCCTATTATTCTAATGACTCCCAAAAGAGTAGGTTTTATATATAGATATAGATTTGCTCAATCACATCCAATTCTTTTTTCACATACTGTAATACTTCTTATTTAGTCCACTCGTTGAACCTGAGCTACAGAATGTTACTATTGTTACTGAAACAAATTACACTCAATTCATAACGAATTATTCACTTAAACTCCTATTCACATCATAATTCCATGTATAATATGAATTGCAAACAAAACTAAGACTCAATCTAGCTTACGAAAGCTCTAAAGTTGATTTAAGCATGAAGAAGGACCAAAATGCAAACTTTTTAAAATTTGAATATAGGTATCAATACTAAGATCAAGTACCGATACTGTTTTGGCAATTTTCAAAATCCAAAACAAGTCATTTTGTACCGATACAATTATACAAGTATCAATATTTAACCACAAAGATCAATACTTTATACTGGTATTTGTATCAATTTGACATTTTGTCGTTTTGAAACACTATTCATTTGGTAAACTACTATTCATCAAAGCATAATAAAACAAGGTGAGTTATATTCATTTTTAAACTAACCCCCATATCATTCATAGATATACATATGTTTAAAATTGACTTTCAATCTCTCACTAGGATTTCTTTGAGCGTTTACACAGTACATCTCATTTTCATTTCACCTTTCGTATTAGTGTATTACCTGATGAAACTTAGTAAACAACTCAATTACACAGGTATTAATTTTCATCAAAGGCTCATCTGAGCTGCGCATAATAATCATATCAAGTTACCGTCCAGACTAAACCTTATATCGACACATCAAATAGCTCGGCTAGAGCTATAAATACATGTAAGGATACCAGTCCAAGCTAAACCTTTAAAACGACAACAAATTACTAGTTCAGGCTAAACCTTTAAAATGACAACAAATTATTAGTTCAGGCTAAATCCGTGTCACATGTATCTTCAAGCCCGTAACAAATTTTGGAGCTCGATATAATTGGAAATCATCCAGTAATTGTGTATATACATTTACAAAGTTTCACCAGGGCAATTTCCATCGTACAAGTCCATAGTTATCCGTTTTCAAATCAATCCAAATCTCACCCCTTTTTGTACTAAATTGTAAATAAATCAAAACTCACTAATATTATAGACATTCACATTGTAACATATATATATCAAGTTCAAAACATAAGTATACCATATGAACTTACCTAACAAAATCAATAGACTAGTTGTAATAATTTTTCTTTTTTTCCTGATTATCCTCGACTTAAGTTAAATCCCAATCTATATATTAATTAATTTTCAACTATCAATTCCAAATATCAAATAAAACATTTTATATGTATATGAAAATGAATGTTCACTTTATAGAAATTCCCTAAAATTTTGCATTTTATTCATTTTAGTCCTTAAAATCGAAAATGTCATAACTTTCAAATTTGAGCTTCGATTTCGAAACTGATCTCAATTTCATTCTTCTACAGACCACCAAAACCCATAATTACAAAAAAATCATGCCACATCTGAAATTATTACACTTTAGTCCCTATGTCCAAAACTAACAATTTTCACTTTACAAATCAGTCCATTTTCATAACTAAGCTCAAAATCTAACCAAAAAACATATAAAAAAAATTCAAGAACCAGCAATGGTGACATTTCAAAAATTCAACAGTTTCAAAAATCGATGCTTGGGTTAACTAAATTAAGCTTCCGAAATCTCAACAACATAAAAATTTTAAAAAAAAAACGAGCTTGAAATCACTTATAAATCGAAGGTTGAAAGTTGAAATGTTTAAAACCCTAAGCTTCCATCCATATTCAACCAAGAGAAGAAACAAATGAAGATGATGATGCACTATGTCATCTTTTTCTTTTATTTTATCTTTTATACCCTAATTAACATTTAATCAACCATAATTAATTAGACTAACCTTTAATTTACTTAACCTTAATCTTAATTAACATAACTGAGTTGAATTATCCATCATCTTCTACTAGCCATTATTAGTAGGTGGTTAAATTACTTAATTAATCCCTTAGTTGATCATAAATTTATAACAATTAAACTTTTATCACTCTTACAATTTAGTCCTTATACCTTAATTAAATATCAATTTAATAAAATTACAGGACCGTAAATCAATATAATTCTATAATAGACTCGTAAATATTTAATAATAACATTTACTAACTTGATCATCGAAAAACGGGGTTCCAAAACCACTGTATCTGGCACAATTGAAAACAAGTTGTTACAACTTTCCTCTCTTTAGGAAATTTCATCATTGAAATTTTTACTTGAAAGTAGATTAGGGTATTTAGATTTCATAGTTTCTTTGAGTCCCCACGTAACTTCCTAAATACCATGTCAATTTCATAATGCTTTCACTAACAATAGTCTCTTTTTTTTTTTTTGAGTTCTTTCACTTCCCAAGCTAAAATGTTTATCGGTTCCTCATCAAATGAAAAATCAGGTTGTAATTCAACTTCATCAAGAGATATTATGTGAGATGGATCTAATCTATAATGTCTCACATTGAAACATGAAAAAACATTATGAATCTTTTCAAGTTCTGAAGGTAAAGCTAATATGCAAGCCATTGGACTAATTCTCTTGATAATCTTATACAACCCTATAAACCTTGAATCAAGGTTTCTTTTTCGGCCGAACCATAAAACATTCTTCTAAGGCAATACCTTTAGAAACACTTTGTCACCAACTTGAAACTTGATAACTTTTCTTTTCAAATTAGCATACAATTTTTGACAGTCTAAAGTAGCTTTTAAACAGTCCCGAACAACTCGAACCTTTTCTTTTGTTTCTTGAACTAAATCAAACCCACTATCTTTCCTTTATTCGGCTCAAACTAGTATAATGAGGTTCTACATTTTCAACTATACAAAGCCTCGTATGTTTCCATTTAATACTTGACTGGTAACCGTTGTTATACGCAAACTCAACCAACGGAAAGAATTTCTCCCAACTACCCTCGAATTCAATTATGCAACATTGGAACGTGTCCTTGAGAATCTAAATCACTAGTTCAAATTGTCCATCTGTTTGGGGATTGAATGTTGTGCTAAAATTTAATTTCGTACCCAAAGCCTCATGTAATTTACCCAAAAATCTGAAGGTAAACCTTGGATCTCAATAAGTAATGATAGACAATGGTACACTATGTAATCTAACAATCTCAGAAACATATAACTTAGTTAATTTCTTGAGTGAATAATCATTCTTTACTGGAATAATGTGTGCGAACTTCGTTAGTCTATCAACAATTACCATATGACATCTTTCTTCTTCAGAGTCAATGACAATCCCAATACAAAATTCATTGTAACTCGCTCTCATTTTCATTCTGGAATCATTACAAGTTGTAATAAATCTTATGGAACCTGATGCTTAGCTTTCACCTATTGACATACTAAACACTTTGTCACAAACTCAAAGATTTCACGTCTCATTCTCGGCCACTAATATATTTGTTTCAAATTATTATACATTTGTGTACTACTTGGGTGAATTGAGTAGTGAGCCTCATGCAAGATATCCCGTTTCAATGTTGAATTATTTAATACTCACAAAAGGTTTCAAAAATACAAATTGACATAATCACTAATAATAAACTCGGTAGTCTGAGTATTTTTAACTAGTTCTTGCTTAGCTTGCGATTCAGAATCATTTTCCTGCAATTCCTGGATTTGTTTTAGAAACATTGATTTACCTCTCAATTAAAAAAGAATAGAACAGTTGCACTTCAGATCCAGTTGAGTATTCAATGCTTTCAAGGCAAATAGAGACTTTCAGCTCAAAGCATCGTCAACAACATTCACTTTGCCTAGATGGTATTCAATGATCAGATCGTAGTCTTTCAACAACTTGAGCCTTCTACATTGTCTTAAATTCAACTCTTTATACGTCATCATGTATTTCAAGCTTTTATGATAGATGAATATATGACACTGCTCGTCGTACAAATAATGTTGTCAGATTTTTAAAGCAAAAACTACAGCTACCAATTCTAGATCACAAGTCGGATTATTTTTCTCAACTACCAAGAAGCATAAGTAATAACCTTACCCTCTTACATCAAAATGCAACCTAATCCACAGAGCGAAAAATCAATGTAAATGATAAATTCCTTTATTAATTCTGGTTGTGTTAACACGGGAGCTTTTGTTAACATAGTTTTCAACTGATCAAAACTTTGTTGGCACTTTTTCAACTAGACAAATTTAACATTTTTCTATAATAATTAAAGCAATCATCAAAAATACTTTGATGGATCGTCTGTAATATCTAGTTAGTCCCAGGAAACTTCTCACTCTAGTAATATTTTTTAGAGGTTTCCAATTGAGAATTACAAAGATTTGTTTAGATCCATGTGAATACCTTCTACTAAAATCACATGACTAAGGAATCCAACTTCTCAAAAGTTAGAACTCTGATTTACTAAACTTTGTGTACAACTGTTTTTCTCACAAAGTTTGTAGCACAATTATCGACTGTTGATCGTGCTTGGTCTCATTCTTTGAATGGATCAATATGTCATTGATAAATACAATCGTGAATTTGTCTAAATACGGTTGGAAAATCCTATTCATCAAATCCATAAATGTAGCAGGGGCATTAGTCAAACCAAATTACACCCCAAGAAACTCATAGTGTCTGTATCGGGCTCTAAATGCAGTTTTTGGGACATCTGATTCTTTGACTCACAATTAATAATAACCTAATCAAAGGTCAATTTTCGAAAACACTGTAGCTCCCTTCTGATGATCAAATAGGTCATCAATACGAGGCCACAAATATTTATTTTTTATGGTCACTTTATTTAGCTGTCTATAATCGATACACAATCTCAGAGTTCTGTTTTTCTTTTTAACAAATAGAACTGGAGTACCCCATAGTGACACACTTGGTCAAGTGAATCCCCTGTCTATTAATTCCTGCAACTGAGCCTTTAATTCTTTTAACCCTGTTGGTGCCATTTTGTATGGTGCGATATACATCGGAGCTATTCTTATTGCTAAATCAATCACAAATTCCTCCTCCCGTTTTGGTGGTAACGTAGGTAACTCATCTGGAAACACATTAGTAAATTCTCGTACTGTTGGGACTTGTTCTATTTTCAATTCTAACATTCTGGTGTCGAGAATATATGCAAGATAAACTTCACCGCCTTTTCGGATCAATCTTTGAGCAGTAAAAGCCGATACAATGTTAGTAACAAATCCATTCTATTAGATTCAACACTAATTAATTCACTGCTTTGATGTTTCAAAACAATCCACTTTTGTTTGCAACTAACAACTGCATCATGTAATGTCAACCAATCTATACCTATAATAACATCAAATTCGTCAAATGGCAATAACATCAAATTAGCAAGAAATTCATGCTTTCCATTGAAGTGCTCTCACCTTTCTACTTGTCAACACATAATACATAAAATTGTAACTGAAGAAAAGCATGAGTGGATATTTTAGTATGTTATATTAAAAACTAATATACACAATATAAAAAATAGCAAATATTTCTTGTGTAGCACCCCAAACCCTACCCAGAAGTTATGGCCAGATCCGGATGCCACATCAAAAACATAAAAAAAAAATTTCATTCTAAGTCCAGAAAATCGTACTTGATGTTCAAAAGATTAATTCATTAAAGGTTAAAGTGAATGGAAGCTGTGCACCAGGTAGGAAATCGAAAAAGAGGTGGTGAGTCCATCGGACTGCTTAAGTACCAAGCTCCCTTCGGATCCAATCCTAGACATGCATACCGCCATTGCCACACCTTAACGTCATGGATATTTCTAGGAAACCGATTCGATTAAGTCATTTTTAGGAAAAGTGATTAATTTTGGAAAATACTTTCATTGCGGAAGCTTTGCTTGTTGTCGTGTTATTTTGAAATCAACTGTTGTTTTTGAAAATGCGCCCTAAAGCTATCCAATTTCAACAGTTAAAATAAGTAATACCTATCTTAGTAATACATATTAAAATCATTAAAAATAATTAAGCGGCCTTATTACATTTAAAAACCCAAAACTTCAAACGTAAATAAAAGGATGTCCAGTTCACTAGAAGAAAATCAAACTTTCAGAACGGGTGGCCACTCCGAATTCCCTCACAGCTCCAAGCCCACTATGGTTGGGGATTTCCTGCGTGGATGAAAATAAAAGGGATGAGTTTGGGGAAACTCAGTGTGTAAAATAACCAAATCATAATCTAAATCAGCTCAACCCACAGAAACAGAATAAGTTGGCCTTAGCCCAGAACAGAATTCAGAATAAAGCCCATAGGCCCATAACAAAACAGAACAGATATTACATGTTTATGCAGAAACCCAACCATATCCAACCGTATACACCCCCGTACCAACCTTACACCGTGTGGGGAGACAACTCGACCCACCCAACCGCTACATACCATAGAATTTACAGCATGGCTGCCAGAACAGATAATGTGACAGAGTCACCAGATACAGATAATCGTGGCAGAGCCACCAGAACAGATATATGTGGCAGAGCCACCAGATCGATATTTGTGGCGAGCCACCGTAACGCTTCCTCCATAATATAACCCATGTCCCCATGCAACAAATATATAATCATGGCATCCATCATACGTAATCGATCGCTATGCTTTTCAGTCAAAATTAACCCTACGGGTATAACGGTAATTTTGCACCTAGGGGTATAACAGTAATTTTCCATACATAGGGATATTATAGTAATTTAGCTACTTTCAGGGTTTTCATGCATATCCTAACTATTTACGTACTATCAGAACACTTACCGCGCATACTTACCGAATTGGGCCCGTTGGCCCATGAACCGATCTTTGGCCCATTAAGCCCAAATTATCAAAAAGTACGAAATCGCGCGTACTGCAGTTTATTACTTTAGATTACCAAATATACAAACCCAACTATCTTACGAGCATTCGCACACTCGCAAATTCCCAAAATACTGACTTTTCGGCATTTCAGCTTTTCGGCTTTTGCCAATCTAGTCTATGAGAGGGTGTCAGTTACACACCTGTTTGCGACGATATGCTGACGAGATCCACACACGAACCGCCTACAATTGGATTACTAACACGTTAATCTAACTATTCAAATACAAACTACGTATTAACCCCTTACAATATTCGGCCAACCACACCTACAGATCATAGTAAGCTTATAAGAAATCAATAAGCAACTCATTAACAAATTTTTGTCAATGTTTACCACATAATCATAATTTCACTGCAAGCTGTCTTCCTGAGCAACAGTCACTAAATTATTTATAACTGGAGCTACGAAACTCCAAATCAAGTTCCATTAATTTTCCCTGAAAATAGACTCATATATCTTTTATCCATAAAATTTTCAGAATTTTTGGTATGGCCAATCAATACCAGATTTTTCTTAAAGTTTCCCATGTTTCACTGTTTGACTAATCTGACCACTCTTCATTACGAATCAAATTTCTCATTGTACAGAATTCAAAATATGTTCTTGTTTATTTCATTAGAAACTAGACTCAATAAGCTTTAATTACATAATTTATTCAGCTTCTAATTCATCTCCCACAATTTATGGTGATTTTCCAAAGTCACGTTACTGCTGCTGTCCCAAGCAGATTTATTACCAAATCACTCTTTCACACATACCTTGCATGCATGTTATTTAAACATGTATATCACCAATCAATCATCACATACCTATGATTTTACTTAAGTATAATCTCCATTTCATCATTTTAAAGCACAACATGTTAGCTGATTTTTCCTTTAACATCTAAGGCACATGCATGCTCATTTGTTTGGCTCAACTTCACCTATCTTCCATTTTTCATCAAAAGAACATGAAACAACAACCATTTCCTTCATTTTAATTCATGACTAAATGCTCACAACACAACTAAAATCAAAATATACTTCAAGAGTTAAGGTAGAATCAAGAAGAACTCATGAACCTCAATAGAAGCAAGGTACCAAGAACTTACCTTCAATTTTCCTCCTCCTAATGACCAAATACTCAAGAGCTTTCTCCTCTCCTTTCTCTTCTCTAACTTTCAGCTATGATGAACAAAGATGGACAAAACTTTGTTCTTTTCACCCTTTTCTTTTAATAAAACTTCATATTTCATCCATTTAATTCTTTAATACAAAAGACATGAAATTCTTATCATGAAACATTTACCTAACCCATTATCATGGAACATTTACCTAACCTATTATCAATTTGTATCAATTTGTACCATAAATTATGGATATCAAGTGCACATTTTGTCTACAACAACATGATGGCTGGCCACTTCATGTAAAATGGGAGGTTTGTCATGCAAATCCTCCTATTTTGCAGTCCTATTTATTTGGCCACTTCAATTTAGCCTATAGCATTTTCAAACATTTTCACATAGGTTCTATTTCATAATTTTACCCCCTTTTTCTTATGGAACAAAAATTAACTAAAATTGTCGGGTTCTATCTTAAGTTTGGGCTTTCTAGAGGCCCACTAACATAATTAAACTTATGCCAACATTCACAGGATTCCCGAAAATTGGGGCGTTACATCTTGTACATATCAATGTTAACTAAAGACACCATATTCAAAAAGCATTTGTCAAAATAAACTTGAGAATTTTGTTTCAAATGCATTTTAAATAGTAATTAGTTGATATACATATTTAAAAAAAAGAGATAAATTGTTACGATCCGGTTTTCAGTGGTGTCAAAAAAATGCAGTTTTGGGATCTTGTTTCTGTAAATTGAGTCCATAAATATTAAATATGGATATTTACAGAGTTAGTATATAGATGAATTAAAATTCAGTATAGAGTTAGTATATAGATGAATTGAAATTTAGTTAAGTAATTTAGTCGAAAAAGCGGCTAATTAAGGCCTAAGGACTAAATTGTAAAAAATTAACCGCTACAGATTTTTAATTAGAAAAAGGCTTGTGGACATAGATAGCAATTATCCAAAGGACTAAAATGATCAATAAACCAAATTTAATGAATGGTAGTGGACAGTAATGATGAATTTGTTTAAGATTAAATTTAAAATTAAAAATAGTTTAATTAATGAATAATTAAGGTTAATTAAGAATTAGCTTAGTGGGAAGTTGTCATCTTCCTCCCCTAAGCCACCGTAGCCATTATAAAGAAAAGAGAAAGCGTGGTTCTTTGTATTTTTCATTTGGCCCTTGAATTACAACTAAAGATGATGTCGAGCTGTCAAGAGGGAAAGGAAAGGTGAAAGTCGACGACGAGTGACACAAGCTTTCAGTTTATGTTTATATGATTTGGGATAAATTTAATTGTTTTATATTTATTATATTCGCATAATATGACATTAAGGTGAGTTGATAATGATTATTTGAAGAGAATTGCTATGTTTGAGATTGAATATCGAGATAGTGGACTAAATTGAAAAGAATAGAAATTGCATGGATTAATTGATATGGAATTGAGCTAAAGCTTGTTATATGATATGATGAAATGATGAAACATTAATCAATTCAAAATCATGAATCATGAATTGAAATATATAATGAAAATGGAAAATTAGTTATCGTATTAGCTGTTCGGACTAATCTGGATATAGTTAGCATGTCATAGGGTCAGGATATTGAATGGAAATCATCGTTGCCAAGCAACCAGGGTTGGTAGATTGTACATATAGAGTCATCGTTGTCAGGTAACTCAAGATGATAGGATAATCAGATTGTGAAAACCATTGTTGTTGGGCAACTCAGAGTAGTAGTATGTACATATTTTGAGTCATCATTGTCAAGAAACCTGGGGTGATAGATTCGTATATCCATTCTAAGTCTTTGTTTGATTAGTAAGGTTGTAAAAACATGAAATTTTTATAAAGTATATGAAATGAAATGAGTTGAAAACTAGCCCTGAGGGCCGATTGAGTTTAATGAGCCAATAGGCTCGGAAATGGTTGAAATGCTTATATGTAATGGAACATATGTGTACAAATGTTGATCATGGTAAACAAATAATTATATGTGCCTATAGATGACAACACGAATCGATTAAGTCATATGTGAAATGAATGAGAAATGGAAAGTTCAGGTGCATACTAGTGAATTGATGTGTAAGGAAGATCATATGCATGTTAAGAAGGTAATGAAAGTATATGGCATGAAATTGCATGATACTTGACTATGAATTGACTAAAATTGATTGTATGCATTGTTTTAAATTTGTATTATAATAACTTGAATCATGGAAATACTATTGAGTTTTACCATTCAACGTACAATTTATTTTCTCCATGCGTAGGTATAGGTGATCTTCGAGATTACGAGAAGTAGTTCTAGCATTCAGGAAGCGATCCTTGACTCAACAAAATTTGTATAGTTTTGTTTTGTTAAATATATGGCATGTGCCTAGATTGAGTCGGTTTTGATAAAATTTGTGATCATGTCCATAGTTAAAACTAGAATTAATATTTTGGAATTGGTCAAACGATTGAACCATAGAACTATGTGTGTCTAAGGTTTGAATTGCTTAAAAATGTTGTTATGTTAAGGTTTATTTGAGTATGTACACATGTTAAATGTTGCGAATGGTTGTGCCATGAAATTAGCCTCTATATTGAACGGTAATAATGCAAATAGTTGTATGATATTTGTCCAATTATGAATAAAGTAGTTTTATTTATAATTGAACTTGTTAAGGATGTACATTTGGTTGGAAATGTGGCATGAAAATGAAAATTGATTGTTTATGTATTTGCAGGGTGGTACCAAATTAAACCTTTTAGAAACAGAGAGTTACGTCGCGATGACATAGTCTCAATGTTGCAATGAGTTTAGTCAGTAAGTTACGTCGCGACAAGGAAACCCTAAAGTCACGATATCAACCCAAGATTTTGAAATCTTTTTTGATTTGGTCCTAGTTTGACCTCGGGTTAGCAGTAGAGTTTTCGTAAGCTCACGTAAGGCTCAAAAATGACTGTATATCATATCATATGCATGTATTACTTATAATTAAATGTAAAATAGTATGAATCGAATGTAATTGATTGTAGTTGCTCCAATAACGAATATAACATCCTGTAGCTTGGACCCAACGATCGAATCATACTGGGGTGTTACATAAATGTGATGAAAATAGATATAAAGTCTATTTATTACATGAAATTGTAACTATAACTTCTAAAACAAAATAAAACTTTTAAATCAAAAACAATTTTAAATAAAATCACAACATCAAATAATTTTCAATTAAAGAATCACTTATATTATAAATAAAAATGCAACTTCTAAAACCAATTAAAGCTACCATAAATTAATTAAAAAAGAAAAGAAAAGAAAATCATAACCTCTAAAAAATATCAAACGAACCAAATTAACATTAATAATCTTTAGATAATTTACAAACTGTTATGAATATCTTATTAAGTGGATGTCCATCATGATCAAGATAAATTTTGGTATACTTTAAATTCTAATAGTTATTAGAATTAGATCTTTACTTATTTTATACTTCTTATGCCTATAAATAGAGGCTTTGATAAAGCATTGTAATCACCCATTTTGATCAATAAATTACATTCTCTATTGCTTTCATATTTTCTTTGTTCTTTATTCTCTCCATCTTTCTTTATTTTATAACAGTTATCAGCACGATCTTGTTCAAAGTGATAGTTCCTTTTATCGACGATCAAATTTATCCTCGATGATTTTTAATTTCTTTGACAAGAAGATGCAAAATTTTTACGTGAAGTTTCTTTTATTTAATATTTCATATCTCGATTATTATTTTTCATTCTTCTTTCATTATATGTTATCATTGTTTTGATTAACTTATTTTACTTTTTGTTCTTAAGGATAGTGAAAGATTTGATATTGTTATCCATATGAAATCAAGAATATTTTTGAACTATCTCATACCTTCTAGTGATAACGATGATGTTAAGGGTCTTCAGGTATATTTTACTATGTTTTATTTATTATTTATTATAATTGGAGACTAATCATGGCAACATTCATAGATAGATTTTGATTTGAAATCTCATGCATGTTTGCGATGGTAATTACAAAATAAAGAATCCATTGGGATGTTTATAAGTCCATCCTACTAGATTTGTTGCATTCTCCGAAATGAATATAAACATAAAGAAAATAAAAGATATACTCATGGACCACTAAAAGTGGGAACATAGTAATAAATAAGAGAATAATGAGAGTTCTCAAGATAACTTTTCAAAGGGTAAAGATAACTTATGTTATCAGTGTGATATAAAAAATTATTGGCCATATATGTGGCGTATGCCCAAATTTTTTGTTTCTATTAATATTCTTTGAGGAATGGTATGAAAATGTAGTAATGAATTCTATCATTACAAATAGAACATATTTATCTTATTTGGTACTGAAACAAACAAATATTGTTTCAATATTTGAAAATACAAAATTAATTGAAAGCTCTAGAAGAGCTAATATATCACTATCTAAAAAGTACAAAATTTGTGATGGTTAATGCATTACTTTTAAAAGTTATTTGTAATGGATCTCATATTGAGATTGTGAATGAGGAAAATATTATATTTCATATGAATAAAAAAAGGATTGAGTTATTAATTTATAATATTTATGATATTCTTTTGTTATCATTCCTATTAAAGGGTTGAAAGTAAAATATTTGACTGTGAAATATCTACTCATGAGCAATAGAATATGATAATTTTATCTAAAGCTTATTATGGTTGGAAGCATCTAAAGTTGCAAGTATTTTTTAAAAATTGTGAGTATAACTCTACAATATTCAGAATAAGTTCTCAATTAAAATTACGTGGTAAAATATTACTGATGAGAACTTGAAAGAGAGAAAAATTATATATGAAAAGTCATTGGTTATGTACCTGTTATACACATGGAAAATAAGATCCACTCTTAAAGTTTGCTATTAATAGATTTTTGTGCATTTGAAGATTTTGGCATATTCCCTGAAGCGAATACTGCATATAATTATTTGGAAATTATATTTATTGACTTGGTGGCATTATAGACTTCACATTGATTTAGACATTTTCAGTAGTAAATGTCGCAATAGTACATATATGTGGATACAAATTAAAAGGAATGATAATAAAATTATAAATTTGTTACAATTTAGTACAATTGAAACACATGTTAAAGTAAACCAAAAGTTTACTAATACAAATGCGTTTACTACTTGGCGTGACCAGTTAGACTATCCTGGATTATATATGATGCAAAAATTAATTGAGAATTCATATGGACATCCATTAAAGAACCAGAAGATTCTTTAATTTAAAGAATTCTCATTTGATACTTGTTCTCAATAACAATTGGTTCTTAAAAACTCACTAGCTAAAGTTGAGATTTAATGTCTTGTATTTCTGAAATGAATATGGGCCCATTCATCCGCCATGTGGATGGTTTTGATACTATATGATTTTGGTAGATGTATCTAAAAAATAATCACATACGTTATCAACTCGCAACCTGTCGTTTGTGACATTGCTTGTTTAAATAATTAATTTCAGATTATGCAATTAAAACAATTCATCTTGCTAATGTTGGTGAGTTTACATCCCAAGTTTTCAATGATTATTGCATGTCAATTGGGATAAAAGTTGAACATCATATAACTCATGTTCACACACAAAATGATTTAGTTGAATTGTTTATCAAATGCCTCCAACTAATAGCTAAACCATTACTTATGAGAACAAAATTTTCTATTTCAGCATGAGATTCATACTTGTATTGATTTACATGTTGTACACATCAAGCCAATAAATTATAAATACTCTCCATTACAATTGATTTTTGGTCAAGAGCCAAATATTTCCCATCTTACAATTTTTTGATGTGCGGCATATGTTCCAACTGTTCAACCACAACGTACAGGTCATAATAAGAGATTGGGAATGTATATTTATATGAGTCTCCTTATAATATTTTTGAGCAATTAATTCGAGATTTAATTGTGATATGAGTTGTCAGTTTTCCCAACATTAGGGGGAGAGAAACAATAACTTGTAATTAGTTAGGGGGATGATAAACGCCAAATTATACATATCTATACCCCAAATACTTAGCATATTTATGGATGTTTATTACTAGATTTGTGGATTTTGGTGCTCTTAATCCAGTTATTTCATGTTTGTACTCAGGAGAGCACCAAGAGTCGAAAGGAGCCAAAAATGAGATAAAAAGGGACAAAAATGGACCAAATCGAGAAGATGACACGGCCTAAGTCTTGCCACACGGGCACTTCACATGCCCGTGGCCTTGGGGGGTGTCGACCAAGGTTTTCACGATTCACACGGCCTGGCCTTTGAGCCCACACGGTCGTGTGCAATTCAACGGATCGAACATGGCCTGGTAATCATGTCACACGGCCGTGGCACATGGGCGTGTCCCTTTTTCAAAGAGTTGTATTTTACACGGAAAAGGGTACTTAGGGAGGAAAAAGCCAATCCAAAACCTATATAAACACCCTAAGTGTGACCTAGAAAGAGGCCGCTCTTTCCAGAACTTTTCTGGAATACAGAACCATGCGCCAGGAATTACTTGAAGAAAGCCAGACGATCCACTCAAAAGCTAGAGCTACTCCAAGACTGAAGATCTCTCTCAGGATTCCTTCAGGGGTTTTAGAGTTTTCTTTATGTTTTCTTATTTTCATACTTTTGAGATGTACTCCTATTTTATTCTGAACTAAACCCCTTAGATACCTAAGGGGGATAAAACCTATAATGGATCTTATTATTATTTTCTGAACTGTATGATAAATACTTGATTTGTTCTTAATTATGTGTTCTTAATGCTTGAGTTAATATTCCAGGTATTAATTCATGATTTGATGTGCTTATGCAGAGGAGGAATAGACCCTGACTAAGAGTAGATTTGGCGTAATTAAGCGGAGTTGATCGAACGCCTAGAAATAGGGTTATGAGATTTTGCCAGATTAGGGTGAAACCTAATATAGGAGTCCATAGAGTGATTTACTGCTACCCTAGGGGTTTTAATTAAGAAAGGAATTTTGATTAATTCAACTGAGGGTTAGACGTTATTAGTCTCGAAAGGGATAATAACATAGGTTAGGGAGTCTCACGGATCAAGTTAAGTGAATAAATCGTCCGGTTCAGAGTCAGATAACAAGTGAAATCTAGGTGGATTCCTCATTTGGTGTCGTCTTTATCAATTGCTTTTCTTCAAGTCTTTTTCCAAGTTTTCTCTTTGCTTTAATTAAATCAGTTAATTAGTTTAGATAATTGGTTTAATAAACAAACCCTTTTATTCCTAGGCTAGATAATAAAAAGATAGTTATTACTAGTACTTTTGGTTCCCTTGGGTACGATATCCCGGTCTTGCCGTTACTATACTATTTTTCGATAGGTGCGTTTGCCTTTTCATCGTGATAATAGTTAGTCTAGGTTTGATCTTTATTATAAATATTTATTACTTGTTACGAATCACGCAATCAAGTTTTTTGCGCTGTTACCGGGGAATTGAAATATTAGGAACACTAAATTTTTATTACTTTAGCCATTTATTTTTCTTGCAATTTTATTTTATTTTATTATTTATTAATTTACTTTTTTCTCTCTCTTGGCAGGTTTTTATAGTTTATGACTGGAAGAAACCCGTCAGGACCATTACACTTTGACGAAGAAATTGATCGTACAATTTGCAAAAATCAAAGAGAAATAAGGTGTAGTTTACGCTATATGGAGAACGAGCGAGAAAACGATACTTAAACACCAACCGACGAGATGGCTAAAAACCCAGGCGATCAGCTGCCTCCTACAATTGTAGCTAATCCTGCTCCACGTGCTATGTATGATTATGCTAAACCTTCTTTAACAGGAACTAAGTCTAGTATAGTTAGACCTGCTATTGCTGCGAAACTATGTATGATTATGCTAAACCTTCTTTAACAGGAACTGAGTCTAGTATAGTTAGACCTGCTATTCCTGCGAATAATTTTGAACTAAAACCTAACACAATTCAGATGATACAGTAGTTTGTTCAGTTTGATGGTTTGCAGGTTGAAGATCCCAACATGCACTTGGCAAATTTTCTTGAATTTTGCAATACATTCAAAATCAATGGCGTTTCTGATGATGCCATTTATCTTCGTTTATTTCTCTTTTCACTGAGAAACAAAGCTAAACAGTAGTTGAACTCGTTACCACGAGGGTCTATCACTACTTGGGAACAAATGACCGATAAGTTTTTACTAAAATATTTTCCACCGGCTAAAATGGCTAAATTGCGTAATGATATCTCTTCTTTTGTGCGGATGGATTTAGAAACACTTTACGATGCATGGGAGAGATACAAGGACTTACTGAGAAGGTGCCCTCACCATGGGTTACTACTTTGGCTGCAAGTTCAAACGTTCTACAATGGTGTGAATCCCTCGACAAGACAAATGATTGACGCAGTTGCTGCCGGAACCATCAACAATAAAACACTGGAAGATGTCTATGAATTCATAGAGGAGATGTCACTGAACAACTATTAGTGGCAAGTTATGAGGACAAAGCCAACGAAAATAGCCGGCGTCTATAACATCAATTCAGTCACAATGCTCTCTAATCAGGTAGAACTTCTAAATAAAAAGATTGACGGTTTACTTGGTTCTACGTAGGTACATCCAGTAATAAGGTGTGACTCAAGCGGAGGAGGTGTGCATACAGAATATCAATCCTTCAATCCCACAATCGAAGAGGAACAAGTCAACTATATGGGTAATAAAAACTTTAGATCTCAAAATAACCTATACAGTAATACTTATAATGCAGGTTGGAAGAACCACACAAATTTTTCCTGGGGAGGTCAAGGAAATTCAAAGCCACAAAATCCTCAGGGTTTTCAACAGCCACCTTATCAAAAAAAAAACCAAACCTTAAAGAGATACTTTCTAAATTCATCTCGGTGTCAGAAACCCGTTTCTAAAATACCGAGACAACACTTAAGAATCAACAAGCATCGATCCAAGGACTCGAAACTCAAATAGGCCAGCTATCCAAACTAATCTCCGAACGACCACAAGGTAGCCTGTGACAGCCCTAAAGTGACCCTAGTCGGAAAGCGGTTTTAGGACCGCTAAACTGAGTCACCAAATTATTTGAATACGATATTTATTGTCTAAAATATGTGAATATGAATGTGTGAAAGTTTTAAGCTTCGATTTAGTAAATTGCATGTGAATTTAGTCAATAGGACTTATGCGTGACACTTTTGAAATGTGATAGGTTAATCTATAAGGATCTATTAGTGCATGTAATCAAAAGGGTGGACTTGCATGTCAATTTTCCCCCCTAATTAGTAGTGGCCGGCCATGAGCATGAGGGTGGACAAAATGTTATGGCTAAAAAACATGTCATGAACATGTTGGGTTAATGCTTTATGTTAGAAAAAATAAAATAAGGAGTATGGGCAATAAAATAATAATGGGAAGGTAAATGATGATGAAAAAAAAAAAGGAAAAAAAAGCTCTCATGTTGTTCTTGGCCGAATAGAAGAAAGAAAAAGAAGGAAAAAGAGCTTTGAGGAAATCGGCTATGGTGGTTTGATAGACTAAGGTATGTTTGATGATGTTCCATGAGATGCATGCATGTTTTAGTTGTTAGCTTGAGTTCTATCTAGCCCATGGTCTAAATCTTGCTATGTGATGGAGATGACACTCGGTGATGGATGTATCATTCTTGCTTGGTGTTGATGTTGTGTTGATGAGATATCAAGTTATTTTTGTGACCCAGGTTGAGATTTGGATTTTGGAATGAGTAAGGTTTTCGGCTATGGTAATTATAAAGGTGATGGATGTTGTTTCATGCTAAATCTAGATGAACAATGTTAGTGCTTATATCTCGATATTTATGAGTTTCTTTCTTGGTTTTACCTCAAACCCAGGAAGTATTTTTAATTGGTGTTGTTAGAGGTTTCGATCATGGGATTATAAGCTTGTTAGTTTTGATGGTGAAATTTATGCCTTGTAAGGGTAAATGGTTCAAAGGAACATTCGGCCATGATGTAAACATTATGGTGAAGTGATATTAAATGCTTTGAATATTGAATATATATATATATATATATATTGTTATAAGTTGAATTTAAGGTTTGCTAAATTGTCTTTGTCATTGCCGAATGTGTGTATAGTTAAAGAGAATATGTTTAAGTGCTTAGTTAATTGATATTGAGTTAATGATATGTGTATTCGGTCATAAAGTTGCACATGAGGAAATGTTAGATTAATGGTATTAAATTGCTTAATGTGATTAAAATGCGTATGACCATTTTGTATTTGAGCTAAAGGTGGCCATATGACCTATCAAATTCATTGTCATATTCGCCATAAGCTAGCATAATGAGACTTTAATAAGTTAAATTTGTTTGAATTAGCTCAAGAGCTTAGAGGACCAAAGTTGGATAAGGGAAAGGAAAAAGTGATCGAATAGCCGTCGAAATCGTTCGACAACATCCGAGGTAAGTTTTCGAGTAATGAAACTTAGATTATGATTCGATTAGATTATGTTATAAGCAAATCAATATCATGCCCTTTGTATGTAGCTATTGAGCCGAAAATGATAACGCTTGATAAGTGAATTGTGTTTGAATTCTAGTTATGAAAATGAAATATTGATGTGTCATGATTTATTGATAGGTGCATGGATATTCGGATTGATAACCGGGTTAAGTCCCGAAGGCATTTGTGCTAGTGACTAATTCCGGGCTAAGTCCCGAAGGTATTTGTGCGAGCTACTATATCTGGGCTAAGTCCCGAAGGCATTTGTGCGAGCTACTATATCCGGGCTAAGTCCCGAAGGCTTTTGTGCGAGCTAAGTCCCGAAGGCATTGGTGCGAGTTACTATATCCGGGCTATGTCCCGAAGGCATTCGAGCGAGTAGCTATATCCGGTTAAATCCCGAAGGTACTTGGCTTGGGAATGAGCGACCTTGCTGTAATAGTTTCAATTAATCGCTCGTAAAATCCCAGCGATGAGGTATGTTTCAGATATGCATTGAATTAGTTGATCCCTTACAAATAGTATTCGCTCGATCGATAAATGAGCTACCGCCTTTGGCTAAGTTGATCTTTGTGTATGAATATAAGGGTTGGTAATGTGAAGTAAGTATGATATTGAGAATTTGTGCATATGAAATTATCCGTTTAGCCATATGAATGCTACACTTTAGTTGTGTCTAATTTCATGGCTCAAAACTTACTAAGCATTAAATGCTTACTCCATTTCTTTGAATCTACTTTTATAGATTTTGGTTCGTCACTATCGGACTCGGGATTGTCGAAGTCAAGTCGTCCACACTATCAAAGCCCCTTTTGGTACACTTTTGGTTGAACTTTGAAATGGCATGTTTAGACTACCCTTTTTGATGTTGGTCATGTACCTTTCGGTATTGTACAAATTTGGATAGCCATGCGAAAATGGCTTATATATATATTTTGAGCATAATGTTATAATCATCTTGTATTTATATGATTGTTGAGAGGTGTGGATATGCTTTGCAATGATTGGCCGTTGGAATGGTTAATCACAATCATATTTTGTGCTATATATGCTAAAGGGTTAGTTAAATCATGGAAACTATGTAATAGGTAAAGTCTACCCTAAAGGCGATCTTGACAGCAGAGTGGTGTGAATTTGAAAATTCACTAAAAATAGTAGGAATGGAGTTAAATAGTGAATAAATTATGTAATCGAACCTTGATGAATATACTTTCATATGGAAGAAACGAAATGGTCATATGAGTCGGATTTTAAGAGATATTTAAGTTTTCGTGGAACAGGGCCAGAGCAATTTCTAGATCCCCTAATCTGACTTTGGAAATTCATTATAAATTAACCAGAGATAATTAGAAGTCATTCAATATATTTATAGATTCCTTTTTGAGTCTAGTTTCATTAGAAACAAACGGAATAAGTATTGAAGCCCTGTACAAGGAGATATATAAGTCGTAATACATGAAGGTCAGAGCAGTCGCACCCTGTAACAGGGGATACTTTAACTAATAAACTGTACTAATTTGCCTGACGAAAAATTCTATAAAAACTTTTTTAGATGAATATATGAGTCTAGTTTCATGGAAAATTTACGAAACTTATTTTCGAGTTTTGGAACTCAAGATATGATTTTTAAGGTGACAAGTGACGCAGATTAGCCGCCTAGTCTAAAATTTTTAAAATGGATTTGTAAAAATAAAGGAATTAAGTCTGTTAACCCCTCGTGTCCGACTCAAGAAGCGGTCTCGAGTGCACGGGTGTTACAATTTATTGGTATCGAGCTACGATTTAGTCGATTCTAGGACTACCGTAATACATTTGGGTCTAGCTATACATGCCATTTTGTGATTATTTGATAGTGTGGTGATTTCGACATTTGCAAATGTGTTTATTTCTAGTAATGGATCCGATCCCGACCGAAGCGGTGGTGATGATCTTGAGAGTGTAGCACTGCTCCCGACAAGGGACAAGACCGCTGGACTCTCAACCTATTGCTAGCAATCCGAATGATGAGGCTAGGCAAGCTTTTTATAGCGTGATGAATGATTGGTTTAACCAATACATTCGAACTAATCTACTATTCCACAACCTCCATTCCCGACTAATGCCACCCTCAAGACCTACAATACCTCCAAGAACCGACCAAATAAGGTCAAATAAGCCCCATTGATGAATCGAAAACACGGGCTCTTGAATTTAAAGCTACGGACAATGATGATGCCGAGCAAGTGAATTTTGGTTGGACAACACTATTCGGTACTCGATGAGCTATCTTGCACACCGATGAGTGCCTAAAGTGTACTATCTCCTTGCTACGTGATTACGCCTACTATTGGTGGAATATGTTGACTTCTGTTGTGCCCAAAGATCAAGTAACTTGGGAGTTTTTCCAAACCGAGTTTCGAAAAAAGTATATCAGTCAGAGATTCATGGATCATAAACGGAAGGAATTTCTTGAACTTAAACAAGGTTCCATGTCGGTTCTGACTATGAACGAAAGTTTGTAAGGCTTAGCCGATACGCTCGAGAATGCATTTCTTCAGAAGCCGTAATGTGTAAGCGTCCGAGGATGGATGAATGATGATATAAAGTCGTATGTTGGCATTTTGGAAATCCGAGAATTTGTGGTACTTGTCGAGCGAGCTTGCAAAGCCGAGGAGCTCGATATGGAGAAAAGAAAAGCTGATATGGGAGCAAAGGAGTTTCAGAAGAGGTCTTGGGAGGCCCTTTCAACGATCATCGAAGAAATTTAGAGATGATTTGGGCGATCTAGAGACACCGGGTTTTCTAGGCGAGATCGTGATCGACCCCTATGAGTGCACGAGTCACTTGATCGCTTGATGTTGGAAATGATCGTCGAGATAGAACAGAGTGTCTGTATTGTGGTAAATGGCATTCGGGGAGTTGTAGATTCCATGACCGCTCCTGTTACAAGTGCGGATCGTTGACCACTTTATTAAAGATTGCCGAGGTTGTGCGAGCAGAATGTAAATCGAGTGGGAAGCCCTGGTGCTACTATCGCTCGGGTAGACCATCTAGGAATACGGGCAATGCTAGTGGCGGTCAGAGAGGATCTAGAGATGTTACAACCAGATCTGAGGCTCGTGCTCCTGCTAGAGCTTATGTTATACGTGCACGCGAGGATGCTTCTTCGTCTGATGTTATTATCGGTACTTTCACTCTCTTTGATACTAATGTGATTGCTTTGATTGACCCTGGTTCTACTCATTCTTATATATGTAAAACCTTAGCAACCAGTAAGACTTTACCTATTGAGTCTACTGAGTTCGTAATTCGGG
Source organism: Gossypium arboreum (assembly GCF_025698485.1). NCBI lineage: Eukaryota > Viridiplantae > Streptophyta > Magnoliopsida > Malvales > Malvaceae > Gossypium > Gossypium arboreum. Next base: position 94,338,085 of record NC_069075.1, read on the forward strand.
TGTCAAATCCCTTGGGTCGTTATGTGCTTGTCGACAAAGTGTGTAAGAAATGTCCCTTAGAAATCCGAGGTTACTGCTTTCCGGCCAATTTGATGCTTTTGCCGTTTGATGATTTGATGTTATCCTCGGTATGGATTGGCTAACCGTTCACGATGCAGTTGTAAATTGCAAAAGAAAAACTATCGATTTGAGGTGTGCAAATAATGAGATGATTCGAGTTGAGTCTACCGACTTGAATGGGTCTTGGTTGTAATGTCATCGATCTTGGCTCGAAATGTAAGAAAGGGTGCGAAGCATACCTTGCGTATGTACTTGATGACAAAGAGTTAGAAAAGAAGCTGAATCGTGCGCTGGTTTGTGAATACCGGATGTTTTTCAGAAGAATTCTGGGTTTACCACCGCCGGGAGGTAGAGTTTGGCATCGAGCTTGTACAGGACTACACCGATTTCGATAGCTCCGTATCGTATGGCACCAACGAAATTAAAGGAATTGAAAGCTCAGTTGCAAGAGTTGAAGGATAGAGGTTTCGCTCGACCAAGTTTCTCACCTTGGGCGCACTAAAGTATTGTTTGTGAAAAGAAGGACGGAACCATGAGGTTGTGCATTGACTATCGTCGGTGAATAAAGTGACGATAAAGAATAAATATCCGTTACCGCGTATTGATGATTTGTTTGATCAACTGAAGGGAGCCTCGGTGTTTTCAAAGATAGATTTGAGATCGGGTTATTATCGATTCTGAATTCGAGATTCGGATATATCAAAAGCGCTTTCGAGCGAGATCGGCCACTCTGAGTTCTTAGTGATGCCGTTTGGGCTCACTAATGCCCTTGCGGTATTTATGGATTTGATGAATTGGATCTTGAGACGATATTTGGACCGGTTCGTAGTTGTGTTCATTGATGACATCTTGGTCTATTCAAGAGATGAGACCGAACATCTTGAGCACCGAGATTAGTGTTGCGAATTTTACGGGATAAGCGGTTATATGCTAAGTTCGATGAAGTGTGAGTTACGGTTAAGAGAGGTTAGCTTCTTGGGTCATGTGGTATCCGATCGGGTATTTGAGTTGATCCGAGCAAAATTTCAGCCATACTTAAGCGGAAGCCTCAGAAATATTACCGAGGTTCGGAGTTTTTGGGACTTGCGGTTACTACCGACGGTTTGTAAAGGTTTCGATGATAGCCACACCAATGACGGCTACTTCAAAAGATGTTAAGTTGAATGGACGGAAAAATGTCGAAAAGTTTTGATCAATGAAAACTTATTTGGTGAAGCTCAATTCTAGTGCGGCCGAATCGGGCAAAGAGTTTGTCATTTATAGTGATGCCTCCCTACTTGGGTTGGGTTGCGTATTGATGCAAGAAGGTCGAGTTGTGGCCTATGCGTCGAGACAATTAAAGCCACATGAGAAAAATTATCCGACCCATGATCTCGAATTAGCTGCCATCGTATTCGCTTTGAAAATATGGCGACATTACTTATTTGGTGAGAAGTGCCATGTATTTTCGGATCACAAAAGTCTCAAATATTTGATGACTCAAAGAGACTTAAATCTACGACAAAGACGTTGGCTCGAGTTGTTGAAAGATTATGAGCTTGTCATTGACTATCACCCAAGAAAGGCTAATGTGGTTGCGGATGCCTTAAGTCGTAAATCGCTGTTTGCTTTATGAGCGATGAATGTACACTTGTCCGTTCTATCCGACAATGTGTTAGTGGCAGAATTAAAGGCCAAACCATTGTTGATCCATCAAATTCGTGAAGCTCAGAAAGTCGATGATGAATTGGTTGCAAAATGGGCTAAATGTGTTCCGAATACGGAATCAGAGTTTCAAATTGATGATGACGATTGTTTGAGGTTCAGAAGTCGTTTATGTGTTCCAAGAAATTCAGAACTCATTTTGATGATTCTGAACGAAGCTCATTGTAGCCGAATGTCAATTCACCCGGGAGTACGAAAATGTACAACGATCCGAGACGTCGGTTTGGTGGCATGGTATGAAACGAGACATTTCGATTTTGTTTGAAGTGTTTAATATGTCGCAAGTGAAGGCGGAACATCAAGTGCCTACGGGTTTACTCCGTACCGATCATGGTACCGAATGGAAATGGGATCAAGTCACGATGGATTTTGTGTGCAGGTTGCCATTGTCGACAAGTAAGAAAGATGCGATTTGGGTTGTTGTTGATAGGTGACTAAGTCGGCTCATTTTATTCCGCACGTCACGGATTTTTCATTGGATAAACTATTTGAATTGTATGTTTCTCAGTTGTGAGATTACAGGCGCCCATTTCTATTGTGTGGGATAGAGATCCGAGATTCACCTCGCGATTTTGGAAGAAATTGCAAGAAGCTTTGGGTACCAAGTTGCATTTTAGCACCGCTTTTCATCCCCAAACCGATGGTCAATCCGGCGGATAATTCGGATACTCGAGGATATGTTGAGATCTCTGCATCCTTGAGTTTAGTGGTGTATGGGAGCGGTATCTACCTTTGATTGAGTTCGCTTACAATAATATTTTCAATCAAGCATTAAGATGGCGCCTTACGAGGCTTTATACGGTCGAAAATGCCGTACACCATTGTTTTGGACCGAGCTCGATGAAAGAAAAATTTTCGGAGTTGATTTGATTAAAAATCTTTGAGCGAAAGTAAAAATAATTCGTGAAAGTCTGAAGGCGACATCGGATCGTCGAAGTCGACGCGATTTGAAACGAAAGGACATTGAGTATCGGTGGGAGATAAAGTGTTTCTTAAAGTTTCACCTTGGAAAAAGATACTCAGATTTGGGCGTAAGGGCAAGTTGAGTCCGAGATTCATTGGGCCGTATGAAATCTCCGAACGAGTTGGTCCAATAGCATATAGGTTGCTTTTACCCCCTAAACTCGAAAAGATCCACAACGTTTTTCATGTTTCGATGCTTCGACGTTACAGATCTGATCCCTCGCACATAATAAGTCCCTCCGAGGTTGAAATTCAAACCGATATGAGTTATGAAGAAGAACCAATTCGTATCCTAGCTCGTGAAGTGAGAGAGTTGCGAAACAAAAGGTTCCTTTAGTAAAAGTGTTATGGCTCAAACACGGATGGAAGAAGCTACTTGGGAACACGAGAACTCTATGAAAGAACGATACCCAATCTTATTTATCGGTAAGATTTTGGGACGAAAATTTCTTAAGTGGGGAGAGTTGTGATGAGCCTAAAGTGACCCTAGTCGAAGCGGTTTCGGGACCGCTAAACCGAGTCACCAAATTATTTGAATATGATATTTATTGTCTAAAATATGTGAATATGAATGTGTGAAAGTTTTAAGCTTGATTTAGTAAATTGCATGTGAATTTAGTCAATAGGACTTATGTGTGACACTTTTGAAATGTGATAGGTTAATCTATAAGGATCTATTAGTGCATGTAATCAAAAGGGTGGACTTGCATGTCAATTTTCCCCCCCTAATTAGTAGTGGCCGGCCATGAGCATGAGGGTGGACAAAATGTTATGGCTAAAAACATGTCATGAACATGTTGGGTTAATGCTTTATGTTAGGAAAAATAAAATAAGGAGTATGGGCAATAAAATAATAATGGGAAGGTAAATGATTATGAAAAAAAAAAAGAAAGAAAAAAAAAGCTCTGATGTTGTTCTTGGCCGAATAGAAGAAAGAAAAAGAAGGAAAAAGAGCTTTGAGGAAATCGGCTATGGTGGTTTGCTAGACTAAGGTATGTTTGATGATGTTCCATGAGATGCATGCATGTTTTAGTTGTTAGCTTGAGTTCTATCTAGCCCATGGTCTAAATCTTGCTATGTGATGGAGATGACACTCAGCGATGGATGTATCATTCTTGCTTGGTGTTGATGTTGTGTTGATGAGATATCAAGTTATTTTTGTGACCCAAGTTGAGATTTGGATTTTGGAATGAGTAAGGTTTTCGGCTTTGGTAATTATAAGGGTGATGGATGTTGTTTCATGCTAAATCTAGATGAACAATGTTAGTGCTTATATCTCGATATTTATGAGTTTCTTTCTTGGTTTTACCTCAAACCCATGAAGTATTTTTAATTGGTGTTGTTAGAGGTTTCGGTCATGGGATTATAAGCTTGTTAGTTTTGATGGTGAAATTTATGCCTTGTAAGGGTAAATGGTTCAAAGGAACATTCGGCCATGATGTAAACATTATGGTGAAGTGATGTTAAATGCTTTGAATATTGAATATATATATATATATATATATATTGTTATAAGTTGAATTTAAGGTTTGCTAAATTGTCTTTGTCATTGCCGAATGTGTGTATAGTTAAAGAGAATTTGTTTAAGTGCTTAGTTAATTGATATTGAGTTAATGATATGTGTATTCGGTCATAAAGTTGCACATGAGGAAATGTTAGATTAATGGTATTAAATTGCTTAATGTGATTAAAAATGCGTATGACCATTTTGTATTTGAGCTAAAGGTGGCCATATGACCTATCAAATTCATTGTCATATTCAGCCATAAGCTAGCATAATGAGACTTTAATAAGTTAAATTTGTTTGAATTAGCTCAAGAGCTTAGAGGACCAAAGTTGGATAAGGGAAAGGAAAAAGTGATCGAATAGCCGTCGAAATCGTTCGACAACATCCGAGGTAAGTTTTCGAGTAATGAAACTTAGATTATGATTCGATTAGATTATGTTATAAGCAAATCAAAATCATGCCCTTTGTATGTAGCTATTGAGCCGAAAATGATAATGCTTGATAAGTGAATTGTGTTTGAATTCTAGTTATGAAAATGAAATATTGATGTGTCATGATTTATTGATATGTGCATGGATATTCGGATTCATAACCGGGCTAAGTCCCGAAGGCATTTGTGCTAGTGACTAATTCCGGGCTAAGTCCCGAAGGCATTTGTGCGAGCTACTATATCCGGGCTAAGTCCCGAAGGCATTTGTGCGAGCTACTATATCCGGGCTAAGTCCCAAAGGCTTTTGTGCGAGCTAAGTCCCGAAGGCATTGGTGCGAGTTACTATATCCGGGCTATGTCCCGAAGGCATTCGAGCGAGTAGCTATATCCGGTTAAATCCCGAAGGTACTTGGCTTGGGAATGAGCGACCTTGCTGTAATAGTTTCAATTAATACGCTCGTAAAATCCCAGCGATGAGGTATGTTTCGTATATGCATTGAATTAGTTGATCCCTTACAAATAGTATTCGCTCAGTCGATAAATGAGCTACCGGACTTTGGCTAAGTTGATCTTTTGTGTATGAATATAAGGGTTGGTAATGTGAAGTAAGTATGATATTGAGAATTTGTGCATATGAAATTATCCGTTTAGCCATATGAATGCTACACTTTAGTTGTGTCTAATTTCATGGCTCAAAACTTACTAAGCATTAAATGCTTACTCCATTTCTTTGAATCTCTGTTTTATAGATTTTGGTTCGTCAGCTATCGGACTCGGGATTGTCGAAGTCGAAGTCGTCCACACTATCAAAGCCCCTTTTTGGTACACTTTTCGTTGAACTTTGAAATGGCATGTATAGGACTACCTTTTTTGATGTTGGTCATGTACCTTTCGGTATTATACAAATTTGGATAGCCATGCGAAAATGGCTTATATATATATTTTGAGCATAATGTTATAATCATCTTGTATGTATATGGTTGTTGAGAGGTGTGGATATGCTTTGCAATGATTGGCCGTTGGAATGGTTAATCACAATCATATTTTGTGCTATATATGCTAAAGGGTTAGTTAAATCATGGAAACTATGTAATAGGTAAAGTCTACCCTAAAGGCAGATGCTGACAGTAGCAGTGGTGTGAATTTGAAAATTCACTAAAAATAGTAGGAATGGAGTTAAATAGTGAATAAATTATGTAATCGAACCTTGATGAATCTAATTTCATATGGAAGAAACTAAAAGGTCATATGAGTCGGATTTTAAGAGATATTTAAGTTTTCGTGGAACAGGGCCAGAGCGATTTCTAGATCCCCTGATCTGACTTTGGAAATTCATTATAAATTAACCAGAGATAATTAGAAGTCATTCGATATATGTATAGATTCCTTTTTGAGTCTAGTTTCATTAGAAACAAACTTCATAAGTATTGATGACCTGTACAGGGAGATATATAAGTAGTAATGCATGAAGGTCAGAGCAGTCGCACCCTGTAACAAGGGGAGACTTTAACTAATAAACTGTACTAATTTGCCTGACCAAAAATTCTAGAAAAAAATTTGTAGATGGATATATGAGTCTAGTTTCAGGGAAAATTTACGAAACTGATTTTTGAGTTTTGGAACTCAAGATATGATTTTTAAGGTGACAGTGACGCAGTTAGCCAGCTAGTCTGGAAATTTTTAAAATGGACTGTAAAAATAAGGGAATTAAGTCTGTTAACCCCTCGTGTCCGACTCCGGCAACGGTCTCGGGTACGGGGTGTTACATAGCCTACCAAGTAATACTGAACCTAATCCGAGGGAACACCTTAATGCAATTAGCACTCAAGATAAGGAAGGGTTCATTGCACCCTAGCCAGAAATACAGCAAGACAACGCGATGAACAAAGGACGAGAAGAGGTAAACAATAATGATCCCAAACAGGTAAGTACAAATCATGAACCTCGTGCACCATATCCTAAAGCGATGACGAAAGACAGAACAGAAGAACAATTGGGTAAGTTTGTCAAACTCTTAAAGAAATTACATATTAACTTACCCTTTATTGAAGTTCTTTCGCAGATGCCTAACTCAGCAAAATTCTTAAAGGAACTTCTAAGCAATAAAAGGAAACTAGATGCTACATCGCATGTGGAACTCAATGCAATCTACTCAGCTATTCTAAAGAATGAACTACCTAACAAATTGAAAGATCCAGGGAGTTTTACAATTCCTTGCTTAATTGGTAGTCTATCTGTAAATAATGCTTTAGCTAATCTAGGGGCAAGTATAAATGTTATGCCATATAAAATGTTTAAACGACTAGGTCTCGGTAAACCCAAACAGACTAGGATGAGCATACAATTGGCTGACAAAACGGTTAGATTTCCTAAGGGTATTATTGAAGACGTTCTCATTAAAATTGATAAATTTATTTACCTAGTAGACTTCGTTGTCTTAGATATGGATGAGGATAACGAGGTACCTCTAATTTTAGGATGACCATTTTTAGCAACTGTCAGAACCATTATTAATGTAGGCACAAGAGAGCTAACACTTCGTGCAGGTGATGAAACAGTAACACTCCAAGCACGCGACCCAGTCAAAACCTCTAAGACTCAAGATACTGCTATAAAAACTATCGATGATAAAACTAATATTCAATCATCCTTGCAGGAACTTCCTTGAACAAAGACAACAGAGACAGTGTGCTACTATCATGAAGAGAACAAAGACGTCCATGAAGAATGAAGACTACGGATAGAGGAGCTAGACGAATGGCGAGAACACAAACCGAGAACACATGATAAACCAAAACTACGCAGAAACAAGCCCGATTCCTCTCCTAATCAACTTAAGGTTGGCGATACAGTCTTACTAGATGTTGTTGATCCTTACATTGTCACTACCACACCAAATGAGGAAATCTCTCTTACGGTACTTAGTATTTTTCCATTCGGTACAGTGGAGGTGAGTCATCCCAAGTTCGGTAGTTTTAAGGTAAACAACACCAGTTTAAAACCTTATTTTAAAATTGACAATAGGAATGAGGAGTATGAACTCCTCAAACCACCCTAACCATTCAACAGAGAGGTAAGTCGAGCTTAAACTATAAATAAGCGCTTCTCGGGAGGCAACCCGAGCACTAACATATTTTGATTTCTTTATTTTTATTTTCTCACCTTCAAATCAATTAACTTAATCTTTGAATTGCAAAGTTTTTCAGCACACACAGCCAGGCACACATGCGTGCCTAAAGCCGTGGCCAAATAGGGAAAGAGACATGGCTGTGCGATACGACCGTGTTGAAGCAAGACATGATTTCCCCAAAACACAGAGTGCGATAAATCCCCACGGCCGTGCGACATAGCCGTGGGTAAACTTGATAGGAACACACGGGTGTGGGAATGAAAACCCATGGGCGTGCTAGGGACAAGGCTCGATTCTATTTCTTCGACACGGGCATGCGACACGCTTGTGCCATTCAGCCGTGTACAACAATACACGAGCGTGGTACCATAACACACGGGCGTGGGAGAAGCGAACAAAGCTAGGCACGGCCGTGTGACATGGCCGTGTGCCACACACGCCCAAGACACATGGGCGTGGGACAGTAGTCGGGCACGAACTAAATTGAAAAATTCAAAAAACACAGGCTCACACTCAAAGCACACGGGCGTGGCCCTAGGCTGTTTGACCCTCTCCTATATAGACAAACCACTGTTCATCTTCTTCCCCCTTTCAAAACCCTAGCCTAAAACTCCTCTTCCCCACTCCCTAATCTTTATTCCGACCACTATTCCCAAGATTCTCACTTCCCCAACCCTCAAACCACCCTGAAATCTATTCCCCTTGCATTAATCCCCACTTTCCCCTCTCTATACCCTCTATTTTTCCTCCACACGGCTATACCCCCATGTCACACGCCCGTGCTCGCCACCAACACGCTTGTGCGCCTCTATACAACAGCCTTTGGTTCACTTTCTCAACTTTATTTTTCCAATTTGTATTGCTACATTAGTATTCTACATGCTTTACATAGATATTGTACTATTTTGCTTTAGACAAGTTAGGAATTTACTTTAAATTTTTCTATATTTGAATTATTTAAGCAACTAAATAGCATATACTAGTTTTAGGCCTCTTGCTTAACTACTGATGTATTGTGGATTCTATCACTGCTCATATATTTTCAGGTACATTATGTCATCATCAAGAGGAAAGAAGGCCGTGATCCCATCCTCAAAGAGACGTAGGGGACCAGGTTCTTCCTCGGTGCGTGCTATAGCCTAAGTTCGGCACCCGTTCCTTGACTTTCTACAAGCTTCGCAAGAGGAGCTATTTCAAATACTACGCGCATGACCCATCACCATAGGTCTCTGCATCAACTGGTCTGCCGTAGAGCAAGTCCAGCTCGCTGACGCCATCCGCGCCCTCCTATCCACAGACCCATGGAAACGGTTCTTCGCTATCACCGAGCCCACTTATTTAGAGCTAACTTTAGAATTATGCTCTACTTTTCATTTACAGGTGGTGATGACGAACAATGACGACCCAGGCACCATTCACTTCCGATTAGGCGGTCTAGTTCGTTCGATGAGTGTCCCAGAGTTTGAAGTTGCTCTGGGACTTTACACCGATGAGTTTATGGAGGAGGAGAACATGAATGCACTACCACACAATATCCACATCTCCCCCTCATTGTTTTGGAAGGCTTTGGCACCACTCTCTTCCACCTACGACCCCAGCCGCTCGAAGGCCTCAGCTCTTCCCCCTTCCCTACGATATCTCCATGCTATATTGGCACACACATTGACCGGGAGGAGAGAGATCACCGGCGTTGTCAACACCCACGACGCCTACTATTTATGGTGTATGGCGAATACATACGTGACCGACTTAGCATACTTCATTACTTTCGCCATACGCCATCAGACCGAGCAGCATAGGAAGGGAGTGATCTCCATCGGCCCCTACGTGACGCACCTTGCCAGACACTTCGGCCTCCTCAACACCGCGGCCTAGTCATCAGCACTTACCCTAATAGGTCAGATGTCCCCACAGGGCATCACGACTATGTTGCACATGAGGATGATCGAGTGCCAACGTGGGACCGATCCTCCTCAGTACTGTCTCTCGCATGCCATTGACGAGGAGGATCTTGAAGACATCTCTGATAATGTTCCCCCACAGCATGAGGAGCCTTCTACCGTGCCACCTAGGGAACGACCAGCTCATGCGACTGTTTTATTGGCACACCTTTCTGACCGACTCGCCCATTTCGAGCAGTATTGCACTACACAGTTCGAGATGATCCACGAGCGAGATTGGCAACAGGATCGACAGATGGACGATATTCAAGCCATGATGCAGCAGTTGTGCCAACACTTCCACATCGCCACTCCAGCACCACCACCTAAGGGCCCCACCGACGAGGATCATTGAATCCTCCTATTTTTTTATTCTTATTTTTATTTTCTTTATTTTATTTTTATTTTTCTTTTAATTTTTATTTACGTTTCAATTTTATTATTATTTTATTTTGAAAGACATCTCTATATTAGTAAATTTTATTTTTCTTTTTCCATTTTCTGGTTTTCTAACAAGTAATCCCACTACGCTCTCTTCCACACCAACTCTTAATAAACTCTTCATGATTCTACAGACTTCCAACCAAAGCTGCTAGGAATATTTTACGAAATGAGGAAACAAAAAGGAAATAATACCTCACGAGTACCATGTTCAATGACCCAATTTCTTCATCTAGCCAAGAACAATAGCAGCCACCACTTTCCCCGAACACTCCATCTTCAGAATCAAGCTCCACATCCATATAACAGGGAGTTTCACCTCCTTTCCTCTTATGATTTTCTTTATTTTTAATAATATATTTTTATACATTGAGGGCAATGTACATCTTAAGTGTGGGGGGTTAACATGAAACCTAACCTTTTTGCATTATTCTCAAATCCCTAAAGTTGGTCTTGTGCTTAAGTGGTTTTCTCATAATCTTGGTCGAATAAATTCTGATTGATCTATAATTATTGTTGGTATGTCATGAATTAGACCGTGGGAATTATGCATGATTATTTGATTATAGGACATTAGAGAATCGAGCATGATAAGTTGATATTTTGAGAGCTAAAATTTTTAGATTATTTTCCTAAATTGAGGTATTATCTTGAAATCTTAAGTATACAGGAATGACATCAAAAACCAAAATTTTTGGTGAGATTTTTTAGGCTTTTGAGCACATAGCTTTCTTTCTTGCTCACTTCTTTTGTGGTTTGAGTGTGTCAACATTGAACTGTTATTCTAGAACTTGCTTCGATCATACATATCGAGATCACACGTATGATTTGATATACTGAGATGATAAAGGCACTTAGGATTTAACCCATTTACTCCATAAAAAGCCTTCCCACATAATTAAACCCTTAGTGAAACCTCTTGAGCCTACTAACCCTTTTTCATTGATTAACCCTCATTATTAACCCATTAACCCATTATTTTTGAAATCCTCCTACTGAATTTGACTCTTTTTATCGAGATTGAATTTAATATTGTTACCTCGCTATGTTCACCATTTTTTGTTACTGAATCATGAATTATGATTTCTATATTGTATCGACTTGATTTTTTCTTAAAAAAAAAAAAACTCAGTATTATATTGTAATTCTCAGCAAGCTAAAGTTGTCATGAACTCATGTAAAATAGTTCTAGATATTTGTTTGTGGTTTAGTAATTAAGTTTTTGATAGTGGGGTAATATATTAAAATTATCTCAATTCTAACCTTTGTCTCTTCAGCTTGTATCCATACCTGTAACCTAAACCCCGTTACAACCATGCAAAGATCTTTTGATTAGTATATCATATCATTTATAAGTGGTGGAGATTTGATTTTCATGCAAGCCTATGGTAATAACTTTTCATGTTAGACAATCGAGTGCTTAATCTTGAACCTTAAACACTTTGAGTGATTTGAGTGAATCTTTAGTGAGGATGTCATCTCTTGTATATTTAGGACTAAAAGTTAATTACTTAGAGGAAGGAGATTACCTATGATTTTATTATCAAAATATTCGATTTAGATTGTTTGAGGCTTTTAATGTCCCTATAGTTGAATTCTCACTGTATGATTTTCTGTGGAATAACTTGTAACATTATCAGTAATGATTATGTGATTGAGAAGAATGAATTCTAGCAGTAAATGCTTGAGGACAAGCAAATGCTTAAGTGTGGGGGTATTTGGTAAACGCCAAATTATACATATCTATACCCTAAATACTTAGCATATTTATGGATATTTATTACTAGATTTGTGGATTTTGGTTCTCTTAATCTGGTTATTTCATGTTTTGTACTCAAGAGAGTACCAAGAGTCGAAAGGAGCCAAAAACGAGATAAAAAGGGACAAAAATAGACCAAATCGAGAAGATGACACGGCCTAAGCCTTGCTACACGGGCACCTCACACACCTGTAGCCTTCGGGGGTGTCGACCAAGGGTTTCACAATTCACACGGCCTGGCCATTGAGCCCACATGGCCGTGTGCAATTCAACGGATCGAACACAGCCTGGTAATAACGTCACATGGCCGTGGCACATGGGCGTGTCCCTTTTTCAAAGAGTTGTATTTTACACGGAAAAGGGTACTTAGGGAGGAAGAAAGCCAATCCAAAGCCTATATAAACACCGTAAGTGTGACCTAGAAAGAGGCCGCTCTTTCCAGAACTTTTCTGGAATATAGAACCACGCGCCAGAATTACTTAAAGAAAGCCAGACGATCCATCTCAAAAGCCGGAGCTACTCCAAGACTGAAGATCTCTCTTAGAATTCCTTCAAGGGTTTTAGAGTTTTCTTTATGTTTTCTTATTTTCATACTTTTGAGATGTACTCCTATTTTATTATGAACTAAACCCCTTAGATACCTAAGGGGGATAAAACCTATGATGGATCTTATTATTATTATCTGAACTGTATGATGAATACTTGATTTGTTTTTAATTATGTGTTCTTAATGCTTGAGTTAATATTCCAGGTATTAATTCATGATTTGATGTGCTTGGGCAGAGGAGGAATAGACCCTGCCTAAGAGTAGATTTGGCATAATTAAGCAGAGTTGATCGAATGCCTAGAAATAGGGTTACGAGATTTTTCCAGATTAGGGTGAAACCTAATATGGGAGTCCATAGAGTGATTTACTGCTTCCCTAGAGGTTTTAATTAAGAAAGAAATTTCGATTAATTCAATTGAGGGTTAGACGTTATTAGTCTCGAAAGGGATAATAACATAGGTTAGGGAGTCTCACGGATCAAGTCAAGTGAATAAATCATCTGGTTCAGAGTCAAATAACAAGTGAAATCTAGGTGGATTCCTCCTTGGGTGTCGTCTTTATCAATTGCTTTTCTTCAAGTCTTTTTCCAAGTTTCCTCTTTGCTTTAATTAAATCAGTTAATTAGTTTAGATAATTAGTTTAATAAACAAACCCTTTTATTCTTAGGCTAGATAATAAAAAGATAGTTATTACTAGTACTTTTGGTTCCCTTGGGTACAATATCCCGGTCTTGCCGTTACTATACTATTGTTCGATAGGTGCGCTTGCCTTTTCATCGTGATAATAGTTAGTCTAGGTTTGATCTTCATTATAAATATTTATTACTTGTTACGAATCACACGATCAGAGGAGAGTAATTGAACTAGAAGTTCAATAAGGATAACTTATTACAAGTTAACTGTTAGATGTATTTACAACCTTAATAAGAATAACCAAGTGTTATATATCATCTAATATTTTAATTTGAATCAAAGTCCCAGTAGGACAATCAGTTAGAATAAATTACAGATTGATCGGTTCCAAAGATGAAAATTATTCTAGATGGTCATATAGTGGAGGCGGGTGCTCTAAAAGAGACCCAAGACATAACTAATAAGTAAAACTTCAGAAGAGATTCAAGTACCTGAAATTGAATTTTAAAATAATAAAAATAAGAGATCTCAATAAGTTATGTCAATTCGAGAAAATGTGGAACCAAATAATAAAAGTGGTCGACAATGATTTTGCATGCAATATTATTATTATTGAAATAATAAAATAAAAGGAGGGTCTTGAATAAATCTATTGAGAAATATAGATATCGAATAAATTGATCAAAATAAAAAGACGCAACTCACGTACAATAAATTCGTGGAGTTTTTGGACCAGTAGTCCAAATATCTAAAGGTATAAAGCCATGATGGTGCAAATGAAGTAGTTTTGCAAAAGCAGAATAAAAATATAAAATTTTTCGCTAAGTACTAGTATTGATTATGAAAAGATATAATATTATTTTGAGGTGGATGCAATAACCTTTAGATATATTATTAAATTGAAAATTTATAAAAGATTTAACTTGCTTTTAATGGTTTTTGTTACAACCTTTATAAATCACTATATAGTAAAGTTTATATTAAAATCCTTAAAGGGTTTAGAATGCTAGAAGTATATTGAAATTCTTGGGAAATTATTCATTTATATGAATTGAAATAATTTGAACATATGTGGTAAATTTGAGTAGTTGAAGGAGGATTATAAAATGATCCAAAATACATAATTGTGTTTTTATATAAGAATCATGATTAAAGTTTGTTATGATTATTATTAAATCTCCTGAAGAGATCAAAATATATTTCTTCAAATTTTCCTCACTCACGACTTTTAAAATAATAGTAATGTAAATGCTTAGCAACTACATTCAAATAGTCATTTGAAAAACTAGTATTCAAGATTGAATACGTAGAATATAAGAAAGTATGTGATGTTTTCATGAGGGGGAGCAAATACGCGTTGTACTCTTTTTCCCTTAACCGAGGTTTTGTCCCATTGAGTTTTCCTGGTAATTTTTTAATGAGGCAACATATTATACGTATTATAGATTGTGTTACATTTTTTCTCTTTCATTAGGTTTTTATCTCACAGGGTTTTTCCTAATAAGATTTTAATGAGGTACATTATCTACCAATGGACGTCTAAGGGGGAGTGTTATGAATATCTTAGTAAATGGATGTCTATCATGATCAAGATAAAGTTTTGGTATACTTTAAATTCTAATAGTTATTAGAATTAGATCTCTACTTCTTTTATATTTCTTATGCCTATAAATAGACTTTGATGAAGTTTGTAATCACCCATTTTGATCAATAAATTACATTCTCTATTGCTTTCATATTTTTTTAATTCTCTCCATCTCTCTTTATTTTATAACACAAACAACCATATTTAGATAATTTATGAGCTTTAATCCATGTTTTATTCTTGAGATAAAATTAAATATACAATTACAAGCTAGAAAAAATAAAATTAAAAGAAGATTTATAGCAGTATAATATTTAAAATGTAATTAATTCATAATGAAGGAATTTAACAACATACCTATTTATTTTAAATAAATCTGAAAGGTTTAGATTAATCCAGTTTATTCTATTTGGGATTGGCAATAAAGATATATAATAAATATATCTACATTATGCTTTTCCTCAAAATTATATTATTTATTTTCTTTAAAAATATATAAATGAAAGGTTAAATTAAAGTTAAAATATGAAATAAACGTTGACATTAAAGTAATTAGAATTAGATATTCAAGTGTAATGATATTAATGATAATAAACATTAAGAAGGAAAGTAAAATTTATTTATTTAGATTTAATCGAAGAAAGAATTAAGCGATTTGGAATGATTGTTATAACTTTTTTCTAAAATAATTAAATGGAGTTATAAAGAATCAAACTAGATTGATAATTTTCTCCATTTACTTTACATGGCATAAAAAGAGTTGAAATCTATATTAGATATAGAGAAGAGAGAAACTATTATCCCCAACTTAGGAGTTAGTATCATATTATATATAAATCACTTCTAAAATTAGAATTCTTATAATTATTTTTTTATTCTTACCATTTTAAAATAAGCACAAATCAGTTCATTATTTTTAATTGTTGGAATTTAAATATTTTAACATTTCAAAATGAATTTAGAAGGTTCAAATTAAATTGAAATCTCTTAATTTTCATTTTGAATTCATAGATTAAATCAATTTTAAAATCCATTAGACTAAGTTTCCAATATAAACACACTTTGTATAGTTGTTTTTATCTCATACGAGTGTCAGGTGCATGGGTTTTTGACAACTCGTGAATCAGTCTGGACATACAAACCCAGAAGGACTCTGGGAATTTGTTGCTGACGTGGTTGCACACGGCCGAAATGATATCTACAGAAAAGCTAAGGGTTTGTGGCTTCAACACAATGCGCATCAACATCGCTGTCCAAATCTCAGGGGCCGACTTTACTGCTCGATGAAGTGACCCGAACCCATTAACTACCCTACTCCTAATCGCACCATCCTGCAAATAACAAAATACACAACAAAATAATCCTTCCAAATACATCTAGGCAGATTTAATGAAACTTGAAGAGTCAAATGCAATTAGAAAATTCTCGAGCTCAGCTAGAATTGAATTCGAGCTTTTCAATTTGATATATTTTTTGCATTATGAAAATGTATAGAAAAAAAGTACGAAAGCTTTAATCAGAGCTAAGTATAAAAATTAACAAGTGAATTTAATTGAACTCAAACTTAAAAATTAATGTTCAATTAAGCTCGAACTGAATATCTAACCTCAAATTTCAAGTGGAGCTTGAATTTGAGCTTGTCACTATTCAGGTCCCAACGCAAGGCAAGTTTAAGGTAAAGTTAAAAAAGGCTCAAATTTCAAAGTTGAGCTTAAATTCAAACTTTTCACCATTCAGGCTCAGCTAGGCTCAAAGCAAGTTTATGGTAAAGTGAAAAAGGTTGATTATACTAAACGTCCTCAAATTGGATCTAGATTTTTAAATTAATCTCTAAATTTCAAACATTGTAACTGAATCCTCAAAGGATGAATATCACATCATTACCGTCTTCTGGTCAGCTTAGCCATAAGCTAGAACATATTTAAAACTAGTACGTTTGTAACTATTACACGGACACCTGAGGTGTTAAAACAAGCTTCCCTAAAATTTAAAAACAATGTCCTTTTTAACATTCCAAAATCTAAAATGCAAGCTGTCCATGTAATAAGTATACACATTTAAAATTTGATCAGTGAACGCCCAAACTGACCTGATTATACAGTGTTGATACTCTGAGGGTTCAATAATATGTTTTGAAGTTTAAGAACCGCGAACTATATTTTAGAGACTTCTTATGCAATTAACCTTAAACTTAAATTAAGCTACTTCCAGTTTGTGAGAATAATAATGAAAGACATTACAGACCTCAAATTCTGAAGTTCTCCTTGCTTTACTTTCAGCTTCTAGCCTGCAACCAAAGACTTCATCCTGCAGAAAGATATCTGCTGCTCGAATTATATCCCGAAGGAGGAAAACGCGCACCATTAGACCCTTTTCAGATAGAATGAAAAGCAGAAGATCTTCTGTGGCATCAACAACTGCATGCATATCGAATGACTTCCATCCCGACGGAGGTGAATCATTTTCTTCAGATTCAGGAGGTTCCTCAGAAGCCTGTTCGGATATTGCAGCTACCTGATACAAGATGAACCCCACTCATTTAAGGGAATGAAGCAATTTAGTTTAATTAGAACAGACAATTGTCTTTATTTGTTACTAGCAGATAACAATTCTGTTGTCAAAGTGGATTGGTCTGCAAATGTAATAACAAAGGGAGAAGACCTACCAAGCGCTCCAGGCGGTTCCACCTAATGGATCCATTGTTACGAATGAGAAGCTCCCTTAAGATTTTTCTCATGTCAGGACTGGGATCGGCCAACAGCCTCCCAATCACAAAAGGATATGCACTTTCAACGACTTTGAAATTGGGATCAAGTGCTTTTGCTGTTCCTTCTAGTGAACCAAGAGCTCTCACCACTAGAGCATAGTCTGGGGGAAGAGAGAAGTTAAAATCGTACATGACATCATATAACTGGTTCATTATACCCTGAAATACAGAGCAATGGGAAAGTCATTGCAGAGACGAGTAACCATAAAAAAATAACAAAAAATAAGTTTCAAAGGAACTTATCATGACGACTTATATAAAAGCATGCAAACACATGCAGATATCAAAGAGAACAAAACTCGAATGAATCTGTTATGCACCTTGGCGTAGGATCTAGTCACAGGTCTAGACAATAAAGAATTCTTGCTTCGACCTATGGTTACTCAAATTGCAGATTCATCCTTGACTGAACCCCTTCTCAAAATAACGTTTCTTTTTAATAGAATAATTGCTTATCTCTTTATTTTATATTGGCAGCCTTTTATAGACTGTTAATAACAAAGGAAAGAGTCCTAATAAAATTTCTAACTTAGAGTTTATGAAGAAAATAAAAACCTAATATAATAGAGAAATTAAGTAAAACTAAAACTTTTAATAAAATCTGATATAATAAATAAATAAAACTAAGATTCCTATTGCAATAAAAGCGTCCATATCATTACTCCCCTTCTCGTAGTTGAGCAATAAATAAATAAAACTAAGATTCCTATTGCAATAAAAGCTCAAACTCGGAAAAAACTTCAGAACTTATTCAAAATCATCTATCTCATCATCATCTTGCTTGCCTTCAACATTTGGTACTTCTATCCAAAATAACCTTTTACATTTGTATCCCATGGAATAAGACTCGTCACAATTATAACACAGCCCTTTAGCCATTCTTTCAGCCATTTCTGTCTGTGTCAATCTCTTAATAAATGGTGCAGAAGAACACATTTTGCCGTTGTTCCCTGTTGGTTCTATTGTTTGTCCCCCTCCCTTTGCAATGCTCTTAGTTGTTGGAATAATTGAATTACTGCCAGTGTTTTGGGAAGTTGGCCAATTCTGGATGGCTCGAGATAACAGTTTGGAAGAGACATTTTGTTTATGTTCCAATGTTCGAGCCATATTCGTTGCAACTCCATGGTTTTTCGGTTTTTGCATCTCAATATCAATTCTAAGTTCCTTTATCAACCTAGCAGTAAAGAGGTTTACTTGTTGTCGAGGTTTAAGATTAGTAGTCCCAGCCAATAGTGATTGAAATTGGTGTTAATATTCCTCTACAGTCCCAGTCTGTTTTAAGTTGGCAAGTTCTCCCAAGGGGTTATTACTCATAGGTGGCCCAAACCTTACATGACAACACTCTTTGAAGCGCCCCCAATCAAGATTTGCCTCCCTTTCTTCCATTTGATCAAGCCACAATTGTTCCTCTCTTAAAAGACGGAATGATGCTAAGCTTACTTTGTCGTCTTTGTTAGTTTGTTGATTGTCAAAAAAAAAATTCGCATCTTTTCAACCACCCTAAAGGATCTCCAACACCATTATAAATGGGAAATTCCATATTAGAGTATCGTGGCACCATGCACCCACCGTGTTGCAAGTCTAAATTCCTTTTTCTGCCTCCACTGCTGCCCTGTTCTTCATTATTCTTCTCTGAATCTCCTTTCGTTATCTTTTGGACCGAAAGAGATAATATCGCCACCTGCTCCTCTAATGCTTCTTGCCTTGTAGCTATTTGTTCCATAAAAGCCTTCAGCTTGGTTGTCAAAGTCTTTTTGTCACCCATGACAGCTGGCTCAGATATAAAGTTGTTATGCACCTTGGCGTAGGATCTAGTCACAGGTCTAGACGAGAAAGAATTCTTGCTTCGACCTATGGTTACTCAAAAGGCCTTTTATAGACAGTTAATAACAAAGGAAAGAGTCCTAATAGAATTCCTAACTTAGAGTTTATGAAGGAAATAAAAACCTAAAATAATAGAGAAATTAAGTAAAACTAAAACTCTTAATAAAACCAGATATAATAAATAAATAAAACTAAAATTCCTATTGCAATAAAAACGTCCATATCAAAATCTCACTCTGCAACCCAAATTGGTGAATTTAGAAACTATAGTTTATTTTTCATCATAAGACAGTGCAACTGAACTGGATACTTGCTATATTTATGCAATGTGGGTAACCATGTTCAAGGAACAGCACAATCTTTGACATGAATCTCTCCCCGTAACTATGAATTTCCCATCATTAAGTCAAACAAATATCAAGAACCATTTTGAAGGACAAACCTATAGAACTACTAACTAGCAATGGAGATGGCATTTCAAAGTGTTTATTATACCTGTTGGTACTTTGAAAAAATTAGGAAGAGAAATAGATGAACTTAAACTGCGAATGGAAAATCTGAAAATAAGGTAAAGGACTTTAAGCAAAAACCTGGAAATCTTTAGATTGTCGAGTCCCATCCCCAAAAGATGTCTGCAATGCATCTGCCACGGATTGTATATCAGCTCCTTCAGGAATAAATCCCAAAGAAAGATAATCATTTGCCAATCCCAGAGAGTCATGATTAACAAAGTGCACAAGCTGAAAAAAGCAAGAACTTAGGAACACAGAAACAACCTCAGGGAATAACAATCAAAGCTCAGTATCATCATACAAAAAAAAGAAAAGCATAAAAGGAGGACATGACATGTGCATGTAATAGTAACCAGGCCAAGAGAATTTAGAGCTTGGGTTAATAGGTAACCGTAATTTTTCTGAGATAACTATTACTTTATTCATTCCATTATTTTTCTCCATTCTTATATGGGAAAAATAACCCATTGCAGAGTTGAGACATCTGCAACAACAAAATGTTCTCTGCTCAAGGGTTAGAAGGAAAAGATGAGATTTCAGTTTTGAAATATTATTTAGCTTTATTCAAGCTTATGCACTAGTTGTCTCTTTGATGTTCAATGGTTCATGTAACATTATTGTATCCAGAACTACCATATTTTGAATACTAACATAATGCGTAGAAGATCTGTCATGAGCATGGATAATGTAATATAAAGCAGTAGCCTGGTATAATTATCAATAGAACTGCTCTTACCACTTGAATAAGTCCTACACGGTAATGGCGAGGAATATCCCCCATCATCCCAAAGTCAAAATATGCAAGGGACCCACAGCTAGTAGCAAGCAGGTTTCCTGGATGTGGGTCAGCATGGAAAAACCCCACCTCAAGCATTTGTCTCAAAGAGCAATACACTCCCTAACAAACCATCAAAAGATAAGATCGAACTGAACACAGTTAGACCATATATGAGCTGCAAATGTAATGGCTGACATAGCCAAGAGCTCAAACAGAACACTTAATTAGATTACCTGGTCAATCAGTTCCCTTCGATTAAGATATGCCTTTTTCAGGGCAGCTTCATCTGTGAGCTTAATTCCATCTACCCACTCCATAGTAAGCACAGTTTTTCGGGTCAGGTTCCAATATATTTTTGGCACTTTAATTCCCTTTGCATTTTTATTTTTGATGGTATTTACACCTTTGGCATTATGATTTGAAGTATGGCCATCTCCTGTACTCGCAAGGAAATTGCACTAATATGAATAACCATTCATAAATCACAAGGGCAAGGCTCACGAAAAGGTTAACAGCATCAAATACAACAACATGCAGTGGTAACATTTTGAAGCATGGAAGGAAATCATAACATTTACTTTTTTTCAACCATAAACCACCCTCCTATGAGTTTTTCTTTCTTTTAACACGAAGCAGTCCAATATTAAAGTTAAGATCCTCAGAATACTATAATAGGCAAGAAAATGACACAACAAAATGATGCTAGGTCATGTAACAGGGCACAAGTTAACCCTTTCGGTATTTCTACTCTTCAAGAGGCCAACCAATAGAATAAGTCCCATATAGTTGCTAAGCTTTAAATTAGTTAATATGTCATAAGCAATTATAAAACACTTACCAGGCCAGCCACTATAAAGAGAGGCAAACCGTTCAGCATTTCTAGCCTCCAGTACATAATCGATTTCATCAAACATGTGCCTTACCTGTTCATTTAAGAGAGACCTGAAGAGGTCCATAAGCATGTACAATTCATCAATGAAAAGATGATGGTAGAAATGCACATACTGTTGCAAAGATCAAAATCTGAGTATACTATTTACAATGCATGCATAATAACTGATAATAGACATGTATATAACATGATTGGATATCTAAACACTCGAGGAAGACTCACCATTTCATTCACAGCTACTAAAAGATCTTTGCGAGCTTTTGCAAATCGCTTTATTTGGCCACCAATCATATGGAATAACAATGCATCAAGGGTCAACATTAGTGACATACCAGGCCTCTGTACTTTAACAGCTACAAGTTCTCCAGAATGAAGGCAAGCTGCAATACTTAAAGCCATGAAAGCAAACATTTAGCTTTATACATTCTCATAAATATAGATCTTTAATAGATAATATATCAAAAGTTGGAATGTCTGTAACATGAGACAATGATAGAGAAAGGAGAAAAAAAGGAATTATATATTGTTTTCCTTTCACAGAAATGGTGGTCTGACCTTTATAAACTTGTCCTAAAGATGCTGCTGCAATAGGCTCTGGGCTAATATCCGCAAAAATTTCAGAAATTGGAATACCCAATTCCGTTTCAATAGATTTTTTTGCAATACGAGTCGGGAATGGGGGAATTTGATCCTTGCGTTAATAGAAAAGGTGCAAATCAGAAAGAAAACAAATGGACAAAGATAAACATCAATATTCATAAATCTCAACAATTTAACCCATAGCTGTATACGTATGGTTGAGGAAAGGGGCTGTATACCTGTAACTTAGCAAGCTCTTGGCAATAGACAGGTGGCAATATATCTGCTCTTGTGCTCAAAGCCTGTCCAAGCTGCATACCCAAATAAAAGTAGACCAAAGTTATTAGTTTTGTCCAGGAGGATTAAGAGAAATAAATGGGTTAAGACATTTTATTTTATTTTATTTTTCTACTTGCTTTTATCTCTAGAAATTAAATGCAAAAGGTTTGTTTGATACAAAAGCAAACAATAAAACAAATATAAGCTTGCATGTCTATAGCCTACTTCAATGAGCAACCATCAAGTCTTCAAACTCCTTATCAAAAGTTAACATCAATACTTGAATTTCAGACCCATAATAGATCTCCACACAGTGGTTCCAATTAAATGAAAAGCAGAACAGAACAGTGAAGTGTTATGTGCCTTGGCGTAGGATCTAGTCACAAGTCTAGACGAGAAAGAATTCTTGCTTCGACCTATGGTTATTCAAAAGGCAGATTCATCCTTGACTGAACCCCCTCTCAAAATAACGTTTCTTTTTTATAGAATAATTGCTTATCTCTTTATTTCATATTGTCACCCTTTTATAGATAGTTAATAACAAAGAAAAGAGTCCTAATAGAATTCCTAACTTAGAGCTTATGAAGGAAATAAAAACCTAATATAATAGAGAAAATAAGTAAAATTAAAACTCTTAATAAAACCTGATATAAGAAATAAATAAAACTAAAAACTCCTATTGCAATAAAAGCGTCCATATTATTACTCCCCTTCTGGAGTTGAGCTTGTCCTCAAACTCAAATTCAGAATAAACTTCAAAACTTATCCAAAATCATCTATCGCATCATCATCTTGCCTGCCTTCAACATCTTGTACTTCTATCCAAACCTTTTACATTTGTGTCCCATGGAATAAGACTCGTCACAATTATAACACAACCCCTTAGCCCTTCTTTTCGCCATTTCTGTCTGTGTCAATCGCTTAATAAATGGTGCAGAAGAACCTATTTTGCCGTTGTTCCCTGTTGGTTCTGTTGTTTGTCCCCCCTCCCTTTGCAATGCTCTTAGTTGTTGGAATAATTAAATTGCTGCCAGTGTTTTGGGAAGTTGGCCAATTCAGGACTCAAGATGACAGTTTGGAAGAGACATTTTGTTTACGTTCCAATGTTCAAGCCATATTCATTGCAACTCCAAAGTTTTCCTGTTGTTGCATCTCAATATCAATTCTAAGTTCCTCTACCAACTTGGAAGTAAAGGGGTTTACTTGTTGTCGAAGTAAGATTTGCAGTCCTAGCCAATAGCGATTGAAATTGACATTGATATTCCTCTACAATCCAAGTTTGTCTCAAGCTAGCAAGTTCTCCCAAGGGGTTATTACTCATAGGTGGCCCAAACCTTACATGACAACACTCTTTGAAGCGCCTCCAATCAAGATTTGCCTCTTCTTCTTCCATTTGATCAAACCACAATTGTGTCTCTCGTAAGGGATGGAATGAAGGTAAGCCTACTTTGCCTTCTTTGTTAGTTCATTGATTGCCAAAAAAAAATTCGCATCTTTTCAGCCACCCTAAAGGGTCTTCAACACCATCATAAGTGGGAAATTCCATCTTAGAGTATCGTGACACCATGCACCCACCGTGTCGCGAGTCTGAGTTCCTTTTTGTGCTTCGCTGTTGCCCTGTTCTTCATTATTTTTCTTTGAATCCCCTTTCGTTATCTTTTGGACTGAAAGAGATAATATCGCCACCTGCTCCTCTAATGCTTGTTGCCTTGTAGCCATTTGTAGCCTCTAGCTTGGCTTTCAAAGTCTTTTCGTCACCCATGACAGCTGGCTCAGATACCAAGTTGTTATGTGCCTTGGCGTAAGATCTAGTCACAAGTCTAAACGAGAAAAAATTCTTGCTTTGACCTATGGTTACTCAAAAGGCAGATTCGTCTTTGACTGAACCCCCTCTCAAAATAATGTTTCTTTTTTATAAAATAATTGCTTAACTCTTTATTTCATATTGGCACCCTTTTATAGATTGTTAATAACAAATGAAAGAGTCCTAATAGAATTCCTAACTTAGAGTTTATGAAGGAAATAAAAGCCTGCTATTAGTTCTTGTACATTGCGAAAGTTGTGGATTTAGTCCCTGTACTTCAATTTGATTAATTATAGTCTTTGCACTTTTCGAATTGGTCAATTTTAGTCCATGTACTTTTTGAATTTTAAAAATTTAGTCCTAACCCAATCAATAGCAGTTAAATCTATTTGGTTAAATTTAATTAATAGTCTAGTACTATGCATACAATAGTAGATTTAGTCCATATTCTCCAATTGGATCAAATTCTATAGTTTTCGAATTTTGAAATTTTAGTCTTGATGCAAATGACAATCGTTAACCATTAACTGAATTTTTAATGCGTAATATGTGGAAATAACAAGCTGATATGACATTCACATATGATACCATGTTTGATGCATCAAATTTTGGAAATAGTAGAACTTAATGAATTTAACAGTTACCGTTTGGTGATGAGTTAAATTTTAAAATTTGAAAAGGATTGAAAATGACCAAATTAAAGTATAGGGACTAAATCCTCAACTTTCACAAAGTACAGGGCCTAATAGTAGAATTTAACTTTTTGTAAAACTTTGGTAAAGGGAAACTAGAATAAACGAAGCCCAACAAGAAACTTATTGGAACAGTTTGGAATAAATAAAGAGTACGATAAAACAAAGATAAAGGAACTTACCTTAACATAGAAAGGACCCAAGCGGATTAACATCTCACGAAACTGAAAGAATGTAAAAAATACAATAAGCTTGTAGTAACAAAAATAAAATAAAATAAAATAAAAGAGGAAATAGGAACTTATGATAGTTTCAGCAAAACCATTGGCCAAATAACATGAAATTGCAACACTAAAGCATGCAAACTTCTAGTACAAAGTCAGCCAGATTATGCTAAGATTTCGATGTTTTACTCTACTCTCAAATTGGATGAATATAGATGCATGCAAGAATAATAGAACCAATTCAAGTTATTAAACAGAACATGTTTAAGAATAAAATTCATATAATACCTTCACAGCACGCTCTTTTATGTCTCGAAAAAAGAAATGCCAAATGGTCAACTTCAATACATGAAATGAAATGATTGCTGCTCTATACAAAGCCAGAAATGGGCCAAATCGGTATACAGCAGAAACGCTTGTTGAGCTGTGCGTTCCAACAGTATGCCCAAATTCACTTTCCAATGATTCTTTCCTCAGCTTTGCATACTCTGCAGAAGGCCTCTCACCATGGACACTGGCAAAACCTGTAGAAAACCTGCATAAAAAAGGTAAAAAAACAAATGTTAGAGACACTCCACATTCACCAGACCAATTTATTACATAACCCAATTCCGAGCAGCAAAATTTAGTGGTAAATATGAATGCACTTACAGTTGTTGCTGCAACAAGTATAATCGATGCCTGGTATCCATCTGAACTTCCGGAGAAACAGAATAACGCAGCATTGTTCCAACATGTCTATTATGGTTTACAGCTGCAAGCAGTATAAGTAATCAACTAATATAAACAGTAACATCCACATATACTCAAGGTCGTAAGAACATTACTAAATGAACAACCGAAGGTAAAACAAATATGACCAACAAAATATTACTTCCGGGAAGTTCCAGAAATGCCCAACTCGGTGCTATAAAAGTGCTTCACAATCCTAAAACTTAAATTATCAGGATAATACTAGCATCGAAGAAAATTAAACACAGTGCAGCAATAGGAAATCAAAGAACAATTGATATTAATGTTGATAGAATAATAAGCGGGGACGGAAAAGGAAAGACTAATAGAAAAGAAGAATGATACCAGTGGAGAGCAATGTGAGAAGGCGATGACGGTTGAGAGGAGCGAACACATTCCTCATTGAGCGAACGGTACAAAGGCAAGCGAAAGAAGTCGAGCACCTACCTAAGCGAAAGAAGTCGTGCTCACAACTTGTTTGTGAAAATGCGTCTTTGAACGAAGCTTTTGATTGGGACCGGGTTACGAAACTTTTTCTATATTCTTTTTCTTCCGATTGCAGAAATGTTGCCACGTTATATGTCTACATGACACAGCAACCATTAACCAACCGCCAACCGCCTCATACGTATTGTTTGTTAAATGGAGAAAAAAAATTGAATGTTAAACTACTCTCTACATACCTAAATATTTACTATATTTAAAAGTTAAAATTTTTATTTTTCAAATTTAAAATTTACGTCTAATTATTATCATTATTAAAAAATTCATTAAATCTTTTGATATAAGTTTTGAAATTAAAATAATTTATTCGGTATTTATGTAATAATAGAACTAATGTTGAAAATATTGATTAAGGTTTTAAAAAATACCCATTCATGATAAAATAAATTTTTATATCAATAATTAACAATATTAACTATTTAGATTTACAAATAATATTATAAAAATAGATTAATTAAATTATGTTAAAACTAAAGGCCAAATTTGAAATTTGATCATTTGTCTTATAATATAAAAAAAAAGCACAAACTTAAAAGAAACAAAAAGCCACATGTTAATCTCGAAAAGCTCTCAAGGCATTTAAATTGTGTATAATTATGTAAAATTTTAATCGAAGAGTTCACAATGCAAACTATTTGGTCTAATTACTAACATTATAAGAATATAAACAACCAATTATGTTAGAAATTAAAGCATGGAGATTAAATCTCAAAACTAAACATAATAGAAAGATTAAGACTAAAATTTAACAATATTTCTAAAATGTAAAAGAGAAAAGAAGGGAAAAGAAAAGCATCCGACATGTCATCTTTGGACCTTCCTTTTATATAATTGATAGATATTAGACACTTCTACTCTAGCTTTCAACTTCAAATTTCAATCCCATCCAATTGAACTTCAGTTAAATCAAATCCAATTTAACCATAAAAAGAATCAACAATCTGAATGAACTCACATAATTTGTAATGACTCGAATTCAAAAGGAGTCTAACACAAAGTAATTTGATATGCAATGAGCTTAGCATGAATTTGAACTCAAATCAACTGTAATTTTGGAAAAGAATCCCTCTTAGAGGTATTCATGAGCAAAGCTAGATTAGTTTCAGGTCGAGTTTAAGTATAATATTAACACACTTTATACTAATTTAAGTCTAGTTCAACATGAAATATGAGCTTAGAATTTTACCTAAACTTGTCCATACTTGTAAATGGTTAATCTAAGCCGATTTTAGGCCGCTCATATCATATTAAATTTTTGACAAATATTGATATTACTTATAATTCAAATTTAATAATTTTATATATTTTCTCATTTATTAAAATTCTATACCTAGTCAACTTAATCTTTTTCTATATTATAGATTTAATTTTTTATGTGTTCTAAATTACATAACATATTACAAACATAAACCACCGAAGGGATCTACTATCACCATCACGAACTTTCGTTGCCGCCACGGTTGAGGTTGTTGTCATCTTTAGACTGCCACTGAGCACCATGGACCATCATTGAGTTGCCTCTGGTCACTGTCGGGCACCATCGGACTGTCGTCGGGTCGCCACCAACCATCGTCAGCCATCACCAACCACTGTTAGGCCACCGCTGTCAACAACCACCGTTGGTCTTTTGCCAGTTCGTTGGGTCAGGTTTGTGTCGTCTCAATTAGTACTGGATGCATCCTGGTTCTCCGAGTTTCGCCAAAAAAATTGGTTACAGAAGACTTATGTTCATTTCCGACTCACATGAATTATTCTAAAAATTAAATAAAACCTACATAGAGATGATAGTCCACGATAAAATAATAATTACAACCACTTTAATTTATAGGAATCACAATTTGGCAAAATTATTTTATCATATAAATAATAAAATAATATAAAAATTCATTCATAAATATAATGCAAAACATGCTAATAATTATAAAAATGTCACATCTTATAAAAAATTAACCAAACATGAAGAAGAGAGAAAATTTTGGTATCAGTTTATACTATAAACATAGCACAACTTGCTTTTATACCGATTGTTGGAAAAATCTGGTTTAATAAATGGTTTTGTGTCACAGCGAAAAACTAAAATTTTAAAAATCAAGCTGGTTTGTGGTACAATAAACTTTTCCTGAAAAGTACATGTACTTTGTGCAAGACAGATCCTTTACGTTTTCGGCTTCCAATCGAATGGTCTTATCCGCTATTCTTATACCATGAATCGCTTCAAGTGTAGGCTCAAACAATCACAAATCAAACATAGAATCACAAATAATTTTCTTACTTTCAGTAAGAAAGTAAATCTCTTTATCTATAAAAATCAATAGAATTGTTATTTCCGAAAAATAAAATTTATACTTAAAAATAATTTCTCACCATTTTCAAGCAAGATAACAATATCTCAAAGTTGTATATGACTTGTGTATATAGCCTTACCAGTGTCGTCTATTTATAGGGAGAAATAAAAGAATCCTAGTTGAATTAGTAAAATACATATAATACTTATCTGATAGAAAAACTAGTCCCCTAGTTCTACTAGGAAAGAGGTGATAAATGCTAAAAGTAACATGTTTTAACCCCATTCTTAACGCTTTTTTTGGTGATTATCCGATGTTAATTGTGAATTTTATACTCCTAATCCTTTAAATTCATGTTTTAATGCTTAATAGAGCAATTGGGAGCAAAAGGAGTGAAAATCAAAACGTTAGAACAAGCTAAAGGAGTTGCATGGGCTACACCTTTTCACATGGCCAAACCACACGGCCGTGTCAATTTAACGAGATTGTGTAGTAAATAGTAGAAAGTTGTGTTTTTTAGGTTTTTCGAGCATTCTAAGACATATATATGTCAAAAATAAGAAGATGGGAGGGAGGTGCTAGAGAATACTCAAGAAAATAACTCGAAAAACATCATTTAAGCCAACTTTGAAACATATTTTTGTGAAGATTGAAGATTCCCAATGTAACATGCCAAACCCGTGTCTATTGCCAGAACAGGGTTACGGAGCATTATTGGAGTTTTCAGAATATTTACAAATAATTCATGTCAACTATTTTAAAACTTTCGACTCAAATACTTTAGTTTCCAACACATATGTAAGATAAGCTTCATAACCCTTTCTAATATAGTTCTGTGCTGATATTGCTGAAATCACATTAGGTAATCCATCTAATTTATCATATCCAACATAGAGTAACTCACCACTTTAACATTTCAATATAATTTATTTCTGTTTACAATTCACCACTGCATCATGTTAGGTTAGCTAGTCTATTCCCAAAATCACATCAAATTCATCAAATGACAATAACATCAAATCAGCCGAAAAACAATAACTCTTTACCGTCAATGGACAGTTTTTATAGACTTTATCCACCATAACATACTAACCCAGGGGGTTTGAAACTTTAACCATAAATTCAGTGAATTCAACAGGTAAATTTTTAACAGACACTAAATTTGTGCATATGTATGAATGTGTGGAACCAGGATCCATCAAAGCAGTAATATCAGTATCAAGTAGAGAAAATGTACCAGTAATGACGTCTGCTGCAGAGGCATCTTCTCTAGCACGAATAGCATATGTCCTTGCCGGTACTCGTACCTCAGATTTAATTGTTGTATCCCTTGTAGTACCTCGGCTACCATTGAAATTGTCAGGATAACAGGGTGGTCTACCTCTTGGAGCAAGATTACTCAGCTTTGAAGTCTGTTCAATATCTCTTTCAACCCTTTCCAGGCAATCTTTAAGAAAATGATCAAGATAACCACATTTATAACATGCCCCACTTCTTAATTGGCATTCTCTAAAATGAAATTTGTTACAAAATTTACATTTCGGTTTAGGATTAGCAGCACTACCAACACTGGTTACAAATGGAAACGAGGATCTCGGGTTAGAGCGTTGAGAGCCTCGCTCTTTTCCAGAATATCCGCTGATGTTGTAAAACGATCATAATACTTCTTTGATTTCTTAGAAGCAGATGATTGCGACTTGCTCATAATTCTTTTACTAGAAACTCGAGCTTCTCTTTCAGCTTATTTCTTTTTTTTTACTCAATTCTTCAGCTTTGTATGCTAGATCAGCCAATACTACAAATTCCTTCAATTGAAGAATATCAATCAATAACTTAATGTCTTCAATTAAGCCCTCTTCAAAACGTTTGCACATACCAGCCTCAGTTGGAACTTGGAAACACAAAAATTTATATACTTTTTCATACCCTTTTTAACTTAAAACCAGGCTATTCCGGTTAAATTCTTGTCAAAAAATAATTAAATTATGTTAAAAATATGAAAATTATGAATTTTAATTAATTTTATAGTTAATTTTGATTAAATTTGGTTATTTTTGATAGAATTACACAATTGGAGAAAAAGGGCCCGATGAACACTGCGAGAAGAACAAAACCAAGAGAAATTTGAAGTATCGAGGCCAATTAATTTCCAGCCCAAGACGGTCCAGAAATGTGTATTAATTCATAATTAAATTAATTTTAATTTATTTCCTATTCAATTTAGGTTAAATGAATTAATTTTAATTAATTATGAAGAAAGGGCCTAGTGAACCGCACTGGTTGAACTGAATGGAGTGAGCCGAACCAGCCACTAATTGGGCTGACCAGAACCGTCCATTGGCTGACCCAAAACAGAAAATTAGCTGATAAAATATGCTTGCAAAAAGGCCCGTGAAAAACCTCCAAACTACGTTCAAACCCCACCTTTATTTTAGGCTTTGTAGATTTGCCCCAGCCTATTTTTAGCAAGGTTGAAAACTTCAACCTTGCCATGTGTGTGGCCGGCCATGGGAGGGCTCTCTTGGCTGCTGAATTTGCTATTTTTAGCAGCCCTCTTCAGCTATAAAATCCACCCTATGCTACTTATTTCAAGGCATCCCTCAACATCCCTCATTCCACAACATTCTCTCATCCTTTCTTCACCTCTCTGAAAGTTTCCTCTCCATTTTTCCATCCCATTTTCCCTTCCTCTTGTGCCGATTTCCTCTCTTGAGAAAGAGGTGTTCTTCAGCCACCTTGGGCAGCAATCAAGGATTCATAGAAGCCTTGCTCGGTGAAGCCAACGGAGACTAAGAACAGAGCAACAGTCAAGCTACAGAGAAACATTGGATTTGCTTTCTATTCCCTTTCTTTTTAATTGCTGTTGTTTTTATGATGAACATATCTATGAAAAATATTGTTGTTGAAATGGTTATTTTAATCAATTTAGCTTGAATTTAATTCATGTTGGGTTGATTATATTTTTCCTACTTGAATTATTAAATTAGTGTTTATGTTGTTATAGGCCTCAGTGAAATGCTTGATTAAGTAAAATCATGCTTAGGTTATCTGGCATTATAATTGTTTAGATAACTAAAGAATTAATTGTTTAAACAGATTGAAATTGCAATTAATGGACTCAGTACTTAATCAGTGCATGTTTAATTCTTCTAAGGTAACTGAAAACTAAATCAGCATTGTATTTGGCGATACATATGCCTTGCATAACTTGCAAGATTGTTGTGATTAAATTGTTTCAAGGTATGGCTACTTTGTTACTTCACATGATCTTTTACATGTTTATTAAGTTGAATTAATCGGTTGAATCGACATAGGAATATTCGAGAGATAATTTAATTCAATAAGTATGTATGTGCGATAGCATGTTTACTTTATTAAATCTGTTTAGTTGGTTGAATTGGCATAGGGATATGTTAAAGAGATAAATGGAATTCTTTTAATTAGTAAATATGTTCATAAGTTAGCAAATTACTAGGTTGCCGTGAATTTATTCATAACAGCAAAAGCACGAATTTAATATTTCTAAGTTAAACAGGTATAATTAATCCAACACAATTATATCATCTTGATTAAATCTTAATTGAAATCGTGCACTAGAACTCTTTTATTTTATTTAAATTGTTTGCTTAGTTTTAAAATCTTAGTTTATAAATCACTCTTTTCAAATCAAAATTATTTTTACCTCACCAAAGTGTTTTAATTAATTTCATTAATTGTGACAGCCTTAAAACGACCCTAGTCGGAATGTGGTTTCGGGACCACAAAACCGAGGCATAAAAATAATTTAATATTTATTTTATTGCCTATAATATGTGTTAACTCATGTGTGACATTTTTGATGTTTTAATTTAGAGTTATAAATGTGAATTTCACTAGAAAGGACCTAGTAGAAAACTTTGAAAGTATGATGGGGAAATGTGTGATGACTAATTTAAAGCATGCATGCAAAACAATAGACTTGCATGTCAAATTCCCCCCCTAATAGCTAGTGGCCGGCCATGACAAGGAAATATGGGCAAGACATGTCATGAAACATGTTTTGTAAGTGCATTATGTAAGGAGAAATAAAATAAGATGCATGGGTAATAAAAAAAAATTGTGTGTGAAGGCTCTCCCCTCCCCATTGTCAGTGAGTAGAGGAAAAGAGAAGAAAAAATTGTTGTTCATCTCTTTTTCATTCTCTTTGAGCTGAAATTCTAAGGAAGAAGGAAGGGGTTCTTGCTTCATGCTTGGTTTGGAGGGGGATTAGGAGGAAGTTTGGCCATACTTGTGTCAAGATTAAGGTATGTTTGAGGTTGTGCCATGGGATTCATGCATGTTTTTAGTTGCTAGCTTGATGTTTTTATTAGCCCATGGTTCAAATCTTTGCTATGTCATGGAATGATATTCGGCCAAAGTGGATGTGGTGTTAATGCCATTGCATGCTAAATATCAAGCTTGATAATGAAAATATGTGGGCTAAGTACCTTGAATTCCTCTTTCGATGCTCAAATGATAAAACCAATTTATTTGTTAAATTAAGCTCAAGAGCAAAGGTGAGCTAAATCCAATAAGGGGAAGGAAAAAGTCGTCGAATAGCCGTCGAAATCGTTCTACCACGTCTGAGGTAAGTTCTCGAGTAATGGAACTTAGATTATGATTTGATTAGATCATGCTCTTTGTGTGTGGCTATTGAGCCGAAATTGCAAATGTGATAAGTGACTTGTGTTTGAATTTTGCTAATGAGAATGAAATACGAATGTGTCATGATTTATTGATAATTGTGCTTGGCTATTTGAATGATGTCCGGGCTAAGTCCCGAAGGCTTTGTGTTAAGTGACCATATCCGGACTAAGATCCGAAGGCGTTCGTGCGAGTTAATAAATCCGGGTTAAGCCCGAAGGCATTTGTACGAGTTAATAAATCCGGGTTAAGCCCGAAGGCATTTGTGAGAGTTACTAAACCCGGGTTAAGTCCCGAAGGCATTCGTGCGAGTTACTATAACCGGGGTTTGTCCCGAAGGCATTTGAGTAGTCGTTATATCCGGTTAAATTTCGAAGGTACATGATTCGAGAACGAGCGTTCTTGCTGTAAAAATTTTAGTTAATACGCTTGAAAAATTCCAGCAATGAGGTATGTTCGTATGTGCTTGAAATTAGTTGATTCCCTTCGAATGATATTCGCTCAGTCAAGTAATGAGCTTCCGGTATTTGGCTAAGATGATCCCTTATGTATGAATATAGGGGTTGGAATGTGAAATAAGTATGACATTGAGAATTTGTGCATACGAAATTATCCGTTAGCTATATGATTGCTATGCTTTTGTTGTGCTGGAATCCCTTGCTCAAACTTACTAAGCATAAATTGCTTACTCCGTTTCTCTGTTTCTCTGTTTTATAGATTTTGCTCGTTAGCTATTGGATTCGGGATCATCGAAATCGAAGTCATCCACACTATCAAGGCCCTTTTGGTATTCTTTTAGTTGAACTCCGGATATGGCATGTATAGGACTACCCTTTGCTATTTTTCGAATACGTTTTGTGATGTAGGTGTGTACAGCCATGCGAAAATGGCTCGTAAAAGTGGGGTATGGCATTAGACTATTTGTGTTTATGTATATATGTATGGTTTCATGATGTGAGCATGGACTGGAATGGAAGTGTTAGGCAAATGATCAGCCATTGGAATGGCTAAATATGAGTATATGTGGACCTATGTATGACAAAACTCTAGTTGGTCCATGGAAACCACGAAATAGGTAAAGTTTACCTTGAAAACAGATACAGACAGCAGCAGTGGTGAGCATTTGAAAAATCACTAAAATTTGTAGGAATGGAATTAAATAGTGAATAAATTATGTAAATGAACCTTGATGAATCTACTTTCATATGGAAGAAACGAAATGGTCATATGAGTTATATGTTAAGAGATATTAAAGTTCTCGTGAAACAGGGCCAGAACGGTTTCTGGATCCCCTGTTCCAACTTTGGAAATTCATTGTAAATTAACCAGAGATGATTAGGAATCATGCCATATATGTATAGATTCCTCTTTGAGTCTAGTTTCTAAAGAAACAAACAGCATCAGTATTGAAGACCTGTACCGGAAGATATCCAATTCGTAATGCATAAAGGTCAGTGTAGTCAAACCTTGGAATAGGGGAGATTTTAACTAATAAACTGTACTAATTGGCTTGACCAAAAATTCTAGAAAAAAATATGTAGATGGAAATATGAGTCTAGTTTCAGGGAAAAATTACGAAACTGATTTTTGAGTTTTGAAACTCAAGATATGATTTTTAAGGCGACAATGATGCAGTAACCAGCTTGTCTAGAAATTTTTTAAATGGACAGTGAAAATGATTAAGTTAAGTTTGTGTGCACCTTGTGTTCGACTCCGGTAACGGACTCGGGTACGGGGTGTTACAATTTTATTGGTATCAGAGCTACGGTTTAGTCGATTCTAGGACTACCGTAATGCGTTTGGGTCTAGCTATACATGCCATTTTTTGTGATTATTTGATAGTGTGGTGATTTCTGACGTTTGAATTTGTGTTTATTTATAGTAATGGATCCCGATCCCAATCGAGCGATAGCTGATGATGTGGAGAGTGTGGCACCTACTCCGGCACAAGGGACAGCGCCGGCGGACTCTCAACCTATTGCTAGCAATCCGAATGATGAGGCTAGGCAAGCCTTTTATAGCGTGATGAATGATTGGTTTAACCAATACATTCGAACTAACACGGCTGTTCCACAACCTCCATTCCTGACTAATACAACCCCCGCACCTACGATGCCTCCGGTAACTAACCAAATAAGGTCGAATAAGCCCCCAGTTGATAGAATCCGAAAACATGGGGCTACTGAATTTAAAGCTACAGATAGCGATGATGCCGAGCAAGCTGAATTTTGGTTGGACAACACTATCCGGGTACTCGATGAGCTATCTTGTACGCCCGATGAATGTCTAAAGTGTACTATCTCCTTGCTACGTGATTCTGCCTACTATTGGTGGAGTACTCTGACTTCTGTTGTGCCCCGAGAACAAGTAACTTGGGAGTTTTTCCAAACCGAGTTTGGAAAAAGTATATCATCGAGATTCATGGATCAAAAGCGGAAGGAATTTCTTGAACTTAAACAAGGTTCCATGTCGGTTCTCGACTATGAACGAAAGTTTGTGAGGCTTAGCCAGACGCGAGAATGCATTTCTTGAAGTCGTGATGTGTAAACGCTCAAGATGGACTGAATGATGATATAAAGTCGTATGTTGGCATTTTGGAAATCGAGAGTTTGTGGCTCTTGTCGAGCGAGCGTGCAAAGCCGAGGAGCTCAAGATGGAGAAAAGGAAAGTGAAGTGGGAGCAAGGGAGTTTCAGAAGAGGTCTTGGGAAGCCCTTCCACATCATCAAAGAAATTTAGAGATGGCTTAGGCCGATCTAGAGACACTTTGGGCTTTACTAGACGAGACCTCGATCGACCCCCTATGGGCACGCGAGTCACTTCGATTGCCAGTATTGGCAATGATCATCGAGACAGAACGGAGTGCCAATATTGTGGCAAATGGCATTTTGGGAGTTGTAGATTCCGTGACCGCTCCTGTTACAAGTGCGGATCAGTCGACCACTTCATTAAAGATTGCCCGAGGTAGACCATCTAGAAATACGGGCAATACTAGTGGTGGTCAGAGAGGATCTAGAGATGCTACGACCAGATCCGAGGCTCACGCTCCTGCTAGGGCTTATGCCATATGCGCACGTGAGGATGCTTCCTCGCTAGATGTTATTACCGGTACTTTCACTCTCTTTGATACTAATGTGATTGCTTTGATTGACCCTGGTTCTAATCATTCTTATATATGCGAAACCTTAGCATCCAGTAAGACTTTACCTATTGAGTCTACTGAGTTCGTAATTCGGGTGTCAAATCCCTTGGGTTGTTACGTGCTCGTCGACAAAAGTGTGTAAGAAATGCCCCCTAGTAATTCGAGATTCCTATTTTCCGCGGACTTGATGTTGTTGCCGTTTGATTTAATTTGATGTTATACGGTTTAGATTGGTTGACCGTGCATGATGCGGTTGTGAATTGCAAAAGCAAGACTATTGATTTAAGGTGCGCAAATAACGAGATGATTGAATTGAGTCTACGGACTTGAAGGGTTGCCAACCGTAATATCATCAATGTTGGCCCGAAATATGTAAGAAAAGGGTGCGAAGCATACCTTGCGTATGTACTTGATGATAAGGAGTTAGAAATAAAACCCGAATCATGCTTGGGTGGTTTGTGAGTACCGGATGTTTTTCGAAGAATTACCGGGTTTGCCACTGTTCGGGAGGTAGAGTTTGGTATTGAGCTTATACCAGGACCACACCGATTTCGATAGCTCCGTATCGTATGGCACCAACGAATTAAAGGAGTTGAAAGCTCAATTGCAAGAGTTGGTGGATAGAGGTTTTGCTCACCGAGTTTTTCACCTTGGGGTGCACGGTGTTGTTTGTGAAAAGAAGGACGGAACCATGAGGTTGTGCATCGACTATCGTCGACTTAATAAAGTGACAATAAAGAACAAATATCCGCTATCACAGATCGATGATTTGTTCGATCAACTGAAGGGAGCCTCAGTGTTCTCAAAAATAGATTTGAGATTGGGCTATTATCAGTTGCGAATCCGAGATTCGGATATACCCAAAACTGCCTTCAGAACAAGATATGGTCACTACGAGTTCTTAGTGATGCCGTTTGGGCTCACTAATGCCCCTGCGGTATTTATGGATTTGATGAATCGGATCTTCAGACCGTACTTGGATCGATTCGTAGTTGTGTTCATTGACGACATCTTGGTCTATTCAAGAGATGAGACCGAACATGCGGAGCACCTGAGATTAATGTTGCAAATATTACGGGATAAGCAGTTATATGCTAAGTTCGGCAAGTGTGAGTTCTGGTTAAGAGAGGTTAGCTTCTTGGGTCATGTGGTATCTGCATCGGGTATTCGAGTCGACCCGAGTAAAATTTCAGCCATACTTAGCTGGAAGCCTCAGAAATATTACGAGGTTCGAGCTTTTGGGACTTTAGGTTACTACCGACGGTTTGTAAAAGGATTCTCGATGATAGCCACACCCATGACGTAAACCGCTTGAAAGATGTCAAGTTCGAATGGACGGAAAAGTGTCAGAAAAGTTTCGATCAATTGAAAACTCATTTGACGGAAGCTCCAGTATTAGTGCAGCCTGAATCTGGCAAAGAGTTTGTCATCTAGAGTGACGCCTCCCTACTTGGGTTGGGCTGCGTATTGATGCAAGAAGGTCGAGTTGTGGCCTATGCATCGAGACAATTAAAGCCACATGAGAAAAATTATCCGACCCATGATCTCGAATTGGCCGCCATCGTATTCGCCTTAAAGATATGACGACATTACTTATTTGGTGAGAAGTGCCATGTGTATTCGGATCACAAAAGTCTCAAATATTTGATGACTCAAAGAGACTTAAATCTGCGACAAAGACGTTGGCTCGAGTTGTTAAAAGATTATGAGCTTGTCATTGATTATCACCCGAGAAAGGCTAATGTGGTTGCGGACGCCTTAAGCCGAAAATCACTGTTTGCTTTACGAGCGATGAATGTACACTTGTCTATTCTACCCGACAATGTGTTAGTAGCCGAATTAAAGGCCAAACCATCATTGATTCGTCAAATTCGTGAAGCTCAGAAAGTCGACGATAAGTTGGTTGCAAGACGGGCTGAATGTGTTCCGAAGGTGGAATCAGAGTTTCAAGTCGATGATGACGATTGTTTGAGGTTCAGAAATCGTTTGTGTATTCCAAGAAATTCAGAACTTATTTCGATAATTCTGAACGAAGCCCATTGTAGCCGAATGGCAATCCACCCGGGAAGTACGAAGATGTACAACGATTTGAAACGTCGGTTTTGGTGGCATGGTATGAAACGAGACATCTCGACTTTGTTTGAGATGTTTAATATGTCAACAAGTGAAAGCGGAACATCAAGTGCCTTGAGATTACTTCACCGATTACGATACCCGAGTGGAAATGGGATCGAGTCACAATGGACTTTGTGTCCGGACCGCCATTGTCGCAAGTAAAA
This sequence comes from Gossypium arboreum, assembly GCF_025698485.1. NCBI lineage: Eukaryota > Viridiplantae > Streptophyta > Magnoliopsida > Malvales > Malvaceae > Gossypium > Gossypium arboreum. Next base: position 94,376,736 of record NC_069075.1, read on the forward strand.
GGATGCGATTTGGGTTGTTGTTGATAGATCGACTAAGTCGGCTCACTTTATCCCCGTCGTCGGACTCTTCATTGGATAAACTTGCTGAATTGTATATTTCTCGATTATGAGATTACACGGGTACCTATTTCTATTGTATCGGATAGAGATCCGAGATTCACCTCGCGATTTTGGAAGAAATTGCAAGAAGCCTTGGGCACCAAGTTGCATTTTAGCACCGCTTTTCACCCCCAAACCGATGGTCAATCCGGCGGATAATTCGGATACTTGAGGAAATGTTGAGATGTTGCATCCTCGAGTTCGATGGTTCATGGGAACAGTATTTACCTTTGATTGAATTCGCCACAACAATAGTTTTCAATCAAGTATTAAAATGGCGCCTTACGAGGCCTTGTACGGCGTAAATCTTTGTACACCATTGTTTTGGACCGAGCTCGATGAAAGCAAAATTTTCGAGTGCATTTGATTAAAGATCTTTGAATGAAAGTAAAAATAATCCGTGAAAGTCTGAAGATAGCCTCCGATCGTCAGAAGTCGTATACGGATCTGAAACGAAAAGACATTGAGTATCAGGTGGGAGATAAAGTATTTCTTAAAGTTTCGCCTTGGAAAAAGATACTCAGATTTGGCCGTAAAGGGAAATTGAGTCCGAGGTTCATCAGGCCATATGAGATATCCGAACGAGTCGGTCCAGTTGCGTATCGCTTGATTTTGCCTCCTGAACTTGAAAAGATTCACGATGTCTTTCATGTTTCAATGCTTCGACGCTATAGATCTGATCCGTCGCACGTAATTAGTCCATCAGAGGTTGAAATTCAAGCCGATATGACTTATGAAGAAGAACCGATTCGTATCCTAGCACGTGAAGTGAAAGAGTTGCGAAACAAGAGGGTTCCGCTAGTGAAAGTGTTATGGCTCAAACACGGGATAGAAGAAGCTACTTGGGAACCTGAGAACCCTATGAAAGAGCGATACCCAAACCTATTTACGGTAAGATTTTCGGGACGAAAATTTCTTAAGTGGGGAGAGTTGTGACCTTAAAACGACCCTAGTCGGAATGTGGTTTCGGGACCACAAAACCGAGGCATAAAAATAATTTAATATTTATTTTATTGCCTATAATATGTGTTAACTCATGTGTGACATTTTGATGTTTTAATTTAGAGTTATAAATGTGAATTTCACTAGAAAGGACCTAGTAGAAAACTTTGAAAGTATGATGGGGAAATGTGTGATGACTAATTTAAAGCATGCATGCAAAACAATGGACTTGCATGTCAAATTCCCCCTAATAGCTAGTGGCCGGCCATGACAAGGAAATATGGGCAAGACATGTCATGAAACATGTTTTGTAAGTGCATTATGTAAGGAGAAATAAAATAAGATGCATGGGTAATAAAAAATAAAAAAATTGTGTATGAAGGCTCTCCCCTCTCCATTGTCAGTGAGTAGAGGAAAAGAGAAGAAAAAATTGTTGTTCATCTTTTTTCATTCTCTTTGAGCTGAAATTCTAAGGAAGAAGGAAGGGTTCTTGCTTCATGCTTGGTTTGGAGGGGATTAGGAGGAAGTTTGGCCATACTTGTGTCAAGATTAAGGTATGTTTGAGGTTGTGCCATGGGATTCATGCATGTTTTTATTTGCTAGCTTGATGTTTTATTAGCCCATGGTTCAAATCTTTGCTATGTCATGGAATGATATTCGCCAAAGTGGATGTGGTGTTAATGCCATTGCATGCTAAATATCAAGCTTGATAATGAAAATATGTGGGCTAAGTACCTTGAATTCCTCTTCGATGCTCAAATGATAAAACCAATTTATTTGTTAAATTAAGCTCAAGAGCAAAGGGAGCTAAATCCGATAAGGGAAGGAAAAAGTCATCGAATAGCCGTCAAATCGTTCGACCATGTCCGAGGTAAGTTCTCGAGTAATGGAACTTAGATTATGATTTGATTAGATCATGCTCTTTGTGTGTGGCTATTGAGCGAAATTGCAAATGTGATAAGTGACTTGTGTTTGAATTTTGCTAATGAGAATGAAATACGAATGTGTCATGATTTATTGATAATTGTGCTTGGCTATTTGAATGATGTCCGGGCTAAGTCCCGAAGGCTTTGTGTTAAGTGACCATATCCGGACTAAGATCCGAAGGCGTTCGTGCGAGTTAATAAATCCGGGTTAAGCCCGAAGGCATTTGTGCGAGTTAGTAAACCCGGGTTAAGTCCTAAAGACATTCGTGCGAGTTACTATAACCGGGGTTTGTCCCGAAGGCATTTGAGCTAGTCGTTATATCCGGTTAAATTCCGAAGGTACGTGATTCGAGAACAAGCGTTCTTGCTGTAAAACTTTTAGTTAATACGCTTGAAAAATTCCAGCAATGAGGTATGTTCGTATGTGCTTGAAATTAGTTGATTCCCTTCGAATGATATTCGCTCAGTCAAGTAATAAGCTTCCGGTATTTGGCTAAGATGATCCCTTATGTATGAATATAGGGGTTGGAATGTGAAATAAGTATGACATTGAGAATTTGTGCATACGAAATTATCCGTTAGCTATATGATTGCTATGCTTTTGTTGTGCTGGAATCCCTTGCTCAAACTTACTAAGCATAAATTGCTTACTCCGTTTCTCTGTTTCTCTGTTTTATAGATTTTGCTCGTTAGCTATCGGATTCGGGATCATCGAAATCGAAGTCATCCACACTATCAAGGCCCTTTTGGTATTCTTTTAGTTGAACTCCGGATATGGCATGTATAGGACTACCCTTTGCTATTTTTCGAATACGTTTTGTGATGTATGTGTGTACAGCCATGCGAAAATGGCTCGTAAAAGTGGGGTATGGCATTAGACTATTTGTGTTTATGTATATATGTATGGTTTCATGATGTGAGCATGGACAGGAATGGAAGTGTTAGGCAAATGATCAGCCATTGGAATGGCTAAATATGAGTATATGTGGACCTATGTATGACAAAACTCTAGTTGGTCCATGGAAACCACGAAATAGGTAAAGTTTACCTTGAAAATAGATACGGACAGCAGCAGTGGTGAGAATTTGAAAAATCACTAAAATTTGTAGGAATGGAATTAAATAGTGAATAAATTATGTAAATGAACCTTGATGAATCTACTTTCATATGGAAGAAACGAAACGATCATATGAGTTATATGTTAAGAGATATTAAAGTTCTCGTGAAACAGGGCCAGAACGGTTTCTGGATCCCCTGTTTCGAATTTGGAAATTAATTGTAAATTAACCAGAGATGATTTGGAGTCATGCCATATATTTATAGATTCCTCTTTGAGTCTAGTTTCTAAATAAACAAATGGCATCAGTATTGAAGACCTGTACCAGAAGATATCCAATTTGTAATGCATAAAGGTCAGTGTAGTCAAACCTTGGAATATGGGAGACTTTAACTAATAAACTGTACTAATTGGCTCGACCAAAAATTCTAGAAAAAAATATGTAGATGGAAATATGAGTCTAGTTTCGGAGAAAAATTACGAAACTGATTTTCGAGTTTTGAAACTCAAGATATGAGTTTTAAGGCGACAGTGACGCAGTAACCAGCTTGTCTGGAAATTTTTTAAATGGACAGTGAAAATGATTAAGTTAAGTTTGTGTGCACCTTGTGTTCGACTCCAATAACGGACTCGGGTACGGGGTGTTACATAAATATTGCTTTTTACAGTCCATGTGGGTATGATAACTCGACATTTACTTGTCACTTTATTACTTGTTACGATTGTGTACACTTGCACATTTCCACCGTTCCAAAACCCACTCTCTAGCATACTTGCTCAACCGAAAAAAATTCTCGCTCATACTTAGATACAATCATTTTTCCCTATTTGAGCTCTAAAAATTATTTCTTTTTTTATTCAGAAATCTCTGACTAACATATTTCTTTCTGAATTCAGTCTGGAAAAATTCCCACGTAATTTTTTCTCTCCGTACCATAGAATTTTTAGTATTCCACCAATGATAAGCTGCGTCTTTCAGTAAAGATACTGCACATTTCAAACATTCAGCTGGTGTGCAAGATAATTCATCTAAAACTCGGATGGTATTTTCCAATCAAAATTCAACCTTTTCTGGATCATCATCTGTAGTAGCTTTGAAATCCTCTACCCCATACTTACGAATGTTATCTACTGGAGGCTTACCAGTTTTAATAGGTTCAGCACCTTGTGGCATCTCAAGAACTGGTTGAGGAGCATGTGGGGGAGGTTGTTGTACAGCGGGATTTGTTCTTATATATTGAGTGAACCATTCATTCATCATTTGAAAGAAGACTTGTTTTGCCTCCTCACTTCTGCTTTCAGATATGGGCCTTCCACTACTAGATGTAGCTCTTTGAACTGAAGCTGAAGCATTGCTCTCAGCTTCCTCGAATTCAGCTCTAGCTTGGTTGGATGACATTACTATATAAAAAACACATTTAAAATGGTTAGGAGATATCACACTATCACAAATTTCTATAATGGCATATATAGCTAAACTTATACTTTCTACGTTCAATCCAAGAATCGACTAAATCATAACTCTGATACCAATAAATGTAACACCCCTAACTCGTGTCCGTCACCGGTATAGGGACGGAGCATTATTAGAGTTTTCAAAACATTTACAAATAATTCATGTCAACTACTATTCATTTTCCAAGATTATTCATAATGTCCCTTAAATGGGCTTTCAAGGCCCAATATGAGTATTAGAATCGAGTTGGGACTAAATCGGGAACTCAGAGAATTTTTCGTGAAATTTCAAATTTTTTCCTAGATGCTGGGCACACACAGCCGTGTAACCCTAAGACATGCCCATGCTACAGGCCGTGTTTGACCCCATGTAACTCTCTGACTTGCACCACACGACCATCCACACGCTCGTATGCTAGGCCGTGTGGTTAATTAAATTTTTTAAAAATAAGTGTAGGTTTCACACGGCCAAGACACACGCTCGTGTAGCATACACGGCTGAGACACACGCCCGTGTATCTACCGTGTGCTCAATTCTGAGCATCCTGTTTCTCAATTTTAAGATACAAGGGACACACGACCTAACCACATGCTCATGTACTAGGCCGTGTGTCACACACGGTAATGAAACACGCTCGTGTGTCTACTCGTATGGACAAAATAAAGCCAGTAACCTACACCAAAACTTACAAGTATATATTAGCCAATTCAAGTATTAAATCCAAGCCAATTCTAACATCTAATATGATATTTTATCATATGCGATCATGATTATAATTTACCTTTGTTTAACTTATATGTTAAGCATAACTTGATCAACCATATTTAATAAACTTAACACATAGTCATTTGTCTTAATATAACCTTAATATTATACCAAACAAACCATTACTAGCGATTCCAATAGTAGACATAGATTGGAAATGAATGAGATTATAAACTAAACCGGAATATATAGCCGTGCTCACATTCGAGGTAAGTTCGTGTGATTTAATAAGCAAGTTATTCATTTTATTATTGTTATACATGAAATATATCTTTTTATGATTGTATTGATTTGATGTTAATGGAAATTTGATGGAAAATGACATTTTAAATGAAATGAGTAAGTTTGTATGTAAATAATATATCGTTTCTACTTATGTTATAATATTTTGTTATTATATGAGATGTGGTTGTATATTGAATGATCACTTGATGTAAATTATGAATTGAAATTGATTATGGATGAATTGGTAAAATGTTGAAAAGTGAGGAGTTTCCCGATTGGACCTTCAGAATAGAAAAGATATGAATGATCCGTTGTGAGAATGCATGTGAGAATGCATGTGTAGTACTATGTGTTTAAGACGGTTTTAGGTCACGTGTGTAGTACTAAGTGCAGGCTAGTACGTGTATCAGATTGTTAGGTCGTATGTGTAGTACTAAGTGCAGGCTACTATGCGTACCCGATAGCTTCAATCACGTGTGTAGTACTAAGTGCAGGCTACTACGTGTACCAAATTGTTAGGTCACATGTGTAGTACTAAGTGCAGGCTACTATGCGTACCAGAGAGCTTCGGTTACAAGAGTGGTAATATGAACAGGCTATCGGGTATCTGTTATTATTCTAATAAGTTCAACGGGAAATTACTAAGTGAAAATACATATGAACATGACTATGTGATGAATAAGTGAAGGTTCATGTGTGTAAACTTATAAGCAAAGTGCTTGATATGTGATCGAACTTTGGTAAGATTGATATGGAGTAAGTGTTACAATGAAAGTTACTACAAAGAAAACATGAAAGAGTGAAATTTAGTATAAAAACAGTTTTGGACAGCAGCAATTGTGTGACTTTGAAAAATCACAAAAAATGGTGGAAATCTAATTAGAAGTTGAATAAGATATGAAATAAAATATTATTGAGTCTATTTTCATATAAAAGAAACAGTGTAGGCAAAAAAATTTCATATTATGAAATATTTGAATTCTTATGAGACAGAGTCAGAATGAGTTTAGAATCCCCTATTCCGAATTGGGAAAATCACTAGAAATTTTACAAAAATAATCATGGGTTATAAATTATATGCTTAAAATCCTTAATGAGTATAGTTTCAAAAGAAATAGACGGGAGAATCATCCGAGTCCCGTACTATGACATAATTAATTTGTAATGAAGAGAGGTTAGAACTGTCAGACAACGAAACAGGGGTAACTTTAAAGAATAAACTCTATTTATTGGCTAGACCAAAAATTCTGAAATTTTTTTGGTAAGAAGATATGTGAATCTAGTTTCTAGGAAAATTAGTGGTTCTCAATTTGGAGTCCCGTAGCTCCAGATATAAATAATTTTCTAACCTTGACTTGAGAAAATAACTTAACTAGACTTTGACTAAATTGAGAGGAATTGAAAAATAGCATGTTAATACATTGCTTATTATTGTTCATGCGAGCTTACTAAGCGTAAAGCTTACTCCCTCATTTTCATTTCTTTTAGTGTTGTCAGGTCGGCTCGGTGTTGGAGATCGTCGGAGGCAGCATCACACTATCAAGCCAATACCTTCGGAGTATTGATACATGTGTTAGAAATATCAAGTGAGTGGCATGTATAGGGACCTAGTTCTATGACATGTGTTATTATGATTTGGCTAAATGTATTGGCCTATATCGAGCTATTGTATATGGCCATGAGAGGTTGCTCATATTGATTATGGTTTGTAAGTCTAGCTAATCATGTTATGTTTTAATGCATATGATGTGATGATATGAATATGTTTGTTTGCCATGCATCGTTGGTAATATGTCATGTGTGTTGAATGCATGTTTTATGACCAATCGAGGTGGTCATGACCATGAATTATATGTGTAATATGGTAATAAGATGATAGTGCCTTGAACATGGATGTTTGATGTATAAGTTAGTAACCATAGTTTAATGGTATAAGTGATTAATGAGATGACAAGGTCAAATGAATGTGTAATAATGTGGCTAGACTAGTTTATCATGAGTAGGTGGAACAGATGTATAATGATGAGCTAATGTTGAATGTGTCTTATAAAGGGTGTTTAATCACTAAAATGATGCCATGAGTTGTGAGTTTGATGTGTATAAGGTTGTAAGGGTTTACGGGAAACATAAAGGCTTGGAAAATAGCCTTAAGTGTTAACCATACGAGTAGAGACACGGCCATGTGTCTCAGCCGTGTGGAGGACACGACCTAGCACACGGGCATGTAGCCTGGTCGTGTGGTTTAAATTGTTTTGCTGATGTCACAAATAGAGAGTTACATGGGCTGAGGACACGGGCATGTCCCAAGCCACATGGGTGTGTCCCAAGCCATACGGGTGTGTGTGACCATAGGTTCAACACACACGGATGTCTGACTCTCCAAAGTAAGAAATTTGCTAAGTTGTCCAAATTTTATCGAATGTTCTTGATTTAGTCCCGAACCACCCTGATATATGTTTTAGGCTTCAAAGGCTCGTATAAGGGACGAGCAGAGACACGGCCGTGTGTCTCAACAGTGTGAAAGACACGGCCTAGGGGCATGGGCGTGTCCAGTGCATGTGAAGTCTGCACCTATTTTATGAAAAATTTTCAAAATTAAATTCGCCACATAGCCTAGCACACAGGCATGTTACTTGGTTGTGTGACTCCTTTTGGTGTATGATGTCACAAACAAAGAGTTACACGAGTTAGGGGCATGAGGATGTGTGACCACATGGCCAAGCCACATGGGCATGTCCTAAGTCATATTGACGTGTGACCCTGTTTTGATGCAAATTCTTTTCTAAGTGTTTTAAAAATTTCTAAAGTTCTCAGTTTAGTCTCGAACCACTTTTAATGCATGTTTTGGGCCTCGTAGGCTCGTTTTAGAGAAGATATGTTTGTAAATGAAAAGTTTTAAATTTGGATGGAAATTTTTGTCTCGGTTTTGTATGTTAGTTTGTGTTTAAGGTCAGTAATACCTCGGACCCTGTTCTGACGTTGAATACAGGTAAGGGGTGTTACATTAGTAGTATTAGAGCTACGGTTTAGTCGATTCTTGGACTAATGTAACATGTGTACGAGTCTAGCTATACATGCCATATTTAAATTGTGATAGTGTGCTGACTCCTGACAATTTTAAACTATGTTTTTATATAGTAATGGACCCCGAACGAGCTGTGGTAGATGATGTAGAAAGTAATGCGCCGGCTCTCGCTTAAGGGGCAGCACAGTCTGATAGTAGACCTCCTACTGTTAGTTAGGGAGAAAGGGGTAAGGAAGCCTTCCTTCGCATGATGAATGAGTGGTATACATAATTTTTTCGAACAAATCTGAATGCCCAACTTCCTCCACCCCCTCCTAATCCTCAACCTGTTCCCATAGTGCCTTAAGGTATGGATTTTATGAGATTGAATAGAACCCCAGTTGATAAGATTAGAAAGCAAGTGGCTGAAGAATTTGGAGCAAATGGCAATGATGATCCCGAAAATGTAGAATTTTGGCTTGAGAATTCTATTAAAGTATTCGATGAATTATCTTGTACCCCTAATGAATGCTTGAAATGTGCTATATCTTTACTGAAGGACATAGCATATCACTGGTGGAACTAGTATCTGTAGTTACAAAAGAGAGGGTTACATGGGAATTCTTTCAAGAGGAGTTCCAAAAGAAGTATATTAGTGAACGATTCATCGATCAAAAGTGTAAAGAATTTCTTGAGCTGGAACATGGCTACTTGTCAATTGCTGAGTATGAAAGAGAGTTTGTTCGGCTCAGCAAGTATGCTCGAGAGTGTGTTTCCTTTGAAGCTATTAGGTGTAAAAGGTTTGAAGTTGGGCTTAATGAAGACATTAGAATGTTAGTGGGTATTCTTGAGCTGAAAGAATTTGTTGTGCTCGTAGATCAGGCTTGTAAAACAGAGGAACTAACCAAAGAGAAGAGAAAAGCTGAGTTTGAGGCTAGAGATGTAAGAAAGAGGCCGATGATTAAGTCGTTCCAATCTCAGTCTAAGAAATCTAGAGAGATGCATTCTCGTTCTCATGCTTCAGTTGGGTTTTCAAATAGAAACCGTGGGAATCATTATTCGGGTTATAAAACTTAGACTACTATTGCGAGCGTTGGTAATCGACCCAATAGGCCTGAATGTCTACATTATGGGAGAGTCACCTCGTCAAGTGCCGAATGTATGACCGAGCTTGTTTCAAGTGTGATTTCAAGATCACTTCTTTAAAGATTGCCCTGAGTTGATTGAAAAAGAAAAGTTTCAAAGTACTAGGCCGATTAATACTGCTTCTAGAGGGAAACCCCCGAGAAATACCATAAATGGAGCTAGCAGCAAAAATGTGACGAAGGATTCACCTGTAAGATTTGAAGCTCAAGCACCTGCTAGGGCCTATTTCATCTGTGCTTGTGAAGAAGAGACATCTCCTGATGTTATCACTGATACTTTTTCTCTTTATGATACTATTGTTATTGCTTTGATTGACCCAGGATCTACCTATTCATATGTATGCATGAATTTGGTAATTAGTAAGAATACGCCTGTTGAGTCTATGGAATTTATGATTAAGGTGTCAAACCCTTTAGGCAATCATGTATTAGTTGATAAAGTATGCAAGAAATGTCCTTTGGTGATTAAAGGTCACTGTTTTTCGACTAACTTGATGTTGCTGCCGTTTGATGAATTTGATATTATATTGGGTATGGATTGGTTGACTATGCATTATGTTGTAGTAAATTGTAGATAGAAAGTTATTGAATTGAAATGTGAAAATGGTGAAATTTTTCGAGTTGAATTAGATAAGTCAGATAGATTGCCAATTGTGATTTCTTTGATGTCTACTCAGAAATGTATAAGAAAAGGTTGTGAAGCCTATCTTGCCTATGTGTTGAATACAAAGGAATCTAAATTGAAAATTGAATCAGTGCCAATAGTGTGTGAATATTAGGATGTGTTTTCGAAAGAATTGGCAGGTTTACCTCCAATTAGAAAAGTTGAGTTTAGTATTGATTTGTTCCCTAGGACTACACCGATAGCGATAACTCCATATAGGATGGCCCCGACCGAAGTGAAGGAGTTGAAAACTCATTTGCAAGAAATGATAGATAAAGGTTTTGCGAGACGTGGTTTTTTACCTTGGGGTGCACCGATAATGTTTGTAAAGAAGAAAGACAGATCTATGAGACTTTGCATCGATTATCGACAGTTTAATAAAGTGACTATAAAGAATAAGTATCCCTTACCGAGAATTGATGACTTGTTCGATCAACTGAAAGGGGAATTCAAAGATAGATTTAAGATACAGATACTACCAGTTGCAAGTTAAAGAGCCGGATGTGCCAAAGACTGCTTTTAGAATAAGGTACGGGCACTATGAATTTCTTGTTATGCCTTTCGGACTAAGAAATGCTCCTGCAATTTTTATGGACTTAATGAACCTAATTTTTCGACCATATTTAGATAAGTTTGTGGTTGTTTTTATTGATGACATACTAATTTATTCTCGAGATGAGACAGAGCATGCTGAGCACTTGAGAACTATTTTTTAAACTTTGAGGGAGAAAATAGTTATATGCTAAGTTTAGTAAAAGTGAGTTTTGGCTTTGGGAAGTCGAATTTTTGGGACACATTGTTTCAGGTGATGGTATTCGAGTTGATCTGAGCAAGATTTCTACTATTGTTAAATGAAAACCACCAAAGAATGTATCTGAGGTTAGAAGCTTTTTGGGATTAGCTGGTTATTATAGACGGTTTGTTAAAGGATTTTCTATGATAGCTACACCTATGACGAGGTTGTTGCAAAGGGATGTTAAGTTCGAGTGGTCTAATAAGTGTTAGCAAAGTTTTGAGAATTTGAAGGCATTATTGACTGAGGCACCAGTTTTAATACAACTTGAATCGGGGAAGGAGTTTGTAATTTATAGTGATGCATCATTGAGTGGTTGAGGATGTGCGCTGATGCAAGAGGGAAATGTGATAGCTTATGCCTCGAGACAGCTAAAATCGCATGAGAAGAACTACCCAACTCATGATTTAGAGTTGGCTGCCATTGTGTTTGCTTTAAAGATTTGGAGACATGATTTGTACAGTGAGAAATGTCATGTCTTTACCGATCATAAAAGTTTAAAGTATCTGATGACTCAAAAAGATTTGAACTTGCGACAACGGAGATGACTTGAATTATTAAAAGACTATGAGTTGTGATCGATTACCATCCGGGAAAGGCGAATGTAGTAGCTAATGCTTTGAGTAGGAAATCTTTATTTGCTTTGAGGGTCATGAATACATAGTTGATTTTATCCGGTAATGGTTTGATTCTAGCCGAGTTGAGAGCTAGACTAATGTTTCTTCAGTGGATTTGTGAAGCTCAAAAGTGTGACAGTGATTTGCAAGCCAAGAGAATTCAGTGTGAATCGGGCGATGACTCAGAATTTTAGATTGACTCTAATGATTGTTTGAGATTCTGAGGTAGGATATGTGTTCCTAAAGATACAGAGCTGATTCAAAAGATTCTTAATGAGGCACATAATGGTTGCTTGTCGATTCATCCAGGCAGTACAAAAATGTATTGTGATTTGAAGAAAATGTATTGGTGGTCAGGCATGAAATAAGGTATCTCAGAGTTTATTTCGAAATGTTTGATTTGTCTACAAGTAAAGGCTGAGCACCAAGTACCTTCGGGTTTACTTTAGCCAGTAATGGTGCCCGAGTGGAAATGAGACAGAATTACCATGAATATCGTGACGGGTTTGCTTGTGACTCTGAAAAAAGATGCCGTCTGGGTTATTGTTGATAGACTGACGAAATCGACTCATTTTATACCGGCACATACTTATTACTCACTAGATAAGCTAGCTGAACTATACATTGCTAAGATTGTGAGATTGCACGGAGTGCCTATTTCTATTATTCTGGATTGAGATCAGAGGTTTACTTCGCGATTTTGGAAAAAGTTGCAAGAAGCTTTGGGTACGAAATTAAATTTTAGTACAACTTTCCATCCACAAATCAATGGTCAATTCGAGAGAGTAATTCAGATTTTAGAAGATATGCTTCGATGTTGTGTTTTAGAATTCCAAGGTAGTTAGGAAAAATATTTTTCGTTGGTTGAATTTGCCTACAATAACAGTTTTTAGTCAAGTATAAAGATGGTGCCGTATGAGGCACTGTATGGCCGAAAATGCAGAACTCTATTGTATTTGACAGAACTCAGAGAGAATTAGATTCACGGGGTTGACTTGTTATAGAAATCGGAGAAAAAGTAAGGGTGATTCGTGATTGTTTGAAAACTGCTTTAAATATACAAAAGTCATACGCGGATTTGAAAAGAAAAGAGATTAAATTTTAGATCGGTGATAAGGTACTTTTGAAAGTATATCCATGGAAGAAAATTCTAAAATTTGGCCGAAAAGGCAAACTAAGTCCGCGATTTATTGGACCGTATGGCATTACAGAGAGAATAGGACTGGTAGCATATCGATTAGCTTTGCCATCTGAATTGGAAAGGATCCACAACGTGTTTCGTGTGCCTTTTTTGTGCCGTTATAGATCAGACCCTTCGCATGTGATTTCACCGACAGAAGTTGAGATTCATCCAGATATGACTGATAGGGAGGAACCGATCAAGATATTAGCCCGAGAAGTAAAACAGTTGAGGAATAAAAGTATAGCTCTTGTGAAAGTTTTGTGGCAAAGACATGGGGTTGAAGAGGCTACTAGGGAGCCCGAGGAGGCAATGAGAAAATAGTACCCAAACCTATTTTCTAGTAAGATTTTTGGGGACAAAAATCCCTAAAGGGGGAGAGTTGTAATAGCCTGATTTTAGGGCTAGTCAGAATAGTGGTTTTGGGACCACGAATCTGACGTAGAAAAATCCATTTTTATTATATTTTTATGGTCTAAAATTTTATGGAACTATTCTGTGAAAATCTTGTTCGAAAATTTAGTTAAAAGGACTAAATCGTAAAAAGTGCAAAGGTTGAGTTCTACTTGTTAAAAGTGTCCAATTGCTATGAGATTTTAAATTAGAGGTCCTTAGTTGGTAATTAGACCATTAGATAAGTTAGTGGACAAAAATGGATATGAATAGGTAAAATTTCAAAGTTATGCATTAAGGGCATTTTGGTCATTTGGAAAATAAAAGAATAAAAAGGGAAAATAAAGTCAAAATTGGTGTCCATCTTCTTCACCATAGCCGAAATTCCCTAAAGAGACCATAGCTAGGGTTTCTTTAACTTTCAAGCTTGATTATAAGTGTACCCTAGCGCCATTTTTAATCCTCTTTACATTTTTGAAGTCATTATCATCCGATCTATCTATTTCTACCATTATTTTGAAGTAGGGTTCATGTCTAAAAATTTACCCATGTGTGATATGCATGTATTTTGATGTTTGATGGAAGATATTGTATGTTTAAGGTGTGATAAACAACTTTTACTAAGTGATTTTTTTAGTGAAAATGCATAAAAAGGACTTATTTGTAAAAGTTGTAAAATGGGTAGTAGAAATGTGATTTGATGAAAAATGTGAGCTGTTATGAGCATGATTTAAGTTCAGCTAGGCTTGGGTAACAAAAAATGGATACATTTCATTTTACGAGCCTAAGGACTAATTTGTAAAAAAAGTGAAAAGTTAAGGGTAAAACTATAATTTTGCCATAATGTGATTTTTGGGACAGCATCGAGTAATGTGAAAATTAAATAAGTTAAATTTGCTATTATAGATCAAGAAAAACGAAGTTCGGACCTTGATCGGGGGAAGAACAAGGTTATTGATGATTAGGTCCATTTCCTACTATTTTGTACCGAGGTAAGTTTGTGTGTAAATAATACAATGTTATATTATGTATTTAATGCTTAATATTGCATAAATTGTATGATTGTTTCTATGGAAATATTCAATGAAGTTTCGATGATGAGAAAATGTAACGTCCCTTACCCGAGACCGTCGCCGGAGTCGAGCATGAGACATTACTAAACTTTTTTTAGCATTTAAACAAGTTCAAACAATTCTCGTAGTAAATCGTCCATCTGCGTCCACGATCGCTAAAAATCATATCTCGAGTTCTGAAACTCAAAATCAAATTCGTAAATTTTCCTGAAACTAGACTCATATATATACTTACAAATTTTTTCTAGAATTTTTGGTAAGGCCAATTAGTACAGTTTATTAGTTAAAGTCTCCCCTGTTTTAGGGTTCGGCTACTCTGACCCCTGTACACTACGAATCAAATTTCCTCCTGTACAGAGATCCAATGACCATGTCGTTTGTTTATCTTAAAACAAGACTCAATAAGGAATCCATACATATAAAGTTTAAGTCCTAATTATTTTTAAAAAAATTATGGTGAATTTCTAAAGTCAGAATAGGGGATCCAGAAATCGCTCTGACCCTGTTTCACCAAAATATAAATATCTCATAAAATACAACTCTTTTACTTATTTGGTTTCTTCCACATGAAAATAGATTCATTAAACTTAAATTACATATTTTATTCATCATCTAATTCTATCTCTACTATTTTTAGTGATTTTTCAAACTCACATCACTGCTGCTATGTGATTCTGTTTTATAGCCAATTTCACCATTTTATGGATTTCCATAGATTAGTTAGCACATAAAGCATACGTGTTATCAAATATAATCTTGATTAGCCACTCTAATAGCTAATCATTCTCAAACATTTCCATGCCATTCATGAGCCATATCATAAGATTATATACACAAAATGATTATAATGCTATACATGCCATATTCCCAAAATATACAAGTCATTATACCGAAATAGTTTGTTGATAGTGTAAGTGCGCCTCCGACCGTTCCCGATCTCCTAGCCGGCTTGACAAAACTACAAAGAATAGAGAGGAGAGAGTAAGCATAATTGCTTAGTAAGTTCACATGTAAATAGCAAGTAACATAACCATGCAATAATACAAAATCCACATTTGCATAATATCACCAAAGCATTCATATCATATTTCTCATTCATGATCCTAGCATATTATTGTTATATTGAAGTCTCAACCCGAGGGTTAAGTACATAATTGTAGAAATTTTCTCATTCACCACACTTACCAACATGTCACCTTCGTTTTAGGTACTCACCTTATCCACTTAAGATTTACCCGTTGAACACATTGGAATATGATTCGAATACACGGATTTCATGCACATGAGTGCCATACCCGCAGTTAGACAAACTCAATAGCCTGCGGAAATTATGTAGCCAAGATACCATGTAACCCGCCCATAAGTGAACTTGGACTCAACTCAACGAGCTCGGATGCCTAGTTACATCTCACGAACTCAAACTCAACTCAACGAGTTCGGAACTCAAATATCCTAGTGACATGTCACTTGTATTCTAATCTATTCCCAAGGTTCAAATGAGCTTTTTCCTCGATCAGACATCTTTGCCGTCTTCCACGGAATATCGAAACCAATACTCGGTAGCAATTCATATTTAACAAGTAGCACACATAATTTGCATATTACTCAATAATAACCACAAAGCATAATATTTCATGATATTAATCATCATATCATATAAATAACATTAGATTACTTAAAATGAAAATTATGTTACTACATTTACACCTGAACTTACCTCGGTACAAAATAAAGAAATTTTGCAATTTAGTCCACAATATTTTCCTTTCCCCGATCAAGGTTGATTCCACGTCTTTCTTGGTCTAAAATTACACATTTAGCTGATTTAATACTCACATTTATCAAAATAGTCCTTAACTCTAACTTTGGAAAAATTACGATTTTCCCCCTAAACTTTTGCATATTTACACGTTTTCCCCAAAGCTCAAAAATTAAATTTTTTTTTCCAAAATTATTATGTTTTATGACATGCTAATCATTTTTCCCTTCTATGGCAACATCAAATTCTCACTCTAATTTGTAGTTATAAACATTAGGTATTTTTACTGATTATGTCATTTTACTCGTTTTCACGTAAAATCGTTTAGCAAAAGTTGTTTAACACAATTTCAAACTTCATATTATACCATAAAACATCAAAATAAACATTATACCATAAAACATCAAACTAAACACATTTCACCTATGGGTATTTTTCCAAATATAAACAAAACGGGGCTTGGAATCACTTACTATGGAGCTTGGAAGCTTGAAACAAACCCTAGCTATGGAGAACCCTTGAAATTTCATCCTAATGAAGAAGATGGACATATTTTTCCATCTTTTTCCTTTTTTTAATCTTTTACTTACCAAATGACTAAAATACCCTTCATTAAAAACTTTGGTTATTTTTGCCTATATATGTCCACTTTTGTCCATGAAAACTTAATGATATAATTACCATTTAAGGACCTCTACTTCAATTATGCTCTTCAATTAAATCCTTTAACATCTAAAACTCATATTTGTCAACTTTTGCAATTAAGTCCTAATAGGGAAATTAGACATGCAATTCATGAAATTTTCTATTGATATTCTAACACATGCATCTAATCACTCAATAAATTATAAAAATTAATCAGAATAAATTTTTCTACTTCAGAATTGTGGTTTCGAAACCACTATTGCGTTTAGGTCCTAATTCAGGATATCACAACTCTCCCCCCTTTAAGGATTTTCGTCCCCGAAAATCTTACCAGTAAACAGGTGTGGGTACTAATTTCTCATAGTTTCCTCAGGCTCCCATGTAGCCTCTTCTACTCCGTGCTTTTGCCATAATACTTTCACGAGAGTGATACTTTTATTTCTTTGTTGCTTGACTTCCCGAGCCAAAATATTAATCGGTTCTTCATTGTAAATCATATCCGGTTGTAGCTCAATTTTCGTCGGTGAAATTACATGTGAAGGATCCGAACGATACTGACATAACATAGATACGTGGAACACATCATGAATCTTCTCTAATTTAGGTGGTAATGCTAACCGATATGCTACTGGTTCAACTCTTTCAATTATCTCATACGGTTCGATAAAACGTGGACTCAATTTGCCTTTCCGACCAAATCTAAGAACTTTCTTCCATGGAGACACTTTTGAAAATACCTTATCACCGACTTGAAACTCGATTTCTTTTCTTTTCAAATCCGTATAGGATTTCTGTCTATCTGAAGCAGCTTTCAAATAATCTCGAATCACTTTCACTTTTTCTTCGGTTTCTTTAATTAGATCAACTCCATAAATCTTATTTTCTTTGAGTTTAGTCCAATACAATGGCGTCCGACACTTACGACCGTACAATGCTTCATAAGGTGCCATCTTCAAACTTGTCTGATAACTATTATTGTAGGAAAATTCTACCAACGGTAAGTATCTTTCCCAACTACCTTGGAATTCCAATACACAACATCTGAGCATGTCTTCAAGAATCTGAATTACTCTTTCTGATTGTCCATCAGTTTGCGGATAGAAGGTAGTGCTGAAATTTAACGTCGTACCTAATGCTTCTTGTAAATTTTGCCAAAACCGTGAGGTAAACTTTGGATCTCTATCCGAAATGATTGACAAAGGTACTCCGTGAAGTCTAACAATCTCACTGATATATAATTCAGCCAACTTGTCAAGAAAATAATCAGTACGTACCGGAATAAAATGAGCTGATTTAGTCAATCTATCAACTATTACCCAGATGGCATCTTTCTTCCTCAGAGTTAACGGCAACCCTGACACAAAGTCCATGGTAACTCGATCCCACTTCCACTCGAGAATCATGATAGGTTGAAGTAGACCCGAAGACACCTGGTGTTCAGCTTTTACTTGTTGACAAATCAAGCATCGCGATACAAACTCGAAAATATCTCTTTTCATTCCATTCCACCAATACATTTTTTTTTAAATCATTATACATTTTTGTACTGCCCGGATGCATTGACAAACAACCACTATGTGCTTCGTGCAAGATCTTCTGAATCAACTTATCATTCTTCGGTACACAAATTCGATCTTTAAACATCAAGTATCATCAGAACCAATTCTGAAATCTGATTCCGTATCAGCTTCACATTGCTTTCTCTTGGCTTTCAAATCTTGGTCACTTTTCTAAGCTTCACAAATCTCTTGTAAAAACATTGGTCTTGCTCTCAACTCTGCTAAAATTAAACCATCGTCAGACAACGTCAACTGAGTATTCATAGCTCTCAAAGCAAACAACGACTTTCTACTCAAAGTATTGGCAACCACATTCGCTTTCCCCGGATGGTAGTCAATCACAAGCTCATAATCTTTCAATAATTCTAACCATTTCTGCTGTCTCAAATTCAAGTCTTTTTGCGACATCAAGTATTGAGACTTTTGTGGTTGGTATATACTCGGCACTTTTCATCATACAGATAATGTTGCCAAATCTTCAAAGAAAACACTATAGCAGCCAGTTCCAAATCATGAGTCGGATAATTCCTTTCGTGAGGTTTCAACTGCCTCGAAGCATAAGCCACAACTTTTCCTTCTTACAAAAGTACACATCCCAAGCTATTTAGAGAAGCATCACTATACACCACAAATTCTTTACCTGACTTGGGTTGTACCAACACTGGTGCCTCAATCAATAACTTTTTCAATTTCTCAAAGCTCTGTTGACATTCTTCCGTCCACTCAAATTTAACATCCTTATGGAGTAGTCTGGTCATAGGAGTAGCAATTATTGAAAATTTGTTTACAAACTGTCGATAATAACCAGCTAGACCCAAGAAACTTCTAACCTAAGTTACATTCTTCGGCGGTTTCCAATCAACAATAGCTGAAATTTTACTGGGATCAACCCGTATACCATCACCCGAAACTATATGACCCAAGAATCCGACTTCTCGAAGCCAAAACTCACTTTTACTGAACTTAGCATACAACTACTTATCTCTCAAAGTTTGCAAAACTATCCTCAAGTGCTCAGCATGCTTTATCTCATCTTTTGAATAAATTAAGATATCATCAATAAATACCACAACAAACTTGTCCAAGTATGGCTGAAATATGCGATTCATTAAATCCATAAACACGACAGGAGCATTTGTCAAACCGAATGGCATAACTAAAAATTCATAATGGTCGTACCTTGTTCTAAAAGTAGTTTTAGGCACATCTGACTCTTTTACTCATAGCTGGTAGTACCCAGACCTCAAGTCAATCTTTAAGAACCATGTCGCTCATTTCAACTGGTCGAATAAATCATCAATTCTCAGCAACGGATACTTATTCTTGACTGTCACCTTATTTAATTACCGATAGTCTACACACAATCTAATTGAACCATCCTTCTTTTTCACAAATAATAAGGGAGCACCCTAAGGCAAAAAACTCGGTCTCACAAAACCTTTGTCAGTCAACTCTTGCAACTGCGACTTTAATTCTTTCAACTCTGTTGGTGCCATTCTATATGGAGCAATCGAGATCGGAGTTGTTCCCGGTATCAACTCAATACCAAATTCTACTTCTCTAATAAGAGGCAAACCCAGCAACTCTTCTGGAAATACATCCGCAAATTCACATACAATCGGCATTGATTCAATTTTCTTCTCAAATTCCTTTGTATTCAACACATACACCAAATAAGCTTCATAACCCTTTCTCAAATATCTCTAAGCCGACATCGAAGAAATCATACTAGGCAATGCCTCTGATTCATCTGATTCAACCCGTAGAATATTACCATTTTCAAATTTTAATTCAATAACCTTTTGTTTACAATTTACTATAGCATCATGCAATGTCAACCAATCCATACTCAAAATGACATCGAATTCATCAAATGGCAACAACATCAAGTCGGTCGGAAAATAATGACCTCTAATCATCAAAGGACATTTCTTGCATACTATCAACTATAACACATTTGTCTAATAGGTTTGACACTTTAATCATAAATTCCATAGACTCAACAGGTATACTCATATCAGACACCCATTTCATGCACACATATGAATGAGTAGAACCGGGGTCAATCAAAGCAATAACATTAACATCATAAAGAGAAAAAATACCAGTGATCACATCGGGAGATGAAGCATCTTCACGCACCCTTATGGCATAAGTTCTAGCCGGAGCTCTAGCTTCAGTTTTAAATTCTGAATCTCTGACTACATTCTTGTTGTTTGCCTCATTTCCTGCATTTCTCGAAGATCTTCCTCTCGAAACTGCACCACTAGGTTTTGCATTCTGAAATTTTTCTCTCTCAATTCTCTGGATGATCTCTAATAAAATGATCCGGAGAATCACTGCGATAACATTCATTAGTTCAACATGGACCAAGGTGACTTCTACCACATCGTTGGCACTCGGGTCTAACAAATCTTGAATTTCCCACACTAGCCACAGAAGTAGTCTGGGATTTAAAACTCACATTTTGCTTTTTACAATTCCCATCTGAAATTTTTCTCTCTCAATTCTCTCGGGACAGTCTCTAATAAAATGATCTGGAGAATCACACTGATAACATTCATTAGTTCTACATGGACCAAGGTGACTTCTACCACATCGTTGGCACTCGGGTCTAACAAATCTTAAATTTCCCACACTAGCCACAGAAGTAGTCTAGGATTTAAAACTCACATTTTGCTTTTTACAATTCCCATACGAATGTCCAGCCGAAACATGAGAACGAGAATACATATCTCTAGATTTTCTAGATTGTGGTGGAAATGCACTACTCATCGGTCTTTTCTTCAAATTTCTAGTCTCAGCCTTAGCCTTTCTCTTTTCTTTAATTATTAGCCTTGCAACCCCAATCAATAAGTACTACGAACTCTTTCAACTCAAGAATTGCCACAAATACTTTAATGTTTTCATTGAGTCTATCTTCAAATCGTCTGCACATTTTAGCCTCTGAAGGAATATATTCTCTAGCATACTTACTCAATCGAACGAACTCCCTTTCATACTCAATAACTGTCATGTTGCCTTGTTTCAACTCGAGAAACTCTTTACGCTTCTGATCAACAAATCTTTCACTGATGTATTTCTTCCGAAATTCTTCTTGAAAGAATCTCAAGTCGCTTTCTCTTTCGGTACCACTTAAATCAATGTCTTCCACCAATAATAGGCTGAATCTCTCAACAAGGATATAGCACATTTCAAGCACTCTTCAGGTGTACAAGACAATTCATCAAATACCCGAGTAGAATTCTCAAGCCAAAATTCTGCTTTCTCGGCATCATCATCAACATTTGCCCTAAATTCTTCAGCCCCTTGCTTGCGAATTCTATCAACTGGGGTTCTATGAAATTTCATCAGATCCATACCTTGAGGCATCGGGGGTACTGGTTAAGGAATCGGGGGAGGTGGGGGAGGTTGTTGAGCATTCGGGTTCGTACGAACGAACTCGGTGTACCATGCATTCATCATCTGGAGAAAGGCTTCCTGAGCCCTTTCTCCTCCTCCTTGACTAACAGTAGGAGGTCGACTTTCAGTCGGCACAGCCCCTTCAGCAGGAGCTGGGCATTGCTTTCTACACCATCAGCCACAACTGGATCTGTATCCATTTACTATAAAAAAATCATTTTAAAGGTCAAGAGTCGTCACATTATAACAATATATATATAACATGTATAGCAAAACCCGTACATACGCCACATTAGTCTGAGAACCGACTAAACTATAGCTCTGATACCACCAAATGTAATGCCTCCTTACCCGAAACCGTCGCTGGAGTCGAGCATGAGACATTACTAAACTTATTTTAGCATTTAAACAAGTTTAAACAATTCTCGTAGTAAACTGTCCATCTGCGTCACAATCGCTAAAAAAATCATATCTCGAGTTACAAAACTCGAAATCAAATTTCGTAAATTTTCTCTGAAACTAGACTCATATATATACTTACTAATTTTTTCTAGAATTTTTGGTAGGGCCAATTAGTACAGTTTATTAGTTAAAGTCTCCCCTATTTCAGTGTTCGGCTACTTTGACCCTTGTGCACTACGAATCAAATTTCTTCCTATACAGAGATCCAATGACCATGTCGTTTGTTTTTCTTAAAACAAGACTCAATAAGGAATCCATACATATAAATTATGAGTCCTAATTATTTTTACAAAATTTATGGTGAATTTCTAAAGTCAGAATAGGGGATCTAGAAATCGCTCTGACCTTGTTTCACTAAAAAGTAAATATCTCATAAAATACAACTCTTTTACTTATTTTGTTTCTTCCACATGAAAATAGATTCATTAAAATTCAATTAAATATTTTATTCAACATCTAATTCTATCTCTACTATTTTTAGTGATTTTTCAAACTCAGGTCACTGCTGCTGTGTGATTCTATTTTATAGCCAATTTCACCATTTTATGGATTTCCATAGATTAGTTAGCACATAAAGCATACGTGTTATCAAATATAATCTTGATTAGCCACTCTAATAGCTAATCATGCTCAAACATTTCCATGCCATTCATAAGCCATATCATAAGATTATATACACAAAATGATTATAATGCTATACATGCCATATTCCCAAAATATACAAGTCATTATACCGAAATAGTTTGTTGATAGTGTGAGCGCGCCTTCGACCGTTCCCGATCTCCTAGTCGGCTTGAAAAAACTACAAAGAATAGAGAGGAGGGAGTAAGCATAATTGCTTAGTAAGTTCACATGTAAATAGCAAGTAACATAACAATGCAATAATACAAAATCCACATTTGCATAATATCACCAAAGCATTCATATCATATTTCTCATTCATGATCCTACCATATTATTGTTATATTGAAGTCTCAACCCGAGGGTTAAGTACATAATTGTAGAAAATTTCTCATTCACCACACTTACCAACATGTCACCTTCGTTTTAGGTACTCACCTTATCCACTTAAGATTTACTCGTTGAACACATCGGAATATGATTCGAATACACAGATTTCATGCACATAAGTGCCATACCCGTAACTAGACAAACTCAATAGCCTGCGGAAATTATGTAGCCAAGCTACCATGTAACCCGCCCATAAGTGAACTCGGACTCAACTCAACGAGCTTGGATGCCTAATTACATCTCACGAACTCGGACTCAACTCAACGAGTTCGGAACTCAAATATCCTAGTGACATGTCACTTGTATTCTAATCTATTCCCAAGGTTCAAACGGGATTTTTTCTTGATCACACATCTTTGCCGTCTTCCACGAATATCGAAACCGATACTCAATAGCAATTCATATTTAACAAGTAGCACACATAATTTGCATATTACTCAATAATAACCACAAAGCATAATATTTCATGATACTAATCATCATATAAATAACATTAAATTACTTAAAATGAGAATTATGTTACTACATTTACACCTGAACTTACCTCGGTACAAAATAAAGAAATTTTGCAATTTAGTCCACAATATTTTCCTTTCCCCGATCAAGGTCGATTCCACATCTTTCTTGGTCTAAAATAACACATTTAGCTGATTTAATACTCACATTTATCAAAATAGTCCTTAACTCTAACTTTGGAAAAATTACGATTTTCCCCCTAAACTTTTGCATATTTACACTTTTTCCCCAAAGCTCAAGAATTAAATTTTTTTCCAAAATCATTATGTTTTATGACATGATGATCATTTTTCCCTTCTATGGCAACATCAACTTCTCACTTTAACATGTAGTTATAAACATTAGGTATTTTTACTGATTATGTCAATTTACTCGTTTTCACGTAAAATCGTTTAGCAAAAGTTGTTTAACACAATTTCAAACTTCATATTCTACCATAAAACATAAAAATAAACACATTTCACCTATGGGTATTTTTCCAAATATAAACCCTAGGTTAAATTATTGCTAGAATAAGCTAAATCAAGTTACCGGGACTCAAAAAACGTAAAGAACATTAAAAACGAGGCTTGGAATCACTTATTATGGAGCTTGGAAGCTTCAAACAAACCCTAGCTATGGAGAACCCTTGAAATTTCGTCCTAATGAAGAAGATGGACATATTTTGCCATCTTTTTCCTTTTTTTAATCTTTTGCTTACCAAATGACTAAAATACCCTTCATTAAAAACTTTGGTTATTTTTGCCTATATATTTCCACTTTTGTCCATGAAAACCTAATGGTATAATTACCATTTAAGGACCTCTACTTCAATTATGCTCTTCAATTAAATCCTTTAACATCTAAAACTCATATTTATCAACTTTAGCAATTAAGTCCTAATAGGCAAATTAGACATGCAATTCATGAAATTTTCTATCGATATTCTAAAACATGCATCTAATCCCTCAATAAATTATAAAAATTAATCGGAATAAATTTTTCTACTTCAGAATTGTGGTTTCGAAACCACTATTCTGTTTAGGCCCTAATTCGGGATATCACAGAAAATCCATGTAGAACCTTAGGAATAGTTTAGGATACAAGTGACATGTCACTAGGAAACCATGTGTTATGTGATCTATGTGAATCCGGGTGCTGGTCATGTACATCCTACCGGTGGCTGGTAGTCCGGTATGTGTTGCGGATACCTGACAGTTAGTGTGAGCAGCTCGTGTAGCTACATCTTGACTGACAGCTTATGTGATAGGCCCGTGATTAGCTCGTGTGTGAGCCCTATGTGTTATAAGATATGAGGTTGCATTGGCTACATATGTGGCACGTACGTGCAAGACTTTTCGTGTATCCAATAGTATTCCAAGTGTTCAACGGGTAATCCGAAGAGTATGTCAAAGATGACAAAGTATGTGATTATGCTACGAGTTGGTACAGGTATGTATGTATAACTCATGGGTATGAACTTTGGTATGTGATGAACTCTTGGTAAGAATGCTAATGAGTGAATTATGCCTAAGATACATGATGATATTTATGTTAACTTATGTTGAATAATTATATGATTAATGTTGTTTATTATTTACATGCAAACTTACCAAACTTTAAAGCTTACTCCCCTTTTCTTTCCATTCCTTATAGAGTTGCCAAGCTAGCTCGGGGATCGAAGGTCATCGGAGCTCGATTCACACTATCAAACGATTGCTTTCGGTATACTTGGTTTCAATATTTTGAGTATGGCATGTATAGGGACTTGGTCATTTTGTTATGTGTCATATTGGTTTAGCTAAATGTTTTGGCATGGTAATGGTTAATGATTCATTTTGTATATGGCCATTGGAAGTTGGCAATATTAATTTTATTGGTCATTGGTATATTTATATGATGAAGCTTATTATGAAGATGAAATTGGCATGAATGGAAAAGAAAGTATGTGATGTTTATGCATGATAGATGTTAGTATGTGTAATTGATGTATTAACATCTTGTTTATGGATGATTTGGTTGTATGTATGTGCTTAGATTTGGTGTTGCTTGATGATGTGCAAGTTGGTGCAAGTAAAGGTGGCAAAATGGCTTGGTAAATAGCCTTATTTTGGCCACACGGGTAGAGACACAGCCGTGTGTCTTAGCTGTGTAAACGACATGGCCTAGGGGCATGGGCGTCTGTATAGGGCATGTGAAGTCTGCATCTATTTTATGAAAAATTTCAAAAATTAAATTCGCCACACCGCCTAGTGCACGAGTAGGTGACTTGGTCGTGTGACTCCCTTTGGTGCATGACATCATAAACAGAGAGTTACACGGGTTAGGGACACGGGCGTGTGTGACCACACGGGCAACCCACATGGGCATGTCCCAAGCCACACGGGCATGTGACCCTGTTTTGAGGAAAAAAATTTCTAAGTGTTTTAAAAATTTCTAAAGTCCTTGGTTTAGTCCCGAACCACTTTTAATGCATGTTTTGGGCCTCGTAGGCTCGTTTTTGGGACGATATGTTTGTAAATGAAAAGTTTTAAATTTGGATGGAAATTTATGTCTCGATTTTTTATGTTAGTTTGTGTTTAAGTCCGGTGATACCTCGAACTCTGTTTTGGTGTCGAATATGGGTAAGGGGTGTTACATGTGTTACAGATTCTCCACAACTCGTTTGAGAAACATCAATTAAAGGTTAATGTCCCAATTCATAGCTCATGTGAGCAATTTCATTCATAGCTCATGTAAGCAACTCTATTTCGCATATCCAAAATTTATTTGTTATAGTTCTTCGGGGCAAAAAGAAAATAGTAATTAAATGAATATGAAATGAATAGAAAGATTAAATATGAAATGAATAAGAACTTAAATATATACATTAATAATCTAGTATGAATCGGATATCATATGTTATGCTATATTGAATTATTGTACTTGTATATGTGAATTGCTTTATAGAGGCTTGATGTATGAGTAAATTGACAATTTGATTATATCATGGAAATGTATATGAAAGTAATAGGATGCCAAAAGATTCTTTTACTTAGCTACATTATTTTTTCATTTCTTAAATGTTGATTTATCGAGGTAAGTTAAATGAATTTCAATGGACTTAGTAAGCATTCGTAATGATTATCTTGCTTTTTTTTCTACCTCTGTATAGGTCATTTCGCAGAATGCATCGGTCGGATCAACCCGGAGCTCACATTATCCAGCCTCTGATTCAGTAGTATTTTTATTATTTTAGACTCGATTATGTGGCATGTATATAGGGTTCAATTTATACTTATGTTGTCTTGAATGATTATAGGTTTGGCCTAATGATGATATTGATTTTGGATGATTTGGTAAGTTGTGAAAATGTGTGTGTAAATTGGCATTGCATTAATGTCACATCCCTAACCCGTATCCGTCGTCGGACTAGGGTTAAAGGCATTACTAGAAAAATTGGAACATTTTACAAATAATTCATAACCATCATCCACAATCATAATCAAACATTAGTATAGAGTCCTTTAGATAGGTCATCAAGACCTTAAACATGTTTTAGAAAGGGGACAGGACTAAACCGAACACATACAAAATTTTTTAAAACTTAAACAATTTTTCAAAGTTATACAGGTCACACGCTCGTGTGAACAGGCCGTGCGCCTTACACGGCATTAGACATGCCCGTGTGTCTAGGCCGTGTCAAAATAGGGCATACATACTGACTTGGGTCACACGGTCAGTCACACTCCCGTGTTCGAAACTAACTTGGCCACACAGCCTATCACACGCCTATGTGTGCGTTCATATAGTCTGCTCAGGCTTATTTTGAAATGGCCCTCGAGCAACACAGCTAAGACACACGCCCGTTTCCCTGCCCGTGTGGGCAAAAATAGGCCATTTATAAGGCCAATTTGCTACCCATTTTGGATCCTTCCAACAAGCATCAAATCCACATCATTTTATACTAAATTTTTAGCCAATTCAAAACCAAAACATTCAATATTTATGCTATTTCATTAACAACAATTTCATGCTTGTAACACATACCAAATCATGTCATTCTTTAAGCCAAAAACATACCAAAACTTATGGTTTATAACCTTGATATACTCATTCAATCTCATACCACATTCTTACCAATTTCACAATTAGCACATACCAAAAACTTACCAAACTTACCAAATCTCTTGGCCATTAAAAAAAACACGTCATATTAATCTTATTGCATCACATTTCGTACATCAAAATCAAATCATAATCACAAAAAAAAAACAAGCCATATCACATGGCTAAATATATACATCACAAAACATAATCAAAGTGCTTCTAGCCCATACATGCCATACTTCAATATATACATTTTCAAAAGGTACCAAAATAGAGTTCGATAGTGTGGTGATAATTCTCGACAATCCCCGAGCTTCCAATAGCTTCGATATCTATAAAACAATTGAAAACACACACAAAGTATGCTTTCAAAAGCTTAGTAAGCCATATACAAATAAACTTATCATATAATATCAATTTAGATCAATTCATTCATATTACTCAATGCAAAATACATTCACATAGCCATATGTATCTTATAGTTCATTTGATCATAATACACATATGTATATATCATATCTCAATCTCATAACAATTCATACTTATCTTATATTCACAAAGGTAGATGTACTTACCTTTCATTTTCAACATGGTATACAATTCAAACATACCTGAATCGGATACTCATTCACATAGTCATTCATTTTCTCAGAATGACCATTGAACGGTTTGATATCAATAAGGATACTCAGATAGCTCAGAAAGCTCGTACAATGCCAACGTCCCAGACGTGGTCTTACATGTAATCAAATATCGATGCCATTGTCCCAGATAGGGTCTTACACGAAATCAAATACGATGTTGATGTCCCAAACATGGTCTTACACGTAAATTATAAGTCGACACCAATGTCCTTGATGTGGTCTTACACGAAAACACATATCGAATCCTATGTCATGACACATGTATCCTAACTATTCCTATGGTTCGTACGGGGCTTTTCGGATGTCAAAAATTTGTCGATGCTTTCTCGGATATCTCATGCTCAACTCATATAATCATTTATCATTGTTCAATAGAATATAAACATTAATAATTCAATTCCAAAACACATTTATTTGTATATCGACTTACCTCGTACGGATTCGAACGGATGAAATTGACTACTCGACGACTTTGGACTTTCCCCTATCTAATTTTGTTTTCTTTGGTTCTTAATCTAAATCAATTCAAATTTAACTTATTGAAACTCACATTCATTCAAATTAATCCAAAAACACATATTTAGGGCATTTTACAAATTAGCCCTCACATTTTCACGTTTTGACACTTTAGTCTGAATTTCACAAAATCACCAAATACACAAAATTTCTTTGTACACATGCTTAGCCGAATATTCATAGTGTTCATATAAGCCCCCAAATTTCATTTATTTCACATTTTAGTCCATTAAAATCTCATTTTTACAATTTAGCCCAAATTACTCAAATTCATAAAAAATTCAAAGACAAAACATGTTAACCAAATACATATCTTTCATTTATTAACAACAAACTTCATAAAACTCATAGTTTCATTAATGGCTTAACACAAAATCATCAATAAAATCAGAAATTAACGCATGGGATTAGTAAAACACAAAGAAACGATCACAAAAATGTAGAAATTATCGAAAACGGATCAAAAACCTTACCTAAATCAAAGGAAACAATAGCCGAAACCCTAAGCTTGATTTTTTTTTCTTTTTCTTTTGATGATTTCGGCAAAATGGATGAATTAATCATCTAATTTCATGTTCTATTTAATTATAACACCAATTAATAAACCTTTTACCATTTTACCCTTTGTAATTAAACATTAATAAACAATTATTGTAATGCCCCAAATCTAAGTATTTATTTTTATATGTTTGTGTCACACAACTGTGTATCTGTTTCAGTGGTTAAGTATTCTGGGAAGTGTTTGAGAAGTCTTGGGTTCAAGCCTTGGCTTGTGCAAAAATTTTGTTTCTTACTTGAATAAACCTTGTCTCTAGTCAGTAGGCTTTTAAATAAAAGTGGGTGTTTTATGTCAGAATGGGCCTGCTAGTCTAAGGGATAGGTGGCATGTCACTGATACTAAGGGTCTTCAGTTCGAGTCCTACTTTGTGCAAGAGAGTGTTTTATTTTGCTGCACTTGCCGTGTGGGTAGTAGAGGTTGACCGAAACACTGCTGAGTTGAGTGGAGTTTGAATTTGGTGGTTGAGGAGATTATGATGGAGGGATTTTAGGAGGAAAATATGGGATTTGGAGGTGTGGAAGAGTTGGTGTCGAATTGGTATTCTAACCACTCAAAATTCGGCCTTGGTGGGATTACTCTCCATTTCGGCTATTGTGAGCATTTTAAGTTCTTTTCTTTTCTTTGGAGGCTGAATTGTGCTTGGGAATTTTGGCAGTATCTTGTTTCGGGTTTGCATTTAGCACTCTTCCCCTTTTCTCCTTGGCCGAATGCTCTCCTTTCTCCTCTCTCATTTCTTTTAGGTCTAACAACTCCCCTCTTTTACATATTTTGTTTTAGGTCGATTCCCTTCTCTACTCCATTTTCTTTCCCTCTCGATTCTTTAACCTTTTCACCTTGTTACCTTGGTCGAATACTTCATCCCTCCCTCTCTATTTTTATTTTCGGTTTTGGCAATTGTTCTTTGATCATAAGGTTTTGGGCACACAGTTCTTCTCTCCCTCTCTCTCAATTGTTTTCGTTGGCCGAATATTGGTAAGTAAGGCTCTGCCTTACTTCTTTTCCCTTTTAAATTTTTCACTTTATTGAACACCATCCTTTTACTTTTTCTCTTCTTTTTGATTACTCCTCTGTTTACCTTTCAGATCAATCCTCTTTCTCGGTTCTTTGTACGTGATAAACCGTAATTTATACATATTTTTACCCCATGTTTAATGCATTTTATGGATGATTTTCCCTTAGAATTGGTGAATTCGATGCTTCTAATTCTTTAATTTCATGTTTTATACTTAGGAGAGCATAGGAGAGCGAAAGGAACAAGAAACGGGCCAAAAATGGAGAAAATGGGCCAAAGTACGAAATCAACACTGCCTGGACTTCTTCACACGGGCAGACCACACGACCATGTCAATTTGGCAGGCTCAAGCACGGCCTGAAGTAATCATACACGGGCGTGTCCTTACCGAGCCCAAGTTGAGTCCAATTCGAAAAAGGCTAATTTTGAGGGCTCTTAGGCATTCCGAAGCCTATAAATACACCCTAGAGTAGGAAGAAAGAGGACACACAGGGAGGAAGTAAGAAATTAATCCAAGGAAGCCGATTGATCCATCTCAGAAGCCGAATTCATCATCAAGACTGAAGATCTCCCCTCAATTTCCCTCCAAGAGTTTTGGGTTTTCTTTATGTTTTGTATTCTTTATTATTCTGAGATGTTTTCTTATTTAGTTATGAACTAAAACCCCTAAATACCTAAAGGGAACGAAACCTAAGACGAATCTTGTTATTATTTTCTGAATTGTATGATAAATATTTAACTTGTTCTTAATTATGTGCTCTTAATTCTTGTTTTCATATCCTAGGATACTGATTCAAGATAAGCTCTTTTCAGAGGAGGAATAGACTCTGTCTAAGAGTACATTTGTCATAATTAAGCGGTGTAATAGCCCAAAATCGGGTCTAGTTGGAACAAAGATTTCGGGACCACAAAATCTAAGATAGAAATAATTATTTTATGATTATTTTGAGGTCTATGATATGATTGCATGATTGTGTGAAAATTTCGTGAAGAAATTCTATGCATAAAGTGCTCAATTTGAAGTTAGGGACTAAATTGAATAAGTTGCAAAACTTGCATTCTAGAATTTTCTAGTATGAAATTGCTTTGAAATATTAATTAGGAGGTCTTAAATAGCAATTTTACCAATTTCTAAGTTATGGACAAAAGTTGGGCATGGATGGAATTTTTGAAAGTTTAGTAAGGAAAGGCATTTTGGTCATTTGGTAATTAAAAGAAATAAAAAGGGAAAATAAAGCGAAAATTGACTCATCTTTCTCATGGAGGCCGAAATTAGCATGGGGGAATCCATGGCTAGGGTTTTCAAGCTTTCCAAGCTCAATAGTAAGTCCGTTCTAACCCCGTTTTTCAAGTTCTTTACGTTTTTAGAATCCCGGTAATTTGATTAAGCTTATTCTAGCAATAATTTAAGCTAGGGTTCATATTTGGAAAAATACCCATAGGTGAAATGTATTTATTTTGATGTTTTATGATAGAATATGAGGTTTTAAATTATGTTAGACAACTTGTGCTACTCGGTTTTGAGTGAAAACGAGTAAAAAGGCTTAATTGGTAAAAATACCTAATAGTCATAAGTATATGTTAGAGTGAGAACTTGATGTTTCCATAGGAGGAAAAAGTGATCAGCATGTCATAAAACATAAGAATAAGGGATGAAGTTTAATTCCCAAGCCTAGGGGCAAAAGTGTAAATATGTAAAAGTTTAGGGGCAAAATTGTAATTTTTCCAAAGTTTGAGTTAAGGACTGTTTTGAATAGTACATTAATTAAATAAGTAAAATATGATGTTTTAGATCTCGGAAAATGAGAATTGAACCTAGAATGAGAGAAAAATCGAAAATTGGGAAAGTTGGTAAAATGGCCGTTTTAGTATCGAGGTAAGTTTATATGTATAATAAGCATTAATTTATGCATGTTTCAATGTAAAATTGATATATTTACTATGATTGCCAAGGTGTTGAAAGTATGTAAGTTGGTGTGATAATAATATAGCAATAATGCTGTAATTTTTATTTGAAAGTTAAATTTAGTGAATTAATTGAATTATGTTAAATTAAATGTTTATGGTGCCCAGTTTATGAATTGATTTAAAAATATGTCTATGGTACATGAAGTGCATTGAATTATCATACATAAATGTGATTTCTATGATTATGGATATTATGGGAAATTGTAAGTTCATATGATTTTTAGTAAGGCAATGTGTAATTTAATGTTATTGCCTTGATATTAAATGAGATGTAAGTTTATATGTAAGTAATACATCAATATTACTTGTATTATGATATTTTATAATAATATTGGAAATATGTTTGTTGATAATTACTTGATTTTTGAAATTGTTGGAAAAGAGAGAGAAATCCCGGTTGAACCTTCGGAAAGATTGGATGATACAGATGGTATGTAGCTAGGTCACATGTATGGTGCTGAGTGCACATCATGTGTACAAGAGAGCTACAAGACATTATGATGTAGCTAGGTCACATGCGTGGCTCCAGGTGAAGGACACCATGTAGATAAGAGAGCTACGAGATAAACTGGCTAGGTCACATGGGTGGTACTGAGTGTTCACCATGTGTACAAGAGAGCCGAACTATATGATGGGTAGAGCTATGTGCTGAAACCACCAAGTATCGAGGATTGATTCGAAATATTCAACGGGAGACTCTCTATGTATTGCTTTGTGAGTTTTGTGATGAATAAGTGCAGGAACTTGGTTATGTGAATGATGTGTACATTAAGCGACTGGGATGTGGTAAGGTTATAAACAAGTAAATTATACGTAAGGATGATTTTATGGTGACCTTGTAATCATGGGCCTATACTTGTGATGTATGAAATGTGGTGAAAATGATTTGTGATATGTATGTTAAAATGAGGTTAATACAAAGAAAGTGTGAAAGAGTGAATTAGCAATAAAACTGTTTTGGACAGTAGCAGTGACGTGATTTTGAAAGATCACCAAAAATAGTAGAAATTGAATCAAAGGCTGAATGAGATATTAAATTAAATCTTAATGATTATATTTTCGTATAAAAGAAACAGAGCAAGAAAAGGAGTTCTATATTTTGAGATATTTATGTTTTTGTGAGACTGGTTCAGAATGATTACGTGATCCCCTGTTCTGACTTTGGAAAATCACAAAAATTTGGATAAAAATAATCAGAGGCTTAAACTTATATTTTTACAATCTATAATGAGTCTATTTTCAAGATAAATCAACAAGAACATTATCCAAGTTCTGTTTTGTGAGATAATTAATTTTTAGTGAAGAGAGGTCAGAACTGTTAGAAAGTGAAACAGGGGAAAATTTAATGAATAAACTGTACTAATTGGCTAAACCAAAAATTATGAAAATTTTATGGTAGAAATATATGTGAGTCTAGTTTCAGGAGAAATTTACGGATCTTAATTTGGAGCTCTGTAGCTCGAATTATAAATAAGTAAGTGACTATGACTCATATGGATAGTTTAATGTGAGCATTTATTAGTAAATTGTGAAATCGTACTTACAAGAATGCTATTTTCATTAAGGATGTGGAATGGAGAGGAGGAGGAGGAAAATAAATATATGTGGAATACATGGAAACTATGGTATATGAAATATTGATATAATGAAATAAATGATATGTGTTTATTAGAAAACAGAAAGAGAATGATATGTATCATGACATGTATATATATATATATATGACTAGTCTCAATGTAATGCTTGTTGGGTATGGAGTTGAATTGAAATGTTTCAGGCAAACATGTTATTCTGCGCATCTGAATTGTGGTATTTTATAAAGATATGATCTAGCTTTAAATATGAATGCTTGATGATTAAGCCGAAGATATTTGGTAGGATGATAATCTTGGTATAAATGTACAAGTGTGTAAGAGATTAAGGTTGACCAAAGCTTGGAAAATAGCCTAGGTATATTCCACACAGGCAGAGACACGACCATGTGTCTCAGCCGTGTATGGAACACGGCTTTGGGAGACGGGCGTGTGAAACCTTAAAGCATGAAATTTCCAAGATTTTCGTAAGTTCTCGGTTTAGTCCCGAACCCTTTTTAAAGTATGTTTTGGGCTTCGTAGACTCAAATAAGGGACAATGTGTAAGTGAATGAACATTTTGAAATATGAATGAAGTTTTATGGCCCGTATTTTAGTTTAATGTTTGTATGTTTGTCCGGTAACGCCTCGTACCTTATTCTGGCCTCGGGTAGGGGTAAGGGGTGTTACAAGCTGAGTTGTTTGCGTGCCTAGGCATAGGGTGACAAGATTTTTCCGGATTAGTGAAACCTAATAAGGGGATCCATAGATTGAGTTAATGCAACCCTAGGGTGTTAATTAGAGAAAAGTCTCAATTATTCAATCTAGGGATTAGATGTTATTAGTCTTGAATAGGGATAATAATATAACTTAGGGATCTCCATAGAATAAGTTAAATGAATAAATCGTCCGATTCGGAGCCAGAATAACAAGTATAGTCTAGGTGGATTTTTTCCTTAGGTATTGTCTGAATTCAATCGATTTTCCCAAAAGAAATTCCCCAATTATATTCTCTGTGAGTTCTTAGTTTAGATAATTAGTTAGTTAAAACAAAACCTCTTTATTCTTAGGCTAGATAATAAAAAGACAGTCATTACTAGTACTTTTAGTTCCTTTGGGTTTGACAATTCGGTCTTGCTAAAACTATACTACTGTTCGATAGGTACACTTGCCTATATCGCGATAATAGTTAGTTTCAAGAACGATTAATTATAAATATTTAAAACCTATCATGAAATCATGCGATTAAGTTTTTGGCGCCATTGCTGGGGAACTAAGATATTAGAAACGCTCAATTTTTATTACTTTAGCCATTTACTTTTTCTTTCTCTTGGAAGGTTTTTATAGTCTATGACTAGAAGAAACCTGTCAGGATCACTATTTTTTGACGAAGAAATCGATCGCACAGTTCGTAGAAACCAAAGAGAAATAAGGTGAAGCTTAAGATACACAAAGAACAAGCAAGAGGACGATACTCAACCCTCAACCGAAGAGATGGCTGAAAACCAAGACAATCAGCTACCTCCTGTAATTGCGGTTAATCAAAATCCTGCTCCACGCACTATGTATGATTATGCTAAACCTTCTTTAACAGGAACTAAATCAAGCATAGTTAGACCTGCTGTAGCTGCAAATACTTTTGAACTGAAACCTAACACAATTCAAATGATACAAAAGTTTGTTCAGTTTGATGTTTTGCAGGATGAAAATCCCAACGCTCACTTAGCAAACTTTTTGGAACTATGCGATACATTTAAAATTAATGGTGTTTCTGATGATGCCATTCGTCTTCGGTTATTCCCTTTTTCATTAAGGAACAAAGCTAAACATTGGTTGAACTCATTACCACGAGGGTCAATCACTACTTGGGAACAAATGACCGAAAAATTTCTATTAAAATATTTCCCGCCGGCTAAAACGACCAAATTACTTAATGGTATCTCTTCGTTTGTGCAGATGGACTTAGAAACTCTTTACGATACATGGGAGAGATATAAGGACTTACTGAGAAGGTGCCCTCACCATGGGTTACCGCTTTGCCTACAGGTTCAAACATTCCATAATGGTCTGAATTCGACTCGGCAAATGGTTGACGCAGCTGCTGGCGGAACCATCAATAATAAAACACCTGACGATGCTTATGAATTTATAGAGGAGATGTCACTGAATAACTATCAGTGGCAAATCATGAAGACAAAACCAACTAAAACAGTAGGCGTTTATAACGTCGATTCAGTTACTATACTATCAAACCAGGTAGAACTTCTAAATAAAAAGATTGATGGTTTACTTGGTTCTACCTAGGTACATCCAGTAATGGGGTGCGAGATGAATGGAGGAGGAGCATGCACAGAGTATCAACCCTTCAACCCTAGATCGAGGAGGAAGAAGTCCAATATATGGGTAACAATAACTCTCGATCCCAAAATAACCCATATAGTAACATTTATAATGTAGGTTGGAGGAACCATCCCAATTTCTCGTGGGGCGGTCAGGGACATCAAAGACAACAACATCCTCTGGGTTTTCAACAACCGCCCTATCAACTGAAAAGAAGCCGAACCTTGAAGAGATGCTCACAAAGTTTATCTCGGCGTCAGAACCCCATTTCTAGAACACCGAGACAACACTTAAAAATCAACAAGCTTCAATCTAAGGGCTCGAAACTCAGATAGGCCAGCTTTCTAAACTAATCTCCGAACAACCACAAGGTAGCTTGCCAAGTAATACTGAACCCAACCCAAGGGAACAACTCAACGCAATTAATATTCAAGATGACGAAGGAGTCGTTGAGCTTGAGCCAGAACCGATGCAGGAAACTGTGGTAAGCAAAGGTCAATGTGAGGTAGGTCATAATAAAAACAAATCAGTGAATGTTGAATATAAACCTCGTGTGCCATACCCTAAAGTGACAAGGAAAGACTGCTCAGATGAACAATTTGGTAAATTCCTTAAACTCTTAAAAAAATTACATATTAACTTACCATTTATTGAAGCCCTATCATAGATGGCAAACGCAACGAAATTTTTAAAGAAGCTTTTAGCAAATAAGCAGAAGTTGGACGAGGCGTCGCATGTGGAACTAAATGCAGTTTGCTCAGCTATTCTCCAGAATAAACTATCCAAGAAACTAAAAGATCCAGGGAGTTTTACGATTCCTTACTTAATTGGTAGTTTAGATATTAATGCATTAGCTAATTTAGGGGCTAGTATTAACGTCATGCTCTACAAAATGTTCAAACAATTAGGTCCTAGGAAACCCAAACAGACTAGGATGAGCATTCAATTAGCAGATAAAACTATAAGATTTCCTAGGGGTATTATTGAAGATGTGCTAGTTAAAATCGATAAATTTATATTTCCCGTGGACTTTATTGTTCTAGACATAGAAGAGGATAGCAACACTCCTTTAATTCTAGGAAAGCCTTTTTTATCAACTGCTAAAACAATCATTGATGTTGGCACAGGTGAACTCACACTCCATGTGGGAGACGAAACAATCACCCTTCAAGCTCGCAATCCTGGCAACACATCGAAAATTGAAGGTGATCGTTTCACCCATTCTACTAAAATTGACAATATGGTACAACCTACTTTGTAGGAAATGAGTCTGAAGGAAGCACATGAGTCATTCTCAAACAATAGTAGAGGACTTGTTCATAAAGATCAAAGGTTACAAATCGAGGAGCTAGATGAATGGCGGATGCATAAATCGAGAACATATGATAAACCAAAACTACGCCAGGACGAGCTCAATACCTTTCCAAATCAACTTAAGGTTGGAGATAAAGTTTTATTAGATACTGCAGATCCTCACATTGTCACTACCAAACCGAATGAAGAAATCCCTCTTACGGTACTTAGCATTTTCCCATTCGGTATAGTCGAGGTGAGTCATCCCAAGTTCGGTACTTTTAAGGTAAACAACACCCATTTAAAACCTTTTTTTGATGAGATTGATGGCAGGAATGAGGAGTATAAACTCCTCAAACCACCATGATCATTCAATGGAAAGGTAAGTCAAGCTTAGACTATAAATAAGCGCTTCTCGAGAGGTAACTCGAACACTAACTGTATTAACTTCTTTAAAATTTAGTTTTCAACACCTAACTTACTAACGGAGCTCTTGAATACAGGTTTTCCACAGAGACACGGCCAAGAGCACGGGCATGCTTTAGGCTTTAGGAAAATAGGGCAATGATTTTCCCAACGTGGGCTACGATAAAACGCCAGATCGTGCGACATGGCCATGGTTGAACCTGCCAAAACAACACGGGCGTGCGACACGCCCGTGTGGAAGAACCATGGGTGAACCTATTAAAATAGCACGGGCGTGCGACACGCCCGTGTCTAGCGCCCGTGGTCGAACCTATTAGATTGACACGGGTGTGGGTCTATATACACGGGCGTGGGAGAAGCGAACAACGCCAGACACGGCTGTGCGACACGACCGTGTGCACCCACATGCCCAAGGAACAGGGGTGTGTACTAAATGTCAAACGCGCCCAAATTCAAAAATTGCAAATCACACGAGCTGAAATTGGGGAACACAGGCGTGTTGCCTAGCAGTGTGCCCCAAAATCTATAAATACCCTGCACTATTCATTTTCTTCCCCACTCAAAAACCCTAAACCTAGCCGCTTCAAGTCTACACGGCCTCTCCGCCACGCCCATACGCCGCTTCCAACTTCATTCCTAACGCTTATTCTTCAATTCTTTAACGTTTGTTCACTCTTTTACCTTTAACTCCACTCATTTTTATTGCTATAATCTTCATGTATCTCACACTATGCTATCATTCAAGTTTCATTTCTTTTAGATTAGTTATCATTCATTTCACATGACATATTTTTATGAAACTCTCATGCCTTATTCACTTATTCTAAATCAATATTCATAATTTTCAATTGCTTCTTGTCATTTACCATTACAACTCATGCCATGTGCTAAATTTATGTTCTTTATATTTCTATTAAATTCTTTACCATTTTTACTCATATCACCATGCTAGTGCCATAAAAGTATGCCATTGAACTTATTATTTTAGTTAGTTTTAGTAGTTGTGGCCTGAAGTTATGGTTTTTATTTAAAATTTGTCTTTGTTTTACTTTGACGACTCATCAAGATGACTTGATAATTCTAATCACAGGTACCATGTTATCTTCACGTGGTAAAAAGGCCGCTGTCCCTGCTTCAAAGAAAAGGAAGGGAGCATCATCTTCCTCGAGTCCTACCGCGAAAGTTTGTCACCTTTTGCTGAGGTTCCCCATCGGGCCCCAAGAAGAACTATTCCAAATACTCTGGGCCTGACCTTTAATTGCGGGTCATTGCATCGGCGGGATGCGAGAGAACAAGTTCGGATTGGTCAAGCGATTGAGCCTTCCTAACCACCGACCCTTGGGAGCTATTCTTTGGGATCATCGAGCCAACATACCTCGAGATCACGATGGAACTATGCTCAACGTTCCATCTTCAGACCGTAATGATGAACTACGATGATCCCAGCACGGTCCAATTTGCCTAGGCGGGTTAGTCCGCCAGCTTAGCGTCACAGAATTCGGTACAGCGCTGGGTTTATATACGGAGGAATTCAAGGAGGAGAATGACTTATATGCTCTCAACCGCCACATCCATCGTTCTCCTTCACGGTGCTGGGACGCACTAGTACCAGGTGGGACCACCTACAATCCTAGCCACTCCAAGGCATTAGCTCTCCCTCCCTCTCTGAGGTACCTATACGCCATTTTAGCTCACACGATTACATGACAGCGAGAGAGCACTGGCGTCGTCAACACTCACGACGCCTACTTTTTATGGTGTATGTTGCATGGGCACGTCATCGACCTTGCATATTTCATCGCCCTTGTGATTCATCACCAGACGGAGCGGCATCGGAAGGGGGTCATCTCCATTGGCCCCTAAGTTACTTGTTTGGCTTGACACTTCAGAATCCTCAACACCGCGGCCCAAGAATCATCCATTACCCTCATCGGCCAGATGTCTCCACAAGGCATCTCAAGCATGCTTAGTATGAGGATGATCGAGAGGCGCTGAGGAACCTACCTTCCCCAATATCGTCTCTCCCAATCTACTGAGGAGAAGGCTCCAGAGGACATTCCTGGTGATGTCCCTCCACAGCATGAGGACCCACTGACTCAGCCACTACCACCCTCTCGTCCAGTTCATGCGGCGACTTCATATGCTGACATCTCTGAGTGCCTTACTCGATTCGAACAACAGTGTTTTCAACGATTTGACAACATTGATGCTACTCTACAGCAAATTTGTTAGCACCTCCGCATCTCATCGCCAGTCCCACTTCGCAAAC
Source organism: Gossypium arboreum (assembly GCF_025698485.1). Taxonomy (NCBI): domain Eukaryota; kingdom Viridiplantae; phylum Streptophyta; class Magnoliopsida; order Malvales; family Malvaceae; genus Gossypium; species Gossypium arboreum. The sequence continues at coordinate 94,417,095 of NC_069075.1, forward strand.
CATCCAGTGATGAAGATGTTTAAAAAATTTATTTATTATTTTATGTTTTTAATTTTTATTAAAACTACTTTTTACTTTTTATTATATTTTAGAATTTTATTTTTAATTATCAATTTCAGTAATTTCTTTGTGAGTAATTATTCTTCCTAATATCCCCTAAAAATTTCCTGATTTTATCACAGTTATATAGAGCTCCTAAGCTCATCATCGCATAGGAACTAAAAACTCCACCGGGAAAGGTTCTCCACGACTGCCATGTCCTGATCGACCATGACCATAGCTACCACTAGATATAACATTCTTTTGGCGCAGGACTTATGGACTAATGAACCTATACCACAGCCAGAGTATCCTCCTCCACTCTCGCACCGATTACTCTCTAAAACTCCAGTTCGAGGAATTCATCATATAGGATGTTTCACTTCTCCCCATATCTTATGATTACAAATTTATCTTTTCCTATATATCTTTGTACATTGAGGGCAATGTACATCTTAAGTGTGGGGGGGGGGGTATTCATTTCATTATCAGAAAAATCCCTGAATGACTGCCTTGTTCTCTTGAAAAGCTCTCATATCATATTTAGGATAAATTTTGATTGATTTATGATTTTGATTGATATATCTTGAATTAAAATATAGGCATTTATGCATTGATTGTTTAAACCTTAAAACATTAGATAATCGAGCATGATAAGTTGATTTTTAAAAATTTAAAATTTTAGGTTGTTTCCCCAAAGTTTAGGTATTATTTTGAGTTGGAATTCACAAGTTTTAAACATCAAAAAGCCATAATTTTTGTGAGATTTTTGAGCCTTTTGAGCATCTATTAATTCTTTCATTCTTACTTTTATTATTGTTTTGAGTGCGTCAGTATTGAACTGTTATTCTAGAACTTGCTTGATTATGCATGTCAAGACCACACCATTTGATTTGATATGTCAAAATGAGAAAGGCACTTAGGATTAACCCACTCATGACATGAAAAGCCTACCTCCATGATTAACCCTTAGTAAACCCCGTTGAGCTAACAAGCCATTTCATGTATTACCCTTAATATTAACCCTTAACCCATTTTTTGTTGAAATCCCCTCAATTATTTTTTTATCCCTATTTTTGTCGAGATTTGAGTTGAATAAATTGCTTAGCTATGTCTTGTTCTTAATAGTTAGTCTATGTTATTTAACTTCTTCTTAAAAAAAAAACATGTTTACATATTAGTAGTGATCTTTTGTTTGTAAGCTTCAGTATTTAAATTCCATAGTCAGAGAAGGAGTTATGTTGTACGTAAGTGATGATTAAATATTTTTCTAGTTAAGTAATTTTTCAACTCAATCTTGATTCTAACCCTTTCTTTCAGCTTGTGACCACACCCCTTAACCAAGCCTCATTACAACCCTCTAAAGACCTTTTGATTGATGTATCATCTCAATTTATAGTGGTGGAGATTTGATTTTCATGCAAGCCTATGGTAATGACTTTTCATTATTGACTATTGAGTGCTTCATTTATTGTCTTTAAACACCTCGAGTGATTTGAGTGAATCTTTAGTGAGGATGTAAAAATCTGTGACATTTTGAATACAAGGTAATTACCTAGATGATGGGAGACACCTATGTTTTCAAAATAAAATGCTCAACTTGGAGTGTTTGAAACTTTGATGTTCTTTGAGTTGAATTCTCAATGTATGATTACCTATGGATTATTCTGAGATATTATCGATAGAAATTATAAATTGAGAAGAATTTATTTTGATTATGAGTTGAGAATTTTGCTTGAGGACAGGCAAATGCTTAAGTGTGAGGGTATTTGATAAACAATAATTTATACATATTTTTACCCTATGTTTAATGCATTTTATGGATGATTTTCCCTTAGAATTGGTGAATTCGATGCTCCTAATGCTTTAATTTCATGTTTTATACTTAGGAGAGAATAGGAGAGCGAAAGAAACGTGAAACGGGACAAAAACAGAGAAAATGGGCCAAAGTACGAAAACAACACGGCCTGGACCTCCTCACACAGGCAAACCACATGCCTGTGTCAATTTGGCAGGCTCGAGCACGGCCTGAAGTAATCACACACGGGCGTGTCCCTACCGAGCCCAAGTTAAGTCCAATTCAAAAAAGGCTAATTTTGAGGGCTCTTAGGCATTCCAAAGCCTATAAATACAACCTTGAGGAGGAAGAAAGAGGACACATAGGGAGGAAGTAGGACACATAGGGAGGAAGTAAGAAATTACTCCAAGGAAGCCGATTGATCCATCTCAGATGTAACACCCCTTACCCATTACTGTCGCCGGAACAGGGTACAAGGTATTACAGAACATAACACATACCATTAAACATAACCGAGACAGAAATATGTCATCCAATTTGATAGTGCATCGTATAACATATGTCTTGAACAATATTAGCCAACTTTAATGGCTTGTATGAAGTAGTGGTCGAGAAATCTTGTAACCAATATATTTTAAACCTAGGCAGTTATGACACGTAACAAAATAATTAAGCCTACTATACATGCCATAATTCAAAACGTTTAGTTCAAATACCCTAAAGTATTGATAGTGCGGGTAGATCTTCACGATCCTTAACTCCTGGGCAAGCTGGAGGACACTATAAGACAAAAGAGAGAAAACAAAGTAAACTTATAGCTTAGTAAGTAAGTATGTAAATAATAATTAAAGAATCTAATATGTTTACTCAACAATTCAGGTATATCTACTTTAACTTCACTATTCATTCCACTTTGATTAAGCTGTCTCTGCTGCATTGTATTCACTAAATAAATCATAACTCGAGTTACAAAACTCGAAATTCAAATCCATAAAATTTCCCTGAATCTAGACTCATAAAGCTTCTTGCTAATTTTTTTATAATTTTGGTTCAGCCGATTAGTACAGTTTATTAGTTAAAGTTTCCCTGTTACACATTTCGACTGATCGACCTCTGTTCACTACTGAAATGAATTTCTCTCAGTACACAATTCAAACAACCCTGAAGTCTGTTTCATTTAAAACTAGTCTCAATAAGGGATTTAGGAATGTAAACTATATTTCTTAATTTTCTTTTTACAATTTTTAATGATTTTTAAAATTTGGAATAGGGGATCACATATTCATCCTGAGCAAGTCACGTACAATTGTAAATATATCAAAATATAAAATTCCTTTGCTTTCTCTGTTTCTTTTATATGAAAGTAGACTCATTACACTTTAATTTCATATCTCATTCAACCTATAATTATAGTCCTCCTATTTTTGGTGATTTTTCAAAATCACATCACTGCTACCATCCAAAACAGTTTTAATGCTAATTTCACTCTTTCACACATTCTTTATGCTAACCTTATTTTATCTTATATATGTATATACCACAAATCATTTTCACCACATTTCATTCACCATAAGTGTAGGTCCAAACCACAATGTCACCACAAAACCATCCCGTTGAACAATTCGGATCAATCCTCGATATTTAATGGTTTCAGCACATAGCCCCACCATCATACTTCATTTAGTTCGGCTCTCTTGTACACATGGTGAACACTTAGTACCACTCATGTGACCTAGCCGATTTGTCTCGTAGCTCTCTTGTCTACATGGTGTCCGTCACTTGGAATCACGCATGCGACCTAGCTACGTTTATCTTTCACGTAACTCTCTTGTCTACATGGGATACATTCCGTATCACACATGTGACCTAGCTACTACATGGTGTCTCGTAGCTTTCTTGTACACATGATGTGCACTCAGCATCATACATGTGACCTAGCTACGCTCCCTCTATTTTATTCGATCTCTCCGAATGTTCAACCGGGATCTCTCTCTCTATGTCTATTTCCATTCTTCCAATAGTCGATTTATATTTTAACATCAGCTAGTATATTTATATAATAGGCTGAAATATAAGAATGTACATGAAATTATTGTAATATTTACATACAAACTTACCTTGGTGCAAAATGTGGAAATTTTGCAATTTAGTCCAAAACTTTTTCCTTCCCCCGTTCGAGGTCAATTCCACGCCTTTCTTGATCTATAATAACACATTTAGCTCATTTAATACTCATACTATTTATTTCAATCCAAAAATCACATCATGGAAAAATTACATTTTGCCCCTAACTTTACAAAATTACAATTTTGCCCCTAGGCTCGGGAATTTAATTTCATCCCTTATTCTTACGTTTTATGATATGCTGAACATTTTTCTCTTCTACGACAACATCAAATTCTCACTCTAACATATAGTTATGAACAATAGGTATTTTTACCGATTATGCCGTTTTACTCGTTTTCACTTAAAACCGAGTAGCACAAGTTATTTAACATAATTTAAAACCTCATATTCTATCATAAAACATCAAAATACACAAATTTCACCTATGGGTATTTTTCCAAATATGATCCCTAGGTTAAATTATTATTAGCATAAGCTTAATCGAGCTTAAGGATTCCAAAAACGTAAAGAACATTAAAAGCGGGCTTGGAATCACTTACTATGGAGCTTGAAAGTTGAAGAAACCCTAGCTATGGAGAGAGGAGAATTCGGCAGCAACTAAGGAGGATGATGATCAATTTTGTGTTATTTTTCCCATTTTATTTCATTTAATATCCAAATGACCAAAATGCCCTCCTTACTAAACTTTCAAAATTCCTTCCATGTCCTAATTTTGTCCATGAACTTAAAATTGGTCAAATTGCTATTTAAGGCCTCCTAATTAATATTCCAAAGCAATTTCATACTAAAACTTCGGGATGCAAATTTTGCAACTTATTCGATTTAGTCCTTACTTTCAATTTAAGCACTTTAGGCATAGAATTTCATCACGAAATTTTCACACAATCATGCAATCATATCATAAACCCCAAAATAATTATAAAACAATTATTTCTATCTCGGATTTGTGGTCACAAAACCACTATTCCGATTAGGCCCTAATTCAGGTTGTCACATCAGAAGTCAGATTCATCATCAGGACTGAAGATCTCCCCTCAATTTCCCTTCAGGAGTTTTGGGTTTTCTTTATGTTTTATATTCTTTATTATTTTGAGATGTTTTCTTATTTAGTTATGAACTAAAACCCCTAAATATCTAAGGGGAATGAAACCTAAGATGAATCTTGTTATTATTTTCTGAATTGTATGATAAATATTTAACTTGTTCTTAAGTATGTGCTCTTAATTCTTGTTTTGATATCCTAGGATACTAATTCAAGATAAGATCTTATTCAGAGGAGGAATAGACCCTGTCTAAGAGTACATTTTTTATAATTAAGTGGAGTTGTTTGCTCGCCTAGACATAGGGTGACAAGATTTTGCCGGATTAGGGTGAAACCTAATAAGGGGATCCATAGATCGAGCTAATACAACCCTAGGGTGTTAATTAGAGAAAAGTCTCAATTATTCAATATAGGGATTAGACGCTATTAGTCTTGAATAGGGATAATAACATAACTTAGGGATCTCCATGGAACAAGTTAAATGAATAAATCGTCTGATTCGGAGCTATAATAACAAGTACAGTCTAGGTGGATTTTTTCCTTAGGTATTGTCTTAATTCAATCTATTTTTCCAAAAGTAATTCCTCAGTTCTATTTTTTGTGAGTTCTTAGTTTAGATAATTAGTTAGTTAAAACAAAACCTCTTTATTCTTAGGCTAGATAATAAAAAGACAGTTATTACTAGTACTTTTAGTTCCTTTGGGTTTGACAATCCGGTCTTGCTAAAACTGTACTACTGTTCAATAGGAACACTTGCCTACATTGCGATAATAGTTAGTTTCAAGAATGATTAATTATAAATATTTAAAACCTATCATGAAATCACACGATCTACGCTACATCACTGATCTACAAGCTACTCTTTCGTTGTTGGTAAGTGGTTTAGAGTCTATTGTAAAGAATCATAGGTTACTATATGAAAGATGGTGTTGGATGGTAAGTGTGGTGCAATTGAGATTGTATTATACTTCAAGTATGAGTTTAATAAAAGGTTGTGACTTTTTTTATAGGTGGTGGTCGAGGTTGATTGGCACGTCTCTTAAGAACCAAGGGTGCGATTGCGATTGATTTTGGGTAAGGAGATTATGATCAATTTGAAACTTCGTTAGGTCCCATCTAAAACATGAGTTAAGTAACTAATTAGATGTCATGTTCATTTAGTTCAGGTATAAGTCAGTAAAAGTCGTAAATCAGTGTGTAAACACTTCTCTAATCGTAAATCGATAAAAGTCAGAATAAGTGACTGACGACACTACACGGGTGTGCGCTCACTCGTGTGGTAGTCTATATGCCTAAGCATGGACATATGTCTGTTGAAGCCGGCCATGAGCGATATTATGGGTCGAGGCCGTATTGGGCCATTTAGAGCCGAATTGGGTCGTGTGGGCCCCACGGGCATGTGGGCCCCATATGGGTAAACCATACGGATGTGTGGAGAATATTAGGCTAGACTGTGTTATCTCCACAGCCAAGGCCATTTCTAGGCTATGTGGGCCACACGGGCCCGCATTATGGGCCGTAGGCCCATTTTCACTGTTTGACTGTTAAGGTTGCATGGGTCACCCGAGATGACTGTGGACCTACCGTTGGGTCAATAAGTGAACCCGGACCCTTAATCGATAAATTGAATTTTATGCCCTTATGTGTTAAAATGATTGATATGCCCCATGAGATGTATGATTATATTTGAGCATGCCAATACACGTATGATATTATGACACGACATAACATGTTGCATGATATGTTGCATGGGGATGGGTTATATTATGATTGGAGGAAGTGTCCTATACTGGCAGCTCTGCTGCAAATACTGTTTAGTGCTGCAACCTGTACTATTTTAGAGTGTAGGGATGGATGGGTTGATTATATCCCCCACATGGAGTGCAGGGCTAGACAGAGATGGAGTGTAGAGGCTGGTTGGGTAGGATCTTTGATTGCATATCTGTACTGTACTGTCTTTGAAATGGGCTCACCCAACCGACATCGACATCTTGTAATGGGTTAAGGCCCTAGCGATCTTGAATTGTCCTTTGGATTGGGCTTAGGCACAAATTGTATATACTTTTTTTTAGAAGCCGAAATTGTATATACTTGTTGTTTGATTATTTTATATGGGATTACACACTGAGTTTTTCATAACTCACCCATCTGTTTATCTATACAGGAATCCCCAGACTTAGGCGGATCAGTGCTGCGAGGGACTCAAAGGTGGCCACAGAACTGCACGTACTTCTGTACTTTCGTACTTAATTTATAAATTATAAGTAATTTTATTTTTGGGTATTTTTAATGTAATACGGCCTCTTTGGATTTTATTTTTCATTTGGGATTTTAATTTGCTTTGGTTATAACTGCTAGTACTAGGAACTCGAGTTTTTTAAAAAAAGAAAAACGATGTTTTCACAAAGCAAACGCAATTGATTTAGAAAGCTTCTGCTATAAAATGATAACTTGACATTTTAAAAGTTTTAAAGTAAATACCTTTTGATTGGGTCGCAAGTTTAAAATGCATGACTCATTTTATAAATCATCATTAAGATAACACGTCAAAGATAAATATGGAAAAGGGTTTTCAATGATACCACGTTTTGCGAAAAACACTTTAATATGACATCGTCAGATTCAGCCATAACATCCAGGCCGGGTCTGGGGTGTTACATTTAATGGAATCAGAGCCAAGTTACAAATTCAGTTGTGGATTTTGGGTTTCTTGTAAAACTTGGAATTTCAAAAAAAACTATTCTAAATTATCTAAAAGTATTTTGAAATGTTTTTACTGAATGTGTGGTACACTGAGTCTCCGACATTGATTCTATAAGTCCTTTAAAACTGATGTTTTCTTAAATCAACATACTGAGACAATTATAGGTAGTAGACTGTACTGAAATACTCTATTTAGGCCAAAAACTATAGTAAGATTGCGATTTGCGAAAACGAACTCTGAATTACTAATGCTATTTTCCATAAAATATATGTTAATAAACATTGGAACAGTAAAACTGATGCATAAAACTGTTAATATAGATAAAACACAATTCGATAATGAGCACCAGAGGTATTCGTGGAAGGGCTACAAGAGGCGGTAGCGGAGGCCATGGAGGTGCTCGGGCTGGGTCTTCGTCATCTGGCCACATGCCTAATGTTGAAGCTAGAGAGGCACCGGCTTTACCTGTGACTGAGACTGGGTCTCATGATCGAGCAGCTGGGGATGAAGCACTGTCCCAAGCTATGTTACGGATTCTGAAGATGGTCGTTGAGCCCAATACTGGTGTTGTGGGCTGTAGGTCTATTACAGAACGAATTCAATCTAATGAGGCTGAGATTTTTAGGGGTATTACTGGAGTTGCTCTTAATGTAGCTGAATATTGGATTGAATCCACACAAAGGATCATGGATGATCTTGACTGCACCCCTGAGCAGAAATTAAAGGGGGCAGTGTCACTACTGTGAGATGAGGCCTACTAGTGGTGGCTTACAGTTAAAGAGAGCACTCAACCCGATCTATTGACCAGGGAGTTTTTCAAGACTGCTTTCTAAAGTAAGTATGTGGGTGCTAGCTATATGGATGCTCGGAGGAGAGAGTTTCTGAATTTGACTCAAAGGGATAAATTAGTGGTAGAATACGAGGCTAAATTTTTTTGGTTAAAGTGCTATACATGAGGGATAGTGGGAACTGAGTATGAGCAGTGTGTTCGTTTTGAGGATAGCCTCAGGGATAGTCTTCGAGTTTTGATAGCTCCACAGAGGGAGCGAGATTTTGTTGCTTTGGTTGGTAAGAAAAATATCACCGAGGAGGTGAAGAGCGTTGTGCGCCAGAACCATGAGAAGGAGAGAGGTAGGAACAAAAGGGATTCAGAGCCCTCAAGTTCATTTTTGAGGCTTAAGAAAATGGCCAGAGTTGATGGGCCGGTCAGAGTTGGGCCCCCTATTGCTGCTACTGGATCACAGCCCTGTGCTAATTATGGGAGACGCCATCAAGGCAAGTGCTGGAAAAGGATTAGGGCATGTTTGAGATGCGGATCATTGGAGCATCATATCAGAGATTGTCCACAGAGGCCCGATCAAATGCAAGCTACTGGTATGGGTACTGTACAGCCACCGAGGGGTGTTCAGCAGCCACTGAGAGGCCGTGGTCAGGCCAAAGGTGGAAATGGTTTGGGCTATGGTCAGAGGGCACCGGACAGAGGTGCTGGTCATACTAAGGTGAGGTAGCCAGCCCTGGTTTATGCTGCACATCGCCAGGATGATGGAGATGCCCCAGATGTTATCACAGGTACGTTCATTATCTATAATATACCTTATAATGCACTGATAGATATAGGATCTACTCATTCTTATATGGCTTGTAATGTGTCTGAGACTTTGGTTATCATGGTTGAAAGTATTACGAGTGAGGTGACTCTGTTGAGTCTATTAGGGTAGTCCTTAAAGGTAGATAAACTGTTCAGAGATGTACCTTTGGAGGTTCAAGGAGTTATCTTTTTGGCGGATTTGATGGAACTTCCTTTTGGAGAATTTAACTTAATTCTGGGAATGGACTGGCTGGTTAAGCATCAAGTGAGCTTGGATTGTGCTACTAAACTGATGGTACTGAGAACTGCGGAGGATGATGAGGTAGTTGTAATTGGGGAACGTCGGAATTACTTATCAAATGTGATATCTGCATTAAGGGTCGAGAAATTGGTTCGTAAGGGTTGTGACGCGTATCTAGCCTACATCAGTGTTGTAGATTCTGAGGTTTCTTCTGTTAAGGATATCAGAATAGTTAAAGACTTTCCAGATGTTTTTCCTGATGAATTACTTAGGTTACCTCCAAATCATGAAGTTGAGTTTGGGATTGAGCTCTTGCCTGGTACAGCTCTGGTGTCCATCGCCCGTTATAGAATGGCACTGAAGGAGCTTGTGGAGCTTAAGGCTCAAATCCAAGAGGTATTGGATCATGGGTTCATTTGACCTAGTGTGTCTCCGTGGGGAGCACCGATTTTGTTTGTGAAAAAAGATAGATCTATGCGTATGTGCATTGATTACTGGCAATTGAATAATTTGACCGTTAAGAATAAGTATCCCCTACCGAGGATTGATGATCTGTTCGACCAGTTTCATAGAGCTTCAATTTTCTCTAAGATTGGTCTCCGATCGGGGTACCATCAACTGAAGGTTAAAGAGACTAATTTTTATAAGACAGCGTTTAGGACTCGTTATGGTCATTACGAGTTCCTAGTGATGCCGTTTGGGCTGACGAATGCACCAGCGGCCTTTATGGATCTGATGAATCGAGTGTTCCAACCCTAACTGGATCGGTTCGTAGTGGTTTTTATTGACGACATTCTGGTGCATTCGAGGACTGAGGATGAACATGATGCACATCTTTGAGTTGTTCTGCAGATTCTAAGGGAGAAACAATTGTACACCAAGTTCAGTAAGTATGAGTTCTGGTTACAAGAGGTAACATTTCTAGGCCATGTGGTACCTGCTGAAGGGATTAGGGTTGATCCTCGGAAAGTTGAAGCTGTTCTGGATTGGAAGTCGCCTAAGACTATATCAGAGATTCGCAGTTTTTTAGGACTGGCAAGGTGCTCTCGACGATTTATTAAGGGGTTTTCATTGATTGCTGCACCTCTGACTAAGTTGTTTCGTAAGGGTGTGTCGTTTAACTGGACTGATGCACAGAAAGAGAGTTTTGAGAAGCTTAAAAAAGTTCTGACAGATGCCCCTGTTTTGATACAACCAGAGTCTGGGAAAGAGTTTATTGTTTACAGTGATGCATCACATGTTGGGTTAGGATATGTATTGATGCAAGAAGGTAAAGTAGTAGCTTATGCGTCTCGTCAACTTAAACTCATGAGGTGAATTATCTAACGCATAACTTGGAATTGGCCACAGTGGTATTCGAACTGAAATTTTAAAGGCATTATCTGTACGGTGAGAAGTGTATTATTTACACGGATCATAAGAGCCTCAAGTATCTCCTCACTTAGAAGGAGCTAAATCTTAGGCAGCGTAGATGGGTTGAGCTGCTTAAAGACTATAGCTGTAGATTGAATACCATCCTGGTAAGGCCAATGTGGTGGCCGACGCACTGAGTTGTAGAACTATGACTGATCTGAGGGCGATGTTTGCTCGCCTCAACTTATTTGATAATGGTAGTCTGTTGGCTGAACTTCATGTTAAACTGACGTGGATTGAGCAGATTAGGGGTAAACAGTTAGAGGATGAGACATTGGGTCTTCGATTCCAACAGATTGAAACTGGTAACATATCAGATTTTGGATTAAATAACGAAAGGGGTACTTTGTTTTTGTGGGAGAATCTGCGTACCAAAAGATATTAATTTGAGGCAATCTATACTGCGAGAACCGCATAGTAGCCCTTATACTATGCATCCTAGTGGGAATAAGATGTACTGGGATCTTCTTGAGTTACATTGGTGGCTGGGTCTTAAGCGTGAAGTTACCGACTTTGTGAGTAAATGTCTGACTTGCCAGCAGGTTAAGGCTAAACATCGGTTACCCTTGGGGTTGCTTCAGCCAGTTAAGATTTCGCTTTGGAAGTGGGAGAGAGTGACTATGGATTTTGTTAGTAGGCTGCCCTTAATGCCTACTAAGAAGGATTCAGTATGGGTCATCGTGGATCAACTGACCAAATCTGCCCATTTCATACTAGTTTATACTAATTACTCCATACAAAAGCTGGCTAAACTGTATGTGTTTGAGATAGTGAGACTGCATGGGGTATCAGTTTCCTTAATATCTGATAGAGATTCTTATTTCCCGTCTCGGTCTTTAGAAGAAGCTGCATAAAGCTCTGGGTACAAGGTTGGATTTTAGTACTACGTTCCATCCTCAGACAGATGGTCAGTCAAAGAGGGTGATTTAGATACTGGAGGACATGTTAAGGAGTTGTGTGATTGATTTCTGAGGCAGTTGTGAGGATTACTTACCGCTAGCAGAGTTTGCTTATAATAATATCTATTAGTCTATCATACAGATGGCACCTTAAGAGGCATTATATGGTCGTAGGTGTCATACTCCTTCGTGTTGGACTGAGTTAGGTGAGCGGCGTGTTTTGGGCCCTGAATTGGTTTTTGATATCGAGGATAAAGTTAGACTAATTTGAGATCGACTGAAGGTGGCATCAGATAGAAAAAAGTCGTATGCGGATCTAAAGCGAAAGAAGATTGAGTATTCTGTAGGGGATTTTGTTTTCTTCAAGGTCTCGCCATGGAAAAAGGTACTGAAGTTAGGACGGATGGGCAAGTTGAGCCCTAGGTTCATTGGGCCTTACCGCATACTGAAACGTGTGGGGCCGATTTTGTATCAGTTAGAGCTACCTCCAAAGTTGGACTGGATTCACGATATGTTTCACGTCTCTATGCTGAGGCGCTACATTCTGATCCCATGTATGTTATTTCGGTTAAGGAGGTTGAGGTTAATCTAGGTCTGACTTTTGAGGAGGAGCTGGTTCAGATATTGAATCATGATGTAAAGATTTTAAGGAAGGAGTCTATTCCTTTGGTTAAGGTTCTTTGGCATAGTCAAAACGCTAAGGAGGCCACGTGGGAACCCGAGGAGGCAATGCGACAACAATACCCGCATCTATTCTAATCAAATAAATTTCAAGGAAAAAATTTTCTTTTAGGGGGTAGAGTTGTAACGCCCCAAAATCTAAGTATTTATTTTTGTATGTTTGTGTCACACAACTATGTATCTGTTTCAGTGGTTAAGTGTTCTGGGAAGTGTCTGAGAAGTCTTGGGTTCAAGCCTTGGCTTCTGTAAAAATTTTGTTTCTTACTAGAATAAACCCTATCTTTAGTCAGTAGGCTTTTAAATAAAAGTGGGTGTTTTATGTCAGAATGGGCCTACTAGTCTAAGGGATAAGTGGCGTGTCACTGTTACTGAGGGTCTTGAGTTCGAGTCTTGCTTTGTGCAATGGAGTATTTTATTTTGTTGCACTTGGCGTGTGGGATTTTAGGAGGAAAATTTGGGATTTGGAAGTGTGGAAGAGTTGGTGCCGAATTGGTATTCTGACCACTCAGAATTCGGCCTTGGTGGGATTACTTTCCATTTCGGCTACTGTGAGCATTTTGGGTTCTTTTCTATTTTTTTGGAGGCCGAATTGTGCTTAGGAATTTTGGCAATATCTTGTTTTAGGTTTGCATTGATCACTCTTCCCCTTTTCTCCTTGGCTGAATGCTCTCATTTCTTCTCTCTCATTTTTTTTAGGTCTAACAACTCCCCTCTTTTACATCTTTTGTTTTGGGCCAATTCCCTTCTCTACTCCATTTTCTATCCCTATCGATTCTTTCCCCTTTTTACCTTGTTAGCTTGGCCGAATACTTCATCCCTCCCTCTCTATTTTTGTTTTCAGGTTTGGCAAGTGTTCTTTGATCATTTGGGTTCGGGCACAATGTTCTTCTCTCCCTCTCTCTCAATTATTTTCGTTGGCTGAATATTGGTAGGTAAGCCTCTGCCTTACTTCTTTCCCCCTTTCAATTTTTCATTTTGCCGAGCACCATCTTTTTACTTTTTCTCTTCTTGCTGATTACCCTTCGTTTACCTTTCAAATCAATCCTCATTCTCAGTTCTTTGTATGCTACATCACTGATCTACAATCTACTCTGTCATTGTTGGTAAGTGGTTTAGAGTCTGTTGTAAAGAATCATAAGTTACTATTGAAAGATGGTGTTAGGTGGTAAGTGTGGTACAGTTGAGATTGTATTATACTTCAAGTATGGGTTTAATAAAAGGTTATGACTTTTGTGTAGGTGGTGGTCGAGGTTGATTGGCACATCTCCTAAGAGCCAAGGGTGGGATTGCGACTGATTTTTGGTAAGGAGATTATGATCAATTTGGAACTCCGTTAGATCCCATTTGAAACATGAGTTAAGTAACTGATTAGATGTCATGTTGATTTAGTTCAGGTATAAGAGTCTTCAGAGCGCAGATTACCTTCAGATCACATCAGGTGTGTAAACATGCCCTAATCTTAAATCGAAAAAAGCCGAAATGAGTGACCGACGACACTACACGGGTGTGCGCTCGCTCGTGTGGTAGTCCGTATGCCTAAGCATGGGTGTATGTCCATTGAGGCCGGCCATGAACGATATCATGGGTCGAGGCCATATTGGGCCATTTGGAGCCGAACTGGGTCGTGTGGCGTCACAGGCATGTGGGCCCCAGACAAGTAAACCACACGGATGTGTGGAGAATATTAGGCCAGGATGTGTTATCCCCACGGCCAAGGCCATTTATGGGCTATGTAGGCCACACATGCCCATAATATGGGCCGTAGGCCCATTTTCACTGCTTGACTGTTAAGGTTGCACGGGTCACCCGATACGACTGTGGACCTACTGTTGGGTCGATAAGTGAACCCGAACCCCTAATCGATAAATTGACTTTTATGCCATTATGTGTTAAAATGACTAATATGCCTCCATGAGATGTATGATTATATTTGAGCATGCCAATACACGTATGATATTATGACACGACATAACATGTTGCATGATATGTTGTATGGGGATGGGTTATATTATGACTGGAGGAAATGTACTGTACTGGCAGCTCTGCTACAAATACTGTTTAGTGCCACAACTGATACTATTTTGGAGTGTAGGGATGGGTGGGTTGATTATATCCTCACATGGAGTGCAGGGCTGGATAGAGATGGAGTGTAGAGGCTGGTTGGGTAGAATCTTTGATTGCATATCTATACTGTACTGTCTCTGAAATGGGCTCTGACCCAACTGATGCTGATATTGTAATGGGTTAAGGCCCTAACTGATACTGAATTGTCACTGGATTGGGCTTAGGCCCAGACTGTATATACTCGTTATTTGATTATTTGATATAGGATTACACACTGAGTTTTTCATAACTCATCCATCTGTTTGTTTGTACAGGTAATCCCCAGACTTAGGCGGATCGGTGCTACGAGGGACTCAAAGTTGGCCACACAACCGCACATACTTTCGTACTTAATTTATAAAGTATAAGTAATTTTATTTTTGGGTATTTTTAATGTAATACGGCCTCTTTGGATTTTATTTTTCATTTGGGATTTTAATTTTCTTTGGTTATAATTGCTAGTACTAGGAACTCGAGTTTTTTAAAAAAAAAGAGAAACAACGTTTTCACAAAGCAAATGCAATTGATTTAGAAAGCTTCCGCTATAAAACAATAACTTGACATTTCAAAAGTTTTAAAGTAAATACCTTTTGATTGGATTGTAAGTTTAAAATGCACGACTCATTTTATAAATCATCATTAAGATACCACATCAAAGATAAATATGGAAAGGGTTTTTCAATGATATCACGCTTTGCGAAAAATACTTCAATGTGACATTGCCAAATTCGGCCATAACGTCCAGCCAAGTTTGGGGTGTTACAATTACATTAAGGTCGTTAATGTCCACTCATAGGTTCAATGGTGAAATAACAACATAAGGACCTCTCAATTATAAAAAAAAATAGCAAATAGGCATTTTAGCAAATAGAACTCATCTTTTACATTTTACGCAATTAGGTCCTTTTTGAAAATTAAAAACACAAATGATCAAATTTTCATACGAAACTTTCACACATGCTAATTCACATATAATAAACACAAGAAATAATATTAAAATATTTTTGACTCAGATTTGTGGTCCCGAAACCACTATTCTGACTAGGGTCTAAACCAGGCTGTTATAGGTAAGCCATGTTTGAGACAAGTGGTTGGCTAAGTTCTAATGTTCTATAGGTTGATATAACATGTTTGGATTGATTGGTTTGTTCGGCTTTGAATGTGATTTGTTAGTATGAGTTTTGGTATATGGAAATGATATTAAAATGGTGTCAAATGGTAAGTTTATGTATATAGGCTTGAAAGCTATAAGTGTTTATCTTGTGTGGAAATAGTTTTGATCCATATGAATTGCTCAATTTTGAAGTTTTTATAAGATTTGTTTACAAGTAAGGTTAATGATAACATGAAAAGTGATGAAATAAGCATATGAATGGTTAACTTGAGTGACATAGATATGTGAGTGGAAATCATGAAATATAATGATATGATTAAATACTAATTGTGGCAGATTAATAAATGATTTTGGTACTGATAATTTGGTATGAAATGTATATATATGTCTTAGATTTCAAGGTATGTGTTTGAGAGTGAAGAATGACAATGCTTGGATGTTATGGTGTATGGCTTGATGTATAGTTGGTTAGTAGAGAAAATAATGTGTATTAAATTTTTGCATAATGTAACAGCTTGGTTTTAGCAAAATTGGAACAGTGGTTTTTTTGGGACCAGCAATCTGAGGTTGTAAAATTATTTTAATATTATTTTTGGTGTTTATAGTATGTGAATATATATCTGAGAAAATTTTGTGAGTCAATTTTACCATTTAATAGCTCAATTTGAGAAAAATGACTTAATCGCAAAAAATGCAAAAGTTACATTTTGTATGTTAAAAGTGCCAAATTGTTATGGCTTATTAAATGGGAGGTCCTTATGTTGTAATTACACCATTGATAATGGAATTTGACAAAAATGACCATTAAATGAATGATTTTAAATGGTTATAAATAAGGTTAATACGGAAAATAGATTATTAATGTTATATTAAATAGAACTAAAGCCAAAATTAGTCCATTATGATCTTCTTCACACCAAAAATCAAAAGAAAAGAAAGCTATTGAAGCATTTTAGGGTTCGACTCTCATTGTCTTTGATTAATGTATGTATTGAGCTCGGTTTTTGATGATTTTTATGTTTTTGTGATCGTTGCTTTGAGTACTAGCTAGCCCATGCCTAAATTTTGGAATGTGTTGATGATTTTGAAATTTTTCATTGATGAATGCTTGAGTTTTTGAATGTTTGATGATGAATAATGAAAGCTTGGTGCTTGATATACATGTTTTGTAAAGTGATTTTGAGTAAAAATGCATATTTGGGATTAAATTGAGAAAAGTGTAAATTGAGGGGTTAAATTGCGAAATAAATGAAAGTTTTTGGCTACTAGGGGTCCCTAGGAAATTTAGCTAGGCTTGAGTGTAATTAAATTTTGTGTAATTTGTGTTTTTGTGAAATAGGGACTAAATAGAAAAAATGTAGAACTTTAGGGGCTAAAGTGCAAAAATGCCCAAATATGTGTTTGTGGATGAAATTGAAAGAATTGGTGATTAAATGGGTTAGTATTGAATACATATAGATCAAGACAGAAAGAACTCAGATTTAGATCGAGGAAAATCGAAGGTTATCGAGTAATCGATTTGATTAAATCAATTCGATATGTAAACATAAATTTGAAGAGTTTTGACTCTGATTGAGGATGATCTTTGAGAGAGCTGAATTTTGGCTCGAGAATACAATCTGAGTATTCGAGGAATTGTCCTGTACTCCAAAAGAATGTATCAAATGTGTGGTATCTTTGCTTAGAGATAATGCATATCATTGGTGGAAAACGTCAACATCTTTGGTTCTTAGAGAACGAGCCACTTGGGAGTTCTTCCAAATAGAATTCCGAAAGAAATACATAAGTCAACGATTTCTCGATCAGAAACATAAAGAGTTTCTAGAGTTGAAGTAAGGTCGAATGACTGTGACCGAATATGAAAGAAAATTTCTGCGATTAAGCAAATATGCTCGGGAATATGTTTCTGCCGAAGAGATCATGTGTAAACGATTCATTGATGGATTGAATGAAGACATAAAACTTCTAGTCGGGATTCTGGAAATCAAAGAATTTGTTGTGTTGGTTGAAAAGGCTTGTAAAGTTGTGGATCTTAGCAAAGAAAAGAGAAAGGCTGATTCAGAGGAAAGAGATTTGAGGAAGAGGTCGATGAATAAATTTGATCATTCCTCATCAAAGAAATCTAGAGACTATTTTAACCGGTCGGCAACTTCAGTGGGATATCAGGGTAGAGATCACGGAAAACAATACACCAATCCTAAAGCTTAAGCCATGTCGGTATCGAGTGTTGGTAACGTAAAAGATGTTAAACTCGAGTGCCAACAGTGTGGAAGATGACATTTTGGAGATTGTTGGATGAAATATAATTATAGAACTTGTTACAGTTGTGGTTCACGAGATCACTTTATTAAAGATTGCTCAGGGGTAGCTGAAAAAGATAATGTTTAGAACACGAACACTGCAGTTAGAGGGAGACCATCTCGTAATGTTGGAAATGTGAATGGTGGTAGAGGTGTGACACGAGACACTACGGCGAGATCTGATGCTAGAGCACCTGAACGAGCTTACGCTATTCGCGCTCATGAAGAAGCGTCATCTCCAGATGTTATTACCGATACTTTTACTCTCTATGATACTAAAGTTATTGCATTAATAGATCCAGGATCAACTCATTCATATGTATGTGTGAACTTAGTATCCAGTAAGACTTTGCCTATAGAGTATACTGAATTTGTAATTAAAGTATCGAACCCCTTAGGCAAGTGCGTAATGGTTGATAAAGTGTGCAAAAACTATCCATTAATGATTCGGGATATTTGTTTTTTGGCTGATCTAATGTTGTTACCATTTGATGAATTTGATATAATCTTGGGTATGGATTGGCTAACGCTGCATGATGCTGTTGTGAATTGCAAAAGAAAGATGATAGATTTGGGATGTCAGAATAATGAGATTATCTGAATTGAGTCGGATGACCTGAATCACTTGCCAGTAGTGATTTCATTAATGTTGGCTCAAAATATGTGAGAAAAGGTTGCGAAGCTTATTTTGCTTATGTGCTCAATACGATAGTAACTGAAAGAAGATTGAATCAGTACCAGTTGTGTGTAAGTATTCAGATGTGTTTTTTGAAGAATTACCGGGTTTGCCGTTGATCCGAGAGATAGAGTTTGGTATTGAATTAGTGCCGAAGATGACTTCGATATCAATAGCTCCATATAGAATGGCACCGATTGAATTACAAGAATTGAAAGCTCAATTGCAAGAATTGATAGATGGAGGTTTCGCACGACCAAGTTTTTCTCCCTGGGGTGCACCAATTTTGTTTATGAAAAACAAAGATGGCATGATGAGAATGTGTATAGATTATCGACAGCTCAACAATGTGACAATTAAGAACAAATACCCTTTTCCCCAAATTAACGATTTGTTTGACCAATTAAAAGGGGCTATAGTGTTTTCAAAGATAGATTTGAAATCAGGCTGTTACCAGTTGCGAGTTAAAGACTCCGATGTATCAAAGACAGCTTTTCGAACGTGGTACGATCACTATGAATTCTTAGTTATGCCTTTTGGACTAAAGAATGCTCTTGCAGTCTTTATGGACCTAATGAACCGTATTTTTAGACCGTACGTAGATCGATTTGTTGTGTTCATAGATGATATTTTGATATATTCACGAGATGAAATTGAGCATGCCGAGCATTTGAGAATTGTATTGCAGACTCTACGTGATAAGCAATTATATGCAAGGTTTAGTAAATGTTAATTTTGGTTGCGTAAGGTTGGTTTTCTAAGGCATATTGTGTCAGCATCGAGTATTCAAGTCGATCCGAGTAAGATTTCTGCAATAATAGTTGGAAGCCTTCAAGAAATGTATCTGATGTCTGCAGTTTTCTGGGAGTTTCTAGCTATTATAGACGATTTGTAAAAGGCTTTTCGATGATTGCAACTCCATTGACGAGACTGCTTCAGAAAGAAGTTAGGTTTGAATGGTCAGATATATGCCAAAATAGTTTTGATCAGTTGAAAGCTCTTTTGACTGAAGCTCCAGTGTTAATACAGCCAGAATCGAGTAAAGAGATTGTGATTTATAGTGATGCATTGTTGAATGGCTTGGGTTGTGTTTTGATGCAAGAAGGCAAAGTTATAGCTTATGTCTCGAGACAGTTGAAGCTACATGAAAAGAATTACCCGACGCACAATTTAGAGTTAGCAACTATTGTGTTTGTGTTAAAGATTTGGCGTCATTATCTATTTGGTGAGAAATGCCATGTTTACTCAAATCACAAGAGTTTGAAATATTTGATGACTCAGAAAGATTTGAACTTGAGACAGTAGAGATGGCTAGAATTATTAAAAGACTAGGAGTTAGTGATTGATTATCATCCGGGAAAGACTCATGTTGTTGCTGATGCATTAAGCCGGAAATCTTTGTTTGCTCTACGTGCAATGAATACTTAGTTGGTTGTATCTGATGACAGTTCGATTGTGGCTGAGTTGAAAGCGAGATCGTTATTTGCACAGCAAATTATTGAAGCTTAGAAGACTGATAATGAGATGTTTAGCTAGAAGAGCTCAATATGATTCTAACCCTGATTCAGAGTTTCAAGTTGATTTTAATGATTGTTTAAGATTAAGAGGTAGAATATATGTTTCGAGAAATTCAGAGTTAATTTAGATGATTTTGAAAAAAACACATAGTAGTCGTTTGTCTGTGCATCCGGGAAGCACGAAAATGTATAACGATTTGAAACAACTCTATTGGTGGCATGGTATGAAACATGACATTTCAGAATTTGTTTCAAAATGTTTGATTTGTCAACAAGTCAAAGCTGAGCATCAAGTTCCATCAGGATTATTGTAGCCGATTATGATTTCTGAGTGGAAATGGGATAGAATAACTATTGAATTTGTTTTGGGTTTACCCCTATCTCCAAGTAAGAAAGATGCAATTTGGTTTGTTGTTAACCGGTTGACAAAATCAGCTCATTTCATTACTGTGCGTACAACTTATTTGCTTGATAAGCTTGTTGAGTTGTACATATCCGAGGTTGTGAGATTACACGAAGTACCTATTTCTATTGTTTTGGATAGAGATCTGAGATTTAAATCGCGTTTCTGGAAGAAATTGCAAGATGCACTAGGTACAAAGCTACACTTTAGTACTGTTTTTCATCTGCAAATAGATGGTCAAGCCAAACAGATTATTTAGATATTTGAGGATATGTTGAGATGTTGCATTCTTGAGTTTGAAGGTACGTAGGAATGATACCTACCATTGCTTGAATTTACGTATAATAATAGTTTTCAATCGAGTATAAAAATGGCACCTTACGAAGCATTGTACGGTGACAAATGCCAAACAAATTTGTATTGGACTGAGCTCAACGAGAATAAGATTCATGGGGTTGATTTGATTAAAGAGACTGAACAGAAAGTGAAAGTGATTCGTGAAAGTCTGGAAGTAGCATCAGATCGATAGTAATCTTATGCAGACTTGAAATGGAAAGATATTGAGTTTCGGATCGGGGATAGAGTTTTTCTGAAAGTATCTCCATGGAAGAAAATACTTCTATTTGGTCGTAAAGGCAAATTGAGTCCTCGATTTATCGGACGGTATGAAATCATTGAGCGAATTGGACCAGTTGCTCATCGGCTAGCATTGCCGTCTGAGTTAGAAAAGATTTACAATGTATTTCACCTATCGGTGCTTCGACAATACCGATCTGACCCTTCACATGTCATTTCCTCGACTGAGGTTGAAATTTAACCAGATTTATCGTACAGTGAAGAACCGATCTGAATTCTAGCTCATGAGATCAAAGAGTTGAGAAATAAAAGAATAGCATTAGTGAAAGTATTATGGCATTGACACGAGGTTGAAGAAGCTACGTGGGAACTCGAGGATGCTATGAGAAATCAATATCCAAACCTATTCATTGGTAAGATTTTCGGGGACGAAAATCCCTAAGGGGGAGAGTTGTAACAGTCCGATTTTAGCTAAATCAGAATAGTGGTTTTGGGACCACAAATTCGAGGTCGTAAAATTATTTTAATATTATTTTTTGTGTTTAAAGTATGTGAATATATATCTGTGAAAATTTCGTGAGTTAATTTTATCGTTTAATAGCTCAATTTGAGAAAAATGACTAAATCGCATAAAATGCAAAACTTGTATTCTATATGTTAAAAGTTCCAAATTGTTATGAGTTATTAAATGAGAGGTCCTTATGTTGTAATTACACCATTGATAGTGGAATTTGAGAAAAATGACCATTAAATGAGTGATTTTAAATGGTTATAAATAAAGTTAATATGGTAAATAGATTATTAAGGTTATATCAAATAAAACTAAGGCTAAAATTAGTCCATTATCATCTTCTTCACACATAAAATCAAAATAAAAGAAAGCTATTGAAGCATTTTAGGGTTCGGCTCTCATTGCCTTTGATTAAGGTATGTATTGAGCTCGATTTTTGATGATTTTTACGTTTTTGTGATCGTCGCTTTGTGTTCTAGCTAGCCCATGCCTAAATTTTGGAATGTGTTGATGATTTTGAAAGTTTTCATTGATGAATGCTTGAGTTTTTGAATGTTTGATGATGAATAATGAAAGCTTGATGCTTGATATACATGTTTTGTAAAGTCATTTTAAGTAAAAATGTATATTAGGGATTAAATTGAGGGGTTAAATTATGAAATAAATGAAAGTTTTGGGCTATTAGGGGTCCCTAGGAAATTCGGCTAGGCTTGAGTGTAATTAAATTTTGTGTAATTTGTGTTTTTGTGAAATAGGGACTAAATTGAATAAATGTAGAACTTTAAGGGCTAAAGTGCAAAAATGCCTAAATATGCGTTTGTGGATGAAATTGAAAGAATTGGTGATTAAATGGGTTAATTTTGAATACATATAGATCAAGACAGAAAGAACTCGGATTTAGATCGAGGAAAATCGAAGGTTATCGAGTACTCGATCTGATTCGTTAATTTCGAGTGCGAGGTAAGTTCGCACGTAATAGACATTGTTACAATTATGTTTTTAATGCTTTATTATTGTATAAATTGTGTAAATGCGAACTACAATAGCATACAATGACAAATCAACTATGTTTAGAACTTAGTATGCGAATTGGAATAGCTTCAGTTTTATGTGGCACTAAGTGTGCGATACCGAAATAACTTCTGTTTATTGTGATGGCACTAAGTGTGCGATATCGCTATAGTTTTAATTGAACATTTATGCACTAAGTGTGCGAGTTCTTAAAGCATTGAAAGATTTTCAAACAATTTAACGTATTGAACAAAGATGTGAGAATGAAATACATGAATACGGGAAAGTACAGGTACGAATGATACCTATGTGGTAATTGATACTATGTGTATGAAGCTTGATGAATTTATATAAAAATGGTCATGGATTGGAATTGAATGTTGATATGAGAACTACTAAGTATTTATTAATTTATGTTTTGTATATTATGACTGTTGAGTATATTTGGTATGAACTTACTAAGCTATGAAGCTTACTGTGTGTTATTTGACTATGTTTTATATATTATCGAAGCTAGCTCAGACTCGGGGATCGTCGGGAATACGTCATCACACTATCAATTATCTCGTTGGTATTTTTGATATCCTTGTATATATGGTATATGGCATGTATAGGCTAGTGTTATTTTGGTATGTTTTGAGCAATGCTGTTAGCCATATGATTTAGCTTGTTAATGATGTAAATGTTAGCTTGTTTTGATATGTTTCCATGGTTGTGGATATGGTTAAATAGATGATGATTTGAT
Source organism: Gossypium arboreum (assembly GCF_025698485.1). Lineage (NCBI taxonomy): Eukaryota > Viridiplantae > Streptophyta > Magnoliopsida > Malvales > Malvaceae > Gossypium > Gossypium arboreum. Next base: position 94,440,583 of record NC_069075.1, read on the forward strand.
TAGTTATCAATGTTTGAGAAATGGTAAATTTTGATGGTTTTGGTATATGGATTTGGTATAGTTGTATAAGGAAATTAACAATTGAATTGGTTGAAGATATATAGCTTGATATGTGATTGATTTGGCATGTTTTTAGTTGCCTAAAAATGTATTAAAATGGTGTTATTTTGGTTGATTTCTATGCAAGATTGTAGGGTGGCAAATTGGCTTTCCAAATGGCTTATTTTTGTCCACATGGGCAGAGACACTGGTGTGTGTCTCGGCCGTGTAGAACACACGGCTATGTTACACGGCCATGTGTCCCCCAGGGCAGCCCTACGAATTTAAGTCAGTCTCGAGCATGGGCTAGACATACGGGCGTGTGGTTGGCCATGTGACCTAAGTTAGTAACCCCTCCAGTTTTCCCACGGCTAAGGCACACGGGCGTGTCTCCGGCCGTGTGGTGCAAGTCAGTATATATGCCCTGTTTTCACACGATCTATGACACGGGTGTGTCTGGTGGTCGTGTAAGCACACGGCCTATGCACACGGGTGTGTGACCCTATAATTAAAGAAAATTTTCTAAGTTTCCTAAAGTTTGTAAATGTTATCGATTTAGTCCCGAACCACTTCTAAACATGTTTTAAGGTCTCCTAGACCTATGTAAGGGACATTATGAATGATTTATATGAACTTTGATTATGATTGCTTAAATGTATGTGAATGAGGTATGTTATCCAGTAATGCCTCATAACCCTATTCCGGCGTCGAATACGGGTTAGGGGTGTTACACATAATCCCATTAATATATATAATATGAATGTGATTTCAAATTTGAAGAAGTTTAGTAAGTTGGTTTATCAAAGTTGAATTGTGGTAATTTGGAAGGATTATGTATTAGTTGATTAGCATGACAAGCTCAAATGCATGTTGATTGAATTGGGTGCCATTTGAGGCATATTGGTATATTGTTTGAATGCAGTTAAAATGTGGTAAATTGGTATATGTTATATTGAGTTTAAGCAAGTTTAGAGTAGGTGTAATTGTACAATTGAACACAAAATTATGCTTGGCATGAAGTAGGCACTAATTGAGGCCAGACGGCTATATGTCACATTCAGGTTAGTGACATGGTCGTGTGTCACATATAGGCTAGCGACATGGCCTTGTGCCACTGAAAAATAGGGTGCATTAAAAGTAAATGATTCCAGTTTATCATGGGCTAGCCATATGCCCATGTGTAAGGATGTATGAATTTTGGTCAAAACCGATTTAACTGACCGAACCGAACTAATTCAGTTAATTGGTCAGTTAACCAATCTAATTATGTCAAAGATAGATTAATAATTTTTTGGAAGTCTGGTTAATGGTTAATTCGGTTTGAAATTAGTTAATTAACTGAACTTAATAATTAATATTATATATTAACCAACTAGGCCACTACCCATCCAAACCCAGGCCCCAAACACTAACCCAATCCCAAAATAAACCCAACCCACTGACTCACATAGACACCGACCCATTCCCAAAATAAACCCAATCCATTGAATCACACAAAAAATTAGAAAACATAAAATTTTAATTCCTCCTAGGCCTAAAAATAATGCATATGATACACTCAAATCTCACAAACTAAAAAATCCCTAACCCTAAATTGAAAATCCCAAAGCTAAAATCTCTCAAGTCCCAAAATCCCTAATCCTAGTCACTACCATCCGACATCCACCAGTGACACCGTTTGACGTACACTAGGTCACCATCATTGTTCGACGTTCGTCTGCCATCTATTTAGACTTCACCTAAAATCCCTAATCGAAAATCTCCCAAAATCCTTAACCCAACGCAATGACCGATGACGCACCTTCGACTTCGATTTCGCACCTTCGACTTCGATTTCGACTTCACTCACCATCATCCGACACTCACCTTGGATTTTTTAGGTGCTTTTTGTCAAAGGTATATTCTGTTTGTTTTCACTAAAATGGATTTTTGTGCCGCTTATTTTTTTATGACAAAATTTTCATTCTTGAATATTTCTGCAATTTTTCTATTGCTTCTTTGTTCTCAACGTGTGTTTGTGAATTTAATTGAGTAGAGAGGAGTAGAGGATAGATATTTTAACTAACTTTTTAAATTTTAAACGATAAGAAAAAGAAAAGATGTTGATCAAAACTCAAATCTATATTTAAAAGTGATTTTAAGTTCTATAGAAACGAATGATATATAGTTCCATTAAATTTCATAACATTATATTGAATTATATATGTTTACATTGCAACTTGCAAGATGTTAACAACTATATTTATGTGTCCAGTTTATTACTCTTTATATACTTATTATTTAATTGTTTACAAATATCTATTGGTTTATTAGATTTGTTAACTTACTATTTATAAAAATATTGGCATTTTTCCTTATTGAAGTCAATATCTACTGTCAATCATAACAATTAAGCGGTGGATATATCATAGACCAAAGAAGTCGAAGATATTGCATGCATTATTTTTCAAGAAATTGATCCATAGCAACATAGAGTGAAATATTCTTTCTGCTAAAATTACACTGTTAAAACCTTGTTTCGATGTTTTATATATAATGCATAATAATCCTATGAAATCAAATAGTGAGTTGCAAAATATAAACTTTACAAAATATTGTAGATGTATAAATATTTTAGAAAAATAATAAAAATTCTTTAAAACTTCAAATTAAAAAATTAATTGCCTAAAAAAGTTGATGTGATCATAAATTTTTTTAAAACGAAAACTATTTCTTTTTAAGGAAGAACATAAAAGCTCGGATGACAGAACCATACATGATAGAACCTAATTTTTAATTCATTTATATATTGTATATAAATGTATTTTAATCTATTATATTATTTTTTTCGTACAAAATGTCCACCAAATGATCATCTGTTAAGGGTAGTGTTACACCTCCTAGTTTGACATATTCTGGAAAATCGGTAGGTGAAGCTTCAAGCCAAACAAATGGACTACTGGAAAAAGAAAAGTCATTCCTCAAAGGTCAGAAGTTTGGTCTCACTTCACTAAGATTATTAATAGTGAGGGTGTAAGCAAGGTTAAATGTAATTATTGTGAAAAGGAATTTTGTTATGATGGGAAAAAAATGGTATAAGGTCATTGAAATATCATATCAGTTCATGTAAGAAGAATCCTAGTAATGTTGTTGACACTAGCCAAGGACAACTATTTGTTACCTAGTACGGGAGTTGAAGGGAGGAAGGGCAACTTTCAACTTGGATATTTGATCAAAAAGCATGTAGGAAGGGTTTAGCACAAATGATTGTGATTGATGAATTACCTTTCAAGTTTGTTAAAAGTGAAGGCTTTAGGAAATTTATGTTCGTGGCATGTCCTAGGTTTCATATTCTTTCATGAATTACTATGATTAGGGATGTTCATCAATTGTATTTAGGTGAAAGGACCAAGATAAAATAACTTTTGAAAATTTCTTATTCTAGAGTTTGCTTAATTACTGACACATGGACTTCTTTACAAAGAGTTAATTATTCGTGTATCATTGCTCACTTTATTGATAACGATTGGAAATTGAATAAAACGATTTTAAAATTTTGTCCAATTTCTAGTCATAAGGGTGAGTCCATCAGGATGGTGATTGAGAAATGCTTATTGAATTGGGGGATTGATAAGTTGTTTACTGTCACTGTTGATAATGCAAGTTCAAATCAGGTTGCTATTGGTTATTTGAGAAATAAATTTAGCTCTCGAGGGGGTTTAGTTCAAAATGGTAAATATCTTCACATGAGATGCATGACACACATTGTGAATTTGATTGCTTTTAAAGGCTTAAAGGAAATGAATAAATTTGTTGAACGAGTTAGGGGGGCTATTAGATATGTGAGACAATCTCTAACAAGATCACAAAATTTAAGAAGTGTGTTGTGGTTGAAAAGATAGAGTGCAATAAGATGTTGTGTCTTAATGTTTGTACCAGGTAGAACACGACCTACTTAATGTTAGACACTGCTCAAAACTTTGACAAAGCTTTTAAGAGATTTGAGGAGCAAGATACAAACTTTAGGACTGAACTTGAAAGGGGATAGGGTTGGCCTAATTCGAATCCTTGGCCTAGTGTTAGAAACTTGAGGAATTTCTTGGAACACTTTTATGAAGTCACTTTGCGTATATCTGGCACTTCAACTGTCACATTCAATAATTTTTTTGATAATCTTTCTGGAATTGATATTCTTTTACGAAATGCTCAGTCAAATATTAATATTGAGTTTAATGTTATGGCCATGAATATGAAAGATATGTAACACCCCTTACTCGTACCCGAGACCGGGATAAGGTACGGGCTAGTACTGTACACAAACATGGCATTTTTGGAAAATACAGGCTAAAATTCTATTTCAATTTAAAACCAATCAAATAGAATCGTATTGTCCCAATTATGGGCCTATAAGGTCCAAAACATGCATTAAAAGCGATCCGGGACTAAACCGATAACTTTAGAAAACTTTAGGGAATTCTTAGGTTTAAGCCTCACACGCCCGTGAGGGGGCAATGCACATTCCTGTGTGCATTGGGACACGCCTGTGTCCCTTACCCGTGTTGAATTATTGGAATTTTTTTTCATTTAGAACCTACAAAGGTTTTTGACGTCATCATACATTTAGGGCCACACGGCCAAGACACATGGCCGTGTGTTAGGCCGTGCCCTCCATACGGTTTGAGACACACGGCCGTGTCTCTGCTCGTGTGTTTACTACCATGCATACTAACCTAAAAATTTTAGGTGCAGGGGACACACGACTGAGCAACATGTCCAAAAGGCACGTCGTGTGTCACACACCGACTAGACACGTGCCCGTGTATCTACCCGTGTGGACCTTTTTGTAGGCTATATTTCAAGCCTTTGGTCACCTTCAAACATCCATACACAATTATAAGCTTCAATAGTATTTAACATGGCCTAAATATGTCCATAATCTACCTTGGCATTGACTATTGCATGTTAACCTCATTTCATTGGCTAGCAAATGCTAGGTTATCCTTTTTGTAATAAGGATTACCACTCCAATAATCACATTTTATACTTGGCTCATTTTATAACTCATTGTAAATTATGACCTAACCCTCTCCAAGTGATTTGGCCATATTTCACATATCCATTCATGATAAACCACATTTAACCATCACATGAAACATTTAAGCATAACCATGCACAATTAGTAGGTGTACAACCTACATCAAAATTAGCATATCCCATGGCCATAGACAAAATGAACAAGTATATCATTCAAGCCTTTACATTGGCTAGCCAAATGACACATATAACAAAATGACCAAGAATCCTATACATGCCATTATAACAAAATAAAAGTTTCTATATACCCAAGCAAGACAAGTTGATAGTGTTGGCAATGCTCCAACCATCTTCCAATCTTCACGAGTTCTCGAGCTCTGTAAGACAAGGGAAATGAAAGGCGGTAAGCATGCACATGCTTAGTAAGTTTGGATAACAGGAAGGTAAACGTATCAGTTATTTAGCATGCAACCATAAAAGATATTTATGCCAAACATGCATAGTATAAATCCCCTATCACATACACTCAATCATCAAGTTAGTTTCCTCTCAAACAATATAGCATTAATCTTAGGTGAGCTCATCAATTCAAACATTTCCATTCTCGTTTCTCATTATAGTCCCATTGAATTTCTCAGAAATCTTGATGGGTATCCCGTTTACTGTCAAGTCATGCTAGTGACCATTTTAAATATACATTTCCGTGAACCTCACTTTTATGGCGGGATTACCAATCCAGGTTAAATCCCTCATAACATAAATTCAAGGAGTATTGTTGGAATTACCAGTCCAGGCTAAATCCCTTACAACGACAATTAATCCAATACGCTCAGATCTGAAATGCCAGTGCAGGCTAATTTCAGTCCTTAATCGTATTACCCATCTGGGCTAAATCCACAATGCAAATATATTCATTGAGAGGTTTGATCACTTAAGGAACACCCATCTGGGCTGAATCCTTACTATACTGAGATCATCGTATTACCCGTCTGGGCTAAATCCCTTTCTACAACACATGCAGGATCTCATGTCATGTAAACAAGAATTTACCCATTGAATCTTCCTTTTTCATTCAACCGGGACAATTGCCATCTTTTTCATTTTACACTACCACATTTCATGGATTGTCATGCAATCAATATCTAAATTAACATACATTTAAGAATATGCATTTTCAATTATATTTAAAGTTTACTTCAAGCTACACGAACTTACTTGATAATTGCTTTGATTTCGTATTTCGATTATTCCGAAACCTTTCATTTTCCATGGTCGACCTACAGAATTGGTTCCTCGGGGTCTATATTAATAAAATTAGACTATTAATACATTACATTTTTTATTTTTAGGATTAAAACTCACCTCTATGAAAAATGACCATTTTGCCCCTGACCTTCCACAACATTTACAATTTAGTCCTAGGCTCGTATAATGAAATGTATGAAATTCCTTGGTTACCCATGCCTAGCAGAATGTATCCTAAGCTCATACCAGCCCATATTTTCCTCTATTTCACATTTCTTCTACATGTTTTATACTTTTTACAAAATGGTCCTTTAAGCCATTTCCATGAAAACCTACCTAGTAAAAGTTGTTTACCATCCTTTAAACTCTCATATTCCTCCATAAATCATCAAAACATAAGCATTTCATGCATGGGTAAATTTCCAAACATGAACCCTAGTAAAAGTTGTCCATTTTTGTCCAAAAACTTAGAAATTGGGAAAATTACTATCTAAGACCTTCTAATTTATAATTCAAAACAATTTCATGCAAATTGCTTCTAGAACCCAAGTTTTGCAATTTATTCAATTTGGTCCTTAATTTCTTATTAGACACCTTATACTTAGAATTTCTTCATGAAATTTTAACACATGTTTATTTTCATATCCTAGAACTTGTAATAATCATAAAAAAATATTTTAACGTCGAATTTGTGGTCCCAAAACCACTATTTCCATTAGGCCCTATTTTAAGATGTTACATTTCTCCCCCTTTAAGGACTTTTGTCCTCGAAAGTCTTACCAATAAACATGTTCGAATATTGACTTCTCATGGTTTCTTCAGGTTCCCATGTGGCCTCTTCTACTCCGTGTTTATGCCATAAAACTTTCACCAAGGCTATATTCTTTTTCCTCAACTGTTTGACTTCACGAGACAAAATCTTAACTGGTTCTTCACCATAAGTCGTATCTGGTCTAATCTCAATTTCTGTTGGTGAAATCACATGTGAGGGGTTCGATCTATAACTATACAACATGGACACATGGAATACATCATGAATCTTTTCCAATTCGGAAGGCAACACTAATCAGTAGGCTAACGGTCCAACTTTCTCAGTAATCTCATATGGTCCAATAAATCGTGGGCTCAATTTGCCTTTTCGGCCGAATAAAAAAACCTTTTTCCATGGAGATACTTTCAAGACACTTTATCTCCAACTTGAAATTCGATATTCTTTCTTTTCAAATCAGCATATGATTTCTGTCTATCCGACGCTGCTTTCAAACAGTCATGTATCACTTTAACCTTTTCTTTAGTTTCCCTGACTAAATCAACTCCGTGAATCTGGCTTTCCTTGAGCTCTGTCCAATATAGTGGAGTTCGACACTTCCTACCATACAAGGCCTCATAGGGTGCCATTTTCAAACTCGTCTGGAAGCTATTGTTGTAGGTGAATTCCACAAATGGTAAGTATTTTTCCCAACTACCCTAAAATTCAAGGACGCAACACCGTAACATGTCTTCAAGAATCTGAATCATTCACTCAGATTGATCATCAATCTACGGGTGAAAAGCCGTACTAAAATTCAACTTTGTACCCAAGGGTTCTTGCAGCTTCTTCCAAAATCTCAAAGTAAATCTGGGGTCCCTGTTTGAGATAATCGATATCGGCACACCATGTAATTGCACAATTTTGGAAATATACAAGTCGGCTAGTTTATCAAGAGAGTAATCAATCCGTACCAGGATTGAGTGAGCCAACTTCGTTAGTCTATCAACCACAACCAGAAAAGCATCTTTTTTTGGGGGTTAACGATAATCCAGTCACGAAGTCCATATTAATCCTGTCCCACTTCTATTCGGGGACCATCACAGGCTGTAACAACCCTGAAGGTAATTGGTGTTTAGCCTTGACTTGCTGGCATCTCAAGCATTTCGATACGAATTCGGAGATGTCTCTTTCAATGCCATTCCACTAGTACATTTTCTTCAAGTCATTATACATCTTGATACTTCCCAGATGAATAGACAAATGACTATCATGTGCCTCTTGTAGAATTTTTTGAATAAGCTCATCATCTCTCAGTACACAAATTCTATCTCTGAACATCAAGCAACCGTCGGAACCAATCCGAAAATTTGATTCAGTGCCTGACTTGTATTGAGTTCTCTTGGCTTGCAAATCACTATCATGGACCTGGGCTACAGAAATTTCTTGTAGAAATGTTAGTCTGGCACTTAACTTTACCAAGACCGAACCATCATCTAACAAGTCCAACTATATGTTAAAAGCTCTCAAAGCAAACAAGGATTTTCTGCTTAGTGCATCTGTGACCACGTTCGCCTTTCTCGGGTGGTAATCAATGATCAATTCATGTGACAGGCCAAAATTGACCCTAGTCGGGAAGTGGTTTTGGGACCGCTAAACCGAGTCACTGAAATGTTTGAACGTAATATTTATTGTCTAGAATATGTAATTATGAATGTGTGAAAATTTCAAGCTTCGATTTAGTCGATTGCATGTGAATTCAGTTAGTAGGACTTGTGTGACACTTTTGAAAAGTGATAGGCTAATCTATAAGGACCTAATAGTGCATGTAGTCAAAAGGGAGGACTTGCATGTCAAATTTCCCCCCTAATAGCTAGTGGCCGGCCATGATAAGGGATTATGGGCAAAAACATGTCATAAAACATGTTGTGACAATGGTGTATGTAAGAAAAAAATAAAATAACGAGCATGGGAATTGAATAATGAAAGTGAAGAAAAAAAAAAAGAGAATGGTGAATGTTCCCCCCCCTTTGCCGTGAGTTGAAGAAAAGAGAAAGAAAAAAAAAATTGTTCATCCTTTTCATTCTCTCTTGGCTGAAAATTCTAAGGAAGAAGGAGGGAGTTTTTGCTTCATGTTTGGTTTGGAAGAGGATTAGGAAGAGTTTTGGCTATACTTGTATCAAGATTAAGGTATGTTTGATGTTGTGCCATGAGATTCATGCATGTTTTTAGTTGCTAGCTTGATGTTCTTATTAGCCATGGTTCAAATCCTTGCTATGTCATGGGAATGGTATTCGGCCAAGGTGGATTTTGTGTTAATGCCATTGCATGCTAAATATGAAGCTTGTTAATGATATATGTGATGGTGGGTTGATGACTCTTGGATTCTCTTTTAGCATTTTAGTGAGACATTAAGATCTTTGTTTAACCATGACCAAAATTGAAACGGTATGGTGTTGTGGTGTATTCGGCCATGGTATATCCATAAGTATGATTTATGCATATTGCATGGTAGGTAAGGTTTGAGCTTTGGATATATGTTTATATTTGGATATAAACAACTTGAGATTCGGCCCTTGTACCTATATGTATATATGTTTGCACATGATGTATTGGTATGACATATATACTATCTCAAGGTATATATTTGCTTATGATGATGTTTCAGTTATGAAGTAAATGATAGATGTGTATTGAACTACAATATGTAATGCATTAGTTAGTAAAATGTATGCCGTTCATGTGTGGTATTAAACATGTAATTGGCCTCAACATCAACATGCATAATCGGCCACATGAATGAGTACATAGGTTGATGTGTTGTTCGGCCATAAGTAAGCATGTTGAAGGCTTTATCTCGACCTAGAAAATTCGGCTAAGGAGAGTACTAACTAATGTGTTGAGTTTGATGCATGACTTCATATGTATGTGACTTTAATGTCTAATGTATAAGTGTGGGCTAAGTGCCTTGTGTTCCTCTTTTTGATGCTCAAATGATTAAATCGATTTATTTATTTAATTAAGCTCAAGAGCAAAGGGGATCTAAATCCGATAAAGGGAAGGAAAAGGTGGTCGAATAGCCATCGAAATCGTTCGACAACATCCGAGGTAAGTTTTCGAGTAATGGAACTTAGATTATGATTTAATTAGATCATGTGTTAAGCAAATTGAAATCATGCTCTTTGTGTGTGGCTATTGAGCCGAAATTGTAAATATGATAAGTGTCTTGTGTTTGAGCTTTGGTAATGAGAATGTAATAAGAATGTGTTATGATTTGTTGATATATGTGCTTGGTTATTCGAATGATATCCGGGCTAAGTCCCGAAGGCTTTTGTGTTAAGTGACTAAATCCGGGTCAATTCCCGAAGGCATTTGTGCGAGTTACCAAAATCGGGTTAAGTCCCGAAGGAATTTATGTGAGTTACTAAATCCGGGCTAATTCCCGAAGGCAATTGTGCAAATTACTATAACCGGGCTATGTCCCGAAGACAATCGAGCGAGTCGCTATATCCGGTTAAATTTCGAAGGTACGTGATTCGGGAATGAGCAATCTTGCTGTAAAAATTTCAGTTAATACGCTTGCAAAAATTCCAGCAATGAGGTATGTTCGTATGTGCTTTGAATTAGTTGAGCCCTTACAAATAAGTATTCGCTCAGTTGGTAAACGAGCTACCGGCCTTTGGCTAAGTTGATCTTTTGTGTATGAACATAAGGGTTGGTAGTGTGAAGTAAGTATGATATTGAGAATGTGTACATATGAAATTATCCGTTTAGCTATATGAAAGCTATGCTTTTGTTGTGCTGGAGTCCCTTGCTCAAAACTTACTAAGCATAAATTGCTTACTCCGTTTCTTTGTTCTCTGTTTTATAGATTTTGGCTCGTCAGCTATCGGACTCGGGATTTTTGGAAGTCGAAGTCTCCCACACTATCAAAGCCCCCTTTTGGTACAATTTTGGTTGAGCTTTGAAATGGCATGTATAGGACTACCCTTTGTTGTTTTTCAAGTACGTTTTGTGAAGTATGTGTGTACAGCCATGCGAAAATGGCTCGTAGAAGTGGAGTATGGCATTAGACCATTTGTGTTCATGTATATATATATGGTTTCATGATGTGACTATGGACTGGAATGGAAGTGTTGGGAAATGATCAGCCCTTGGAATGGCTAAATATAATTATATGTGGACCTATGTATGACAAAACTCTAGTTGGTCCATGGAAACCACGAAATAGGTAAAGTTTACCTTAAGAATAGATGCTGACAGCAGCAGTGGTGTGGATGTGAAAAATCACTAAAATTATCAGGAATGGAATTAAATAGTGAATAAATTATGTAAATAAACCTTGATGAATCTACTTTCATATGGAAGAAACGAAACGGTCACATGAGTTATATGTTAAGAGATATTAAAGTTCTCGCGAAACAGGGCCAGAACGGTTTCTGGATCCCCTGTTTCGACTTTGAAAATTTATTATAAATTATCCAGAGACAATTAGAAGTCATGCCTTATATGTATAGATTCCCCTTTGAGTCTAGTTTCTATAGAAACAAATGTCATTAGTATTGAAGCCCTGTACAGGGAGATATCCAAGTCGTAATGTGCGAAGGTCAGTGTAGTCGATCCCTGTAACAGGGGAGACTTTAACTAATAAACTGTACTAATTGGCCTGACCAAAAATTCTAGAAAAAAATATGTAGATGGACATATGAGTCTAGTTTCAGGAAAAAATTACAAAACTGATTTTCGAGCTTTGAAACTCAAGATATGATTTTTAAGGCGACAGTGATGCAGTAACCAGCTTGTCTGGAAATTTTTAGATGGACTGTGAAAATAATTAAGTTAAGTCTGTGTGCACCTTGTGTTCGACTCTGGTAACGGACTCGGGTATGGGGTGTTACAATTCATAATCTTTAATCAACTCTAACTATCTTTGTTGTCTCAGATTCAATTCTTTTTGGGTCATCAAATATTTTAAACTCTTATGATCGGTGAATACACGGTACGTCTCACCATACAAATGGTGTCTCCAAATCTTCAGGACAAATACAATGGCGGCTAGCTCCAAGTCATGTGTTGGATAATTTTTCTCGTGTGACTTCAATTGCCTCGAAGCATAGGCTATCACTTTGCTTTCTTGCATCAACACGCAACCCCATTCAAGGACGCATCACTGTAGACCATGAATTCTTTTCCCAGTTCGGGCTGCACTAAAACTGGAGCTTCCGTTAGCAACGTCTTTAACTTCTCAAAGCTCTGCTGACACTTTTTTGACCCTGACACTTTTCTGACCATTCAAACTTAACGTCTTTTTGCAGTAACCTCGCCAAAGGAGTTGCAATCATCGAAAATCCTTTCACAAAGTGTCGATAGTAATCTGCTAAGCCCAAGAAGCTTCTAACCTCAGTTACGTTCTTCGGCAGCTTTCACTCGATAATGGCAAAAATTTTATTTAGATCTACTCGAATACCATCACCCGACACAATGTGACCCAAGAATCCGACCTCTTGAAGCCAGAACTCGCTTTTGCTGAACTTAGCATACAATTTCTTGTCTCGCAAAGTCTGTAAAACAATTCTCAATTGTTCAGCATGCTCGGACTCATTACGGGAATAGATTAAAATATCGTTAATGAATACCATAACAAACTTGTCCAAGTATGGTCGAAAAACACGATTCATTAAGTCCATAAACGCAGCTGGGCGTTCGTTAGACCAAAAGGCATCACAAGAAATTCATAATGGCCATACCTCATTCTAAAAGTAGTCTTAGGTACACCTGACTCTTTTACTCGCAACTGGTAGTAGCCGGATCTCAGATCTATCTTAGAAAACACAGTGGCTCCCCTCAATTGATCAAACAAATTGTCGATTCTTGGAAACAAATACTTATTCTTGATGGTTAGCTTGTTGAGTTTTTGGTAATCTATACATAGTATCATCGAACCATCTTTCTTCTTAACAAATAATACGGGAGCACCCCACGGAGAAAAGCTTGGTCTTGTGAACCCTTTATCGGTCAATTCTTGCAACTGTACTTTTAACTCTTTCAACTCGGTTGGTGCGATCCTATACGGGGCAATAGAAATGGGTGCTATTCTCGGCACTAGTTTAATACCAAATTCTACCTCTCTAACACGAGGTAAACCGGGAAATTCTTCCGGGAACACATCTGGGTATTTGCATACTATTGGTACCGACTCAATCCTCAACTTAGATTCCTTAGAGTTCAATACAAGAGCAAGGTAAGCTTTATACCCTTTTGTCATATACCTTCGAGCCTTCATTGAAGAGATCACATTCGGTGGTGTATTAAACTCATTTGAATCAACTCGGAGAACTTCACCATTTGAACATTTCAATTCAATATACTTGTTACCATAATTTACTATCACATCATGGAGGGTTAACCAATCCATGCCAAGTATTACGTCAAATTCATCGAAAGGCAAAAGCATAAGATTAGCCAGAAAACAATGACCTTGGATCGTCAAAGGACAATTCTTACAAACCTTATCTACTAAGACAAGCTTGCCTAAAGGGTTTGACACCTTAATCACAAACTCCGTAGGTTCTACATACATTTTCATGCTAGACACCAATTTCATGAAAATATACGAATGGGTCGATTCTAGGTCAATCAAAGCAATAACATGTACATCATGAAGAGAGAATGTACCCGTAATGACATCAGGAGCAGAGGCTTCCTCTCTAGCGCGTATCATGTAAGTTCTCGCTGGGGCCAGAGTCTCTGGTTTTGCAATTGTATCCTTGGCAAAATTTTGACTACCACTTGCACTCCCAGGATGTCGGGGTGGTCTACCTTGGGAATTAGGAGCATTAGACTTTTGGGCTAGATCCACCTCTTTATCAACTCGTTCCGAGCAGTCTTTAAGGAAGTGGTCAAGAGAACCACATCTGTAGCATGCACCACTCCTTTTTTGACACTCACCGAAGTGGAATTTTTTACAGCTTTCAAACCTCGGCTTTTAATCATCCACACTTCCCACACTAGCTACCTTAGGGGAGGAAGACTTCGGGTTGTGACGCTTGGAGCTTCTTATTCTGCCCGAATATCCCACCGATGCAATGGAGCGCTCTTGTTGACTCTTTGATTTCTTTGTGGGAAAAGAGTGTGTTCTGCCACTAGCTCTGTTATTCGAAATTCGAGCCTCTCTCTTTGCTTTCTTTCTTTCATTTTTTAGCTCTTTGGCCTTCTTGGCCCGATCAGCCAGTGCTGCAAATTCTTGTATCTCAAGGATTCCGATCAACAACTTAATTTCCTCATTCAAACATTCCTCGAAGCCCTTACACATTTCCGTTTCCATTTGGACCCACTCCGTGGCATATTGACTTAACCTTATGAATTCCCTCTCATATTCTGACACGGTCTTATTTCCTTGCTTGAGTTCCAGGAATTCTTTTCGCTTCGAGTCTAAAAATCTTTAACTAGTGTATTTCTTTTTAAACTCAGCTTGGAAGAACTCCCATGTAATATCTTCCTTCAGTACTACTAAAGATACAGTCTTCCACTAGTGATATGTGTTATCTTTTAGAAGAGATACAACACACTTTAAACACTCCTCAGGTATACATGATAACTCGTCCAAAACTTGCATAGTGTTCTCGAGCCAAAATTCAGCTTGTTCAGCATCATCATCAACCTTAGCTCTAAACTCTTCAGCCCCATATTTTCTAAGTTTGTCTACTAGGGTTTTATCAATTCTCACGGATGCCATGCCTTGTGGCACTTCTCCCTCAGGTCGAGCAGGAGGTGGAGGAGGTCGTGGTATATTGGGGCGGTTTCTCAAATAATCCCCAAACCATTCATCCATCATCACGAAAAAGCCAGCTTTTGCCTCTTTCCAGCCCTCAGACATAGGCCTTCTACTACTAGAAGTAGCTCGTTGTACGGAAGCTAGAGCATGGCTCTCGGCTCCCTCAGACTCATCTTGGGCTTGATCGGAAGACATTTACTATATCCAAATACAATTAAAAGGGTTAGGAGATGTCACACTATCATAACTTGTATAATGGCATGTATAGCTAGACTCGTTACATGCTACGTTAGTCTGAGAATCGATTAAACCATAGCTCTGATACCACTAAATGTAACACCCCTTACCTGTACCCGAGACCAGGACAAGGTACAGGGCAATACCATACACGAACATGGCATTTTGGAAAATATAGACTATAAAATTCTATTTCAATTTAAAACTGATCAAACAAAATCGTATTGTCCCAATTATGGACCTATGAGTCCAAAACATGCATTAAAAGCGATCCGAGGCTAAACCAAGAACTTTAAAAAATTTTATGAAATTTCTAGGTTTAAGCCTCACACGCCCGTGTGGGGTCAATGCACATGCCCGTGTGCATTGGGACATGCCTGTGTCCCTTACCCTTGTTGAATTATTAGAATTTATTTTTCATTTTGAACCTATAGAGGTTTTCACACGGCCGAGCACATGCCCGTGTCCCTGATCTGTGTCCTTCACACAGCCTAGACACATCATCATACATTTATGACATTCTATTTATGACATCATCATACATTTAGGGCCACACGGCCAAGACACACGGCCTTGTGTTAGGCCGTGCCCTCTACACAGTTGAGACACACGGTCGTCTCTCTGCCCATGTGTTTACTACCATGCATACTAACCTAAAAATTTTAGGTGCAGGGGACACACGGCTGAGCAACACATCCAAAAGGCAGGCCGTGTGTCACACACTGCCTAGACACGTGCCCGTGTATCTACCCGTGTGGACCTTTTTGTAGGCTATATTCCAAGCCTTTGGTCACCTTCAAACATCCATACACAATTATAAACTTCAATAGTATTTAACGTGGCCTAAATATGTCCATAATCTACCTTGGCATTGACTATTGCATGTTAACCTCATTTCATTGGTTAGCACATTCTAGGTTATCCTTTTTGTAATAAGGATTACCACTCCAATAATCACATTTTATACATGGCTCATTTTATAACTCATTGCCAATTATGACCTAACCCTCTCCAAGTTTCCAAGTGATTTGGCCACATTTCACATATCCATTCATGATAAACCACATTTAACCATCACATGAAACATTTAAGCATAACCATGCACAATTAGTAGGTGTACAACCTACATCAAAATTAGCCATATCCCATGGCAATATACAAAATGACCAAGAATCCTATACATGCCATTATAACAAAATAAAAGTTTCTATATACCCAAGCAAGACAAGTTGATAGTGTTGGCAATGCTCCAACCGTCTTCCAATCTTCACGAGTCCTCGAGCTCTGTAAGACAAGGGAAATGAAAGGGGGTAAGCATTCACATGCTTAGTAAGTTCAGATAACATGAAGGTAAACTTACCGGTTATTTAGCATGCAACCATAAAAGATATTTATGCCAAACATGCATAGTATAAATCCCCTATCACATACACTCAATCGTCAAGTTAGTTTCCTCTGAAGCAATATAGCATTAATCTTAGGTGAGCTCATCAATTCAAACATTTCCATTCTCATTTCTCATTGTAGTCCCGTTGAATTTCTCGAAAATCTCGATGGGTATCCTGTTTACTGTCAAGTCATGCTAGTGACCATTTTAAATATACACTTCCGTGAACCTTACTCTTATGGCAGGATTACCAATCCAGGTTAAATCCCTCATAATATAAATTCAAGGAGTACTGTCGGGATTACCATTCTAGGCTAAATCTCTTACAACGACAACTACTCCAATACGCTCAGATCTAAAATGCCAGTCCAGGCTAATTTAAGTCCTTAATCGTATTACGCATACGGACTAAATCCACAATGCACATATATTCATGGGGAGGTTCGATCACTTAAGGAACACCCGTCCGGGCTGGGTCCTTACTATACTGAGATCATTGGATTACCTGTCCGGGCTAAATCCGTTTCTACAACACATGCAGGATCTCATGTCATGTAAACAAGAATTTACCCATCGAATCTCCATTTTTCATTCAACTAGGACAATTGTCATCTTTTTCATCTTACACTACCACATTTCATGGATTGTCATGCAATCAATATCTAAATTAACATACATTTAATAATATGCATTTTCAAGTATATTTAAAGTTTACTTCAAGCTACACGAACTTACCTGATAATTGCTTCGGTTTCGTATTTTTGTTATTTCGAAACCTTTCATTTTCCATAGTCGACCTCCAGAATTGGTTCCTCGGGGTCTATATCAATAAAAATAGACTATTAATACATCATATTTTTCATTTTTAGGGTTAAAACTCACCCCGGGCAAAATGACTACTTTGCCCCTAACCTTCAACAATATTTACAATTTAGTCCTAGGCTCGTATAATGAAATGTATGAAATTCCTTGGTTACCCATGCCTAGCTGAATGTATCCTAAGCTCATACCAGCCCATATTTTCCTCTATTTCACATTTCTTCCACATATTTTATACTTTTTACAAAATGATCCTTTAAGTCATTTCCATGATAACCTACCTAGTAAAAGTTGTTTACCATCCTTTAAACTCTCATATTCCTCCATAAATCATCAAAACAGAAGCATCTCATGCATGGTTAAATTTCAAAACATGAACCCTAGCTTGAGATATGGGTAGAAATGGATAAAACATCTTATGAGGATCTCAAAATTACAAAGAACATTAAAAACGAGGCTAGGGAGCACTTACTATTGAGCTTGAAATGTTGAAAACCCTAGATTATGGAGCTCTAGGAATTTCGACAGCTATGGGGAAGAAGATGGCTGATTTTGGCTTTCTTTTCCCCTTTTTATTAAGTTTATTACCAAATGACCAAAAAGCCCCTCCTTGCAAAACTTCCAAATTTTTCTATGCATGTCCATTTTTGTCCAAAAACTTAGAAATTGGGCAAATTACTATTGAAGACCTTATAATTTATAATTCAAAACAATTTCATGCAAATGGCTTCTAGAACCCAAGTTTTGCAATTTATTCAATTTGGTCCCTATTTTCCAATTGGACACCTTATACTTAGAATTTCTTCATGAAATTTTAACACATGCTTATTTTCATATCCTAGAACACATAATAATCATAAAAAAATATTTTAAATCGAATTTACGATCTCGAAACCACTAGTCCAACTAGGCCCTATTTCAGTATGTTACAAGATAAGTATGATAAGTATTGTGGTAATATTGATAAGAAGAATTTGCTTATTTTTGTTGCTTGTGTTTTAGATCTTAGATAAAAATTAAAGTATCTTGAATTTGCATTTAGTGAAATGTCTAATGCTGAAAAAGCTGATGAAATAATGCAAAAATTGAAGGAAACTTTGTATGAATTGTTTGATGAGTATAAGCCTCCACTTCATAGTACTTGTAGTCAATCTAGTGGTAGCACATGTTTCTCTAGGTGAACCACAACAAAAAATGAAAAGGCATATGCAAGCTTTGTATAAAATGCATGAGTTAGAAAATGGTGGTGAGGACAAAACATTTGAATTAGATAAATATCTAGTTGAGGATAATGAGAATTTTGTTGAAGATTTTGATATTTTATTGTGATGGAAAGTGAATAGCCCTAGATTTCCTACTCTTTCAAAGATGGCTAGAGATGTGTTAGCTATACCAGTTTTTACAATTGCTTCAAAGTCTGTATTTAGCACCGGGGGGCGTGTGCTTGATCAATTTATGAGTTCTTTAACTCCTAAAATTGTACAAGTTCTTGTGTATACTCAAGAATGGATTCAAAAATCATCATCACAAGAAGACATAAAAAAGATTAATGAACAAATCTAAGAGCTTGACGAGATTGAAAATGGTATATTTATTTTTAATTTAATAGTTTCAATTTTTTACCACATCACACCTACATTAACCTTATTTAATCAATCCAATGTTTAGAATTTTCTTGGAATGCATCAGAGCCTACCCTAAATTCATGAGCTTTTGTGAGTTGAAGGGTATGCTTACTATCTTATTATTGTTAACTTACAATCTATTCCTTTGTTTATGTTATTTGATTTTTTAAATCTATTCCTTTGTTTATGTTATTTGATTTTTAAATGCATATATTTCTATTATATAATCATTTTTGCACATATTTTTGTAGGTATAATGGAAATGGAGATTTTTTGGAGAGAAGAAACCGATGCAAATGGAGAATATTAAAGACTTAAATTTTAATTATGTGTTAATTTCAAGACTTATGTAGTAGTGTTTTTAATTATGTGGTGATTCAATACTTAAAATTCGGTTAATTTCAGTTAATTCGGTTAATTTTTTTATGTTTTGTACTTTTTTTAACCAAAAAACAAAAAAAAAACATATAGATTTTGGTTAGTTCAGTTAACTGACTGAATTAATTGAAATAGTTTGATTTGGTTAATTTTTTTGAAAAAATTTTGGTTCAATTAACAATTAAGGGTTTAAAAAGTTCAATTAATTCGGTTAATACTAGTTCAGTTAACTAATTGAACACCCCTACCCATGTGAGTACAATAGATTTGGTCATTTAGATTTTTACACAATCTCGGTTTGTTATACGGCCCAGCCACACGACCATGTGACTTTTGATGAAATTTTGCAATTTGATTCACACGGCTTGAAAAAGTTATACAGCTTGGACACACGACCGTGTGACCCCTGTTTTACACGTTTGCTTTTGTCTTTTGAAATTGTTTCAATTTGATCCTTATTTTTTTCTTGGGTCAACTCTAGAGCTCATGTAAGCTCGTATAAGACTCAAGGAAAGTTTTAAATGGTATCTCATGATTGAATTGATTAAAGTAATTGATATTTTTACTGTTGATTGTTTATAACTATTCAATTTGTACTGTAGCATCCTGTAACCTGATTCCGATGACGGGAACAGTTGAGGGGTGTTACAAAGGTATGCCACACTATGAATGTCCCAAGCGAATAAATCCATAAATGAATTCAGAATCTATTCTACTTGGGTCCTATCCGATGTACTGCCAGTCTAGTCAGTCACATCTGTATTTTTATCTTGGGGAGTCATACGCTTTGATGCTTAAGACAGAACATCTCTTTAATTGAACTTGATAAACAGCGAATTAGACTTTCAATTGATTTGCTCATTACTGATTAGTCTAAGGACATATTTAGGTTCATCTACTAATATATGTTGTCTTTCCATATTACAATTTGACCACGTGATACTGCTTAGTATTAGTTAAACATTGGATAACCAATGAGCTAATATTTAATTCCATTTTGTTTTATGTTCAAAAACCATCGAGAATAATATATAAAAGGTATTAATGTAATTTATAGATAATTGAATTAAACCAATATACTTATAAAAATACAAGTATACATAGATGAAAATTATACTTAGAAAACCAAATCTAACAATTTGCCCACCCCATCCCCAGGCACTACGTCCTGATTCAAAACGAACTCCAACTCTATCTCCTCCCACTCTTGACCGACAGTTGCTGGAACTTTGTCTCCATGCTGCCCCTGCACACCCACGATCACAAGAAACAAACAGACTTGACCCGGGCAAGACAAATACATGCACTAGTGGCAGAATAACTTGCACTCTTCCAACGCTAGAAACATTAAGAGGCAAGATGGCATGTTTTAGTTTTCTCCCTAATGTTAGAAAGCTGGTAGAATAAATGATATTGCATCAAGTATTGTTGTTCAAAGTTATGATTTTAGTCTCTATTATCATAAAATTTGGAATATATAAAATTTGATTCCTCAATTTTTAATATTTTATTATCAAGTCTAAATTGATAATATTTAGAGAAGGTTTAAACAATAATATTAGATATAAAAATAGACTTGAGTAAAAATTATGCCCTTTTAAAATGAGTTGCACCAAAGCCGGACTTGACCAAAATAAATTTCATAATATGTTACTCTGCTTATATTTATATATTATTTTTCTTAAAAAATATTTTAAAATATAATATAAATAAACTTTAACCAACTTCCATAAAATTTAAAACACATATTTTATATGGAAGTGAATTTAAATAAGGATATTGTTAGAATAATTAAAATATATTATCATTATTTTGATGATATTGCACTCTTTTGTTAGAATAATTAAAATATATTATCATTATTTTGATGATAGGATGGACCAACCTGGATCTATTTGTGTTTCTTGTTAATTTTGGTTTTCATTATTTTGATATATTATCAATCAAATATATTAATTTTATAAAAAGTAATTTTTAAATAAGACGGATCATGTATTAAATAATTTTAGGTTCTCGGAAACTTTGTACACTTAAACTAATGGCTGATCCACTAATTGAATAAAAAGGCATTGTTACTGTGGAACAAAAACCACCCCAACAGTTGACGTCAACTCACTATCTCTTTGACCCATCCTCATCGCTAAGTGATTTTTAGAATAATCTTTTTGGAGGGCACCTAATTATCAGTTTATGCTCTTGTAGTGGATTTTTTAGTGGAGGGGAAAAACTTTACAAAACAAATTAAACAAGATGTAGTAAGAGACAGTGGAAAAGAAGACAGGAGTAAACCCTGCAATATTGAGTGTAACCACAACTGGGTAATTAGTAAGGTGAATAGCTAATGGAATAGGTTAAGTGTAGCTGAGAATAAAGTTGAAGTTGAGTGATCTCCAATGAAAGTTTGGGAGTTAGAATTTTGAAAACATAAAAAAAATATAGACATCACATATATAATAAGAGTAATTATATATTATTATTTATTATCATAAGCGGTTAATCCAAATTAAAATGATATAATTTGGTTAAGATTTATTAAACTTTATTATGAGATAAATATGTGTAGATACTCTAGTAACTAATTTCTAATTAATTATGGGTTGATTAGAAATTAGGGTTAATGTGCAAAAGTTATACATTAAGGTTATGGTTTCTAAATTATACATAAAGTAACGTTTCTAATATCTCATCTTTAGAATAGAGAGAGTCACCTTATCTAATTTACTTGTGTGCTAATTTGGAAGTTTAAAAACACAAGATTCTAAAAAATCAATTGATTCAGGTACATTTTCACATTTAGTTTTGTTCTTAATGATTTTACATGACAGATCCTAGTTTGTTAACTTTTTATATTAGCTCTTATTTTATAGTTCTAACAAGTGGCATCCGAGATTATCATGTTGAATAATTAAGAACGAATTAATTCAATATAAAAATTAATTTTTTCTTTGAAATAAAATAGTGGCTCAATATTTTGGTTGAATGCTTTTCGTATATCTATATGAGAAGACAAACTTATTTGGATTTGGTAATATATTTTGTGCGATTAAGAAAGAAGAATATGACAAGTTTTGGATGGGTTTCATTAATGAAACCATGGCTGTATATTAGATATATATGTATATAATCAATGCCGATAATGAGTATGGCTTTAAAGGAATTAAATTAAAAAAAAAAAAAAAAAACTTTCATGCGTCTATTAATTATTGATTCTACCGCATGTCTATTTTTATTGATTGTGCTCATGGTTTTGATTATGGTTTCTTTACAAATTGCTGTAATCAACACTACTCTGGTTGCCTTAAACCGGATAGTTTCTATAACATTGATATGATTAATAACAAGTTGGATTAATTTACACAAAAATGTTGTTTTTTTTAAATTACGGAAATAAGTTCAATTTTAAAAGGAATAGGCCAATTTAGGTTGAATTATGGATTTCCCCTGAAAACACTTCTAACTTGAAGCGTTTTTTCCCTTTTAATATTAGGGTTTCAAGTTGTTTAGGGTTTTAGGGTTTAGGGCTAGAGTTTTGGGTTTTAAAATTTTTTTAACACAATAATTGTAATTACCAATGGTTCGATATTTAAAATATTCGTATTTATAGCAATCGTATGTTCAAATTTCATTTTGCAAATAGAGTAAAAATCGAAACTTTGAGTACTTGATTCGGATGTAGAACTAGTTTTAAATACTTATCTAGTGTATTATTTTTGACAAGATGGGTTTTGAAAATATATCCCGAGATATCTAAAATGTTTCTAAAAAAATACCCCAGATAGTGGGGGTTGAAATTTGTAGAGAAAAAAATGCTCCAAACAGGACGCATTGTCAGCAGAACTACTAAAAGCGTGTCCACCTGGTATCCAGAACGTATTTTCAGAATCAAATAAGAGGTTATCCCTTGGGCTATAAATGTAACATATTTCAGCCTCTGGTAGCATAAGTCAAGGAAATAAAATTTGAAGAAGTTTAGAAGAATAGAAGTTCGCAGGAAAGGCATAAGTTGGAGCAACGATACTATTTGTATAAAAAGTAAGCATAAGTATTGATTTTTCGTGTTAATATTTATTTGAAGCATTATGTTTTTTACATAATGTTTTTGTTTCAAAATTCTCTCAACAGATAATTTAGTTAAAAATGAGTGGACGAATTAATGCTATTATTTATTACGACGGTGAGGTCCGTGACACTGAGAACGATGTATTTTTTTATCAGAGAACGCAACGCAGTTAACTTTTAACCAGAACATAGAGTCGGCAGAAATTCAGAAAAGAATTAGGCAAAAAATCGTCAGATCTAGCCAGATGAGAGTATCATCTATTCAGTATCGATTTTGTTCTTTAGTCGATCCTATGAGATATGACGCTTTTAATATCAAAGGTGTTAAGGGCTTGGAGGAGATAGTACAAATGCACATCAACAGTAGATCACCATTTCTCAACTTATATGTAGAATTTTCAAGGACAGGTGAAAGCATTCAATCGTCAACATCTGTTCCTGTTCGAGAGGCCAGAATGATTGAAAATGTCAATAGTCTGACCATTTTGTTAGAAAATTCCCATTATGATATCCCAGAATCATGAATGGGAAGACACCCATCCGTCTCGGCCATAGATTTCAATTATGAGAGGTAGAACACCGAACAATCGGGTTTTGGTGGTAGAACAAAAAATACGACACTCAATTAGTGGGTGGAATCAACCTCAGTGGGTCGATGTTCAATGCTAGGAATACTTACTGGGAATGGCAGCAACTTCCAACGGTTGGCAATTGACAAATGATTCTAGACGTTCTGACAAATACATGAGAAGGAATGACGTACTCCCTATGACGTCCACTAGCGAGGGGACATCCAACACAGCAAATTTTGGTAGGTTAGAGAATGAAGATGACAATGAATCGGATATGGATCTAGTCCGAGAGCCCGAGAGCCCGAGAGCCTATTACAACTGAACCAAAATATGATGAAAGAGGTGAAGATGAAGAAGAAGAAGATCCATGATTCACGGCGTACTCACCTCCAACCCACATGCATAATGTCGATCTATCGACAGAGGATGAGTTGGAGTTTGCAGAACTGTCACACATGAGGTCAGGCCACGCAAGTTCTTTGTAACACCCCTAACCCATATCCATCACCAGAATAGGATGATGAGGCATTACCGGACAATATAAAATTTATCAAACATTCAATATCGCATATCATTCATTCACATACACAAAGTCCATTAAATACATCTACAAGACCTTAATACATGCTTAAGAATGGCTCGGGACAAAACCGGTCACACATAAAAATTTCCAAACACTTAGAAAAATTTCATGAAATCATAGGTCACACACCCGTGTGAACAGGCCGTGTACCTCACACGACTAACAGACACGCCCGTGGCGCAGGCCGTGTGAAAACAAGGCATACATACTAACTTGTACCACACGGTCGAAGACACGTCCGAGTGCCATAGCCTTGGGAAAACTAGGGAGGTTACTGACTTGGGTCACATGGCTTACCACACGCCCATGTGTCATCCCGTGCATCTCACACGTCCAATAGACACGCTCATGTGTCTAAGCCGTGTCAAAACTTTAGGGTATACTACCTTAATTCGAAAGGGTAGCCCAGGGGATACATGGCGGTGTAACATAGCCGTGTGTCGCACACGGCTGAGACACACACCCGTGTGGACAAAAATAGGTCATTTGTAAAGCCAATTTGCCACCCTTTTCTTATGCATACAAATCAACCTAAATGGTACCATTTCAAGACATTAATAAGCAACCAAAACCAGCCAATTTATACACATATCATGCCATCTATACACAATCATTTCAACTACTCAATTCCACAACTAAAACATTCCAAAAATCATTAAACTTGTATAACTTCTAAATGCATTTCATCATCACTTTATCACCTATTTCATGCCACAAATCTTACCATTTCAACATCACATAATCAAGCCACAACACATAAGGCATTATATACATCTCATGTATCACATATTAAACACACAACTTAAGGCAACTTATATGGATAAAAATATACTAACATTTATATTATTAACAAGACAAATCATGTGACAGCCCTAAAGTGACCCTAGTCGGAAAGTGGTTTCGGGACCGCTAAACTGAGTCACCAAATTATTTGAATATGATAATTATTGTCTAAAATATGTGAATATGAATGTGTGAAAGTTTTAAGCTTCGATTTAGTTAATTGCTTGTGAATTTAGTTAATAGGACTTATGTGTGACACTTGTGAAATGTGATAGGTTAATCTATAAGGACCTATTAAAGCATGTAGTGAAAACAATGGTTTTGCATGTCAAATACTCCTTTTTTATACATAGTGGCGGCCATGATGGTGCATATATTAGAATATGTAGTGAATCTTCATGAAATGGTCATTATTTTATGTAAAAGAAAGGAAATAAATAAAAGAAATACTAAGGATAATAAAAGAAAGAAAAGAATGAAAGTGTGATGAAAACAAGAGAAGAAATCGGTTCTTCTTGGCCGAAATGAAAAGAGGAAGAAGGAGTGAAGCATTCGGTCATCTAAGGTCAATATTAAGGTAAGAAGTTTTGGTTAATTTTTGAAATATTAGTTAAATCCTAGTAAATTTCTAAGTTCCTTATTGGACCCATGTTAAATTTTTGATATTTGGTGAATGAATATGGGTTTCGGTCATGGTAGATAACAAGGAATGTGGTTGTTGTTCTTGTTAAATTGGATGAATTTTTGGTGGATAGGTGTTTGAATCAAACAAATGATCATGTGTGTACACTAGGTGCTAGTTGAGAAGAATCGGTCACTATATTGGAGGCGATTGCTGTAACACCCCGAACCTGAGACCATTGCCGGTGTCGGACACGAGGGGTTAACAAGCC
Organism: Gossypium arboreum; assembly: GCF_025698485.1. Taxonomy (NCBI): domain Eukaryota; kingdom Viridiplantae; phylum Streptophyta; class Magnoliopsida; order Malvales; family Malvaceae; genus Gossypium; species Gossypium arboreum. The sequence goes on from NC_069075.1 coordinate 94,466,738, forward strand.
AAGTTCACATGGTTTGCCCACCAATTTGACATTTCCAGTCAGGCTGGAAGACTGCATCACCGTCGCCTTAAAAATCATATCTCGAGTTTCAAAACTCGAAAACTGGTTTCGTAAATTTTCCCTGAATTTTGACTCATATATCCATCCATGGATTTATTTCTAGAATTTTTGGATGGGCCAATTGGTACAGTTTATTAGTTAAAGTCACCCATGTTACAGGGATCGACTGCTCTGACCTTCGCGCGGTATAACTTGAATATCTCTCTGTACAGGGCTTTAATGCTGGTGTCGTTTGTTTCTAATGAAACTAGACTCAAAATGGAATCTGTACATATAAGGTATGTCGCCTAATTCTTTCTGTATAATTTATAGTAAATTTTAAAGTTGCGACAGGGAACCCAGAAACCGTTCTGGCCCTGTCTCACAATAGCATTAATATCTCTTAACATGTAACTCCTATGACCATTTCGTTTCTTCCATATGAAAATAGACTCATCAAGGTTCATTTACATAGCTTATTCACTATTTAATTCCATTTCTACGAATTTTGGTGATTTTCACATTCACGTCACTGCAGCTGGCAGCATCTGTTTTTAAGGTAGGTCTTACCTATTTGGTAGTCTCCATGAACCAACTAGTCTTTGCCATACATAGGTTCATATATGATCATTTTAACCATGCCAATGGCTGATCATATGACCAACATTCCCATTTCCAAGCCATAGCCACATCATGACACCAAATATATACATACAAACCACAATTATTCTAAGTTCATGTTCCTTTTGAGCCATTTTCGCATGGCCGTACATACTTACATCACCACATATTTAACAAACAAGGGTAGTCCTATACATGCCATTTCAAGTTCAACCAAGAATTTATACCAAAATGGGGGCTTGATAGTGTGGATGACTTGACTTCAACGATCCCGAATCCGATTGCTATCGGCGAAATCTAGAAAGCGAGAGCCAAAGCGGCGGAGTAAGCATTTTATGCTTAGTAAGTCTCAAGGAATATAATCAACTCTAATTACAGCAATACATTCACATAGTTAAATGCATCATTTCATTAATGCGCATTCACATAATCATACTTACTTTACCATCCCAACTCTTATGTTCATACACAAATAACGGCTTCATTAAGGCCGATAACTCGCTCCATCATAGGAGCGGATATTCATACGCTCTTACTCATAGCGCATAAAGCACACACCGCACTTACCTTATCATTGGGAAATTTCACAAGTGCATTAGCTGAAATTTTCCAGCAAGCTCATAATTTTCAAATCACATACCTTGGAGTTTATCCGGATGTCGGTACTCGTTCAATCGCCGGGACATAGCCGGTTATGGTAACCCGCACCAAGGCCAGCGGACTTTACCGGATATCACGATTTGCACAAATGCCTTGGTCTTAGCCCGGATTTAACAACTTGCACGAATGCCTTGGTCTTAGCCGGATATCACGATTTGCACAAATGCCTTGGTCTTAGCCCGGATTTAACAACTTGCACGAATGCCTTGGTCTTAGCCGGATATAGCTACTAGCACAATTGCCTTGGTCTTAACCGGATATAGATTTCAGCATAATTGTCTTGGGCTTAGCCGGATATCATTCAATTTCTCATGCACACATACATCAATAATCATTGGACATACATATCTCATTTTCGTTACTAAGGCTCAAACACAATTATAATCATTAGCATATTAGCCTTGGGACTTAGCCGGGTGGAATTCAAATACTCATACACACATGATCAATAATCATACACATCCATGTTTCATCTTACATAATTCAAGTAAGATCACTTCTTGAGGACTTACCTCGGATGTTGTCGAACGGCTTTTTTCGGCTATTCGATCACCTTTTCCTTCCCCTTGTCCAATTGTGGCCCTCTTAGCTCTTGAGCTAATTCAAACAAATTCAATTTATTAAAACCTCATTGTGCTTGCTTATGGCGAATATGACAAGGATTTTAAATGGTCATATGGCCACTCTTTAGCTTGAATACACAATGGTCATGCACATTTTATACTACATCAAGCAATTCAATACAATTTATTTGAGCATCAAGGAAATGCTAAGGCCTTCAATAGGCTACCCAAGGCGAATATTCATGTACATGTTGAGGCCAATTATGCACTTAATACCTCACAAAAACAGCATGCATTTTACTAGTTAATGCTTTGCATATTGTGGCTCAAAACTTATAATATAGCATCAAGCACTTATATGTGTGCTAGGCGAATTGTGCTTGAAATTTCACAATTATTCTTCAACATCTTCTTCTTTAAACCAACTTATTCATCACTTACTTCATAGCCAAAACATCATGTGCAAACATATATATACAATATGAGCATGGCGAATTTTCAAGGTGTCCATAGCCATCCAAAATACAAATTTTAACTAACATGCAAGAAGCATGAACCATGCTCATGAATGGCGAATATGACAATCATGCTCCTTTTCAACTTCAATCATGATAAATCAAAAGAAGGCTCAAAATCTTGCTCAAGAGTAGACAATCCATCATTGCATGCATCATCATCAAGCTTCACACTTAGCATGCAATGGCTTTATCACCATAACAACTTTGGCCAAATACCATTTCCATGGCTTAACAAAGATTTGAGCCATGGCTAACATGCACATCAAGTTAGCAACCAAAACATGCATGAAACTCCTAACACAACCTCATACATACCTTAATCTTGATGCAAACTTGGCCAAATCTCCTTCTAGATCTCTTCCAAACCAAGCATGAAGCAAAATCCTCCTTCTTCCTTAGTTTTGGCTCAAAGAAAGGATGAACAAAATTTTTTCTTTCCTTCTCTACAACTCACGGCAATGGGGGATTACCACACTCACACACATTTTTTTCATTTTTTATCACCCATACACCTTTGTTTATTATTTCACCCTAATGCACCAACAAAACATGTTTCATGACATGTTTAGCCCATCCTCCTTGTCATGGCCGCCACCACCTATAAAGGGGAATTTGACATGCAAGTCCATTATTTTGCATGCATGCTTTAATTAGTCATCACACATTTCCTATCATACTTTCAAAGTTCATTACTAAGTCCTTTCTTGTGGAATTCACCCTTATAACACTAAATCAATCATCATAAAATGTCATACATGAGCACACACATATTATAGGCATCAAAATAAATTTTAATTATTTTATGCCTCGGTTTTGTGGTCCCGAGACCACCTTCCGACTAGGGTCAATTTTGGGCTGTCACAACTCTCCCCACTTAAGAAATTTTCGTCCCGAAAATCTTACCGTAAATAGGTTTGGATATCGCTCTTTCATAGAGTTCTCGGTCTCCCAAGTAGCTTCTTCTATCCCGTGCTTGAGCCATAACACTTTTACTAGCGGAACCCGCTTGTTTCACAACTCTTTCACTTCTCGTGATAGGATACGAATCGGTTCTTCCTCATAACTCATATTAGCTTGAATTTCAATTTCGATGGACTAATCACGTGCGATGGATCGGATCTATAGCGTCGAAGCATCGAAGCGTGAAAGACATCGTGAACCTTTTCGAGTTCGGGGGCAAAATTAGGCGATATGCCTTTGGACCGACTCGCTCGGATATCTCATATGGTCCAATGAACCTCGGGCTCAACTTGCCCTTACGGTAGAATCTGAGTATCTTTTCCAAGGCGAAACCTTAAGAAACAATTTATCTCCCACGATACTCAATGTCCTTTCGTTTCAAATCCGCGTCACGACTTCGACGATCGGAGGCTATTTTCGACTTTCACGGATTACTTTTACTTTACGTTCAGCATCTTTAATCAAATCCACTCAAAATTTTGTTTTCACCGAGCTCGGTCCAAAACAATGGTGTACGGCATTTACGCCCGTACAAAGCCTCGTAAGGTGCCATCTTAATACTTGATTGAAAACTATTGTTGTAGCGAATTCAATCAAAGGTAGGTACCATTCCATGAACCATCGAACTCGAGGATGCAACATCTCAACATATCCTCAAGTATCTGAATTATCCGCTCGGATTGACCATCGGTTTGGGGGTGAAAGGCGGTCTTGAAATGCGACTTGGTACCCAAAGCTTCTTGCAATTTCTTCCAAAATCGCAAGGTGAACCTCGGATCTTTATCCGACACAAGCAATCGATACCCGTGTAATCTCACAATCGAGAAAGCGTACAATTCAGCTAGTTTATCTAATGAAAATCCGTGACATACAGGATAAAGTGAGCCGACTTAGTCAATCTATCAACAACAACCCAAATCGCATCCTTCTTACTTGTCGACAATGGCGGTCCGGACACAAAGTCCATTGTGACTCAATCCCATTTCCACTCGGGTATCGTGATCGGTGAAGTAATCCTCGAAGGCACTTGATGTTCGCTTTCACTTGTTGACATATTAAACATCTCGAAACAAAATCGGAGATGTCTCGTTTCATACCATGCCACCAAAACCGACGTTTCAAATCGTTGTACATCTTCGTACTCCCGGGTGGATTGCCATTCGGCTACAATGGGCTTCATTGAATTATCGAAATGAGTTCAATTCTTTGGGACACAAGCGACTTTTGAACCTCAAACAATCGTCATCGTCGATTTGAAACTCCGAGTCCTTGTTCGAACACACGCAGCCCATTTTGCAACCAACTCGTCGTCGACTTTACGAGCTTCTCGAATTTGGTGTGTCAATAATGGTTTGGCTTTCAATTCAGCCACTAACACACCTTTATCGGATCGGACGGACAAGTGCACATTCATCGCTCGTAAAGTGAATAACGATTTACGACTCAAGGCATCCGCAACCATATTCGCCTTTCCGGGTGATAGTCAATGATCACTCATAATCCTTTAATACTCGAGCCAACGTCTTTGTCGCAGATTTAAGTCTCTTTGGGTCATCAAATATTTGAGACTTTTGTGATCCGAGTATACATGGCACCTTTCACCAAATAAGTAATGTCGCCAAATCTTTAAGGCGAATACGATGGCGGCCACTTCGAGATCATGAGTCGGATAATTTTTCTCATGTGGCTTTAATTGCCTCGGCGCGCAGGCCACAACTCGACCTTCTTGCATTAATCGCAACCTAACCCAAGTAGAGAGGCGTCGCTATAGATGACAAACTCCTTGCGGATTCGGGTTGCACTAGAATTGGGGCTTCATCAAATAAGTTTTCATTGATCGAAACTTTTTGGCATTTCTCAATCCATTCGAACTTAACGTCCTTTTGGAGTAAGCCGTCATCGGCGTGGCTATCGTTGAGAAGCCTTTACAAATCGTCGGTAATAATAAGCAAGCCCAAAAGCTCGAACCTCGGTAATATTTCTGAGGCTTCCAATTAAGTATGGCTGAAATTTTATTGAATTCGACTCGAATACCGATCTGATACCACATGACCCAATAAGCTAACCTCTCTTAACCGAACTCACACTTTTGAACTTAGCATATAATTGCTTGTCCGTAAAATTTGCGGCACTAACCGCGGTGTTCAAGCATGTTCGGTCTCATTTCTTGAATAGACCAAGATGTCATCAATGAACACGACTACGAATCGATCCAAATATGGTCTAAAGATCCGATTCATTAAATCCATAAATACCGTAGGGCATTAGTGAGCCCAAACGGCATCACTAGGAACTCATAGTGACCATATCTCGTTCAAGGCGGTCTTGGGCACGTCCGAATCTCGGATTCGCAATTGATAGTAGCCCGATCTCAAATCTATTTTCGAGAACACCGAGGCTCCCTTGGTTGGTCGAACAAATCGTCAATACGTGGCAGCGGATATTTGTTCTTTATCGTCGCTTTATTAAGTCGACGATAGTCGATCTACAACCGCATGGTTCCATCCTTCTTTTCACGAACAACTTTGGCGCACCCTAAGGCGAAAAACTCTCAGGCGAGCAAAACCTCTATCCACCAATTCTTGCAATCGAGCTTCCAACTCCTTTAATTCCGTTGGTGCCATACGATACGGAGCTATCGAAATTGGAGTGGTACGGTACCAATTCGATGCCAAATTCTATTTCCGAACGGTGGTAAACCGGCAATTCTTGAGGAAAACATCCGGTATTCACAAACCACGCACACGATTCGGGTTTCTTTTACGATTCCTTGTCATCGAACACGCACGCCAGCACGCTTCACACTCTTTTCTTACATACTTTCGGGCCAACATTGCGATATTACGGTGGCAACCCTTTAAGTCCGTAGACTTAACCCGAATTATCTCGTTATTCGCGCACCTCAAATCGATAGTCTTGCTTTTGCAATTTACGACCGCATCGTGCATGGTCAACCCATCCAAACCAAGAATAACATTGAATTCATCGAGCGGCAAAAGCATCAAGTCCGCGGAAACAAGAACCTCGGAACACTAGGAGACTTTTCTTGCACACTTTGTTGACAAGCACGTAATGACCCAAGGGTTTGACACCGGATTACAAACTCGATGAGACTCAATAGGCAAAGTCTTCTTGGATGCTAAGGTTTCACATATATAAGATTGAGTAGAACCGGGGTCAATCAATGCAATCACTTTAGTATTGAAAAGGGTGAAAGCACCGTAATGACATCCGGAGAGGCAGCATCCTCGCGCGCTTGGCGTATGGCATAAGTCCTCGCAGGAGCACGAGCCTCGAGATCGATGGTAGCATCTCTAGATCCTCTCGACCGCCACGACATTGCCCATATTTCTAGGTGGCCTACCTCGGCGATGGTAGCACCCGAGTTTCCACTCGACTCACATTCATTCAAGCTTCCTCGGGCAATCCTTCCTAAAGTGGTCGGCCGATCCACACTTATAGCAGGAGTGATCACGAAACCAATAGCTCCCGAATGCCATTTGCCACAATGTTGACACTCCGCCCTCTCTCGGCGATCATTTCCACCATTAGCGATCAAGTGACTCGTGTGGTCACAGGGGTCGATCGCGTCCTCGTCTAAAAAGCCCAAAGCGCCTCTAGACCGGTTCACATCATCTCGAAATCTCTTGATTGCTGTTGAAGAGACTTTCCGAGGACCTCTTTCGAATTCTCCGGTTCCCACATCACTTTTTGTTTCTCCTTTCTAAGCTCTTCGACTTTACAAGCTCGCTCAACAAGTACTACGATCTCGTATTTCGAGAATGCCAACGAACATCCTTATATCATCATTCAGCCCATCCTCGAAGCATTTACACATAATAGCTTGGACGAAATGCATTCTCGCGTGTATCGGCTAAGCCTCACAAATTTTCGTTCATAGTCGGTGTAGACATAGAACCTTGCTTAAGATCAAGAAATTCCCAAGTCACTTGCTCTCTAGGTACCACGAAGTCGAGTACTCCACCAATAGTAGGTGGAATCACGTAGCAAGGAGATGGTACACTTTAAGCATTCATCGGTGTACAAGATAGCTCATCGAGCACCGGATAGTGTTGTCCAACCGAAATTCAGCTCGTTCGGCATCATCATCATCCGAAGCTTTAAATTCAGTGGCCCCATGTTTTGAATCCTATCGACTGGGGCTTACTTGACCTTATTTGGTCGATTCTGGGAGGTATTGTAGGTCTTGGGGTTGCATTTGTCGGGAATGGAGGTCGTGGGACGGTAGTGTTAGTTCGAATGTATTGATTAAACCATTCGTTCATCACACTATAAAAGACTTGCCTAGCCTCATCATTCGGATTGCTGGCCATAGGTTGAGAGTCCATGGCGCTGTCCCTTGTCGGGAGCAGGCGCCACTCTCCACATCATCAGCTATTGCTCGGTTGGGATCGGGACCCATTGCTATAAACAAACTCAAAGTCAAATTGTCGAAATCACCACACTATCGATTCATCATTTAATGGCATGTATAGCTAGACCCCAAACACCTCACGGTAGTCCTAGAATCGACTAAACCGTGGCTCGATACCATAAAATTGTAACACCCGAACCTGAGACCATTGCGGTGTCGGACACGAGGGTTAACAAGCCAAGTTCACATGGTTTGCCCACCAATTTGACATTTCAGTCAGGCTGGAAGACTGCATCACCGTCGCCTTAAAATCATATCTCGAGTTTCAAAACTCGAAAACTGGTTTTGTAAATTTTCCTGAATTTTGACTCATATATCCATCCATGGATTTATTTCTAGAATTTTGGATGGGCCAATTGGTACAGTTTATTAGTTAAAGTCACCCATGTTACAGGGATCGACTGCTCTGACCTTCGCGCGGTATAACTTGAATATCTCTCTGTACAGGGCTTTAATGCTGGTGTCGTTTGTTTCTAATGAAACTAGACTCAAAATGGAATCTGTACATATAAGGTATGTCGCCTAATTCTTTCTGTATAATTTATAGTAAATTTTAAAGTTGCGACAGGGAACCCAGAAACCGTTCTGGCCCTGTCTCACAATAGCATTAATATCTCTTAACATGTAACTCCTATGACCATTTCGTTTCTTCCATATGAAAATAGACTCATCAAGGTTCATTTACATAGCTTATTCACTATTTAATTCCATTTCTACGAATTTTGGTGATTTTTCACATTCACGTCACTGCAGCTGGCAGCATCTGTTTTAAGGTAGGTCTTACCTATTTGGTAGTCTCCATGAACCAACTAGTCTTTGCCATACATAGGTTCATATATGATCATTTTAACCATGCCAATGGCTGATCATATGACCAACATTCCCATTTCAAGCCATAGCCACATCATGACACCAAATATATACATACAAACCACAATTATTCTAAGTTCATGTTCCTTTTCGAGCCATTTTCGCATGGCCGTACATACTTACATCACCACATATTTAACAAACAAGGGTAGTCCTATACATGCCATTTCAAGTTCAACCAAGAATTTATACCAAAATGGGGGCTTGATAGTGTGGATGACTTGACTTCAACGATCCCGAATCCGATTGCTATCGGCGAAATCTAGAAAAGCGAGAGCCAAAGCGGTGAGTAAGCATTTTTATGCTTAGTAAGTCTCAAGGAATATAATCAACTCTAATTACAGCAATACATTCACATAGTTAAATGCATCATTTCATTAATGCGCATTCACATAATCATACTTACTTTACCATCCCAACTCTTATGTTCATACACAAATAACGGCTTCATTAAGGCCGATAACTCGCTCCATCATAGGAGCGGATATTCATCGCTCTTACTCCTAGCGCGCAAAGCACACACCGCACTTACCTTATCATTGGGAAATTTCACAAGTGCATTAGCTGAAATTTTCCAGCAAGCTCATAATTTTCAAATCACATACCTTGAGTTTATCCGGATGTCGGTACTCGTTCAATCGCCTTGGGACATAGCCCGGTTATGGTAACCCGCACCAAGGCCAGCGGGACTTTACCCGGATATCACGATTTGCACAAATGCCTTGGTCTTAGCCCGGATTTAACAACTTGCACGAATGCCTTGGTCTTAGCCCGGATATCACGATTTGCACAAATGCCTTGGTCTTAGCCCGGATTTAACAACTTGCACGAATGCCTTGGTCTTAGCCGGATATAGCTACTAGCACAATTGCCTTGGTCTTAACCGGATATAGATTTCAGCATAATTGTCTTGGGGCTTAGCCCGGATATCATTCAATTTCTCATGCACACATACATCAATAATCATTGGACATACATATCTCATTTTCGTTACTAAGGCTCAAACACAATTATAATCATTAGCATATTCGCCTTGGGACTTAGCCGGGTGGAATTCAAATACTCATACACACATGATCAATAATCATACACATCCATGTTTCATCTTACATAATTCAAGTAAGATCACTTCTTGAGGACTTACCTCGGATGTTGTCGAACGGCTTTTTCGCTATTCGATCACCTTTTCCTTCCCTTGTCCAATTGTGGCCCTCTTAGCTCTTGAGCTAATTCAAACAAATTCAATTTATTAAAACCTCATTGTGCTTGCTTATGGCGAATATGACAAGGATTTTAAATGGTCATATGGCCACTCTTTAGCTTGAATACACAATGGTCATGCACATTTTATACTACATCAAGCAATTCAATACAATTTATTTGAGCATCAAGGAAATGCTAAGGCCTTCAATAGGCTACCCAAGGCCGAATATTCATGTACATGTTGAGGCCAATTATGCACTTAATACCTCACAAAAACAGCATGCATTTTACTAGTTAATGCTTTGCATATTGTGGCTCAAAACTTATAATATAGCATCAAGCACTTATATGTGTGCTAGGCGAATTGTGCTTGAAATTTCACAATTATTCTTCAACATCTTCTTCTTTAAACCAACTTATTCATCACTTACTTCATAGCCAAAACATCATGTGCAAACATATATATACAATATGAGCATGGCGAATTTTCAAGGTGTCCATAGCCATCCAAAATACAAATTTTAACTAACATGCAAGAAGCATGAACCATGCTCATGAATGGCCGAATATGACAATCATGCTCCTTTTCAACTTCAATCATGATAAATCAAAAGAAGGCTCAAAATCTTGCTCAAGAGTAGACAATCCATCATTGCATGCATCATCATCAAGCTTCACACTTAGCATGCAATGGCTTTATCACCATAACAACTTTGGCCAAATACCATTTCCATGGCTTAACAAAGATTTGAGCCATGGCTAACATGCACATCAAGTTAGCAACCAAAACATGCATGAAACTCCTAACACAACCTCATACATACCTTAATCTTGATGCAAACTTGGCCAAATCTCCTTCTAGATCTCTTCCAAACCAAGCATGAAGCAAAATCCTCCTTCTTCCTTAGTTTTGGCTCAAAGAAAGGATGAACAAAATTTTTTCTTTCCTTCTCTACAACTCACGGCAATGGGGGATTACCACACTCACACACATTTTTTTTCATTTTTTATCACCCATACACCTTTGTTTATTATTTCACCCTAATGCACCAACAAAACATGTTTCATGACATGTTTAGCCCATCCTCCTTGTCATGGCCGACCACCACCTATAAAGGGAATTTGACATGCAAGTCCATTATTTTGCATGCATGCTTTAATTAGTCATCACACATTTCCTATCATACTTTCAAAGTTCATTACTAAGTCCTTTCTTGTGGAATTCACCCTTATAACACTAAATCAATCATCATAAAATGTCATACATGAGCACACACATATTATAGGCATCAAAATAAATTTTTAATTATTTTTATGCCTCGGTTTTGTGGTCCCGAGACCACCTTCCGACTAGGGTCAATTTTGGGCTGTCACAATTGCCGAATATGAACTTAGTTATTGTGAGTGATGAATGTGTTTTGAGTTGATGGAATAAAAGAATGCTTAAAGATGAGTTACAACAAATTATATGTTAAGCTAAGGTTGTTAAATTATCAATCTTTCTTCCTAGCCGAATATGTGTTTATAAAGTTGAGTTGTTAAATAGATTTTGAAGTTAGCCCATGCATTTATTTTTGAATTTAAGAAGAATGATACATTCGACTATGCTTTGATGTGCTTGAATTGTTGTTCATTGAGTAAATGATTGAGGAATGGTTAGAAGAATTTGAATGCTAAACTAGTTGATTTGTTTATAATGTCCGATTATGACCATTTATAGAGATGTGAATGAATTGTTGTTATGTGAATAAATATTTGTTTGATGATATATATATGTATTCGCAATGGGATAAAATGTGTATTAAGGCAAGTTTCATGGTGATTATGCTTGTGATGTTGGGGTAATATTCGCAATATGATTAAATTCATGTATAAGGAAGCATGATAAATTAAGTGGCTCTTTGCTTGTGAATGTGAATTAGATATAAATTAAATAAGCATGAGATCGAATCATGGCATGAATTATTAAATATGATACATATTGAAATCTATTGTTTTAGGTATAGATTAAATGATATGTGATTGCCAAATGTGATTGTTAAGTGAATAATATTAGTTAAGTACTTAAGCAAATATATTGTTTTACTTAAGCTTAAGAGCAAAGAGGATCAAAGTCGGATAGGGAAAAGAGAAAGTAAGCGAATAGCCGTGGATATCTAGTCGTCGACCACTTCGAGGTAAGTTTTAAGTGATTAAACGTTGAGTAAATTCAATCATAATAGGACATAATGAGTTGATTTAATAAGATATGATGTGGCCATGATATGTTTTGAACTCAAATGGTGAGTTCATAAGTGTTTGGACTTGGAAATTTAAGAGCAAATTGTAATATTTTGCTTAGGACAGCAGCAGTAACGTGATTTTAGAAAATCACCATAAATTGATGGTGTGGAATTATAGGCTGAATAAAATATGTAATCAAAGCTTAATTAGTCTAGTTTCTTATAAAAGAGACCGTGTGACCAAAGAAATTTCCTATAAAGAGATATTTAAAGTTGAGTGAGATGGTGTCAGAATGACTCCGAAATCCCCTGTTTGGTTTTTAGAAAATCATTATAATTTGTACAAAAATGGTTATAAGATATAATTTATATGCTTAGACTCCTTAATGAGTCTAGTTTCAAATGAAATCAAATAGAACACATTTTGAATTCTGTACAATGAGAAATTTGATTCGTAGTGAAGAGTGGTCAGATTAGTCAAACAGTGAAACAGGGGAAATTTTAAGAAAAATCTGGTATTGATTGGCCAAACCTAAAATTCTGAAAATTTTATGGATGGAAGATATATGAGTCTATATTCATGGAAAATTAACGGAAATTGATTTTGAGTTTTGTAGCTCCAGTTATAAATAATTTAGTGACTATTGCTCAGGAAAACAGCTTGTAGTGAATATGTGAATTTGTTGTAAACATTGATGAAACTATTTGAGTTGCTTATAAGCTATTGCTGAAATTGATGCATAAGATATGTATACGTGGTAAAGCCGAATGGCTAATGTGAAATATGTATGAGATATGTATATGTGGTAAAGCCGAATGGCTAATGTGAAATATGTATGAGATATGCATATGTGGTAAAGCCGAATGGCTAATGTGAAATATATATGAGATATGTATATGTGGTAAAGTCGAATGGCTAATGTGAAATATGTATGAGATATGCATATGTGGTAAAGCCGAATGGTCAATGTGAAATATATATATGAGATATGTATATGTGGTACAGCTGAATGGCTAGTGTGAAATATGTAGGCGATGTGTGTATATTGTGGCTGAATGACCAAATGTGAAAGGTGTGTATTATTAGATATTTGATGAGGCGAATGAATTACAAATATGACAGTCGATGTGAATGTTGTAACATGTGATTAAATGTACATGAAACTTGGAAATATATTCCGGGTAAGACCCGATGACTACGTGTGGAGATTATGTTCGGGTAAGACCCGATGACTACGTGTGGAGATTTTGTCCGGGTAAGACCCGATAACTTCATGTGGAGATTTCATCTGAGCTAAAGGTTTCGCCGATAATCCGAGTAGAGGTTAAAGCTATAAGACTTCGTAATAAGAATTGCTTATAAATATATTCAATGCGAAAGGTTAAACAGGTATGTACTCCAAGTTTATATGTGAGCTTGATTTGAACTAAATCATAAGGTAGTTATGTGATGCATACGAGAGCAATCTATGAGACTATTCCTATGATTATGTGACATCGGATCAGTGTGAGAGGTTATGTGAAATTATACAATATATCTATGTCACATGAGCTCACTTTTATGTGAAAGTTTATCGCCTATTGTATATGATGAGATGTGCATATTCGGTAAAGGGATGGTATGCAGAAGGAAGAGTGAAATAAAAATACGAACAACTATGTTATAATTTGATTGTTATCTGTTGACACTGCTTAAAACTTACTAAGCATTGTAATGCTTACTCCGTTTACTTTGTTTTCTCTGTTTTATAGATCTCATTTCGAAGCTACAGGCTCGAGGATCGTCGACAACTAGTCACACTATCACTATCCACGCTTGCTTATTCTTGTTATGTTTAGAATTATTTTATGGCATGTATAGAATAGACCAGTGGCCGAAGAATATTTTGGTTAATGTATATAAGCCATGTGAAAATGGCATCTTTTGAATGTGTACTTATAGAAGCTTAAATTGTATCCCTGACTGTCTTTAGTACTTATCTAAAGGAATGTTTCAAAAAAAAAAAAAATTTTACTGTTCTGATATGAGTTTCAAGCCCGGTAATGCCCCTTTACCTATTCCGGTGACGGATATGGGATTGAGGTGTTACAAATCACATGGCTAACATTATAGCTCAAAACATACCAAAATCACACTAGCCTATACATGCCATATACCATATATACAAAGCTTTCAAAGTACCAACAAAATGATCGATAGTGTGGCGATGCTCCTGACGATCCCCGAGTCTAAGATAGCTTTGACTATCTATAAGATATAGACAAATAACACACAGTAAGCTTCATAGTAAGTTCGTAGTTAAGCAATTCCATTCATCAAATAATGTAGTTCAACCATTTTCACATTAGCAAAACAACATTACATTAACACAAACCATATTCATGTCTCAAACATAATTAAATACCATTTCATTAAACTTTCTCAATGTAGTACTTGAATAGATTCCATACATACTTGTATCACCTCGTACTAACCTCTTTCTCAACGACAGCATTTATTTATCAGTTGAATCATTAGGGTTAGAAGTCAGGTACTCTAGAATCGCAATAGATAAGCACCTATACCATGGCCCGTAGCCAAATCAAGGTAACTCCTCTCAAAATACTTATATCTTGCCCCGTAGCCAAATCAAGGTATTATTTGCACCCGAAGTGCCGATATCATGGCCCGAAGCCAATGCATTAACTTAGTGACATTACCTTAGCATCATAATTGTACCTAAGGTTTAACCGGGAAATTTCGCTTGTCGATTTCATCGTCGAACACTTTCGTATAGTCGTATTCAAAATTCCAAACATTATTTGCAATCTCATAAATACATTTTATGCAATATCAAAGCATATAACATCCATTTATAATGAAATTAACACCTACAAACTTACCTCGTTCGTAGAAACAATTAAACTAGCTGATTAATCGAGTACTTTGTTCTTGTCTCGATCTAAGTCTGAGTTCCTCTTTTCTTGATCTATATGTATTCAAAATTAACTCATTTAATCACCTATTCATTCAATTTCATCCAAAAATATACATTTGAGCATTTTTGCACTTTAGCCCCTAAACTTTCACATCTATTCAATTTAGTCCCTATTTCACAAATACACTAAATTCACAAAATTCAATTTAACCCATGCTTGGCCAAATTACAATAGTGCCCCTAGCAGCCCATATTTTTTATTTATTTCACAATTTAACCCCTCAATTTACACTTTTCTCAATTGAATCCCTAATTGACATTTTCACTAAAAATCACTTTATAAAACATGATAATCTATCAAAAAATACTCATTTTCTGTCATCAAACATTCAAGAACTCAAGCATTCATCAATGGCACTTTACAAAATCATCATCAATTCCGAAAATTAAGGCACGAGCTAGCTAGTACTCAAAGCAACGATTACAAAAACATGGAAATCATCAAAAACTGAGCTAAAACCATACCTTAATCAAGCTATGCAAGTGCTGAACCCTAAATGAGAAACAATGGTTCTTTTTCTTCTTTAATATTCGGCCAAAAGGAGAAAAGATGGACTAAAATTCATTTTGTTATATTTTTAATTACCTTATTTACTAAATACCAATTTTAACCTTAAAAATATTTAATAACTACACCAAATGCCATGCCACTATCATCCACTATCATAATACTGGTGTAATTACTACATAAGGACCTTAACTTTAAAGTTCTATAGCTATTAGACACCTTTAGCTAATAGAACAATACTTTTGCAACTTATGCAATTTAGTCCTTTCCTCAAATTAAGCATCCAAACGATAAAATTATTTCACAAAATTTTCACACATATATAGTCACATGCTGTAAATACCAAAAATAATATTAAAATAACTTTTCGACATTGGATTTGTGGCTCTAAAACCACAGTTCCAATTTAGCTAAAACCAGGTTGTTACAACTCTCCCCCTTAGAGATTTTCGACCCCAAAAATCTTACCAGCGAATAAGTTTGGATATTGCTTTCTCATAGCATCCTCGGGTTCTCACGTAGCTTCTTCAACCCCATGTCGATGCCATAATATTTCACTAACGCTATTCTTTTATTTCTCGACTTTTTGATCTCACTAGCTAGAATTCGAATCGGTTCTTCAACATACGACATATCTGCCTAAATTTCAACATTGGTTGGGGAAATAACGTGTGAAGGATCGGATCAGTATCGTCGAAGCATCGATACATCAAATACATTGTGTATCTTTTCTAACTCAGACGGTAATACTAGCTGATAAGCCACTAGTCCAATTCCCTCAGTAATTTCATACGGTCCTATGAATCTCGGACTCAATTTGCCTTTACGACTAAATCAAAGTATTTTCTTCCACGAAGATACTTTCAAAAACACTTTATCCCCGATCTGAAACTTAATATCTTTCCATTTCAAATCTGCATACGATTTCTGTTGATCTGATGTCGCTTTCAAACTATCACAATTACTTTCACTTTTTCTTCAGTCTCTCTAATCAGATCAACCCCGTGGATCTTATTCTCGCTGAGCTTACTCCAATACAATAGTGTTCTACATTTTCGACCGTATAATGCTTTGTATGGTGTCATCTTTATACTCGATTGAAAACTGTTGTTATATGCAGACTTAATCAACGGCAAATACTTTTCCCACGAACCTTGGAACTCAAGAATGCAACAACGTAACATATCTTTGATTTTATGTATAACTTGCTCGGATTGACCATCCGTCTGCGGGTGAAATGCGGTACTAAAATGTAGTTTTGTACCCAATGCATCTCGCAGTTTCTTCCAAAATCTCGATGTGAACCTCGAATCTCTATCTGAAACAATAGAAATAGGTACTCCGTGTAATCTCACAACCTCAGAACTCAGTTAACTTTTCAAGTGAATAATCTGTACGCACAGGAATGACATGAGCTGATTTTTTCAATCTGTCAAGTACAACCCAGATTGCATCTTTCTTTCTCAGAGATAAGAGCAGTCTTGACACAAAATCCATAGTCACTCTATCCCATTTCCACTCGGGAATCATAATCGACTGTGATAAACCAAATGGTACCTGATGCTCAGCTTTAGCTTGCTAACAAATTAAACATTTAGAAATGAATTCTGAAATGACACGTTTCATACTATGCCACCAATAAAATTGTTTCAAGTCATTAAACATTTCTGTGCTTCCCGGATGAACAAATAAACGACTACTATGTGCTTCCTTGAAAATCATCTGAATCAACTCTAAATTTCTCATAACACATATTTGGCCTCTGAATCTTAAAAAATCATTGGAATCAACTTGAAACTCTGAATCAGGGTTCAAATCACATTGAGCTATTTTAGCTAACATTTCATTATTAGTCTTCTAAGCTTCATAAATCTGCTGTACAAACAACAGCCTTGCTTTCAACTCAGCTAATATCGAACCATCATTACACAAAGCTATTTAAGTGCTCATCGCGCGTAGAGCGAATAGGGATTTTCAGCTCAAAGCATCAGCAACTACATTTGTTTTTCCCGAATGATAATTAATCACTAACTCGTAATCTTTTAGGAATTCTAAACATCTCTACTGTCGTAAATTCAAATCTTTCTGAGTCATCAAATATTTTAAACTCTTATGATCTGAATAAACATGGCATTTTTCACCGAACAGATAATAGCACCAAATCTTTAAAGCAAACACAATAGCTGCTAACTCTAAATCATACGTTGGGTAATTCTTTTTATGCGGCTTCAACTGTCTCGACGCATAAGCTATAACTTTTCCTTCTTACATCAAAACACAACCCAAACCATTCAATAATGCATCACTATAGATCACAAAGTCTTTACCTAATTCTGGCTGTACTAACACTGGTGCTTCAGTCAAAAGAGCTTTCAATTGAACGAAACTTTTCTGACATTTCTTGGACCAATTAAACTTTACATCTTTCTAAAGTAATCTCATCAATGGAGTCGTAATCATCGAAAAGGATTTATCAAATCGTCTATAACAGCCAGCTAGTCCCAGAAAACCGCGGACCTCAGAAACATTTCTTGGAGGCTTCCAATCCATTATTGCAAAAATCTTGCTCGGATCGACTCGAATACGCGATGCTGACATAATATGCCCCAGAAAACCAACCTCGTCAACCAGAATTCACATTTACTGAACTTTCCATATAATTTCTTATCTCTAAGAGTTTGTAATACAATTCTTAAATGCTCTGCATGCTCAATTTCATCTCGTGAATATATCAATATGTCATCGATAAACACAACAACAAATGAATCTAAGTACAGCCTGAAAATACGATTCATTAAATCCATAAAAATAGTGGGTGCATTCGTTAATCCAAATGGCATAATTAAAAATTCATAGTGATCATACCTCGTTCTAAATGCAGTCTTCAACACATCATAGTCTCTAACTTGCAACTGATAATAGCCCGATCTCAAATTTATCTTTGAAAACACTGTAACCCCTTTCAGTTGATCAAACAAATCATCTATTCTAGGCAAAGGATATTTATTCTTGATTGTCACTTTGTCCAGCTGTCCGTAGTCTATACACATTCTCATTGTGCCATCTTTTTTTTTCACAAATAACACAAGAGCACCCTAATGTGAGAAACTCGATCTTGCAAACCCTTTGTCTATGAACTCTTGAAACTGAGCTTTTAATTCTTTTAACTCTATTGATGTCATTCTGTACGGAGTTATCGATATCGGTATTGTACCCGACATTAACTTGATGCCAAACTCAACCTCTTAGCTCGATGGTAAACCTGGTAACACTTCGGGAAACACATCTGGATACTCACATACAACTGGCACTAATTTTATCTTCTTTTCAGTCACTTTCGTATCAAGTACACAAGTAAAATAAGCTTCGCAACCCTTTCTTACATATCTCTGAGCTAACATCGATGAAATCACTGCTGGCAAACCATTCAGATCATCTGACTCAATCCGGATAATCGCATTATTCTGACATATCAAATCTATCATTTTTCTTTTGCAATTCACAATGAAATCATGCAACGTTAGCCAATCCATACCCAGAATTATATCAAACTCATCAAATGACGATAACAACAAATCGGCTAGAAAGTAAAAATCTCGAATCATCAACAGACAATTCTTGCACATTTTATCAACCAACACACATTTGCCTAAGGGGTTTGATACTCTAATTACGAATTCAGTAGACTCTACAAGAAAAGTCTTACTGGATACTAAATTTACACATATATATGAATGAGCTGATCCTGGATCTATCAATGCAATAACTTTAGTATCATAGAGAGTAAAAGTGTAAAATCCTGAATTAGGGCTAATCAGAATAGTGGTTTCGTGACCACAAATCGGAGGTAGAAAAATTTATTTTATTATCATTTTAAGGTCTATGGCATGATTGCATAATTGTGTGAAAATTTCGTTTATAAATTTTATCGATAGAGGGTCCAATTTGATATTTAGGACTAAATTGCAAAAGTTGTAAAATGTGTGTTCTAGTTCACAAAGGTATTAAGTACTTGTGAGTAATGGGTTTTTAAAGTGGAGGTCCTTGGATAGTAATTAGACCATTATACTAGTTTGGACAAAAATACCTAAAGGAAGATAAAACACCATAGTTTTTAATTAAAGGCATTTTGGTCATTTAGTTATTAAAATGAATTAAAAAACAAAATTAAAAGCCAATTTTTGTCCATCTTTTTCATTAGGCTGAAATTTCAAGGGTTCTCCATAGCTAGGGTTTGTTTCAAGCTTCCAAGCTCCATAGTAAGTGATTCCAAGCCCCGTTTTTAATGTTCTTTACGTTTTTAGAATCCCGGTAGCTCGATTTAGCTTATGCTAACAATAAGTCAACCTAGGACTCATATTTGGAAAAATACCCATAGGTGAAATTTGTGTATTTTGGGGTTTTATGATAGAATATGAGGTTTTAAATTATGTTAGACAACTTGTGCTACTCGGTTTTAAGTGAAAATGAGTAAAAGGGCTTAATCAGTAAAAATACCTAATAGTCATAAGTACATGTTAGAGTGTGAATTTGATGTTTCCATAGAAGGGAAAAATGATCAGCATGTCATAAAACATAAAAAACTAGGATGAGGTTTAATTTACGAGCCTTGAGGCAAAAGTGCAAATATGTGAAAGTTTAGGGGCAAAATGGTAATTTTGCCAAAGTTCGTACTAAGGGCTATTTTGATGAATGTATGTATTAAATAAAATTAATTTGGCATTATAGATTAAGAGAAACGAGATTCAAGTCGTGATCGAGGGAAAAACAAAGTTTACGAAGAATAGGCTCGATTGCTAATATTTTGTATCGAGGTAAGTTCATGTGTAAATAAGGTAACATAATTTTTATTTTAAGTGATTTAATGTTATTTATATGAAATGATACTTATTATCATGAAATATGATGTTTTGTAAATTATTATTTGGTGATATGCAAATTATGTGAACAACTTGATAAGTATAAGATGTTAGCAAGTATCGATTTCTATATTCCGAAGAAGGCGATCGAAATGTGTAATTGAAAAGAATCTCGTTTGAACCTTGGGAATAGATTAGGGTACAAGTGACATGTCACTAGGATGGTTGAGTTTCGAACTCGTTGAGTTGAGTCCGAGTTCGTGAGATGTAACTAGGCGTCCGAGCTCGTTGAGTTGAGTTCGAGTTCACTTATGGATGCGAACACCGAGCTCGTTGAGTTGAGTCCAAGTTCATTTATGGGCGAGTTACATGGTAGCTTGGCTATATAGATTCAAAAGCTATTGAACTTGTTCAGTTATGAGTATAGCACTTACGTGCACACTATCCACGTATTCGAAATTATATTCCTACATGTTCAACAGGAGAATCCTAAGAGAACATTGAGGATGCTTAAAACGAAATTTATTCGATGATGAATGTGTTGAAGAAGTGAAAATGGACAGGTATGAGTTTAATTCTTGGTTGAGAACTTGGTGAGACAAAATTGTGGTAAGATAGTAAGTATTTTTATGTTATGAGTGTTTTAATGATGTTTATGTTGGATTGCATAATCATGTTACTTATTATTTACATGTGAACTTACTAAGCATTTATGTTTACTCCCTCCTTTTTCTTCATTGTAGTTTTGACAAGCCAGCTTGAGAATCGGGATAGGTCGAAGGCTCGTTCACACTATCGAAGACCTAAATTGGTAAAATGGCTTGTATATTTTGAGTGTGGCATGTATAGCAATATACTCACTTTGTATAAATGATCATATGATATGGTTATGGTTTACTTTATATTTACAGATTCCTTATTGAGTCTAGTTTTATTAGAAATAAACAGAATAATCATTAAAACTCTGTACAGAGAGATATCTGATTCGTAATACACAGGGGTTAGAGTAGTCGAACCCTGAAACAAGGGAGACTTTAACTAATAAACTGTACTAATTGGCCTGACCAAAAATTCTAGAAAACAATTAGTAGGTATATATATGAATCTAGTTTCAGGAAAAATTTACGGATCTTAATTTTGAGTTTTGGAACTCGAGATATGAATTTTTAAGCCACTGTGACGTAGCTAGCCAACTTGTCTGGAAATTTTAAAAATAAATTGTTTGAGCTGTTTAATTAATGAATTAAGTTTAGTAACACCTCAAGCTCGACTATGGCGACGGTCTTGGCCATGAGGGCATTACATTTAGTGGTATTAGAGCAGGTTTAGTCGATTCTCGGACTAACGTGTTGTATGTACGGGTTTTGCTATACATGGCATGTTATATATATATATATTGTGATAGTGTGACGACTTTTGACCTTTTAAATGATTTTTTTATAGTAAATGGATCTCGATCCAGCTGTGGCGATGATGTGGAGAGTAATGCACCAGCTTAATTTGAAGGGCGGCTAATCGAAAATCCACCTCCTCTTGGTGGCAAGGAGGAGGAGAAGGGCTCGGAAGCCTTTCTCCGGATGATGAATGCTCAGTATCTTGAGTTCGTTCGTATGAACCGAATGCACAACCTCCCCACCTCCCCGATTCCTCAACCTGTACCCGGATGCCTCAAGGTGTAGATCGATAAAATTTCACGAACTCCAGGTTTGATGAATCCGTAAGCAAGGTAGAAGAATTGGGGCAAATGTTGATGATGATCTTGAGAAAGTAGAGTTTTGGCTTGAGAATTCTATTCGGTATTTGATGAATTGTCTTGTACACGAGGAATGCTTGAAATGTGCTATATCATTTTGAGGATTCACCTATCATTGGTGGAAGACGTTGATTTCAGATACCGAAAGAGAAAGTAACTTGGGAGTTCTTTCAAGAAGAATTTCGGAAGAAATACATCAGTGAAAGATTTGTTGATCAAAAGCGTAAAGAGTTTCTTGAATTGAAGCAAGGGAACATGGCAGTTACTGAATACGAAAGGGAGTTCGTCAGGTTGAATAAGTATGCTAGAGAATATATTCCTACAGAGGCTAAAATGTGTAGATGATTTGAAGATGGACTCAATGAAGACATTAAAGTATTTGTTGGGATTCTCGAATTAAAAGAAATGGTAGTACTTGTTGATCGAGCTTGCAAGGCTGAAGAACTACTCAAAAAGAAGAAAAAGTAGAAATTTGAGACTAGAAATTGGAAGAAAAGATCGACAAGCGGTTCATTCTCACAAAGAATCTAGAAAATCTAGAAATATGAATCCTCGTTCTCGTGTTTTAATTTGGACAATCATATGGAAATTCTAAGAAGCAAAATGTGGGTTTTAAATCTCAAACTACTTAGTGGCTAGTGGGGAATTGAGATTTGTTAAGCCCGAGTGCCGTGTGTGGTAGAAATCACTTTGGCCCATGTAGAGTGAATGAATGTTTTCGGTGCGGTTCTCCGGATCATTTTATTAGAGACTGCCCAGAGAGAGTTGAGAAAGAAAATTTTCAGAGTGTAAAAGCTAGTGATGCAGACTCGAGGGGAAGATATTCGAGAAAAGCTGGAAATGAAACAAGCAGTAAGAATGTAGTCAAAGATTCAGCAGCTAAACTTGAAGCAAGGGCTCTAGCTAGAACTTATGCCATAAAGACACGTGAAGATGCTTCATCACCTGACATGATTACTGGTATATTTTCTCTTTATGATGTTAATGTTAATGCTTTGATTGATCCCATTTCTACTCATTCATATGTGTGTATAAAATTGGTGTCTAGTATGAATATACCTGTTGAGTACATAGAATTTATGATCAGAGTGTCGAATCCATTAGGCAAATGTGTGACAGTTGATAAAGTATGCAAGAAATGCCCTTTAATGATTCGGGGTCATTACTTTCTGGCTGACTTGATGTTGTTGCCGTTTGATGAAATTGATGTTATTTTGGGTATGGATTGGTTGACATTGCATGATGCTATAGTAAATTGCAAAGAAAAGGTTATAGAATTAAAGTGTGAAAGTGGTAAAATTCTGCGGGTTGAATCAGGCAAATCATAGGCATTATCTAGTGTGATTTCTTCGATGTCGGCTCAGAGATATTTGAGGAAAGGTTATGAAGCTTATTTGGCATATGTAATTAATACGAAAGAAATTGAAAAGAAAGTTGAATCAGTGCCAATTGTGTGTGAATTCGCGGATGTATTTCCAGAATAGTTGTCAGGTTTGCTCCAGTCAGGGAAGTAGAATTTGGTATTGAGTTGATATTGGGAACAGCTCCGATCTCGATTGTCCGTATAGAATGGCACCAGCAGAATTGAAAGAATTAAAGTTGCAATTGCAAGAGTTGACTGATAAAGGCTTTGTGAGACCGATTTTTTCACCTTGGGGTGCTCCCGTGTTATTTGTGAAAAAGAAGGATGGTTCTATGAGATTGTGTGTTGACTATCAGTAATTAAACAAGGTGACAATCAAGAACAAGTATTCGTTACCAAGGATTGATGATTTGTTTGATTGGCTAAAAGGAGCAACATGGTTTTCAAAGATTGACTTGAGATCTAGATACTACCAGCTGCGAGTAAAAGAGTCGGATATACCTAAAACTGCTTTTAGAACAAGGTACGGTCATTATGAATTTTTAGTTATGCCATTCGGGTTAACAAATGCTCCTGCTGTGTTTATGGATTTGATGAATCGCATACTTTGGCCATACTTGGACAAATTTGTTGTGGTATTTATAGATGACATCTTAATTTATTCGAAAGATGAGACCGCGCATGCTGAACACTTGAAGATAGTTTTGCAAACTTTGAGAAATAAGTAGTTATATGCCAAGTTTAGTAAAAGTGAATTTTGGCTTCAGGAAGTTGGATTTTTGGGTCACATTGTTTCAGGTGATGGTATACAGGTTGATCCTAGTAAAATTTCAGCCATTGTTGATTGGAAACCACCAAAAAATGTAACCGAGGTTAGAAGTTTCTTAGGGCTAGCTGGGTATTATCGGAGGTTTGTAAATGGATTTTCTATAATTGCTGTTCCTATGACTAGACTACTCCGAAAGGATGTTAAATTTGAGTGGACGGAAGAATGTCAACAGAGTTTTGAAGAATTGAAAAAGTTATTAATTGAAGCACCAGTGTTGGTACAACCCGAATCAGATAAAGAATTTTTGGTGTATAGTGATGCTTCTCGAAATGGCTTAGGATGTGTACTTATGCAAGAAGGAAAAGTGGTGGCTTATGCTTCGAGGCAATTAAAATCTCACGAAAGGAATTATCCGACTCATGATTTGGAATTGGCTGCTATAGTGTTTGCTTTGAAGATTTGGCGACATTATCTGTATGGTGAAAAGTGTCTATATATACTAACCATAAAAGTCTTAAGTACTTGATGTCAAAAAAAGACTTGAATTTGAGACAGCGAAGATGGTTGGAGTTATTGAAAGATTACGAGGTTGTTATTGACTACCATCCAGGAAAAGCGAATGTGGTTGCTGATGCTTTGAGCAGAAAGTTGCTATTTGCTTTGAGAGCTATGAATACTCAGTTAAATGTATCAGATGATGGTTTGATTCTAACAAAGTTAAGAGCAAGACCGATGTTTTTACAAGAGATTTGTGAAGCTCAGAAAAATGACCAAGATTTGCAAGCCAAGAGAAAGCAGTGTGAAGCTGATACGGGATCAGACTTCAGAATTGGTTCTGATGGTTGCTTGATGTTTAAAAACCAGATTTGTGTACCGAAAAATGATGAGTTGATTCAAAAGATTTTGCATGAAGCACATAATGGTTGTTTGGTGGTTCACCCGGGTAGCATGAAAATGTATAATGACTTGAAGAAAATGTATTGGTGAAGTGGAATGAAAAGAGATATCTTCGAGTTTGTATCAAAGTGCTTAATTTGTCAACAAGTGAAAGCTGAACACCAAGTACATTCGGGACTACTCCAGCCTATCATGGTTCCTAAATGGAAGTGGGATCGGATTACTATGGATTTTGAATTAGGGTTGTCATTAACTCCGGGGAAGAAAAATGCCATCTAGGTAATAGTTGACAGACTGACTAAATTGGCTCATTTTATTCCGGTACGTACAGATTATTCTCTTAAAAAGTTGGTTGAATTGTATATCAGTGAGATTGTTAGACTTCATGGAATACCTTTGTCAATCATTTCAGATAGAGATCCGAGATTTACTTCACGGTTTTGGCAAAAGTTGCAAGAGGCATTAGGTACGAAGTTGAATTTTAGTACTGCCTTTCATCCACAAACTGATGGACAGTCAGAGAGAGTGATTTAGATTCTTGAAGACATGCTTAGATGTTGTGTATTGGAATTTCAAGGTAGTTGGGAAAGGTATTTACCGTTAGGAGAATTTGCTTATAATAATAGTTATTAGACGAGTTTGAAGATGGCACCTTATGAAGCATTGTATGGTCGTAAATGTCGGACGCCATTGTATTGGACTGAACTCAAGGAAAATCAGATTTATGGAGTTGATCTAATAAAAGAAACCGAAGAAAAAGTGAAAGTGATTCGAGATTGTTTGAAAGCTGCATCGGATAGATAGAAATCTTATGCGGATTTGAAACGAAAGGAAATCGAATTTCAAGTTGGTGATAAGGTATTTTTAAAAGTGTCTCCATGGAAGAAAGTTCTTAGATTTTGTCGGAAGGGCAAGTTGAGTCCGCGTTTTATTGGACCGTATGAAATAATTGAAAAAGTTGGACCAGTAGCTTATCGGCTAGCATTACCATCTGAATTACAGAAGATGCATGATGTGTTCCACGTATCTATGCTACGTCGGTATCGTTCGGATCCTTCACATATAATTTCATCGACAGAAATTGAGCTACGACCGGATATGACTTACGAAGAAGAACCAATTAAGATTTTAGCTCAAGAGGTCAAACAACTAAGAAATAAAAATGTCGCTCTCGTTAAAGTATTGTGGCAAAAGCACAGGGTAGAAGAGACTACATGGGAACTTGAGGAAACTATGAGAAATCAAGACCCACACCTGTTTACTGGTAAGATTTTCGAGGACGAAAATCCTTAAAGGGGGGAGAATTGTAATAGCTCGAATTAGGGCCTAATCGGAATAGTGGTTTTGTAACCACAAATATGAGGTAGAAAAATTTATTTTATTATCATTTTAAGGTCTACGGCATGATTGCATGATTGTGTGAAAATTTCGTTTATAAATTTTATCGATAGAGGGTCCAATTTGATATTTAGGACTAAATTGCAAAAGTTGTAAAATGTGTGTTCTAGTTCACAAAGGTATTAAGTACTTGTGAGTAATGGGTTTTTAAAGTGGAGGTCCTTGGATAGTAATTAGACCATTATACTAGTTTGGACAAAAATACCTAAAGGAAGATAAAACACCATAGTTTTTAATTAAGGGCATTTTGTTCATTTAGTTATTAAAATGAATTAAAAAATAAAATTAAAAGCCAATTTTTGTCCATCTTCTTCATTAGGCCGAAATTTCAAGGGTTCTCCATAGCTAGGGTTTGTTTCAAGCTTCCAAGCTCCATAGTAAGTGTTCCAAGCCCCGTTTTTAATGTTCTTTTCGTTTTTGAAACCACAGTAGCTCGATTTAGCTTATGCTAACAATAAGTCAACCTAGGATTCATATTTGGAAAAATACCCATAGGTGAAATTTGTGTATTTTGATGTTTTATGATAGAATATGAGGTTTTAAATTATGTTAGACAACTTGTGCTACTCGGTTTTAAGTGAAAACGAGTAAAAGGGCTTAATCGGTAAAAATACCTAATAGTCATAAGTAAATGTTAAAGTGTGAATGTGATGTTTCCATAGAAGGGAAAAATGATCAGCATGTCATAAGACATAAGAAAATAGGATGAGGTTTAATTTACGAGCCTTGGGGAAAAAGTGAAAATATGTGAAAGTTTAGGGCAAAATGGTAATTTTGCCAAAGTTAAATACTAAAATTTGTTTTGATGAATGTATGTATTAAATAAAATTAATTTGGCATTATAGATCAAGAGAAACGAGATTCAAGTCGCGATCGAGGGAAAAACAAAGTTTACGAGGAATAGGCTCGATTGCTAATATTTTGTATCGAGGTAAGTTCATGTGTAAATAATGTAACATAATTTTTATTTTAAGTGATTTAATGTTATTTATATGAAATGATACTTATTATCATGAAATATGATGTTTTGTAAATTATTATTTGGTGATATGCAAATTATGTGAACAACTTGATAAGTATAAGATGTTAGCAAGTATCGATTTCTATATTCCGAAGAAGGCGATCGAAATGTGTAATTGAAAAGAATCCCGTTTGAACCTTGGGAATAGATTAGGGTACAAGTGACATGTCACTAGGATGGTTGAGTTTCGAACTTGTTGAGTTGAGTCCGAGTTCGTGAGATGTAACTAGGCGTCCGAGCTCGTTGAGTTGAGTTCGAGTTCACTTATGGATGCGAACACCGAGCTCGTTGAGTTGAGTCCGAGTTCGTTTATGGGCGGGTTACATGGTAGCTTGGCTACATAGATTCAAAAGCTATTGAACTTGTTCAGTTATGAGTATAGCACTTATGTGCACACTATCCGCGTATTCGAAATTATATTCCTACATGTTCAACAGGAGAATCCTAGGAGAATATTGAGGATGCTTAAAACGAAAGTGATTTGATGATGAATGTGTTGAAGAAGTTAAAATGGACAAGTATGAGTTTAATTCTTGGTTGAGAACTTGGTGAGACAAAATTGTGGTAAGATAGTAAGTATTTTTATGTTATGAGTGTTTTAATGATGTTTATGTTGGATTGCATAATCATGTTACTTATTATTTACATGTCAACTTACCAAGCATTTATGCTTACTCCCTCCTTTTTCTTCATTGTAGTTTTGACAAGCCAGCTTGAGAATCGGGATAGGTCGAAGGCTCGTTCACACTATCCGAAGACCTAAATTGGTAAAATGGCTTGTATATTTTGAGTGTGGCATGTATAGCAATATACTCACTTTGTATAAATGATCATATGATATGGTTATGGTTTGGTAAGAAAAGGGTTTGTAAATGATTAGCTATTGGAATGGCTAATGAAGTTTATATATGATAACATGTATGCTTTATGTCTTAACTAAACCATGAAAATCCTTGGAATGGTAAAATTGGCCATAAAACAGAGTCATACAGCAGTAGTGATGTGAATTTGAAAAATTATTAAAAATATTATAAATGGAATTAAATGATGAATAAGTTATTAAATTGAAGCTTGATGAGTCTATTTTCATATGGATGGAACAAACCAGGCAAATGAGTTATATTTTATGAGATATTTATGTTTTGGTGGAACAAGGTCATAGTAGTCTCTGAATCCCCTATTCTGAATTTAAAAATTTACCAAAAATTGTAAAAAAAATAATTATAAGTTTTACTTTATATTTACAGATTCCTTATTGAGTCTATTTTTATTAGAAATAAACATAATAATCATTAAAACTCTGTATAAAGAGATATCTGATTTGTAATACACAGGGGTCAGAGTAGTCAAACCCTGAAATAGGGTAGACTTTAACTAATAAACTATACTAATTAGCCTGACCAAAAATTCTATAAAACAATTAGTAGATATATATATGAATCTAGTTTCAGGAAAAATTTACGGATCTTAATTTTGAGTTTCGGAACTTGAGATATGAATTTTTAAGTGACTATGACGCAGTTAGCCAGCTTGTCTGGAAATTTTAAAAATAAATTGTTTGAGCTGTTTAATTAATGAATTAAGTTTAATAACACCTCAAGCTCGACTATGGCGACGGTCTCGGGCGTGAGGGCGTTACAAAAAGTACCAGTGATAACATCTGGAGATGATGCTTCTTACGAGTGCGAATAGAGTAGGCTCGTGCAGGTGCCCTCGCCTTAGACCTTACAGCAGAGTCTTTAGTCGCTCTCTGACTACTATTCACATTTCCTATGTTTCTAGGTGGTCTACCCCTGTTTACAGTATTACTCGGCCGCCATCAATTCTGGATAATCCCTCATAAAATGATCCAATGATCCACATTTGTAGTAGGCTTTATTTCTTTTGATATAGCATTCTTCGAAATTTCGTCGCCCGCACTTCTGACATTCGGGTTTGTTGTCTCTTACACTACCAACACTAGCTACTGATGTAGCTTGAGCTTTAGAACCAGAGTGTTGTTTAGCATGATTCTTGTTCGAATATTCATTTGAAGCATTTGAGCGGTTATACAAATCCCTGGATTTCTTTGACGAAGATTGATACGGCTTACTCATCAATCTTTTTCTAGTGTCTCTAGCCTCTGAATCTGTTTTTCTCTTTTCTTTACTAAGATCTTTGGCTTTAGAAGCCCTTTCAACTAAGATAACAAATTCTTTGATTTCCAAAATCCCAACTAACAACTTTATATCTTCATTCAATCCATCAACGAACTGTTTACACATGATCTCTTCAGTAGAAACATATTTCTGGGCATACTTGCTTAATTGTACGAATTCTCTTTCGTACTTAGTAACAGTCATTCGTCCCTGTTTCAATTCCAAAAACTATTTATGTTTCTGATCTAGAAATCTTTGGCTTATATACTTCTTTCGAAACTCGGATTGAAAGGATTCCCAAGTGGCACATTCCCTCGGAACTATTGATATCAATGTTTTCCACCAATGATACGCATTGTCTCTTAACAGAGATACCACACATTTGATACATTCATCAGGAGTACAAGATAATTCATCAAACACTCTGATTGTATTCTCGAGCCAGAACTCAGCCCTCTCAGCATCATCAGGAACTATAGCTCGAAACACTTCGGCCTCGTGTTTACATATCTTATCCACTAGCGATTTATTTAATCGAATCGAATCTAACACTTGAGGCATAACTGGAACTTGTTGAGGAACATGCAAGGGTGGAGGTTGTTGAGCAGCCGAATTCGTTCAAACGAACTCCGAGAATCACTCACTCATTATTTGGAACAATGCTTGCTTTGCCTCTCCCTCGTGACTGCTTGTCAAGGGTCTACAGTCAGATTACGCTACCCTTTGAGTAGAAGCAAGCGCTTTACTCTCTACATCGTCAGCTACGGCTCTTTTGGGATCCATTTGCTATATAAAAACACATTTTGACTGTCAAGAATCATCACACTATCACAATTTATACATATGGAATGTATAGCTAGACTCTCACTCGCAACATTAGTCCTAGAATTGAAAAAACCGTAGCTCTGATACCAATAATTGTAACACCCCTAACCCATATCTGTCGTCAGAATAGGATTATAAGGCATTACCGAAAAATATAACATTTATCAAACATTCAATATCACATATCATTCATTCACAAACACAAAGTCCCTTAAATAGGTCTACGAGGCCTTAATACATGCTTCAGAGAGGTTCGGGACTAAACTGAACACACATAAAAATTTCCAAACACTTAGAAAAATTTCATGAAATCATAGGTCACAGCTCGTGTGAATAGGCCATGTAGCTCATACGACTACCAGACACGCTCATGGCGCAGGCCGTGTGAAAATAGGGCATACATACTGACTTGTACCACACTACCGAAGACACGCCTATATGCCATGGCCATGGGAAAACTAGAGAGGTTACTGACTTGGGTCACAGAGTCGGCCACATGCCCATGTGCCATCCCGTGTGTCTCACAAAGCCAGTAGACACGTTCGTGTGTCTAAGCCGTGTCAAAACTATAGGGTCTACTACTTTAATTTGAAAGGGTCCCCCAGGGGACACATGGCTATTTAACATAGCCGTGTGTCGCACACGGCTGAGACACACGCTCGTGTCTCTGCATGTGTGGACAAAAATAGGCCATTTGTAAAGCCAATTTGCCACCCTTTTCACATGCATACAAATCAACCTAAATGGTACCATTTCAAGACATTTATAAGCAACCAAAACAAGCCAATTTATAAACATATCATGCCATCTATACACAATCATTTCAACTACTCAATTCCACAACCAAAACATACCAAAAATCATTAAACTTGTATAACTTCTAAATGCATTTCATCATCACTTTATCACCTATTTCATGCCACAAATCTTACCATTTCAACATCACATAATCAAGCCACAACACATAAGGCATTATATACATCTCAAGTATCACATAGTAAGCACATAACTTAAGGCAACTTATATGGATAAAAATATACTAACATTTATATTATTAACAAGCCAAATCACATGGCTAACATTATAGCTCAAAACATACCAAAATCACACTAGCCTATACATGCCACATACCATATATACAAAGCTTTCAAAGTACCAACAAAATGATCGATAAGGATGCTCTTGACGATCCCCGAGTCCAAGCTAGCTTTGACTATTATAAAACATAGTCAAATAACACACAGTAAGCTTTAGAGATTAGTAAGTTCGTAGTTAAGCAATTCAATTCATCAAATAATATAGTTCAACCATTTGCACATTACCAAATCAACATTACATTAACACAAACCATATTCATGTCTCAAACATAATTAAAAACATTTCATTAAACTTTCTCAATGTAGTACTTGAATAGATTCCCTACATACTCGTATCACCTCATACCAACCTCTTTCTCAACCATAGCATTTATTTATCAGTTGAATCATTAGGGTTAGAAGCAGATACTCAAGAATCGCAATAGATAAGTATCCATACCATGGCCCATAGCCAAATCAAGGTAACTCCTCTCAAAATACTTATATCATGGCCCGTAGCTATATCAAGGTAACTCCTCTCAAAATACCTATATCATGGCCCGTAGCCAAATCAAGGTATTATTCGCACCCAAAGTGCCAATATCATGGCTTGAAACCAATGCATTAACTTAGTGACATTACCTTAGCATCATAATTGTACCTAAGGTTTAACCGGGAAATTTTACTTGTCGATTTCATCGTCGAACACTTCTGTATGGTCGTATTCACAATTCCAAACATTATCTACCATCTCATAAATACATTTTATGCAATATCAAAGCATAGAACATCCATTTATAATGAAATTAACACCTACAAACTTACTCGGTCATAGAAACAACGAAACTAGCCAATTAATAGAGCGCTTTGTTCTTGCCTTGATCTAAGTCCGAATTCCTCTTTTCTTGATCTATATGTATTCAAAATTAACTCATTTAACCACCTATTCATTCAACTTTATTCAAAAATATACATTTGAGCATTTTTTCACTTTAGCCCCTAAACTTTCACATCTATTCAATTTAGTCCCTATTTCACAAATACACTAAATTCAAAATATGCAATTTAAGCCATGCTTGGCCAAATTACCATAGTGCCCTTAGCAGCCCATATTTTTCATTTATTTCACAATTTAACCCCTCAATTTACACTTTTCTTAATTTAATCCCTAATTGACATTTTCCTTAAAAATCACTTTATAAAACATGATAATATATCAACAAATACTCATTTTCCATCATCAAACATTCAAGAACTCAAACATTCATCAATGGAACTTTACAAAATCATCATCAATTCTAAAAATGAAGGCACGGGCTAGCTAGTACTCAAAGCAACGATCAAAAAAACATAGAAATCATCAAAAACTAAGCTAAAATAGTACCTTAATCAAGCTATGCAAGTGCCGAACCCTAAATGAGCAACAATGGTTCTTTTTCTTCTTTAACATTTGGCCAAAGGGAGAAAAGATGGACTAAAATTCATTTTGTTATGTTTTTAATTACCTTATTTACTAAATAGTAATTTTAACCTTAAAAACATTTAATAACTACACCAAATGTCATGCCATTATCATTCACTATCATAATAATGGTATAATTACCACATAAGGACCTTAAATTTAAAGTTCTATAGCTATTAGACATTTTTAGCTAATAGAACAACACTTTTGCAACTTACGCAATTTAGTCATTTTCTCAAATTAAGTATCCAAACGATAAAATTATTGCACGAAATTTTCACACATATATAATCACATGCTGTAAACACCAAAAATAATATTAAAATAATTTTATAACATTGGATTTGTGGCTCTGAAACTACCGTTCTGATTTAGCTAAAATCGGGTTGTTACATTCTTCTTGTATTTGGGTAATTTAGAATTGGATAAGGAGTTTTCCACTAAAGATGGTTTTCTCGCTATAGTGAAGTGATATAGCATCAAAAACGGGGTTAACTTCCACGTGGTTAAATCTTGATCTAAAAAGTTTAAGGCTAAGTGTGTAATGCGAGACAGTAGATGTGCATGGAAAATATAACATCCCGAATTAGGGCCTAGTCGGAACAGTGATTTCGGACCACAAATTTTACGTAAGAAAGTTTATTTTTATTATATTTTTACGGTTTACAATTTCACGGGATGATTTCATGAAAATTTCGTTTGAAAATTTTGACGTTTGGGCATTCAATTTGGTTAAAAGGACTAAATTGTAAAAAGTACAAAAGTTGAGTTGTACATGTTAGAGGTGTCCAATTGATATGAAATTTTAAATTGAAGGTCCTTAAATGGTAATTAGACCATTGGTTAATTTTTTGGACAAAAATGGACATGAAATGGGTGAAATGGAATATTTTTAAGTTAGGGGAATTTTGGTCTTTTAGTAAGTAAAATAAGAAAAAGGGAAAATAAGCCAAAATTGTCCATCTTCTTCCCCATTCAGCCGATATTTGAACGGAAGCCATGGCTAGGGTTTGGTTCAAGCTTCCAAGCTCATTTTTAAGTGATCCCGAGCCCCATTTTTAATGTTCTTTACATTTTTGAAGTCCCGATAACTCGATTTACCTATTTCTACCATTATTTTGCGCTAGGGTTCATGTTTAAAAACTTAACCATGAGTGATATGCATGTGTTTTGCTGTCTAATGGTAGAAAAATGAATGTTGGGTGTTAAATAAATGACTTTTGCTAAGTGATTTTCGGTGAAAATGCTTAAAAGGACCATTTTGTAAAAGTTATAAAATTTTTCATAAAAGTGTGATTTAGTGGAAATTGGGGGGCTGCTATAGTTATGAAAATGATTCGGCTGGGCTTAAAATGCAAGGAAATTGAATAAATATTATTTTGCGATCCTAAGGGTCAAAGTGTAAATAAGTGAAAGTTTAAGGGTAAAAAATGTAAATTTTTAAAAGTATGATTTTGGGGTCAACTTGAATAATTTGAATAATAAATTACCTATATTTGAAATGTTAGATCAAGAAAATCGAGATTTGGGCTTAAGTTGGGAAAGTTTGAGATTATGGACTAAATTGGAATAGTT
This sequence comes from Gossypium arboreum, assembly GCF_025698485.1. Taxonomy (NCBI): domain Eukaryota; kingdom Viridiplantae; phylum Streptophyta; class Magnoliopsida; order Malvales; family Malvaceae; genus Gossypium; species Gossypium arboreum. The sequence continues at coordinate 94,501,451 of NC_069075.1, forward strand.
GGCCGTAATTGCATTCGAGGTAAGTTCGTGTGACTAAATAAGCATGTTATTCCTGTTATTGTTATTATACTTGAAGTCGACTTTACTATGATTGTATTGAATTATATGTTAATGATATTGTGTATGGGAAAGTAATGAACCCCATAAAGCAATCGATAACTCAAATGTCGTTAACATGATACGTGATGATTGAATATACTGGAAGTTTGATGGAATATGATGTTTTTTTGAAACGAGTAAGTTGTGTGTAAGTAATTCAACAACTCCAATATTACATATTTAATATTTGACATTATATAATATATGTATGTATGCTTTGCTTTAATAAAATTGACTTGTGATGATCCAATGAAAGTTTAGTAATAGCCTTGTGTCTCAGAAGCCCGGGTGACTCAAAGGAATACTTAGGAATTGGATGTCATGACACTGTGCTAAATGTGCCTGTGTAAGACCATGTTTGGGACATGGCATCGGCGATGATATGTGTGACTGGGTAAGACCATGTCTGGGACATGGCATCAGTGATGATATGTGTGCCAGTGTAGGACCATGTCCGGGACATGGCATCGGCGATGATATGTGTGCCAGTGTAGGACCATGTCCGGGACATGGCATCGGTGATGATTTGTGTGCCTGTGTAAGACCATGTTCGGGACATGGTATCAGCAATGATATGTGAATTCATGTAAGACCATGTTCGGGACATGGCATTGGTACTTTCTTTGGTGTATGATAATCCTAAGTGTCCTTTAGTATTCCGGTGGTTCAACGGGCCATTCAAGATGTTGGGATAAAAAGTGGAATAAAATGGGTAAGAATGTATGGTACAGGTATGTACATTAAGCTTATGGTTATTGAGACTTTGAAATGTCGAGATATCGGTGAGCTAAGATGTATGAATTATGATTATGAATTTTGTTACAATATCATGTTAACTTATACTGCATAGTTGAACATGGAATTCATGAATGGTGAGTTCACGATTAGTTGAAAGTGAACTTATGATAGTTATCATTATATTGCACTAAAACAGTTTTAGGACAGCAGAAGTAGCCCAACTTTGAAAATCCACCAAAAATTGTGGAAATCGAATTAGAGATTGAATGAAATATGAAATTAAATCTTATTGAATCTAGTTTCACATAGATGAAACGGTGTAAGCAAAAGAGTTTCATATTATGAGATATTTGAACTTTTATGAGACAAAGTCAGAGTGATTTTGGGCTCCCCTATCTCAACTTTGGAAAATCACTAAAAATTGTACAAAAATGGTTATGGGTTAGAATTTATATGGATAAATTCTTAATGAGTCTAGTTTCAATAGAAATATACGGGAACATCATCCGAATCCTATACTATGAGATAATTGATTTTTAGTAAAGAAAGGTTGAAGCTATCAAACAGCAGAACAGAGGAAACTTTAAAGAATAAACTATACTTATTGGCTATATAAAAAATTCTAAAAATTTTATGGTAAGAAGTATGTGAGTCTAGTTTCAAGTAAAATTAGCGGATCTTGATTTGGAGTTTCGTAGCTCCAGATATAAATAATTTAGTAACTATGAATCTAGAAAACAACATAACCAGAATATAAGTAAAAGTTTAATTATGGTTGTATTACCTTGAGAAGCATGTTGGCATATTGCTTATTATTTTTATATGGACTTACTAAGCGTAAAGCTTACTCCCTCCTTTTCATTTCTTTAGTGTTGTCAGGTTGGCTTGGGTTGGAAATCGTCGGAGGCAGCATCGCACTATCAAGTCATCATTTTAGAAGTGTCGACTTATATATATGTTAAGCTTTTACAAGTGAGTGGCATGTATAAAAACTTAGTTTTTATGTTAGATGTTATCATGAGTAGCCAAATGTATTGGCTTATATTGATTCATTGTATATAGCCATGGGATGTGGCTTATTATGTTTTGGCTTATAAGCCTAATTATCCTTACTATTTGTTAATGCCTTTCGATGTGATTATAATTGTTTACTATGAATGAATAGTATAACATATGTGCATGAGAATACCTTAGGACCATTCAGGGTGGTCATGGCTATGGAATAAACGCGTAAATTGGCATTAAGTTGATAATGATTGAACATGGACATTTGTTGAATAAGTAGAGATTAATTATTGGGTAATATGCTATGGTTGGTTGTTAAAAACGTGCCTTAGTGAGGCATGCTAATTCATTAAAATGATGCTATGATAAGTGTCTTTAAAGTGGTTGAGTTTATGAAAGATTAAGGCAACAAAAAGGCTTGGAAAATAGCCTAAGTGCTAGTCACACGAGCAGAGACACAGCTATGTGTCTCAGCCATGTGTAGGACACGGCCTAGCACACGGACGTGTGGCTTGGCCATCTGGTTCAATTTGTTTTACTAACATCATAAACAGAGAGTTACACGGCCTAAGGACACGGGCGTGTTGAAGACACACGGGTGTGTCCCTGTGTCCACACGGGCGTGTGACCCTATTTTATGAAAATTCTTTTAAGTTTTCCCAAAACTTTTCAAAGTTTTTAGTTTAGTCCCAAACCGCCTTTAATGTATGTTTAGAGCCTCGGTAGCTAATGTAAGGGACATTATGCATGTGATTGAATTGTTTTTAATTTAAATGAAATTTTATGGTCCGGTCTTATGAAATGGTGTACGTTTAAGTCCGGTAATGCCTCGAACCCTGTCCCAGCATCAAATACGGGTAAAGGATGTTACAGAAAATCATGACTTCTATTAAGAAGAAAATGGGGTTGTGGACAATAAAGAAGTTTACCACTCCGCATATGTGTGTTGCACGTATTTCACTAGATCATCCAAAGTTGGATTCGGGGATGATTGCCGGCATAATACTACCAATGGTGAAAGCGAGTCTGAGGACTACTATGTTGATTTTAATTACAAATATTCGTAGCCAATTCCCTTACACGCCTTCGTATCGCAAGGCAAGATAGCAAAGAAGAAAGCATTGGAGAATATGCACAGTGGGTGGGACGCGTCATACAATAAGGTATGGCAGTGGTGTAGGGTGCTAGAGAGGTACATTCCAAGTTGTGTAATTGGTATGGAAACGGGGCCCGCGTAACACAACTATCGCTTGCTCCATGGATGCCAAGTGTTCCACCATTTGTCTTAGACCTTCAAGCAATGCTCTCAAGCATTCCAGTATTGAAAGCCATTAGTAAAAATAGACGGTACCCTTATGTATGGTAGATATACCCATTAGATGTTGTTGGTTGTGACACAAGATAGAAATCGAAGAATCCTTTCAATTACATTTGCATTTACGCTGGAGGAGTTAGCAAACATTTAGGATTTCTTTATGTCTAGGTTGAGGAGCCTTTTCTGCTCCCAACCTGATATATGTGTCATCTTAGATCGAGGAATTAGAATACTATCTACAATTGAACGATAGAGAAGCCTTTGAGACCACACACACCATTGGTACTGTCTAAGGCATGTTATGTCCAACTACAACCAAAAATATCCCTCTACCGTTGAGCGAGCACAAGTGACCAACATGGGTATGTAATATTGACCAATATTCTTTGATTTGTAATATTCTGTTCATTTTTATATTCTTTGATATGTAATCGACACTATCCATTTCTATCGACAGTGTATGAGCTCGTGAAGGGTTGTTTTCATGAGTTGCTGGAAATCTTACAGTCAACTAACTAGGCGGGGGCACGATAACTTTCTAACATACCCTTCGATCAGTGGACACAATCCTACGATGAGAGTCTATGATATGGCCACATGATCTCAAAACTAGCAGAATGCATCAATTCTATTCTAAAGGGAACGCGTCATTTGCTGATAACCTCAATTGTGAAAGTGACATACTTTTATTTGGCGAAACTGTTCCCAAAAAGAGTAGCGAGTTATGTTGGGAAATTGCAGGGAGGCCACGTATGGTGCCCGAAAGTGGTGAAACAAATTACGAAACCTATGACACGAGCAAACTGCATACATTTAGTGTGTCACTCGCTCGAAGACCTATTGTTTCGGGTAATAGAGTTCAATAGACCGGAACAACGTATTGCTAGGGGAGAGTACCCTGTACACCTGAAAAATAAGACTTGCTACTATGGGAGATTTGACGCATTTTTTTCCACGCACTCATACAATTACAACGTGTAGCAATCTACACTTGGATCCAATGAGCTTTGGGGACGAAGTGTACAAATTAGAAAAATTGTACAACATGTGGAGACAAGTATTCCCACAAGTCCCAAATGAACGTATGTTGCTGCCTATATCGAATGCTCTATTTAAGTTGTTACCCAATAGGTCACTGTGTCGCAAACCAAAAAGTCGACTGATGTCGACTTGAATATGCAACAACATGAATATTTGGGATAGGTCAAACTAACCTAGGTTATGCAAGTGGTGTAGGAACCTAGGCTATACAATGCTATCATGTCCATATCGAAAGGAATATGCAAACTAAAAAACAAATATCAATTCCATTATAATATGTAAACGTGTGGTTCTGTGAAATGGTAACAAATTTCAACTTTTCATTTTTTGAAATGATAATAAATTACAACTTTAATTTTGTAAAATGATAAAAAATATCAACTTTAATTTTGTTAAATGATAACAATATTCATTTAAAAACATAATAATAAGAAACATCAATACGATATAAATGTTTGATACAAGGATAAAATTAATCAGTCTAGATGTTGGTCAGAATCTATGCCACTTCGGAGTGGTCGATGATTACGTACGAGATTCCTTATGAGTTCAGCATCCAGGCAGGGTTGTGGTCATTGTGGTTTTGATCTCGATAGCTCATTTTCTTCGCCTTTGGTCGATTGTCATCCTTGCATTCTTCGTTTCCATTGTGCATCTTCCGATCTAGGAATAGGTGGTCGAAAAGATGACCCAGCTTGGTAAACAAATATCCTAGAGGTGTTTGATTCACAAACGGTTATTGAGCATAACTATGTTGAGTCCCATACACCTATGGAATAACGAGTGGAATCTCCATCGATGCCTAAAACATATAGGGCCTATATGTTGTCATAAGAAAAGTAGATAGCATGGGCATGTAATACATCAGGGATGAATGTGCAAAAGTCCAACCTAACATAGGACTAGAAGCAGAAAAATATGGTACAACATATGGTGCTTGTGTGAAGATAATAGAGTTAGAATACCAACTAGAATGGGACGGTGCATACTGAATAGTGGGTGGTGTGGGCATCGATGTTGTTGTCGTCAATGCTAGTTTTTGAATGGGCGTTGATTATGGACTCATCTCGCTAGCCCTTGGATTTAAAAGAGGCTGTCATGGCATACTCGTATGGGGATGCCGACGCCTCACCTTTTCCACATACAAATATGGCTTGCCATGGATCCTAAACCATGGCATGTGCTCTGGATTGCATACTAACTCCAAAATGATAATAGGTTTGCAAGTAGGTAAGAAATCATACCGATTATTGCATATGTTGATATGTTGAGAGTGAAATACCAGCCAATTCTCATTCGACTGTCGCAAGTCGATAGGATGCAAATCATCAAGGTCTTGAGGTGCCACGAAAATCAATTATCGGAATTCGAACTATCACAACACTCTATCAGTCTCGTATATCTCGACAATAGTGAACACTACCAATAGGACCTTCATATGCCAAGTGTTAGGATTCACAAAGAATTCCTTGAGGATGACTTCTTGAATTGCCGGATCCTCGTATGGTATCCATTCAAACTATATTAATGTGATAAAAAAATTAGTTATATATATGCTACTAAATACAAAATCAACTATGTTAATATTATATAGTTCAAATTTAAATAAATACATACCTCCGCTTCTGATCATTGGTCTAATAGAAGCCGTATATCTTGAAGCTCAGTAGGTAATCCCAAGTGAGTCGACGCATGGTTCCACCTATTTAAATAACTTCTTAGCATAATAATTTTAATTTAAATCAATTTTATCATGGTAATATCTACTGAATTTTACCTTGTTACGAGTCAGAACGTATGCAGGTAGTTCGCTCAATGACGTAAAAATAGAAACGGGTATTGCGCCCATGATTGCAGTAAGAAGAGGCAACCACCAATTTTGATTTTTCCTAGTTGCGTTGCGTGACACATCTCCTGGTACATTCTCGCCAACATGGCGGACCCCTAACTGAGTTCACTCGCTTCTCTAAAATCATTGATTTTTAGAAGCCACCTTATATGGATGAGATTTAGTGACTTATACGGCATCAAGATACCACCGGTGATATGAAGGATGTACGCCCGAGCGTGTCGTTCTCTAACGACTTTAGTCGAATCCTCATCCATCCCCACGAAATTTTTTCATATCCACGCCATTCGATCCGACCTCCGTAAATCATCTCCAGAGTCGAACCCAAAAATTCACCACATACGGCTCCCCAACCAGCAGACTGAACAAACCCAACGACTACCGACCCATCCACCAGTAACCCCAAATGTAAATGCATGTCCTCTATAGTGATAGTACACTTGCCGCCTGGAAGATGGAATGTGTCTCAGGTCTCCACCTCTCCACCAACCACTTACGAGTTTCGGGTCCATCTTTCACCCCCGACCTACAAGGGCCACGTGCCAAAAATCGGCTTCTCTCAAGTATGGTTCGATTAACGGTGTGGAGGATCGGGTACATTATGAATATGGGATTGTAAAAATCAATCTTCCACCTATTTATGTAAAAAAATATATACAAAATATTAAGTTAAAATATAACAATGAAATGAAAAAAAAACAAAATTTAAATTTATTAAAATTTATTCTTACCATTTGCAATTGATTGACGAAAATGTGCTTGTCATCAAGACGGATAGAGACTCGAGCATTGTTAATTATATAAAACATGAATTAATTTTTAATAAAAAATATTTTTAGGAAATATTAATAAAATATATTAAAAATATAATTTAGATAGAAATAGAATTTTACTAATAAATTTAAGAGAGAATTTAAGAGATCTTTGAAAGAATATTGTGAAAAATTAGTAAGGGGATTTTATAGTTTCTTTACCGTTGGGGGGGGAACGACTATTTAAAATAGTCATTGGATAAGAAGTCATTGGGGGGGGAACGCGTTGTGTTGGATGGGTTTTTCATTAACATTTCTAGTTGGAAGCATTTTACTAGTGACATGCAAAAAGCCTTCCAACTAAAAGCGTTTTACCTAAATCGGCCTATACTTGTAAATATTCCAAAATTTGGCCTATTTTGGTAATTTAAAAAAATAGCATTTATTGATAATTTAGTAGACAAGTTGAGTATATTAAAGATCCAAGATACGTTTCTAATCAATTGTAGAAATTAGTGTAAAGATTTCCAATTGTTATTACATGTTTGTGACACAGGATTGTTATAAAAGTCCTTTTCTTATTCAAGGTTTTATTGTTAAGTGAATAATTCAGAACAAACATGCTATTCATACTTTGGGAATTTAAGTTTTGCTGGAATTTTTCTCTGGTTTTTTCTTTCATTGACTAATGCGAGTCTCAATGCCCAATTTCAAACCCATGGATGTGATAGGCTTAGCTACCTCAAAACCCAACAACAATGTCAAAGGCTAAGCAAATCAAACCAAGATTCAATCAAAGACAAGATTTGAAGACTAATCTTTTCGAGGAAATGGGGAATGATAAATGCATGGATGGGGTGAAATTTATTAAATTTCATTCACTGAAGCTACCAATTTTCAAGTTTAGGAAATTAGTAGACTTGAAATGACTTTTTGAATGGGATCCAAACATTTATGGATTAAGATGTCCTCATAAAGTTCAAAGATCTATCTCTTAGCTTCAAAACACGTTTTTGATCACTCGATTTCCAGTTCAGGAACTCAAGTTATGGTCATTTTAGTAAAGACTATGCGAACAGAATTTTTGGATGGGATTATGATGGGAATTACGAGTTTCAAGCCTTTAATTCGAGTTTAAATCATATTGGGTTCAAGTTTTAGGCTTAATTTTTATTATAGATGAGTCCAATATTGTAGTTATCAGCTCTTGTTATGGTTTTATTCTAAATTTTTTATAATTATTAAGTATTTTAAGTTATTTGGAGTTTATATTAATAAGAAAGTTTAGTTTAAAACTACATATTTAGATTAATTAGAGTTCTAGTATACTTCAGACTTTTATTTAGATTTATTTAGCTAGCCTATATAAAGGCCTTTACATTGTACACAAATATCAATTCATTATTATTGAACTTTTTTTAGTAAATAAATTCTCTTTGAGTTTTTCTTTTCAAGAATTTCACTTGAGTTTTCTTTTAGAATAGTTTTAACAATATTTTCAGATTGTGGGGATTATCTTGAAACTTTTTCTTGTCAAGTTTTCTGTCTTTGAGGGGAAATTAGAGTCGCTTGAAGGGGGTTGTAGATCCTTCGTGTTTTCAAGGCTTCTTAGGAATACCATATTCTATCTTTTTCATCTATATTCTTTATTTTCTTCTTTATTATCCAATCTTTGATTTATTATTATATTTATTTATTTATTTTTATTTGACTAGGATTCAACTGTGGATGTGTCAAAATCCAAGTTTCATTTTCGAACGTTTAGAGCCCTAATCAAATCCGCGACCTGGACAAACTTTATGATTATGTTTCCACTATCATTCGTATCATTGAATTTTGGTTATAAATTCTGAATTTAATTTTCCATCTGAGCATGCTCTATTGTTGTTTTTTATTTTCATATTCCATGTTTTTTCTTTTCTGAGAATTTTGATGTTGGATTCTTTAGTGCAAATATAAATGAATTATGTTTTTTAAGCATCAATCATGGCATCATAATGATGGAATTGTCTAGTTGGTAAAAGGAATTGTTTTTGTTCTATGACTAATTCATCATCATTATATTTTAGTTAAATCAATTAAAAATTAAGGTTTTAGGTTTTGATGGTGGCATTAAGGCAATCTTATTTTGGGTTATTTCGGAAACTATAAAGCAATAAAAATATTAGTTTTGACCTTTAACTATTATGGAAATTTTAAATTTGATTATTGGTATATTTTATATATACTTTAAAATAAATTAATTTAAATAATAAGTTGCCAAAGTGGCCTCTGTTATTGAAATTATTTTGTTTTAAAATATAAAAGGTTGTGTGCATGTAAATTAAGCAATGTTAATATTGATTGGCCCAAAGAAAGATTAATATTTAACAAAATTACATATACGATTGTGGTAATAAACATGTTATGATTATTTCGTTTTACACGTGAGCAATAAATCAGTCCAAAGGAAGATTTATTATTTGGCATGTTCTTATTGCTAGTGTTTGATTACTACATGAAGATATCACTTACAAGTTAATATTTTGTCCAAAGATGAAATATTAATGGAGTGTCTAATACCTTAAGATGGGATTTTCCTTTATTCAAATTATTTTGGTTTAAATTTGAAGTCTTATATGAGGTTGTTTTAATTTATTCAACTATTATTATACTTGCCAACATCATTGTATGTTATTTTAAGATAAATATATATACTGAGATATTTAATTTGATTGAAAGATAAAATTAAGAGAAATATTTTGAAACAAATAAATTCAAATTTTGGCATAGGGTTTTAATTTAGGATGTCTAATATTTTAAATAAATTAGTTGAAACAAAATAGTACCAAAATGACTGTAATAGCCAATTTTTGGTGGTGTCAAAAACAATGGTTTCGGGACCACAATTCTGACTAGTGAATTAGTATTTTAATATTTATTTGAATGTCTACAAGATTTTATTAAGGTCGTATTAAAATTTTGTCCAGAAATTTTGATGTTTAAATGATTAATTAGGTAAAAAGAACTAAATCGTAAAAATTATAAAGCTTGAGTTCTATTAGCTAAAGGCATCTAATGGCTATGCAATCTTAAATTAAAGGACTTGAATGGTAAATATACCATTTAAGATTTTCATGGATGTGCATGGACAAGGTTTTGTAGAAATTTTGATAGTTTTAAAAGTTAAAATAGTAATTTGGTAAATAAAGCTAAAATAACTAAAGGAATTAAGCTCATATTCTTCCCCATTTCATTTTTCCACCGAAAATCATCATTGACATAGGGTTTGAGCATTCGACTAGGCTTCCATCTTGCATGTTAGTGAATTCAAGCCCCATTTTTAATGATTTTTTATGTGTTTTGAGTTTGTTTTAGCTTAGTCTAGCTATCCCGAGGGTTAATCTGAAAAACTATTAAAGATTGAGGGACTTTCCATGGTTGTTTTTGGATAGGTTTTGAAACTAAGTGATAGATTATTCATCTTGGTTGTGAAATAAACATGTTTTGTTAAGTGATTTTTGTTGAATTTTGGAAATAGGGATTAAATTGTTAAAAGAATAAATCCAAGGGTTTTGTTGTGAATTGTTGGTAATAATGGACTGTTTCAAGGTCCATTGTAACATGGGTTAAATTGGATTTAGGCTAAAATGAATTATATTCAAGTTATATGCTTAAGGACTAAATTGTAAAAAGTTAAAATGTTAGGGGAAATTTTTAATTTTACATAAATATGAAATATGGATTAAATTGAATATTAGAAGTACTTAATTGATTAAAATTATCTATTTAGATCAAGATAAACCACATTCGGACTTAAATCGAGGAAAAGCTAAAGCTTCAGATTAGTTTGACTTTACTTCTACACCCTAGTTATCAAGGTAAGTACGTATGAACTGTGATCGTTTTAATATTAGCTAAATTGAATGTTTACTAAGATGTTTCAATATAAATGAATCTATATATAAATATATCCATGTTATGATGAATTGACGGATAATGAGTCTCAGTTGAACCTTAAGAATTCTTAGGATATGAATGACATGTCATTAGGGATTTCATGTTTCGAGTGTTGGTCTTGAATGTCCTATTGATGGCTGAGGTCTTGCATTTGTTATGGATTCTCTATAGCTCATGTGAGCAACATCATGTAGCTTACATTCCAACCCACAGCTCGTGTGAGAAAGCTTATTTCATAGCTTGTGTGAGCATTGATGTAAAGGAAATGTTACAGTTATATGTAAAGGCACACTATGTGTAACCTTTCCCGAGTATCCGATATAATTCTAGATGGTTCAACGGGTAAGAAAAGGGAAATGAATAGTAAGTATGCAAATGGAATTAATCATGATCTTATGGCAACATTGATGAGTTATATGTGATGTATATATATGGTAAACTACATATCTTATGGTTGAGTTCATATGTATCATGAACAAGTATACTAACTTGTGAAATTGATGATGTTGTATATACTTCTACTAAGCTTATGGCATTGGTAATGGTTTATACTTAATCCATGAATTGTATTATTGGACGTGGTAAGTTATGTTTAAAGTTTATACGAGCTTGCTAAGCACTCATTGCTTACGTAGTTATTTTCCTTTGTTTTATACATTATTAAAAGCTCGACCGGTTGGAAGCTCACCGGAGACCTATCACACTGTCCAGCAACTAATTTGGTAGATTTTGTGTATTTTGGCCAATGTTAATAATGGCGTGTATAGGTTGTTTAGTAATGGTACTTTGTAAATTTCTTAATGGTGATTTAATATGTATGACTTTTGAATTTCATGTTTGGTTTGGTGAACCTTATCTTCTCACCAAATTATGTCATTTTGGTCATTTTCAAATGCTTGTTTATAAGGTTCTTTCGGAATGTTGATGATGGCTTGAAAATGGTTACTTATGACATGTTTTAGTACGTATTTGAACTAGGTTATTATGTTTGGAAAATGACAATATTGACATGTTGAGGTAAATGATGTTTGGATACAATTGTGGTGCCTTTGAATGACATATTGGTTAGGTGAATTAGGTTGTTTGAAATAGCATGATTATGTGTATTTAAATGATGCTTAAGTCTATTGAAAGTGTGCACAAATGGATTGGTTAATTATGCATGAATTCGTTATGAAATGGTTTGATTTTAGGTAAATTTTGGGTTCACACAGGCCGTCACACGTCCTAGCGACATGGTCGTGTGTTATTTGAGATTTTTTTAGTGTTCCAAGTCACTGAGTTACAAGGGCTAGCAAACGGCCTGGCACATGGGCATGTGTGGCAACTCAGAGAGTTACACGGCTTGGCACATGGGCGTGTGGGGCATCTCATTGAGTTCACGGTTGAGGACACGGAATATTTCAAGATTTGATCAAAGACAAGATTTGAGGTTGAATCTTTTTAAGGAAAGGGAGAATTATATATTTACAGATGGGGTGAAATTTATTAAATTCCAATCACTAAAGCTGCCAAATTTCAAGCTTGGGAAATTAGCAGAATTGGGATGACCTTTTGGATGGGATTCTAGCATTTTTGAGTTGAGATGTCTCATGGTGTTTAAATATCTATCTCTTAACTTCGAAACGCATTTTGAATCACTTGATTTTGAGTTTGAAAGCTCAAGTTATGACTGTTTTAATGAAAACTGCCTGAGCAGAATTTTTGAACGGGATTATGACAGTAATTACGAATTTCGGGCTTTTAATTTCGAGCTTAAAATAATAACTTAATAATTATAAAAGTAGAAAATCTGCAGACTTCGAAAACCTATCCACAATCATCCAGATTGAATCCTTACGTGTCGAAGTCAAAGGCAAATCCAAAACAAAATCCAGCGTAATCTGCTCCTATTCCCGTTTAGAATCTGAATAGGCTGAAGTAAACCCAATGGATGCTGATGTTCGACTTTCACCCTCTGAAAAACCAAACATCTCCCAATAAAGTTAGCAACATCCTTCTTCAACTCGAAGATCCTGATACATCTTATTCCCATTGGGATGCATAGAAAAAGGACAATTATGAGCCTCGGTAAGAATCAAGAGCCTTAGATCCTCGTCCTCCAAAACACACAAGCAACCTCGAAAACACAGAACACCATTAGAGTTGAGATCAAAATCCCCTTGAACACCTGACTCAACTTGACAAATACGACGAGCCAAACTCTCATCTAAAGGCTGACGCTCACAAATATGTTGCAAAAGAATTGGCCTCACCTGAAGTTCAGCCAACAGACCCCCATCATCAAAGATAAAAACCTCGCAAACATAGCTCTCAAATCAACCAGAGATTTGTGACTCAAAGCATCAGTAACTATGTTCGCCTTCCCTAGACGATACTCAATCACACATCATAATCTTTCAACAACTCGATCCAGTGCCTCTATGTCAAGCTCAACTTCTTCTAAATTAGGAGATACTTAAGACTCTTGTGATCAGTGTATATCACACACTTCTCACCCTACAGGTTGTGACGCCAAATCTTGAGCGTGAAGACTACAGTAGCTAACTCCAAATCATGAGTTGGATAGTTACACTCATGCGGCCTCAACTGCCTCAATGCATAAGCAACTACCCTACCCTCTTGCATCAACACACAATCCAGTACCGTTTAAGAAGCATCACTGTAGACCACATACTCCTTAATGAATAACTGCTGTGTCAACGTAGGTGCTTTAGTCAAAACCAAATTCATCTTCTAAAAAAACTTCTGCCTCTCATCAGTCCACTCAAAGGCATTGTTCTTCTGAAGCAACTTTGTCAAAGGAGAAAACCCCTCGACAAAGCGACAGTAATAACTAGCTAACCCCAAGAAACTTTTGACCTCAGAAATAGTCTTTGGCAGCTTCCAATCCAAAATCGCCTCAACCTTCTTCGAATCAACCGAATACCCTCTGCTAAAATGACATGATCCTGAAAACCACCTCACAAAGCCAAAACTCACACTTGCTTAACTTCGCATACAACTGCTTCTTCCGCAAAACTTGCAGAACCGCTCTCAAGTGCTCATTATACTTATCCTCTAATCAATAATACACCAATATATCACCTATGGAAACCAATATGAACCGATCCATGTAGGAATGGAATACTCGATTCATCATGTCCATAAATATGGCAAGTACATTCGTCAACCTAAATGTCATGACAAGGAACTCGAAATGACCATAACGAGTCCTGAAAGCAGTCTTCATCACATTTGAATCCTTAAACTTCAACTGATAATACCTAGACCTCAAATCAATCTTTAAGACAATTGAAGCTCCTTGAAAGTGGTCAAACACATCATCAATCCTTGGTATCGGATATTTATTGTTAATGGTTAACTTATTCAACTGGTGATAATCGATGCACAGCCTCAAAGTCCCATCCTTCTTTTTCACAAACAACATCGATACTCCCCGCGAAGGCACAATCAGACGAATTAACCCATGATCAACAACTCTTGCAATTTTAGTTTCAACTCTGTCAGCTCCTTAAGTGCCATGTGATACTGCACAACAGACACTGGAGCAGTACCAGGATAGAGCTCAACACCGAACTCAACTTCTCTATCCGGCAGTATATCAGGTAATTCCTCAGGAAACACATCTAGAAAATCATAGAAAACCTGAATCTCATCCAACCTCATCTCCTTACTATCGATATTTAGGATATAGGCTAGATAAGTTTTACAACATTTTCCGACCAAATTCTCAGCACAAAATGAAGAAATCACATTCGACAACAACTCAAATTCCTCACCAAAAGCAACAACTTTCAAACTATCAACTCCACCTTCACCTCGTAATCTACCTTAGCCTGATGCTCAAACAACCAATTCGTACCCAGAATGATGTTGAAACCCTAAAACGGCAACTCAAGTAGATCAACTAGAAACACTTGTGTTGAACCATCAGAGAACAATGACGATATACCCGATCCACCACTACATTATAACCTAAAGAGCTCTTAACTGTAACATTCAATCTAGATGTTTCTTCAGCAATCCCTAACTCTCTAACTACGTCCCTAAGCATAAATGACCTCATTACACCAGAATCAATAGATGCTAGCAAAGGAAATGACTGTAGAGTAGAAGTGCCGGCGATAACATCTGTGGCCTCTCTAGTCCGAGGCTCCCTCACTGTACAAACTCTAGCTGGACTATCATGTAGCACCATGCTAACTAGCACCTCTACCACCACCACTTCTACCATGGTCTCTCCCTCAAGCAAGAGCAGGTGCAACAGTAGCAACAAGCTGATCATGAACAACAATGGCTTTCTCGAGCAGTCACTCACACGGTGCCCCATTGAACCACAAATAAGACAAGCACTCGTCATCCTCCAGCACTC
The DNA here is from genome assembly GCF_025698485.1 of Gossypium arboreum. Taxonomy (NCBI): domain Eukaryota; kingdom Viridiplantae; phylum Streptophyta; class Magnoliopsida; order Malvales; family Malvaceae; genus Gossypium; species Gossypium arboreum. The sequence goes on from NC_069075.1 coordinate 94,516,564, forward strand.
ACAACGATGACATCGAGTACAGTACTCACATATTTGCCATGCAGCAGCCCCTTGATTAGCAGGACTAGCCTCAACTTTCACAGCCTGTCTATCCTTACCATGACCACCGGTATCATTCAGATCTACCGAAATGACCTACCTTAATCTTACGACCATAACCACTACCAGCCTCAATCGACCTCTTAACAGCTCCAGATAAAGCAACTTTGTGCTTCTCCCCCAAAGCCTCCTCTAACGTATGAGCCTTCTCAACTAACTCGTCGAAGACCTTAGTATTCTGAGCAACCAGGTAGAGCTTAATCTCACGATTTAGTCTAAACTTGAACCTCTTACAACAATTCACCTCAGAAGACACCAACTCGGGAACATATTGGCTCAACCGAACAAACTTATCCTTATACTCATCTATCGACAGAGTACCCTGAACAAGATTCATAAACCTCATTTTGTAGCCTCGAGATACTGCTCGCCCATAAACTTTCTATGAAATGATGCTAAGAAGAATTTTTAAGTCAAATGATCCAGTGCAGTACCCCTCTTGACAGTCATACACCATCTGTGAGCCTCGTCTATCAGTAGTGACACGGCACGAACCAACTTATCCTAGTCAGAACAACACATCTAGCATAAAATAAGAATGACACCTTTCAACCAATACTCTACACGTGTCGGATCGCCACCCTAACACCACGAAACTCCTTACCTCCAAGAGCTCATAAACACTCTAATAGAAAACCTTGACGAGCCAGAGCAACGCGACACTAGCAATACATTGTAGTGCTCCAACCATCTAAGACATGAATTGCTCGACGTCGCCCATCTGAACATCATCCCGCGGTGGCGCATTGTCATCCGTACTACCCCGATCACAACACAAAGGCATAACAACAATCCTATACTAAAGATGAGAGTAAAGAAAATGTATCAGGAAGGAATAGTGGCAAGAGATTTAAGATTAACTAAGTATAGCTCCTATAGGGCTTTGTGTTCCCAATCCTACCCCAAGAACAACTTATATCACAAAGATCATACATAGGCAAAAATACAAAATTTTTAATCATCACAAGCAAGCAAACATCATAATACAAGATCATTAATATTCAAGCAGCCTAACCTGGCTCTGATACCACCAAATGTGACACCTAAATCCAATTGGGACGAACCGGCCCGAATTTGAAGCGTTACATTAGCCACCTAAGTGACTCTCCGTCTAACGGCCACCCAAGACACATCTAGACCTTATAACACCTCAATCTTATCTAAATATTAGTTATATATTAATGTAGAAGCAAATTATGAGCCAATTTTAAACTTTTCTGGGTAATTTAACCTAAGGGTATTTTCGTTATTTTACCACCTATGGTAAAACTAACCCGATTTTAGATCTAAATGTTTATTGACCTTCTTTTAATCAAAATTATGTAAGCCTAAAAAGTTTAGCTTAAATTGAGTTCGTTTGCTATGTCTAATTCAATTTTTTACTATTATGGACTAAATTCTAACAAATATAATCTATAAGGACCTATTTCGAGTTACAAATTAAATGTGTTTCTATCGAATTTTACCCATTACGAGACTAATCCTAAAATTTACCAAGTTTCGTTATCATCTAGGGCTGTAATTAGACTAATTAATTTTTAGGGCTAAATCGTAATTTAAATAAATTAAAATACAAATTTAAAAAGACAAAAATTCAAACCCCCAAAAACCCACACAGCTATGTCCCCCAGATTGTGCGTCATTAAATGCCTGTGTTTGTGTCCTGAAAAACTTTTTGGCAGATCGCACACGCTTGTGTAGAAATCCCACATGCCCATGTGTGATAGCTCCAGTTTCAACATGCCTGTGTCACAACCCACATGCCTGTGTGAAAACCACTGCACCTATTTTTGTGAGTGACTCATTTTAAAACCCGATTTTGCATCTTTTAATGACCAATTAAATCCAATTAAACTACGATTAATTAACATAAATATACATACACCTTTAATTGAATTTATGGACATCAATTAAGCCTTAGTTAAATAGAATTAGGCAATCAATTTCATGCATAACAAACACCGAATAAATCAAACAAGTGGCGCGCCTCAGTGGCTAGTAAACCTCTCCATGGAAGCTCCATTTAATCAATCGTTAGAAAAAATTTCATGCTTCACACACTGTGTTATCAAGCAACAAAACACCATAAATCATTCAATAATTAAACTCAAACATGCCTCAAAGTTATTATAAAACCATCAAAAATTAATGTCCAAAGTTCAATTACAACCAAAATCAACTACTTCCCAAAAGTTCAACAATGCTCAACTGCAATCTCTAAAATGCATAATAAAGTCCCTACCGAGCCTAAATCTCTTGGAACTCTCTTGCTCGGCTCCTCATCTCCTCAATCCCGACTAATATCTACACGAATGTGAGGGTGTGAACTTTAAAAAGCTCAGTGAATGTTAATAAAAACAACAAGTAAATTAACATCCAATTCATGCTTAATTCACAACTAATTATTCACCAATTGTCAGACAAAAATAATTAAACATGCCAATTTAATTTCCATAAGCATTTTCAATAGCAAAAATCAATTATTCATAGCTTTCAATCATCAATTGATATAGCAACAATCACACAAAAATATATTGGCATCCATTTCTAATGGCTTAACCAGGTGATCATACATCCGATAAACGGATCTCCAAACTCCCACAAATATCAAATACAATCCACCGAGTTGAGCGGGCCGAAGCACAAGCTCCCTTATAGCGCCTCAAATAACCCATTGAATAGAAACTCATGCTTAACACTCCCATATCTACTCTAAACAAATCAGTCCACCTAGAGCCATATGCTCACAATGTCACAAATAAAGGTGAGTACCCATAAATCCTATGGCATGCCAACTATATCCAATGGATCCACCATGCATGTTGCCAATATATTCAATCAAACATATCATATAAATCAATCATTAGTGTGCTCAATTTAAAGTGACAAGATGCTTAGGTGTAATATGTAACATAGCATTTAATATCCAATTAAATCAAGCAATTCATTTCACAATTTCTCATAATCAATTACCAATTGTAACTTCAACATAACATGATCGAAAATTTCAGTACACATGTTTTAAATCATCAACAAGATTAATCTAATTAAATAGCACAACACCACCCAAAAGCTCACTTACCTTTTTTTTTTCAATACAAATTCAATTTTTGCACATTTAATATCAATCTTGCAAAATCAACCATCTATCCATAATTAATTAATTTTAATCATCAATTAAGGTACTATTTAAACATAATTTAAGGTCAATTTACTAAATCACCCTTAGAAACACTCACCACACAATTTCTATCACAATAAGTGATCAACTAGGCAATTTCAAGCTTCAATTCTGGTTATCTCAGTCCTCTTCGAGACTCGGAGCTTCAACAGAGGCAAAATCGACATTACCACCTTCCCAAAGCTATACTAAACGCAATTTTAATTAACTATGCTAATTGTAATTCACTCACAAAGATACCTTACCGAATTTGTAACATCAAGTCGAAAACTCGATTCCTTACAAAATCAATCTTTTCGGCCCTCCTAATCACTTCCAAACATCAAAAATAAACCAAATACACATAAACTAAGCATTAATTTCACATTTAAATTAATTTCACAAAAATCTAGAAAATTAATTCAGGAAGATGATGAAATTTGATTTTCTACAAATTACCTCACAAATCATGTTTAATTTTGACAAATAAAACCAAAAACCTTTTAATAGATCCATTTTGAGTTGGAACATCCATTGATTTGTGGATTTCCTCTCAAAATTTAAGATCCACAATTAAAGCACCTTAACTTTTGAAGAATATGACATTGATAAAAAAATCCTTTAATTGACTCTTAAATCATGCAAATATGTTTTTAATCTTCATAAAGCAAGTTTAGGATTGAAAATTACCTTTGATTCGCTCTAAATTCGTTGAATGAAAATCTTGATTTAAGAAGCTGGAGAAATTTCAGAATATTTTTGGCTTCTTTTGAGAATAATTTCAGGTGAATTGAGAAAGTATTTTGAGAAGGAAATTAGTTAGATCTATTCTCTTGTAACACACCTTACCCGTGTCCTACACCGGGACAGGGTACGAGGCGTTACTGACTTAAACACAAACAATCATGCAAACTGGGCCATAAAATTTCATTCATATTTTAAAACATTCAATCACATGCACATAGTCCCTTATTTGGGTTTACGAAGCCCAAAACATACTTTAGAAAGGGTTCGGGACTAAACAGAGAACTTCGAAAAGCTCTGAGAAAAACTTAGAAATTTTTCTAATGAAACAGAGTCACAAGCCCGTGTGGACACAGATCATGGCATCATTTTAATGATTTAGCCTCCTTCATTAAGATATATTCTTAACATTAACATGTCAACGTTCCCGTATTTCGCATACTCCTACAATATCAAGTCTAGATGCAATCATCCATATCCATTAGTCTTACTATTGCACCACATTTACTAATAATCTAGAATTATCCACTCATCACTTATTTCTTTAGAACTTAAGCATTCAAGTTCAATCAACATCATCTTATTTCCCTATCATGCACTTTCTCAGAGCAATGACCAGTTCGATTAGTCATGAAGCATTCATCATACACACATGTTATACACCAATCATGCATTTTCAACAAGCATATTCACATCATAAGCATTAGAACTTAGCATGGAAAAATAGGCTTACAAGCCATAACCATTATAAGCCACATCTCATGGCTATATAAAATGAATCAATATAAGCCAATACATTTTGCTAATCATAACGACATCTATCATAAAACTAACGCCACTCACTTGAAATCGCTTGTATATATATATATCAATACTCCAAAGATGATGTCTCGATAGTGTGATGTTGCCTCCCACGATCTCCAACCCCGAGCTGACCTGACAACACTAAAAGAAATGGAAAGAAGGGAGTAATTTTTATGCTTAGTAAGCTCGTATGAAAATAATAAGCAATGTATTAACATGATATTTTTCAATTGCTCTTTATTTATTCAAAGTCCAGTTAAGTTGTTTTCTTGAGTCATAGTAACTAAATTATTTATCTCTGGAGCTATGGAACTCTAAATTAAGATCCGATAATTTTCCTTAAAACTAGACTCACATATCTTCTTACCATAAAATTTTCAGAATTTTTAGTCTAGCCATAACTACAGTTTATTCTTTAAATTCTCCCCTGTTTTGTTGTTTAACATCTTCGACCTTTCTTCACGAATATTTATTTATCTCTTAGTACGGGATTCAGATAATTTTCCCGTCTGATTCTCTTGAAAATAGACTCATTAAGGACATATTCATATTACTTATAACCCATAATTATTTTTTTACAATTTCTAGTGATTTTCACAAGTCAAAACAGGGGATTTCAAACACATTTTGACTCTGTCTCACAAGAATTCGAATATCTCATAATATTAATTTCTTTTCTTATATTGTTTCTTCTATGTGAAACTAGACTCAATAATCTTCCATTTCATATTTAATTCAGCCTTTAATTCGACTTCCACAATTTTTTGTGGATTTTCAATGTTGGACTATTCCTGCTGTCCAAACAATTTTAGAGCAAGAAAATGATAATCATCATAAGATTGCCATAAAAATTATTATCATATGTATCGCTCATTTATTTTCATTCTTACCACAAGTCCATTTCACTTCCCATGTCCAACACATGTTCGTGGGTTTCGAGTACGTACCTATGCTATCTCTTAGCACCACCACTCGTCCAAACGTGACAATTATATTCATCATAATAGTATGTTATAACATAAATAAATTTGTGTTGGAAAAAACCCTTTTTATTCATTTCTCATATTAATCCCGTTGAATTTTCTCGAAAATTTCGATGGATGTCCCATGTACCATCAAATCATACAAGTGATTATTTCAAGTATACACTGCCTCGAACCTCGCATCTTACGGCAGGATTACCAGTCCAGGCTAAATCCCCCATAGTATAAACTCACAGAGTAAATGTTGGGATTACCAGTCCAAGCTAAATCCCCTGTAATGACAATTACTCTCATAAGCTCGAATCTGAATTACCAGTACTGGCTAAATTCAAACCCTAATCGAATTACCTGTTCGAGCTAAATCCATATTGCACACATATTCTTCAGGAGGCTAGATCACTTTACAAGTTCATATCCGTCAATTCCTATTTTTTCCTTCTAAAAAGCACACTCTCGTGAACCTCCTTTCATACAGCGGGACTACCAATCCAGGCTGAATCCCCTGTAATATAAACTCATAGAGTATTGTCAGGATTACCAGTCCAAGCTAAATCCCCTACAATGACATATACTCAAATGAGATCGGATCTGAATTACCAGTCCAGGCTAAATTCAGAACTTAATTCGGATTACATGTCCGGGCTAAATCCATTCACGCATATTCTTTGGGAGGGCTATATAGGGATTGGATCACCCGTTCGGACTAGATCCTTTTTACCATCAATTCCTTTTCAACAATCCATCGAATATCCTATTTCATTCAACTGAGATTTTTCTTCCTCTTATTATCAATCATGTCAATGCTTCATAAATTTTCATACATTGAGCATGAGCGTACATTTATCATATAATCATCATTTGAGCAATTAACATACCTCACACATTGTATTTACTTACAAATGGACTGACCTTCCTTTTCACTCTTTCACAAGTTATCCAACTTAATAAAACATCATGTTATATCAAATTCTCAATATATTCAGCTATTATATAGCAAGCCATCAATGATTGAACCATCAAACATTTCATGTGCTACTAGACATATATCATTATTCTCACAAATTTTATTTACCATTCTTTCATCACTTTTCAATATATATTAAATCATGCCATTCATGCAATAATAATATAGAATTTTCAATTCAAATATAGCATTGCAATATTATTGGCACACGAACTTACCTCGGCACCAAAATAGCAAAAAGGAACCTAACCGTCGATTTTCTATTTTCCACCCGATCTAGGTCTAATCCTCGTTTTCCTTGATCTATAATATCATATTTAGTCTAATTATTAGTCACATTATTTAATGTGATCCAAAAATCATATTTTGGAAAAATTATGTTTTTGCCCCTAAACTTTGTCAAAATTACACTTTTGCCCCTAGGCTCGTAAAGTGATTTTTATTCAATTTTCTCACCCTATAGGCCTAGCCGAACCATTTGCATAACTATAGCAAACTACAATTCTCATCAAACACACTTTTATGCCATTTTTACAACTTTTACAAAATGGTCCTTTCAAACGTTTTCATCGAAAATCGCTTAGTAAAAGTCATTTATTTAACACCCAACACTCAATTTCTACCATTAGACATCAAAATGCATGCATGTCACACATAGGTCAATTTTTAAACATGAACCCTAGCTCAAATTAATGGTAGAAATAAGTAAATTGAGTTACCGGGACTTCAAAAATGTAAAGAACATTAAAAATGGGGCTCGGGATCACTTACAAATGAACTTGGAAGCTTGAACCAAACCCTAACCATTGTGTCGGTGCAAGTTTCAGCTGAATGGAGAAGATGATGGCCAATTTTGGCTTATTTTCCCTTTTTAATTCTTTTAATTATTAGATTACCAAAATACCCCTAACTTAAAAATATTTTATTACACCCATTTGATGTCTATTTTTGTCCATCACTAACTAATGGCCTAATTACCATCTAAGGACCTTTAATTTAAAAACTCATAACAATTTAACCCTTCTAACATGTGGAACTCAACTTTTTCACTTTTTACAATTTAGTCCTTTTGACTAAATTGAGTGCTCAAATGTCAAAATTTTTGAACGAAATTTTTGCGAAATCATCCCGTGAATTGTAGACCATAAAAATATAATAAAATGTATTTTCTTACGTCAGATTTGTGGTCCTAAAGCCACTGTTCAGCCTAGGCCCAAAATCGGGATGTTACATCTTTGATGATAGATCTTTAAAACCATGCAAAGATAATGAAATTTATAGTTATCTAATCTGATGTAAATGGTGTTAAAAGTAGGCTAGATGCATTTTTTTAAAAATTGAAGCAACCCATCAAAATTTAAAAATTGGGAAATTTGCCTAATGGCCACTCCCACATTTCCCGTGTTTTAGCATTTAATCCTTTCCCTCCAAAATTCTAAATTTTAAGGTTTATTTGCCAAATAAATACTCTAAATTTCCCCCCTTTTTTTACAATTAAACCCAATTTAATTAATTTTAAATTTAACTCAAATTAATCCCCAATAAAATTATTTTAAAATTCTTTTTCGACTTAAATTAATTATTTTCACTTATAATTATTAAATTACTTTAAAATTAATTTTCCAAAAATATTTTTATTTTTTTCTGGATTATTGTTTAATTGATTTTAAATGAAATTAACCTCCTAAATTAAATTAAAAATTACTAGAAACCCCATAAATTCCTAGTTTCACACTCAGAACCCGAAAAATATACTTGAAACTACTAAACCTAGTTTAGGGATATTGCTATTATCTACCCAAGACACGCCAAAATGCTCAACCGAGCTATTCATACCAAGAACATGCCTGGCCACCAAATGCCTAGCCCATAGGCTAACATCCCTCTAGAAACATACCTGAGCACCAAGTGCCAAGCCCGTAGGATTTTCATTTGCCCCCAAAAACACGCCAGAATCATTGTAAATATAACTCAGTAGTCCAAAAAAATTTGAACTCCGGTATATTCAGTGTATAAAATCAATTCAGATATTATCATCTAATTAGGTCAATCTTGTACAGCACGCAAAATAACTTATTGGCATGCCAATTGTATCTTATCCTATGTCCATTTGGGCTCAATACCCAAAATCATGTAATACTATACAATTCAATTGCATTTCTCACCTTGAATTCATTTGAGACAATTTACTTATATATATACATATTCAAAAAATCATAAATCATAAATCAAAATAGTATTACATATTATACTAAATCGAACTTTTAGAACATACCAAGGCTAAACTATAGAGATAGTAAATATTCAAGGACTAGTTAATAACTTTCCCTTTTTCCATGATTATGTACTGGTTCTTGATTTATAAAGTAGTTTATTTCAATTTTTTAGCTTCAAATTCATGTAATATTCAATCTAATGCATATTTCTTCCTATTTACAATTTTTCACAATTTCCCCAAACTTTTACACCTTAATCAATTTGGTCCGCAAGACCAAAACAAGATTATTTTCACAATTAAACTTTATACTCATTGAACCAAATTTATAACTACCCCAAATCAGTCCTCACATGCTGAAATTTCACAAGAAAAACTTGTTATGTTTACTTTGTTTCAATTAAACCCCTAAACTTAAAAATTATACAAAATTACTTTACAAAATAATCCAATTTAACAACCAAACTTAATAATCTACCATTAAACTTTAAAAACACATCAAACTCATCAGTAGAATCTTTCAAAACATTAAACATATTTACAAATTAACACCCTGTTTACCTAGATTAAGCTAAAACGATTGCAAAAACATAAAAATTACTAAAAACGATACCAAAAATCACTTACATGTACAAATCATAGCTTGGCCGAACCTTTTTCTTCAACTATGGAGTTTTCTTCCTTCTAATTTCAGTGGTAAGCATGAAGATGATGATAATTTTGTCTTATTTTTAGTTTAGGTTTTCTTAATTACTATTTTACCCTTATAATTTAACTTGATAATTAACAAAGCTTTGTCCATATTTTTTCATTATCGTTCGATATGGTTTATTTACCATAAAAGTCTATCAACTCACATTTCAATAGCCATTTAACACATTTAACTAATATAAACTATTTTTTTAGCTTTTACGATTTAGTCCTTTTTTTACTTAATTAATTATCTAAACTTTAAAATTTCTTAACCAATTTTTAATACGACCCTAATGACCTTGTAAATATTAAATAATTAATATTTATGAACCGACACATCAGAATTGTGGTCCTGAAACCACTATTTCTGACACCACTGGAAAACGAGCTGTTACAATGCCTCTAAAGACAATGGCAAGAAAAAAAATCATAATAAATCTACTAGTGGCCCAAATAAAAGAAGCAATAACATGTTACAAATAGTTGGTTTCTTTTGTAACGAGTCTGGACACGTAAAGAAAGAGTGTGCCAAATATCACTCCTGGCGTGTAAAGAGGTATAATTCTTACTTTGGTAAATTTAGCTTCAGTACCTAAAAACACTTGGTGGATAGATTCTAGTTCTACTAGTCACTTACGTGTTTACATGCATCGTTGTCTGAGTTACCGAAAGCCAAGTGATTGTGAAAGACACATCTTCGTGGACGATGAAAAATCAATGGAAGTGGAAGCAATTAGGCTTTTTAGGTTGTTATTAGGACCTTATTATTATTTGGATTTAAAAGACACTTTTGTTATACCTTCTTTTAGATGAAATTTAGTTTCTATTTCTTTGTTGGATAAAATTGAATATTGTTGTCCATTCGGAATAATAAGTTTAATTTATCTTTAAATTAGAATGTTGTTGGGACTAGTTATTTAAATACTTATGACAACCTTTATTTACTAGAAATAGATACATCCTATAATGAAATCTTACGTGTGGAATCACGTGGTGTTGCAATATTTACTAAGTAATTATCTCATTTGGTTTATAGATGGCTTTGGTTAATGATTGTATATATTACAAGTTTAGTGGGTGTAAGTATAGTCTCAATCAATACCTTAAGAATCATTTTTAGATTACAGAAATGTATAAGATTCCTTACATTATAGCAATTGGGAGTCTAATGTATACTCAAGTATGTATGTGTCCAAATGTTTTATACATTGTTGAGATGTTAGATAGATCTTTAAGCAACCTTGGTTTGGACCATTGGATAGCAGCCAAGAAGGTTATAAGGTATCTTCAGAGAACAAAATATTATATGTTCACATATCCAAGGTTTGATAAGTTAGAAATCATCAAGTATATAAACTCTGATTTTGATGGAATATTGATGCAAAATTTTGTTACTATTGTGGAAATTATGAAAATAATCGGTAGTCATTTATTCCAATAACAGCAGGAGCACATCAAGTCAAAACACATAGACTTGAAGTTCCTGATTGCTAAAGTAAAAGTTCAAAATGGTTAGGTGCCTATAAAGCATACTGGGACAAACTCCATGATTGTGGACTCGCATACTAAAGGACTACACCCTAGTTTGTTTTTCATGAACACACTACTCATATGGGTGTAATGTCATTTGAGGATATTTGGTTTTAGTGGGAGTTTGTACTTTTAAATGCTTTTATGTTATAGACACATTTTTAGTTATTTCAGTTTACAGATATTGAGATTATTTTCTGCAAAAAATAAGGTTTATTTAGTTTATTCACACTCTGATATTGGTAAAGTTTGATCTCATAGAGATAAAGGAGGATCAGTTGGAAATAGACATGTTTGGATCATATTGCATGTAATGTCCATGCTACACATCCATACTTGATCTATGTCATTTGGTTGTGTTAATATACGTAATCAGGGATAGATTTGGTTACAATATATGTAACGGAAGTCATCTTGATTCTATGTTAACATAATTACTGGATGAGATTGTTCAGAATACCTTTTGGATATGATAGTAAAGTTTTAAGCTCATAAGTGTAACACCACTAACCTGTATCCGTCGTCAGACTAGGGTTAAGAGGCATTACCAGACATATCGGAACATTTCGCAATCATTTCACAATCAAAAGTCATACATTATCACATCAAAGTCAGATATCAACATAAGGTCCATTTCTTAGGTCAACAAGACCCTAAACGTGCATTCGAAAGAGGTCGGGACTAAACCGAATACATACAAAAAAAATTTCTAAAATTTAACAATTTTTCTAAGTTACAAAGGTCACACTCCTGTGTGAACAAGCCGTATGCCTCACACGGCATTAGACACACCCTTGTGTCTAGGCTGTGGCCAAATAGAACATCCATACTGACTTGGGTCACACGGCATGTCACACGTCCGTGTGTCTGGCCCATGTGTAAGTCTGACTTGATTCAAAACTAAACATTTAAGGACACGGTTGAGACACACGCCCGTGTGTTCAACCGTGTAGGCAATTATAGTCCATTTGTAAGGCTAATTTGCCACCCAAAAGGGTCCTCCTACAAGTCCAAAATAAAGCATCATATATACAACATTTTCAGCCAAATTCAACTCCAACTATGTATAAATAAATCCATAATATCATCATCAAATTTCATGTTCATTCTATATACCAAAACATACCAAAATCACATGCCAAATGCATTCACTCATACATAATCAACATCTCAAAATTATCATATCAATCTCATATCAAGATTATACCAAATCCATAACTGAAACATGAAACATATTTCCCAAAATGAGATTAATACATAACTGAATATACACAACATTAGCATCATGATCAAGCCATTTTCGCATGGCTACATATATACAAATCAAAATGAACCATATTAAAACTAGCCTATACATGCCACATAACCAAAAACTCAAAGCTTTTATTTACCAAAGCGATAACCGGATAGTGTGATGAGATCTCCTACAACTTCCAACTCAAGCAAGTCTTCAAAACTCTATAAATATAGGAAAAACACACACAGTAAGCTTAGAAAGCTTAGTAAGCCATAAGCAAATAAATCATCTCAATGACATTTATAATTCAATTTAATCAAGTCAAATTTAGCAATTCTAAACCACATATATATTCATCATATTCGTAAATTCATATGTCCATATTAAGTAACTTCACTTATCTTATTTATCAATGAACATATAGCCATGCTTTCAAATTCGAATAACAACCGTTAGCTCAATCATATAAATCAAGCTCGCACATATTCATTACATCGCCAACAAAACCATGGTCATTTATTACAAATCATACATAAAGTAATATCAACTTCTTTATAAACACTTCCAAACTCGAACATCATAATTCCCTTATCACATAAACCAAATTCGCATACATGAATCATATAATCAACCAAGATCAACTTTATTTTACTAATCATATATTACATATGAAGCATACCCCAACTTGACCATTTTGATTCCATTATCCGTTCAAGTTTTCGAACCAAGCAATCGTACATTAAAGCCATGTTTCATGTTTAATAATTCTCATGTCCGAAACATAGGACCACAATTTCATATAACGAGCGTATATAACATATCATTCATTTGTTACATTCATATCATTCGTTGTCATATATTTCACGTATGGTCATATGAAACATACTCACCTTTCATTTCTAAATTTCATAAACAAATCAACGTACCTGAATCGGATACTATTTCACATAGTTATTCATTTCTCGGAATGCCTGTTGAACCGTTCAGAATCAATAAGGATACTCAGATAGCTCATAAGCTTGTACAATGCAAGCGTCCCAAACGTGGTCTTACATGTAATCAAATATCGATGCCACTGACCCAGACAGGGTCTTACACGAAATCATATACGATGTCAATGTCCCAGACATGGTCTTACACGTAAATCACAAATCGATGCTAACGTCCCAGATGTGGTCTTACACGATAATACATATCGGAATCCTATGTCATGACATATGTATCCTAAATATTCCTATGGTTTGTATGGGGCTTTCAAGATGTCATCACATTATCGGAACTTCCTTAATTTCACATATTCAATCAATCCACGCTCGAAACAGATTTTCCAAAACTCAATTCAATTCAACAACATATATAGATATTTCTTTACAACTCAAATCAGCACATATAATGCACATACATTTCAATTTAACAACATTTATTTACTTATGAACTTACCTCGTACAGACACGAACGGACCGGAACGACTATTCGACCACTTTCGACTTTCCCCGATC